>NC_134207.1:158689709-159939709 GCF_965140235.1 Caretta caretta
ATCTGTGGAGTGGAAGAACCCTTCTTTGGCCACGGATGGGGAACCGGGGGAGAGGAATCCCTCCAGCTGCCTTCCTCTGTGACTCCAGAGGAAGAAGATTTCCCTGCCCCCTTTCCCTATAAAGCTTTCTCCTCATAGTGGCTGGGACCACACTACTCTTTTGGGACGATCTATTGGCCAACCCTCCACTGCTTCCTCCCTGTGCCCACTTCTGGGAGCAGTACTTTCCCTCTCCAACATATTCTATTTGGGAGTGGGAGCAGGAATGGCAGAGATTCCCAATGCCCCATAATCCACAAAGGGCAGGAGAAGGGCCTGTGGCAGAGGCCTATCTATCATCAGCCAGCAGCAGACTGGGGAACACTTCTATCCCTGCTGCCCTGTTCATTTAAGCACTAAAGGACAGACACACCCATATTGCATAGGATTAAGGACAAATCATATCCAGGCCTCAGTCAAGAGGATGAATTTCACCTCTGGGCAGGCCTAACAAGAATGCAAGTAGGGTCTTCCCTGAGCCCAGGGCTCCATGCAGCTTCAAGTGACTTGCAGGAATGTCTCCTGCTCACTGTTGTTGAATGGAGATGGGCAACCACCAGAAGCCCCTCCCTTTGATCTAAGTGCTGCCCCTGGACAGCAGATGAAACAATCCCTTGCAGCTGACAGAGGTAACGGTGTTTGAGGATGGTACCCCCAGAACGGCCGCTAAAGGTATGTGTGAGGGAGCTCGGGGCTTGTTTGGATGTATGGGGAGGGGGGGAGATATCAGGTTCTTCACTTCCCCCGACAATAGGGTGACCAGATATCCTGATTTTATAGGGACAGTCCCAATATTTGGGGCTTTGTCTTATAAAGGGGCCTATTACCCCCAACCCCGTCCCGATTTTTCATACTTGGTAATCCTACCTGACAAGGAAGTGGGCTCTTTTGACCAGCACTTTTGCCAGGGAGCCAGAAGCTGTCTCAGCTATGTTTGTAAAGGTTTGGGGTTCATGAAACAGAAAACTTTGGTTTTCTTAATCTCTGCCTCCACAAGTCTCACCCATTCCCACTGAACAACACTGCTTTCTCTTACCTGGTGTCAAAACTGGTCTATGTAGAAAGACAATAATAGCGTCTTTATACAGCAAACAATGCCATCTGGAATATTAAACTATATAATTTACATTAAAAATGCCTGTTACCTGACCCTGAAATTTGGAGCCAACTACAAGGTGCCTTCTCAGGTTGGTGAGCAGGAGCAGCATGTTTTGTAAGATAATCTGTATATAACTGGATTTTATATTTACAGCTCAGTTTTACTCTGAGAGGGGTCTGTAAAAATGACATTGTGAGGATTCATTGTTTATCATCGCACAGTGATCCACATCAAACTGGCTCAGTTGGCAAGTAATGAGATGGGATTTTTCTAGCTGCTAATGCTGAAAGTTCAGCCGGGGGGCTGCAAATACCTTCTTGTGTATCATCACAGGTGGCAAATATTCTGCAGGCCAAAATCATGGCCTCAGTGACATCTGTGTAACCTCATTGTCTCCAAATGATGTACTGAACTGCACAGGCATAACTAAGGGTCTAATCTGGCCTGCCTTCCCAGATCTTTATTTCTAGTGGTGGTGGTGATGATGCATAAAATACAAGGAATCCAACTTGGCTTTCAGAGGCCTTGTTGAGTCTGCAGTTACCAAAATCAACTGTTTACATGTAAACAGACCACATTTAATTTGGAAGCCAATGATGCGTGACACACCTGGAACTCCATGATGCCAGTTTTACAAAGTTACTTTTCAGAAAAGAGCTTCATTTTATGAATAAATACATTGAAGGCCACATCCTGTGTTCTGTGGAATCAGTGGATTTCTTGAGTAGGTAAGGAATATAGGGGTGGGCCCTTATTAATTATCCTTGAACTAATCAATGGTTATCAAAATGGAAGTAAAAATATCTTCAAAAAGCTACTCCTTAACAAGAATAAGAAAGCACCGTTGGCTAAAATCCATTTATAACCCAAAGAAGAAGTCATATATCATACAGTTTAAACTTAAATTGTGGTTCACTTCATTTTTAGTAAGAATTTTAAGATAATAATTTGATAACAAGGATCCAATTATTACAGTGGAACCTTATTTCCCAAGTCCTGTGGTTACATGGTTCAGGCTGGAGACCAGTTAAGAGACAAGAGATATACAGGAAATAAAGCATTCCTAATGCACATAACTAAGATGGGGCATATTTCAGGGGTACAAATATCAACAGTTGGCTATATCCATACAGAAACAAAAATAAGGTTAAATCTCTGTCTCTATAGACCATGCTGCCTTAAATTTAACCTAGTTTATATATTCTCATGCACATATTCAACAAGATACTGCAACAAAAGAATCTTTATTTAAAATTGTCTGATAAATGATTTTAAAGAAGACAAAACTGGCTAGAAATAGTTTAGGTACTTCAAATAACTGGTATTCTTTTAAAACTCATGCTACTGCCAAACCTGGAATTATGTATTGTAATTCCTAGAAGTAATGCCCCTGGAAACCAAACCAATGGGAATGACATTACAACACGAGTCAGAGCTGATTGGTCTGCAGTGTGATGTCAGTATCAGAAGTAACTCCCTGAACAGAAAGAAAAGGTAGATCCAGGAATGATGGGAAAACTTGGTGGCCTCTGGTCTCGGTGGACATTAACTATTTTGGCATACCAGTGGGTATCTTGGTGAGTTTAGTACTTTGATATTGTACTGAACTCTCTCTAGTAACAATTTATTTCACATCTGCTTTTTATGTTTAATAAAAAATTATAAATAAATAAAAATTTTAAAAAAGAACGCGCACATAGGACTTATATAAAGTTTTGGATTTACAACCCTTAAAGCTGGCCCCATTTATCCCCAGAAAAGGTCCCGCATGGGCTATGGCACTCTATATTTCCCTCCCGTAGCCTTGCCAAGCTGCGTAAGCCACAGGTTGGGGACACCGCTTGTTGGACTGAAGTTATTCAATTTCCACGGCCTATTCAATCCTTGTCTGCCAACTAGTTCTGTTGCTGTGTTGGCACCTAAGTTAACAGAATTCCTCTCTCCTCATTATATCTTTTAGCAAAAAATTGGTCACATAACATAGCTTTTTAAAATGAACAGGCCACCTTAATTAACTAGGATACTTGAGAGCTTAATTTATTATACATTGTTTTAAGACTCTTCCTTCACAAATGAAGTCATTTTACCTAAATACATTTTCAACATATGGTACAGAATATATAATCGTTTATTGTATCTGATGATAACAAATGCTTTCTACCTAGAAATTCAACAAGAATAAAGTACTACTTTGTTTCGAGTTTCACAGGGTATATAGTATCCATGGAATATGATTGCTCAGCAGTTTTCTTCATTGCAAAAGTGTGTTAAAAGACCTCTTAAATGTCCCATTCCATGAAAAGAACCATTAGACAGCAATAATCAGAGCTGTGAGAGTTCACAGGCTTTTCTAAGTGAGTCAAAGAGAGGTTTGTTCACTAGAGTTTCTGTCTCTGGTGAGCAGCTCACTGCAACTCCATTAATAACTTGCATTACTTTATTTGCATGCTTTAGCTGTCTTGAAGATCTTAAATTGTTATCTTCTGCAATCCAGGTGCATGCCATATGGTGTTTGTGCAACTAAAAGTGAAGGGGTCTATTCTCATCTCGATGTGTGGGGAATCCCTGAACACCAAGAGAAGAACATATCCTTAAGGGTTAAAGGAGGGAACACATTTTTACTTGATTACAGGGCTTAAGGACGTGACTTATATTTGCTATAAAGAATGCAAAGCGCACAAGCTGTATGGGTTTTTTGGATCCTTGGAATGGCTAATGTTGAAGCTTCGCGGTCCCACAGAACCGTACATTTATCCCTGGCAAGCTAGTTTCAAGTAATGCAAAGGTAATATTTTGTTTGCCAAAATGGAAGGCTTCATAAATATTTTGCAAATCTCCTTTCCCTTCATTCATGGAATCTACATGCTTTTCTAGTGTTGGTCAAATTATATTGGTGGAGAGAATTGCTAGGTCTGCAATCCACAACAATAGCTGGTTAGAATCGCTAGGACTGCAATCCACAACATACACAAGCTTATACTATTTTACACACTTTATATTACTTTAATAGCAAGTATGTTAAAGAAAGTAGCTTGATTTGCGAGATGGCACCGTGTTTTTTCAAAATGGTATAATGTATAGATACGAATCTTCCTCTCTAGTGCCTTGGTACAGCACACACAAGCAGATTTATGACAGAGCATTACATTCATTGCACTTTCTCAAAGGGGTAATAGCAAATGAAGTGCTACTTGCATACCCACTTTAATCTTTTCCTAAATAATCATCCAAATAGCGAAAGGCATAAGCAGTCTCAAAGGGCTAACTAAACAACCAGTGTTTTCATTAACATTGGAGCTGAAAAGTGGTGAAAAGGAGATTCTCACCCTGTCTCATGAGGATGGGCTTTTTACAAATTTGTGGGGCTATCTATGGAAAAAATAAATCCCGGGTCTCTTTAGCAACCAAATGTCTGTTTAATATCAACCCTGAGAAAGCAATTTCCAGCTAGCAAATTAAATCTGTTTTGCAATCTATAGTTGCCATTTAAGACAGCAGAACGAGTCTGCATCACTATCAGTTTGTCCTATGAAAACTTTTATCTTCCAACAAATTTATGACAGTATCATTTTCTGTATCCAGCTCAGAGGCTAGATGGCTACAAATATAAATGTTCAGGTTTTGAGCTCTTATGATTCAGTGTAACTGAAATTGCACCAGATTAAGCCGCTTTCCATATAAACCACCAATAAACACAGGCTCTAACAGTACAGGATTTACAAAGAGGTAGGAATCAAATAAGACTATGCAAAATGGACACTACACAACAACTTTCTGGCTTTGTCCTAGGCAGACATTTGTTGGAAAACAGACAGAGCAATCTTGCAGAAGCATATCACTTACAAAGCTAACTTACCTTGCGTTAATGAGGTACTGTGCTAAACTGATGTTTGCCGGGGAGCCTGTGATTGTAACTTGTCGTTCTGCCGAGCCTTCTGTGGCATTAGCAATCTTGATCTGCGCTCCTGACATCTGCCTGATTTCATTTATCTTACTGCCTTGTCTGCCAATAATGCAGCCTATTAACTGGAGTGGGACAAAGACTGAAATTAGTGCCACAGACACAAGCAAAAACCATTTAACTGCAAACTGTCGTATTGATCAAAATGTGGTTACTAAGGTCTCTCGATATCAAAACAAAAGATTTTTGCTGTGCTGTTTGGAATGAATAGCTAGCAGGGTCTATGGGCTCAATGGTCAAGCTCCTATAGTTAAAGCCTTGTCATTTTGTAGGTGGTTATGTATTAACTCAGTATCAGGCAATTTAGCCATCCAATACGTCAGAGAATACTGGCATAGTGCAGTGCTACAGAATACAACGTAGAGCCCAGTTTGAATTGTCAGTGAAAATATCAAGAGCTGCAACATAACTGACAAATCAGACAGACTGAAAGCTCTATTGATGGGTCTCTGCATCAGTCTGAAGAAGAGCTCTGTGTAGTTCGAAAGCTTGTCTCATTCACTAACAGAACCTCACTCACTTGGGCTTTCAAGCTTGCTTGACAGTCCTAAATGTTATCGACCAAATTCTGCCCACCTTTACACAGGTTTCTCTCCATTAAAGACAACGGGACTTTCAACCATGTAGCTGAGTGCAGAACTGGGCCTACGGCAAGATGACACTTCCTTCACAACTTGATCCTTTTTATTTTCAAAATGTAAGTCAGGATTCCGCATGTGTTCTTATGTCCCATTTTATCCTTCAGTAACATTGTACTGGGTCTATTACAGGAGTGGGCAGGTGAGGGTCTGTGGCCTGCAACGTGCCGGAGGTCAGACTTAATGCTCACAACGGTCCCTTCTTAGCCTTAAAGTCAACTGGCAAAATACACTGCATATTGTTTCAAAGGCTGCTTGAAAGTTCTTGGTGGGCTAAAATCTTTTTGCATTTGTATGCAAAAATTTTAAAAGTGTTTAATGCAAATCAGTGGCCAATGCTGCTGCATTTGGGGGATGTGCGAGAGCGATGGTTGCCAGGGCATGGCCCCACCTCATTTCCTGTGGTGGTGAGCAGACAGGCGAAAGAAGGTAGGAAAACAGAAGTGTGCACCAAGCTGGAAGCCAAGATGGCGATGGTTAACTCTGGTTCCTTTGGTTTTATCACTGATGGGGAACAGGGATCTGAGCCTTTGCCACATGTTATTAAATGCAAGATTGATGGCTGATGAACTTAGCACCATCCATGAGCTGATGGAAGATGAAGCCCAGGACTTTGGATGACAGTACAGGACTATTGTTGGCAGAGATGGTTCCTACTGAGTGAAAGGGGAATGAGCAAGGAAGTACTTTTTTTTTTTTTGGCCGCTGAACTAAAAATATTAGGACTAGTATTATTTATTTGTATTACGGCAGGGTCTAGGAACCCCAAGCCAGGGTTAGGGCCCCATAGTGCTAGGCACTGAGCAGATAAATCACAAAGAATACCATCCCTGCCCCAGAGAGTTTGCAGTCTAGATGGCCAGACAGGCCACAATAGAAGGACAAAACAGATCAAGAGGGTTGGGAGGAGTGGGAGGATGAGGCACATAAATATAGGAGATTTCCTGTTCCATAGTCTGAGGGACTGTTTCCACTCTGTGTGTTAATTTTAGGAATTTTTCCTTTTGTAAGGAAGGATCAGTGAGAAAGTTGTGGTGAGGCAACTCTGGCTGCCCCTTGAGTCCTCAGATTTCCTTAACCCTGGTCAGCCAAGTTGTAGGCCTGAGCATGGTACTGGCTGCTGTAGCTGATTGTGTCCTAACCACAGAGATAAAAAGATTTTTAAATCTGTTCGCAGTAGTCAAAACACAATACAAATGTGTGTAAAAACTCTGATTTTTGTTAACATTTAGAAAAAATGCCAACCAACTCTAGTCAGCAGGGTTTGTTAAAGTGTCTGTGGCCTGGCAAAGCAGTGGAGTTGTTCTGGAGTGTTCTAAGATGACTCAGATGGTAGCTGCCATGAGGGGGTTTCATGCAAGGTACCATGAGGTCTGTTGTATCACCTCTCTTATTCAATGTGTTCATGAGGCAACTTGGAAGGGGACACCAAAGACACCCAACTATATGCTGCTATCATGCCTGACCCAGCTGTTAGAGTGGAACCAATAGCCTAGTGCCTAAATGAGTACGGGATCTGAATGATTGTGACTCAGTCCAGATAAACTGGAGATAATGTTGGTGGAAGCATCCAGAAGTGCTGGTGGCACTTTAATCAAGACCATGACTGAGAGAGTGTGATCACCATTTGTGACCCAGATGAACAACTTAAGAGCATTGCTAGATTCTGGGCTGCTCCTGGATGCCCAAGAAGTGGTGGTGGCCAAGAACACTTTTTAATTTGTGCTTGGCAAGGAGAGGGTCACCTGTTAATTCCTGAGTGGAGCTTTCCACACTTACCCTCTCTCACCTTAACCCCGCCTAGCTGTAATACACTCTGCATGGAGCCACATCACCGAGACCAATCAAACACTAAAGCTAGTTCAGAATATCGTTGTCCCCTGGGCGCACATTATACTGGGGCTATGGAATTGATCTATCTTAGGTATTTATATGGTGCGTATTACCATAGCATTGGAGTATACGATCTGCATGGACTGCCAATACATTTCCGGGAATTCTAGGGGATGGTTTTAATCTATGCAGTTTAAATGTTTTGGGATCAGGTGATCTGAGAGACTGCCTCTCCTCCTCAAGTCATTTTGATGGCGTAATACTGGTGTAAAACCGGCATGATGCAATGGTGAGCCAGGCCTTTTGCATTTTGTCTGCCTCACTCTGAGATAGTCATATGAAATTATAGCCAAACTGATGCTCTTTTTTTAAGACAAATCTTTCTAATGCTACTGACTGGCCCACTCAGGAGAAGCCATCTCTCATTTTGTAGATGATTGCAAAGCAGAATTTGACAGATTCTGTGATACTTAGTCCTACTGGGTCCGTTGCAACAGAGGTGGGTCCATCGAACACTGAAAGTGACAGCACTGTATGAAGTGTTGTATGTCCTACAATTACAGGTTTGCTGCTTCTGAAAACTCTCGGCAGATACAATTAGAGGATGAGCAGTACAGAAGTCTAACATTTTTCTTTAGCAGGACCACTGGAACTGCTTTGAGACTGATGATCATGAGGTCTTCCAGTGTATCATGGGCCTGATTTACAATAGTGTAACACAGGCATGACTCCACCAAAAACCATGTAGTTATACTGGTGTAAATCAGAGGAGAGTCATGCACTCATTAGTTCTTAATTGTCTGTCCAGGTCCATAGCAAAATTCCTATGACATCAATGGGAGCGGGATCGAGTCAGGACCATAAACTCCTCGAGGATGGGATTATGAAGACTGATTTTTAGCTCACACCAGTTTAACTCTATTGACTACAGTGGAATTACTCCTGATTTACACCATGTGAGTTCAGATTCAGGCCCTGTGCCTTTCTTTGTGTTTGTATAGTGCTGAGCACACGGGCAGTGCTTAATAACAAAGACAATCTATCACACATAAAGAGAGAGTATGTGAATTATACTTTAAACTATGGCCTTCAAGGGTGAGTTTTCTGCTTGTTTGGCTCTTTATGTCCCTCACTGCTGCATTCTCTCGGTATGGCACTGGGAACAGCCATACCTGTCTGTAGTTTATGACAAGCCCCCTACTGTAAAGCGTTGGCTTGTCATGCTGGCAAGTGGCTTGCAGGTTGTTGAATATTTCACTTCTAGATAAAACTGGATTCCATTTGTAATAGTGCTAGCAAAAGGTACTGAGTGGGCAGCGTCTGAGATTGAAGTTTTCCGCTTATCCCCCGTGCAGGTACTGCCAACTCCCAATGCTGCCTCATCACTTTACCTCCACTGGCCTGGTGGGAGTAGCTTCAAGGGTGAAACAGGAGGGCAGGCTCAGCCCACTGAATCCTTGGCCTCTCTCCTGAGACTGCCAACAAGAGTGGACACAAGACTGAGACTCATTTAATAATGACCACTCAACAACTGTCAGATGGGAACAACTGTCATTCCATACCAGTCTGACCCACTGACCAAAGGTGAAGAGACATCTCCCTTTACCAATACGCTGAACTACGTATTCCCTTCCTGTAAATTTAAAGGAAGTTTCAGTCCATGTAAGAATTGATTTATTGTGTATCCATGGAATTGTTTCTGTTACATGTTATACTGGATGTGTCTGACATTCCCAGGATACCACAGCTATCTGTGGCTCCCTGACATATTACCCTGATGTAAATCCAGGGTATAACTGACAGTAGAACTTGGTCTATGATGTTCTCTTCAAAGGAGACTCTCTAATTGTTTTTCATAAATACTTAAGTTTAATTTCTTCCTCATTATTTTCAATCTCTTTTATTCCTTCTGCTTCTTTCCTCTGTTGCATAAGTACACTGCCTTTTTATACACCTCAGAGGGCTGCCACAGTGGGATTTATTTATGCATTTTTATTTAGAAAAGGGGCTACATGAGGGACAGTGTAGTCTAGTGGAAGTCACAATCTCCTGATATCTGATCACAGCTCTCTCACGGACTTATTGTAGGGCCTTGGACATGATGCTTGACTACTCTGTGCCTGTTAAAAAGCAGCAGTGATACTTAACATCTCTCCTCCCACCTCCCAAGGGTAATGCATAATCTGGCTCATAGTGATTTCACAGACTTCATAAACAGATATAAAGAAAATTGGTAGGACAAATTTTTCGACAATGACACTGTTATTGTCATTTCTGTGCAGACCTAAACTACCAATGAAAAATATAATGTGCACCAGCTTAATTGAAAGTACATAGCTTTATAGAGGATCCAGTTTTGCCCCATCCTCTTACTAAGGTTGAGATTAGCATCTTACTTTGGGGCACATTTTCATATCTTTCCTCATACTGTATAGTGATTTGCTTCACAAGCGGTCCCATTGATTATCCACGGGGAATTAAAAACTGGGCTTCCCCTTGGTTAAAGGGGGACAGAATCAGGTCAAGAGGAAATACAAGATTATACCAAAAGACAAGCAGGTAAAATACTTATTTTTCAGAAATCACTTTACCCAAATAAAAATATCTGGTTAATTACATATTACCATATTGGGTGCTACTTTCTATCATATTTGTGGCTCTCAGTATCAAATTAAATTTAATTTAATTTACTGGGCCAGATCTTCAACTGCTGTAAACTGGCATACCTCCATTGACTTCAGTAGAACTATGCCAATTTTCACCAACCAAGGATACGTTCCAATATTTTTAATGCGGACCATTAAACATTGGTGGCAGTAAATGAGTTCTTTCAAGCCACACTTTCACCTTTTAAGCCCGTTAATATAAGTAATGACACATGTTCCAATTCAGGAAAGCACTTACACACGTTTAATTTTAAATTAAGATTAAAGTTGTGCCTAAGGGCCTTTGCTGAACAGAGCTTTCTTGAATAAGGATCATTCAGAGGATAGGGTGCAATTTTATTGCTGACATTCAGACAATAGATATATTAGAAAGCAAAGCCTGGGCTCTTAGGTTGGACCTATTGTCTCCCTAAGGGATATATTTGTTGTGTTTAGGTACTCTATTTACTTGTGCCCAGTTCTGCAGGAAATCAATTGCAGTTTTGCCTGAGTAAGATCTGCAGGATCTAACATTTTTTCCTAGCTCTTCAGCATTTCTCAGTCAAGGACAACAGCTATGCAATGGGAAGGTCATATTTACCTTTTATGGAGATGACGGGGATTTTGATTGTACAACACCCTTATAGTGCTTATGTGATGAGCTTCCAAATTAGTTATTTGAAAGGAAGGAGTCAATATTCCTCTAGAATACAGAAGGCTGGCCCATCAGCTTGTCATTTCCAATTCAGATGGATTTACAGGCCTATTTATATTTATAGAGAGCATTTATCAGATTTGTGGCATTTTATTTTCAAAGCATTCTGCTGTTTTGGGGGGGTTTTGCCTTCTGTTCATTGTTTTCTCTCTTTTTTTTTTTTTAAAGGGGAAAGGTGATTTTTATCTCGCTGACCAATATTGGCTTTGCAGTGTCAGGTGTTTTAAGACTGTGATCCACCTGTGCCAGCTCCATTGTACCCCACTTCCACCACCTTCTCCATCCTCCCACCTCGCTATCACCACTCCACCATTATATGCCAAGATGTACATCACAAGTTTTTGCTCTTCCAGCATAAGCCTGGAAAGCAGAAGAGGATCCCAGCAAGTGGATGGAAGACAGCCGGCTGAAACCACATGCAAACCAGACAGAGGTAATACAGGTGGGATGAAGGAAATATTTTGAAGAATAACCCATCTTCATAGCATCTCCTGCTATTTGGGGGCATCTGCCCTCAGATAATCAAGTCACACTGTAGCCTAGGAGTTCTTTTGGACTCTTCAGTATTTCTGGACACTAAAATAGCGATCACTGCCAATAAATGCTTTCTTTCATCTTTGACTGGAAGAAGGCTGTGTCCCTACTATTGGACAATGAGATGGTCAGAGTGCTCCATGCCTTTCTGACTTCCAGTTCGAATTAATGCAACTCTCTATATTTGGGAATGAGTGCACCAACTTTAGAATAGGTCCAGATCATCTCAAACGTATCAACCTGCTTCCTGAGCAGCACTGCCTGCCGACAGACCCATCACCTGGAGCTCTGCTCCCCATACTGCCTCCACGCAGAAGAACTGGTTAGTTTGAAGACAACAGTGCTCATCTTTAATCCCTCCTCAGGAGTACTAAAGAAGTGCCTCTTGGGTAGGGATCACAACTTTCCTCATGGACAATGAAGCTGTCAACCTCAAGGGTCAACTTGTGAGAGTGGAGGACACAGTTTTCTTGACAATTGATTCAGGCTGATTGAACTCCTTTTCTGGAGAGGGTGGGAATAACCAGATACCTCAACACCTTCAGATTGGCATAACTACCTGGATTGGGAGAGAGGAGACACGCACATACACACATTTAAATGGCCTCTGAGGGAGATGGGAGAAATATAGCCCACTTTATTAGTTCTTTTTCAGAAATGCCCAGAAACTACAGTGGTGGGCACCTACTAAAAACCTAGATGAACAGAACTTCTAAATTCACAGTCTGGATAGGGAGTTTGATTTTATGGCATGGTGCCATTTTTCTTTATTAATTAGTTGCAATTATCATTTGTAGAAAGCTGTGAGGTCTGAGCTATAGTAACCACTAATAACAGAGAAATGATTTTATAACTGCCTCACACAATTACTGAAGAAAGAATAACTAGGATTTACTATGACACAAACAAATATGAATTGTAAACAGGTATTAACTTATGCTTAAGCCTACAATTTTTTCATGGAGGTCACGGAAGTCATTGAATCAGAGACTTCCAGACTTTGCAGCTCCCTGTGGCTGTGGGTGCTGGGGCCCCCTTGGCGCTCCCAGCCACAATGGGTAGTGGGGTCCCCCCACAGCTCCAAGCTGCTGTGGGTGGCGGGGGCCACAGCTCCCAGCCACCATGAGTGGTGGAGACCCCAGAGCTCCTGGCTGCCATGGAGGGCAGGGGACCTGGGAGCTCCCGGCTACCGCGATTAGCGGGGGCCCCCTGCAGCTCTGAGCTGCTGCAGGTGGCGGGCCCCACCTCTGCAGCTCCCGGCTGACGCAGGTGGTGAGGCCGCAGCTCCTGACTGCCTCGGGCAGCGGGGGTCCCCCACAGCTCTGAGCTGCCATGGGCGGTGGGGCCACAGCTCCTGGCCACCGTGAGGGACAGGGGACCCTGGAGTGCTGAGTCACTGTGTGACTCGGAGTCCTTCAAAGTGCTAGGCCACCATGGTTGGCGGGGTACCCTAGAGCTCCCAGCGGGGGACCCCGGAGCTCCGAGCTCCCACAGGCAGTGGGGGCCCCCAGAGCTCAGAGCAGCCCCCACAGCTGCCTAACCTCTGCAGGCAGTGTGGGAACCCCGCAACTGAGCTCCCCATTTTGTCAGCGATAATTTTAGTAAAAGTCACGGATAGGTCACCAGCTTCTGTGAATTTTGCTTTATTGAATTGGTGAGAATCTGTCTGATCGAGGACTAAGTAACAACTCAGACTTAGCCTTCTGGGTTTATTTTTATTGAAATCATATCCTGTTCTTCTTTTGGTAACTCAAGAGCAAGTATAAGTATAGTGGTCTCGATTCTCCTCTAATTTCCACTGGTATCTTACATCCACTTTGCAAAGAGGTCAATGACTTCTCCAGGTGCAAAGCAGTAGACAAAGTGGCCCATTAACATAAAAAGAATTATTCCTGGTTTGCACCAGTGCAAGGGGAGAATAACGCCCAGAGTAGGCTGCCCTCACTGATGTACACTCTGCCCTTCCAAGAGCTAACAGTTTACACAGACCTATTTTGCAATACTAGACAAAAGGCAGTGAAGGATAAAGGTGAAGCACTGAAAGTGAAGCAGAAAGCCAACTGGATGCATTGCTTACAAAACTATTTCAGAACGACCCAGGCGGCGGGTATGTAGGTTCTTACACCTTATCAAAAAATCAATTAATTTCCTTGGCTACTTGTCAAGATGACAAATATCAACCCTGATTTCCTGTTTGGAGCAATAATCAGTATTGCCAAGCAAGAGCAATAGCAGAAAGTATTGAAGTTGACACTTTATTTTTAGGGAGGACTCAGCTTTCTCCTTACTGTTACTAGTGCGGCCTCTCGAGGGATATACTGGTCACCAAATGTATGATGAACTCAGAATAAGTGACTTTTTGTGAGTAATTTAGACAATACCAACAAAAAATCAATTTTGATGGATGAGCTAAAAGCAGACAGACTTTAATTACTGAAGGCCAGATCATCATTTCTACTGAGGGGACCTACTGTGGGTGCAATTCCTTCTAGCCATAAGGAAGGGGGGTGAGGAATCAACCCACCTTGGGCCCATACAGTTGTCGCTCCATAGGGACAGTGGGGTGTTGGGGCAGGGCCAAGAAGGTTGGAGCCATTTAGAATTTTCATCATCCCTCTTAGTGGGAGAGACGGTGTGGGCAATATCGTGGGGAGGGGAGGAGCCTCTCGGTCTGGTAGATCCCCTGGAAGTTCCAGATGCAAATGGGCAGTAGTTGCTCTCCATGCACTGCCACTACCCTCCCCTCCTTCCCCCTACAGGAATTGTGCTGCCATTGGGTGACTCCCCCTCTGGCTGCTCAGCTGCAAACACAAATAGGACTTGGTGGAACTTAATGCTGTTTTAAGTAACATTCACTGCCTCCCGGATTATTGCATGCAACCTTAGGGTATGTCTGTGCTACAGTGGCATGACTAAGGGGTTGCAGCTACGCCGCTGTAGGGTAGATGCATCCTACATTGCCAGAAGGGTTTTTTCCATTGACGTAGATTGTTCTCTCTCTGAGAGGCGGTAGCCAGGTTGACAGAAAAATTCTTCCTTTGACTCAGAGGCACTACCCTGGGGGTCAGGAAGACCTGACTACATTGCACAGGGTGTAGACCAGACCCTAGGATCTACCCAGGAAATGTTGCTATCGAGAGTTATCCTCTCTGCCCCCCACCACCACTCTATTGCCTTCCCACCCCAAGTAAATTCCCCAGCCACTAGAGAGGATGAAGTCCTCAAATCAACACGAGGTGAGTCTCACCGGATTCTCAGCGCCCTTTGGCAAGTTCCTCTCCAAGAGAGGGTTGTTTGACTATTTATTACATTTAAAAAAAAATAAATCACCAACCCCAACAGTTCACAAACCAACCATCAGAATCCAGCTTAACTCAGGTTTTTGGTCTGTCTGGTTTGTGAACTCCCCCTGCCCACCCTCAATGTGTGTGTGACAATAACAGGTTGAAAACTGAACCGTAACCACGTACAGAGTGTGCACAAACCACATTCAGGGCATGGGCTCCCCAACTTCCATGCCCCATTGGCCAGAGCTCCCTGGCTCCCAATTCACTCACTGACCCCCACCAGGCTCCTGCAGCCTCCTCCCTTTGCCCTCCACTCAAGAAGGCTCCCCCACTTATCCTTAGTAGAGTCCTGAAGGGCCCCCATTCCCATAAACCACCCAGGCAGCCTCCCCCTGTCTCTAGCCTGCAGGGGAAGGCTTGGTAGTGAGGGAATGAAGCTGTGGCTAGCGAGCTCAGAATGGGTGCAGCTCCAGGCCTATCGAGGAAAAATTGGAGCCCTGGCACATCATGTTCAATGGGGTCCCTCCCATTTATTTACACAGACATTAGGCCACTCCCACCTTGAGCTTGGGGGCCCCCAAACAATTGTCCCTCCTTTCCATGAGCCCTAGGGTTTCTCTGGTCAGTTGTGCCTGCTCCAGGACTCTGCCCGCTGAAAACATACACTCTTCTGTACTGCAGTCAACTGCTCTGGCTGCCAGAAACACAAACAGCCTGTATTTTATCATGAGAATCCTCCCCAAAATTGTACCACTTCCCGGGCTGGCAGCACTACACACACACCTGCGCATACGCAGAGTACCGACTCCATTTCGCACTTCTATTAATATACAGTTGAACTTAATGCTGGGAACCAACCCAAAATATTATTCCGTTTTCCTAGCTGTAGCGTTCCTACAGGCTATTTCTGTGCCTAACCCATTTTGTTCTCAGGAATCCCTTTTAAAAAGGTGGCAGTGAGACTGGGCTTGACTTAACTTACAATGGGCTTGATTTAAAACTCACATATGCTGGCTTGTTCTACTAGATCTTGAAGATCTGCTGTTGCAGGAGGATTTTTCAAATAATGCAATGATGCACATTTGTGTGTCAGAGGTTAGTGCTGAGTCAGTGTGTTTTGCAGTTGTGAGGCTAGGAACAGAGTCTCTCTGTTGCAAAAGGGACACAGGGCCAAAGTCTGATCTTGCTTTCATCAGCAGCTCTCCAGAGAGACTCCACTGAAGTAAATGGAGTTATTCTGGATTTACAGTGCTATGAGCAAGAGCAGACTTTGGCAGTGAGCTTCCCCAAACCTGCACTGCAAGGAGAAATATGGTGCTCTCATAAAATACTGAACAAACAATAAACTAGATGATAAAACATATTAGTAGGGTGTCCTCCTACTAATGCAAAGCTTGCCAGATCTCAGGTACTTGGGAAAGGAGACACCTTTTCTCTATTAACTCTGATTTGCTTTCTCTTCTTCTTTCTATAAATCACTGCCACTGAGATTAACAGGGGTTATATGATGTTATAAGTATCTGGTAAGTAATGTAATTGTTATTTGTGATCCCATTCATTCTTGAAAGCTTTTTTTACTAGAGGGGATATCTTCAATTTTCTGTGTCATTCATTTATAAAGAAAGTTGATCAGACCTAGAGCTGATGGCAAAGATTTGACAGTGGCAGGCAAAGAATCAGCTGGAAATGTTAAGTGGATGTCTAAAGTTCCAGCATCTTGTAGCGTGGCGGGGGACCATCGCAGGTGAGGGCTGGGTAGTCCAATCATATCCAGTTTGGAGTTCACAGAGTTGGAGTGTTGCTCCAGTTTTTAACCCCTCTTTTTAAAAGCAATGTTGTTTACGTTGCACTTTTATATAGTTTAAGTACATTTTGTGCTCATGAAAGATGCTGAATTGACAGCCTTGGAGACAAAGGTCCTCTGACTAGTCCAGAACAATATGGCACAAGCAAGTCACAGTGCAGTTTCCCCAAACTAGCTGGTCTATGTGTTCTCAATCCTAACCTGGAGGAATTTCCCCATAGAATATGGAGCTTGTTCATTTTCCAAGTCCATTCAGTTCTTGGTGTTTTTACTGGGACTGTTAATCTGGGTGCCACCTGTGATGCAAACACCCATTCCTTAGTTACTAACTCCACTTAGGGCACCAGCCATTCAATGATTGATAACTACGGCTCTCGATAAATCACAGTTAACTCATGCAATTAACTCAAAAAAATTAATCCCAATTTAAAAAAATTAATCGTGATTAATCGCACTGTTAAACAATAGAATACCAGTTCAAATTTATTAAATATTTTGGACGTTTTTTCTACATTTTCAAATATATTGATTTCAATTACAATACAGAATACAAAGTGTACAGTACTCACTTTATATTACTTTTATTACAAATATTTGCACTGTAAAAATGATAAACAGTATTTTTCAAGTCACCTTGGACAAGTACCATAGTGCAATCTCTTTATCATGAAAGTGCAACTTACAAATGTAGATTTTTTTGTTATATAACTAGACTCAAAAACAAAACAATGTAAAACTTTAGAGCCTACAAGTCCACTCAGTCCTGCTTCTTGTCCAGCCAATTGCTAAGAGAAATAGGAGATACTGCTGCCTGCTTCTTATTTACAATGTCACTTGAAAGTGAGAACAGCCATTTGCATGTCACTTTTGTAGCCGGCATTGCAAGGTATTTATGTGCCAGATATGCAAAACATTCGTATGCCCCTTCATGCTTTGGCCATAATTCCAGAGGACATGCTTCCACGCTGATGATGCTCGTTAAAAAAATAATGTGTTAATTAAATTTGTGACTGAACTCCTTGGGGGAGAATTGTATGTCTCCTGCTCTGTGTTTTACCTGCATTCTGCCTTATATTGTTCTAGCAGTCTTGGATGATGACCCAGCATGTTGTTCATTTTAAGAACATTTTCATGCAGATTTGACAAAACATAAAGAAGGTACCAATGTGAGATTTCTAAAGACAGCTACAGCACTCAAGATTTAAGAATCTGAAGTGCCTTCCAAAATCTGATTGGGACGGGATGTGGAGCATACTTTCAGAAGTCTTAAAAGAGCAACACTTCGATGCGGAAACTACAAAACACGAACCACCAAAAAAGAAAATCAGCCTTCTTCTGGTGGCATCTGACTCAGATGATGAAAATGAACATGCGTTGGTCTGCATTGCTTTGGATTGTTATCGAGCAGAATCCATCACCACCTTGGATGCATGTCCTCTGGAATTGTGGTTGAAGCATGAAGGGACATATGAATCGTTAGCGCATCTGTCATGTAAATATCTTGCAACGCCGGCTACAACAGTGCCATGCAAATGCCTGTTCTCACTTTCAGGTGACATTGTAAACAAGAAGTGGGCAGCATTATCTCCTGTAAATGTAAACAAACTTGTTTGTCTGAATGATTGGCTGAACAAGAAATAGGACTGAGTGGACTTGTAGGTTCTAAAGTTTTACATTGTTTTATTTTTGAATGCAGTTTTTGTACATAATTCTACATTTGTAAGTCCAACTTTCATGACAATGAGATTGCACTACAGTACTTGTATTAAGTGAATTGAAAAATGCTATTTATTTTATTTTTACAGTGCAAATATTTATTATAAAAATAAATATAAAGTGAGCACTGTACACTTTGTATTCAGTGTTGTAATTGAAATCAATATATTTGAAAATGTGGAAAACATCAAAAATATTTATATATAATTATTGTTTAACAGCATGATTAATCGTGATTATTTTTTCAAAACACACGATTAATCACAATTAATTTTTTTAATCGCTTGACAGCCCTATTGATAACACTTTCAGTAACAACCAACCTGGCCTTACTGGACCAGGTGACCACAGGTGAAATGCTCTGTATCTCAGTCCTTGTCATTCAACTGAGCCATCCAGTCTCACCTTGTCTTCTTTTTTATACCACTATTCTACTAACTCTTCCTAGATGTAGTAATTCCTTAAGTAGAGAAAACTCATTCGAGTACTGACACTAACATAAATCGTAATCCCCCCCCACTTTGCCCTGCACTCTGATACTCAGTAACACAGTTCTGATAGCATAGTCTAAATGACATAGCTTTATCTTAGTAACAAATTGATGAATTGACACAAAATGAAATATTCCACCTACAGCAGCCCGAGAGAGAGAGTGACTATTGGTCCACTTACATCATTTGGAATAGTGAGCTCATGGGAACTGGTTGGAGTAGTGGCATCCAATCCTATATTGAGGGGACAGAGGGGAACACATTATGCCAATCGTTTTGAAAAAAAAGAGAAGACACAACAAATGATATTTAAAAGAAGGAAAATGTGGGGGAAAAAGATAAAAGAGTAGCAATGAAAAATACAGAACTGCTAGCAAAAGAGAAAAGAAAGCAAGAGATGCAAAAATTAAGAGCGTTGGACTGACTTTAATTTATTCTTATTTTAATTAACCTTTAACCCACCAAAATAACAAATGTCACAGCAGAGTCTACAATGCTATAAAAAGTTTTTAGAAAGTGGATAGTTCCACTTATAAATAACTATGAAATTTGTTCCATATACATTAATTGTCAAAAATGAATGGATGTTTGAATTTTGATCTATCTACCAGGACCACTGAATTACACAAAATAAAAAGTGGAAATCTAAGGTAAACAAAAAGTAAAATGTGAAAAGAAAACTGATAAAATAAAGGAAGGTGGGGAAAATAAACTAGGTTAACTTAAATTGTACATGGGATTAGTGATGTTGCAGAAATGTTGGAAAGAACTTTTTTTTTTTAAGGGAAATGTACAAAATACTGTAAGTTGCATACATTTGTTTTTAAATTGGGTGGACAAAAGGAAAATGCTTAGGAGAAATGCAATTAGTGATCTAACACTCAGTATAGTTATGGAAACATACAAATCACAAACATAACAAGGAAAAGATTAAGGAGCACCATGTTAATGACAAGTAGAAAAACAAGGAAAATATAAAGCCAGGAAAGGTAATTTAATATTATTTGCTGATATTTTATCAGATACACCATGTAGAAGCAAATTATATCGTGTGTGTCATTTTTCTTTCTTCCCTTTCCAATTTTTCTGGGTATAAAGATATATTTTAAAATGTATTTTTTCCACAACTAGCAAAGATGGAAAAGGAATAATTTTATTCAGAATACCTTATCTAAATGTTCATTATATTTACATTAATTTGTTTACATATTGTGTATGTTTATTTTACACTTTGTGTATATTTGCTGAATATTGTAGTCCAAAAATCATATAAACAATTAAAATAATGAAATGATTCAGTCTCTCACAAAATTTGATGTATTTGATAAAAATGTTATTACTTGTCCTACAAAATATGTACCAGTGTATATTTATTCATGTCTTGGGAAGATCTTGAATTCCAAGCCCAATATTTACTGAAACAAGAAAGTTTATCTAATTTCAATCCTCTTTTCCAAACAAACAAATATACCTGGCAGGCCTTAACAATTATGACCTTAATTGAGCAAAATTCCATTGCCTTCATTGGGAGTTTTGCACAATTAAGAACAGCAGAATTTGTTCCAATGACAACAAGCATAATGGAAGTGAAAAGGAATTTTAGTGTACAAGGGATGCTTGTTTAGGCCCTCAATTGTATGTTCTAAAATTTTTAATTAATCTGTAATTATGTTGTAAATACATTTTCCATTCTTTGATTTTAATTTCTCTTTGGATTTTTTCATTGCACAATACAAAAACAGAGGTCCAACAAAATTAATTTTATCAAGTACTTTAGGTAATACTAACTGGTACATACTATGTGGTGCATAATAACTTTGCATAGGACTAACTCAAAGAAACTCAGGCTCTTTAGCTGATGGCACAAATTAAGTAGATTGTATTAAAATAAATGGAACAAACAAAGCACAAGAATTTAGTAATGACAAAAACAAACTAACAGAGCCACAGGGAAAAAGAACAAAGATTAAGGTGTGAAAACAAAAGGATCATTGGTCATTGCCCACATTTAGTATTAAAATGATGTAATGACCATGGAAAACAAAGCTGTTAAGAAGAAGGACATCCCCAGGGGGTCATGGGTACGTACCAGGGAAACCAGGGGTGGTCTGCCCAAGGGGAGTAAAGGGGGGATGCTGCATAGCCAACTGGTGAAGCTTGGTCAACTGCAGGGCAGGATGGGAAATTAGAACTAACCAATCAAATGGAATTATTTCAGAGTAGAGAAAACCATCTTACATGTTTTAAAACTGGATTAATTAAAATTAAAATAAAGGTTTAATCATTCATTCTATTCTACTGTATAGAAAAACTGGTTAAAATGACGTCTCTATTGTTATTACATGTAATGGCTATTGTTAATATTAACTACTTTTCTGTAGAATTACATATTAAAAACTCAAGTACATAGCATGCATAAAAGACAAAAAACTGTCATTTGTATCTGGGGCATTGTACTTTCTAGCAATTATTACAGAAGTTATCCACTAATGCTAACACTTGGCTACATGGTACACTGTTAAGTACAGGCATCTACAGGCATGTCTGAATTTTAACTGTAGAAAGTAAATGCTGCCCAGAACAAATAAGAGAGAGAGAGAGAAAGTAGAAGGGAGTAATTTACATGCGCTGGACTCACGTCTGGATGAGGGATGGCATACTGCCCCTGAATTGTAAACGCCTGAAAATGACAAGCAAAATTAAAGATATGTATCAGTCAAATTAGACAATAAGTACTCCACGTTCATCAGGCTAGAGAGAACCTTGTGCTATTTTCCAGATCTAATGCAAATCACATTTCGTTACATGCGAAGAGAAGCTTAGTTTTCTTGTGCTGCTTTGACAGCCACACAGTACAGGAAGGGCTCTGTTGTGCCTTTCCGTACAGCCCAACGGGCGAGGTGTCACGAGGGGCACTGCAACAGTGGGTGCTCCAGGGGCAGTGGGTGCTCCAGGAGCAGTGGGTGCTCCAGGGGCAGTGGGTGCTCCAGGGGCAGCAAGCACTTTCCACCACACGGGTCTAACGCCATGGGTCTGTGTGGAAGAGGAGTGGGGCCAGAACTGGCTGCTGGACTCGCTTGGAGATGTCTTTGTGCTTATCTTCAGGTGGCCCTACAAGACCATGTTTTTTTCAGCCTCCTCCATCCCTGAGGTAACTGATTCCCGTCCATCTTTCTCACACCACTCCGCACAAGGCTGGCGTAAGGGTTTTGAAACAATTCGTGGGGACAGACAGCAAAATTAATTTTCTTCTTGTACACAAAGATCCAGATTCTCAACTGAAACCCAGCCCTTTGCCCCGCTCAAGCAGTGCAAATGGCCAGCATGGAATTCTGCTGGTACTGGATGGAGGAAGCTCCTGTGCCAGCCATAAGGGGCATGTCAGGGAAGGGAGGAGATACATGATGCCGTGGCTATCCTCTCCTGGTGTATGCCAGTGGCGGTAATTAGAATAGCCCCTTCTCTCTCTCATTGCCTCTATTAAATTCTACAGGACGGTTTAAAAAAAAACAACCTATACAGAAAGTTGTAATTGTCTATTACATTCTGCATGACTTTTCCAAAAGGGAGAGCCCATCAAAACATTTTAATGTGTTTGTGCTTAGGCAGGAGGGAAAACAGAAGGACAGATTATAATGTATAACTATTTGTACAAACAGAATCATAAACAGGAAGAGAGCTGATTAGCTTAGGTTGCAAAATGCTTATTTGACAAAAAGGTCTCTGAGAAAGAAATGAATTTTCTGAAAATTATAGAACAATTCATTTAACGGAGTTTAATTAAACGTTCCAGCTGCTTATTAGAAATTTGTACACCAGCACTTCTCTCCTTGAGCAGAAACATTTCCTTTATTTTAAAGTTACTTATGAAGTCGGGCCCCAATCCTACAAATACTTATGCCTGTGAGTATCTTTATGCACACGAGTGCTATTGAATACAATGGGACTAGTCATGTGCATAGTCAGTTATGTGGAGGTTTGTAACACTTTGATCAATTGTAAATTAAGGCCCTGAGCCAGAAAAACACAAAAGCACATGCTTATGTTCCACCAAGAGCAGTGTCATTTAAGGACATGCTTAAAGCTCAGCATATGTTTAAATGCTTTGCTGAACAGGGATAGACATAAGCACATGCTTAAAGTTGAGCACGTGCTTAATTGTTTTGCTGGGTCAGGGCCTAATGCAGGTGTTTAACTTCAAGCATGAGAGTAGTCCCTTTGATATCGTGCTTAAATATTCTGCTGGATTGGGGTTTAATTCTGCGGGCAAATCATTTGGACTGAAAAGCACCTCACTATACCTTTGACCTACTTCAGCTGTGTTCAATCTGAGCCTAGCTCCATTTCAGATATAGTACAAAGAGCACACTTCAGCAGAGGTGCTGGAACAATTTCTACGGTGAGGGGGCGGAGAGCCATTGAACCAAACTGTAAACCCTGCACATGATGGAGACCACTTCAAGCCAGGGGATGTGGCAGCACCCTCAGCACCCCGAGTTCCAGCACCTTTGCACTTCAGATTGTAAAACGCTTCAGGGCAGGACTGTGTCCTCTCCATTGTTGGAACAAGCCAAGCACATTTTGGGAGTTACTGAAACAGAAATAATAAATAAAAATAATTGACCAAATGCATGGAAAGAGGAAATGGTGGCTTTAATCTACAAACCAGGGGGTGGGATCCTGTTCCCAATAAAGTCAATGGAAATTTTGCCACTGACTTCAAAGAAAGCGGGAATGGTTGGTCCCCTGGGTCTAAAATTTGCCCTGATTTACAGCCTGTGACGCAACTGAGATTGAATGAAGGGTAAGTCAGGGCAAAGTCTGTCCCTGAAGAGACAATGCTGGAAGTGTGCATTTTTGGGATAGGGTAATGTACAAAAAATATGGATAGACAAATGGGACGAAACCTTGTTTCTTTCAGACATGGGTGGTGCTTTTGGATTGTTTAAAGAAACAAAAAAACCCAACTGCATATGCTGGATTTCATTTAAGAGCTAAGAGAAAGGCAGCACTGTGTTCACCTTCCTTTCCGTTCTGCTACTTAATAACATACTGAGAAAAGGACAGAGAGGATTAAAAAAATGTTTAAAGCAGCAAAACCCATGCAAAATCCCATCTCGTCAAATAATAGTAGGTGTTTGATTTTTCCAGGGTAGCTTGATATGCAGAGTATAGTTAAGAAACAAACAAACCCCAAATCTTTCAGCTTAACCATGGAATAATTTAGAACTGAAACTGATCCTACAGGAAGGGAGAGTGACCCCATCCAGCATCTCTTCACTGCTGATACCATTTTATTTTGTTTTCAATATTAATTTGTAATCAGGATTTCTTATTACACTATCAAAAACATAATGCATATACTATATTTTGACACTAGAAATAAAATCCATGAGAAATCCTTTCCTTGCTATCTCCCAAGCCCACCGCTACCATTTTCTAAGGTACTGAAGAATTTGCCTAATAAGGGGAAGAGACTACAGGTTCAAAGGTGCACACAAAATATCGGAATCAGCTATTTTTTTCTTGATTGACTTAGGCCGTGTGAATAAAAATATAGAACACCCAGCTGTTTTCTTTGTGATTTATAAAACTAAAGATGATTAGAATCCAGCAATCTGTTACACTATATGATAAGACAGAATTTCAAATTCTTATTCCAACTGTTGAGAGCATTCTAGTGCCTACTTTTAGTATTCTTTTATTTGAGTAATTTGTTATGCACTGAGACAATCTTTGATGGTAACACCATTTACAGCACTGCTACTGTGCATCACTGAATATATATACATCTGCTTTAAAGGAGAACACCACACTATAAACTTAAAATATATGTCTGGCGTAACTTACTCTGTGAACTTTCACAGTCAGCTGAGATCAAATTCTGGAAAAATAATTTCAATTCTATAAATTAAGAAAGTAGATATCTTACTCTGAAGAATACTAGTCAAAGTAAGAGCAGCAGACCTGGATAGGAGGAATTAATATTGAGTTAGGTTTTTTTTTTTTCTCAAAATTTACCATAAAATACTTCTGCCAACCATGACTGTAACTGGAGAGTCAATATAAAGGATATTAAAATTTTTGTAAAGTGGCTAGTTAGCGTTATCAAATAATAATGTTGGAAAAACTTTTAATCCATAATGGCCTGACCTGCTCTTTGATGCACTTATGAGATGTAGCCTTCCTATGAACCAGCAGCTCTACAGAACCCCAAGGTGCTCCAAATGGGTGCTATGGCAGCTACAGATGCCATCTGTTCTCATATAGTTCCAAGCGAGGGGGTGACTCGACACTCTAGGACATCACTCTGAAAACCGTCAGTGGAAGGCCTCTCATTTGGCCATAACATAAGCGATCGTGGAGAAATGGTGTTCTAGGAGAACTGTTGGCACAACAGCTCACACATCATACCAGTGGCACGTCTAGATAGTCCACTGGCTGTGTGTATTGTTGGGATGCCAGTTTATCAACAGCTGCCTTTCTCCACATTAGATGATGATAGGGCAAGCTGCAATGAAGCACCAGGTTAGTATGCCTATTTCAAGGCAATATCCAAAGGGAAGAACAAGATACATTGTATGGAAACACCACAGAAGGGCTGAAAGTGGGTGGGAACCATGGTCATATGGCTTGAAGGGGCAGCAAGATGTGGGGGGAACAGCCAAACCTCCACCATGTAAAAAAGCAAACAACAACAAAGCTTTGGATATGGTATAAATCAGGCTGTGCAGAACAGGTGGAACCTCTTCAGGACAGAGATGGTCTACTGCTCTGTTACTGTGCCTACCACAAAGGGGCCCCATTCTTGGTTGGGCCATAGGCACCACCGTAAGAAATAATAGTAAAAATAATACAGCATATAATA
Organism: Caretta caretta; assembly: GCF_965140235.1. Lineage (NCBI taxonomy): Eukaryota > Metazoa > Chordata > Testudines > Cheloniidae > Caretta > Caretta caretta. Next base: position 158,715,340 of record NC_134207.1, read on the forward strand.
CTTCTTGTGTGCATATTTTACCCAGGAAGTCATGACTGGGCCCTATGGAATATTAAAATTATGAAAACTTGAAAACTAGAAGAGCATTTCTTCAGCAGAAGCTCTGTACTCTGTGATCACATGGTGAAAGCTGATCAATATGGTAACTTAGTTATATTACTTTATAAAATTGATGAAACCGCAACTTAAAAAAATAATACAAAGGTTTGTTCCATTAAAGCATTTCTGATTTTGGATACCAGTCTCTTTACAACAGAACAAATTACCTCCTTACTGCAGAACCTAATTTTAAATCTTGACAAAATACCAGTTGTCTTATTTTTGTTCCTTTCTGTTGTAGAAGATTACAGAGTTATACTCTAATTCAGAGGTTCTCAAACTGGGGTTCGTGGACCACCAGTGGTTTGCGAGCTCCATTCAGGTGGTCCGCAGCTAGTTCCCCCTAAGGTGCGCGCCTGGGTGGCCGCACACAACAGAATGAAGGGCCACCCACCTAATTAGTGGAGCTGCGCAGGGGTGGCTCCACTAATTAGGTGCCTGGACCCTGGAGAAGACACATATGTAAGGTGAGGTGTTGGCCTGGGGGGGGGGGCGGGATAGGGGCTAGGTGGGAGGGGCAGTGGGGCGAGAAGAGGGGGTGGGAGGAATTTGAAACCTGCCGGGCTGCGGTGGCCAGAGAAAGAGGCGACTTTCCCCAGCTCCCGGGCTGCAGCTGCCAGGGAGAGACGGCCCTCCTTCCCAGCCCCAGCTCCGGGGCTGCTGTGGTGGGGGACAGATCCCTCTCTTTCCCAGCCCCAGTTTGGAGGCTGCCACAGTGGGGGAGAGAGGACACAGCCATCGCATTAGAAAGGTAACACTACTGATATTAAAATATGAGTTGTGTGCTTTTATTTGTAGAACCAAAAAATGTTAATTATTAATAAGGTTTTTTTTTAAATAGTGCTTTTATCCAAAGTGCTTTACAGTAGTTAGCTAATGGTACAAAAAACATTTGGAAAGATCATTAAGTGGTCCGGCGAGACTCTCAGCAATTTTCAAGTGGTCCATGAAAAAAAAAAAGTTTGAGAACCACTTCTCTAATGTGTTGTCAGGTAGCAAGCAGAATATCCCTGATGCAGCTACTCATGGTAGGTGACAAGTTCCTGGCAACATCAACTATGATGTTGCATTTACTGGAAGAGACAGAGAGAAAAAAACAAAACAAAACAACCCAGTGTCAGGGACATCACTGAAATGAATAGGGTACAAGTATCAGAGGTTTATTCAATAACAATACAGAAGACAAGTTAAAAGAAGCCCTTGACTTGTTTTCATTTTAAGTTTATAACACAGTGTTCTCCTTTTCTGCAAGCAATAACAATCCACACTGGATAAAACACATTCATACTATACCAGGCAAAAAAGTATAAAAGGTGAAAACTAACAGGCGCTGGCTGAGGTTGGGCCAAGACGGTGTGGTTTCCAGCTGAAGCCAAAATGGTGTCTGCTCTTACCTGGCCACCTGCAAAAATGATAGGTGCAGAGGCAGGTTTGGGACGGTAGGGAATGGTGGCACCTTTGGGTGGGGACTGAAAGCAAAAACATATCAAGATGTGGAATTAAGTAGCTCAAATAAAATCATTTTTTACTTTGTTCACCTCACACAGCAATTACATGCCTCTGCCCCATTCACCAGCATATTCTCGCAAGAGCCCAGTTCGTGCTCCCATTGAATTCAGTGGCAAAATTCACACTCACTTCAGGGGTATGGGCTAAGGTCCTTATTACGTAGGCAAAAGAAAAATGCAGACAGGTTTGTTTTTGTTTCCACAATAATTTGGTAAAGATTCAAGGGGCCTGGGAATGAATTTAGCTTTTCATGAGATCTAATGAAGTTAGGTGCCAATTTTGAAACTTGCCAATCTTTTGGGAGACTCTCCCCAGCGTTCTCTCTTTGCACAAACCTGTTAAAAGAGAACAGTACATTCAGTTGATAACCCTTTGTGCGCTGTCACGCAGCCAAGTGTCCCAGTATAAAAGTGAAATAAGAATTTTCAGTCTGTGCTATAGTCACCACGCTCATTGAACTCCGGGGATAATTAAATGGGCCAGATCCTGCATTCCACTGAACTCAGAGTGAGAAGTGTAGAGGAAAGTCATGACTAGTGTAGGCCTATTCTCACTGCCTTCAATGGGAGTAAGACGGGTCCTCTCCAAGTAACAGAAGAAGAAAATTGTTCTGAGAGTCAGTAGATAAAAATGTGATCAGTAAATACTTGACCAAGCATGAATATTTCTTTATAGAGACTAAGACAGACAAAATGGCCCTGGGAACAATCCTGTAAAACAGGCTTCAAATTATCTGCATAGTGTCTGGCACAATGGAGTCCTGACCTCTAGGAACTACTGCAATCAACCACCACCATCACTAAATAACATTTCCACATCCTAATTCTCTATTATTGGCTATTTGATTTTAATAAAGCAGTGACCCTTGCCAAATTAAATACATTGAACAAATTAAACACATTTATTTTATGTACGCTTTAATGTTTGAAGAAGCAAAATGCAGTTACATCATTGTCTTCTCTAAGGCTTCAAACTGGTAATTTGCTGTCTCTAGTTTATTATCTCTAAAATTAAACAAGTTCTGTTTTCTATACTTTCAGAACTGTTTATCTCAAAGAAAATGGCTCTATAGGCAGAAAACGACTCTCTGGCCCCGGTTTGTCTCTTCAAATAACTATGGGTGTAATTAATATAATTTAGACATCAGAATACTGCCTGCATCCACAAAGCAGGTAGTTAAATGACTACATGCCAGTAATGGGAGATGCAAAATTGTTCCTGCAGTTATTTGCATCTGCAAAGCTGTGAGAACAAAATGGGAAGTGAAAGGACAGAATTAAGCCCTTTTAAAAATCACGCCCTTTAAATTATATTCTAAATTCTACACACAGAGAAATGGATTTTTTATATTCCAACAGTTTATCAATTCTTCACAAAGTCATGCCAAGCTCTCTGTGGCTAATAGACCAAAACTGGTTTTCAGTATTTTCTTTCTGTTTTGCTACATTTTTATGAACATCTAATGCCAACTGAAGCAAGAGCCCCTTATCTGCAAGACAAACTTTGGTCCTTACAATAATAATAGTTTATAACATTGATATTTATTAGGTTGCATTCTCTTTTGATGTGGAGTGGTTGCTATTAACCAGACAAGAGTGATCAGATTGTAGTATCAGAGATGCCACACATCCTACTATATTTAGAATAAAGAATAACTGTCGGATGTCAGGCATCATAGCGTGGTAATTTTTGACTAGATCAGTGGTTCTCGAAGCTGGTCTGCCGCTTGTTCAGGGAAAGCCCCTGGCGGGCCGGACCGGTTTGTTTACCTGCCGCGTCCACAGGTTTGGCCGATTGCGGCTTTCACTGGCTGCGGTTCGCCGCTCCAGGCCAATGGGGGCTGCGGGAAAAGGCGTGGGCCAAGGGACATGCTTGCTGCCATTCCCGCAGCCCCCATTGGCCTGGAGTGGTGAATGGCGGCCAGTGGGAGCTGCAATCGGCCGAACCTGCAGACGCGGCAGGTAAACAAACCGGTCCGGCCCGCCAGGGGCTTTCCCTGAACAAGTGGCACACTGGTTTTGAGAACCACTGGACTAGAAGTAATGGAACATTTTTTTTCACAGAATGTTTTTCCACTGGAAAATGTCAATTCAACAACATTGAAATGTTTTGGAGGAAATGTATTAATTTTGTCAAAATTTTCAACAATAAATTATTAAAATGTTTCATTTTGGTGAGGTTAAAATATTTCGTTTAGACCTTATTGATGCATTTGGCTTCAATAAGGCCAGAACATTTTGTTTTGATAAAGTTATATTATACTATATTAAAAAAGCAGATGATAGCAATATAATATAATCAAAGCGACAAATTAAAAATGAAACATTTTGACTTTATAGAAACAAAACGATGACCTTATTGAAATGTTTCAACCATATCAAAACCAAATATTTCAATAATGTCAGCATGAAGTGTTACAGGGTATTCTGTTTCATGGAAAATACTGAGGTTTCTACTTTTTATCCTGATTTGGGGTGGGACTTGTGTTTTTCCACTAGCTGTTGACTTTTTAATGACAATCAGTGTCGAAGGGTTGTATTCATGGTAAGTAGATCCTGCTCTAATGGTTTGATCAGTGAGGCACTGTGCACTCTAAAACCAGAAGCGTTGACAACTAGTCTTGAAATCACTGGGAGTTGGGGGAGATCAGCTTCTTACAGGATCAGGGCTTGAGAGAGAGTGGGGGGATTTGGAGGAAATTAATATAATTTCTGAACATTATCAGTATGAACCTCAACGTTTTTAAGTGCTCTCTTACCTCTAGCATGACCACACAGATTTGTTTTACACACTGAATAATGGCATCCGGAGTGCCCGATATAGTTACAGCACGTTCTGTTGAATTTGGCAACATATCCCCTGCTACTTGTACCTGGGCCCCTGTGGACTTAAGAAAAAAACAAACGAAACAAACATTAGTGTTGTCAAAATACAGCTGCACATTAGAAGCCATTTATTCACCAATAACAAATAATCTGATAAAGCACAGAGATATCTAAAACGTGCCTGTTCTCTGCTAGCTTTATGCTGTATATATATAAAACTGCAGAGTGTAGATTTGCATACGGAAGTCAAGTTTGCAAGCATTCTCAATGGTAGAAAGTGTAGTTATCAATGGTTGTTAAATGAATACATTGGGAAGTCTCCCATCTTCCTGAAACAGAGAGTACTGCAGATACAGTGGATTTTTCCACTAAGGACTTTCACAATCATTAAGATGATCATTAAAAAAATAACTGTCTGAAGAGCTTCAGCCTCCCAAATGAATTCCAATCATGGATGGGTGATTCCTTAACGAACTGATGATTGCGGTCATTTTACTGAATGAAAATTGGGGTTGCTTTATACTCTGGAATATTTCAGTGATGCAGAGCAATACAGGTGCACTTCTAAATTATTATTAGTGTTGATTAAACATATGCACATCATCAGTTTCTAGTTCACTAATGAACCTAACCATGTAATGAGTCAATGGTTTTTTCCCCTCCTTAATCTTGACAGTAATGGTTCTTAGTTAAAAAAAAAAAAAAAAAAAAAAGACTTGAGGCCAAAATCATTCCTGGTATAACCCAGCAAAAATCTTGTAAGCCTTTTTCAATTGATGGGAAAAAAATAACAAAAACTATTTCTATTGAATTAGTATTTTCATACATTATACACACAATCTATTTCTGATTTGTGGATACAAATGTTTTTGCCTTGCATTGATTTTGTGTCAGTCAGTAAGGAGTTAATTTAGTTTGCTGTTGGCCATACACAACACATCTTACTCTTTTTCCAGAGACTGATTAAATTACTGATTACATCTTCTGTTCACTAGTGCTGTTTAAACTCAGAATATCCATTATGGGTCTCTCTAATATGCTTTGGAATGTCACCAGAATTTGATCAATCTTTCATGTCATTGTGCCTCTTCTTTTTTTTAAAATCAGGTCTTGAAAATACTCAGGCAGACAACATGTTGCTGCTGGGTACAGAATTGAGTATAAAAGAACATCTGTCATACTGCTGCTGCTCAATGTGTTGCGTGATGATGAGATTAGAATGCATCTTGAGAGGATGGTTGATCCTTTTTCATTTGGGCAGTACTCATCATTTAAAACAAAGTTTTTAGAGTACCAGCAGGCCTTGTACAAAATACTCTGGGTCAAATACTGCTTCTCAGTTACAGCTGTGCCATTCAATCACTCAAATTGCTAATCTTTACAACTCTTTGCCTATAGTGGGATGGCATGTGTGAAACTGAGAGCAAAACTTTGCCATTATCTTTAGGTTTACAGAAAGGGAGAGGGAGTTAGTTCACACTGTTCTTTTGACCTAATACCTTACAATAGGGGGCCAAAAGTGTTGAATTTCCCCCAGAAATAAGAATCACCCCCAGAATCAACTGTGGTTGCACAATTTGGGCAATAATCAAATTTGGTAACAAATGAAGGAATTCAGGGGACAGCCAAGGGATTGGGCACCTGACTGCTCTTTCTACTTTTGACCACTTCCCTACTTATTGTTACACTAATCTAAATAAACATATTCAGAACTAGAGCTGGTCACAACTTTTCAATCAAAGACATTTGCCAACTATGTGATTTCATCAAAACCTTTCATAAAAAAGAGATTTCAATGAATTTTTTTGACAGGAAAATGCAAAACAAAACAAAACATTTAATTTCAACTCAACATTTTGATCAAAAATGTCAAATGTTTTTGGTTCAATATTTCCAAACTGAATTTTTTTGAACCTTTCCTTTTGTGAAAATATTGCATATTTCTACACTTTGTCCCCATTTCAGGACAAAAACAAACATTGAAACATTGGAATTTTCCATAGGATGAACATTCCATTTTTCAAAAAGTTCTGTTCAAAAGTAGGTACAAAATACCCCTAGAATGTATCTGATTATTAATTGTTTGACTGACTTTCAAAAAATTCTGCAAAAGTTTTGTCACGATAGCATACATTTTGTTGATGTATTAGGTTTATAAAATTGGTAATTGATCTAAAAATATCTTGGCAGTTTGTGACTAGAGGAAAATTGGTAATTGGCATTGTAAATTTAATATTAAAAAGTAATCCAAATACTGTCTATCTGATAAGATTTAATCGAAAGGAAAACTCAAATGTATCTGTTATCTAGACATGATTATGTGATGTATTTCCTGTACATGAGTACTTAATGTTGCTGAGTGGTCATTATTATGTTGCTGTAGATTTAATCAATTGTTCAGGTGCTTAGTACCTTTTGTATGGGCATTTTTTATTGTGGCTGAAATCTATCTAATCAAACAAACAAATAAATATAAACCTGTACCCATTTGGCTTAGCTCTGCAGTCTGAATGTTAAGAAGTTAAGAGGCACTTCTCATCATGGATAGATCATAAGATATAGTTATCAATAACATTTTTTGCTATAATTATTAATTTCTGAGCCCACACACTTAATGCCAGATCACTCCTTCTCCCACTAAAACCCAGAGGAGGGTTGGAGGCTGCAAGGGGGAACATATTTCCATGAGGATCTTCTTGCGGAGTTTCTCTTCACATAGTTCCATGCCCCCCCAACTGCCTGCAGCTCCAAAAGCAAAGTCCAGGAGAGGTCTCAAAACAAAAGCAAAACAACAATAAAACCCACAGACCCTCTGTTACAGAGCTGCTTCAGAGAGGTTATGGCCTCAGTGGATTTTGGGGTGGAGTGGATGTCCTAAGAAATAGCTTGGATTAAAAAATTCTATATGAGTTTCTCAGGATCAGTATATGTGAAATTAGGCCACCTGTGAAGCCATAATATTGGAGGCAGGATGGGGAGTAAAGGGAGTATGGAATGCAGTTAGAAAACCAATTTGACAAATCAAGGTAAGTTAAATATTATGCCTACTAACTTGGACAGTGTCCCTTTAAATTACTTGGCTTTTTCTGGCTACAGAGGCTGTAATTGAAACGCTCAGATTAGAAAAGGCTTAGCAGTACTTAAGCCCTAGATTATTTGAGGTATTTATGGATTTTTTTAAAAGTTGAAGAAACAATTCTGTGTTAAACTGTTCCTTTGCTATGTGGCATCTTGCTTTTTCCTCTTCTCAAATGTGTATCCGAATGCCAGCTGTGCACTAAAGATCTTGAAGGTCGGAGTTACTTTCTGAAGGGTTGCGACATGGAAAGACAAATTGCTTCTAAAACTGGTTATGCCACTGTAGATGCTCAGATTTCATGAGTCTACAGATGTTTTTGACACCTTTCACAGCTGGTTTGGCTTAGCATTCCATTCACAAAATATTTACATTAATGCAATGAACCAGCTATGGTGGCAGGACGCTGTAAGCCATACTCTTTAAATGGACATATTAGGACATTTAGCTACATAAAGTTACCTAGCATCCCCTGTTGGAATCCTAGAACTTACCTCCCTGATTTCTTTGATTTTGGAACCCCCTTTTCCTATAAGGGATCCACACTGACTTGCAGGGACTACAAGTCGCAGTGTCACAGGTGGTTTGCTTGTCACCGTGCTGTTTGTCATTGAAGCATTTATGTCCTGTAATAACAATGTCAATAAGAATTAGTTGAGGATTTGTCATTCCTCTTAGCACTTAAGAGGATCAAAGTAAATACTCAAGCTGTTCTCGGAGAATTGGTAAAATGGAAGCTAATCATGTTTTTGTAGCACATAAAGCAGCCAGCTCTGCTGGTGGCACCCCGGAAGCATGAACTGCATGATGACATCATGGCAATGGAACTGTTGATTCCAAGTGCTGAAATATGTAGGCACAAAGACAGTCTCTGATCAGCTAACAAATCACATTATATTTGTTAGCACTTTTAATACAAAGGAAACAACGGAGAAACAATAAACAACATTAGTCAACAGACATGGGAGAGCAAGGACTATTATTTTGATAAATATTTTGAAGTTTCCCATATTTAATTTTCCTGCAGATCTCAAAGCATTCTCAACACTGCTTAACTTTTCCTAAACTCTTTTGTGTCATAGCTATGTAATCCAAGTATGCAGATATGGCTGTGGGAATTGCATACACAGCAGCAACCACCTGTTCATCTCATCTCACCTCATCTCATCTAATCAGTGAGATTCTACTGTACCCTTCAGTGAGCATTTTAGAGTTCTGCCGGTTGTTAGCCTCAGATTTGTGTTAAATGTGCTTTGCTTATTCAAATTCTCCTTTGCAAGCACAAAACGGAATCCCCTAATGTAATATTTTTATTACAAATGAAATTATAATGCTTATCTTCCCACTATAGAATGTGCTACAGCTGAGAGCATTCCAGAATCCTAGATGTCGTTGGAAATAAAAAGCCACAAACACTACTGTGCAATTCTATAGCATCTTTCATAAGAGCATTGCAACATACTTTTGTCAACATTAACTAATTAAGGCACACCAGCGCTTTGACATAGGTTAAGGTAACTTTGCCCATCTCTGAGATGGAGTTCAGCAGCTGTTTAACAGCACACAGGAGCTTAGGACCTAGAGGGAAGGAAAATATCGTAACTAATGGAGGGAGAATTTAGGTTGACAGAGTTACTGTAATTACCCAAAATATAATTTGTCCCAAACCATCAGGATTGACACTTCTAATCTCATGAAAAGTGCCATGAGATCTTTAATGACCATGAGCGATCAGGACCTTGGTTCCACCTCTCACGCAAAAGAGAGGACCTCAAGGAGTACAGTGCTGCCTGATGCTATGTTGGTACGTTAGCACAGTAATGAAAAGTGCTATCCTAATGACCAGGAGTACTTTGGTATTTCTTACATTAGAGGTTTTCCATCTAAGTGTTGGCCCAGCCTGACCCTGTTTTGCTTAAAAAAAGCTGACAGACTCCCAGCACAATGAGGCATGGCTGCCTGCCACAGGTTAATTCTTAGGCAATTTCCCTCATCGACACTGCATCATGTCATATTTACTGTCAGCAAGAGGTTACAATCCAAAACAAAGCAATACAGGTTACAGCAAGTTGTGGCATGCATGCATCTGAAACACATACAGTGTAATATATATACATATTCTTTTGTACATGAATACAAATTTGTATTACCACAGTGTCTAGGAGCCTAGACATGGACCACGACCCCATCATGTTAGGTGCTGTACAAATGCAAGCCACAACTAGGTTTTTAGAAGTGGGATGCCATCAAATTTTGCCAAGTTGCTGTTAGCTGGTGGTATGCCACAGATATATAACATGCCTTTCACTTCAAAGACAGGCAAGCCCTATGTCACAAAAGATTGCCAAGCTCTCTCACATTTTGAATAAGCAATTTCTACCATTTGAACTGAGACCAATACATTAATAATATTCAGCAACTTCAAACTTCATAAACAATTAATTTATGGCCATAGCACCCGCTCTGTGTATTAACCTCACCGTTTTTAAAAAAAGGAAAAACTGCAAAGAGAGGATCATAGAGATGCCCAAAGCCACAAGGATGTCAGAAAAGGGCCAGAACTCAGGAATTACTGGCTCCTGGTTAGAGCAGGTCAGAAAATTTCCAAGCAAACATTTTTTTCCATGGGAAAATGTCAATTTGTCAACAATCTGCAGGAATATGTCAGTTTCAACAATATTCCAGTGGATATCAGGCAGGGTTCTCATGGTTCAGGCAGGTTTCAAAATTTTCCTGGTTTCTTGCCATGTTATCTGCCTGGCTCATTGGCAGCCAGTCTGGCTCTATAAACAACAACATATCACGTCTTTCCAAGATTGAATATTTCCTTGCATCCTGGGGAAAAAAACATGGAAGACTATGTGTGGAATTCCTCTCACTCCTGATGCCTGAAACTGCAGCAGCACCTCGCAGCCAGGAGCAACAAGTGCAGGAAATTCCTAATCAATCCAGGACTGGAACATGAGGGGAGGGATAGCTCAGTGGTTTGAGCATTGGCCTGCTAAACCCGGGGTTGTGAGTTCAATCCTTGAGGGGGCCATTGAGGGATCTAGGGCAAAAATTGGGGATTGGTCCTGCTTTGAGCAGGCGGTTGGACTAGATGACCTCCTGAGGTCCCTTCCAACCCAAATATTCTATTCTTCTATTCTATGAGCAATCACTTTGTGTGGATAAAGCATGCTCAGTGCAGATGGAATCTTCACCAAATTTAGTTGCTAAACTTAGATGAAACTTCCTCAGAAAAATGCAGTCTTGGGCAGACACCCAGCTGGAAAATTTCAGTCTACATTGTTTAAGTTTGGCAGAGTAATAAGCAACTGAAAACAGGATGTTATAATGGAAAGTGTCAGACAACATTAAATATAGGTGATGCTATCTGTGCCACCAACAAATTCCTTATATACTTTATTTTCCCGGTTGTCTCAGGTATATAAAGTACAAATTGACAAGGTCAGATTTTAAAGTAACAACATTTTGTATTCACAATTCTAACTCTTCATTCCACTTTTTCTTTTTTTAAACACCGATCCTTATTTTGATCATTTCCCCCCAAGACCTTGGTCCTACAAACACACCTGTGCTTAATTTATGCACATGAGCAGCACTGCTGGCCAAGAAGACTGCTCCCATGAATAAAATTAAGCATTCATGTAAGCGCTTGCAGAATCAGGGCCTAAGTTTTAAGTACTTTACTCCATAACTTTGCATTATTATGGTGAACTTTGGGAGCTATTCTTTGTGTAGTAATATATTTTGTTCTAAGCATTCTTAGAAAGTCACCACTTAATTTACATGTAGCCATAAAAAGAAAATTTCTAACATTAAATTATAATGCCATATTCATGAGTGGTTTAGAGTGGATTAGTTTTATAACAACTTCATTAAAGAAATGGGGGCAAATGAATGCTTGGCTTCTATTCTGTTCTATACAGTAATGTAGACCTGTGATTGCTTTATTCTGCAGCGAGTAAAATATTTTCTTAGCATATGGAAAAAAATTCAGCCAACATTTAGCAATATTTCCAAGTTGCTCTGTTAATAGACAATATTGGGCAGCTACATGCAATGTTTTCATTCTGTTTAGGTTTTGGAAAGTGAGTTTTAAAACTAGACAGCCGTGATAAAATGTTCCTGTTGATGTAACAAAAATATGTGCGCATCCCTATCTTTCCTACACAGCTAACGTTCATTCGGAGCTAAGTGGGGCTTTGCCAGCAGATTTGTATATGAGGCAGTACATAGCTGTGCTGGGCCAGGAGCAGCCTCGGAAGCTGATTGTGACCGCGATGCCTGGCACACTGACGGGCAGAGCCAGCTTCCCGGCTGCCTAGTCTCAGCTCATGTCTGGTGTTGGGGGGGAGGGGGAAAGGGAGGAAATGGGGGGAACTGTAGCGCCTCTGCTGAGGAGGCCTCCCACCTATGCAGAATCTGGCCCAAAAGAGCTATGGAAGTGTGGCGAGCCCCCCTGACTCCCCAGCCAGCTAACTGAAGTTTTAGTGTTATAGTATTGTAGTATTTGAGGACCCCACAATCCGTAATATATTTACCTTCACAATGCTCCTGTGGGGGCAGGAAGTGCTATCATCCCCATTTTACAGATGGGGAACTAAGGCACAGACACACTACGTGACTTGCCCCAGTTGTACAGGAAGTCTATGGCAGAACAGGGAATTGTACCTGGATCCATAGGTGCCGACTCTGTGGGTGCTCCGGGGCTGGAAATAAAACAGTGGGTGCTCAGCACCTCAGCCCCATGATCAGCTCTTCCCCCCACCGCGATCAGCTGTTCAGCGGTGTGCAGGAGGCGCTGGGATGGAGGGGGAGGAGCGGGGGCAGGGCGCGCTTGAGGGAGGGGGTTGATTGGGCCGGGAAGAGACGGGGTGGGTGCTTGGGGGAAGGGGTGGAGCGGGGGTGGGGTCTGGGGCGGAGCGGGGATCAAGCACCCCCCCCGCAAATCACAAAGTCGGCACCTCTACCTGGATCTCCTAAATACCAGGTTACCTGCCTAACCACTGAAGCATCCCTCCCATCAGTAGCCAACAAAGTGTCTGAGAGTAAGGGCTACTGCATGGCAAGCCAGGATATGAATCTATAGCACCAGCTTGCTGTGCAGTACCGTCCCACAGGGACACTGCCACAGCACACTGAAAGTCTCAGAGCGTGGCTGGCATATTGCACGCTAAGCTGCATTCCAAGTCATGTGGTGCCCATGTGCAACATTACTGCATGGCAAGCTGCTGCATGGTAGATTCACACCCTGGCTAGCTGTGCAGTAAATCTGCCATATGTAGAACCATTCTAGCTCAGTGCTCAGCAAACAGCCATGAGACTATTGGGCAGATCCTCAGCTGGTCTATGACAATTTAGTATCTGTGTAGTATTGGTTTCATACTTGATACGAAAGCTGATCAGATAATTATCTGATTAACTCTTCCAACAATTCCCTCCCACCCCCCCATTTTTACCCATCTAATGCAGCTGAGCAAGTATTTTGTGAATATTTGCAAATAAATATGGATTTTCACAACATTTTTCAAACACATTTTGGGAATGTTTCTCTGCATTATGCACGGAGCTCTACCTACTAATTACTATATCAGGAGATAATCCCATGCATTTGCAAGGGAATACAGATTTGGTGATCTAAGATGTCTTTGCCAGCTGCAACTTCTACAATGGATGTTGATTTTTGCCATTTTTCATAGGCCTGGTTTCCCTCTAGATAAAAGTGCCTATTTTAATCATCAGGGTGATCCAAACTGGGCTTGTCTAGCAAGCATATGAATTCATTAGCAACCTGCTAGAAAATAACATGCCTGTTGCTCTGAGAGATTGTTAAAGCTTTTTGGTAAAAGGCAGGAAACAATACCAGTGCAGAAAAATCTCTTTTAGGCCTGGCTTCCTTACTCTAGGTTTTGATTATTTTATGTTTTATGTTGATTATTATATGTTTTGATTATTTGCTGGTATTAGAAAGGCTGGGTTGTTTGAGGGCTCGCATGTCCTCCCGGGATGTGTTTCTCCCCAGTTAGGTACCTGTGGTGTTGAAATGAAGATTTCACATAACTTTATCTTGAAAGCAAAAAAACAGCATTGAGCTGGTATTCACTTGAGCACCAAGAGCATTTTGTTCAACCACCAGTGCACCTCACTGTGTCAGAAGCAATCCACAGAACTTAGTGATGGACGGATAGTACAAAGACAAAAAAATGTTATAATAGTTTATTCTGCCCAAAAGCATCCGTGGGTGAGGCTCTGGGCATTAAGGAAAAGGACTGCCTTGCTCCAGAGGGTAACGACTTATGAATGATTTTAGCCAACTTGATGGATGGAAGGATTTAGATTTAGAACAGAGATGGGCAAACTCCGGCCCGCGGGACCGTCCTGCCTGGCCCCCGAGCTCCTGGCCCAGGAGGCTCGCCCCTGGCCCCTCCCCCGCTGTCCCCCCTCCCACTCAGCCAAGCCGCCGCGCAGGCAGTGGGGCTGCAAGCTCCTGCCGCTCTGAGCGGCATGGTAAGGGGGTGGAGGTGGCGCGCATGCGGTGGTGGAAAGGTTGGGTAGGGGGATCCGGGGTGCAGTCAGGGGACAGGAAGCAGGGGTGGTTAGGGGCGGGAGGTCCCGGGAGGCCGTCAGGGGACAGGGACCAGGGGGCGGTTGGATGGGATGGAGGTTCTGGGGTAGTCAGGGGTCAGGGAACAGGGGGGATTGGATAGGGCATGGGAGTCCAAGGGGCCTGTCACGGGACAGGGGTGTGGATAGGTCGGGGCAGTCAGGGGCAGGGAGCAGGGGGGATTTGATAGGGGGTGGAATCATGGGGGGGCAGTTTGGGGCAGGGGATCCCAGGAGGGGGCAGTCAGGGGACAAGGAGCAGGGGGGGTTGGATGGTCGGGAGTTCTGAGGGGGACAGTCAGGGTGTGGGAAGTGGGAGGGGCAGATAGGGGGCGGGGGCTAGGCTGTTTTGGGAGGCACAGCCTTCCCTACCCAGCCCTCCATACAGTTTTGCACCCTGATGTGGCCCTTGGGCCAAAAAGTTTGCCCACCCCTGATTTAGAACAAGCTACTGCAACCTCAAAACCATAAAAGGGTGAACAGTTATTAGCTCTTATCAGGAAACGTCTTATGCTCATTTTCTATAGGTTTGGGTTGGGATGATCATTTATCCAGTGATCATCTAAAACACAGTCAGGGTGAAATCCTGTACAGCCCTGCTGAAGATCATGGAGTTGTTCTTTGTGGCAAGGACCATGTTGCTGCGGTTATGGATTTGTACGGTGCCTAGCACAAGAGAGTCGGGTCCACTCTTGTGGCGCCTACATGCTACTAGAGTACAAATGACTGGGACGAAAGGTGGTTCACCCCCTCCCCCCAAGGTGTTAGCAAACACATTTGAACTCTACTGTATACAGGACAAATTGTATTTTAATGTGGCTTAGCTGGCTAACGCTATGGAGGAGCTCTAGCTACAAACACAAATAGCTAACATGGTTGTAACAATGTCAAACCTGCTACACTCTGTGTTAAGGGGCGTGTGATGTCACATGAACTAAATGAAGTTAGCTACCACACTTTTTTTTTTTTCTTCAAAAAAGTTCCTCAGTTGAAAAAGGAAGACCTCAGTGAGTCACCAGTTTCCATTGATTTGACACTGATGAACTGAGAACTGGAAGTGCTTAGAGTACTCTGAGAAGAACTGAATGTCACCGTCTACACCTTTTAAAGCTATTTTCTTTATGCCGAGAGGTCACATGAGAACATGTGGCCATCTTCTGACATAATACATTGAAGAAAAACAAACCAAAGCAGCTACTGGTGGTATGCCTATTCTCCCCGCCCCCTATACACATACCCCTTCTCAAGGCTAGGGGAGGGGAGGGTTTCTTCTCACCTCTCCTTCCAAGGCCATGGTATGCAACAGCAGAGAATAGATGGGTGACTGAATAGCAATTAAACAAAAATATTACTAAAAATCTTAAACTATACTAGGTGAATATTCATGCGACTGGTGAAATGAATGACTCAATTTGCTCACCCTCAGCCAAATGACACTGGGATTACTGTACTATCCTCAACTAGGGCAGGATCCTGGCTCTGCCACTGAATTTTTTAACTATGTGGAATCACCAGCATGGCACACGCCTGTGCATACCCTGTTCTGCCCCATTCCAAAAATGCCACTCTGCAGCAGCTCAGAGGGCTGGGAGGATGACCCACACTGGGACACGGACTGTATATTTACTTAATATCTGGACAACACCTAGTGCAATAGAGCCATGATATCTAGTTGGGGCTTCCAGAAATACGTAAATTATTATTACAAACTTTGAAGCAGCAAACATTTAACAAGGACAACTCTCATTTCTCTCTCTTCTCTCCCACTCTACATGAAGTATAATTTTAGCCTGAAAAAGGGTCTTCACACAAACCCAGACCCAGCATTTCTTAGGGCGCATTAGAGTTCGCCAGCTTTTTCTCTAAACAGGATTTATGCCCTGAGAGCGCATTGAAAAAGAGTTTTCTTTGGCGAGCAATTTATACCTTCCCGTACAGCCACACTTCTGGGTTGTTACGCCATAGTTATGCTGTTAGCAATACTGAAAGGGAGAATAAAAGTATTTTATAGAGAAATGCAAGAAAACAATATTCTGATTTATGGTTCAAATAAATGGCTGAAGAAATGTAAAACAGAAAGGCGTGATATGTATTAAAACAGCGGCACATGATATGTCTATAGCTCATTTGCAATTTGTGAGAACAAGTACTTTGTTATGCCTCCCAGAGTTATAGTTCTCCAATATCCCATTTTTATCCCTGGGGACCTTTCAAAATCATTACAGAGAACAGAACTGGTTGCATGATGTAGACGTCATTCAAGGCCGGCTTTTAAATCAAAACGTGGCAAATTACATTTGAAGCAAATGTGGGTATTTTATAACATAATGCACAGCTACTGTAGCTGCAATGAATGTAAATGACCTTTTTGACTAAGAACTGCCACATTAAGATACAAACCTATCACCTAAAATACAAGAGAGTCAATAAATAAAATATCTCAAATGCTGAAACCTCAACTTTCTTGCCCTTCGTTAGGTACAGAGCATTTAATGATGTCTTAGTTATGAGGCCGGACTCGGATTGGGAGTGACTAGCTCCTTGTAGGTATCCCTCAGCACTTTCCAGGATAGGGCCTTTATGGAGCCCTTTCCTCATAGAAGATACCAAAGTGTTTCATAATTCTCTTGGAATATGGCAACTATTTAATAGCATGCAGGAGCTGTTCCCAGTAGTTTAGGGGAGGAAGTGAAGAAAGCAAACATGTATATTGAAACTGACTGGGGAACTTAGGCAGAATGTAATTGTCTGGGTTGAAGTTTAGCTAAAATGCCTCCTTGCTTTCGAGAAAAGTGCTACAAGAATATTATTCACCACATGTGACAAGGCCTCAGTTTTACATTTCATCTGAAAGATGGCGCCTTCTAACACCATGGTGCGGTATTTCAGTTCATCACACTGATGCAGAGAGAAGAGCACCCTTAGTGTATTAGTACCACCCACCACTTTCTACAGCCCCCTGGGGTCTTTCATGGAGGTTTCCCACCCCAGTACTGGGCACGTCTAATTCTACTTGCCCTGTGAAAGCTGATGTCATCCAGCGGTGTATGTACATGGCTGCATATGTTTAACACTAGAGAAGCTCTATTTTGGCTTATTTATTTTCAGTGTATTTATTGTATTTTAAAATCTGAAGTCTAAATACGGTAATTGGCAATGATATATTTTGCTTTTAATAATTTTTAAAAAATCTTCCAGTTGAATGAAATCTATATTCTTTTTGATATAAAAAATTTACATCACTATCAAGCTGATTCACACTGAAACCGAGTTATAAGTTATGCAATTATTCTTTTCAAATCAAATCCACAATGGGACCAGAAATTTCCAAGACACTTTTTCCACCATTAGAGCACATTACTGGAAGCAATTGCTTTTCCCTAAAGTCTACGAAAAGCAAAAGAAATGATCAAACAGCTTGTAAATAGACCCATTATTTCTCTTCCAGTATTACTGCCAAAAGCATTTATAAAAACATAACCACTTTCATTGCTATTAAATAGAGCATTAAACAAATTATATTTAGCGTTAAAGCAAACATGAGAAAATTCAGACAATATTTGTACTCCAACTTGAAGAGAGAAAAATGTATTTTATTTGCTTACCTCTTCAAATTTTAATGCAATCATAGAAAAAGCCTTAAAAATTGCATCTGTTGGGCCTGTTATTGTCACAATTCTTTCTGGACAGGAACCTTCTGAAATATTGATTCGAGCACCACTCTGTCAACAAGAACAAATATTTTTAAAGTACGTTTTCTTTTGGGATGCAAAATAGGGAGGATTCTACTTGTCTGTCTGGCTAGGTACGTATATGGCCCTCTTCACCACAGTTGGTGAGCAGCACCTAAGTAATTGAAAGTAACAACTGTAAAATAAATTCTTTCATTCTCTCTTTCCTACGTACAGGAGTAAACTTGAATAGGACTAAAACCAGAATTGTGGGCATTTGAAATTTCTATTTAGCAAGCATCAACTAAAAATAAAAATAAATAATTTCATATCTGGACTGGATCCAGACTATTCACCTGAAAATGGTCTGTCTAGGTGGGGCTCCAGTTTTCTGAATAAACAGGGTAACTAAAACTACGGGCCATATTTTATAGGTCTTTAATTTACATCCTAGACTAAATTATTCTAATGAGCGCTTTGTACAAACTCATACAAATTAGGTAAATTAATGTGTACTGAACACACTTACTAAAGAATCATCCAGCAGTAACTGTAAGATACCAGTGCAGAAACACAGTCATGTCTCTTTAAGAGGAAGAGCCAGCAAGAAGGAAATAGGAAACCAGATACCTGGGAGACAGAGAACCTGATTCTCATTTACACCATGGCCCCTTTTTATCACTCTGGTGAGACAGATGCCCCTTAAAGTGGGTATAAATGTATTACACAGACTCCTTAATGTAATGAGAATCAGACCCAGATGGTTCAGGAAAGACCAAGACTGTGTAATTTCTTTTTATTCCCGCACTTACTGCTATTGAACCAGTTTTGTGTATTTTGCCTCTCTACATGACAGCAACCAAATATAACAACAAGGCGTACTAATGGCAAAATCGTCCTGTCACTGAATCTCCTGACAGGTATATTCTAAATGTCTGCGAAGAGGCAAGGGCTGCCGGTACTTAATCTACTTTTGTCTGACAGGTGGACTGGAGAGTTGTGAATCCACCTTGGCGGGGGAAAGGGCGAGGGGATTTCCAGATACACACTAATCATACATCAGTGTTTAATCAGTGGCGAGGCCTAGTTTTAAGCTGGTTCAAAGTGTCTGGCTTCAGTTATCAAACACAAAACAAGCTCCTTAGGGTGGAATCTTACAATCAGCTCCTCTGCTTCGGTGGGGTTCTGTGTGGGCACAGGAGTCTGCCTATGCAGAGCTGCTCAGAGGATCGGTGCGTTCAGGGGTTACTCACCTTGACAATATTTAGAATATACGCCTAACGTTAATGAAAGTACTTTTTATGCGAGCAAGGTCGCAACAGTTTATGTGAAAGACTGTCCCACTATGCATCATTGTATCCAATGTTTTCCGAAAATCACACATGGCAAAAGATCATGTAACTCTTGTTAGGCTTTCAGTCATGTCAAAATGATTGAATCGGAGAGGTTACATTCTAAAGGAAAGCAGTAGGGATGCCAGTATTTTTTGGCAGCCTTATCCATGAAGTGAAAGGAATTTCACTGGACTGTAGTTTTCTGGAGACATATCAGTTAGGCTGTGCCAGGCCGCTGGTAGCTTAGAGAATGACACAGACAGCCCAAGTGCCACTCCTCAAAATATGGTGTGTTATTTGCTATCATGACATCTGCCAGAAAAGCCTAGATAGAAATAATTGTGTTCTATTTCTTTAAAGGAAAGCACAAAAGAAAGCGATCAGTTACAGGAATTATATGTAATTTCCTTTTTACTATGTATACAACATTCACTTCAGAGTTTGAGGACTAAGATGATATGTCTCCATATCACGTTTATCCCAGATACTCTTTGCCCTTATTCTTTTTTAAATCAACCCCTTAATACCAAAAATTATAAGGTGTGCTTCTAGTGTCCTCAGGAGCATAAGGAGGAAAATTTCCATATATTGTGAAAAAATGAGACAAATTATTTTTTTACACCTAACAGGTTCGATTGCAGGGACCAGGGAATAAGTTTTCAGAAAAAGAGTTACTGGGGGGGAGGGGGCTTCTCTTTTGTAGATTCAACATGCACACACAAAATCTGTGCCCACAGTTTTGCACTCACCTGTGGGCACAAATCTGAGTGAGTGGAGCTCTAGCTGCCTGTTGGTGGGAACAATAAGATTAGCACCAGCAATTCATTTTGATTAACTGATTATTGTTTGTTTAATGAATATCAGGGGCATCTGGAGCATCAGAAACACACCACTTACTTCTTTCATAAATCTAAATAAATACCTGTATTTACAAAAACAACAAGGAGTACTGGTGGCACCTTACTCCACAAGTACTCCTCGTTGTTTTTGCTGATACGGACTAACATGGCTACCACTCTGAAACCTGTTACCTGTATTTAATGAGTCAACACTTGGGTGAAAGTTGTGTCTGCAAAAAGAGAGCTCTGACATCAGTCTGGCTGAAAAGAAACTCTTCAGTGCATGTATTGAAAGGGCATATCAGAGTATTCTTCTACACCGCATGTTTTAAAATTTCCTTAAGGGAGACTTTCTACAAGTGCCTAACAAAGCAACTGGCAGAATATGCCCTGCTGAAACCCTAAAACTAAATTAAACATTTCTCGGTACATTCTCTGTATAACTGAATTTTTTACTTTCAAAAAGGTAGATTGCCTCATCCTTTTAACAGGTACTGGAACCCTGCAGGGAGCTGCAGGTTAGTTTCTGCTGACTCAGTGGGGCAGATGTGACTTTTTAGACTCCATCCTGAGTATAAGAAAGGTGGGGTAGACCTCTGAGGACAGGTAGCTAGAGTCCGAGAATTTAAGGCCAGAAGGGACCACCAGATCAAATCTGACCTCCTGTATATCACAGACCACCAATACCACCGAGCACCTGCACATTAAAACCAACAACTGAAATTAGACTAATATGTTACAGCCCTCAGGAGACTAAGCTGTTATGTGCCACAGCAGAAAACAGGAGGGACCAACGTGCACTAATACCCACGGCCCCTGCAATGGCAGAGAACTGACTGAGATATACCCAGATAATCCTGGCACAGAATCTGACTCCACATTGCAGAGGAGAGCAACTCCTCTCCCCCAGGTCACTGCCAATCTGACTGAAGGGAAAATTCCTTCTCAACCCTGCATATGGGATCAGATAGACCCTGAATGTGTGAGCAAGAACCAGCCAGCCAAGCACCTGAGAGAAAGAATGCTCAGAGCTTCAGTCCACACAGTGCAGTGTCCCAGCTCCAGCTGTAGCCATCTTTGATGCCACAAACAAAACAAAACAACAACAAAGACAAAAAACACCACCATGAAAAACAAACAAAACCCAACCGCAAGAATACATGGGGGGAAGTGGGGAAGTAGCAGGGGGAAACATTTCCTGGCCCCTACAAGTGACTGGCTGAAGCCCTGAAGTAGGAGATTTAGGGTCTGGGACAGATTGGCTGATTGGAAAGTAAACCTATGAGCAGCCAAGCCTAGGGAGTTGATTTGGAGGGAGATTTATGTGATATCAGCTTTGAATTAATCTTTTTGTTTATAAATCTAAACTCCAGGAATGGGGGAAAAGGTGCCTTTTTTGCATCTTTACAACAGGTATGATGTCTCCAGTTTGCAGGTTTATCTTCTTATCGCCAAGTGTTGACAAAGGGAGTGGTAAGAGATGAGCCTGTAC
Organism: Caretta caretta; assembly: GCF_965140235.1. Lineage (NCBI taxonomy): Eukaryota > Metazoa > Chordata > Testudines > Cheloniidae > Caretta > Caretta caretta. The sequence goes on from NC_134207.1 coordinate 158,736,794, forward strand.
CACATGGACCACTCCAGCTCTGAGAGACAGCCAGACTTTTTGGATGGCCCCCACCTCCTATAATGTGTCAATCCAAATCCCTGTATTCAACACCCACCCATAATCCTAACCTTTGGAAAATCCAGCTCTGGAACCAAACTCCATGAATGTGAGTTAGTGGGAGAATAGAACCCTAAGAGTTTCTGTGACACTTAGAACCCTACTGACTAAATAAGCTCTGAGACAATAGGGTTACAGGCACAGTGCTGTAGAAATTATCCACTTTTAGTTTCCTTTAAAGAAGACAAAAAACCTGAGACAGCTTTATGGGAAGCTTATATTAATAAAAACTGTTTAATTTTGGCTTATGTATTAAAACAACACCACATATAATAATAAATAGTTGGTATTAATCTTTCCAGCCACCTGGTGGCACTGTTATTCCATATACATCTAGTTCTACTCTCACAGAAAGAAATAAAGACATCAAAGTTTCTCTCTTACCTCCTCCCTCATCTTCTTAACTGTCTCCCCTTTCTGTTAAACAAATGGGGAAAAATTAGTCCCTATTGCAGTGGTCAATTGATAATAGGATATTGAGACATGAATTAAAAAAATAATTCTTAAAGTAAATTACTGACCTTTCCAATAATGCTCCCAACCTCCTGGAACAGGAAAAAAACAACACAGTAAGTGAATATTTATGAGAACAAAAAGAAGAAAATGTTAATTAAACAATATTTCACTATAAAGTTCATTCTGAAAACAAAGGTGGGCAGGACAGACCAGCCACATTTCACAATAGCTACATTTTTAGTCCACACAAATATGCATTATAAGAAGGAATGAACTAAGAGCTCCTATTGCAATATAAATAAATGAGACACAAGAGTTTACTGCTGTCATGAAGGAAGCCCCACTGCCTCGAAAGTAGCCCTGAGCTAATGCAGCAAACTGCCACTGTAAATACCGAGATCTTATTTTGGGGAATAAGAGATTCAGAACTGAGCTGAACAATATTCTGGGAAAATTGGGAAGATACAGCCTTCACACTCAATGGTGATCTCTTCGAAGTCAGACACTTGTGCTCTTTTCAGCAAGTAATGGACAGAAGTGGATTAATGGTGAGATCAGGAGTTATTGTATAAACAACTGCTGACCTGTCCTTCTCAATCCCTCCAGTGAGAGCTTCCCAAACCAGTGATTTCTAATCAGCTGTTAGACACTCTGAGGATGGCTAACGGGTTATTAAAATCCTACGTGGAGTCGTATAAAAAGTCCAGAAAAAAACCTTCAGACATGCAATGGGAGTTCTGATCACATCCATGTGTTTTAAACTAGGCACACACAAGCAGTAGGGAAGCAAAATGGAAGCTAATAACCATAAAATGAACACCATGAGCATTGTGCTAGTTGCACAAGTTTGATCCAAGACTGAAAAACAACTGTTGGAGATGAGACCAGCCAAGGAAAAAGCTCATATTCTGTGGTTAGTCTTCAAAATCCACTTCCACTGGTTAAAAAGAGTTAGACATGATTAATCTGATCTGGAGAGCTGATCTGCAGCTAGTACTTTCCCCTGACTTGTTCTGAATCACAACCACCAGAGTAGATTTAAGAAATGGCTATCCATTACTTTTTCCTGCGAAAAAGGCTCATTTTCTGACAAAAGGCTACTAAATTCATCTCCACATTTCAAGGCTGGTGCAGTGACCTTGTGGAAGTTCTTTTTTCCAATGAATAATGTATACAGATTCAAAATGAAGCAGTTAGGGCTTGTGGCTCTTCTAACCACATCCACAACACTGAGGACAGCTGCAGATGTTCTGTGAGTGGAGAAGTTCCAATTTAGCAAGCTGCTTCAACATGTGCTTAAATCCCATTCATGTTGATGGGACATAAGCACATGCTTAAAGTTAAGTACATGCTGAAGTTAAGTACATTGATGAACAAGGCCATGAAGACCCCAGTCTGCCTCTACGCTGACTGCTGCTGAACCTGGAAATCCTCAGACTTATTCTCAAAATGTACCTCCCTTGTTTTTGTTTTCTTCTTTATTGCTCCTCCTATTAGCTGCCTGGAAACTCTACTTCATTCTCATATAGTGCTGGACTGTATTCAGATGGGCTTCTTATGTGCTCTGTGGAAACACAATTTTACGTGTTGTGTGGAGTCGACCTATATGCTAGTATATTTATATAAGTGTTATTTTGCTTGTTATTGTGTTAGCTTAAGTGTTAAGTACCTTGCACGAGTATATCTAATAATCTGTACATATATATAGACTTCAGGAGTGTATGAATCTATATCTATGTACACACAAAAATTACTATTTAGGTTTTTAGCAGTCCAGTAGTCCATCTTGACCAGGAATGTATGAGGCTGATAGTCTATGAAAAAAGGAGGAAAATCTATTTAATAATGAAGTTCCTAAATTCCCAGATATTTTTGGACCATATAAGCAAGCCAAAAGAAAAAGTTCTTTCTCTGGGATGAATTGACAGCTCTAAGTTTGTCAGCACCAGTCCTCTCTCCAGCAAAGCCAAATTCACATAAAGATCAGAAACAGCATATATTTTTAATTCTGATAGGGAAGCCTTTTTTTTTTTTTTGCTCAGATAGAAATCAGAGGGTTAATTTGGAGAATGGGTCTCATATTGGGTTTTCTGGTTTGTCAAACTTGATTCGTTCATATATATATATATGGGGGGGTAACTTTAAAAGAAACGTTTCAGAGTAACAGCTGTGTTAGTCTGTATTCGCAAAAAGAAAAGGAGGACTTGTGGCACCTTAGAGACTAACCAATTTATTTGGTTAGTTTCTAAGGTGCCACAAGTACTCCTTTTCTTTTTTTAAAAGAAACAAACACAACTGTCACACCGTACCCTGGCCAGTCATGAAACCGGCTTTCAAAGCTTCTCTGATACGAAGCGCACCCTGCTGCGCTCTTCTAATCGCCCTGTTGTCTGGCTGTGTGAAACTGGCCACCAGGCGAGTTGCCTCAACCTCCCACCCCACCATAAACGTCTCCCCTTTACTCTCACAGATATTGTGGAGCAATATTGTGCTGAGATCTAACCAAGTCAGTAAACTGCACCAGCGCGCTTTCAAACATCCAAAAGCACATTCTACCACCATTCCGCACTTGCTCAGCCTACAGTTGAACTGCTCCTTACTACTGTCCAGGGTGCCGGTGTACGGTTTCATAAGCCATGGCATTAAGGGGTAGGCTGGGTCCCCGAGGATAACTATAGGAATTTCAACATCCCCAACAGTAATTTTCCGGTCTGGGAAGTAAGTCCCTTCCTGCAGCTGTTCAATCAGACCAGAGTTCCTGAAGATGTGAGCATCATGCACCTTTTCCGGCCATCCCACGTTGATGTCGGTGAAACATCCTTTGTGATCCACCAGTGCTTGCAGCACCATGGAAAAGTACCCCTTGCAATTTATGTATTGGCTGCCCCAGTATTCCAGGGCCAAGATAGGGATATGCGTTCTGTCTATCGCCCCGCTGCAGTTAGGGAACCCCAACGCATTAAAGCCATCCACAATGGTCTGCACATTTCCCAAAGTCACCACCCTTGATAGCAGCTGGTCAATGATTGTGTTGGCTACTTGCAGCACAGCAGCCCCCACAGTAGATTTGCCCACTCCAAACTGATTCCCGAATGACCAGTAGCTGTCGGGCGTTGCAAGCTTCTACAGGGCTATGGCCACTCGCTTCTCAACTGTGAGGGCTGCTTTCATTTTGGTGTCTTTGAGCTTCAGGGCAGGGCACAGCAAGTCACAAAGTTCCATGAAAGTGGCCCTACGCATACGAAAGTTTCGCAGCCACTGGGAATCATCCCATACCTTCAACACTATGTGGTCCCACCAGTCTGTGCTTGTTTCCAGGGCCCAGAATCAGCGTTCCACGGCACGAACCTGGCCCAACACTACCAGGATCTCCCAATCGCCACATGCCGTGCTTCTAGGAATGTCTGTGTCCATGTCCTCATCAGTATAGTAATCGTGCTGTCGTCGCTTCCTCGCCCAGTTTTGCAGGTACTGCACATACTGCTGGATAATGTGTGAGGTATTTACAACGGTCAAAACTACAGTGGAGATCTGAACGGGCTCCATAGCTACGGTGCCTGCACGGGTAATCCTGGAAAAATGGCATGAAACGTAGGAGAGCAGAGCGGCAGCGGAAGAGGCTGAAAAAAGGTGGGAAATGGTTGTCTTCTGTAGCTTTCACGGAGGCGGGAGCCCAGGACAGACAACATGGAGAAGCTCGGTAGCGCAGCAAGAGCGGGAGAGCAGAGTTGGCGGAGGAAGCTGTGCTGCTCGGTTCACGGTGGCCAAGCAGAGTTGGCAGCGGAAGCGTTCAATGAGGAAGGGAAAGAGTAGATACTAGAGATTACATAGGAAGACGAGAGGAAATGCGAGGTGGATTCATAGTAGCAGGAGAGCAGTGGTGCACTGTCTGCTGAAAGCAGTATGGTGTCTGGATGCCAAAAAGGTGTAAAACAATTGTCTGCCATAGCTTTCACAAAGGGAGGAGCGGCTGACGACACACACCCAGAAACACTCGCGAGAATGTTTTTGCCCCATCATGCACTGGGAGCTTAACCCAGAATTCCAATGGGCGGCGTGGACTGCGGGAACTGTGGGATAGCTACCCATAGTGCACCGCTCCAACATTCAATGCTAGCCTCGGTACTGTGGATGCACTCTGCCAAATTCACACGCTTTAGTGGGGACACAGAAGACCGAATGTATAAAATCGCTTCTGAAAATTCAAATAGAATAATTTCAAAATAATTTCGTACTGTAGATGTACCCTAAACTGTGTCTAAGTAGTTATAAATGTAACAAAAATGACACAATGCAAACCCTGTATAAAGCCATATGTTACTAGAAAATGGAAAATGTTGCCAGTCATTGGTTTGTTCTATGAAAAGTATACTGGATACGTGGTTTTTTAAATTTTCAATTACTTAGTCATCATTTCAGTGGGCAACAGAAGGAAAATCAATGTTAAAAATGAGGGATAGTTTACTTAATGCTAAGAGGTAGACACACACTATTATTTTCACACCTAATTCACATGATGGATTAGATATAGGATGAGTTCCATGCCAAATGAGCAATCCAGAGGCACAGGGTCTTAGCACAAAACAGAACGCATTACCTATGCCACCCTATTGCTAATGGAACAGAAAAATTAAAACAAAAACCAACTCCTTACAATCCAAGTGGTTGACAGAGATCTTGACAGTGCAACTGACAAATCTGGGTTTCTGAAATACTCAGTCAAACTGTATGAGAGAGAGAGCTATTTCCCTAATCAGCTAATAGTTATGTCTTCTGCATAGAAAGGAAAATAAATTAGTCATGTTAAAAAAAACCAGGAAGCTTAACAATTGGTAACAAAGCTTGGCATAAAGAGTAACCTTTAGACTGCGAACATGATGTGTGAAGTTCCATCATTTTTCTAAATATTGCAAGTTTAATAATCATTATAGCACCATCAATCTCAGGAGTAAAAAACAGTCCTCACAATAAACCAGTGATCACTCTGTTATAAAATCCTGCCACCAACTTTACAGTGTTGTTGAAACACTAATCTGACAGGAGTCTTAATCTAAATTCATTTATGGACGTGAAAACCATTTTAAAAGTCACAATAATATAATACATTTATGCTTTCATCCCAAAGCATTTGACAAACTACAAGCAACATCCCAAAGCCTTTATTACGCAGGTTGCTACTGTTGCACTTTGATATTAATTTTGCACCAGCAAAGACATCAGGATTAAGCCCTGTATAAAGCCAACTATTAATGTACCTGAAAAAAAAAAGACAGTAAATTACATGTGCCATCACTCAGTTCATCTACCTTGAAAGAACGAATGACTGAGTCAGTCATGTTAACTGGTGATCCATGTTTATGTATTCAACATCTGATGCTTAAAACCTCAATTCAACAAGGTCTTCAATGGGACTGCTCCTATGCTAAAAGTAAGGCATATGCTTGAGACCCTTCATCAGTTTCTACAGCTCACTGACACTTACGTTATGGCCATTCTGAAAGAGAAGACACTATTCCACCCTTTTGTGTTGCAGAAGGTTTTATAACACATCCTACTTCTATTTGGCTAGCAGGCTAGTAATTTGTATAAAATTTCACCACAGTTATCTACTGCAACCTTCTACTATCTTCCTTCCAGTGCTGGTGGTACTAGTGATGACAGTCCCTGTGCTCACCCACTGTACGAAATCAGTAGCAATGGAAACAGTGCCTTCTGCTTGTATCAATTCATTGTATCTGTGTACTGATCAGAATACCATGCTTACCAGATACAAGAAATGTTTGTCACATGGTTTGTTTTTGGGAAGTTGCAGCAGCCACCGGCAATAAGAAAATGTCTGGATTGCTAACACTCTTCCAATGAATCACTCCCTTTTGTCAGACTGGCAAAGTAGTAAGGGACTGTGGGCTGTCACTGAAATTATGTATAGGAAGTGCACAATCAATCAATCATAAATACCTTGCCAGTGTTCACAAGAAATAGAAAGTACAGAATGAACATTGACTTAGCTGGCATTTTTCCTCCTTGGATTAACTTGCTGAGAAGCCAACTCTCAAAGACACTTTCTTTTATGTTACATATTAATGTGAAATGGATTAAAATTAGAGGAGGTTATTTATTTCATGATAACAGAGGAGCTGGTGATATTTTGTTTTACAGACCTGTCAGGGATGGATTATATAGACAAGTGTGGAAAAAAAGGCACCAGGTTATTCTGCTGTTAAAAAAAAAAGTCCATGAAGGCGAGACTGTGCTGTGTACAATGAATGAAAGTGAGAAATGTTCTCTTTGTTTTTTATCTTGCCTGTATTAGTGTCTTTAAGTGTGGGTGAGTAGTATAGTAATGAAAAAAAATCAACTGTAGAAAATTTTGTTGTGAACCGTGACGGCCACTGATGTTAGGTGTGCCCTGCTGGGACACAGTAGGTCTCCTTTTTCAGAGGCGCTGAGCACCCACAACTCTAGCTGACGTCAATGCTGTTGAAGATGATCAGCACCACTAAAAAGGTCCAAGGGTATCTGAAGGGGGGCACCCTAAAATTGAGACCATCAAAATCAATGGCCACAGTCGAAAATGTGGCTGCTAAGTACACTTGTCTAATTTACCGATACTGTGACTATGAGGATAGAGCTGGAATGTTTCACCCCGTCAAAAAGTCAGAGACAGAAAAGCCCTATTAGATCATCAGATATTTTCCCCTGCTACTGCAGGATTGTTCCCTATAGTACATTTGCTTGTATTTTATCCAGATACGTTTTAAATATTCCAAGCAATGATGCTTCCAACACTTCCCTTAGGAGACTGTTTCACAGACTAATAAGTCTCACTACCAGGCAGTTTCCCCTAGTGTTTAGGCTAAAATTCCTTTTTCTTTAGCCTTTATTGTTACAATTACTTATTATTTTATCCCATTATTTCTAGTTCTAATTCCTTGTATCACTCAAAATAAATTACATTCCCTTCTTGGTGTTTATTTTCTTCATAGATTTGCAAACTTATTTTCTCCCTCATCATAACTTAACAAAGTTATTAGCTCTTTGCATTTCTCTCCCCAATCTATTCAGCCACCTTTTTTTTTCCCTTGCTTTTCTTTGAGCTCCCATTTTCCAACATCTTGCCCATGATCTAGTACCTAGAACTGAGTACAGTATTCCAGGTATGCTTTCGCCAGAGCCATAGAGAGAGGTACCTATTGCCTCCCTGTCCCATTGACCAGATGACTCTGTAGATGAAGCCCAAAACTGCACTCATATTTTTGACTACAGTGTCACCATGTAGCGATCAAACTCATGTTTGTTGTTCTAATCTTTCTAGCCATTATCACACCAGCTCTCTTTCAGCTTTTGTGCTTTCCAGATTTCTCCCTCATACTGAACATACATGTTGCACATTATTTCCCTCCCAGATTGATTAACCCATATCATTTAGTAACAACAGGTCCACTTTCTCTCCCATTTTTCTTTCCCGCCTGTACCCCCTCTCCACTGGTAAATGCTCTTCTTGTTCTCCTCACCCCATCTGGCTTGTATTAACTCTTTCTGGTTTTTATTTTTGCAATCTTTAACTTTTCCCTGAAGGCTTTAACTGACTCCCTGTATGCTTGTTTGGTTTCCTGCACACTTTGCTATTCCCAGTACAGCTTTGTTTCTTTTTCACCTCAGATCTTTGTGCAATCCCTTATGAAATCACACAAGTCTCTTCTTGTTGCTTACATTCTTCTTTTACCGAAGAATTGAAACTTGCTGGGCCTTATTCAAAGTGTCTTGTAGGCTGCCTTAGCCTTATTTCGGACTGGCAGATTTGAATATTTCCTCCTATTCCACCTTACACACTTGATTTTTAAATTTCTCCTAAATTGCTTTTTTGAAATCCAACACCCTTCTGCTGATACCATACGTATCTGAATTCGGCCCTTCATGGCGAATCTTCAGGGTTTCAGACAGCCTGTTAACACTGGCTGTGTACAAGTCCAAACCATTTTAAAGTCATGTAATAATTCTCCAGTACAGTGTAAATGCTTCCTTGGAGTCCTTTTATATTGGGCACATGATGCTCAGAATTGGCACAGAGCTGGTTCTGCGGGGTATTGGCAAAGCTGCATAGAAAAGCCTTTACCATACTGCACAGTGCTTGACCTCATTACTGTTGGCATTAGGCGAGAAAATCAGCCTTCCAAAATTCATGAGAATACAAATCTTCCAAAATGTGAACAGAAAAATGAAAATGAAATATCAAAAGCTCCAAAGAACCTACCCTAATTTATTTTACGGGCAATTATGAAAAGTTGATTTTTGACCAAAAAAGGGAACGGCCCTTTTGGCCCTTTACCAGTGTATCCAGTTGATGCCTGCTGAGGGCTGTGACAGCTGGGGATGGCACCACGCACTTGCACTCTATATTTGCATACTATAAGTCCTTTCTAAAAATGTTAATTTAATGCTCGTGATAGGTGCTATCTTGACAGTAATGGAAACTGATGTCCTCTATCTACAAAACAGGAATGGGTAATAGCAGTCCAACTATAACACTGCCATCCTACCCCAGCCCTGGCCTGAAAGTTCCACCTTTAGGAGGGGAAAGGTGATTTAATTTCTGGGCCCATTCAAACTTTAGTCTCCGTGCTGAGATGGCCAGCAAGGATACTAAGAAGTAGGGCTGCAGAACTCCAGAAAATGAGGTTTCTCCTGATTATTCATTTTAGGCATGAATATAAACTAAATCCCAACCTCAGCCTGGCAGAGAGTAATTTTTTACAACGTAATGCGGTGCATAAACCCCACACTAGGAGTGAAGAGGCTCAGGAGCAGTTCTGGGCCCAGGTGAGTGCCCCACCACACCTGCAAAGCATGTTCCAGCTAGAGAAAGGAGCTTAAAAGGTAGCCAGGTGGCTCAGGTAGGGTGGGAGGACAGACCTATGTTGAGAGCTCCTGAACAAGGGTGTTGCACAAACCCCCATTACAAGGAAGGGGCTTCCAGCCGAGACCTGAAGGTTCAAATTACTCTTTATTTTTGCTGTCTTATGTTAGACTTTGAGACTTTGGGGAGAGGCGAACAGTGGAAGTGACCCAGGGAAGGAGTTTCAAGGAATTGCAGGGTGCTTGATATTGTTACCTCTCATAGGGCCCGGGGCCAGAGCCCTGTGGAATGGGAAGATCTGGACTCTCCTAACAACTCCCTGTGACCATTGTTATGGAAAGGAGCATGTTCCTCCTTTCCCACCCCTCCTTTCAGGAGTGAGGAGAGGGTAGAGATGCTGAGAGCCCTGATGTGAGGCTGAACCCTGCATAAACGTCTGGAAGTGGGCTGAAGACCCTTTCTGTTTTGAGAATGTGGGATTCTTCATACCTCTTTAGATTTTGTTACCCTGAAGGGGGATGAACCGAACTGGTGACTTTGCTGGAGGGTCAAGTTGTCATCCCCAAGAGGCAGGTTTTCACATTATTGGAAGAGTTGCTGATGAGAGGCACGGGAGATGGGGGCGGGGAAAGTAGAGGCCTGCAAGCTAACCACTAGGTCATGTTATTGGTAAGCCAAGCCCCCTGTCACATTATCAAGGCTTCCCAGCTAGTCATTAATCCCAGAAAATAACCTGTGCCTTAATCAGTACTGCTTATCATTATAAACATGGCTGCATTTCAACCTGGCAGAAATGCAGCGTGGAAAACCCACATTCAGCTCCTTCATTTATTCCCTTGCTCCCCACTAACACTGCTATCTAGTGGGCCCCTGTGGTTGATACAGCAATGACAACAGGCTCCAGAAGGAAAATACATGAACATATAAGGGAGAGTAAAACGTGGTATGTGGGTTGAAGGAGTCAACTCTCTCCGTAGGGGGTGGGGAAGGAGGGAATGTGTTTCACATAAATAGGAGCATGAGGAAAAATGGAATAAAAGAGATACAACAGGGAGAAATTTAACTTGTGCTAACAGTACTTGAAACAATAGTGGCAGTTATTATAATATATATATAACCTGGGAATTTATTGTCGCTCCACAAAAGGCTTGTTAGATACAAATGATGTCTGTCTATGGATCTGATTTCTCTCACACTGTTTAAGATCAGAAATAAATCCACTGATTTCAATGGAATTACACTTCGTAAAACTGGACAAAGCGAGATCAGAATCAGGCCCAAAGAGTCCTCCCTTGCTATCTCTTTTCCCCTCTTCCTACCTCTCCAGCCTACACAAAGCTGAATTCTGCACTGACCTACACTCTGTAAAACCCCACTGGATTTCTCCTTTTCTCTTCTCTTTCTCATCCCCGTAACAATGTCTGTTGTTGAATTAAGGTTTCTTTACACATCAGATAATGTAACTATACTCCGTGAGAATGACTGACATAGCTGCCAAGATTAGTGTGGCTCCATGTGTTGCATTTATACTAATTATTTGTGAATATGCAACTATTTGGCATATTTGCAAGTAATTTGTATATGACCATAAACTTCAGCTTAAGGTCAATATACCTAGCCCCAAGCAATGGCAAGGAGATGGAGCTGCACAAAATTTGGCAGCCCTGGCAGATGGGTGGGAGGTAAAAGATATCTGGGGAATAGGAAGGTGCTGGGTTGGGGAACTTCGGTACCCAGAAAGATAAAGGAGCCAACAATTAAGCCATTAATTTGCAAACATCTAGAAGATAATAAGGTGATAAGCAGCAGTCAGTCTGGATTTGTCAAGAACAGATCATGTCAAACCAACCTGATAGCTTTCTTTGAAAGGGTAACAAGCCTTTGGCTGTGGGGGAAGCGGTAGATATGGTGTAGCTTGATTTTAGTAAGGTTTTTGATACTGTCTTGTGTGACTTTCTCACAAACACATACATATAGTACATGTAGCTACACATAGTAGTTCCATCTAGAAAATACAACCTAGATGGAGCTACTAAAAGGTGGGTGCATAACTGGTTGGAAAACCATTCTGAGACAGTAGTTATCAGTGGTTCACAGTTAAGCTGGAAGGGCATACTGAGTGGAGTCCTGCAGTGATCAGTTCTGGGTCCAGTTCTGTTCAATATCTTCACCAATGATTTAGATAATGCATAGAGAATATACTTACAATGTTTGCAGATGATACCAAGCTGGAGGGCTTGCAAGTGCTTTGGAGGACAGGGTTAAAATTCAAAATGATTTGGACAAACTGGAGAAATGGTCTGAAGAAAATAGGATGAAATTCAATAAGGACAAATGCAAAGTACTCCATTTAGGAAGGAATAATCAGTTGCACACATACAAAATGGGAAATGACTGCCTAGGAAGGAGTACTGCGGAAAGGGATCTGGGGGTCATAGTGGATCACAAGCTAAGTATGAACGAACAGTGTAACACTGTTGCAAAAAAAGCAATCATCATTCTGGGATGCATTAACAGGAGTGTTGTGAGCAAGATATGAGAAGTAATTCTTCTGCTCTACTCTGCACTGATTTGGCCTCAACTGGAGTTTTATGTCCAGTTTTGGGTGCCACACTTAAGGAAAGATGTGGACAAATTGGAGAAAGTCCAGAAAAGAGCAACAAAAATGATTAAAGGTCTAGAAAACATGACCGATGAGGGAGATTGAAAAAATCGGGCACCCAAGTATGGCAGAGCCCCAAGAAGTGGAATAGTTAGTAACTGGCATAGCTGGTGCTGCTGGCCCAGCTTGTGACCGTGGGAAGGACTCCAGCGAGGGCTCCCACCACATCAATACTTCACAAACGTAGAAACAAAAACCTTTTTTAAAAAAAACTAAGGAAATTCCCAGATGCAAAATGTAGGTAAAATAAAATTATAGTTGTGAATACTAAAGGGGGAGGAACTTGAAAGAACATCATAGTTTTATAGAACAAATGTTGAAAACTATATACAATTCAAACATTTGAAATAGGGAAATGGAGCGTTAGGGTATCCTAAACAACCTTAATTCTGTCCCCATTTTCCCTGCCCCATCTCTGCTGAACTTCATGGAACATGAGCCTTATGCCTGAATACAGAACATCTTTCTCACTGACAATATGAGCTCTATACACCTCTACATTGTATCATCCTTATTATGTACAACCACCTCCATGAAAGACCAGAGACTGTCTTCTGATTCACCATTCCTTGATGAGTCAGCAGTAGAAACATCTTGGTCCTAATCCTGATCTTGGTTAGAGGGGTTTCACACTGCTGTGACTCCATTGACTTCAATGGAGTTTTTTCTGATTTAACCTAGTGGTGAGTTGAAAATCAGGCCTCCCCTATCTCTTACATGTCATATACACACACTGAAGATCTAACCAGCTCCCTGTGCAGCATTACTTCCCTCATGCCAGCCAGTGGAATTTGTTTTTACAATATTAACCTTCTATGCTGCAAAATGGTTAGCCTCCTGGTGTCTGTGGACATCTTCCCTTTGGAGTTCAGCAGTGTATATCATGCTACATAATGTGCAGTGGACATGGTTAAAGAAATCCATCCTCCTCTTTAAAGTCCATATGCAAACTACCCAAGTATATGTGTTTAAAATGTCCAAAGCCACCAGGGTTTACAGCTGAGCTAATGAAGCTTACATAGCCTTGGTCTACACTACAAACTTATTTTAGTATAACTACGTCACTTAGGTGTGTAAACAGCGCTACGCTGACTGGAGGCCTTCTCCCATCAACATAGCTACTGCCTCTTGGAGAGGTGGAATACCTACGCTGACCGGAGAAGGTCTCCTGTCGGTACCGGTAGCGTCTTCACTAAGAGCTACAGCGGTGCAGTTAAGTGTAGACAAGTGTAGTGTAAGATGTCTATTTGTGAAATACAATGCAGATGTCACAAGCATATTAACCTCCTAATGTAGGAGTTCAGAAGGTAACACAATTATAGGGACAGAGGTAAGGATGGATTTCCATACATTTCAACTTAAAAAATATATTTAGTTTACTAAGTAATAAATTCTATGATTTTTAACAATGTCCTTTAATTCTCCCCTTTTACCTGTAAGTTATGAATCCTTATTTATAACTTGAATGCTGACCCCTTTAAGTGTTTTGTCTGGGAACGCTAATTAGAGTACAGCAATTTCCAGAGATGCCATTACTGCAGCAAATTTTAAGAAACTGTGGAAGCATATTTCTTGCTCTATTTCAGAGCCACTCACAGCTCTCAGAATGATAACTCCGACATTGATATTAGCATTTTTAAATCACAAAGATGACATCAAAGTAAATGTGAGGGCCTGAGTTTAATATACAAAAATAAATTATAATTTAATACATTCTTTGCAATACTTAGATCCGATAGGGCACATTATTAGAGCATACTGTAGTAAAGGGTACACCCATTGCGCCTTGTTAACTGAGGATGTATGGTATATTTCCACTAACTTTGAATTTCCTTGCTTTTATGGGTTTAATTTAAACTCTCAGGGCTACATGTTAATTGAAGATTAGATACATACACCCGTTTACTGTTAACTGTAGTTATGCACCCAATTCACTATGTTCAACACAGAAAATTAACTTCTTCTAATTTCCTTTCTGATTGCTTTATACTAGTTTAAAAAACAGTTTAACTAAAATGTCCTGAAAATGACTGATACTTATTGAGTTACACAAAGGGCTTGATTCTGAGAGCAGTTTAGCTTTCTGGCATGATCCAGAACGCACGTAAGCCAAAAGTAGTTTAATGAAGCCAACAGAACTAATCACAGGTGTGAAGTTAAACGTATGTTTAAGTGCAGCGCTGGATCAGCACCAGCACCTTGCAGGATGGAGCCCTAAGAACCACATCCTAGGTTTTTACACACACACAGACATTATACCTTTGCCTGATACTTCCCATTATAAGACCCTATTTTCAGTTGATTATAACTTTGCCAAACATAAACCATTTGGGCTTGGATTTTACATGCCAGGTGCAAGTTTGGCTGAAACTTCCTGAAAAATTTCATCCAAAATGGTTCTGCCACTTTAAGGAAAAAGGCTAGGGAAAAATATGTAGTTTTGTTCATTACTAAAATATGCTGGTGACCCTTTCTTTGATCAGATCTAGGGCCTGTATGCTTTGGAGAAGGGACATGAAATTTTGCAGGTGGTGGCATTTGTGTCAGGGATATGCTTTTTACTGCCCTTGTGAAAAATCTGCTCACATTTGGCCAAGTTATAAGTCCCTCTGAAAAATCAGTTAGCACAGGCTCAGTAAAGACTTTGATTTTTAGCAGCTAAGATTTCTGAAGACACTGTCCTCACTGAGGATGCTCCAGCCTGTCACAGCTCCAGCCTGTGTATTGCATCTTTCTCAGAGAGCAACTGAGCATTCTCCCTCCAGTCCAAGGTTTCATGGCTGAATCTGGCCTTTCCCTGTAATGGCTGCTCCAGGCCACAGTTGGGCCAGACACTGGAACTGAGAGCAGGGAGCCTGTCTCTCATGGACCCTCAATGACCCCTTGTTGGCACCCAGGCAGCATAGAGGAGGACGCCATCTGATTGGAATGCAGCTTGACCAGGAGGGAGGGAAAAAAGTAGATTCGGATAAGGACTCTGGTCAGACTAGAACTAGAGGGCAGGGGATGAGAAACTGACTGGGATTGACTGGACAAAGAGACTGGATACGGGAACCAGTATGGAGTTGGGGTGGAATGGGGGCAGGGAGGAGGTGAGTGAATCTGAGGGAAGTTAGCAGAAGAGTCTGTGCCCACTAGAGCACACTCCCCTACAGAGCTTGGGATGGAAACTAAGTTTCCTGAGTCTCATCATTTTTCTGCTGTCAGCAAAGATCTCTGAAACTCACTGGCAATCTGTCTCATCCCCCTCTTGTGCTGGTCCAAAGAGAGAACGACATCCTACTTTTGCTGCCAGTTACCCTGATAACTCAAGTGTCAGAGGCCTGTGTGGTAGACCTAGAGGTTCCAGCCCTGCTGATGATCCATGTGGGTATATATCACACTACATGACAGAACTTCTGTTCTTCAGTTTTCTTATTTTAAAAGCCTAGAAAATTACACACAGAAACTAACTAAAAAGAAAATTATGAAGGTTGTAAATTCAAGCACGTAGAAGTTTGGAAATGCCGGAACTAAGGTTGTCCATGTAACCTTAATTTGGCCCCTTCGTGCGTATGCATCATGATACAGGTTTTAATTACATAACCACATGCTATTTTTTCCACAGGACCCCTGTATCATGTGTACACAGAGTGGACCACAGTTACTTAATATTTTAATAGAATCATAGAATTGTAGGACTGGAAGGGACCTTGAAAGGTCTTCCAGTCCAGACCCCTGTACTCAAGGTGGGACTTAGTATTATCTAGACCATCCCTGACAGGTGATTGTCTAGCGTGCTCTTAAAAACCTCCAGTGACAGAGATTCCACTACCTCCCTAGACAATTGATTCTTCTTGTCTTCTTCTTGTTTTTTAATGTGTGGCCTTGCGCTTTAGTCATTGCACACTATTCAAACCCTGATCTGAAGATATAATTATTACTTTCCTACCGGGCTTTTCTATGGTGCTCATCGCTACAGTATCTGATTGCTTCACATACACTAATTAATTTATTTCCCCAACAGCTCAGTGAGAGGAGATATTATTAGCCCCATTGGACAGATGGGGAACAGAAGCACAGAGATTAAAGCCAAAAGTATCCACTAATTTTGGGTAATTTTCAGAGTACCTAGCATTATAAGCATTTTACAGAATTTATATGTTCAAAGCATAGCTCTCATTGACTTCAGTTACAGCTGTGAGTGCTCTGCACTTCTGCAAATTAGGCCCCAAGATCTTAAGTCAGGCACCCAGAAAATGATTAGTGATTGCCTGTGAAAAGTTTGGTTCAAGTTACTTGTCCAGCATCACATAGGAACTCTGTGGCAGGGGCAGGGATAGGATCCAATTTTCCACTGCACCATTCAACTCCCTTAACCATGAGACCATCCTTTCCCTTCCTGCAATCCCTTACCTAAATTCCTACATGTCTTCCAACTTCCTCAACGTATGAGCCAGGGGTCCTACAGACAACAGCCTCCTTCACTGTGCAACCCTGATTCATGCCCAGAGCAGGTCTATCCTTTGCACTGAAGGAGGCAGGGATCCTGTTGAAAAAATAGGATGTGATCATGTAACTAAAACCTGTATCGTAATGCATATGCACAAAGGGGCTGAGTTAAGATAGCATGGGCAACCTTAATTCTCCCATTTTCTAACTTTTGAGTGCTTGACTTTGCAATCTTAACATTCGTTTAACACAGTTTGTGTGTGTTATACACAAATACAAACCTGCACATACATAAATCCAGTTTATATGGGGGCATAAGAGAGTCTGGTATTTGTGTTAGGAGGCTATTTTATGGGTTTTGAATGCCTCTCAGTTCTTTTCTGGTGTAGGGGGTGAGAAGCAGCTGCTGTTTTTTGTTTTAATGTGATTGTACTTTTAATGTATAACACAGCTGCCTAGAGCCCAAGAAAATATTTTATGCATTATAAATCAAAACAAACATTATATATATTAGTGAGATATTTCCAAAACATATTTAATCTATCTCTATTTTCACTGTTTCCTTGCTAAAGGAGAGCAAACATCTACCTGAGGCCAGCACTGTACAGATGCTTCCCAAATATGAAAACACCCACGCTAGTTTTGCCAAATATTGCAAATAAACATGCTCTCAGGGTGAGAACCTGTGAAACAAGTTTTAATTTATAGCAGCACACTTCTGTATTAAGAGACTAACAAAGTATTGGAAACTGGGGTTTGATATGTAATTGTTCTCAGTCCCTGAGCTATAGAATTGTGAAGCTGTAACAACACTGATACTGGCACTCTGGCCCCAAGTTGGCCTGTTAGAAGCCCTGATTTACACACGTAACCATGTGCGTAAGTGCTGTGCTGAACAGGAATGGAATTAAATATATGCTTAATTTCAGCACGAGTGGTATCACGTTGCTGAATCAGGGACAGGTCTTTGGGCCTTGAGTCAATGGGAATTTTGCTCTTGACTTAAATTGGAGCAGGACCAAGGTCTTTGTAAATGTAACTGTCAGACTTTAATGCAACCACAGACACCTAGATAAATAAAAAAGACAACCACTGTTACAGGGTTAAGTGCATCACCTTGCCGTGCATGAGAAGGCGTATGGTAAGTGTGACATTGAGACCTCCTTCAGTCACTTTTGTGTCCTTTGTGTTCATCCTGGCCTGGTATCTTCAATGCTTGAAAGCAGTTTCTTAGTTTTTCCACTTAGTCAACCTGCAGAAAGAAAGAAAGTACCACTGAATGGCTGAATTTTTTCAAAGCTGAAAATATCACGTTGCACAAACCAATTAACGTCCTCCCCTCTGATTTTTCCTAGTATGGCTTAGCCTGTGAAAAGCTCTTTTGATTGTTTTTATTTTTTTAAGTGCCTGAGTACGTCATCTTTCATCAAGTAGGTGATAAACTTGTCTTCTGAGCCTTCAGGATACTGTTGGCTTCATGTGCTCTGAAGTTGAGAGTGACTCAGTGCAGCAGAACCACAATGACAAATTGAAATATAATATTTCCTTGAATAGACACACTTTGTGTGTGTGTGCGTGAAAAAAATTCCAATTTTACTTTTAAACTCTGTTATTTTTGTTTGAACTGGGAAATGGAGACACTTGCATTCCTCTCCCTGTCTCCACCCCATTCTTTCTTGCTCCTGCAGAACAGAGGATTTTATGGTCCCTACAGTTAGTTCAGATGACACATTAGTGAAGACATCTAAGTAGCAAAGAGCCACTTGCTGCAGTAAATGTGGGGACTGTCTGGCTTTGTTTTTGTCTAAGAAGCCCAGAGGTGGTTCTGTCTCTCCAAGGCCAAAGCTCAGCTTCAGCCCTAAGTGAGAGAAGGATGTGTCTTAATCCCCGATGACAAATTGCAGATTTTCAGTCATTCACAAAGTCATAAATATCCTGAAACGCTAATGAAAGCGGCAAGGACATGCCTTGAAGGGATAAACAAGCATCTATTATGAGTTTATTATTGCAAGGACATTTATCATTACAAATTAAAATGGGGAGGGATGAATGTTACCAGGGACAGGCAATCCTCAAAGAAAAGTAGGCTTAAAGCTTTCTTGGAGACTGTTTAGTGATTTTTGTCCATTTTAGGCCTGTCTTAAAGAAAATGGAATCCTTAGAGTTACACTCAGAGCAGAACATTATTTTCAGAACACGGACCAAAAAAAGGCTAATTGTCGCTTCTCTCAAAGATCTGTTAAGGTTCATGTTGTTCATTACTTTGGTATCACTATAATAAGTGGGAGCTCTAGTGGCTAAAGAACCAGCCCCAGTGCGTGGACATCTCAGAGTTTGGCCCAGCTTTTCGGCCCGGCCGGACTTTGCAGTGGATAATGCACATCCTGAAGGACACTACTTCACAGATAGTGGCCCAGTAGTGCAGTCTGAGTCCCACCAGGTGCAGAGTCTATGGCTAATGACTGCTCATATATGATCACTGTGGCTCTGGGGACTGAGATCAGGAGGTTCGGTCCTTTCCTTAATGCCTCAGCAGGAGTAGCAGAGGGGTTACTAGGCTATCACAGGGCTGTAGAAAAGTCTGCAACCCAACTACATGGAAAGGAATGAGAGAGAGTGAATGTGCATGTGAGGATCTATGGAGGGATGCTTCGGGAGCTACAGAAACGCCTCGTTCCTACAACTAGTTCTGTGAGACCTAGCCACATAGAATAAATGGGTCCCCTCTGTTCCCGTGGTTACGGGGGCCAACTGTTCCCAGGAGCAATTAGCCCTCAATGGAACCAGCACTTGTCGGTAAAAGGCTAGCACTTCCCTTCCTGACACTTAACTTGGACTTGTGACCTAGACCCTGGGAGAGTTCACACTAACCAACAGGAGTATAGTAGAAAATCTAATCATGTCTTTGATACTCCATCAGCCTCTCGTCTAGATTATTATTTTTATTTACACTGTTCATCTCATTACACTGCTCATCTCATTACTATGACATCACCCAACCTGGAGAAAAATGGAAAAGAGTCCAGTAGAACAAGCTGCCTAAGGGAGGGGATGGAAACCAGAAACTCCTGTTTGTGCCATTGACACACTGTGTAGCCTTGAGTAAGTCAGTTTGGCCCAGCTCTTCAAAAGGTATTTCAATAGAAGTAAGGTGCCTCGACACCCTTGAGGATGTGGGCCTTTGCAATAGAATGATTTTACAAAGGCGACGTCCTTACCAAGTAGCAAATATATGAAAACATGAATATACTGACACACAGATATGAAGATAGTATGGTGCTTGCGTTATTAGGTCATTAACAACTGCCTCAGGTGTAGTGAGTCCAGTGACCCAGTAAAATATATTAACAGCTGACTAAAATAAGCCCAGGAGGTTTTTTTAATTATATGGATCATTCAGTTTGAAAGAGACATTGAAAATGTAACTTATTTTATAATTATTATTCAGTAAAAATAACATTTTTTGTAGGTAACACCATAAATATACATGAGATTGGGCTTTATGGGTATGGAGAAGTGAGACACGGGCTGGCTGGGAGGACAGCTGTTCTACATATCACCCCAATCTATCTGCCCATCCAGGTGATTATACGGCCCAACTGCTGTAGTATCAGAGCACGTCCCAAGTATTTAAATATTAAAAACTATTTTTTTCTCTCTCTCTTCTGTGCAAACTCACATGATAAACAGCTTAATTATTTTATAGGGTTTTTGGCTTGTGTACATGCATGCGTAAAAATTGACTGAGGTAAAGCTAAGTCAAATAAATGAGTTTGCATTTATTTACTTGTATGTGGTGAAGTCCAAGGTTACGCTGCAATCTTGTGGATGTGAGTTTCATAGTCTAGGCCTAGCTCCTGTGAAAGTACTGTCTGCCACACTTTAGAGCCTCTTCCCCTTGGTCAATAGTTTCTCATTTCCAGTGGAATTTAGCTGTCATAAGTTCCAGGGTTGTGGAGGTACATGTCAGGTCTCATGTAGCTAAGGCCAATTGCATGGATGACTGAATATCAAGATGGATACATTGAATTGTACCCTGTATGCTATGGGGAGCCAGTGCAGAAAGGACAGCACTGGGGTGACGTGCCCACAGTAACTTTTGTTGCTATGCAGCCTGATCTCTGAGTTTTGTATTCTCTAGAACTTTTGCAGGGTGTGTAGCTTCACTATTAGATATAATGAGTGGCAATAATAAATCCCAGAGATAATAAATAAGTGGATAACCATGGGCAAGTCTGCATGTGAGCCTCTAGCAGGGTTCCTGAGATATGTTTATTTTGCGTAGAACACTTCCGTTACCACATGGTAAGAAGTGGAAATTCATCCTCTGAGATAGATACCTGAGCTCCTATTCCCTATCCAGTTTATTCTAACGTAGGGGACATTCAGCCTAATAAAAAGGGCCTTTTCTATATATTTTATTCAATATGTATTTTCTAATTTTACATATGAATGTTACGTGTAGTACACTTCAACCACTATTTACCACATATGAGGTGTCTGTTTTTCAACGTGGAATTTCAGTAATTGTTGCTAGACTAATTTATTAAAATTTAAAAACCGATTAACAACAAACAATAAGCCACCAAAATACTACAAAAGACAAAATAATTCCTGATGTATTCCACTGGATTACTCTAGGCCACAGAATCAACTACATGCTGAAAAGACAGTGCCAGCGGACAAATGTAGAGAGGTTAGAAATTCATGCAGCATCCAATCCAGTGAGGAAGGCAAGATCCTACCACAAGGGAATTGATGGCAATCTGTCAAAGGCCCTCTTTCTGGGGCATCATGGTCACGTTTGCTTGAAGCAAGGATGTATAGGGAATTCTCTGAGAGAAAAGAAAGGACAGGATATCTCCCACAGCAGTAAAATCGTACAAGCTGCAAATATGGCTGTTTCCTGTAAAGACTTCATCACTCACAGGAATAAAAAATACCCACTGTGTTTCAGTGCCATTGCAGATCATCAGAACAGCTGCTTTAAAATAACACTTACAGGATTAATATTTCAGTTCTAACTCACCAGCTCTCTTGCAATAAGTGAAATCTTTGGTATTGAAAGAACATTTTAGTCAACCAGAGGACTATACAGTGAACAAGTTCCCAGAGCTTTGTTTGAAACCAGATTTTTTTAAAAAAGCATGATAAATGACTTTTTTATGGACAGTCAATACTCAAAGTAAAGAGCCAAATGCTTGCCAAGATTTTAGCCACTCTAATCAATATCTCCAGGACTGATTTAAACCAGCAGAATCTTTAAAACTCAAAAGCAAGTTTGTCACCTAACTGATGAAGTGCTCAAAAGCTCAGAAAAATTAAATATCATATTTATTAATTACTTCAAAGTCAAGCTCTAAAATGAAACAATTTATCTCGTTTTACTGCTGAGAAGCTAGTGCTAGATGTAAAGTTGCCCATTTGCTAATTATGTGTAGCTGGGATACCCAAGGAAAAGCACTACAGAATTCTTAAATAAAAACTGTTGTTTGCTTTTACACAGCTGTTGACTGAAATACCATCTGGTGTTAAATTCTATTCACCTTACCCACTTGATAGACGCAATAAAATAAGGAATTGATACCTGAACCACCCTACCAGTTCCACAGCACCCTGCTTTGTTTAGGATATAACATCACAACTCACATAACAGAAAAATATTGCATCTGATAGTGACTTTATTCCAGTCTGATCAATTTCTGAAATCACTGGGGCAGATTCTCTGCTGCATCCAACTTGCGAAGCATAACAGCCCTTACTATAGTGCTGCAAAAACTACATCTGGGTTTCCCTGCACATCCATCATACATCCTCTGTTTTAAAGGGGTTGCTGTAAAAATGCAGAAGCTTGGCACTAAAAGATTAATACATGGGAGTGAATTTCCTGTACCTGATTAAAACACAATCCATTTAAAGGTATTTAAACTCTGCAAGCCAAATTGTGACCTCTGCTGCCCCTGTGTAACCCCACTGACTTTAATGGCATTCCATATGGGTGACCAAAAGCAGAATTTGGTCCTATAACCAAGGGCAAGATGGGGATAGTGGGAGGTAGAAAGCAGAGTTAGAGGAGCCTGCCCTCACCTATCATCCCCTGCTCAGGACTAACCACAGCATGGTCCTTTGGCTCCTCTGAAGAATTCTGAAGAGTGGGTAACTAATGATATTTTGCAATGAGGAAATATCTAGTGATTACTGCAGAGGTCAGCATTACTCTCGTGTTAGTTAACATCTTCATCAGTGATCTGGAAAAGGATGTTAGCAGCACATTAGCGAAATCTGCTGATTATACTAAATTAGAAGATTTTGCAAACCTGAGCAAAGGCAAGGCAATAATAGAAAAGGAGACATGGAGATGAGAAATATGAGCAGAAATCAACAGTAAGAGATTAATTCTGAAGAAATGCAAGCTAATACATGAGGGGAAAAATTATTTATACCAGTGGGACAGAGAAACTTGGAAAGCGGTCATGCCATAAGAGACCTAGGAATGGGTAAGTGGACAGCAAATTAGGGGTTGAGATGTCACATCATGAAGCACAGAGAGAATAATAGGTCCTCTCTATACGGCTCTGATGAACCTGTTCCTGGAATATTATGTTTAGTTTTGGGTACCTCATTACCAGACAGATTGAAACCTGGAGTGAGTTCACAGTAGAGCAATAAAACATAATCAGGGGGAGACTGATGTATGTGAAATATTATAAAGCCACAAAATAGGGAGACACATAACAGACTACAAATATTGAAAGACAAACACCTGGGCAGGAGAGGAATTAATTAGGGTCATACAACAGAGTTGGTTGATGCAGGAGTTATAGGAAGCAGTTAAAGGGAAAGTTTAAGCTGAATTTCTGGAAAAAACTTCTGACACTGAAATCTCCTAAGGTGAATAATATTGTCCAAGGTGAAGTGGCAAAAGCCCCATCACTTGGGAATGAACTGGACCCAGTGCTGAATCCAGTGCCCAGTGAAGTCAACAGAAGCCTTTGACTTCAAGAACATTGGTTCAGGCCCTAAATGGGATGAGAGCTGGTCAGGAACCAGAATTTCCGTTTCATTAAGAAATCTATGTTTTGTTCCGTATTGGTATGAAATGTCAAATTTCAAAATATCCCACAAAATAAAACTTTGGAACAGTTTTGAACATTTTTCGTTTTGGGTCAATCCAAGTGCTTTTGTTCTGACAAAATTGAAAAGTTCCATTTTGATTTGGTCTTATCATAAAATATAAAATAATATTTCAAAACAAAAAATCATTACAAAATGAAAATGTAATGTTACAATAAGGTCGGACCTTATCAAAAATGCTTTGTTTTGAGTTTTTAAAAGGAAATATTATCAAAATTTACACATTCCTGCAAAAACCTTTTTTATTTTGACAAATTGGCATTTTCTAATGGGAAAAGGTTCCATTGGAAAATTTTCAACCAGTTCTAATCGGGACTAATCTTGTGTTGGCAGGGAAATGGATTTAGATGAGCTAATGAGGTTTTTTTCATCTTTATTTTCTAGGACTTTTTAGATTTCCTGGCTTTTTTCCATTTTTGTCAGAACCTTCACATTATCTTTACTTAGGAGCGGTTTTTGTGTGTGTGTGTGTGTTTTTTTTTTTGGTCAGTGAATAAGTTAACTTGGTAGGGAAAAAAGGTCATACAGTATTCAAGAAGACACAATACTTGTTTTCTTTTTCTTTTTTTTTAGTACTCTGTACTGAAATCTGAAAGGCCCCATTTCACATTCTGCATTCTGCAATTGCACATGTAATAATAGGATACACTGGCCTTTGATACAATTCTCTTCAGGGAACAAAAGCTTCCTTTGGCAAAACTACAGCCACTGCTTGTTGTACGTTACACATGTCTTTCCAGTCAAGCATGATTAATAACTGTTTAAAAAAAATGCTCATGACCCATGGCAAGTATTCTTTCCACTATAATACCAGCATTATAGGCTCTGAATCTCAGTAATTTTAAAATGTGCTTCTACAATGAAACTATAATTTAATTACTTTTTCTGCAGCCTGTTCCATTTTGTTTCATCACTTTGATTGCACCATGTGCCTGGCAGCTTATGGAAGGCTGCATCTGCCTCCAGGATTATTTCACTGGTTGATTTAGACATCTGTTTCTGAAAATGACTTTATTTGCAATGGCATAAAGAATAATCAGACTTGTTTAATCCAGATAAATTGGGGTAGAGAGAGAGAGAGAGACAGACAGAGTTGAAGGGAAAAAAGGGACAGAGAGGAGAGAGAGAAAACAAATCTCTACCAAACACTGCAGAGGATGTCAAAATAATCTAAGCTTCTCCTCTGGTTCTGAAAAAAGAGGTTATCTGATGGATATGATACATGAAAATATGAGTCACTAAATCAGTTCCTTTTACTGTTTGGGGTGGAGCTTGCATATGGGATACATAATACATTGTAGCACAAGCTACATCAGTTTAATGTAATTTTCATCCCGAAGAACTACATTTGCAACACCATCCTCTGAGACCATAAAGCAATTTGTAATGATCAGTAACACTAGATAAAAATGTCTATATTACATCAGCTACATTCAAGAACCAGTGTGGCTGACATTTCTCAAAATGCTGCTGTAATAATGTCTATTGCAAACAGCATCATGTTGTACACTGCAGAGCAGAAAGTTTAACAATAATTTAAAAGGGCAGTTACCAAGCACGCGCCAGAGCATGTGTCGATTAGAAAGGCAGGCACAGGACATGCATGTCACAACTTTTCACAAGCCAATCTGCAAGCTAAATAATATGAATTACCATTTGGGGATTTCTGTTTATACCATTGTTATAGTATTTGCCAGTTAACATTCCATGCACATTATAATTCATATTTTTCAAAGTTCTCCAAAAAGACAAATATTGTAACTGCTCCGAGTCAGTGCACATATTAATTGTGCAACTGTCCATTAGATGAGAAGAAGGAAATAGACATTGGTTAAGTATGTAAAGGCCTTAGGAATGCAGTTTCCATGCAATGAAAGGAGAATATGCGTTGAACATGTCACTGACCTGCTTTCAAAGGCCAGGGTCACTGAGATTCAAAGTGGTGGTCTTGGTAGTCAACAAAGATGACATTAGAAAAAAAATTGCTCTCAGTTTCACAGCTGAACCACTTTTTAACCCTCTCTTTCAACTGCTTAAAATTTATCTGTTATTGTAGCTCCTTCCCTCTCCAGACCCCTTGTCTACACTCTTTTAAGCTGTGACCATGCTGAAGTTGAAGCTTTGTCTGCAATGGCCAGGCTGCAATGGTCATCACCGGCCAGTTTGGACAGGAGTATTTTTCTGGGAATTGCTACTGTCTGTCCTCCCAGGCACTTAGCCGAACTATTTTTACACCAGGATGTAGCACTGCTCTCAGGAAATAAAATATCCCTTTCCCCAAAGGCAACAGAAAGGGTGCTTACAAGCAATAGCTGTGTATAAAGACAGTTGTTGATACAATGGTTTCCACTGTAGCGTGGGCAGGGGCTTGACTGGCTGTCTTGAGCATGAGGCGTTTTTTCCCTCACTGTACATAGTCAAGGATAAATCCTGCTCACCTGACTCATGCAAGCAGTCCCATCGCATTCAATAGAACTTCGCTCAGGAATCTCCAGGGTCCTCCCAGCACTTAGGTCTCCCAGGTGCTATTAGAATATGCTGTTTCCCCAGTAGAGGTGAAGCGCAAAGGCGAGGCAGCAAAATCCTTTCACTCTTCTATTTCATTGCATTGCCTCTCCCGAGCAAAACCACAGCAGGTGTGCACAGAACCGTACATACTTCCAAGCCTTAAAGATTCCACCTTACTAATCTACTTCTAGGCAGAGAAAGATGCTAAACTCCTCTGGCAGCCTGTGTCTTTAGTACTTCAGCAAGCGTGACAGCCTACATTTGGAAGCCTGGTTGGAACATTTTTGTAAGAGACACCATCCAGAAAACAAACATCTCACACTCTAAAAATGTCCATTGGTTTTGCTCAAACTCACAGAGTCAAACAGAAAGGTAGCTACTGCATTTTTAGTTAAGGAAAGGGAAAATAATCCTGCTGTGTTGGTCCTACTGAGGAACTATTCAAAATATGGGGTTGAGGGGTCATGCCTCACCTCCATATATATCTGCAATAACACTTTAAATTAAATGTATGAAATACGCACCTAAGATTTAGTAAGAAATATTGTATATTAAGTAAATACAAACTGAGGAATTGTTTCAGAAAAGCACTTACTCACACGCTTACTTTAAGCATGTGCTTGCACCCTGTTATTATTAATAATAAAATATTAATAAATAATAATAATTATTATTAGTAGTAGTGTTACCATAGCACTTAGGCGGGCCAGTCATGGACTAAGACCCCATTGTGCTACAATGTGTGTACAAACAGATAACAAAAAAGACGGCCCCTACCCCAAGGAGCTTCCAATCTAGTATAAGACAAGAGAGAACAGATGGATACAGACAGAGCGACTGTGGAGTACAATGAAATAATGAGACAATATTGGTCAGCATGAGAGGCGGTGGTTTCAGCATGTCAGCAGCTTTACCACTGTCAATGGGACTTAAGCATGTGCTTTAAGTTCTGCCCTGGAGAGGGATGCTTTTCAGAATCGGGGTCTGGTTGCGAAAAATGTTAAATTTTCATAATGATATTTTATTATTTATTTCTAACGGCACCCACTGTGTTCCAGTGATACAATTTCTAAACATAAATGAAGGCACAGACCCTGCTTCAAAGAGTCTATAATGTAGGGTGGGCTAATAGTTGTATAAATAAAGTTAATCAAAGCTACTGAGGTGAGTAGTATTGTGCTCTATGGCTTGAGTATAAACTAAAGCAAAGAGATTTATAACAGTTTGATTAACTAACTTTTATCCCCTTATTTTCATTTGCCTCTGCATGATTTGCCCGAGACTGGTGGCAGAGGTGCTTAATTATGTGTCACAGATACTTTTGTTATATTTTGGACTCATCCACAACCATCATAGGAAGCAAAAGAAAAGTAATAAAAGGGATATAGAATCCTACCTACCCTCTCTCAAGTAGTACAAAGGAAGAAAAGGCAGGGAGGGATGCTGAATTGTATTACAAGGCAACTGATGAAAGGAAATACTTGAATACACAACCCAATTAACCTGTGCAAATCATTGTAATCTCCATCACAAGATATTATTGAGGCAAAGAATTTAGCAGGATTAAAAAATAATTATCTATTTCTATGGAGAAGAATACCATTCACATTTAGATTTCAAATAGCTAAGATAACCATTTATGTGGGATATCAACTCTCAGATATCAGGACTGGGGGCTTGATTCATCAAGGTAATTAATGGGACTGATTGGGTATTTAAAGTTAGACGTACGCTTAAGTACCTTGTTATATTGGGGATGTAATCACTAACCAACTAGCAGAAACCGCCTCATAGGCATGTTATTGCATAACTGTTCTATATGTGAGGATTTCACACTTGCCTCTGAAGTATCTGGTACTTGCTGTCTAGATGGACGATTGGTCTGATGTAGCATGGCAATTCCTATGTCCCTAGGATATAGCTTGAGAAAGCCTGTTTGGAGAAGCAATCAAAAGTTTAGATCTTATTTTAGCTGAATCTCATGAACCTAGGATGAAAATCTGAGGCTTTCCATAGCAGAGAAAGAAGGGATGATGTAGAGCCTCAAGCAGAATGATAAAGGAATGGTGGGTGAGATATGAGTCAAACCAGGCCAGGAGAGTGCTGGAGAAAATGGCTTTTTTCCTAAAGCATTCCGGGAGGATAAAGGCTCTGACTGAGCAAGGTACCTAAGCATGTGTCTAACTTGTAGCATGTAAGTAGCCTCACTGATTTCAATTTGCACGTCAATTGACTTCAGTGTGACCACTCATATGCTTAAACGTTAGGCACATGCTTAGATACTTAGGTCTTCGATAACTTTTGAAGACACAGTGAGATAAAGTAGAATAAGAAGAGAGAAAGCGAGCCATGGTCAAAGAGACAAGGAATGAGTCATTAAGTACATGGAGCTGGGTAGTTTCAGAGTGAGTGTAAAAGCCAAACTGGAAATAGTTAAGGTGTTATCCGGGGAGATGTAGTCAGAGACAATCACTTTTTCCAGAAGCTTTCTGAATACAGGGGAAGCTACCATGTAGCAGAGGGACAGTAGCTAGCTAACCACATGTCAAGACAAGGTTTTTCCTATAGGAGGTGATAAAAAGAAACACTCAGCAAATTAGGGAAAGATCCAGTGGCTATGGAATGATTGATATAAGGGGAAACTGCAGAGAGCCAGGAGATGATCATTCACGTTATTGATGATAAGAATCTGGGATTGTATAGGTCCATGCATCAATATTAAAAATAAAGCATGCTCAGTTTTTCACCACAAAACCACTATTTAGAAGTGTTTAGAATTCTGGAGACATCATATGAATATGTATACATTTGATTTATTTATGCTTGATTTAGCCATCTTGTACTATACTGGGTCTTTGATTCGAGGAAGGGAATTGGTTTGAAATATCAAATAACTGGTTTGAATAAATTAG
The DNA here is from genome assembly GCF_965140235.1 of Caretta caretta. Classification (NCBI taxonomy): domain Eukaryota; kingdom Metazoa; phylum Chordata; order Testudines; family Cheloniidae; genus Caretta; species Caretta caretta. The sequence continues at coordinate 158,765,853 of NC_134207.1, forward strand.
GACTAACCAGTGGGGTTCCCAGTGGTTATTTACAATAGATACTGAATGTAATGGGTAGATCCACGCCTGAATATAGCTACAGTTCACTTCAAGCAGGGAAAAACAGATATAGGAAGAAAATGTACGGCAAGTTTCACTGTGCTCTGTTGAATTAATTTAAATATTCTGCTATTATTGTAAATGTGTGAAAACCATGTTAGCATGCATGTTTACACACACACACACACACACACACAATCACAGTATGCTACTGATAGGTGGAGTAATGCTATTTATTTTTACAAGTTTGGGATGACACCAAAATAGTGCAAACAGGATTAAAGCCATGTGTTGATGTTAAAAAACAAATGAATCAGTGATTCCACACTTCCCCTGTTTATTTTTATATTTATACCACAAAGCAAGAGGATCTTCCCTACCAGACTGTAATAACTTTGAAGAAGAGTATTTTAGGAGTTTGAGCTATTGGGCAGCATCCTTTTAGTTTCCTTCATTCTTTAAAGGACTAGTATACAAAAGATGCAGCTATCACATAGGACATCACAGTAGCTTTATGATTCTTATCTACAGCTATCAAGCATCTTCCAATACGGTATTGCTAATACAGTGGCACGCTAGTCACAACATATCAGAATACACTTCATACTGTTCTTGCTAATGCAAATTCCATGTGTAATTATTCATGGACTACTCACCTGCTTAAAGTTAACCACAAGCTTATGTGTTTTGGAGACTGAAGCCAGAGCGCTCAGCACCTTGCAGGATTAAACCCATAGCACAATGAGAGGCAGAACTGCAATAACACAAACTGTGAAGTATCTTTTCAGCTGGGCTGAGTCCTGGCCTCCCTGTTTGTGGGTGGAATTTACCCTTGTAAAGTTTGCTCCTGCAATTTTTGCACCCACAAAATGGACTGTGGGGGCACATCTGAAATGTACTACTTCTGATTACATGGGCAGTTAGAAATCCAGCTGCTCAGATCTGCAACTGCAGTAATGCAGCTGAATGTAGGAAAACAGAGTGTGGCACAGATATGGTAAGTGCAAACTGCACCTGTAAATGGGAGACCTCCTTCCAAAAATCAAAGGGTGAGCCAGCAATTTCATAATTGGTTTTTAGTATTCTAAGTGTAAACATTCTTTCTTATGTTCCTTAACTACATGTTGGCATGTAGGGCTGCTAGTGAATTTCTGTAGGATAAGAAGGTGAGAAAGAGGTCTTGATATTGGAAAGGAATTATAGAGATACACCCAAATTTGCATGTTAAATGCTTCCTTGCTATTTCCCCCATTTTCCAATGTTGTAGAGCAGAAAGGAGGAGTAAACCACTTTCAAGAATTTTCTGGCTTTTGTCAGTAGTTTGGAAGAGGCTCCAAGACCTTTACAATTTCACATTACAACAGATTTGGAGTCACTTGATGGCTAATGGCAAAATCTAGGAAAAAAGACAGATGGATTGAAAGTGCTGAACCTAATCTAGGGTTTATTTTTTTTTACCAGTGGAATATAAATCCTGTGGGAGCGTGAGGATCTTGAGCAAGAACTATCTAGGTAATTTGTTATTGTGGTTAGTCCAATAAAATGTATCATTGCCTTTCAGAATATTTCTTTAGAGATGAAGTTCTTAAATGCAGGATAATACCCAAGTATTAATGCTTGTCCTGCAAAGAGAGAGAGAGAGAGAGTGTGAGTGAGCGTGTGAGAGACAGTGTGTGTGTAAGTAAACCTGGGGAAAAGCTTCATGGCTGCTAAGCTTCCTCTTCCCCCTAGCCACATCCTCATATTCCCTTCACTCTCAGCTATGCAGAGAAAAGCGGAGAGGCTGTTCTTTGGATCTGGAAGAGGAGCTGTATACCAGCAAGCTCAGGTGAACCAAGTGTGATGACACAGTAGACATGCCTGCAGTATTTAGACCTATTTTATTACAATGTAAATCAAAATAAATTGAAATCCAGTTCTCTGAGGCAATGGGTCTTGCTAAACCATATATGACAAATTCAGTGTCTGAAATCAGTCAAGCAGAGTGAATAGCGGGAATATAATTCCCTTGCTATAAGACAGAGGTGGGCAAACTATGGCCTGCAGGCCACATCTGGCCCATGGGACCCTCTGCCCGGCCCCTGAGCTCCTGGCCCGGGAGACTAGCCCTTGGCCCTTCCCTGCTGTTCCCGCTCCCCCGCAGCCTCAGTGTGCCGCACCGCCGGCACAATGCTCTGGGAGGCCGGGCAGCGCAGTTGCAGAGCCACAGCCTGAGCCGGTGCTCTGGGCGGCATGGCTGTAGTGCCGCCAGCCACCGGTGCTCCAGGCAGCCAGGTAAGAGGGTAAGGGGGGTTGGATAGAGGGCAGGGGAGTTTGGGCGTGTGGTCAGGGTTCGGGGGTGTGGATAGGGGTCAGGGCACTGCGAGGGCGGGGAACAGGGGGCGAGAAGTGGGAGGGGGATAGGAGGCAGGGGCTGGGCCACGTCTGGCGGTTTGGGGAGGCACAGCCTCCCCTAACCGGCCCGCCATACAATTTTGGAAACCTGATGTGGCCCTCAGGCCAAAAAGTTTGCCTGCCCCTGTTCTAAGACCTGGATGAATAACTGATTTTTTGGTTCAGTGACAGAAAAAAAGATTCAGGTTGAACCAAATCTGAAATTTTTCAGAATTGTCAGTGAATTGACAAAGTCTGTTTTGGTCCATTCTATAGCAGGGTTCAAACCCGGGTCTTCCCATACGCCAGGTAAGTGCCCTCCTCACTGGACTAACGGTTATAAAGGGGAGGGAGCTCCTCTTCCCATTTTGTGAGGGGCTGAAACTGTGTGTGTCAAATTCACAAATAGTTTCTGGTCGATCGAAACGTCATTTTTTGGTGAATAAACGGTCTGAACATTTTCACCCAGCTCTAGCTACTGTGTCTGAATCCCCACGTGCATTTAGAGTCAGACTTGTGTGCAACCCTTTCATACTCCATGGACGTTTGAGCACACCAGCTGTATTAGGCTTTATACTTTTGCTCCAAGGGAATCTTACACTTGAATAGTCACTGAAAGCAAATTTTGCATTGAATATGTGACTTAAAATAGGCACTTCATAATTTGTGATGTGCTGCTTAATTATGGTCAGTCTTTTTTATACCGTAATCCTTTTGGGGACAGGATTCTCATTTCACATCTCATATAATGCTAATTACGCTGCTGGCTTTAGGGCTCAATTGTCGCTTTACCCAATGCCTTCAGTAAGGATCAGTGCATAGTTGTGCTGCCCCAGGAGCAGACCAGAGTCACAGGGCTTGTCCACACAAAGGTTTAGTTTATGTGCAGCTTGCTGATGTACATTGCAGGTCTAGACCTCTGTGAAACAGGACTAGATCAAAGGGTATTAATGGACTGTGAACATCAGCAGTGTTAATACAAACAGTTAGACCGCAGCAGGCATGTGTGCGGTAGATTCATTCCCCAGCTTGCTGTGGTCTAATTGTTTGTGTAGACAAGCCCATAGTCTAATTCCTGGTTCTCCCCTTACTCCAGAAAGAGAAATAATCTATACCAGCCATACTCTGGAGCAGAGTACTACTTCTCCTAGTGCACTGGCTGCAGTCCACTGGCTCTGCCCCTCGTTCCCTACTCCCTATCCACATGTATGGGACAGTGAGCTGCAGCCACTTCACGATGCAGGTAGGCTGCTTAAGGCAATACGGACTCTTTACACCCCCCCACTTCCATTCATGGGTGCAAAAGGCAGCTCCCAATTCAGCTTTTAAGAAGTAATTAATAGGGCTGTCAATTAATTGCAGGTAACTCACACGATTAACTCAAAAAAATTAATTGCGATTAATCATGGGTTTAATCACACTGTTAAACAATAGAATACCAATCGAAATTTATTAAATATTTTGGATGTTTTTCTACATTTTCAAAAATATAGATTTCAATTACAACACAGAATACAATGTGTACAGTACTCACTTTATATTATTTATTTCAAATACTTGCACTGTAAAAATGATAAACAAAAGAAACAGTATTTTTCAATTCACCTCTTACAAGTACCATAATGCAATCTCTTTATCATGAAAGCGCAACTTACAAATGTAGATTTTTTTTGTTACACAACTGCATTAAAAAACAAAACAATGTAAAACTTTAGAGCCTACAAGTCCACTCAATCCTACTTCTTGTTCAGCCGATCGCTAAGAGAAACAAGTTTGTTTACATTTACAGGAGATAATTTCTTATTTACAACATCACCTGAAAGTGAGGACAGTCGTTCACCTAATACTTTTGTAGCTGGCATTGCAAGGTATTTATGTGCCAGATATCCTAAACATTCGTATGCCCCTACATGCTTTGGACACCATTCCAGAGGACACCATGCTTTGGACACCATGCTGATGACACTCATTAAAAAAATAATGCGTTAATTAACTTTGTGACTGAGCTCCTTGGGGAAGAATTGTTTGTCTTCTACTCTGTGTTTTACCCACATTCTGACAAATATTTCATGTTATAGCAGTCTCGAATAGTGACCAAGCATGTTGTTCATTTTAAGAACACTTTCACTGCAGATTTGACAAAACACAAAGAAGGTACCTATGTGAGATTTCTAAAGATAGCTACAGCACTTGACCTAAGATTTAAGAATCTGAAGTGCCTTCCAAAATTTGATTGCTATGGAATGTGAAGCATTCTTTCGGAAGTCTTAAAAGAGCAACACTCCGATGCAGAAACAACAGAACCCAAATGACCAAAAAGGAAAATCAATCTTCTGCTGGTGGCATCTAACTCAGATGATGAAAATGAACATGCATTGGTCTGCACTGTTTTGGATCATTCTCGAGCAGAACTCCATCATCAGCATGGACGCTTGTCCTCTGGAATGGTGGTTGAATCATTAATAGGTCAGTGGTTTGAGCATTAGCTTGTTAAACCCAGGGTTGTGAGTTCAATCCTGGAGGGGGTCATTTAGGGATCTGGGGCAAAAATTGGGGATTGGTCCTGCTTTGAGCAGGGGGTTGGACTAGATGATCTCCTGAGGTCCCTTCCAACCCTGATAGCCTATGAAATTAAGGGACTTATGAAACTTTAGCACATCTGGCATGTAAATTTCTTGCAACGCTGGCTACAACTGGGCCATGCAAACACCTGTTCTCACTTTCAGGTGACATTGTAAATTAGAAGTGGGCAGCATTATCTCCCGTAAATGTAAACAAACTTGTTTGTCTGAGTGATTGGATGAACATGAGGTAGGACTGAGTGGACCTGTAGGTTCTAAAGTTTTACACTGTTTTATTTTTTAATGCAGTTCTTTTTTGTACATAATTTTATATTTGTAAGTTCAACTTTCATGATAGAGATTGCACTACAGTACTTGTATTAAGTGAATTGAAAAATGCTATTTCTTTTATTTGTACAGGTCAAATATTTGTAATAAAAAAAATATAAAGTGACCACTGTACACTTCATATTCTGTGTTGTAATTGAAATCAATATATATGAAAATGTGGAAAACATACAAACATATTTTTATAAATAGTATTCTATTATTGTTTAACAGCGCGATTAATCACAATTAATTTTTTTAATCACTTGACAGCCCTAAAAAGAAAAGGAGTACTTGTGGCACCTTAGAGACTAACCAATTTATTTGAGCATGAGCTTTCGTGAGCTACAGCTCACTTCATCAGATGTATACCGTGCTACAAGTTTTTTCATGCAGTTGATAGATTTCCACTCCATACGGCTAAATGCAGTGCCTTGCATAATGACAGGTTTCAGAGGAACAGCCGTGTTAGTCTGTATTCGCAAAAAGAAAAGGAGTACTTGTGGCACCTTAGAGACTAACCAATTTATTTGAGCATGAGCTTTCGTGAGCTACAGCTCACTTCATCAGATGTATACATCTGGCACGGTATACATCTGATGAAGTGAGCTGTAGCTCACGAAAGCTCATGCTCAAATAAATTGGCTAGTCTCTAAGGTGCCACAAGTACTCCTTTTCTTTTTGCGAATACAGACTAACACGACTGTTCCTCTGAAACTTGACAGCCCTAGTAATTGAGAATAATTAATAATTACGAGCTGGCTGGGAAATAACGCCTCCCCAATGGAAAATTGACACAAAAATAACTGTGTCAATGCACCTGCCTCATAGACAAGAATAGGAGCGTAAGGGACCTGATCTACAACTCTCACAAGGCACAACCCTGCTATTTTGTATGGAAATATTTTGTTTTTTGTCCAAAACCAGAAAACTTCAATTTTTGGGGCATTTGGGTTTTTTGAGAAAATACTGAAATTTTCTTATGAAAGCTGACCATTTCAAAGAAAATTTTGTTTTCTCAAAAAACAGTTTTAACAGAATTTTTTTGACCAGATTTAATAATAATATCATTATAATAATCGGAACAATACCCTACTGGGGACTGGAAGCATTGCCATGCATATTGTGTAAAGCCCAGATCCGCAAATGTGGTTCCTAACTCATGGGAGTTAGTTGCCTAAATACCTTCTAGGATCTGGGCCTCACTAACTAAGCCAGCTAAAATGGTGATTACTTGTAATGATCTTTTTTGTGAACAATCTGCGGGTCCAGAATTATTTCCCAAAGTAATAGCATTCATTTTAAATTGCAAATTCAAAAACTTTGCAATCTGTTCGCTGACAATTCATGTAGGGGAAATAAAAGGTAAAAATTTCCCTAAGATTCCTATTTTGGTACCTGGTACCTATACATTTGCCATATTCTTCACTCAGCACTAGAAATTTGTTAGGAAAAGAGTGGAATCCACAGCTCACCAAACTACTTCAAGCAGTAAAACCAGGGTGCTGACTGTGAGCAATTCCAGGTTTTAATACCACAGCTGAAGATCTATTAAAATAATAATAGATGTGCAAGCATCTATGTAAAAAGCAACCAAATATTTAACTGATCTAGAACCTTTCAGCTCATGCTATTAGGTAACTTATTACATAAAAACATCAGCCTCTCTGAGAGTCCAGCAAATATAAAGAACATTGTTTTGTCATCACTCTTTAAAAAAAGAGCAATCCAAAATTCAATATCTCTTGTCTTCTCACTACTCTACCCAGAGGTCATTATTGGAGCTTAACAACAGCTTGTTCTCTGTCTTATATTTATACTGATTGGCCACATTCTGACTGAATACCTACTTATATGAAAGTTATTTTGCCACCAAACCTACGGCCATCCAAGAAAAGTTTCTTGCTCCTGGATCTGAAATCCCCTGTGAAGGACTTTTCCAACAATGCTGCAATATATTTTAAATGTGGTGGATTGATTTTTCCAGCACTGTCTTTTTATAGCAAAGCACTGGCTTGCAATTGACTAAGTAGTGCATGGATAGGCAGGAAGGAGGCGGTTGACATGAGCTTTGGCATAACCTGTCACAAAGAATGCCGTGCTGGAGCTGAGAAGAGAAGACAGGTAATGAAAACAAAATCCTCAATGCTATCTTCTCACATGGGTACAGAAGTCACAGCTAGGGCTGGTCCAAAATGTTCCATCAAAACTGATAGTCAACAGAAAATTAGGTTTGGGGTTTTTGTTTTTTCAAGGAAAAGTCAACATTTTCCATGGGGGGTAAAAATCAGCCTTCCAACCCACTCTAGTCACACTATTTGTTACTGCAGCTGAGCTCCCTGGGGGTGGGTGGGTCAAGGGATGAGTATGGTGTGGCCAATGGATTTATAACTATGTAGATTCATTGCTACAGACCTGAAATTCTGCATCAAAGCTGGGAGGAGAAATTCCACCTGAGATCCCTCTCAGCCTCCTCAGCACCAACCATGTTTAGGGGGGGGTGGGGTGGGAAGGGGGTACAGAGACCAGGATTTGGCTTTCTGTGTGGAGGTAAGATACTTCCCAGTTCTCTTCTCCAGAAAGGAACAGCAGAGATAGCCCAAAGAAGCAGCTCACTATTGGTCATGCTGCTCAGAAGTGGAAGGATAATTGGGAAAAGAGCAAATAATGAAAAAGTCGTCGCAGGTGCTACTTGGGCACGGGTTGTTTTCTACACTACAACACCCTGTTACTGAGGTAGGAGTTTGGGCTGAGTAAGATCTTCAGAACTGGGCCTGTTCATCATCATCTCTTTCATCCTAACACATATGCACAGTCAAAGAAAGTACTGCAAATTATAAAGTTATTTATTACATTATCATCATATGGATAGTCCTGATCCTGCAAAACTTCATTCAGCAGAGTAGTCCTTCCTCATTTGAGATCAGGTCTACACTACAGACTTCTGCCAGTATACCTGTGTCAGTCAGGGATATGCCAAAGTGTGATCCCTGACCAACGTAGATGTGCTCATGGAAGCCCATAGTGTAGATGCAACTATATCAGCAAACCTCTCTTTTTGCTGGTATAAGTTGCATCCACAATAGGAGCGCTTTGACAGTATAGTACAGTATTTGCTAGTGTAGATATGCCTGAGTAGTTCTCTTAATTTCAGTTGACTATTCATGTGATTAAAGGTTTGCACGACTGGGCCATAATTCAGTTTTGTCATGTAGTTTGAGATAATACCTTGGGCTACAGAAGGTGAGCAGCCATTTACATCTTTACTAGAGGAGAACAGTTGGATTTATGCAAGTCTGTATTTAAATAAATTTAATTAGGAGGTTTTTGTGGGCCTTTTGTTCCTCATATGGAAAATGTTAATCCATTTATTTTGGCACACTTCCTTCACTTTATGATACTTTATTGCAACACATGTTTTGAAAGAAATGTACAACTCACCATATGTTGACACTTAACCATATTAAATGCAACATCTTAAAATAATGAATATAAACTCTAGAGCTGGTTGAACCATTAGTTTTGAATGGCCCATTCGACACAGTTAGCCTTTTTTCCTGTTTGTGAATTGTGAACAGATCATGCTACTTTTTAGTTTGTCACTCTAAACTGATCAAGGAATAGATTTCACAAACATACCTGGCTATGGATTGACACTAAATTGTTCATAGTGAGTATGAATAGGTACCATACTGTTAGACTATATACAGAATTTTTTTATTCAGGCTTTATCACATGGTATTGTTTTTGTTCCCTGATTAGATAACTTAATATTTGTAAAATAATTCTTCTCAGAACGATTGTCACAACATCAGTTGCATTTCTTCATTAAATTAATTTCTGCTACAAGCCTGAAATTCACTGTTTGAGAATCTTTGCATGAATACACTTATGGTTCACGAGCAGCAACTAAGAAAGGGATAAGACAGGCCCAATCAAAATTGATGTACTAATTCAACAAAACTGAACAGATGGGTTGTGGGTTTTGTTTAAAAAAAAAAAAATTTACCAGCTCTACTTAATTTAACACTAATGTTGAAATTCATCATTGGTGTAACTCCACTGCTGGGCTGTAAGCCATGGCAGGGCTAGTGAGACAGTCGCCCAGGGTGCAAAGCTGTGGGGGCAGAAAAATTGGGTAGAAAAATGATGAAAAAAATGGTAGGGGGTACAAATATGCTTGCTTTCCCCAGGGGCTAAAGTGCCTAGTTCTGGCTCTGCTCCGTTGAAATCAGTTCCATTGATATCAACTTCTCTGATCATCAGGAATGGCAAATGTCAAGGTTTTCATAATGGACTTTGACAAGCAAACTGCATATATGTAGTATATTAAGTTATTACTTAAGCTGTTAAATGTATACTTTAATATATACAAAGAGCTCAAATACTTTCTTGCTTGCATTGGGACAACTCCCATTAAGGTCAATGGATTTTGTCCTCTTCAATGGGAATTGCACCCAAGCAGCTGGTGGCTGAATTAGGTCATTATCTGGGCTCAAGTATTTGCATAATTAGGTCCAGTATTTGCAATTTTGGTGAGTTAACATTACCATATAAACCTAAATTATTATATTTACCAACTTAGTATTTTAGGGGCCAGTCCCGCTCCCAACTGAACTCAAAGGGAGCTTTGACTATCCAAGGAATGAATCACCAGACTCAACAAATTAACGAGGCATAGATGGCTGTCCCTCTTGAGAGGCCCAGAAGACTCAGCCCCAGGGGAAAGAGGAGGTAAAGGCAGTTTTATGTCACCTTTGTGGTACTCAGATTGTGGGCTACTGCAGGAGCTGGAATGGCCCCTGGTGTATGTTACAGCAGCTCCACGGCCTGTTCTAGTTTATGGCAGCCTCCCTATGGCTACTTAGGGGCATCACCAGAGACCAGATTCTCTACAGTGCTGAGTGATACAGGTACATGCCGTCCTGCCCTTGGCACAGACTGTCTGCCAGGTCTGCAAAGGGTGGAGAGGCAGGATAGGGCTTATGTTGCTCCTGTGCCCCAGGAATTCTCCAGGGCCTGTTGTTCTCCACCTTGGCCCTGGTATATTGCTGTGGCAGCACATAGAGCCCTGGAGGAGCCAGCATCAGCCCCAATCTCCCCACTCCCCTAACTAAAACTCAGAGTGCGTTCAGCATGGGGAACAGAGTACTTGACTTAGAGTTAGCTTTCTTCACACGAAAACAAACATCGGTGTTCCCTTAGAGTTTCACACACCTGATTTCTGGCTTCCTCAGGACATTTGTATTCAATAGTTCTTTAAAAATAAGAGCAGCCAACATTCCTGTGAACTGAAAAGTTGGGATACGCCAGTGACAGATGTGACTCGATGCCTTTATCTATGCAGGGCCCAGTCCTTTACTATTGAAGTCAGTGGGTATTTTGCCATTGCTTTCAGTAGGAGCAGGATTAGACTGTATCCCAGTACAGCAAGGATCATACATCAAGGGCTTCAGTAGTGCAAGTTCCCAACCGAGTTCTGTCCTGCCCTCACACGTACCAGAAGGGACCAATTCTGGGCATAAGAGGGTCATTAACTCTCCATGACCATTCAGTTCTTGGTCTCTCTGCTGAGAGCAAGGTTGCCAATTTATATCACTTGTGGCAGCGTAACTGTGAAAAGGACCTTTTCCCACTAGAATCCGGACTGAGATGTGTTTCATATAGTGCACCAAACAGTCATCAAAAGGTAAGAAAGTTTTTGACTGTAAAACATAGTCTTAAGCTCTGTATCCTCTTAACAATCCTAGGAGCCAGCCAAATGCTCAATTTACATTTCAAAATATTAACAAATAAATTAGAATTGAAGGGTCATGGTCGCGTATTTGACAAATAATTTTAATTTTGGTTGCACCTCTCCATTGTGTGCAAAACTCTCGGAGAAGCCTGAAGACCCTGGGTCTGATTCTGCAGGGCCGTGCCCCCTGTGAAGCCACTTCCACCTGGGCAAAATAGTTGTAAAGCACTACCAAATCAGAACAGCAGCATTTCACACTCACTGGTGTAAATGACTGCACAAAATGGAAGGCTGTGAAGAAACTGGTCTTTTGTCCTCCTCCATTTGGCAAGGCTCAAATGTTTCCCTTCTGTTTCTTATGGAGCACAAGCCAGGGTGGTATTTCCTTGCTGTCTATGATGCCAGCTCAGTCCTGGGAATGAACAGGGTTTTTTAGTTCATTTGAACTCCATCTGTTGGCTGGATGGCTGAATGTGCAGCAACAAAACAAGAACAGTGGTGACTCATTACTATTGCTGTCTTTGCCCGTCTCAGAGATAGCGTAGTAGTATTTATCACTGGGAAGAGATTCCTTACCAAACACTAACGTTTGTAAGGAATGTCAAATTTGGGAGCTAAATTACCTACATTTTTTCCTTAATAATCTCTTTATCAAGTTTTTTTAATTGGCTGCATGCAAAGTTTGTTAACATTTTTCAGGGATCTACTTTAACAGCATAGATTTAAAAGGCCAACAGGCAGTATTGTATGTATACTGCTTTCTTATAATATTATTTATTACTGATCAAAAAGACAAAGAGCTGGACATAAAGCAGTTTGTACGTCACAGCCACAAATATTTATATAAGGTTTCAGAGTAACAGCCGTGTTTTTCTGTATTCGCAAAAAGAAAAGGAGTACTTGTGGCACCTTAGAGACTAACCAATTTATTTGAGCATAAGCTTTCGTGAGCTACAGCTCACTTCATCGGATCCGATGAAGTGAGCTGTAGCTCACGAAAGCTTATGCTCAAATATATTTATATAAGTGTGCTCTCATCAGCTGATGTTGTGAAGTACTTCCAGATCCACCGATGGAAGATGTTTTGTAAGTACTCAATATTATTATTATCATTTCCTCCTCTTCACCCCTTAGAGACTCAGTGTCAACATGCTTGAGATGAATTTTAATTTTGCAGAAAGGCAGAAGATAAACCTCCACAATAATCCTTCTCCTTGTTGTCCATATTAGGGAAACATTTGGGCCCAGATTCTGGTTTCTCTTGCACCACTATAAATCCTCAGCAACACTATGAACTTCAATGAAGTTAGCCTAGATTCACCTTGGTGTAAATGACAGCAAAACGTGGCCCAGTAGGCCAAATTCTGATGTCAGTTACTCAGGCATAAACTGGGACTGACTTACTGAAGTCAGTGGATTCTCACCAGTATAAAACCAGTTTAATGAGCTGTCCCAGTCTGATTAAGGGCAAGCTTGAATGCTGGTTTCTAAAAATAGCACTTGTACTTTCCAAGGATCAAAAAATACTTTATGAACATTAATTATACTTCATAATACTCCTGTGTGATAGATAAGTGTATTTAAACTGCATTGGTAAGGGGAAATTGAAATATCCAAAGATTAAGAGCCAAATCCTGTCCCCACCTCCTGCTACCCTGCTGTAAACTCATGAATAAAATTTGGACCAGTGATGAGTGATATATCGTCGCACAGCAAGTCAGCGGCAGGCATTGAACAGAACTTGTGAGTGCTGCTTACTAGTTCCCTGCAGTTACTGTACAATGCCATCGCCTCCCTTGAAGAAGGCAGGTCCTATTGAAAGCAGTTGTAGTCTGTTGAAGGACAAACCTGTTGAGCGTTCTTTCTTGTTTTTCCCCCAACAATACACAGACTCACGTGCGGACCTCTACATATGGGAGGCAATGTTGTACTCCTCCAAAACAGTGATGGCTGGGCTCTGCATATCATTCCCAGAAATCTCTTTCCTTTTCCTCTGTAACACCCTGAATCTGGTTCAAAAATTTATTTTAGCAATGATGTTAAAGTATCAGAAATGCTGATTGACACCGCAACATCATTCTGGGAAGTCTCCTCTGCTATTTTTTAGAAGGATAGTTAAGCACTGGAATAGGCTTCCAAGGGAAGTTGTGGAATCTCCGTTGTTGGAGATTTTTAAGACCAGGTTAGACAAACACCTGTCAGGAATGGTGTGTGTAAACCAAATCCGGCCTCAGCACAAGCGGCTGGATTAGATGACCTCTCGAGGTCCCTTCCAGCCCTACATATCTATGATTCTCATCGTTGTGAGCACTGAAAATTGGAAGCACACTGGTCAATTACATGAGATAGGACCTTGAGGGTTTATTCTAAAATTTGATTCTAAACCAGCCTTTAAGCTGGTTGGCGGAGTTGCAGGGAGGGCATGGCACACTGTAAAGGGTGTGAAGAGGGAAGCAGAAAAGGCATAGGGAAGGCAGGCAGGGAGAGGTGGAAGGGCAAAAGAAGGAGGAAGGAAAGAATCAGAAATTTGATTTGATCAAATACTCTAAATCAACTGGTTGACAGCATATGAGCTGTATATGTAAATTATTAAATTGTGGAAACCAAGCACTGAAAGCTAGCAGGAGCAACTAAGCAGTAGATGTCCTGTTAAAGGTGGTGCCAAGCAACCGGAATTTCATTTTAGTGATCTTCTGGCATTCAAGCTCTAAAAGGTTCATTATTGTTAATTAAATTATCTTTACTCACCTAAAATGGATTTCAACTCATTTTATTTTGCAAGAGCAAAAATCTGATTAGTTTAGAATCTGCGAAAATTAAAGATTTTCTCAACTGAAATGTGTGGTAAGGAACAATAGCGTTAGTGTCATGGAGGCCCTTATTTTTTTTCTCCAAAGACTCGAAAGCAAGCTTAAATATTCTATTTCTATGTTTGCATAATAAATTTTTTCTATATAATAATTTCTGTCTTTTGACAACTTTACCAATGTTCTTCTTGGAGATCAGCTCAAACCAAAACCACCAAGACAAACATACAACTGGGATCTCTCGATAATGGGACAGACTACAACTGCAAACCTGAATATCCCCACCAAACTCTGGGACAGTCAGGATTTGGATTCAAACTTTGCAGTCACAGCTCATCTCTAAATAGGGAAAGAACAGGTTACAGAATATTTAAATAAGTTAGATGTAGTCAAGTCAGCAAGGCCTGATGAAATTCATCATAGGATACATAAGGAACTAGCTGAAGCAATCTTGAAACTGTTAGCGATTATCTTTGAGAACTCATGGAGGAGGGGTGAATTTCCAGAGGGTTAGAGAAGGGCAAACATAGTACCCATCTTTAAAAAAGGGAACAAAGAACACCTGGGGAATTATAGACCAGTCAGCCCAACTTCAATACCTGGAAAGATACTGGAACAAATTATTAAACTATCAATTTGTAAGCACCTAAAGGATCATAGGGTTATAAATAATAACCAACTTGGATTTATCAATCATGCAAAACCAAACTTATTTTCTTCTTTGCCAAGGTTATTGGGCTAGTGGATAGGGGGAAGCTATAGCTGTAATGTAACTTGATTTTAGTAAGGCTTTTGACACAATCCCACGACATTCTCATAAGCAAACTCGGGAAATGTGGTCTAGATCTAAATGAAATTACAACGAGGTGGGTGCACACCTGGTTGAAAGACAGTACTCAAAGAGAAGTCAGCCATGGTTAGCTGTTTAACTGGGGGGATGTATCTAGTGGAGTCCTGCAGGGTCTGTTCTGGATCTGGTACTAGTCAATATGTTCATTAATGATGGATAATGGAGGGGAGAGTATGCTTATAAAATCAGCAGAAGTCACTAAGCTGGTGGGAGCTGGCAGTGACCCCTACGTTTAGGTTGCATAACCCTTTCCATTATAAAATATTCTTGTGAGTTTTGTTGACAAGCTCTAACATTTCCACTGTTTGTTTGCAGCAGAACTTTAATTTTTCGCACGGGAAAGACCGGGGTGGGTTGGGGAGGGTGGTCAGGGAGTTATATGCTGCACTTCCTATGGAATTCCATTAAGATATGGCTGAGCTAGAGTCTGGTGAAAGTTGCTATTTCCCATCTCTGGCTTGCATTGTACAGATTTATTCCACCAGCCTGCCAAAAAACTCTGACCATTCTGAAGCTGGGCCCTTGCGGTAGCAGAACCACACACTGCTCTAGTGACCGCTGGGAGAAGAGATTCAGTCAGGCTTGCTGCCAGAGAAGCTGTAACAGCAGGGGAGAGAGAGAGAGAGAGAGCCAGGACGGGCTCCTGTCTGGACCCAGTGGCTCACCCCCACCATGGGGCAATAGCAGTAGTAGAGATAGAACCACGTTCTCCTGTGTGGCTTTCACCTGCCTTAACCACAAGACCATCCTTTCCCTTTCTGCAGTTCCCAACCTTGGCTCGTACACATTGGCCAACTTCGAGAGTAAATGAGTCAGGGCTCCTACGGACAAGAGTCACATTCACTGCACATTCCTGACTCATCCTCAGAGCAAGTCCATCCTGTGCACTGAAGGAGGCAGAGGCCCTGTGCAAAAAGTAGTATGCAATCATGTCATTAAAGAGTGTATCATAATACACAAGCACAACGGGGCTGAATTAAATTTGCAAGGGCAACTGTAAAACTGGCATCTCCTAACTTTCAAGGACTTGACTTTGCAACCTTAACATTCTTTGTTTGGTAGGGTTTAAAAAGGTAATTATATACCATTTGTTAAGTACTGACAGTGTACTTGGTGCTGTACAAGAGACATATATAAAGAGTCTCTGTCCTGAAGAACTTAAGGCTAAGAAGGGTCTGAAAGAGAAACAGCTTGATGCCCCTTGTCTCCAAAGAACTCCATAATCTGTTCCCACTGTCAGCAAAGCTAAACTCATGGTAGAAGATTATGGGGCATCCTAGCTACTGTGCAGTTACTAGGGAACTCAAGGGAATTCTTCAAGAGGGCTGAATTTCCTGGAGTGGAAATGAAGCCAAACATCCTCTAAGTCTATATAATTGCCAATCTAAAATATAATAACAGCAGTATCCTGCAGACCCTTACTTGCATGAATAGTCCAATTGTTCTCAAGGGAACTACTTGCTTCAGTAATGATGACTACTTTTAAGAATATATCTTAAAATTACTTGATTATTTTGTATTTTTCAAATTGAAGTTACTCTGCTTGTTTAAAAGTTTCATTGCCCCATATAGTATACAGTTCAGCACAGCAAATTTTTATAGGAACCATAACTGTCCTTACACATGTGCTACAAAAAAAAAAAGAAAGAAGGAAAACTACCTTTAATTTTGTCCTTTGTAGGATTTGTCCACTTTTTGTCTCTCTGCTCTTAGTGTTTTGTTGTCTAGAAATTGTAATTTTTAATGTGCTGAGAATTTTAAGCTTCCCAACAATTTTTAAGCCTTTTTGAATTTTTGAATACAAAGGGTCACTTTATGCTAAATGTAAAAGAAATAAAAAATCACCCATTTTCAACAGAAGCCCTTTTGTTTCATGTCGTTGTTGCTATGCACATTAATGCAGCAATATAACTTGATCGCTGGGAACAAGAATTCTTTGTAGTTTATATTTTTTGCTTATAAATGCAGTTCTGTTCTCAGTGGTCACAAAGGCATCACTTGATTTTCACCACTATAAAACTGAATGAATCTTTTCTTGCTAACACTTAGCGCTGCACAATTAATAAGCTATTGTTATGCAATATGCATGCCTTTATGCGTGTCAGCAATGGTAAGGCTGATTTTGAGTAGAGTTAGTTAGTCTCTAAGGTGCCACAAGTACTCCTTTTCTTTTTGCAAATACAGACTAACACGGCTGTTACTCTGAAACCTTTGAGTAGAGTGTTATTTCAGACATTCATTAATCAGGAACAGAGGTTTGACAATGCATTACAGCTTACAGTTCAGCGCTCCTCAGGGTCTCTGCATCTCCATTGTACACACTGTGGGCCAAATCCTGAGCCCTGTTTATGCTGGCCACAAGACATTTGGCTTACCTTTTAGTGCTCATTGGCAGGTTCTCCCGAGCACAAGGCAGGTATGCCCCCAGATGGCTACAGAAATAGGCTTTACCTGGGGCTGACTAGTCCTGGGAATGATTTGGGTAAATGCAGGAAGAGGGCAGAGGGGATTCACATATCTGCTGCGCTGGCAGCAGAGGAGCGTGGAGCAGCGTGGAGCTAATCCTTGAATCTTGGTCCCAGTCTCTTCCTCATCTACAGTAACCTCCCTGCTGATGTGGCTATGGTTGATGCCAGTGGTGGGTTGGTAAGGAGTGGGACTAAAGCAGTTCTCCAATATCAAACATACCAGTGTCGGGGAAGTTACTTCAGCTCCATGGGACACCAGTGGCCACTTCAGCTGTCTGCTTCATTCTGGATAGGGTGCACCCACTTTGTATATGACAACACACACAAACACGAGGGCCACGCAGCCTTGAGGTGAGGTTGCCATGCAGTGGAGAGGCTGTGGGAGCCGAGGCTGCAGAATTGACGCAGGCTGTTGTTCTGAGAGGGAGACTCAGAAGGCAATGGAACAATTGTCCCTTTTTCCTGGCACCATCAGCTGAATCAGCACTGGCTCTGGCCTCATAAAAACCAGCAGCTGCTCTCCTGTCCTGGCTGGAGTTAAGTCATCATTTCAGAACTCTAGCTGTGCAAGAGGGCAGGAATACAGAACAAGGAAGAGTAACAAGTGCAAGAGTAGCAAGACAATCTCTCCTGCCACCTTTGAAAATAATGAGCTGTACTAAAAGTCCGCTTTAGAGTGCAGTGGATGTAAAAAGGCATCCTCCCATCCCTGCTGAAGCATGTGCGTATGTGAGATGAGGGGCAAGGGAACAGAAAAATTCTGGAGAACCTGCCAAATGAGCAATGCAAGATGAACAAAAGGTCATTTGGCTTCAATATAGTATGTCATTGGCTGATTGGAGCAACAGTTTTTAATTGTCATTGTTTTGTAATTCAGCTTGATGTTGCCGTACCGGAGGAGTCCTACTGCAGCACAGCTCTGGAAACTGGCCATTTATCACAAACGCAATTGTTCTGATGTGACAAAGAGAGTTTTCTCAGTATTTCTGCACTTTACGTGAAAGAAAACAGGATATTAAAAACCACACATATACAAACAGACTACCAGCCCTTGCTTCTCTTCTAGCACAACTGTACAAAGCTGAATGAGTCTGAGGAGCTTTACAGGGTTTGCCAAGCTTCATTTCCACTGAACGGCTGCTTAGGGATCTGCTCTCTGTGATGTACATCAGTCATTCACAATAATGCCCTCAAATCTTCTTGCCTTCACTCGCACAGACATGGGCTGTGTTTCACTAGCCAGACCACAATGATCTTATCACTTCAGTGACAAAATAGTGTTTGTTCAGCTTAATTTGAAACACACTTCCAGATGTTTCTTCTTGTATACTAGGTAAACTTTCCCCTCTTCTCCTCCTATGTAAACGAAATCTAGCAGTCCAGAATCTGTATAAACTAAGACCTAAGTACTGCTAAGGTTTCAGAAACATAAGCTCAGTTCTATTAATTTTCATACTTTTACCCATCAATGAGAGAGATCCTCAAACTCACTCAAGGAAGGGAACGCCCCAAATTTGGGAAAGTATGAATTGGGATCCACATTTTGTGACTCAGGACCATCTCTATCTTCAACTGAATTGTGCTTCAAGGGACCTGGAAGAGGTACAGTTCAGTTTATAAACCCAAATGCTCAGTACACCAAAAAACATCAGGGCTCTTGTGAGCTGCTTCGTTGCTCTGGCTTTTTGGTTCTACTCTGTTGGTTCTACTCTGAAATCGCAACAAACACGACAGTAATTCTTTTGTAATGCACAACATGCTTCCCTCCCGCACTTTTCACTCCCACAAAAAGCATCACATTTTTACAAAACTAAAACATAGAGTAAAGCACTCAGGCATGCTAATCATGGCCCCGTCTCCCAGGGAGATATACAGGGTTACCTTGTAACATTTCAAAGGCTTCTGGTTAGAGATTGTTGGTTTTTTGTTTTGTTTTTTTTTAATTTTGGGTGATTGGTTTTTCAGCAAACTTTTATAAATCCAGCCTGAGCCTGGATAAGATGCCCTCCCTAGCACATCAAGACGCTTTACAAATAGAAACATAACCCAGCCAGAATGCCATGTCCAATGCAAATATCCATGGGAGGGAGCCTGGGTGACTAGAGACTTCCCCCAAACCACTCTAGGAGGATGGGGCAAAGGAGTGTTAACCCACCGTTTGGAATCAGCCACTATTTTTAAAAATAGATTTTTCTTGTTCCAGCCACAAATCCAGCAGAGAAGTGGCACCATCAAGGCAGAGGCCCTGTACCCATACGCTGGCTCTCCCACGAGGAAAACTCGGGGAGGGGAACACCACAATTTTCCTTTCCTCTTAACCCGCTCCTACAGGTTTCCCTCCAGAATGGCTGATCTGCCCCTGAGTTTGGAAGCACGGAGCACGGTTATCCCACGGTTTGCATGCAAAAGTGGCTAGCAAGCAACTTTCTACAAATGCTGCCCGTGAATACTATGCACAAGCTAAAACTTTCTAGCCCATATGCTACTAGATCATCTTCCAACAAAAACTGTCTCTTTCTGCCCTGGGGCAGAAGCATATAGTGTGTGTGGGATAAAGGCAGAGGTGAAAGGAAACCGGTCTGGTATGGTACAGTGTACCGGCAAGAGCCAGTATGCCGTGCCAGACCAGACCAGCTTCCCCAGGCCGGCAATTTAAAAGGTCCAGAGCTCCGGCTGCTGTGGGGAGCCCCGGGCCCTTTAAATTGCCGTCCGAGCCCCGCTGCCAGAGCCCTGGGGTAGCTGCGGCAGGGCTCCGGTGGTGATTTAAAGGGCCAGGGGCTCCCGGCCACTGCTACCACAGCGAGCCCCAGGCCCTTTAAATCTCCACCCAAGCCCTGGGGTAGTGGCGGCAGCCGGGAGCCCCTGAGGCTCCGTCAACGATTTAAAGGGCCTGGAGCGCCGCAGTGATAGTGGCAGCTGGAGTCCCGAGCCCTTTAAATTGCCCCTGAGCCCCAGGGCTCCCAGCCACCTCTAGATCTGGTAGCTCCAGGGGCGATTTAAAGGGCCCAGGGCTCCCAGTCGCCGCTAGTGCAGCTGGAGCCCCGGGGCCTTTAAATCTTGATTTAAAGGGCCTGGGTATTTAAAGGCCCTGCCTCTTCCCGTTGAGGCCCCACCCCCTGCTCAGGACTCCAGTGTACTGGAAGTCCTTTAAGTTACTTTCACCCCTGAATAAAGGAAAAGGTATAGATGCTAAAAAGTAAATGTAATTGTACCTCAACCTTAGTCATTTATTTATTGTGGCTTCCTTAACATTATGTATTCAATTTTTATGAATTGTAGATTTTATTGTATCCTTCAGTCTTTTATATCACTGCTTCATTTTTATCTGGCTGCAGTGTAGTAGAGAGGAACAAAATGGAAAAGCTCAGTCATGAGGTAACAAGTACCAGTCAACACTTGGTTACTGAAAGTTCCTGTTTACCTCAAACTCTGATACAAAGGAATAAAGAATCTGGATCATAAAAGCAACTGGAGAATGTTACCTGTCTTTGTGCTGAATAGCAGGCAGCCTGGAAATTGGCAAGTTTTAGCTTCAAACAGTAGGAGCCTGCTTCAATAAGATGATTCATTTCTTTTAGAAAGAGATTTTAGGATTTTCACTTCAGTGAGAAACGTGGGTATTTTCTTTGGAATTAATTCTGCACTGGCCTGAAAACTGCACTCTGGTAAATCTAGTAGTCCATAGCCAGATGTTTTTGTTCCAATGTGGAAATAAGATTTGATCAGAGTGATCAGCCTGGCAGCTTTGAACAAACATTCAAATAGAGGATAGCACTGAGCTCATTGTTATTTTTATGTTATTGTGTTCTATTATTATTATAGTATGTGTGGAGGTTTTGTTGTGTGCTGTGTGCACAAAGAGCTGATTTTCAAGTTTATGGAAGCAGTGGGGAGTCACTTTTCAGAACAGCTGTCCATAGACAGTAAAATAGAGGGAAGAGACCCCCTCAGACAATGGGTTATTAGAGGGTCACCTTGGCGGACAAACTCTGGGGATCTCACTATATTCCAGAAGCAGTTGCTACCATGGGCAACATCAATAAGATATCTGGTTGGAAGATGCTGGGAATAATGCTATGACCAGAAGTATCAAAAGATTAAAATTGATATTCTGAATTTTAGGAAATAAAAGAGAGAGTATCATGCAAAAAACAAAAAGCCCACGATGCGTGATGAGAACATCTGGCACTGTATCAGGCAATAATGAAGAAGACAAGTGCAAATGAAAGTACTGGAGTCAGAAAGGGTCCAGACCTATTTATAGTGAATGAGTCATGACTCTTTCCCAAAATCAACATAAACAATACGCTAAGTCCCTGTCCACTCTATATGTCTGAATCTCCAACAAGTGTCTGATCTGGAAGAGAAAAGTAACTATATGTCCTCCAAACATGAGTACGTGTGTCAAACTTTTCTCAGTGAAATATATGTAGTTATACATAAAAGATGATTTTACTAATTCAATAGACAAACACATTTTACAGTACATATCTAATTTATTAGAGATGTGAAGAAGCCATTTAAACTTCTCTGAAATGATACATACAAAAAAACAACACAAGCAGGTAGGGACAAAATTAGAAAGGCCAATGCACAAAACGAGTTTAAACTAGCAAGGGACATAAAGGGTCACAAGAAAACATTTTACAAATACATGGGAAGCAAGAGGAAGACCAGGGACAGGGTAGGCCTGTTACTCAATGAGGAAGAAGAGACAATAACAGAAAATGCAGCATTGGCCAAAGTGTTAAATGCCCTTTTTGTTTCAGTTTTCACCAGAAAGGCGAGCAGTGATTGGACAACCAGTATAGTGAACATCAGTGCACATGAGGTAGGATCTGAGGTTAAAATAGGGAAAGAACAAATTATGAATTACTTAGATAAGTTAGGTGTCTTCAAGGTGGCAGGACCTCACAAAAATACATCCTAGAATACTTAAGGAAACGGCTGCAGAGATCTCTGAGCTATTAATGATTATCTATGAGAAGTAATGGAGGACAAGAGAGTTCCCAGAGGACTGGAAAAGGGCAAATATAATACCTAGCCATCAAAAGAGGAATAAGGACAACCCAGGGAATTATAGACCAGTACCTAGAGAGATAATTTGTAAGCACCTAGAAGAAAATAAGGTGCTAAGTAACAGGAAATATGGATCTGTCAAGAACAAATCATGCCAAACTAATATCCTTCTGAACAAGGTAACACGCCTTGTGGATAGGGGAAGCAGTAGATGATATATCTGTTGCAAAAAAGGCAAACACCATTCTGGGATCAGAGTAGCAGTCGTGTTAGTCTGTATTCGCAAAAAGAAAAGGAGTACTTGTGGCACCTTAGAGACTAACAAATTTATTTGAGCATGTTTTCATGAGGTACAGCTCACTTCATCGGATGCATCCTGAAACCTGTCATTCTGGGATGTATTAGCAGGAATGTTTTAAGCAATACATGATAAGTAATTTTTCCACTCTACTCCATGCTGATTAGGCCTCAGCTGGAGTATTGTGTCCAGTTCTGGGCACCATACTTTGGGAAAGATGTGAACAAACTGTAAAGTCCAGAGCATGGTCGGTGGGTGAACCGGAGGTTTGGGAGGCTAGCCCCCAACCCCTCCTCTTTTGCCTGAGGGCCCTCCCCCACCTCATCTATCCCAGTTCCCCTGCAGGAGCCCAGAGCCTCCCCCCCGGCCGCTGGCCCGCCCACCCCAACCCTGGGCCGCCCAAACGCTTCCAGCCCCAAAGCACCAGGTGAGCGGCTTGGCCTCAGTGCCCCTAGCCCTGGAGCGCTGAGTGGATGGGCAGCACGGTCCCAGAGCACGGACGGGCAGCGCAGTGTGGCCTGGTCCCAGGGCCCCTAGCACGTCTTGCAAGGACCAGCTCCACCCGCCCCCAGTCCTGGTGGCCACGCGCTCCAGACCTGGGCCATGGAAGAGCGGGAACTGCAGGAAAGGGCCTGGGGGTGAAGCATGGGTGGGTCCACACAAGGCTGTTTGGGGAGGCTCAGCCTCCTCTGGCCTATGATACTCGCCACCCCTGGTCCAGAGAACAACAAAAATGATCAAGGGTCTAGAAAACATGACCTATGAGGAAAGATTGACAAAATTGGGTTTGTTTAGTCTGCAGAAGAGAAGACTTAGGGGCGGGACATGGTAACTGTCTTAAAAGCTGTAAAAGGCTGTTATAGAGAAAGGGGTGATAAATTGTTCTTCTTCTCCACTAAGGACAGGACAAGAAGTAAAGGGCTTAAATTGCAGCAAGGGAAATTTAGGTTACACATTAGGCAAAACTTCCTATCAGCGTACTTAAGCACTGTAATACATTACCTAGGGAAATTGTGGAATCTCCATCTGAGATTTTTAAGAACAGGTCAGACAAACACATATCAGGGATGGTTTAGATAATCCTTAGTCCTGCCTCAGTGCAGAGGACGGGACCAGATGACATACCGAGATCCCTCCAGTCCTACATTTCTATGATTCTATAATTCTGTTTTAAATAAGTGACCACCTTTTTGAAAAATATATTGAAACTAATTTTCTGGGGTTAAAAACTTCTCTGACAAGTGTCCTCCAGGATCCAGTTTTTATATCCAAATTATAAACATCTAGAAGTTGGAATGTTGGTCCCAATATTTCTCCCAGTGAAATCAATAGGAGTTCTGCCATTACCTTTAATGGGAGAGTCAGCAGCTTAGAGTGCCATGTTAGAGGTGGCTTGAGAAGGTTTCTGAAAATTCTGCTATGTCGTCACCTGTATTCAGTCACGAATTAATGGACTTTGCTATTACTACTTAAGTGGGAGCTGGAACAGACCCTTCCAACAGAAATGCTGCTCAAATGCCTGGGCTTAGATAAATTAAAGATCTATGAGTACATCCTCATTTCAAAAACCCTCAGCAGAAGATTAATTTGGTATGAGATAGATGTTCAATGTTATACAGTCAATTAGTGAAATGAATAGTCAGTGTAAATCTATCACCGCCAATTAAGACACATTACAGATAATACTGTCTCTTCAGTGTTCTTACAAACCTAAAGTCATTTGCCTTTAGGCAGCTGACGTTCAGCTTCTGATTGTGAACATGAGGTGGTTTCTCAATGGCTCTTGATATATGTATGCTTAAGGGGGCTATTTGAGACCCTTAAGGGTGAACTGCAAAGTGAAAACATTTTTGTGTCTCTTACTGTTTCTTTAGGATGTATAAAAACTGCATTAACTGAGGGCTTTTTAAATGTTCTGATGTGTTTTTGTTTTATGTTAGCTGGAATTCCTTGACAAGATTTTAAACAGTGGTGATGTCGCATGAGGCTGTAACTTGAGCTGCAATTCTCCCATCTCTTGCCACAACTGATGATAATTCCTAGACAATCAAGGGCTTGTCTGCAAACTAATCTGGATTAATGAAAGGTGTGAATTTAAACCAGAATAGTTAAAATGGATTATGCCCCTGCCTAAACACACTCATTTGGAATAAAAGTGGCTTTAACTCAGTTTAGCTTAATTCATTTCCAAAGCGGTGTGATTATTTTGGAATAAAGCATTTTTATTCCAGAATAGAATGTCTACATGGAGAGATATTCCAGTATATTTAATCTGCTCAATTTCCCCATGTAGACAAACCCTTGGATTCTGGTTTAGGCACCGATTCTGTGACTTAGATTGTCTAAAAATTAACATCTGCTCCTCCCATAGCTGGGAAGGATAGTTATAGCTCAGGGTACAGATTGGTGTGACATCACAACTCAGATTCTCCGACCCTTGCTAAGAACTTCCAGGAAAGTGAGGGATCTGATATCCCAAAGGAAGAGGAAAAAAAAAGCCGCAAAATGCTTTATATATACTTAAAAAAACAGTTTATTCAGCCATCATCATACCTCACAAAGGAGCAGTGCAACGCAAATTAAATCTTTCATTGTTTCTTCTTCACAGTTTACCGTTGATATTATAATCATGGCAAACTGGAAGGAGAAAGTGTACACGCTTAACTCAGCCTAGATGTCACCATTGAACATCATGGTGCTGCATCTGCAAAAAGGGAACCGGGACCAGGAAATTGTATATACAGTGTCAAGCGCTTGGAAAATCTGTGGTTGGTAATGGATGAAATTCCTTCACTCTCTTCATTACCTTTAAGAATTCTATTCAGATTGTTTACTGTGATTGGTTAGCATAACTTCCAATACATGACCAAATAGACATGAGACTAGAATCTAAAGCTAAAAACAAGAGTCTGTTGGGACTCATAATCCTCTATCAATTACCGCAATGGTGGGGCTTTAGTGTAGACAGGACTCTGGCATTTTTACCACCTTGTTGTGTAGCCCTATAACACTATGGTAAAAATGCCTGCTGCCTAGCTACATTAGAATTCATTCCACCACTGCTACCACCAGGGGAGCCTTACAAGTGGTGAACTGTGGGTGATAATAAGTCCCCATTGCTGACAGGGTAATGTTCCGAATGCAGACAAAGCCTTAGGTCTTAGCCTTGCCGTGAATGGTACAGTGAGGCTGCCTGGTGCATTCTCTTCTCCAAGAACTCTGCTGGCCAAGGCAGGATTCTTCTTGGTGGGGCGGGGTGGAGGGAAACATAATCTGGAGTGCCCTTTGCTTCCTCTCTGAATGCAGGGAGGAGTTGGACACTCACTGTAAGATGCAGACTGTGCTCTTTGGGGACATGGCCTAAGGGCTAGCTTGTTGGCTCTCCATGGGTATGTCCACACTGCAATTAGACACCTGTGACTGGCCCGTGCCAGCTGATTTGGGCTTGCAGAGCTCAGGCTGCAAGGCTGTTTAATTGTAGTGTAGATTTCTGGGCTCAGGCTGCAAGGTCCTCCCACCTCGTAGTGTCCTAGAGCCTGGGCTCCAGCCAGAGCCTGGAAGCCTACACTGCAGTTAAACAGCCCTGCATGTGTGAGCTAGCAGGGGCCAGCTGCAGGTGTCTAACTGCAGTATAGATATACCCCATGTCTCCTAGAATGCTCATGAGTACTAGAGAGAGCACCTACTCTTGTGGGCTGTGCCTGTACTGGGAAAAGGCATTGTTAGAAAATATGTTAATTAACACAATGTTAAACACAACTATGCCTATAATGTGAACAAGGGTTGACCCACAACCAGCTCAGACATTTTTAAACACACCTGTCTTTGTCCACAGTGAGGGTAAAATTGTGTTTATCATCAAGTTAGTTAAACACGTTTGTGAACACATTTTCCAGCATGATGCATTTGTCCTGTGTAGACCTAACCTGGCTTACACTGGAGGAGGGCTGGCAGTGGAGAGAGACAGACATGGTTCCCTATACGGCTCCTGACCCCGCTCACCAGTATCGCAGAGAGCAGGATATAGCCCTTAGTAGATTCACTTGGCATAGTTTCAACCATCTAAATGAATGTCTCAAAAGGTAAGACTCCAAGAATCCTAACATTTTGTTCTACACACGGTACCTTAAAGGTCTTGATCTTGAAATGTCACTGGTCAGACATGTCCAAGTCAATATGCTTCAGGAAAAATGGTAACCTTTAATAAACTGATATAAAGTACCTTCTAGCCATATATGTTGTCTTGAGTACATATAAAATGTATTCAGATAAAAACAAATCCAGCACCACAGCTGGGCTTTAATGACACTTAATTTACATACGAAAAGACTAAATTGAATGTTTATGGAACTAACAGAGGATTGAGAAGAAAAGGATTGTTCTACCTTCAAACGCTGACACTAAGAAAACCCCCATTTCTATAGATGCTTCCTGACGCATTACCTTTTCAGTAACAAGGGCTAAGGGGGAAGATAATTAGAGATGGGGACTTACTGAAATACAAACTCACTCACGGTTACTGCGTCAGACACAGTGCAATTCACCGCAGTTGAAATTCTCCTCGGGTGGAGACCCAGCAAAAGCCTTAAGTCCCTCTTACACTTTCAAAATAAGGCACTTGTGCTGGCGGGCAGCACAGTGGTGACAGTTCACCCTACATCAGAGGTAGGCAAACTACCACATTTGGCCTGTGGGACTGTCCTGCCTGGCCCTTGAACTCCCGGTCAGGGAGGCTAACCCCCAGCCCCTCCCTTGCTGTCGTCCCCCCCACAGCCTCAGCTCGCCGCGCTGCCAGCGCTCTGGCTGGCTGCTCCTCCTGGGCAGCACGGCAGCGAGCTCCTGCCACTCTGAGCGGCACGGTAAGGGGTGGGGAGCGGGGGGGTTGGATAAGGGGCAGGGGGTTCGGGCAGTCAGGGGACAGGGAGCGGTTGGATGGGGCGGAGGTTCGGGGGGAGCGGTCAGGGGACAGAGAGCAGGGGCGGTTGGATATGGGGTGGGAGCCCCGAGGGGCCTGTCAGGGGGCGGGGGGAGGTGGATAGGGGTCGGGGCAGTCAGGGTACAGGGAGCAGGGGGGGTCAGATGGAGCGGGGGGTCCTGGGAGGGGGCGGATAGGGGGCAGATTCCAGGCTGTTTGGGGAGGCACAGCCTTCCCTACCTGGCCCTCCATACAGATTCGCAACCCCGATGTGGCCCTTGGGCCAAAAAGTTTGCTCACCCCTGCCCTACATGTTTGACTTCAGTGAGGAGCTGCATTGCAGGTGAAAAAACAAAACCTTGTGACCAACGGTGTCAAAGAATGCAAGACATCTACTAAAAACAGCACAGACACCTTTCCAGCATCTGTTGCTAGGAGGAGTCACCCGCCACAGATGCACCAACACTTTCATTTCAATGTCATAGCCAGCCACACAAACCCAAGCAGTGAGGGCCAATATAAACGTCCAATTTCTTGATGGCTAATGTTCACTTATTTCTGTGTGTGATTTTATTGTTGTGCTCCCTGGATCAGCTGCAAAATTGTGGCCTCAGTACATAATGTTTCATCAAGTCTTATTTTAATGTAAGCATTCAAATTGACAAATAACCATATGTACCATTCACAGAGTTAAAAATTACTTGGGACTTGTCAGTTTTATTTAGGTTTTGTAACAATGCCACTCTTTATGAAAATGGGACTCCTGACCAGCATTTTCCTCAATCAGTTCAAACTATTAGACACCAGTGACCCCTCAAACTCACTGCTAAACTTCTTGCTTTCAAAAGTTCAGGCTGTGGGATTCTTGCCTCACTATTAGGCAGGTGAACATTTCAGGGAAATTCTGCACCAGCATAGCTTGTGTGCTCCAGAACTGGAACATTGTCATTGGAAAGATTAACGAAGCTATGCAGCAAGTAGCAGCAGGGAATCTAAGAAACACATCCCAGCGGGCTTTCTGCCTGATGTTGATCTCACACAACCCTGGTCTATATTCTTATTCTGGCATAAAATATTATTATATTTCTCTGATGTATTTCTCTTCACTGATCTATATCATAAAATTACCCTTTACTGACTCTTTGCTTTGACCTATTTACAACTGATTTGCTGTTTTACAATAGGGAATTACACCACCATCTAGCAAATATCCACCGTTATAATGCTGTGAAGCTTTAATACTTCTGTGATTATAGGAAATACCCTACCAGAAATGAACCATTTTCTAAAAGGAAAATTATGCTTGCATTTACAGTCTTTCCCATGCAAAGGCCAATTTTCTGCTAGCCTGTTTTATTTATTGAGCAGAAAACAATCCCCCCCCCCTTCCCAAGAAGTGCTTAAGAAAAACACACACTCATTTTATTAGCTATTAGAAATCTTAATTCAATTTTGTGTGATCCGTGTAACATTTTTTTCTGACTAAAGAAATGTTTCTGTTCATATGGGCTACCATAGATAGCTCTCCCTTTCGTGCTGAATAGGAACATTATCGCAACACCACATTACTGCTAAGGTAAGTTTTCCCTACTGATAATGTACTGTTGCAATATTAATTCTGCTTAGTGTACAGAGAATTGACAGTTCAGATATTTAGTGTAAATAACTGAGGTAACAGTGTGAAGGGAACATGTCATACTGGATTATGAATGAATGCCTCTAAATGAGAACGCCTACACCTATCTTTGCATTGATTCACATGTTGTAATGGCCCCAGAAAAGGACAAACTGACTTTTAACACGATGAAAGATTAAAGAGAATTAGCACAAACCACAGAGATTAAAAGTCATGCTGCTTCTTCAGTTTGATGGCAGTTTCGGAAAAAAAAAAACTTTTTGGTTTTGGTTGAACTGAAACAGAAATTTTTTAGAATTTTCATCGAATTGAAAAGCTGGAAAATTTTCTTTTCATTTTGGGCATTTTTTAACAAAAGTAAATGAAATGAAGGGCTAGATTCACAAAACTGAAGCAGAGGTGAACTTGTGCCCAGCAGCCCAGTGGTTAGAACATTCATTCCAGATGTGGTAGACCATGGTTCAAATCCCTGCTCAGCCTGATGTGAAGCAGAGACTTGAACCTAGGTTGCTCCCCTCTCAGGAGGGTATTCCAACCATTGGACTATGGAGTGTTCTAGCGGGTTTTTCTCAGCCTCTCCTGTTGAAGCTGTTCTACTTTGTACTTCACGAGTACTTGAAATAGTCATGGGGGCAGAGAGAATGTGAGAGTGACTCTATAGCCGGGTGGTTAGGGCACCCAGCTGGGAGAGGGGATAGCTGCGATCTAGTCACCTGTTCCAATGACTACTGAATTACTTATATTGAAATTCTTCATTTTGGCATTTTTTATTTTTCCCCCTTTTTTCATTTTGATTGAAACAATTTGCTGAAATTGACTCAAATTTGCTTTGAGTCAAGTTTTGGTCAACCTGAATCTGCATGTTTTGTCCAAAATTTTTTTGCCCAGCTCTCTCTGTATAAAATGTGGGAGAAAGTCCAGTGTGATAAATTTTATAGAGTGCTGGATTGGGAGCTAGGGGAATTGGTTCCATTTCCAGCTGTGCCACTGACCTGTGGGGTGACCTTGAGCAAGTTACTGCACTGCTGTGCCTCAGTTTCCCCATCTGTAAAATATGGATGATGATCCTGATCTTGTTCTGTAAAGTGCTCTGAGATCTCTGGATGACAAGCACCATTGCAGCTGGGTATTCTAAAGGTCTAAACCTTTTGGGAATCCTTCAAAGCTCTTGACCTCAATGATATTTTGTGGCAATGAGGCCTGCAGGTTTTGTGCTGAGTAAAAAATGTATTTCCTTTTATCGGTTTTATATTTGTCGTCTTTTGACTCCTTGCTCTTGGATGATATAAACGGATAAACTGCAGTGCTCAATTTACCTTCT
This sequence comes from Caretta caretta, assembly GCF_965140235.1. Lineage (NCBI taxonomy): Eukaryota > Metazoa > Chordata > Testudines > Cheloniidae > Caretta > Caretta caretta. The sequence goes on from NC_134207.1 coordinate 158,796,204, forward strand.
TTTAATTATTTTATACAATACATTTAATTACTGTTGTCTGAAACAGGCATGTCAGGGGCACATTTCATGGCAGTTACTGTAATAAACAATGTACCTGACTCTGTTCAGATACAGAGTCACTGGGGATCTGACACACTGCAAGTGATTTAAAACATATTTCAGCTACTGAAATAGAGAAATAAAAATAATACTGTCACTCAAAGTTCCCAGTGCTAAAATCCATCACTTGGTATGTGGATTTGTAGTCTTCTTGAGCGCTGGAGACTGAATCCAATGAATGGATTAAAGCCACACCCAGTTCTGCCCTCCATTACATAGGGACAACCCCTCTGCTGTGCCCTCGTGTAACAAAGGAAAGTATTTGGCTCATCCCTTTTACATTTGTGACAAGAGATATTAACTGTGATATATTATCATTATGCAGTTCAAGTACAATTCTATACAAATTACTAACATAAGGTACTAGGCTCTTCTCAGTTTTACAAGTGTAAATCCAGAGTGACTCCACTGAAGTTGCAGTGGAGACCACATAGTCACTCCACATTTACACTGGTATAACTGACAACCGAATCTGGATTGCTCATTTTATGTAATTGTTTCAAAGCATCACATCTGAAAGAACATAACAGACAGGAAATTGTAAAAATGTAAAAGGGGAACGCAACGTGTTGTGATGTATGGCAGTGCCACTCAGTAAAATGAAAGCCATGTCATGCTCTGTATTTATTACAGAGGCAGGCCATAGTCTATGTGGCATATCATTGAAAGTGACATCTTGTGAAATGCAGCTAACTGCAAAATGTTGCCATGTTTCAAAGTGAAGGTTATTTATTTTTCACTTTATAACATTAGCCTATGTGTCCAGTGAAGAAGTGGCTTGGACATCTATCTGGATTGGGTAGCCAGCATAAGGCAGATGGCAGACAAAAATCATGTAACTGGAGATTCACATGGGAAGAGAGATACATGGACTAAAAGCTGATCCTTACCTATGAGAACCAGGGACCTGGAGACTCAGATCTGCATGTCCAGATCTGGCAAAACAGATCTGGATGCTGCATAAATGGTGTTACGCTTTTGGCCATCGGACCCAAGTCTGCCCTTAGGTTCACAGGAGTGACTCCTACTTGCCTCAATGAGGAGATAACTGTGCTGGTCGCATCTTCCCTGATACAATCCAAGCAAGCTCAATGAAGGCAATGGGTTTGCACAGGGTGTAAGGCGGAGCAGGATTTAGCATCTATAGTATAAAGTTACAACTTTGAGATATTTGGGGTTCTTTTCCCCCAAAGAAAGGGTAGGACTGAGCCTTAAACAGGGGTTCCACTTAACTCCAGCATCTGCACACTTTTTTTAAACAGACATGTATTTAAGTAAGTCATACCAGAAAGCGGTGAGAAAATAAAGCTCTAACATACACTGGGAGGCTTCACATGAGAACTCATTTTCGAGAATGCACAGCAGGCCCGAGCATCCATAGAAAACAATATTAGAAAAATCTGACCTAGTTAAAATGGTGTTTCCCAGTGTCTGGAATTCATTAAAAATGCTGTGTTAAAAATGTACTGTACAGGAGCCTTTGAAGCTTGAGTGTCATTTTTGAATAACCCAGCGCTACGTAACTAGCTGAGAATAAATGAAAAGATGTTTTTTACAACTACAGCAACAACAGACATTTGGAAGAAAGCGATGCTATTAAGAAGAGACTAATAATAAAATGGTGAAAGGGAATGCTTTCATTTTGCAGGGTTTTGTAGTAGGGCATGTTTTCTTTGGTTCTGATCAATCGGAGCTCACAGTGCCAGAGTGTTGGTTCAAAGGGATCACAAATCTGAAAGCAAAACTCAGCAGAAACTCCCAACTTTTTAAGCTGAAACTCACAAATTTCAGATCGTTTTAACTGAAAACTGCAATGATCAGATTGTACCTTCTCCCTGCAGCCACTGCAAGACAGGACAGGGCATAACAAGCCTTCCCATTTCTTCCTCCCCCTCCTGCACCTACGCCTCATGCAGTGATTGGGCACAATGACAATCTTTGTGGGAGTCAGATATGGGCACAATCTAGCTCATGTGGAACAATCAAGACAGTACAGGGAGTAAGGCCTTCCTACCCGCTGCTTATCCAAAGCTACTGGATCTTGGGTCTGGTGCGGAGTGCAGCCGAAGCTCATCTCCTTACTACAAAGGGATGGCTCGTATGCATAAGTGCTTAAGTGCTTTTCTGTACTGGGACCAGAGTGCCTCTCACAGGATCAAGCCCTTGGTCATGGATATAGAGTAGATTTCAGCTCCAAGAATTCCATGGAAGGTCCTATGACCATCTCCAGGCACCGAGGAAGCATTTAGTTTTAAAAAAGAAGACAGTTTCAGTCTCAAATATAAAGAATCGCACAAGTCTGACAGCATAAGCACATCATTATGTGCACCACACTCAACTGAGCTTTACAATTTCATAAAAATAAATATATAAATAAATCCTCGAGGGACTGCAAAAATGTCTTCAATTTGTACATCTGTTTAACATGTAATTTCTACTACAACTGGCTGCGTGGTTAGTAATTTGTCACATAGTAACATTCATTTTTGTTACTGAAACTGCTAAAGGTGGCAAATTAAGCTCATGTCTCTTAGAAAAGCCCACAGCAATGCAAGAAGGATAAATTATGTCTCTGTTCTGATTCAAGTACATGTAGTAAAGAAAATAATACTTTCTCTTTCCCCCACCAAAGATTTGCTATGTGGCAGGACCAGATCTTTAAAATATTTTCAGAGGACTAAACTTATTAATATGGCTTTGAGCTCATCTCCATATATCCACCCATGTATTTCAGGCAGAGCAGAGAGTGGAGTGCTGCACAACACTTATAGGAAAAGGAAGGTTTACCGAGACTCACACAAGGTGGAAGACCCTGAGCACAGTTCCATTGAAGTTGTCCACTGAAGGACACTTTTGAACACGCTATGGTCTGCTGGAACTGGTGTTTCAATGCCACTTATACAGATAAGTGTCAGAAATGAAACAAGCTGTAAATGGCTTTATGCAACAAAAGGATGTTTACTCTTAACACACAATGTGCAGGCAGCTCTGCCTGCTACAAAACAGAAATCCTGGCCTCGCCCAGTCCACATCCTGAGCTGCTCACAGGAACCTGTGTCACATGAGGACCAATCTTGTCTCTTAAGGCTCCCTATATTATAACACCCACTTGGGGAAAATGATGGTTGAGCAGGGAAACTTTTCCTCTGTCAGAGTGAGGGCAACACCTTTGAAAAGTCAATGATATTTCAGAGCCAAATGGATTGGAGAAAGACCCATTTCAAAAATTACTGCAGTTTCTCACTCGGAGAAGCAGTCTTCCACCAGTTAGGCCCATCAGATCTGTGGCCCGCTGGTAATTATTAAACCTGTAGCATCAAGCAATTGAACTAGCAACTCTTACCAATTAAAGGAATTAGATAACTTGCACACGCCTCTAGGCAGTGAGTTACAAACACAGAGCCAAATCCTGAGGGCACTTACTCAATTCTTACTTAGGCAATCTCCCACTGGGACTTTGCCAGAATAAAACCCAAGTAACTCAGGATCCGGCCCACAGACTTGGAAGCCACAGAACAAACCACCATATTCTTAAATTACAGCATTGGTGTATTAAAATTTTGCAGCCCAGGGGCCCTAACCTGAAAATAAACACTGTGTATGGGATAGAGAAAAGCACTTATAGCCCAGTGCTTCCCCTGCCACCTGGGATTTTGGCCACTGAATAATCAAGGGACCCACTTGTCCTCATCCAGTTTGTGGAGAACACCCCCTGTAGCACCCTCCTCTGGGGCAACATAATACAAATCTGACATCTGCAGGATGCAGATGTTGGGGAGTCCTTTGTGTGAACTCTCTGCTGTTTTTCCTCCCCCTCTCAAGGGAAACAACATTCTTTCCATTCTGTTAGCTGCCTAGGCAGATGCATAACATAGGCCCAAATCAACAGAAGATTCCCTTGCTGCTCCTGAAACCTTTACTAGCAACCTTTTGCCAGATGGTGACTTACACAGCAGTAGATAAACCTTCCCTTCATTGCTCTATCCTTGTGTTCAGTAGGTAAGGAAGCAATGCCTTTGCATCAGCTACCACAGACTAAGAAAATATTCAAACCTCTTAGTATAGGTTGCAGGACTCATATATGCAAATACATTCTCTTGCTGTCAGCGCATATTCTCTCTTCACCCCAACACCTGAGAATTCAAAAATGAGGCTTTTATCCTGGTTGTCATCTGATTTCTTCTTCCTACTTGAGAATCCTAACAAAGGGCTCCAAATTTAGTGCTTACTATTTTGGACCAAAACATTGATGCACTTTCCCTTTAATTGGGATGGATGTTTCCCTTGTGGAGGGCACCATTTCATCTGTATTGCATATAGTCCTCTAATCCCTCTTGGTTAGCTACTGTTCTAAACCATCAACTCTAGATTCAAGATTATTAACCTTGCAGTTAAATTGTCTCATTTTGGATTATATTCAGACTATTTTGTTGCTAAACAGATCAAAGAGCATCCATAAAATCACAAACTAAAATTTTGTGGGTGTAGAACAAGATTGAATACATGAATGCTGGAACCCAGCCTCAATCTCTGGAACCTAAAGAAACTGTTTCCCGATCTTTATTTTTTTCCTTTATAGGCTCATTTCACTACCAGTTTCATCCTGGAATTTTAAAAATTAAAAGCCTGAGAACTCCAAGGTAAGACAAGAGAACAAACAGCAAAAGAAATGATGGGCCAGATTATCAAAAGCTAAACTGACTTCCAACAGCTGATGATCTGGCCCACAATCTGTGTGTCAGAATTTCATCACTGGGGACAAGTTTCTGATCTCACTTAGGCCACGTTTACACTATGGATGCTACAGCAGCTGCAGCTATGCCACTGAAGTTCCATAGTGCAGATGCTTCATACAGCGAGGGAAGGTTTTTTTCCATTGGTGTGGGTCATCCACTTCCCCAAGCAACAGTAGCTAGGTCAATGGAAAAATTCTTCCCTTGACCTACCCAAGTCTACATTGCAGCTTATGTGGGCTTAACTACAGTGCTCCGAGGTGTGCATTTTTCATGCCCCTCAGCACTGTAGCTATGCCAGCCTAATTTAAGTGTAGACCAGGCCTCTCACGAGTGTAAATCAGGAGTAACTCCAGAGAGGTCATGGAGTTACACCAGTGCTTGAGAAGAATCAGGCTATATGTTTTTACAGGAAGGGTGTTCGATGCAAGCAGTTGAAAGTTGTTCATTTATATGTAAATACATTGTACCTGCAGTATAAATTGTAGATATGTAAAAGGAACTAACACTCTTCTTCAGGACCTGGGCCAGATCCTACAGGACCTGAAAAAGAGCTCTGTAAGCTCGAAACCTTGTCTCTTTCACTAACAGAAGTTGGTCCAACAAGTCATTACCTCACCCACCACATCTCTCCTGGGACCAACACGGTTACAACAACATTGCCAACACCTATTACAATGGTCTCTTTGTGCATCTAGTTTGTTTTATAATCTACATTCTAAAATAGAGTGGTGTTTCTAACAAAAGTGCCAGTTTTAAATAAAGTAGATAAATAAAGTTATCCTAATATCCATTGTATTCCCTTGAATTTCCCTACACTTACAATAGCAAATACCAGCATAAGGAGCTTGTCTAACCATAAATACTTATTTAGGCCCTGATTCAGCTGTCATCACTATTAAGCAAAGCGCTTAGGTGTGCGCATAAATCCCATTGACTGCAGTGCGATTTAAAGCACATGCTTATGTGTTTTGCAATTAGGGACTTAAACATATGCTTAAATTAGGGCTGTAAATTAATCACAGTTAACTCATGTGATTAATTCAAAAGAATTGACTGCGATTAAAAAAATTAATTGCGATTAATCGCACTGTTAAATGATAGAATACCAATTGAAATTTATTAAATATTTTTGGATGTTTTTCTAAATTTTCAAATATATTGATTTCTATTACAACACAGAATACAAAGTATACAGTGCACACTTTATATTATTATTTTTTATTACAAATATTTGCACTGTAAATATGATAAAACAAAATAAATATTATTTTTCAGGTTTCAGAGTAACAGCCGTGTTAGTCTGTATTCGCAAAAAGAAAAGGAGTACTTGTGGCACCTTAGAGACTAACCAATTTATTTGAGCATGAGCTTTCGTGAGCTACAGCTCACTGCATCGGATGCATCCGATGCAGTGAGCTGTAGCTCACGAAAGCTCATGCTCAAATAAATTGGTTAGTCTCTAAGGTGCCACAAGTACTCCTATTATTTTTCAATTCACCTCATACAAGTACTGTAGTGCAATCTCTTTATCGTGAAAGTGTAACTTACAAATGTAGATTTTTTTTGTTATATAACTGCACTCAAAAACAAAACAATGTAAAACTTTAGCGCCTACAAGTCCATTCAGTCCTACTTCTTGTTGAGCCAATTGCTAAGACAAACAAGTATGTTTACAGGAGATACTGCTGACTGCTTCTTATTTACAATGTTACCTGAAAATGAGAACAGGCATTCACATGGCACTTTTGTAGCTGGCAATGCAAGGTATTTAAGTGTCAGATATGTTAAATATTCATATGTCCCGTCATGCTTCGGCCACCATTCCAGAGGACATGCTTCCATCCTGATGATGCTCATTAAAAAAATAATGCATTAATTAAATTTGTGATTGAACTCCTTGGGGGAGAATTGTATGTCTCTTGTTCTGTTTTACCCGCATTCTGCCATATCTTTCATGTTATAGCAGTCTCGGATGACGACCCAGCACATGTTCGTTTTAAGAAGAACAGGAGATTTGACAAAACGCAAAGAAGGTACCAATGTGAGATTTCTAAGGATAGATACAGCACTAGCCCCAAGGTTTACGAATCTGAAGTGCCTTCCAAAATCTCAGAGGGACGAGGTGTGGAGCATGCTTTCAGATGTCTTAAAAGATCAACATTCCGATGCGTAAACTACAGAACCAGAACCACCAAAAAAGAAAATCAACCTTCTGCTGGTGGCATCTGACTCAGATGATGAAAATGAACATGTGTTGGTTCGCTCTACTTTGGATCATTATCGAGCAGAACCTGTCATTAACATGGACACATGTCCTCTGGAATGGTGGTTGAAGCATGAAGGGACATATGAATCTTTAGTGCATCAGGCACATAAATATCTTGAGATGCCAGCTACACCAGTGCCATGAGAACGCCTGTTCTCACGTTCAGGTGACATTGTAAACAAGATGTGGGCAGCATTATCTCCTGCAAATTGTAACCAAACTTATTTGTCTGATCAACTGACTGAAGTAGGACGGAGTGGACTTGTAGGTTCTGAAGTTTTACATTGTTTTATTTTTGAATGCAGTTATTTTTTGTAAATAATTCTATATTTGTAAGTTCAACTTTCATTATAAAGAGATTGCACTACAGGACTTGTATTAGGTGAATTGAAATATACTATTTCTTTTGTTTTTTACAGTGCAAATATTGTAATAAAATAAATATAAAGTGAGCATTGTACACTTTGTATTGTAATTGAAATTAATATATTTGAAAATGTAGAAAACATCAAAAATATTTAAATAAATGATATTTTATTATTGTTTAACAGTGAGATTAATTGCACAATTAATTGTTATTATTTTTTGTAATCGCACGATTAATTGCCATTAATTTTTTTAAATTGCTTGACAATCCTAGCTTAAATGCTTTATTAATTTAATTGGGTGACCCTGGCAACAGGTTTAAAACAAAGAAAAGGAAGTACTAATTCACACAATGTACTGTCAACCCGTGAACTCATTGTCAGGGGATGTTGTGAAGGCCAAAAAAATAACTGGGTTCACAAAATAATTAGATAAGTTCATGGAGAAGAGGCCCATGAATAGGTATTAGCCAATATGGTAAGGGATAAAGCATTCTTGTTTTATAGACTTTTATCACATTCCCCCTCAGTCATCTCTTTTCTAAGCTGAAAACTCTGAGTCTTTTTAATGTCCCCTCATATGGAAGCCATTCCGTACCCCTAATAATGTTTAACCATAATTGCCCTTCTCTACACCTTTTCCAATTCTAATTTTTTTTTTGAGATGGGGTGACCAGAATTGCATGCAGTATTCAAGGTGTGGGTCTACCATGGCTTTTCATAGTGGCATTATGATATCTTCTGTTTTATTTATTCTCCCTTTCTTAATGGTTCCCAGCATTGTTTTAGCTTTTTTGGCTGTTGCTACACATTGAGCAGATGTTTTCAAAGAACTGCCCACAATGACTGCAAGATCTCTTTCTTGGGTGGTAACAGCTAATTTAGACCTTAACATTTTGTATGTATAATTGGGATTATTTTTTCCAGTGTGCACTGCTTTGCATTTCTCAACACTGAACTTCATTTCCGAGTTTGTTGCCCAGTCACCCAGTTTTGTGAGATCCCTTTATAACTCTTTGCAGTCTGCTTTGGACTTAACTATCTTGAGTAATTCTGTATCATCTGCAAACTTTGTCACTTCATTGTTTACCCCTTTTTTCCAGATCATTTATGAATATGTTGAACAGCTTTGGTCCCAGTACTGATCATTGGGGACCCCACTATTTACCTCTCTCCACTGTAAAAACTGGCCATTAATTCCTATCCTTTGTTTCCTATCTTTTTACCAGTTACTGACCCACGAGAGGACCTTCCATCTTATCCCATGACTGCTTAGTTTGCTTAAAAGCCTTTTGGTGGGGGATCTTGTCAAAGACTTTCTGAAAGTCCAAGTACACTAAATTCACTGGATCACTCTTGTCCACATGCTTGTTGACCCCTTCAAAGCACCCTAATAGATTGGTGAGGCATGATTTCCCTTTACAAAAGCCATGCTTACTCTTGTTCAACATATATTTATCTGTGCCTGATATGTCTGTTCTTTACAATGGTTTCAACCAATTTGCCTATTACTGAGGTTAGTCTTACCAGTCTCTCTTTGCCAGGATTGCTTCTGGAGCCTTTTTGAAAAAATCAGCATTACATTAGTTACCCTCCAGTTATCTGTTACAGAGGCTGATTTAAGCAATAGGTTACATACCACAGTTAGTAGTTCTGCAATTTCATATTTGAGTTCCTTCAGAACTTTTGGGTGAATACCATCTGACACCTCAATCTGGGACAGTTCCTCAGATTTGTCACCTAAAAAGAATGGCTCAGACGAGGGAATCTCCCACACATCCTCTTCAGTGAAGAACAATGCACAGAATTCATGTGGCTACGCTGCACTGGTCTTGCCTTCCTTGAGTGCTCCTTTAGCACCTCGATTGTCTAATAGCCCCACTGACTGGTAAGCTTCCTGCTTCTGATGTACTTTTGTTTTGTTTTTTTGTTTTGTTTTGCTGCTAGTTTTTGTGTCCTTAGCTTATGGCTCTTCAAATTCTTTTTTGGCCTGCTTTATACTTTTATACTTGACTTGCCAGAGTTTATGTTCCTCTCTATTTTCCTCACTAAGATTTGACTTCCAGTTTGTAACAGATGAGTTTTTGCCTCTAACTGCCTCTTTTACTCTGCTGTTTAGCCATGGTGGCATTTTTTGGTCCTCTTACCTTTTTTTTTAATTTGGGGTATATATTTAGTTTGAGCCTCTACTATGGTGTTTTTAAATGGTCTCCATGCAGTTGTAGGCATTTCATCTTTGTGACTGTTCCTTTTCATTTCCATATAACTAGCTTCTTCATTTTTGTGTACTTCCCTTTTTAGAAGTTAAATGCTACTGTGGTGGGTTTCTTTAGGTTTTTTCCCCTACAAGGATGTTAAATTTAATTATATTATGGTTGCTACTACTGAGTGGTTCAGCTATGCTCACCTCTTGGATGAGATCTTGTGCTCCACTCAGGACAAAATCAAGAATTGCCTCTCCCCTTGTGGTTCCAGGACAAGCTGCTCCAAGAAGCAGCCATTTATGGTGTCTAGAAATTCGATCTCTGCATCCCTTACGGAGGTGACATGTACCCAATCAATATGGGGATAGTTGAAATCCCCCATTATTATTGCATTTTCTGCCTTGGTAGCCTCTCTAATCTCCTTGAGCATTTCACAATTACCGTCAGACAGTCAGTATACTCCTGCTGCTAAACTGCTATTGTTCAAACATGAAATATCTATCCATAGAGAGTCTATGGTACAATTTGATTGATTTAAAATTTTTACTTTATTTGACTTTCTTTCACATATAGTGCAACTCCTTCCACCAGTGCTCTGTCATTCCTGTATATTTTGTACTCTGGTATTACCGTGTCCCATTGATTATCCTCATTCCATCAAGTTTCCATGATGCCTATTATACCAATATCCTCATTTAATGTCAGGCACTCTAGTTCACTCATCTCAGAATTTAGACTTCTAGCATGTGTACATAAGCACTTGTACATTTTGCTAATGTTCAATTTCTTGCCTTCGTATGTTATATTTAAATGGTACTATTTTACGTTTGATTATTCTTCACTAGCTCCTATCTGTACTTTACCAACTTCTTTCCTATCTTCTTTACTAGGATATAGCATTTCCCCTTTTAATAAATTCATCCCTAAGGGATGTCTCTTCCCAAGCCATATTCTCCTCTGCACCTATCAGTCTACACCAGACCTTAGTTTAAAAAATCCTCTACAACCTTTTTAATTTTACATGCCTGTATAGGCTCCTCCTTTCCCAAAAGGTTCCCCAGTTCCTAATAATCCTAAAACCCTGCTCCCAACACCATCATCTCATCCATGCATTGAGACCCTGCAGTTCTTCAGGTCTTTCTGGCCCTGCGCGTGGAGCTAGAAGCATTTCAGAGAATGCTACCATGGATATCCTGGACTGTAATCTCTTGCCTAGTAGCCTAAATTTGGCCTCCACAACCTCTTTCCCATTTCTAGCTATATCACTGGTACCTACACATACGATGACCACTGGCTCCTCACCAGCACTGGGCACAAGTGTGTCTAGATGTCTTGAGATATCCGCAACCTTCACATTCAGCAGGCAACTAACCATGCGGTTCTCCCGGTCATCACAAACCCAACTACCTATATTTCTAATAATCAAATCCCCCTTTACCTGGCTCTTCCTACTAACTGGAGTTCCCTTCCCAGGAGGGGTAACCTCTGTGAAAGAGGATACTATGACATCATCCAGAAATCAATATTAACTTCGATTGTCTTGTGGAAAGGGACACTCTTAACTAACACACCCAATTTATTTTAAAGCCTTGTGTATGAATTAGTATGACATGCTTTTTTAGACAGAATCTTGCTTCCTTCTACTCTCTCCCCCTCCTTTTGGAATTACTGAACTACCTAGGAGTTTTATACCACTAAAAATAGGACATTCCCAGTTTTTCAGTGACGAATACGGTACTTGCTTCTATCCTTGGAAGGACCCTAGACAGCAGACATGCCAGTTGGGACATGAGAGGATTCTGTGCATGAGAAAATTCATCTTGGAGATTGCCAATTAACATGAATATACTATTGGTCTAAATACAGGAATATCAACTTTAAATATATTCCTTCAGACTGAATCCAAAAAATGTACCATTGTTTCAATTCCTATTTTGGAGATGGGGAAAGAGACTGGTTTCTAAGCTGTTGTCTGAGATGCTGTTTCATTGATTTTACATGAAATCAGTTTTTTTCTAATCACATCCATAAATTTAAATCTAAATTATCCAGATTGACAATGTTTCCCTTTACTTACAGCTCATATTGATCTCCAGTTTCTTAATATTTCTCTGAGAAGTTGATGTTTATGTCAATGCAAGAGAAGCAAATTGTTTAAAAGTCTCAACGTAAATGGAGAAAAAAGGTATAAGTCTATGACAAGTTTATTCTGATTCCCATCCAAGAAATGATACCATTTTATATCTATTATGTGAGAGCTATATATTAGATATGATATATAGATATTGAGATATAGATAGATAATATGCACACAAATCATATTTACATACACAAAATACATAATAAAATGCTGTACATAGGTTTGAGCAGCCCTCCTTTGGATGACTTGATTAATTCACTTGCTACTTGAATGTAATACAACAGTTCCAAACTCACGGCAATAATGCCTTTATTCCAAAGAACAACTTCATGAATTTCGTAAAGGCTACTTATGCTAGAGAAATTATTTTAGAAAGTTTATTTATCTCTCTCCACCTGGTCAGGGCTCAGCAGAAGGGAAAAATTAAAGCTCAGAAATATAATCTACCTCCCAAAAGGACCTAAAAGAGCATTTTTGTGTCTTCAAATGTCATGAATTTTAAGTCCAATATCTCAGGTTTGGAGTGTTAAGAGTAGAAGCCAAAGGAAGTGGACAAGTGGGCAGAGGGTATATGAGAATGATAAACACATTTATCACAGAACACTGCAGTATGATTAACTCCTCCTCATAAATGATATCTACCCAGCTATGGCTATAAAGTATGTAACTACACAGATATTAAAGTGTATACACAGGTATTACATATACAATATATTATTTTATGCATATTACTATTATTTATATCATATTATATTAATGGCATCTCTAGTCATATAAACCTTACCATTTCTCAAAAAAAGAAAAAAGACAGACAAATCATCTTTCATTTAACATCTAATTTTAAAACAAAAAGATATTATACCACACATTAATAAAATACAAGAAAACATCTGTTTCACTGCAGATTTTATAAAAATATTATTCTCTGCTTTGCTTATAGTTCTGCTCCTCAGACTTATTACTGCAATTCTCTTGCAGTTTGGTTAAATGTCAATGCTCCAATTACTTTAATAGTCAAACTGTGTGCTATTTGCACCACACAGTCATTCAGGCTTGTCATGTTTGACAAATCCAGTAATTGAGATGAACTCTTGGAGAATACTGACATGTAACCAGTCATTTCCTACTGCAGAATGTTGACCTCTCTAGCATAAACCCACAGAGGATTTATACAGCAGTGTGTAAAAAAACCAAATAGGCTTGTTAAATAATAAAAAAACAACCACCACCAAAGCAAGCCAAAAACAAAAATGTTTTATATATTTCCTCTTGTCCTCATTCATTCATTCTATGTTCCATTGGAGGCTGAACTAAAATCCACAAACACTCCGCATGTTTTTGAACAGTGGCTAGAGAAACCAAATCTGAATTACTCTTTTAAAAGAGACCTTTAAAAATTATCTAACTATGATAAACAGATGCTGAGGCCATTTAATGCTGGTCTAAAATCAAATTCTATTTTTCCTCATAATAACAAAAGCACAATTTACACAATTTGCACACAGCGTTCATTACATGGATGTTGCCTCAATCAATCAATCCAGTACGTTAACCCTCATTTTATTAACAAGGCTACCCTATTTACCATGATGCCCTGGAGCCAAAATGTAGCCAGAGCACTGAAAGCTCACGGCCAACATCATTTACTTCAGAAAGATTCACCGACTCAAGCACAAATCCTGTCAAGCCTACCAGGAGTGTGTGCGCACTGCAGGGCTGGCGGGTCCCTGATTGTTGCCTTTGGGACAATATCAGTATTTAAAAATTCTGGGCGGCTGTGGGCCTACCAAACTTACCTAATAAAATAGGCTTTCCTGTGCCGTTTTTAAAAACACCCTGAATGTTATTTAAGAGGAAAGCTCAATGCAAAGGGAGATATTATGAAGGTTTGGGGTGATAGGAGGGAAAGAGTAGTTCTGAAATGTTCCTGTGATTTGCACTGAGCAGATTCCTTTGGGCTTGACCCTGCTTCTGCTGAAGTCATTGGCAAGATCCCCATTGATGTTACTGGGAGCCAGCCCTTTCTGGCTGTGAGGAAATGCTGAGTTGTGACGCATAGGAAAAAGTTGATTACAATTTAAAAGAACTATTTATTCACAGCAGTAAATACCAATTGTGACACTACAAGTTTTGAAAAATAAGAGAATGAAAGAAGGTGAATTGTGCTAGAAATGGATGGGGACATTGTAACTATTTTTATTTATATAAAGTATATTACATTTCTTTAGAGGAATGGTTCTCAAATTGGTGGTGTGCAGTGGTTCTTCTGTCACCAGAGTAAAACATCCATCAAGTCATGACATTTGCTGCTAGCTGTAGTCCACTCTAGGGCACTTGGGACAACTAATCTAAAAATCAAGCACCTCTCTGCACAGCTGCTTTCATCAGTGAAGAAGGATGGTGATTAGTACATCAACCTGGGGCTTGAGAGACCTGGGTTCAAATGCCTGCTCTGCCACACACTTAGTGTGTGACCTTGGATGAGTCACTTACTTTATGCCTCAGTTTCTCATTGGCAAAATAGTACTTCACAGAGGTGTTGTGAGGATAAATACATTAAAGATTACAAGGCACTGAAATACCATGGTGATGGGAGCTAAATAAGTACCTAAGAGAGATGGTCAGTGGACTTAAAAAAAAATTCACTCACTACAAGGCTGTGGACAACACCAACATTGAATGGGTAGCAAACAATATGCAGGAATTAACATTCAAATTGGCCTGGAGAGATTAGAGCAATGGGTCTTGCAGGGAGATTTGGTACGGGTAAATGTAAAGTCCTACACTCAGGGAAAGGAAATAGCTCAAATGCATAATGGGTGGGGCGGGGAGGAAACAACCAAACAACTGCATCCCATCACATAATTAACTTATTTTCATAAGCTATTTTTTCCCAGGATTACTTTTTTCTATTAACCAGGCGTTACAGTTGTCAGAGGGGAGCCATGGGATAAAGGTTGGGAGAGGGAGAGGTCTATGAGAAGATAGAATCACAGAGTTAGAAGGGACCACAAGGGTCATCTAGTTTAACCTCCTGCCAAGATGCAGAATTTGTTGTGTCTAAACCATCCAAGACAGATGGCTGTCCCAGCCTCCTTTTGAAAACCTCCGGTGAAGGAGCTTCCATCATCTCCCAAGGTGGTCTGTTCCATTGTCCTACTGTTCTTACAGTTAGGAAATTTTTCCTGAGATTTAATCTAAATCGGCTGTGCTGTAGTTTGAACCCATTGCCTCTTGTTCTGCCCTCTGTGGCAAGAGAGAACAACCTTTCTCCATCTTTTTTATGACAGCCTTTCAAGTATTTGAAGACCACTATCATGTCCCCCATTAATCTCCTCTTTTCCAAACTAAACATACTCAGTTTCTTCAGCCTTTGCTCATATGGCTTGCATTCCATCCCTTTTATCATCTTTGTCGCTTGCCTCTGGATCCTTTCCAGTTTCCCTACATTCTTTCTATAAATTGGTGACCAAAACTGGACACAATGAGGACAACCAGAACCAGGTAGAGTGGTACTGTCACCTCCCATGACTTGCATGCTACACCTCTGTTAATGCAACCTAAAATTGCTTTTGCTTTTTTTGCAACAGCATCACATTTCTTAAGATCTCTAGCTGAAGATGAGTATGACAACATGAAAAAGGCTGAAACTCAGTGGGTCACACTAAAGCCTCTCTCCCTCTTCCCCAACAAAAAAGGTTAGATGATTCATGGGAGGAAGTAACTCCCTTTCTCAGACCCTTTCCATTAGAATGCGTACCTTCCATGAGAAATAGTAGTTACTCAGACATCATCTACTTCAAGTAAAATAAGTCTGTGCCCACTGCAGTTGATCTAAGCAGACCACCACATTCACCATAAGAATTCCAGCTACATCTGATTTAAAGTAATTGTCCTATGAAATCTAAGTACATTTTGTATCATTCTCTGTAACATCTACCACCCTTGACCTTCTAGACCTGTTGGTCACATGCACTGAATGTGTGTGGTTACTGAATAGCACCAAATGTCCAAGCCTGGCTCTTTGCTGGAAAATGGTGAACAGCTAGAAAGAAGTAGGTGAGCCTGTGTAGTCTATAAAGGCAGCCCATCTTATACCACACTGTGCCCCACTTGTTCTGTATGCAGATCTGGCTGTTGGTGGAGTTTCAGGCTGCAGTACCTAACACAATGGGGTCCTGGTGCCTGACAGCGGTTCCTAGGTGCTACCTCAATAAACAGAATAATAATAAGCATGTTCATGGCTCAGTTATACCTCATCCTGGGACCTTAAGTCTCCTGAGTACTGTGGGGAATGGCAGTCCAGATCAAAAGTGTTAGATGGGTCACAGCACACACACAAAGTTGTCACAAGGATTCTCTCCCCTCCTGCTCCCAGCACAAGCATTCTCTCTCCACCTCCACACACACACCTCCGGAAACACCCACTCTGGCATCAGTAGCCAGATCTTCTGCCTTGAGCTCCCCACTGGTGGGAGATGATTGTGCCTGCCCTCTGCTAGGTGTATAGGGCTAGGTGTACTACAGAGGGCTCCCTGGAACTGAATTAACTCTTGATCAGCCAAACCAAGATTGTACTCTACAACCAGTTTTTTTATGAGGTCCTTCCTACGTACCAATACTAAATCTAAAATGGCATCTCCTCTTGTTGGTTCAGTGACTATTTGGTGAATAAATCTGTTGACTATCTCATCCAAGAGTATCTGGGCCCTACCATTAAGTAGCAGCATTTGTACTCCAATCTATATCTGGGAAATTAAAGACTCTAATAATCACACAATTCCAGTAATATTTAATTAAAAATATTAAAGAGGTTTCTATCCGTAACCAAATCAGATCCTGTAGCAGATCCCAAACACTATACCAGTGGAGTATTCTTTCCCAAGTGATTTTGACCCAAACAAAATCAGTTTTATCCATTCCATCATTTCTAATTTCTTTATAGTCTACCTCGTCATTAATATAAAATGCTACTCCACCACAGTTACCTTTATTCTCTTTCCTGAACAGCGCATACCCTTCAATACCTGTACTCCAGTCTTGACTAATATTCCACCATGTTCCCATTATCCTTATCATATCTGGTTTCACTTCCTGCACAGTAGTTCTATTTCCTCCATTTTGTTCACAAGGCTCCTTGCATTGGTGTACAGACATCTTAGTTGTTTCTACTTGGGTTCACCCAGATTTTTTGCCTGATTAGGTACAGTTATTTTACTGCCAGTATCGCCTACCTGACAGTGCCAATACCACTGACAGTAACAATCTTTCCTCTTGATGTCCATTCTCCTACCCTCTGTGGTTCCTTTCCCCATTGCTGTGTCTTCTTTTACTCCTGCTCAATATTAGAACCAGGTGTAGAGATTACATGAGCATCTCCCAACCAACTCCCTCAAATTCCTAGTATAAAGCTCTTTTAATCAGTTGTGCCAACCTCCATCCCAGAAGTCTATCACCTTCCTTATTTGGGTGGAGTCCATCCCATGAGAACAGTCCTCTGTCCAGGAATGCCTCCCAGTGGTTGAATACCCCAAAGCTCTCCTTATAGCACTATTGCCTGAGCTAGCTGTTGATTGTCATAATTTTGTCTTGCCTTCGCTCTCCTCCTCTAGGGACAGGTAGAATCCCACTGAAGATCATCTGTGCCTCCACATGACACTGGTGTGCCGGTATCTGCACTGCTCACTTAGTCGTCTCCAGGACGTGGTAAATGGCCCAGGGAATGGCCTACTGGGGGACTGCCTCTCTTCCCATGTCGTACTGCCACAGCTGGAGTCAACAGAGGCACTTGAGCTGGATTCCCCTCAGTTAAGAGAGGGAGCTGCCAGCAAAGCATTCTCAGTGAAGGCCCCAGAACTTGGAAACTGGCTCCCTTCCCTTGGTCTAAGAGCCTGAACTTGAGGACCCTCTGGATAAGATGAAAAAAGCCACCTATTTGACAGAATTTTGGGGAAAGTTGAGGTTGTGTTCCTAGGGGCGAAGGGGGCTTTCTGTCACTTCCATTTATTGGCTGGTTGAGCTAATTTGTTACTTGCATGTGATTATTTATTGCTGCTGTGTAGTCATTATGGGATTGTAAATCTGATTGTTAGTGCACCCAGAGCTTTCTGTATGGGGCTGATTGTTAAAACTAAATATTACTATTAAGGGTCATGCTCTGGTGCTACAAACTAGAAAACACTTCCTAGTTCTTTTCTTATAGGATAACAAACTCGAATAAACATGTCAGGTGAAATTCCAGGCTCCAAATAGCAGACTTTCAACTTCTGTCTATTCCAGAAAAGCTCTCGAAAAATTAACCATGAAGAAATGTATTCCTGATACATTTTTTCTGATGCCAAACCCAAATTAAACAAGCCTTCCATATCTGAACCATTTTTAATAATAAATCTTGAACATTTCCTGGGGGAACATTCCCTCAGGCCTCTGGGTTGTGGGTGTCAAGTTTGCCTGCCCTCTTTCACTCTTCTGAGTACAGGGAGTAGTGAAAAGTGGTTCCGACTATGGAAGCTGGGTTTTTTTAAAGTCTTTATAAACCATGAGTATTGGTAGAAAGTGGTAAGTCCTGTGAATCTCATGTCATCAGGGCTCCTATCTACTGTAACCACACAGAGTTTGCTAGTGAGGCTTGGGGGTAAGAGTTTCAAAAGAACTCAGTATTGCCCTAACTCTACTCTATTTAAGTGCAAAATGATAAGCACTTTTGAAAATCCTATCTTAGAACCCAGTACAGCCTGAAATGTGAGACTTGGAATGGTCACAAGCTCCTCAGGTGATGTTGGCAAAGCTTACAACTCCTGACAAACCTCAATATGTTCCTGTTCATGACAGATACAAGTTTCTAAGCCTCTTCCCTGAAGAAAAGTATTTGGGGATTGATGGAACAACACAGCTGGTGAAGTGGGAGCTCTTAATCATCACACGAACCACTTTTGAGGCTTCATAGAAGGTAGCTTCCAGTGCAGCCAACAGAAGTTGTAACTCTTGTGAGAATCACTTATGAAATACAGATTTCACTGAAGTTACAAGCAAATTCCATTAAGCCCGTCATAAGTTACATAAGCAAGGACAACTATTTTTAGCTTAAATATTGTTGTTTGGGAAATGTCTTAATTTGCTCCAAGAATGTCTCTTTTAAAAACAGTATTAATTGTAGACTATGGTTAAATTAATGATGTTTGTGGAAATCTAACTGATAATTTCCTGAATTTCTAGCATTTTTTGTTTTGTTTTTAGCTATATTTTTAAAATATTATTTTAAAGGACATTATATGCGCAATGTTAACTCAGATTTTTATCTGTAAATGAATGTAAAGGTTTAGCTATTATCAATAAAACTATTATTTGTTTACTTTAATAGGATTAATAGGAATTACAGATTTTGTCAATATTTTAAATTAAAATATCCATTCAGAATTTGGAATAACCCATGCACCCATAATTGATTTTCATACGCAGTAGATTGCAATGATTACAATGGGAAACCTGTGCTTGCAGATCAAAACATTTTTAATGGGACACAGAATATAGTCCAGTACTTTAAAAAGCTATATTATCTTAAACCATAAGGTATTTATGTGGTAGTGATTTAGCCTTATTTACAAAACCAACAAACATTCTTGTCTTTAATGATGAATTTCCCTCAAAGTTCACAATGTTCATTTCTGAATGTTTGAGTAAGTGGGCTCACTGGTAGTTCAGATTATGTCAATTTATAAAGCAAAGTCCAAATTATTATCTTCTGCATTTTACCTGGCATCATCCTTGATTAGGAAGAGAGAAAACCTGATTGCCAAGATAAGCTCAATTCATATTCCTCCAAGATCCTGTATTACTTAAGTCAGTCAGCAGAGCATCCTGCCTAATGGATCTTTAATGGAATGGGTAACACCTATTAATATGTCATCATTTGATGTTAATAATGTCTAATAAAGAACTTATTAACACGTCTGGAAAAGACAGTAGCCAGAGGGCCTGGAGCTGTGTCTCAGCAACAGTCACACACTTCTTTCTTATTCATAGCAAAGACTTCAATCTCATAAACAATTACCCTTGGTTATTTTTTTTGCAGTGAACATGCCCCTCATACTAACAAGAACATTCTTTATTATTATTCATTATGTTTAGATTGCCAAGAACTGTGCTAGGTTTTTTACAGAACAAAGAGGAAGACACTGTCTTTGTTCTCAAGAACTTATGATCCTGTTTTATATATGACAAAAGTGAGTGTAACAACAGTTGGGGTTAGGTGGCTGTCCAACTAGAGGGGTCCTTACACTATGTGTGTTTAATGTTGTCTTAGCATGCTTACAAGTACAGAGGATGTATTCTTGGAATTCTATTAAAAACGCAGTAAAAATAGAAAGTTCTATTAGTATCAATAATGCATCCCATGTAATACATGGAAAAAAGCAGGAGCTGAAGTTAGGAAGATTCTAACAGAACTGTCAAGGTTCCTCCCCCACTCTGAACTCTAGGGTACAGATGTGGGGACCTGCATGAAAAAACCCCCTAAGCTTATCTTTACCAGCTTAGGTCAAAACTTCCCCAAGGTACAAAATATTACACCCGTTATCCTTGGAATGACCGCTACCACCACCAAACTAATACTGGTTACTGGGGAAGAGCTGTTTGGACGCGTCTTTCCCCCCAAAATACTTCCCAAAACCTTGCACCCCACTTCCTGGACAAGGTTTGGTAAAAGGCCTCACCAATTTGCCTAGGTGACTACAGACCCAGACCCTTGGATCTTAAGAACAATGAACAATCCTCCCAACACTTGCACCCCCCCTTTCCTGGGAAATGTTGGATAAAAAGCCTCACCAATTTGCATAGGTGACCACAGACCCAAACCCTTGGATCTGAGAACAATGAAAAAGCATTCAGTTTTTACAAGAAGACTTTTAATAAAAAATAGAAGTAAATAGAAATAAAGAAATCCCCCCTGTAAAATCAGGATGGTAGATATCTTACAGGGTAATTAGATTCAAAACATAGAGAACCCCTCTAGGCAAAACCTTAAGTTACAAAAAAGATATACAGACAGAAATAGTTATTCTATTCAGCACAATGCTTTTCTCAGCCATTTAAAGGAATCATAATCTAACACATACCTAGCTAGATTACTTACTAAAAGTTCTAAGACTCCATTCCTGTTCTGTCTCTGGCAAGAGCAGCATACAGACAGACACAAAACCTTTGTTTGTCTCCCTCCTCCCAGCTTTTGAAAGTATCTTGTCTCCTCATTGGTCATTTTGGTCAGGTGCCAGCGAGGTTACCTTTAGCTTCTTAACCCTTTACAGGTGAGAGGAGCTTTCCCCTGGCCAGGAGGGATTTCAAAGGGGTTTACCCTTCCCTTTTTATTTATGATACGCCCCCCAAATCTCAGCTAGGGTGAAACACTGGCTGGGATTTCTTCCTGGAGCTCTAGGAAAACAGAGTTAATAAGACACATGCATCTCTAAATATACTACCAAGTACATAAAGACTAACAATATTTTCCACATCTCAAGGACGATTTTAACCAGTTGACTCTGGGAAACTTTCACGGGAGAGTGCATCAGCCACTTTGTTAGAAGCTCCTGAGATGTGTTGGATGTCGAAATCAAAATCTTGGAGAGCTAAACTCCACCGAAGAAGTTTTTTGTTAGTTTCTTTGACGGTGTGAAGCCACTTCAGTGCAGCATGGTCGGTTTGCAGGTGGAAACGCCGTCCCCAAACATATGGGCGTAGCTTTTCCAGAGCGTAGACAATGGCATAACATTCTTTTTCAGTGACTGACCAGTTGCTTTCCCTCTCAGACAGTTTTTTGCTGAGAAACACTACAGGGTGGAATTCTTGATCAGGTCCTTTCTGCATTAAAACTGCTCCCACACCACGCTCGGATGCATCTGTGGTTACTAGGAACGGTTTGTCAAAGTCTGGGGCCCTTAGTACAGGGTCAGACATGAGTGTCGCTTTAAGCTTGTTAAAGGCCTTCTGACACTTTCCGGTCCACTGAACAGCATTTGGCTGTTTCTTTTTGGTTAGGTCTGTCAGTGGGGCAGCGATTTGGCTGTAGTGCGGTACAAATCGTCTGTAATAACCAGCCAAGCCTAAGAAGGATTGAACCTGTTTCTTTGACTTTGGGACAGGCCACTTTTGGATAGCATCCACTTTGGCCTGTAGGGGGCTGATAGTTCCTTGACCCACCTGGTGTCCAAGGTAAGTCACTCTGTTTAGGCCTATTTGACACTTCTTGGCCTTAACAGTTAGTCCTGCCTCCCTTATGCGCTCAAGGACTTTTTATAGATGTTCCAGGTGGTCTGCCCAGGAATCCGAAAATATGGCCACATCGTCAAGGTAGGCGACTGCATATTCTCCTAATCCCGCTAGGAGACCATCTACAAGTCTTTGGAAAGTGGCGGGTGCATTTCGCAGCCCGAAAGGGAGTACATTAAATTCATACAGCCCGAGATGTGTGATGAAGGCTGACCTTTCCTTGGCAGATTCGTCTAGCGGTACCTGCCAGTACCCCTTGGTTAAGTCCAAGGTAGAGATGAACTGGGCCCGTCCCAGTTTCTCTAATAGTTCATCTGTGCGTGGCATTGGATAGTTGTCTGGGCGAGTTACAGCATTTAGCTTACGGTAGTCCACGCAAAAACGTATTTCCCCATCTGGTTTGGGAACTAGAACCACTGGAGATGCCCATGCACTTTCAGAGGGGCGGATTACACCCATCTGTAACATATCCTGGATCTCCCGTTCTATAGCAGTTTTAGCTTGAGGAGACACCCGGTAAGGTTGGACCCTAATTGGGTGAGCATTACCTGTGTCAATGGAGTGATATGCCCGTTCAGTCAGTCCTGGGGTGGCTGAGAACGTTGGCGCGTAGCTAGTGCACAGCTCCTGGATCTGCTGTCGCTGCATACGCCCAAGGGTCATGGAGAGGTTCACCTCTTCCACACCACCAGCACATTTCCCTTCGTAGTAAACACCTTCAGGCCACTCAGCGTCGTCTCCTCCCTGGGCTGTAAACTGACAAACCTTTAATTCTCTGGAATAAAAGGGCTTTAGAGAATTAATATGGTACACCTTAGGCTTTCGGTTGGAGGTGGGGAATGCTATGAGATAATTAACAGCTCCCAGGCGCTCCTGGACCGTGAATGGCCCTTCCCACGATGCTTCCATTTTATGGGCCTGGAGCGCCTTTAAGACCATGACCTGGTCTCCTACTTTGAAGGAACGCTCTCTGGCATGCTTATCATACCAGGCTTTTTGCTCTTTTTGAGCATCCTGTAAGTTTTCTCTAGCAAGGGCTAAAGAGGTTCGGAGGGTGTTTTGTAGGTTGGTTACGAAGTCCAGAATGTTAGTTCCTGGAGAAGGTGTAAATCCCTCCCATTGCTGCTTCACCAACTGCAATGGCCCCTTAACCTCACGGCCATATACAAGTTCAAATGGGGAAAACCCTAAACTGGGATGTGGTACAGCTCTGTAGGCAAAGAGCAACTGCTGCAACACTAGGTCCCAATCATTGGAGTGCTCATTTACAAATTTACGTATCATGGCCCCCAAAGTTCCATTAAACTTCTCCACCATGCCATTTGTTTGATGGTGGTAAGGAGTGGCAACCAAGTGATTTACCCCATGAGCTTCCCAAAGGTTTTTCATAGTTCCTGCCAGGAAATTAGTCCCTGCATCTGTGAGGATGTCGGAGGGCCAACCTACCCTGGCAAAAATGTCTGCTAGTGCCTGGCACACACTTTTAGCCCTGGTGTTGCTTAGAGCTACTGCTTCCGGCCATCGGGTGGCAAAATCCATGAAAGTCAGTATGTACTGCTTTCCTCTGGGTGTCTTTTTCGGAAAAGGACCCAGAATATCCACAGCTACTCGCTGAAATGGAACTTCAATGATGGGGAGTGGCTGGAGAGGGGCTTTGACCTGGTCTTGGGGTTTTCCCACTCTTTGGCACACCTCACAAGACTGGACATAGGTAGAAACATCCTTGCCCATTCCCTCCCAGTGGAATGACCCCCCCAAACGGTCTTTGGTCCTGTTCACCCCAGCATGGCCACTAGGGTGATCATGGGCTAAGCTCAAGAGCTTGGCCCGGTATTTAGTTGGAACTACCAACTGTCTCTGAGGATGCCAGTCTTCCTGGTGTCCACCAGAAAGAGTTTCCTTGTATAAAAGTCCTCTTTCTATAACAAACCTGGATCGATTAGAAGAGCTGAGAGGCGGTGGGTTGCTCCGTGCCGCCGTCCAAGCTCTCTGGAGGCTTTCATCTGCTTCCTGTTCGGTCTGGAACTGTTCCCTTGATGCTGGAGACATCAGTTCCTCATGGGATTGTGGACCTAGGCTTGGTCCCTCTGGAAGCGATATAGGGGATGGAGCTGTTTCTGTTGACTGTGAACCGCTCTCCGCTGGTGCACTATGTTGGGATTCAGGCTCCGGCTGAGCCTCTTGGGTCGGGTTATCGGCTGCTGCCAGTTCAGGTTCGGTGGGGCCCTCTGTTGTTGAGGTTGCAAGTACTGGATTCAGTGCTGACACGGGGTCTGGTGTTGGTTGTTCGGCTGGTTCCGGTTCTGGGACTGGATCCACTACTGCTGTTGCAGACATTGGCCTGGGGTCCAGGTCCATCACCTCTGACTGGGTCCTGATAGAAGTTTCCGGAACAGAGCTAGGCCTCACGGCTTGTTTAGCCTGGCTGCGGGTGACCATTCCCACCCTCTTGGCCTGCTTCACATGATTGGCCAAGTCTTCCCCCAACAGCATGGGGATGGGATAATCATCATAGACTGCAAAAGTCCACATTCCTGACCAGCCCTTGTACTGGACAGGCAACTTGGCTGTAGGCAAATTGAAAGAGTTGGACTTGAAGGGTTGAATCGTCACTGGGATCTCTGGGTTGATTAAATTGGGGTCCACTAAGGAAGCATGGATAGCTGACACTTGTGCTCCGGTGTCCCTCCACGCGGTGACCTTCTTCCCGCCCACACTCACAGTTTCCCTCCGCTCCAAGGGTATCTGGGAGGTATCTGGGCCTGTGGACCTCTGGTGTGATTCCGGTGCAATGAACTGTAATCTGTTGGGGTTCTTGGGGCAGTTGGCCTTTACATGCCCCAGCTCGTTACACTTAAAACATCGTCCAGCTGACGGGTCACTGGGGCGAGGAGGGTTGCTGGAGAACGGGGTGGTGGGACGATAAGGGGTCTGGAGGGTTCTTTGGGAGGTAGGTGGGGCTTTGGGCGGCCCCCGGTAATAGGGTGTGGTCTGGGGTGGTCCCTTCTGGTCTCCACTCCAACTGCGACCAGTTTTCTTCTTCTCTGCCACCTCCACCCATCTGGCTCCAATCTCTCCTGCCTCGATTACAGTTTTGGGCTTCCCGTCTAGGATGTATCTTTCTATTTCCTCAGGAACACCCTCTAAGAATTGTTCCATTTGCATTAGGAAGGGCAAATTTACTGGAGATTCAACACTTGCTCCTGATATCCAGGCATCCCAATGTTTCACAATGTGGTAGGCATGTCGGGTAAATGACATGTCTGGTTTCCACCTTAGGGCTCTGAACCTCCGACGAGACTGCTCGGGTGTTATCCCCATTCTGACTCTCGCCTTGGATTTAAACAGTTCATACTTGTTCATGTGTTCTTTAGGCATTTCAGCTGCCACCTCAGCTAAGGGTCCACTGAGCTGCGGCCTCAGCTCTACCATGTATTGGTCAGTAGAGATGTTGTACCCAAGGCAGGCCCTTTCAAAGTTTTCTAAGAAGGCCTCAGTATCATCACCTGCCTTGTAGGTGGGGAACTTTCTGGGATGGGAAGTGGTACCTGGAGAAGGATTGCTAGGGTTTGTTGGTATATTCTGCTGGGCCTTTATCCTCTCCACCTCCTCCACATGCTTCCTCTCTTTTTCCTTCTCCTCCTCCACATGCTTCCTCTCTTTTTCCTTCTCCTCCTCCACATGCTTCCTTGCCTCCATTTCCCTCTTGTGGGCAGCCTCCTGTACCTCCTTCTCCAGCCGCATGAGTTCTATCTGTCTTTCATGTTCCCTTTGTCTTTCCTCAGCCTGAAATTTGGCTAATTCCAGCTGTAGTTGAGCTGAGGATTTGGTCATTCTAACCTCTCTGTTTTTAACTAACTTTACACTAAAAGTTCTAAGACTCCATTCCTGTTCTGTCTCTGGCAAGAGCAGCATACAGACAGACACAAAACCTTTGTTTGTCTCCCTCCTCCCAGCTTTTGAAAGTATCTTGTCTCCTCATTGGTCATTTTGGTCAGGTGCCAGCGAGGTTACCTTTAGCTTCTTAACCCTTTACAGGTGAGAGGAGCTTTCCCCTGGCCAGGAGGGATTTCAAAGGGGTTTACCCTTCCCTTTATATTTATGACAAGAACAAAACAGGTCACTGCAGTAGTTAGTCCCTAACATGGGGCACAAAGATAGAACACACTCATTTTGTTACAAAGCTGCTGCCTATTAACTTACTTACCTAGTAGCAAAAAACTATGGAAGAAGAGGAAAGGAAGGAAGGTTAGGGCTTTGAATGATGCAAAATAGGATCCCTGTAATCAAGTTTCTTTTAATAGAGATATCTGGGCTAAAGCATGTTTGGCAAAATCCCGTCTAGGTTCTTAAAGTGTGGTCTCAGACTCGTAGCTGAGTAGTTGTGCTTAGCCTAAGTAATTTAATGCTTTTATTTTGGTGCTTCCAATTCCATCCATTTTGTATCAGTTGTATGGTATGCCATAATGCAACATTTAAGCAGTATGTACAGTACACAAACAACATGGCATAATGCTATTTATTTCTGTCTGTTTTTGTTTTAATTGATGCAACATTTGTATCATGCTATTTGCAAATCTAATAATAATTTTTTTCTTAATTTGATCTATGACTCATTTTATCACCTAAATAGCAAACAAATATCCAGACAGTTTAGTATATATACTGGATATACAAAGCATTTTCCTGTTTTATGAAAGTTTAGTTCAATGCCAATGAAATCAAAGGAGTTACACACTATTATAAATCTGAAGTAACTCAGTGGGGAATCAGGCCCATTGTATCAAGTTTCTCTCTCAATAGGGCTAGACCCTACACTGCAATCTTAAAAGCATGTCAAAGATCTATCCAGTATATGAATCCATTTTTGTTTGGCGAAAGCTGTACTGTGTATTTGGGGAGGGAGAGAGGTTATTTCATAAGTGGCCACAGAATATTTGTTGTAGAATCCTTTGAGAAAACATCAAGGGGATATTTGTAACAGCTGTATCGTGTGTGTTTCATTTTTGATAAAAACCCTGGGGTGAAATGCTGGCTCCGTTAAAGTCAATGGCAAAACTACCATTGACTTCAGTGAAGCCAGGTTTGCATCACTACATTTCTAACAAGTGGCCCTTTGCAATGGGGTTTCTCTGAAGAAGGGTTTGCAGGATCAGACCACTGTTGTATTGATTTTTGAAAATGAAAATACCAGTAAAGAGAAAATGTAACACTTCATCTTAAAAAGTGTGTCAAATAGGAAGATTTTAGCCTTAAATTAACAAACAAGAATATGCAACAATAAAATACAAGTAAAGTCTATCTTGGAGCTCTGGTAAAAAAAATCATTTGAACTCTGCTTCTGGTTATGTCATATTTTACCAGAACCCTCTCAATAGAATTATAGCCATGCATTATACATTATAGCCATGCGTTACACTTATTCTTAACATGTACTTAATCCTGCCAAAGCCAGTCTTTTAGCATTATCAGTTTGCACCCATAAATGAACAAAATTACCAACTGTACTCAAAAGAACAGAATTGGAACCATAATTATATCTATTATATGTTGTTTCAAATTTGGACTTCTAACCTGTTTTTCAAACAGCTTCAGGCTGCTTCTAAGTCAGCAAGGTAATGGATATAATGAGTAGCTATAACTATACCTCCTAATCATAAAATGTCACAATGAGTGTGGTACATACAGCTATCTAATTTTTTTTGGCCATGTTATTATGGTTTATGAGCAGTTTTACAACCCATATGTCATGCTGTCATATTCTTCCAAAAGCTGGTTATTTGGACTAACTGGGGAAAGTGAAATATGAATGACTACCAGTTGCAGGGCTGACTGCTGCTAAGTAGCAAGGTCTCATAGGTCAGAGTGAGATCTTTCATGAATTACAGGGTGTGCCATTTATTTCAATGAGAAACCCACAGAATTCATTTTGGTTCCTGAGACTTTGCTATTTGTTACAGCAGTTGGCTTTATACAATATATTACAGCAGATTCTCATTAATTTCCACTTCACTACTAGACACACACACGTTAGAAATGTGCACAAAAAATAGTGGCTTCACCTCACTTCTCAGTAGAGATTTAATAGCAGATGCTGTAATCAATTCTCATATGAGTAAGACATCACTATTCTTACAAAGTATTCTATAGCACATTTGCTAGTGTGATATCTATCTGGCAAAGACATTTCTAGAACACCCATCACTGGACTGATTGCCAATTACAGCAATGATAGTTCATAAAGAGGTCTCCATAGTGCGTTTATCTCTTTACTAACATTCAACAGCTTTTCTTACTGCTCCCCATACTTTGCAATTTCCTCTTTTCTGCTATTGCACAAAGAGGTGGGCAAAGGTGATTACAACATGCTCTATAAATGGCTAGTCTGCGGCTCAGTCTTATCTTTTCTGGTAGCTTGCTCTGAAACACAGGCAAGGGTCTTTGACCAAAATCACCTTATTCCCAACTCTCACAAGCTTTGTCCTGGATCTTATCAGCAGAATTGCCACAGAAGTGCAAAGCTGCCTAAGTGGGCCATGAACAGTAAAGTGACCTCTAATGTAGCTTTTGAGAGCCTTAAAAACTAAGACTAAGCCTTTAATTGCCTCCAGAATAAACTGGAAGTCAACAGATACAAAACGCTCATGTTACATGCTCTGCAAAAGCTGGAGTTTCTATAGAGTCCTTAGCTTCAGGGCTTGTCTTCACTACCATGGTAAATCAACCTAAGTTACGCTACTCCAGCTATATGAATAATGTAGCTGGAGTCGACATAGCTTAGATTGACTTACCCTGGTGTCTTCACTGCGCTGCGTTGACGGGAGACAGTCTCCGGTCAACTTACCTTACTCTTCTCGGGGAGCTGGAGTACCGGAGTTGACTGGAGAGCGCTCTGCCATCGATTTAGCGGGTCTTCATTAGACCCACTAAATCGAAACCAACTGCATCGATTGCAGCAGCACTGATCTCCATGGTAGTGAAGACCAGCCCTAAGTGAGTAATGAGAGTCCAGCCTGGTGATGAGGAATGTATGAATCACTCTTATTACATCTGGGTCAAAGAGGAGGGGGTACAGGTTCCTGGCAAGCTGGAAGTGGAAGAATGTATTTCTGACTGCCTCTTGGTATCCAGGATTAGCACTGAATCCAGGAGAACCCCAAGACTTTGCATTACCTTGGTAAATGGAGGCCAGACACCTTCTATGGAAGGAGAGGTAGTTGTCTTGGCTACCTCCTTGAAACATTTCCCCTTACCAGCTTCATCACTTCATTATAGCCAGGGGATGCTCTTAACCAGTAGCTCTTTTAAGTGGTTCAACAGCACCTTATGGTCTGTTCTGTCAAAGGCCGCAGGAAGGTCAAGTATGAAGTTGTGTTATCATTAGTGTGAAAGTTTTACAATGCAGTAGCAAGTAAAAGCCACAACTAAGCTGACTCCTATTGTGCTAGGCACTGTACAAACACTGATGCATTAGAAAATATTAGTAAAAGGCATAAAAACTAGATTACAATGATTAAAGTAAAAAGAACAAAGTAGATTTTATGATTTGTTATTGTTTGCTCACTTGTCAGTTTGCAAAATTCAGAATTTCACAACCAGTCTCCCCGCCATGAGTGTGAATCACTGGATTTGTGCTGTTAACATTGTATGTAAATTATATAAAAGAATAACAGCATGGAAATCTGGCAAGCACTAAATTCTGGAATGAGCGTTTCTCTATTATGCAGAATAGCTAGATGTTACAGTGGAGATACAAAAAGTGGAGTTGTTACAGTGGAAATACAGTGCTAGTAATGAGTAAAGTTTACAATGCTTCCAGGACAGCATGGTTGTATGTGTTCATAGAACGAGAAGCAGGTGGTAAGCTTTCAAAAAGGTCAGAGAGTGCTTAAAATTTTTTACTGGGTTGAATACAAGTGATCCCAGCAGGAAAAAAGAATCAAGTTAATCCCTAAGAAGGTCAGTGTAACAGGTTGCCAGTGTTTATCTGAAACACACTACCTTGTTAACTGGTGTCGATCCTATCTGCTGACTCACAAAAACAGCTGTCATCTTACCCCCACCAGATATAAAGAGGAAGGAGGAAGAGGCTTTTTAAAAGAGAGAGGATCTAGGTGTGGGCTGAACAGTCTGGAGGGCATCTGCTCACAGTCAAATGATACAATAGTGCTGCTGATAAATAAGGATTACTCGAGTGGTTTCCTCTCTAAGATAATATGATGAAAGAGATATAGTTTCTCATTAAACCAGATCAGAACCCGGCCCTAAGTAGGGATTTCATCTTTGCAATGTAAAATACACATTTATATAAATATTTTTAAATATATGAGTTTGTGACTACTAACTGGTATGTCTGGAGTGTTCTACCCCTCTATATGTTGGAATAGATCCATACAGCCAGCTTTATGGTATATTTAACTTTCTATACTGGTATTTTGGTGGCAAGGAACCTCTAGCATCATGGCCCCTCTCTCACTTTACCTTCATCCAGTTTGGATAACAGGGACTTCAATAATGTCATGGTTGGATATCTTGGCTACTATGAAATAAAGTCATGATTCTTTCAAAACTCTCTCTCTCTCTCTCTCTCTCTTACCTTCATTCTTGGATCTTTGTTTTCCTGCTTCTGTAGCTGCAGCTTACAATATATGCCAAGAACTGCACCCTCATTACAGAAAGCCACAATCAGGCAACCTCTCGGGGAAGCTGTAATGCCAATTGACAGAGCATGAGAGTTTTGCATGGCCCACCCTGCTTGCACTTCAGGGAGGGCTCAGTTGTGACTTTTAGCCACTGCCCCCAGGTAGCCGGCAGTGCAGAACACAGGGATTGTGCTTTGGACATCCCAGGGACACAGGGTGAGAATGACTGCTTCTGCATCCCTTCATCCTCCAGGGAATACAGCCTGCTCCTCACTGTGCTTCCCTGCTCCTGGGGGAATTCAAGAATCCTCCTCCCTATTATGCACTTGCACAGCAGTCCAAGAAGTGTGGTGCTATGTATTAGGATGACCAGATACCAAGTTTGAAAAATCAGGACACTTTTTTTTCTCCAAAGAGGATGGGGTGGTGGTAGTATAGGTGCATATATAAGACAAAGCGCCTAAAATTGGGACATCTGGTCACCCTACCTATATACGATCTTCAATTTACACGGTACTCCCAGATTCTGCCAATCTGAATGAACATCATGA
This sequence comes from Caretta caretta, assembly GCF_965140235.1. Classification (NCBI taxonomy): domain Eukaryota; kingdom Metazoa; phylum Chordata; order Testudines; family Cheloniidae; genus Caretta; species Caretta caretta. The sequence continues at coordinate 158,827,467 of NC_134207.1, forward strand.
AACCTCAGACTGCTCCCTGAGCCCATGACTCTAGTGGAGCAATGGAGGGTGCTAGACAGCAAATCACCAGCGGCTACTATAAAATGAAAGTATATGACCAATAAGTACATTTTATAATACAAAACATGTTATTCAATATGCGCCATCATTTCTCGAAGGGAGAGCTGTCTCATTACTTGCATTCTGTCTCCCTGAATATTTAACGAGACAACTTGCCATGCTACTCAAGTAGGAAAATAACCGCTCCGCCAGCAATCACAGCAAGATGTGTTATAAGGGTTGCCTGTTAGAGATGCATCTTTCTAAAGCAACATACAGTATAATGGGAGTTTTGGTAATAGCTGCACCAATTAAGGGAAACATTTGCTTTACAACTAGTAAGACATTCTTACTTAAATCTTAATGCTCCAGCTTAAAAACTCTTATCCACATATGCCCAGTATGTGTCCATATTTTTTCTGGTCTACTCTCTTATCATTATGCTTGAGGAAGGAAAGCCATTTTGTAAGAGACTGATACTTCATTAGTTTTGTCTGTCACATCTATTTTGTTGCTACTTGGGGAATAATGACATATACAGTAATGAGATACATTTTACTGAATAATGTCAGCAAGTATCATTTAGTTCTGACCATGTGATAAACACTGACATAAAACTATGTCTAAATTCAATGTTGATAAATACAAAGTAAGGCACATTGGAAATCATAATCCCAACTATGCTTACAAAATGATGGGGTCTAAATTAGCTGTTATTACTCAAGAAAGAGATCTTGGAGTAACTGGGGATAGTTCTCTGAAAACATTCATTCACTGTGCAGCGGCAGTCAAAAAAGCAAACAGAATGTTGGGAATCACGAGGAAAGGGATAGATAATAAGACAGAAAATATCATAATGCCACTATATAAATCCATTGTACGCCCACACCTTGAATACTGCATGTAGTTCTGGTTGCCCCATCTCAAAAAAGATATATTAGAATTGGAAAAGGTACAGAGAAGGGCAACAAAAATGATTAAGGGTATGGAACAGCTTCCATATGAGGAGAGCTTAAAAAGATTCGGACTTTTCAGGTTGGAAAAGAGACAACTAAGAGTGGATATGACAGAAATCTACGAAATTGTGAATGGTGTGGAATAAATGAATAAGGAAGTGTTATGTACTCCTTCACATAACACCAGGAACCAGGGGGTCATCCAATGAAATTAATAGGCAGCAGGTTTGAAACAAACAAAAGAATCATAGAATCATAGAAGATTAGGGTTGGAAGAGACCTCAGGAGGTCATCTAATCCAACCCCCTGCTCAAAGCAGGACCAACCCCAACTAAATCATCCCAGCCAGGGCTTTGTCAAGCCACGCCTTAAAACCTCTAAGGATGGAGGTTCTACCACCTCCCTACGTAACCTATTCCAATGCGTCACCACCCTCCTAGTGAAATAGTTTTTCCGAATATCCAACCTAGACCTCCCCCACTTCAACTTGAGACCATTGCTCCTTGTTCTGTCATCTGCCACCACTGAGAACAGCCTAGCTCCATCCTCTTTGGAATCCCCCTTCAGGTAGTTGAAGGCTGCTATCAAATGCCCCCTCACTCTCTTCTCTTCTGCAGACTAAATAAGCCCAGTTCCCTCAGCCTCTCCCCATAAGTCATGTGCCTCAGCCCCCTAATAACTTTTGTTGCCCTCCACTGGACTCTCTCCAATTTGTCCACATCCTTTCTGGAAGGGGGGAAAGGAGGAAGAGAGAAAACTGGACACAATACTACAGATGTGGTCTCACCAGTGCCGAACAGAGGGGAATAATCACTTCTGTTGATCTGCTGGCAATGCTCCTACTAATGCAGCCCAATATGCCGTTAGCCTTCTTGGCAACAAGGGCACACTGTTGATTCATGTCCACCTTCTTGTCCACTGTAACCTCAGGTCCTTTTCTGCACAACTGCCACTTAGCCAGTCGGTCCCCAGCCTGTAGCAGTGCATGGGATTCTTCTGTCCTAAGTGCAGGACTCTGCACTTGTCCTTGTTGAACCTCATCACATTTCTTTTAGTTCAATCCTCCAATTTGTCTAGGTCACTCTGGACCCTATCCCTACCCTACAGCGTATCTATCTCCCCCCCAGCTTAGTGTCATCCGCGAACTTGCTGAGGGTGCAATCCATCCCATCATCCAGATCATTATGAAGATATTGAACAAAACCAGCCCCAGGACTGATCCCTGGGGCACACCGCTTGATATCAATTGCCAGCTAGACATTGAGCCATGGATCACTACCCGTTGAGCCTGACGATCTAACCAGATTTCTATCCACCTTATAGTCCATTCATCCAATCCACACTTTTTTAACTTGCTGGCAAGAATACTGTGGGAGACCGTATCAAAAGCTTTGCTAAAGTCAAGATATATCATATCCACCGTTTTCCCGGTATACTCAGAGCCAGTTATCTCATCACAGAAGGCAATCAGGTTGGTCAGGCATGACTTGCCCTTGGTGAATCCATGTTCCTGATCACCTTTCTTTCCTCCAAGTGCTTCAAAATGGATTCCTTGAGGACCTGCTCCATGATTTTTCCAGGGACTGAGGTGAGACTGACTGGTCTGTAGTTCCCTGGATTCTCCTTCTTCCCTTTTTTAAAGAAAGGAAGTACTTAACCGAATGCACAGTCAACCTGTAGAACTCATTGCCAGAGAATGTTGTGGAAGCCAAAACTATAATGGGATTCCAAAAAAATTAGAGAAGTTCTTGGCTATTAGCCAAGATGGTTGTGGATGCAACCTCACACTCTGGGTATCCCTAGCTTCTGATTGCCGGAAGCTGGGAGTGGATGCCAGGCGACTGATCACCTGATGATTGCCTGTTCTGTTCATTCCCTCTGAAGCACCTGTCATTGGTCACAGTTGGAAGACAGGATACTGACCTAGATGGACCATTGGTCTGATTCAGTACGGCCATTCTGATGTTCATGCTTTTAAATATCTACACACAGGTACACTTCGTTCTGCTTCTATAGGCAATGGCATAAGTCCTTATTTGTTTCCTTTGTGCTTAATGCACAACATGCACACACATAACACTATGCATGAAGAATAAGTAGAAATCACATAACTTCCCTGTAATGTGGAATGTACTGTGGAAAGCTATGTAATGGCCACTTCTTGGGAATACTGTAAGTCCTCTGAACATAGAACTCTCTGTGCCCCGAGTGAGCGGTTGATATTTATAAGTAGCCCATACATCTGCACCCTCATAAATATGTTGGGTGTACTTGAGTATATATGGAGTATGCAGAAAGGTAATGTTGTAACAAACACTGTAGTTTGCAGTGGCACTTTCTTTGGTACCATCAGTCCAAATAGAGGTCCTCCATAAGGCTATGATGATGCAATGCACAGCTGGTAGAGTCTATTCATGAACGATTCTGACAACAAAGACTAATTAGATGCTTATGCTTCCTGGGGCCTCGGTTGCCATTTCTGAGAAAGATGGGAATGTATATATTACATGCTGTACCTTTCCCATGCAGCACAAAATAGAACATAACTATACTTAAACCCATGTCTGCAAGTTAAAGAGGAAGTATGGAAAAGAGACAATAGACATCATTTTACACACACAGAACACCACTTGCAAGAATGGTGACATGCTGATATAGCTATTATAAGGTTCATAATAATGAGTACATGCTAAATACAATATAATTATAGAATACTTCCCTGAAAATTAAATGGCAAATACTTTGGTAGGAACTGAGTCCATTTAGTGATTATTGCTACATTAAATACAACATAACCACATTCTGAAGAGTCTGCATTTCTTGAAATGGAAATCAGGCAGAGTACAGTATTTCTAAACTGAAAAAAAAAAATGCTTGGTGAGGCATGAAAAATTGAATTTCAGCAAAGCAAAGGAAAGGACATTGGTGGGCAATTACAGTGCTACAGTGTTTGGAGTCCACAAAGGGTACAATCATCTGCAGTGACAGTGTGGTGTATGGCTCCCTGAAGGCAGTGCACTCTAGTTAAATCAATTTGTCAGAAGCGGCACTGCTCCCCTCTCTCCCCCCCGGCCCTTATATGGAGGCCTTTTGGAATGGAGGACAGCTGGGGCACACAGCTGTCTCTCTGTAGCAGATCAATTAGAACATCAACATTCATCTGCCAATTAACAGCCACATTGGGGCGGGGAAGCCCCCTCTTAAATGAATCATTTCCATGTGTTGTATATTTAGTGACATCCTAACGTTAGATCCTACTCAATGAGAAAAAAAATACAGCCTTGAGTCATGGACTAAGATGATAGCACATTTTTAATATCAAGAAGCTGGATTAGTGTTTAGTTTGGAGACCAGTTATAACAAAACCCACTAGAACTAAAAATCTGCACATCAAATATCTGCACAATGAAACAAGCCAGGCTCAGAATGCCAAAATAAACACAAGCCTACTATATCTCATGACAATATAAACACTTCTGTTTGACTCCTATCAACTTCTGTGAGCTAGTGGAACTAAGACCTGGATAAGTATTATCAGTTGGTCAAAGTTATATATCTTACCAATTTTTTAAAAAGTGAAATTGTTAAAAATAAAGAACTTTATTTACCACATAGTGACACGGGGCCTGATATTGCTTGCTTTGAAGTGAATTGAAAGGTCCCCTGACTTCCACAGGAGATTATTGGGCGCATGGTCAGCAATTTTTATCCTTGCTTTTGTTTGTTTATTTTTAAATTTGACCTTTGCATTGCTATTAGAGTGACACTTATTGTTTATACACATGTTGCTGAGGGGTGTCTTTACAAAGAATTTGGCTAAAGTCAGCTGCTGATCAAATGGGGTTTCATGGCTCAACAGAACAAGGTTGCTAATTTTATCTCAGACACTTTTTGTGTTCTTGCTAGACATTTCAGGAGAGTACTCTCCCCACTCCTCCACATCGAGGTCCAGAAACTGGCTGTTAATTACTGTGGTTACAGTTCCCATCCAAACAAAAGCATCAGATATTGATTAGAACACCCAAAAAATAATTTCTTCAGTTGGGGTGTACACAATTGTTTTCCCTAATTATTTCCAATGTCCTATCCATTATTCTTTGCCAAAGACAGACATTAGCTAGTCTCTTCTAGAGAATGAATTCAGATTCTGTGTTCTTGAAAGCAGCTGATTGAAAAAGCTCAGACAATTATCAAACTGTCAGAAATAATTAAGAAAAACATTGGCGTACACCGGAATAGAACAAAACAGCCTCCCCAGAAATTGTGGCACAGGAAGGAGAATTGTAAATGCAGCATGATCAAAAAACTTACTGCCCGCACTTATGCCTGCTTATCCCAGTAGATATCTGTTTTTAAACTGCATATAAAAATCTGCTTTCCCTAGTCATGTAATTTTCTAAGGCTAAGTTTTGCTATAGTCACTGGAGTACATACATGGCACGTGATTTTTCAGACTTTTGGGGCCAAACAATTAATCTTCTCCTTTAAAAAAAATTATAGTAAAATACGGGACAGAGAAACTTCAACATATGAAACATCTGCTCTGGAAAAAGTCCATCTTAATCTGACATGTAAAAGTTAACCTCTCACCTCACTCTCAGTTTGTCCATTCTCACCCAATACACAGTCACCTCCCCATATTGTTTTTTTAAAAAATATTTGTTGTAATAAATAAACTGGAACCATATCTGAATGCTGACACCAGGGAGCTAGGCATGCAACTACAAGTACATGTGATGCTGAATTCTCTCAGGGGAGGCTACAGAGCAATTTTGTTAGCACTGCTGCAGTAAGCCATATGTTAGCATTGACAGCCCTCATTCCCAAATGCTGAAAGAGAGGATCACAAATTAAATCACGGAGGAAGCGAACCAAGATTGTACAGTTCTTAACTTAAAGAACAGAGTATATGAAAATGTCTAATGGAAGAAAGAAGTTATGTCATTCCCTCCACTTTCTTTTCCAGATACTAGACCTGATTCTCCTCTCACACCAGTGTAAATCAGGAGTAACTCCTATGCAGTCAATTAAATTACACCAAATAAAACTGGTGCATGTGAGAGGAGAATCTGGCCAACTCAGTTTTATACTTCATTGTAGCCATTTTGCTCAAACGAGGACTACTGAATATGGCCAGATTTGAGCTGTAATATGTATCAAAGTAAAAGCAGCCTAAGATTATGGTATTACCTCAGAATTATATAATTATGGTTCACACTGTGACGATCTCCAGAATGAATTTAACCAAATTTTAACATCAAATATGTTTACTTAAAGCATGTTTCACTCAACAGCTAACACATTCCTTACCCATCCTTGTTCATTCAGACTGCCAACGTAGGAGGTGAAGAGATTTGTTCTCTCTCCCAGTGACAATTCAACACACCCTTTAAGTCAAGCACAGCACCAGGACGTTTAAGCAGGAATTAAGAGCTGTATCAGTGTTATTGTTGTACTCTCTGTAACTTCCGCAGGGATGGCTGCTGTGTCACATATAGCTGCTTACCGTTAGACTCCAATATATGGAGGTACTTACTGCTTCAATACAACCAGTGAAGAACAAATCATTGACACTGTGAGGAAAATTCTTTTTTCATGAAACTGCAATAGGCTAGACTTTGAGTTCAGTTACACTGGTGTAAATTCAGAGTAACTCCATTGTCAGTGTACTCACTCTTATTTTACACTGCGCTGAGATCAGATTCTGACCCACTGACTTCATTTTAGTTACCAAAGGTTCAACTGAGAGAAGAATTTGTCCCACTGACTTCATCTCAGAAAGGAAAAACCTAATTGTGCAGGGATATTGCAGAACTGTCAAATTCTCATCAGAGTTTGTTTAGGAGAGATCAGCTTGGTAGTACTGGGCGCTTGGGACCCTTGCAACAAGCGTGTGCTGCGGACCTGTGGGATTGGTCGACGCTACGCACGGCTCATGAGGCGCCTCATGGTCTCGGACACCATCCGATGGTCCAGGGACATCTACATCGAACACATCACCAGCCACCGACAGTACCAGGAGGTGTGAGCCGGTACGACATAGTGCATCCACTATGGGAAAGGGACTGAGAGGCTTTTTCCACTGGACCATATGAACTGGAACCATAAACTCACTGAACATTAAATCCCACCAAATGAGGATAAATCCATCCTCATCATTGTATCCGCTCATTATACTCCACACCTGAACATAGCCATTATATGGACAACATACTCCCATATCTCAGTGTCTGTACTTTGACCCGTTAAACTTTTACCTCCAATTGGGGAGATTGCAGATTATGTGTTCCTTACGCCACCCGTTCCTAAACCGAATTTCACACCCCTTGATAATCTGTACCTTATTCCCTGATAACCAGAAACTTCTATGCTTAATCTCTGTACCGTTTTCTTTTTACTTCAACATCATCTTAATAAAATTATTAAATATGAATGCAAATGTTCAGATATGATGCTAAGTGCAGGGGAAAATGTTTGTGTAGGAGTATCAAAGTTCCTTACTGTGCAAATGTCCTCTTCTCAGGTTCGTAACACATTGTGAACCTGGAACCACTGTTCAATTTCATGACTTCAAGGTTCACTACAGGTCTAACAATTACTAGGTGTTCAGATAACACAGAGATAACCCTGGTTCCTCTACCAACCCTCTTTAAGGTTTGCAAACAATCTTTGGTCTTTCTGCTAGCCCTTGTGCATCTCTGAACTTCTCAGATCACACAAGTATCCCCCAAATCCTTAATACCTGCTGCCCTGGCAGACTACCCTAGGAAGTGTTTACAGCCAGAAGACTCCATGCTACAGTGGCTGGGCATCAAAACCAGAAGTCCTAAGGACTAAAAGGGACAAGGAGGAGAACTGGGAAGATTACTAAAATGGGAGAGAAGCAATGGGCACAGGATAGATAAGAGAACATAATGACATAAAAATAATGGGGAGGAAGGACAAAGGGAAGAAAAACAGAAGGAAAAGAAAAGCATGATATAGAAAAGAAAGAGAAGTATAAGAAAACCAAAGGTGACTATAGTAAGGGGACACAAAAACCTCATGTGACCAGCTGCTACTAAAAAAAAAAAAAATGACATTTTAAGCCCGTTTCAGAATCTTCTCTTCACAGAAAGCATTTAAAATATAAACATTTCCAGAACTGACACTGATAATTTATTTATTCTTGGAAAGGTGAAAGAAATGGACTTTAGAAAATATTCTCATGTTAAAGGCTCAGATTCACCTCCATGGCAACAGAGAATGGACTTTCTGCTGCTGGGACCCAGCATGGGAGTTGTGCATGCAGCAGAACAGGAGGGTCATGCTCAATATCAGTGATATAGTGCACTCTGATTTCATTGCAATGTGTTATCAAAGCTAGTTTACACTTTGTTTTATAATGCACAGAAGTCCCAATAAGTATTTTACACTTTTTGGGTTACTTGGTGACCTTTCGTGTTCTCAACAAAAGAAAAAAACTGGAGAGTAGAATAGATTACCAAGGTTGGTAAGTGAAAGCAACATCAATGAAGATTATATGCTGTGACAGGATAGAAAAGACATTGACTGGAACGGTGTAACAAATGCAGAATGAAGGCAACAGATCAGATTCTCTAAGCGGCCTTTTCTGATTGTAATACCAATTATTCTTAACTCAGGGCTAGACTGCACTAGATACACACATCTGAGCCCTACTGGTGCTCAATGCCTGATGTCTTTACTCAGTTCTTACCAGGGATTGCATGGTATTTACCAGAGGTGGTTTTTACCAGGTAAAATCATGTTTTTTACCACCCTGTGAAAAACTAATTAGTCCCAGTTCAAGTCATTCTCTCTTTTAAAATCTGTATCATTAATGCACATCACATTACACTTAGTTTTAGATACATATTCAAACTGTGCTTACATAAGGCAGTAGATTCAGAGATTAATTTAGGGTTGTACAAATAAAAAGTAAACTAAAGTAGTCGTAACACTAATATATGTAATTATAATACTGAATATTGGAATGTCTGTATATATTTTGGTTCAGTATTTTCTCAAGGAAGTCATACATATCATGACTCATATTTCAGTTTTCAATATTATTTATACTGCAAAGCTATTATCAAATTGCAAAATATTTTCAGTAATTTTCATGTGCATATTCTAATAATAATTTTATTTGTCCTGGTTTCAACTGGGTTTAACCCAGTATTTACCAGTGCCCTGTCCTAAACTAGTTTTTTCCCAGGAAATTGCCAACACTGATCTTTACACAGGCAACAAGTCAACTGACATCAATGAAAGATTTGTCTGAGTTAAAACTCTGAGCCAGATTGTGCTCTCCCCTCAAGATTCCAGAACAGAGGGCCTCTCCATGTGTGATCTCCCTCTTGCCACACAGAAGGGAAGGGGCCAGTATTTCCAAGGCGCCATTGCTCTCCTTCCCTTGAAGGGCTGTCTATGTGTCTGGGATCCATAAAGACAGAGATGGCTGGGATCAAGTGAACTGAAAGGAGGGCCAAAAGGGACATACATTCTCTCACCACCAGCCCAGCAGGTATTACCTGGGAAAGATAACATAACACCTGCGTTATATTGTCTTTACTGTGGAGCTCCCTGTGTGGCAGGTATCACTCCTTAACAGAGAGCAGTGATGGCTCTTTGGCTGCCTTGGCAGTGTGATAGTCACAACAGAGCATTGAGACAGTGGGAAGGCACAGAGAATCTCTGTGGATTCCCAGCGACCTCTGTGGATCCCAGATGATGCCCATAGTTTGAGGGCAAGCCTCATGGCTCATTCTGTGGGAAGAAAGCAAACTCCCTCTCCCAACTCTATGAGGGGATCCTCACAGAGATCTTTCTCCACCTTAATCTTCTCCTACATGCTTTTCTACAGGAGGGGGCGATCCACCCCTAAGCATGTATTTTAAAAGTTGGCTCATGGACTTTAATGTGCAAAGACAGTGTAGTTACATAAAATATGCCACATACTCTATGTATAAGTAACTACAGATAGCATGCTTATTTTTATTTTTAAATCCAGACACTACATTACCAACTAAACTACATGTAACCAACCAAACTGCATGTAGCAATATGTAGCTGCATAATACTATTAAGTAAACCATGGCCCCGGGGGTACCATTTGCACCTCTATGCACCTGTGGGAGCAGCTGGATGAAAAGAGAAATGCAACTTGGGGCAGAGAACCTTTACAATCTGCCCAGGGAGGGCATTCACACTGCTTTTTGCTGCTTCCTTTCCATTCATTTCTATGCTGTCTAATGAGATCCTCAGGGCAGGGGCACATCTGTAAACTCATCAACATTTATGTAAAGAACCTATAGTAGGAGCTATACAAATAAAATATTTAAAATGTATCTTGTCTGGAAAATTAAGTATTATCCAAAGCTGCTTAAATTATACAGAAGTCTGCTTTTCCTCGTCATGTTTAGGGATACATTTTGTAATGAGAGTACATAATTGTTACAGGATTTTTAAAGGGTTTTGGCCTTTATAGCAGTCAGAAGTCACTGAAAATGTCTCTAACAAATACAGAGACACAAGGTGGGTGAGGTAATATTTTTTATTGGACCAACTTGATGTGGGACACCCAAATATCATTCAATAAAAGATATAACCCCCACCTTGTGTCTAATACCCTGGGAGCAACACTGCTAAGACAACAGGGCATGTAACAAATATATGCAACATTCACTCTTCAAAATGACAGTGACACTGTCAGCCTATAAAAGAAAATAATGTACAAGCGTATTAGAAATGCTAATTCCTTAGTCTGAAAGATGTTTTGAAATCACTTTCCACCCTTTACAGAGCTTGTTTACTTTTTCCATTTTTCCCAAGGTGGACAATGAATAATAGGACAAATCAGCTTTACTTTTTGTTTCTAATTAGTTGCATTTTCTGGTTCTCTGTGCGGTTTGAGTTGCATACATGGCAGATATCTATGTATTTAAACACTGCTTTCCTTTGGGTTTTGTTTTCTTTTATCTTGCAAAAACATTTCTATTTGCTTTGGATTTTCATAAAGGCTTGTATTAATAAAACTTACATTTTGGGACAAATTTGAACTCACTGTATTCTTTTAAATATCTTAACAGTTTGAATTAAAAAGAAAATTATGTTTGTCATCCTGGATTTGGTGTCTGCAATGTGCCAGGTTTTAAAAATAAACAAATGCTTGTTTGCAATCAAAGAGCTATTTCAAGTGTATCTGAAACTAAAAATCTGTATTTTGACTGATCTCTATATAAAAGAGCAACTCAAACTACTTTAAGTGATTTTAAACAAGAAGGTTACATCTCTGGACTGACAAATTGCCAGACACGTTCTAGGGTTTATAATAAAAATGGCAGCAGGTCATTAACTATAACGATCTTTTCCCCCCTGTGGTGTTAAAACAAACAAGATAGAAAAGCACTATGCAAAACTGAAGACAGATCATGGAGATCTGAAGACAGATCATGGACAGATCATGTTCAAAGTTAAAATTACATGTTTCATTTACAAAACCACTCTTTTCTCAAGGGAAGGTCAAACTTTGTCCATTTTCTAATGTACACATTTAAAAAATATGGGGTAACTATGCTAATTTCTTCTGTTTCAGAAAAATGACTTTTCTGTATCACCTTTTCATTTATCAAGACTGTACTGAGTGTAAAATCGAGAGTTACCATAAATTACCACTGTCGAAGCACTGAATGTTTTAGAATTTCTTTGAGGAAAGAAGGATGCTGAAATAACTTGTCTTGCAAGTGGAATAACGAGAAAGATGGAGGAGTGGCACGTGGTATGTGGAGAAGAAAGATAAATGGAAGGATCTCCATTTCACTAACTGCTCAGTATATTTTTCTGCCCGCTGCTCTCTACTAGGTTAATAGCTGGGCTATCTTTACCATGATAGCTGTGATGACTATATTGACAAGAATTAATGATCTACAGCAGATCTGCTTTTAGGAAATGGCTGGGTAAGCCCTTCCATTAACAATACTAATCAGATAAAGTATTGCTAATGGATGACCCTGCATCTATTTAGAATGAGCTGTTCTGCTTAGTATGTATATGCTGTATTTCTCATGCAAGATTAAGATGTTACTGCTATAAATTTACACATTATGTTTAGAAAATTGTTTATAATTTATTCTCTACATCTGCTGCATATCTGAAACACTGAGGGCTGGTTCTTTGTCCTTAACATTAAATCAGATTACTGTCAGATACCATCAAAGATTTTTATGACACAAACAATGAATGATGAGTTAAAACGTAAAGATGCACCACAAATCGGCTTAATTTATACATTTTCTTTTCCCTTCTGAGAGCCAAAAAGTTCTGAATAAGAGGTGTGCTTGGCTACTCATGTTTGCTTTATAGAAGACCTTTTTAGAAGCTGTCACAACAGTACTTGAAAGAAGACTATCTGAAGCACTGTAGCCAACCAATCATTGTTATACATAATATGCAAACATATCTTAGTAAGTAGACCATTTTGATTCATTTTTCTTCTTAAAACAAGACAAAATTCTGCGCCGCCAATAAGAACTCAGCACTTTAGAGTGCAAAGTTCTGAAATTGTCACCCTACTGACTTGGCTATCTTAATAGTCATTTGACAGATATCCAAATAAAGCCATAGCGCTTGGAGCTCCAATCCTTTTAAAAAGCCATAAAATACTTAAAGTATATAGTATTTATAGGCTGTTAATAGATAGAAGTGATATACTGCTTTCACAAAGGAGCTTATTCCAGAAGCTATATAGTACAGCACCCAGGAATATTGCATGCTGGAAGATCTCTTTCCAACACTCTCAAAGACATACATGAGTGAGTGTCTCCATCCTTTAATAAATCTACCTCCAAGGCCGTATATGTGACTGTTAATAGACAGCTTTAAATGTATATCGCCAACATAACCCATGGAAATATCTCTTCCTAAAAACAAATGATTGCAACTATACCAATGGATTTTTGTAGGCCTACTTCTCCACTGCATTGCAATTTGTCTAGCCATTTACACCTGTGCAAAGTGAGTATAAAATATTACCAAACAGAATGGCACTCTGCAAAGTCAGTGCAAGTCAAAGTCTGAGAGTTAATGGGACTTAAAGGGCTTGTCTACACAAGAACAGCTGTTCCACAATAACTCTCTGAAGAAGAGTGAAGTGGATTAAGCGGAAGCAGAGAAAGGCACTTTTATTCCGGAATGATAGTGTTGCCATGTGGAGTTATTCCAGAATAGCTATTCTGCTTTAAATTCACACTCTATTTTATTCCAGAATAATGTCTCTGTGCAGACAAGCCCTTAGGTTCCTAAGTCATGTGGGCAATTTTGAAAGTTTTACTCATATCTGTTTCAACTCTAAAGTGATAAGTAGCCTCTTCATAATTAAGACTGAAACGAACTTCCATTCTAAAGCTCTATTTTAGCCCCCTTAAAATATGGTTTATGGCTGTCTACATAAACACTTAGTGCATGGCAAGCCGGGGTCTGAATCGACCCTGCACTAGTCTGCTGCCCACTGCTGCCAGGCCTGTAAATTTCAAAGTGCACTTTAATCTACCCCGTGTCAAAGTGAGGTAGATTAAAGCACACTAGGGAACTGTTAGTGCTCAGCAGCAGGGTCCATGTGGACACTACCTGTGCAGCAAGCTAGTGCAGGGTAGATTCACATTCTGGCTTGCCGCAAACTAAATGTTTGTGTAGTCAGACCCTTAGAAAACAAATTTGGCATTATAATTTCCAGGTTTACTGTGAAGGTGCAGGAAGGCATTTCTGCAGCAGTTGATGAAAATTCAAATTTGTTGAGTTATGAGCTGTTAAAAAAATTTACCCTGATTTGAAATTTTGACTTTGTCCTAAAACTTCCTTTGTCTCCCCCTAGCTCAGAAATGGCTTATTAGTAACTGCTCAAACTTTCTGTATAGGTTAGTCTCCTTGAAAACTCAGGCACCACTGAAAAGGCAGGAGCTAAGAAATAGGTAATGCAGCTCCTAAGCCCATACCCTCCTCATCCCTCTCCTCAGAAAACCCATTCTGTGCTATCCCTGCGTAGCATGGACCATGGATGCAGGGGCTCTCTCCGTTTTACATGAAGGTCAGGAGATCCACTCACAGAAGATCTCCTCTACACATGGAGCTCTTTTTATTGCAGCGGGGAGACTATGAAGTGGTGTGTGTTTATGTTCACTATGTGGGTAGCATATGATTTATGATGTCCCTAAATTTCATTTAATTTAAATGCTTGGATTGTGTAAACAGAGTGAAAAGCAAATTACTGTTTTCATCTAACAACCTTAATTACTTTTTGAAACAAATTTCTTTTTGGTATTGGAAAGTATTGGAGCTTAACTAGGATTTATCAAATACCACCAGACACACTTGGGATTCTCTGGTTAATTTGTGTGAGGTAACTGAGGTTATTTCCAAGTACTCTACAAAGAAACTTAAAAAAAGAACCCAGAATGGGCTAATAATAGCCATTGCATAATAAGAAACATTCAGTGTTATTTTATGTTTTTTAAACTGACTCATGGCTATTTACAGGTCTAATTTGGACTTTCAATCAACATGAAGTTCATGTACGTTCGCAAAGTCACCTTTATTTTCCATAGATACTGTGCCAAAGCTGTTTCACCTTTTTTAAAAAGGAATGAAAGGCTTGGATGCCCTTTCAGCTCTGAAGCTTTGATCTAAATAGAGCCTGGACCCATGTAACTAAAAATCAGTCTAGTGCCATGGAGAAACTATGCCCAGGGTTATCTCTCTGCATCCTGTGGGCCAAATCATGAAGAATTCCATCTGTGGAATGAACAGATGCCATATATGAATAATCCATTGTGAATGAACTATTGTACACATTTAAAAAATATGGGGTAACTATGCTAATAAACTATGCTTGCATCTCTCTTCCATCTTTTGTTCCCCCCTCCCTTTTAAAAAAAAATGTCTAGTTTGGGATTGCCATGTTTTGATCCCCTCAGATCCATATCTATGCCCCACAACCAGATTTACTCAGCACTGTCATTCTTATCATTACACCTGCCAACTTCACAATACATTTTACATTCTCTCCCTTTCCTTTGTCCCATACTCCTGGTTTTCTTTGCAGTTTTATTCAGATCTCAACATTTGGTCCCTGATTTGCATTCTGAGTCTTGTAGGACTGTGTCAAAAAACACTCTTTTGGATTCCTAGACAAACAACCAATTTGGTTTTCACCCCTTTCAGGCTTGGGATTTGGATCCTGGGGGTATAAGAATCTCCTGGCTCTTTCCAAACATATCCCATAGATGGAGAATGGGTAAGGAAAGAGAGGGCAGAGTTATGGCTGAAGTTGGTATCTTAACTGCTAATTTTTAGAGCTCATTTGGGTAGTTGCTGGCTGCTTCCCTCTCAAAAAAAAAAAAAAAAAAAAAACCGAGCAAAACCACCAACCAACCAACAAAAAAAGCTTTACCATTGTACCAAGATCTCCTCCACACTTTTGTGAGCCAAGGAGATCTAAAATGCAGCCAGGAGAAGAGTGGAATGGAGTAACATCAGTTCAGTGGCATACTTCCCACAGAGTCCTCTGCGACACAGCCCCATGGTGCTGGGTTTTTGCAGCTATTGGGAGATACGGCCAAATTACTTGAACTTTGTGTAGCTGGATGGAGTTTGAATTCACATGCTGTGAACATGCAGTCAATGCTGTCTTAGCTTACAGGCTACTTTAAGCTGTCATATAAATGCCACAAAACATTGAGGGAATGCTTCTTCCTAATCGGGGTCTTTGGGTTGTACTGAATTTCTAGCTCAGTTTTGGGAATGTGACAGCATGTAGATAGATGTTTAAAAACCAGCCTTGGTATCTATAGAAAAACCTTGGCCATTGTTTATAGGGAGGGTGGGGGTTTATTACATATTCAAGAGCATCAGAATTTTTTGCATAAATTGATGTGTGTAAATTGTTTGGCATCCCTGTGGCTATTCTTACCAATGAAATGGCACAGTGGTGTTAATGAGCTGCTATCCGGGCTTTCACAGGTCTGTGACTCAACTGGAAAAAAATTCTCAGCACAGTATTTACCATTCTCTGCACTTCACAAGCCTGTAACTGAGAGTTCAATTGTTCAACTGGAATGCGATGGTGCCCTTATCCATTATGATGTTAGGAAAGGGTAACTTTCAGTACAAGATCATGTCTATCTGTTTCCTCTCAGGCTGGAGTTTAATTTTTAAACAGTGGCAATTTCATTTTAATTAGAAACTTTTGCTTTATTAGCAATTAAAAATGGCCTCCTGCTGATTTTGCTGAAAAGAAAAAAAATAAAAGGGGTAAAATAGGTTGACTGTTTTGTTTTTTAAATCATCATTTTAGAAGAGGTGACCATTTGGAGTTTTGCATTTATTCTGACTGGTTGTTGGGATAATCTGGTAGGTTAAGGTGCCCCACACAGAAAAAAATTATTCAGCCTCAAATAAAAAGGAGTCAAACAGTGCAACAACATTCAAATAAACATGCTATTCTATTATTTCCATTAATTGCAGCTTCCCTATCTTTATGAGGAATGAGCAGCTATGAGCATAAACCTGTACTACCCAAACTAGAAGAACTTCCATCCACTCATGCCTGCTGCTAAAGGCAGCAATAAGACAAACACACAGTTCATGAAGATGACAGCTAGTTTCAAAGGAGAAAATTCTGTACAAGCATGCGCCCTGGGTGAGCTCACTGATTTTAGCACAGAATGTGGCCTGGAAACTATAATTACATCCAATGATGAGCTGCCAAAATCTTAACAACGGGTTCACTCCTCACCCCACAAGGGTTGTTGCCCACCCCCGCCCCCCGGGACTCCTGCCCCATCCAACCCATCGCGTTCCTTGACGTGCCCCCCCCAGGATCCCTGCCCCATCCACCCCCTCCCCTGTCCCCTGACTGCCCCCAGAACGGGGCAGGAGGGTCTCATGGGCCACCGTGGTCGGTGCCCACCCCACCCCTAAGAGCCAGAGGGACCTGCCGGGGGGTGAGGTGGGGAGTCCCGGTGGTGCTAACCTGGGGCAGCTCCCAGGAAGCATCCAGCAAGTCCCTCTGGCTTCTAGGGGCGGGGTAGCATAGCTGGGGGGTGAGCAGGGGGACCAGCCGCTCCCCTCACTGATCACGTCAAAAGTGGCGCTTTAGGCGCCAACTCCCTGGGTGCTCCGGGGCTGGAGCACCCACGGGGAAAATTTGGTGGGTGCAGAGCACCCACCAGTAGCTCCCCACCCAGCCCCACCTCACATCCGCTCCGCCTCCGCCCCCGAATGCACTGCCCCGCTCTGCTTCTCCGCACCCCCCCCCTCGCTTCCCGCGAATCAGCTGTTTGACGGGAAGCCAGGGAGGGCTGAGAAGCAGGTGGCAGCTTCCCACTCAGGCTGAGGTGGTGGAGGTGAGCTGGGGCGGGGAGCGGTTCCCCTGCGCACCCCCCACCCCGGTTACCTGCTGTGGCGCGGGTGGCCCTCCTCGTGCTCCCCCGCCCCAGCTCGCCTCCGCCTCCCTGGGCGTGAGCGGGAAGCCGCCGCCAACTTCTCAGCCCACCCCAGCTTCCCGCGCAAACAGCTGATTTGCGGGAAGCCGGGGGGGGGGAGGGCGGAGAAGCAGAGCGGGGCGGCACTTTCAGGGGAGGAGGCGGAGCGGAGGTGAGCTGGGGCCGGGGCCGGGGTAGGGAGCTGCCGGTGGGTGCTTTGCACCCACCAAATTTTCCCTGTGGGTGCCCATGGAGTCGGCGCCTAAGGTGCCACTTTTGGCCGGTTAAATTTAGAAGCCCTTTTAGAACTGATTGTCCCTCATGGAACAACTGGTTCTAAAAGGGTTTCTAAATTCTAGTGAACCGGTGTGAACCGGCTCCAGCTCACCACTGATTACATCCTCCTAAAAACACCCAACCTTAAAATTAGTGACTATCAGTGTATCAACAACCAATTGTTTTAAACTACTAAATGTATTTCAGAAAGTGAAAACTAATCCTAACACCATCTTCTTTTTGTAAACACCCACACCCTATGAACTGTGACTTTACCTTCTGGCTTGTCTATATGACTAAAACAATGACATCTGTTTGAGGTCCGAGGACTGTATTATATGTGATCTATTTCTAAGGCAGGCTGCACTGTCACTGAAATTTATGACATACCATCCCAGACACATCTCAATCAGAGGTCTATTTGCAGTGGTCAGAATCTAGTTCTGCAAACTACTTTCATTTTTACTGGATGAGAATCGAAATAAAACTTCACCCTGATCTGTAACCTCAAGACAACTTCAGTATAACAAGAATTCTCTTTGACAACAGTGACCCTTTCAAATTAATTAAATGAGAAAGATGGACATTTTCAAATTCATCCAATTTTTCATTTAAATCTAGATTCACGATAGAGTGGATAAACGTACATGTGGTCTTTTAAAGCTTCAGGGTAACATTTTAACATAAAAAGATCTTATTAAACGAGGTTTTGACCGTAACAAATTGTGGACTGGATTCTGGCAATAAACCGCTGGGTCCGTTAGTGGGGCCGGGGGAGGGGCCGTGGGTCAGTAGTATCGTCCAGAGACATTATGCTAGTTCAGCTCTGCTGTCCGGTAGAAAGAAGGGAATATTTAAATTCCCCCTTGTTGTAATTTGCTAGTATTGTGTATGATGTTCCTTCCTTGGGCGGCCAGCCCATAGAGATATAAGGGGCCTGCTACTACTGCTTTGTAAAGATCTCTTTGAATACAAGGGGTAGAAAAGAAGCCTGTGTGGTTTTGGAGCTGACAGACCAAGTTTCTATTCTCATCTTCCTAGACGTGTGTATGAAACTTACATTGCAACTTGGTCTGTTCTCTGCAGGACATAGATCTGTTAGAATAAGAAATTTCTAATGTCAATGCTGACACCAGAGTCTCCCGAGCCCAGATTTTTAAAGGTCTTGAGGCATTGTTCTGTTCAGCATTTCACTTCCAGTGAGACTCAGGAGCCTAAGGGATTGTCTACTCAGGGCAAAAGCCTGGAATAGCTGTTCTGCACTAGCTCCCATATGGACAATCTTGTTGCAACTCAATTCACTGCAGTCAAAGGCCACATCTACACTACAAACTTTGGTCAACACAAGTTACGTTGCCGTAAAGCTGCCACAGTTGGTATATCAGTTGTGTGGATGTATACGTGGCTCGCTCCTTGTGTGATGGTTGTGTGCACTCAGCAGGAGTGCTTGTGTTGATGCACAGTCTGGTGCACCATGGATAGGTATCCCAGTATGCAACCCGCCACCACCTAGCGCACTGTCTTTTTGGAAGTTTTGGTAATGCAAGGTGAGGTAGAAATGAGTTATGCAGGAATGACTGGGAGCAAGGGGTCAACTTCCCAGTATGCAGCTATCTCCATCCCATAATGTTATCTATAGCCCACAATTTGTGTGTTTTTTAAAAAAAATCCCAGGAACTTGCAAGGCCCCCCTCACTGTCCACCATCTCTGACAGAAGCATGGAGCCTGCACGGCTCTGCACTATTATCATAAACATTGCAAGCACAGGACACATGATCCCCCAGTATTTGCAGAGCTGTAAGAAGAACCGAATCAGCGGGGAACATGACAATTTCTTGGAGGACAGATTGTTGTGGGACATAGCGAGAACCAAATCAAGGTTATTGGTGGTGTTCGTGAAGCAGCTACAGAGCCCTGAGACATGAGTGCTGACTGGTGGGATTGCATTGCATTGGTGAGCAGTAGCTGCAGCACTTCCAGGAATGTGGCCTTGCACATCCGAATCTGCGTGCCGAGCTTGACCCAGCGCTCCAGTGCAGGGACACCAAAATGAGAGTTGCACTGATGGTGGAGATAACATCACACTGTGGAAGCTTGCAAAGCTGGATCAGTGGGAAATCATTGTAGAACTGGAAAATCCACTGTGGGGGCTGTTGTCATGCAAGCGTGAAAGTCCATTAATCGTCTGCTGCTAAGCAGGACTGTGACTCTCAGCAATGTGCAGGGCACGGGGGATGGATTTGCAGCAGTGGGGTTCCTGAACTGCAGTGGAGTGATAGCACACACATCCTTATTTTGGCACCAGAGCACCTTGCCACAGAGTATATCAGCAGAAAGGGCTACTCTTCTATGGTTATGCAAGTGGTGGTGGATCACCGGGGCCACTTCGCTGACATCAGTGTTGGCTGATCAGGGAAGGTGCATGACACTCACATCTTTAAGAACACAGGACTGTTCAGAAAGGTAGAAGCAGGGACTCTCCTTTCTGACTAACGGATTACCGCTGGCAGTGTTGAAATGCCAATAGTAAGCATGGGAGACCCAGCATACACATTGCTTCCTTAGCTCATGAAGCCGTACACTGGCCATCTTGACAGCACCAAGGAAAGATTCAACTACCAGCTCAGCAGGTGCAGAATGATAGTTGAATGTGCTTTAGGTAGATTGAAGGGATGCTGGCGTGGTTTACTCACAAGACTGGATCTCAATGGGAAAAAGAATCCCAATGGTTCTGGCTGCCTGCTCTGCATAATATCTGTGAGGCAAAGGGGGAAAAGTTGCCACCGGGGTGGAGGGTGGAGCTAGACCATCTGTCTGCTGAGTCTGAACAACCTGACACAAAGGCTACTGGAAGATCTCAGTGAGGAGCTATATGACTCAGGGAGGCTGTGAAAGAGCACTTTAACAGTGAGCCACAGTAATGCATTGTGATGTACTGTGCTCTGCCTGGGCCTGCAGTTTTGGGGCCTGTTAGGAATTGTGTGGTGTTTGGTGTGCGTCTATTAATATAATACTGACACTGCACCTATTAATTTTGTGGTGCTTGCTGTACATTTATGATTAATACACAGTGTTAGTCCCTGATCCTGTGAGTTGTGTCACACTGCCCAGTAACAAGTAAGTGGGTGCTTTATGAACTACGAGGCTTTCTGCAGCATATACTGTGAACTAATAATGATGAATTATTTTCCCAATAATAGAATTTTATTCTGTAACAAAACCAGTGAAAAGAAAAAACTTTGCAATTTAAAAGCAAATACATTAAAAACTCAATAAATTAACAGAACTTAACAAAAGTTAAGTCATGTTCATTTTACCTGCACATACAGCAACATGGGCTTTCACAGATTTGTGTATGTGGAGCTGCGGTTGTCCTTAATGTCTTCTGGCGTGGAGTATTTGGGGCAGCGATGGGGCCCCTGATGCCACATGGAATGTTGAGGGGGGTATTGGGAGCTGTTGTAATGAGTTCCTCACTGACTGCAAAGGGAGGCAAGCCAATGATCGTTGAACCTGTAGGTCTGCAAGAGTCTTCAGCATCTGTATTTGCTGTTGGAAAACCCACATTATGTTCAGGTGCATCTCCCTGTCCTCTTTCTGCTGGGATTCCTGGGCCTTTCTCCTACCCTTCTCCAGGGTGTCTGCAATGTTCGCCCTTCTAGGCCCTTTGCTCATGGTCTGATGCAGAACTGGCTTGCAAGATCTCATTGAACATGTCATCTCGATTCCTCTTTTTTCTCCTCCTTATCTGGCTCAGGCATTCCACATGCATGCAGGGGCAATGGAAGCAGCTACAGCTAAAACACACACAGGTACCATTGCCAGTATAGACACAGTGGAAAGGAAAACTTACAATTCTGAATTCCTTTCCCCTGCTCTCCATAAGTTTTAAATAAGACCTGCTTATTGACGCTTCTGCTTGGGAGTGCTTGCATATGGCACCACTCACAGCACCAGCCACAGTGAGTGTGGCCAGCCAGAGGCCAGAGAAATGAGGAGGGAATTGTTCGGTTGCATGAAACTATGAACATAGGGTAGTGGCCCTGAATACTGGCACCGTTTTCCATAGGTGGTGGTGATTTTAGCTGATCTCTCACTCTTGAGGATAACAAAGGTACAGAGAGCACAGCTGCTGTTGGCATCCTGAAAGTGCCCAGGCCCGTATGCTACTAGCCTGTTTACTACAATGGTGCCTGCTGAAGTTATCGCTAACTGGCATGGGAAAGTGTCTACTGCAGAGGAAGAAATAAGGCTACCTTCCCTGGACATCTTTGGGAGAGGATCACAGCGTAGCTCCATGGAAGTTTCTTTGAGATCTCTCAGGGGGACTCAAGAGACATCTCTGTGTACATAAACAAACTGTTCCTCATGGCCCCCATTGCCTAATTCTACAGGAGAATTAGAGAGACAAGCTGGGTGAGGTAATATCTTTTATTGGACCAACTTTTGTCCAACAAAAGACATTACCTCACCAACCTTGTCTCTCTAATATCCTGGTACTGCTATGACTTCAAAAACTCTACAGGGGAACGTAAAGCAGATAACAATGCTACTTCTCTTTGTTGCAATGCTACCTCTTCTAGTATGAGTAAATTAATGAAAAGTCAATAGCTGTGTCCTGTTAAATTGGGGGCACCACCAGTACATTGATGTAACGGGAAATACAATTACACAATCTGTCCCCTGCATCGGGCTCATCCATGCTTGACTGCCAGGACTGAGGTGGAGTCTCAAACATGTTCTGGCTTGCGGCATAGCTGGACCCCCTGGTCACATGTCCCCCATCCTCCTCCTCTTTCTTCTCGATCTCCACGCCAGAGCCTATGACTTGGGCTCCTTGGAGGTAGCCACAGTGGTGTGTGGAGGGAGGTAGTGTCTCTGAAAGCATGGAGTGCAGCTCTTTGTAAAAGTGGCAGGTCTGTGACTCAGGACCAGATTGACTGTTGGCCTCCCTGGCCTTCTGATATGCCTGATGCAGTTCCTTCACTTTCATGCGACACTGCTGCTCCCTGTCATATCCCTTCTCTTGCATCCCCTGTGCAATCTGCTCGTAGATGTCAACATTTCTATGGCTGGTCCGCAGCAGTGCTTCTAGTCTCTTTTTCCCATAGGAGATCCAGTCTCTCCTGTCTATTTCAAGCCACAGTGTGCCTGGCGTAGGTAGCCGGCATGGGCAGCTACACACAGCATCGGAGAGCTGCTGGGTGTGCTCACCAAGCTGGACAATCAGGAAAAGGCATTTCAGAAATTCACGGGGCTTTAAATGAGAGGGAGGCCGTCTGGTTTCCATGACTCCTGGTCAGTGGAGGTCACAACTGTGACCAGAGCAGTCAGTGTGGGGCACTGTGGGACAGCGGCTGAAGTACTATTAGGGTCGACATACGTAATGCAGCGTCTACACTCACGCTGCATCTACCTTAGTATATCACTCATGGCTCAACGACACTCAGGGAGATGGTGTTACTGCATTGCAGTAACGGGGCACTTATATTGGTGGGCGACCAGTTTAAAGGTAGTCACTTGCACAACGAAGCTGACGCAAGGCAGCTTACGGTGACCTAACTTGGCAGCGGAGAACAGGCCTAGCTGTTTGTCTGCACCCTGCTGCTGTGCGTTGACAGTTTGTTAGAGCACTTTGCTCTAGTCTTCTTTGAAATGGGACTAGCTCAAAGTGCAGTGACCAATTGTTAATGGGTGTCAGCAAGGTGCAAGCGGACAGTCAGACTGCAGGAAGCTCGTACCTTGTAGAGTCACCCGCAGCTTGCCATAGCCTATTTGTTCAATTAGAGAATCCCTTTGTGTTGTTTAGCTTAATTTACTTTGGAAACGGATTAAATTAATCCACACAAAGGCACTTTTAGTGTGGAATAAGAGCATCTGCACAGGGAGCTAGTGCGGGATAGCTATTGCGCTTTAAATTCATACCTTAGCTTATTTTGTAATAGCTTCCCCATGTAGGCAAGTCCTAAGTACATGAGTTACTTTTGAAAATGGGAAAAGTTAATTAATATTAACATTTGAGAGATAACATAGAATCATAGAAGTATAGGACTGGAAAGGACCTCAACAGGTCATCTAGTCCAGTCCCCTGTACTCAAAGCAAGAGTACATAATATCTAGACCATTCCTGACAGGTGTTTGTCTAAACTGGTCTTAAAAACCTCCAATGATGGAGACTCTACAATCTCCTTAGGCAATTTGTTCCAGTGCTTAACTACCCTGACAGGAAGTTTTTCCTATTGTCCAACCTAAATCTTTCTTGCTTCAATTTAAGCCCCTTGCTTCTTGTCCTATCCTCACAGGTTAAGAAGAACAATTTTTCACCCTGCTACTTGTAACAATGTTTTACGTACTTGTAAACTGTTATGTCCCCTTCACAGCCTTCTCTTCTCCAGACTAAACAAACCCATTTTTTTTCAATCTTTCCTCATAGGTAATGTTTTCTAGAACTTTAGTCATTTTTGTTGTTCTCCTCCAAAGTTTCTCCAATTTGTTCACATCTTTCCTGAAACGTGCTGCCCAGAGCCGGACAAAATACTTGAGCTGACGCCTTATCATCACAGAGAAGAGTAGAAGAATTACTTCTCATGTCTTGCTTACAACACTCCTGTGAATCCCAGAATGATGTTCGTGTTTTTTGCAATAGTGCTACACTGTTGACTCATATTTAGCTTGTGATCCACTTTTACACCCAGATCCCTTTCTGCAGTACTCCTTCCTAGGCAGTCATTTCCCATTTTGAATGTGCGCAATTGATTGGTCCTGCCTAAGTAGAGTACTTTGCATTTTTCCTTATTGAATTTCATACTATTCACTTCAGACCATTTCTCCAGCTTGTCCAGATCATTTTGAATTTTTATCTGATCCTCCAAAGCACTTGCAACCCCTCCCAGCTTGGTATCATCCACGAACTTTATGCGTACTTTCTATGCCATTATCTAAATAACTATGAAGATACTGAATAGAATCGGACACAGGACCAATCCCTGTGGGACCCCACTTGATATGCCCTTCCAGCTTGACTGTGAACTACTGGTAACTACTGTCTGGGAACAGTTTTCCAATCAGTTATCCACTCACCTTATAGTAGCTCTATCAAAGCCATATTTCCCTAGTTTGTTTATGGGAAGGTCATGTGAGACAGTATCAAAAACCTTACTAAAGTCCAGTATGTGATGTACAAACGAGCATCAGATATCACCAGAAATCTTCATCTCCTTTAAATTTAGTTACGTATTGTTGAATAAGAATTGAGAAGTAAGAATTTGCTGTATAAATGGGGGTTCATTACTTTTGCTAACAAATGGATCTTAAATAATATCTGTACAATCTGAATGATTAATAATTTGCAATTGTAATGCCAAAGCGGTTGTCAGCGGATGGGATGGAATCTGGGACCACTGGAGCTAAACGCATGAGCCTCTCTACTGTGTGAGCTAAAAGCCACATTGTTCTTAGCTAAGGCTATAGCAGACTCATCTAGTCCCAGGTGGGCTAGGTGCCACTACAGGGGGACAGAGCGCCACACCAAGGCGACATGGCTCACACAGTGATCTAAATGAATAGGGCAAATATTAATGTAGCAGTTCTTACAGAGCATGAAAAAGTTGTGTTGGTGATTCAGGATGTGGCAGTCTTCCCTCTGAGTCTGTAGTGAACCAGTGGCCCATGGTGAGTTTGGTGTTAAGAGAGTGCTAGGCCATTGCAGAAGTCATCTTTTGGATGAAACTTAAAACTTTAGTTTTACTTTACTGTAGTAATGAAAGTTTATTTTGTTAATTTCTGTAGTCCTTATCATAACGGCAAATAGGTACCTTAATTACAGAAAATTAAAACTGAAAGTAATCAAATAAAATAAGTTTAATCAAATGCTAAATAGAGGAATGCCTGTTACAAATTGCCCTGAAAGTTGCTTGAGTCTGGCACTAATTGCTGAAAGTTGGAAATGAATGTCAAAGACATAGGCCTAGCATGCACTGCTGCCAGCATGGAGCATTATAACTTAAGTCACACTAGAAAGTGCTTTCCAGCCATTGTTAATTGCCTCATCAAGGTGCATGAGAATGAAAGTTTTGATTTAACCCAAGTGATCTAGCCTAATGTACTCATACAATTACATTCTGTCTACCAACACTGGGCAATATAAGCTGATGTTCTTCACTAGTCTTAAAACGTTGTGTTGCTATGTGTTGTTAAACAACTGCTACTGATCTACAGAAGTGGATGCATTTCAGTGGTGGATATAGTGATTGTTGCTGATGCTGTCAGTAAGATTTTGTTCTATGAAGTCCCATAAAATATACTGGGGCAGTTCTTTGGCCCTCTGAGCCACTCCAGTCTAAACAGACCTGACAGAGAAAGAGTGGGAGAAAAAGTATTTCACTATTTTACAGGTGGGGATCTGAGGAACAGGGAGATTAAGGGGGGAGGAGATTAGGCAACCAACTCAACCAACTCAGGAAGCCTACAGCAGAGCCAGGATGTAAACGCAGGTTTTCTGAGTCTCATTCTTGTGCCTTAACCACAAGACCCTCTTTCTTCCCAGCCTGATTTGTTGTTTAATGAAATGTTATGTCTGGCTCTGACTACTCTTTTCACTATACATTTTTACCAGGTCTTTGCATTGTGGAACTGCATACAATGGATGCCCTTTTTGTGATAAACAGTACTTAGTTTATGAACTGACATTCTGCAGTGGTTCAAGTGCAGTCTCCACTATGATTAACACTAATGTAACCCATGTGCGCTATTAAAGTCTCAGCAGTATTAGGTGCACAAACTCTCAAAGCATATGGTAAGTAAAGGCTGTCTTCAGTATTTCTGTCACAAGTGCTCTGAATTCATCCCAAAGGCTGGGACGTATGTTGACAACGACATCTTAAGCGAATGATATTATTAATAAGATACTGTAGTTATCGATAAGATACCGTTCTTTGTTCTTGTGCTATGGAAGGGTTCTGCAGCCACCAGATGGCAGCATGGGGGACTGTGTTTTTAGGAGAAGCACAAAACTGAGGTCAACTGACCGTGTTCCATAGATGCAGGGTTAACAGGGCCCATCCAGCAGAGAGAAACTGAGGATAAGGCCTAGAAGAAAGAGGCTTTACTTCCACTGGAGTGTCTTATCCTTGATTCTTTTAATTGCTATGGTATGGCTGACCTGAAAACTTATATTCCTTCAGGCAGCAACAAATTGTTTAATCAAAGAGAATTAATTTTTCCACTTAACCTTGCTGAGCATTTCTCTGTCTGTAAAGCTATATTCATTACAAAGCAAGTAAAGGGAGAACATTGTGCAGTACCTGAAGAGGTGTTATACTTGCAGAGGGGCACTTTCCTCCCTACATTAGAGAGCTGCTCAGTGGTAGTTATATCCATATTCTGAACCTTGACGAGCTGAAACTATTTAACAGCCCTTTCTGTTCATCCCCAAAGATGCACAAACACTCTGTGCTCAGCCCAGCGCATGTAGAAACTGTCTACGCTCACCAGATACCATAGCAGGCCAGCTGACACTAATCCCCCTGGGCTGCTCAGATAAGAAGTTAAGAAAAAAAAATGCACAGCTCTTCTCTCTTGCTGACAATGTGACCAAAAGTAGTATGCCTGCCTCTGACTTTCCTATCAACAGTGCTGTAAGAGCCTATAAATACAGCAGGGGCACACACTTGTGCTGCGGAGCCCACTTAGCTTGGGAATCCTCATTCCCTGGCTCCTTCACCCGATGCCAAATAATGCTACTGGATTGGAGCAACGCTCTTGGGCATTCAGAAAGGACTTGAGCAACGTGACAGCATCTGTTGTTTCAGAAACACAAACAAAACAAAACAAGTGAAACTAAAGCTTTTGATTAGGAACCAGTTGGTTTATTTCAGCTTCAAGAATCCTCTCCCCAGACATAATTTTTTGGTCTCCTATTGCACATTTTTCTGTTACCTTTTTACACCCTGCACTGCAAACTTCCTGGGCCAGGCTACTGCTCTCACAGTACGTCCAGTTCAAAGCAACAACGACAATTTCTTACAGGATGAAACTCACCCTCGGGCAGTGCTGCTGACACCACACAGCCTGCCCCCAGCCAATGCTGAACTGAACTGCATGACAGCTCCACGTACACTGGCACTGGGGAGGAACTAGAGGTTTGCCATGAAAGGGGCAATCAGATCCATGCCTACACAGATCCAATGGCTGGGAACCCTTGCTGAGAGGTAAGAGCCACTGTCTGAGCCCAGAGGTTGGAAGAGTGGCTTTGAATGATTACAGAGAAATTGACTGCCTCTCCCTGCGTCACTGGGAGGACGTATTCATTTCTGCCCAGTTATGGTCCGAAGCCCACTCGCTTGGGCTTTGTGTGGAGCAGTGCCAGGCTGGGCACTCACCCTTAGGACCCAGTGCTGCTCTCATGTTCTGCCACTGACTTTAATGGGAACAGGCTTGGTGAATAATAGTAACACCTGACAGCATTCATTCTGTCACTAATCTGAGGCCACCTAGAACACTTAAAATGGGTCTCTAGAATTAACATAACTATATAGTCAGATCGGAAATGCCTGTAATTGGCAGGAACCCCAAACATGGCAAGTAGTAGCATATTTTAGACACAACTCAACACACTAAAAACTTTTACCTGAATTATGATGAAAAATTATTCAAAATCATTGTATGTAAACATCTACACAGAAGGATATTAAAGCATCACTTGAGATAGTCTCAGCTGAGGATAATGAACCACATTCATCCCTGGCATA
The DNA here is from genome assembly GCF_965140235.1 of Caretta caretta. NCBI lineage: Eukaryota > Metazoa > Chordata > Testudines > Cheloniidae > Caretta > Caretta caretta. The sequence goes on from NC_134207.1 coordinate 158,855,965, forward strand.
GACGCAGATGGAAGCTACTAAGAAATATGCCCATTTATGCCAAGGCTAAAATTTGGCCAGGAATATTAAGGAACAATCTGTCAAAATATAAGCTCATCAAGCAATGTAAACGTGTCTTTATTTAACAGAGCATTTAGTTTGGATGGTTTGGGGATTTTGGTAAGCAAGGAATAATTTATTATTGTTAGTTTTAAGGTAGTACTTAGTCATGGACCTGGTATGCATTTCGCTAAGTGCTGTATGAACACTCCTCAGGAAGAAAGTTGAAATTCTAGTAACCCTCCAGGTGAGAGCGATTCAAGATGTCAGCAACACAGTTAGAGGCAAAAAGTTTTCCCCGATAAAGACCTGGTTCTACTCCCATTGAAGTCATCTGGAATTTTGCCATTGCCTGCAATGGAAACAGGAGCTGGCCCTAAGGTTTTTCAGTAAGGATTCCTCCTTGTTCTCTTCCCATTCCAATCAAGAGTAAATATCCTTAACCACAGTAGCCTAAAATAATGCCCCAGGGAAGAGCAACACCACTGCAGCAAGTGTTAGATCAAACAGCATACATTTTGTAGAGAAGATTATTCATTGTGAAAAATGTAAATTACATAGAAAAATTCAACAATTGTACAGTTTAGTTTTTATTTCTGTAATAGTTTTAATGAGAAAAGCTGTGATTTTATTTAGTGACTACAGGGGACCCATATGATTTTTTTTGCATATATATTTTAAAAATCAACCCAAAATTGAAGTGTTTGCAAAGCTGAGGGGTAAACCTAATAAGGTTCAGGAGGTTTGGTGTAGTCTGGTTCAGAACCTAAAATGCTGTAGGCATAGTACAGTGTCTAGTAGCAATCAAGCTTGCAGTGTTATTAGAACAGGCTCTCATGGTACTTTCTGCATCTGGTCAGATATGAGAATGACTTCTCTCTCTCAGTATTTTAACTCTACTACTTTGGCTCTCACCTGAAATTGGAAAGCAAAAGGACAGAAGCAGAGTGGAAAGTGGCCTAGAAATGTGTGAAGTTGGCAGCATGCTGCACAACACAAAACAAAATTTACACCTCATAAGTAAAGTTGTATATGCTTTAGGATAGGATAGCAACTGTACTAACCCAAATCAGTAGCTATCTAAAAGTAGCAAAGAGACTGAAAGTAGGTTTGGTATTAGATTGGAAACTCAATAAAAGCTTGCAGTTTCTTTTGTTGGAAAAGCCACTGTACAGAACCCTAATGTGACCACAAATGGAATATTACATGCAGCTCTGGCCTCCACCATTTGAGAATGATATAAAATAACTAGATACATATATAGACGGGCAACAAAAGAAGGGCAACTACAATGATCCAGGGATTGACGGATAAGACATTGATTATGAAGGTAGACTAAGGAAGTTAAAATTATATAATCTAAAAAAGAGGATTGAAGAGAATAAGACCACCGTCTATAAATACCATCAAGGCAACAATGTAGATAGAAGAAGAGAATTATCTAGTCTCAGAAGATGATAGGACAAGAAGCAATTGCCTGAAGCTAAAGAAGGAAAACGAGGATGAAAAAGTCTTTGCTAAGTATCTGAAAAAGGTTTTTTTCCCTTAAGAAGTAACACCAATTATGCAATAAAATAGATAATCAAGGAAAGTAGTTGAGGAACCACACTGCAGATATTCAAGAACAATTTAGACAAGATGTTACTGAAAACGTTTTAGTGAATAGTCCTAAGCAGATGGTTTGCATTTTGAACCAGCTTGAGCTTTTTCAGGGGGTGGTGGCTTTATTCTTGCACAACAGTTGCATTATTCTGAAACTCACAAATGGGATGATCACCCTGGCCAAGTCTCTATCCAATAGGATGATGTACAATCTATTGGTGTATTGCAGACAGAATTGGGTGGGTTTTGTTCCGCCGTCATAGCTATTTGGAAGTCCAGTAGCACTGACAAATTCAAGAAACCCTAAGCTAAGTAAGGATGGATGTAACAACCTGGTAGATGCCCTTGATATTGGTGGAATGTTACTGGAGAGGCAGTTTCTTCAAAGTGCTTTCCTCTTCCTAACAGCATGATCTCAGAGTTGCATGGGCTCAATTACATCCAGCTGCTCTTCATCCAGGCGCTGATCAAGGCATTAAGAAATCTGGAAGATGGTGCTGTTTAAGTCTGATGTAAAGGACACAATGAGCTAGCGTCATCTGCAATTTGCTGACACTTCAGCATGTGTTGTCTCACCAACTTTCCGTAATGTCTTCAGATGGATGCTGAATAATATGGAAGAGAGGACTGAACTTTGTGGGAATCTGCAGGCTAGGGCTTACGAGGTGTTAGGATCCAGCCATTTCAGAGTGTTCCCATTCACCCCTACAGCCTTTTGGAGGCAGGAATTGAGTACAGAACAAATTGCATAAATGGGGCTTTCAGACACACACATCACCATAAAAGTTACAGAAGAACATCCGGTGAGCACAAATGGCATCTCATAGACAGCAATATAAAACCTGCCTCCAATTAATCTAATAGAACAGCTGCAGTGATGTAACTGCACAGTGTACAAACAACCATACACCTAATAATGTTAAACACACTCTTAGCAACCCTCCCAAATTACAACAGCGATATGTAGAAGAAACAAGAACATTTTCTATTTACTAGAATTGCTGTTCACATTGTGGGGAAATTTCCTATTTGAGTAGGCAACTTTCATTAATGTTAACATGAGCACTGCCAGAAGAATATAACCCCTTTGTACTGTATGCATAGCTATTACAGACATTTAATCTGTAATGGAAATGCCAAAGGCTGAGTTAAGGAGGGTGCTGCAGTCCTGTCACTTACAAAACTTTCATGGTATGTTATTTACACACACATAAGGGCTGCACAATCATTATTAGACCAAAAGAGAAAACAGGCAACTGTGGCAAATGTAAATATCTGTATACAAAATCCAACATATTTGCCCTTAAGTTTCTTCTGCCTATTTCTTTGCCAGTGATGATTTTAATTATTTACTGTATCACACAGCTGAGGCTAAAATACTACTATGGTATACTGGATAATATACCAATGCTTTCCAGGAAGCATTATTCAACAACCAGTTAAAAGCATATTTGTTTAATCTGATTAGTCCCTCCCAAAGGCAGACGTAAATATGCACAGCTTTGCCAGGTTGTTTCAGGTGCACTGGCCACCATCCAGGTTCCTGAAGTGCTGCCACAGGATATATCTTGTTGTGGTGTAAGTCCCCCTTTTGGTTTGCACCAGAAGCACAAGGGCCATATAGAGTGGACACAGTTTTGAACAGGAAGAAAATACTCAAATAGAAGATTACCCTTTAAATATTTCACTATTGGATGTTTCCCATAGCACTAAAGCATTCTCTGGGTTAAACTAGGAAGTCAACGGCCAATCCTGAGCACAGTATAAAGGATGACATCCCTAAGATCTGCAAGGCGGAGACCTTCCACATGTGGATTTCTCCCATGGATCCATCCGACACGGAAACGTGGTTCAGTCATCTCTGCGACACCATTTCTCCTATCCCAGAACCCAATGAGGCAGGATCCATGAAAGGATGGGGGACAGGAGTAAGAAGATGAAGGGACTGTGTGGCCCTATATTAGGTGGGGTAGGGCCTATGGAGCACAGTCCCCAGGGACTGGGGAACTCCAGACAACCTGCAGTTGCATTACCTGTATTACAAAGCACTGCCACAATGAGAAACTGCCCTGAAGCAGTGGCCAATGGAAATTGCTGGCAGTGGGGAGCCTGGCTGTCATGAAGTTGGGGTTTGCTGGAAGGAGGAAGCACAGAGTTGGCAAAGAGGCATAGCGCTTCTGCTTGGATAGCCTTCCAAGGAGGGGTCCCACCAGAATTTTCCTAAGGAAGGGGCTGGCACATTTATGTTCTCGCTAAGCCCCCTCCTCTCTTTCTGGAGCAGACCTGAAAGTGGAAGAGGTGGAGGAAGCTGAGTGAGGAGATAGCAGTCTGGGTTTCTGGGAACTGGGAAGCCAGGTTCAGGTGGTCCCAGGGGCCAGAGCCCCAGGATGAGCCACCGCGCCTCTTCTCCAGGCCATGTTGGTTGTTTTCCTCTACCCTCACCCTCCAGAGAGAAGAGGACCAGCCAGGACTATGGCTAGAGGGGGGTGTGTGGGAGGGTGGGGCCCTTTGCTTCCCCTGCCCTTTGTTGCTCCCAAATACCTCCAGATCCTGGGAGATCCTCCCTGCTTGTGGGTGGGCCAAGAGTAGGAGCAAACCCCATTGCTCCAACAGACTAACGAAGGAGAAACTCCACAAGGGAATTCTTATGGAGATTTCCTCCTCATGAGCCCCCTCCCACAAGGTTTACCATAGGACAGGGCTGTCTGAACCTCAGCTTTTCATAAAATCATTGGCTTTAATATCTGAGTAAGGGCTAGGTTAAAATTTAACACAATCCTCAGAATCTGGCTCCAAGAAGCCAGGGACTAGGGGTAAAAGAATACATCAAAGTAGCCAATTTAATTGGTTTGTTATGTGAAATAGTAACCAGATAGAGTGCACTAAAATATATCAGTAGTGACAAGTCTAAAACTATCATCAACTAAGTACACAGAGTTGCAATACTTTAAATTGCCAAAATATGGTATTTGGGGCTCGTCATCCTTTTTAAAAAGACTTTTATGGGGATGTTTGTGTGTACAAACTGCTGAGAAGAGGGAGTTTTAAACAAATACATGGGCCTTGCATAATTATTACATATTCCCAGATTAAAAATCACAATTTTAAAGAAGAGATTTATTTTAATGAATATAGCTAAATCGGTCCCTTTTATGGATAAGACTTATAAAAGAAAGAAAGATTGTCACAGGCAACTGTTACTCTATTCAAGACTGCGGACACAAAAGCTGGTCTCATGAAATGAACTACAAAGGCAGTTTTGTTTGTTTCTGCAGCTACTATCTAACCATCTAAAATATATCCTAATAGATAGTTCTCAATTAAAAAAGCATATGAGTGCACACAATTTTCTGCTTGCTGAGGGTTCATGAACAAGGCTGCTTTTCTCAACGTACTGAAGATTAGATAGATTATCAGCCATGTTTCCTTTTGCAAACGAGGTTTGTGAAGTTTTAGAGTTTCTACCTCTCTAGCCATCTGAGATAATATGACTGCAACATAAAACATGCCGGATCAAATTCATCACTACTCTAACTCTGTTGGCACCAGGGAAGAATTTGGCTCATTGACTGTAGAAAGTATTTGCAGTCAGACCTGATCTTACACTTTGCATATTAAACATTCTCAAAATAGAGAAAGAAGCAGGTTTTATCCCAGGAAATCTCCATCTTTTATTTCATTGTACATCTGACATACATTATACTGTAAACAAATAAATTACATACAGTGGAATAACAATAAACGGACACATGTTTAGTCTACTGATCTGTAAGATAAAATAATTGCCCTCCCGCTCCCCTCTTAGTGCACTGGAGCAACTGGAGCATTTAGAGAGCTCTGCTCCATGGTCTGCAAGGGTGCGGGGGTGCCGACTCCTGTATACACTCTGCAAATCCTACCCCCTATAGTATAACCTTACTGCTTCTGCCACAGTAACACTCTTTGTGGCCACGGAGGATGGAGCAGGATTTTGCCCCACAAGCAGTGTTTCGCTATAACTGAGTCCCCTGTAAATGAGTTCTATTTTACTTGATTAAAAATATGTTTAGATTAGGACTTTAATCCTCACTCTGTGCTATAGAGCACTGCAGATATTTTCATTAGTCTTTTCTTTTCTATGGATTGAAAGACGCAGCTGAAAACAAGGTTTCTTTGGAGAGACACAGGCCAAAGGAAACAATTCAGAAGAGGCATTAGCAAGATGGAGGGGGCACATCTGCTCGCTCCCTGCTCATTTTTATATTTTTATTGTTTATTTGCTTCTCAAACAAGATAAAACAAGGAGGGCTGATTCTGCTCCAATTCAGAATTCACAACTGCCATGTTATGGGTTGCTAACAATTTGAAATCTAATCCATTTCAAGAAAAAATCATTTCAAATACTTCACCTGCTCAGAATCCCTGTGTTTTACAACATTTTCCTAAATTTTTTAAAAATTTTGTTCTCTTTCCTGTTGCTGTGAGAAAGTCTATTGTTTGTGAGAGTCTCTCTTAATGATGATAAAGGGGAAAACAGAGAAACTGATACACAGAGTGACAAAATAAACACAAAGGAAAAAAAAATTTCTTTCTGTCTTTCAGCTATGGTAATCCTGCATGTTAGTTGTAACAAGAGTAGGTAAATATGTATGGACAGAGTGTGAGTTTTAAGTTGACATGGTCTTACATAAAATGGCTGTGGAATTGTGTCAAATGCGGTAAGCAAATAACTAAAACAAGAAGCATCAAATATTTCAGCAGAGTATTTACTATCTGAGAATCACTAGTAAATTCAGAAAGACCACTAGAGTTATTGGACTTCTACTATGTACTGTTTGAAATATAAGTATTTAAAATAAAAAGAGCCAGACCTTTGGTAGCCATTTTGAAATCAACTTTTTAGAGCTTTTGCAAGAATCAGTTATTTATTTTTAATGTAAACTTGCACATTTAGGTCCTAGTCCTCCACAGAATTAAAGGTGGACTGAACTTTCTGCACTATGGGCCTGATTCAGCACTACTGCCGTTAAGGAGAGTTGAACATTTACTGCAGTTAGAGTTAGATCAAACCCTGTGAGTCATGGGCCCACTGGTAGTGCATAAAGTTGAGCAGGTGGGACTGTAAATCTTGCAGAATCAGGGTCTTAGAGTACTGGGCAACGGAAGATTCCAAAATGAAATATATGTATCACTTTCAGTAGCATTTATGTGTTTCACTGTGACATTAAATTCCACCTAGAGAGTCAACTCTTCAAGGTAGGGATATGTCTTATTTACTAATTTGTCCAGTGCCCGGCACATTGAGGGTGCTTAGGGTTGCCAACTTTCTAATCGCACAAAACCTAACACCCTAGCCCTGCCCCTTCCCTGAGGCCGCTCACCCCGCTCACTACATTCCCCCTCCCTCGGTGGCTCGCTCTCCCCCACTCACTTTCACTGGGGTAGGGCAGGGATGTGGGATGTGTGAGAGAGTGAGGGCTCTAACTGGGCTGTGGGCTCAGGGGTGGGGCCAGAAATGAGGGGTTCAGTGTGTGGCAGGCGGCTCCAGGCTGGGGCAGGGAGTTGGGGTATGGGCTCTGGCTGAGGGTGCGGGCTGGGGATGAGGAGTTTGGAGTGCAGGAGGTTGGGGCCGAGGGATTGGGGCTGGGAGCTGTCCCTAACTATTTATCCCAAACCATTTTCTGTATCATTGAGACTCCCCCTAATCCCCTCTAATTCTCCTTTCCCACTATCTCCCCTATCTCCTCTCTTTGGAAAATCCACATAGAAATACATCAAAAGGCAACGGGCCTGATTTTGTACCCACTCACACCAGCTTTACATTGGAGTTACTTCTGACTTACACTTGTTTGAGATCAGAAGAGCCTTTACTGCTGCTCCCACAAACAGTACTGGTTTGTCTATCATGTTGCTGCACTTATGTGCAAGGCTCCATGTTTGTCACGGAGGTCACGGATTCTGTGACTTTCTGTGACCTCCATGACTTCTGCAGCAGCTGCTGTGCCTGGCCTGGGGGCTGCCTGAGCAGCTCAGGCAGCCTCTGGGCCAGATGCAAGGGTTGCTGCTGGGGCAGTCTCAGTCCCCCCTTCCACCCTCCAGAAGCAGGAGTTTGGGTGTGGGGGGGCTCAGGGCTGGGGGTGTGGGGCCGTGTTTACCTGGGGGGGCTCCCCAGAAGGGCAAGAGGAACTCTCCTCCCTCAGCTCCGGGCAGCCTCTGCCGGCAGGCACCGCCCCCACAGCTTCCATTGGCCACAGTTCCCAGCCAATGGGAGCTGCAGAACAGGGGCTTGGGGTGGAGTGGAGGCAGCATGGGGAGCTCAGGAGCAGGGTAGGGAGCCTGCCCCAGCTCCACCCCCCAAGCACCCGCAACGCCCCCCTCCTTGGCCGTCCCCCCCGAGCTCCTGCCACAAGTTTTAGTCAGGGGTATATAGTAAGTCATGGACAGGTCACTCACAGGCCGTGAATTTTTGTTTACTGCCTGCGACTTTTACTAAAAATACCCATGACTAAAACGTAGCCTTACTGATGTGTAGATCAAACTCAGTAAAAGGATTAGATCCTCCTGTTGGGATTTTGGACAAAAGGTGGAGAAGGAGTAATGTCCATCAGGGAGCCAATAGGCAGGGAAAGTACCAGGCGGCACTGTAAATGGGACAGTATTCGCCTGTTCTTTGCAAGTAAGTTGGTGTTACTGGCAACTGACCTTTAGGTGAAAATATTGACTGCGGTGGAGTAATATTACTTGTTAGTTATCCATTTGCAGTACTACAACCCCTACACATTTTGGTGAGAGGCATCCATTGTTTTATTTCTCATGCTATTACAACACTGATAGCATAGCCACACATAGTCTGATCGCATAGCCAATGAATCACTCCAGCAAATAATGAAGAAATATGTTTTGATAAAAATTGATAATTGCTATAGAGAAAATGAAACAAAACATCAATCTGAAAACTCCCCTGACATAAATAGAAAACAGAGCTGTTCCTGTTGAAACTCCCACCAGACTTATTCACTAGAAACAAGTTCTCAGAAAGACGACATAAAAGAAGTGCAAACCCAGCCAAAGCAAATTCATTTTCTTTAAAATTTACGCAAATATGTGTGGAAATTTTATTTTTAAGGCATCTGCCCAGCTCCAAAATATAAAAGTGTGTAAAAACATTAATGTAGTATAATCATGAATAATGTGCTTCAGTAAGATGACAGTCATGGCTTAAAATCACAGTGAAGGGAAGTTTCCAGTGAAGTATTTCAAACTGTTAAGAATTAATGCGTCTTTGAAATCAATACAGACAAATAAGGATTTTTTAAAATCTACTAAGTCCTCCACAAAATAATCCAAATATAAAAAAAACATGTGTCTAAAACATCTGAATTACATTAGTGGCAGAGGGAATAGAAAGGAAATGCACTTTAGTTGCATCTGTAATCTTTTATGCTCATCTAATATCCTCTGAAGGTATTATTTAGACAATATATTTCTCAGTCTGGCAAGCTCAGTCATATTCCCACAGCGTGCATCAGATTTTAATGCATTTTTAACTATGCTGTTAGAGGCATACAGAACTAAAATGTAGGTGACATTTTATTAGTAGCTGTAGGCAAACCCAGATCTGGCTACTTTATTATTTATCTCCCTGTACATATGTGATCTGGTGCTTTTAACTTTATTGACTAATATTATGCACCAGAGAGAGGATCTTTGCTGTATACTCCTCATGAAGGGAAAACAGAAAGGTCACAAGGTAAAAGAAAACTCCATTTTCATCATAGCTTTAATGTACTGCTCCTAAGGGAATTCCAGTTGCTTTAGAAAGGTTTAGATATATATGGGTGGGCCTCTGTTGCTCCTGAGCCCACTAAAAGCCTATCCATCTGTGCACAATGCAATGTAATAAAGGCACAGTAAAAAGGATAGCTTTAACTTGTGTACATTATCTAAGTAAAAGCAAGTCTGTCCTGCAGTTTATTACCATGTCTATAATTACTTTACTTGCCCCCCCCACATCCCTAAAATAAGGTTAATTTTTTAACATTAAGTGTGGAAGGCATAAAAATGTTACATTGCAGCATGATATTCTTTCCAATAATAAATGGGATTTTCTGCTACAATGAATGGGGGAACCTGAAAAGGTTTTATTGGGACAAGACAAAAGGTCAAAATCTAAATCTCATAGTACGAATCTCAAGTCCCAACAAGTTAGGGATAAATGGAATAACCAAAACTGGCACACATGTAAACCAAAAAAAAATATTCACCCCATCCCCCTCTGAGATATAAACTGGCAGAGAGCAGTTATATATAAAACTTCCTCATACAATTGGATATCATTAAATAAGAAATAAAATTATAAATATCTTTCAGTAACTTAAAGGAAGAAACCCGTAACTCAATATTGTAGTTTTCTCAACATCCTAGGCTACAAAAACTCCATCGAATATGGAAATCCAAAGTGAAGGTTCCTCTTGGAATGCTAGTGTCCCTGAGTGGTGTCAGAGTGGAGATGGAACCTAAGGTGCAGGAGCCTTTACTGTCTGAATGAAAAACCTACCTCTGTAGGTCCTGGCTCACAGACTCAAAGGCTGTAGCAGGCTCATCAACTGTTGTGGCCTAGCCACCACAGAAGACGACAAAGCACCACACTGAGTGGGCATGGCTTACATTGTTGATAGATTCATAGAATAAGGCCAGAAAGGACCACTGTGATCACCTAGTCTGCCCACAAGCCACAGACCTTTCCTGAAATATTTCCTAGAGCGTTTTCTTTTAGATAAACACCCAATCTGGATTAAAAGATTTTCAGTGAAGGAGAACCCACCAGAATCCTGAGAAAGATGTTCCAATGCTTCACTGCTAAAAATGTGCACCTTATTTCCAGTCTGAATTTGTTTAGCTTCAGCCATAGGATCTTGTTATAACTTTGTCTGCTAGACTGAAGAAATTCCACTCCCTCCCCTCCTGTGAGCACTGGGAAGGCACCTCTGGCCCCCACCCCCGGAACACCTGCCTGGGAATGGGCGGGTGGGGGGGGGGGAAGGTGAAGAGCCCTTGGATTTCCTTCCCCAACCTGGAAGTGGGGGAGAGGACCATGTTCCAGCTTCCTTCCCCCCAGTGCTGGGAAAAGGAGAAGAATCCCAAAAGGAGCAGAAGTGAGGTGGGGGAGGGGGAAAGGGTGAACTAATGAGGGATGCGGGGGCTGAACTGATATGGAACTGGGGGGGGGGCAGGATTGATTTGCAGGTTGGGGCAGAATTAGTTGCTGGGCAGGGGATGTCCAGACGTGGCGGACAGAGCTCCTGCAGCAGGGTCAAAATCACCTTACCCCATTAACTTGGGAGCAAGGGCAATGCTAACTGTCTGACTCATACATTGAGGATGGGGGGAGGCAGTTCAAAAGGTACATCTGAAAACACAATATGATCTCTTTTTTGAAAATCTCATGATTTTGGAGCCAAACTCATGATTTTTGATCTCTTGAGGTTGGCAATACTGAGGCTGAGATCAAGACACCCCTTATCTTAGTTTTTTGATATGCTAAGCAGATTGAGTGCCTTAAGAAAGCTAACATCAGAAATATGGAAATTTGCTGTTAAAGCCACCTAAACAACCTGACCTCTGCCCTGCATCACCCTGTCACCAAACACACACACGTACTTAAGGTATCAGTGACTCTGAAAAATTATCTAACTCCCTTACTCTTTGCACTGCTGCTACGAACATCTCCTTTTGTCAGAACATATTAGCTATTGTTGGAGATCATGTTAATTGTGCACAGTCTCACACTTCCTAGATGTTGAATTCAATTCTTATAAAGTATACTGTCCAGAATGACTTATCTAAATCCCTGATCATAGGAAAATAAATGTAACTTTTTCTGCTACTGCATTTGATGAACTTTTCATAACTGCTACAAACCCACGGTTACTCACTTTTTCTAATGCTTTTTTCTTTCTTTTGAGTGATTTCATTGTACTTAACCATATAAAAATAGCTTTATTTCCTCCACTCAAAGCTTTGCTTTTCCTTGGTATCATTTATAGTAAGTCACATTTGTGTCTCTCTAATAATCTAATACATGTTCATAAAAACTATTTTTCTGCTAGTCTCTATTAGAAAATACTGGATAATATTAATCATGATTTACTGTCCCTTTGGTCATTAACTTAAGCCATGATAGTAGAATGTCCCCTCTGGCCTTAGCAGGTCAGGGACTGTGGGAGGGGAGGGGTGGAGTGTTGATTTAGTAGGTAGGGGGTTGACCATTCCATCGGATCCTGGTAGGAAGGAAGGTAACCCACTGGCACCTGGGTCCTCCTTTTCTTCTAGTCTCCCTCCCATGTAGGGATTATGTATGAGGTGGGGCTGGGGCCAATTCAGGGATGTGAGGGAGCCAATTGGCTCAAACAAACATACCTCCCCATCCCCAACCACCTCCCAGCAGTCGTTCTTGATTCTGAACGCTGCCCAGCCCTATAGGTGGTATAGCTATCAGAGTTGAGTCTCTGGGCTTGCTGTGAGTCTGACCAGATCACCTTCTGTGGTCAGGAAGGAATTTTTTTCCTTGGAAAAAGATCGGCAAGTTGCCCAGTGGGTTTATTATAATTTTTTTTTGTTCTTCTTTCTTCACAGCATCCTGGAGGACTGGTAAGTGGGCATATGGATGAGAGAGAGTGCCAGAAAAGGTGGGGGAGGAGAGGTAATAAACATCAAAAATATTGTTGCAACTTGTGGCTGGTGTCCAGTGCAGGTAGCAGACTTCTAGGGCTAGCTCCTGGGGAAACCCTGAGCAGGTGATCGTGCATGTGTGTGTGCGTGTGAGAGAAAGACTTAAATCTCCACAGCTGCCACTCATCTATACCCTCATTCCCCCTCATGGATCAGTAGTAGGAGTTTACTACCAGGGTCCCTCTCATTCCTTGGTTGTATGATATGAGGTCTTTTAACCCTGCATTGGACCTAATTAATGCCTGGCAGATTGGAGGGGCGGGGTGTTTCAGCCCTCCCTTCTGCATATTAAAATTAATAGAGTTGCAGCCTGCCACTTTAAATCCATTCACATGTCTCCTGTGTATCCTGATCAATTCCCTATCCTTTACAAACTACTGCAGCCATTCCTTTTGTGAAGACCAAATACAATAGATCTATATTTTTAAAAGTAGACCAATGATCGGAGTTAATCAAGTATTCTGTGTTTCAAGGTGGATGGAGTCAACTGATGGCTTTTGAAAAGTTACCTATAAATAGGGCTGTGCCAATAGATCATTTTTCAGTTCACAGGCCATTTAATAAATAAATAAATAAAATAATTCAGTGTCATCTAATTTTTTTGAAATGTTTGGCAAATTGAAAAGTCAAAACAAATTTCATTTGGGTTGAACAAAATGTTCCCCAACCCCCATCCCCATGTGGCTCTGCACCCCCACTCCCATTCAGTCCATCCCTCCACTAGCCTTTCTGAATCCCAGTCTGTGACCATCTTCCCAGCAGCCCCATGTGCCCCACTCTGTCCGTCCTGCCCATATGTGAATCCTCACCTGGCCCTGCGGGCAGAGCACTGTGAGGAATGCAGCCTCTGCTCTCTCCCTATTGCCTGTCACAGCTGGTGAGTGGCTTCCCTCTGGCACCACAGCAGCCCCTGGTGGGCGAAAGGCATAACTGCAGTGCATCTCTGGCAGAATCTATTTTTTACAGAGAAAAAAAAATCTGCAGGGGACATGAATTCTGTGCATGCACAGCGGCACAGAATTTCCCCAGGAGTACCAGTAATACTGAGTTAACTGCTGCTTTTCTCTCAGAATGCATAGGTAAATCGGATCTAGAAACTATAGCTTTCCACCAAGCAGATTCAGTGCAATGCATGTTCAATGAAGTGAGTGTGTTGTGAATTTGTGTGCCTTCAATACAGTAAGTGTGGATTTATCCTTAGGGAAAAGTCCAATAGAATTTAATAGGGATTGAAACAATAAAAGTTTCACAGAAATTCATCTAAATTCTACAGAAATTGTTCTAAAAACCTATAGAATTTAATATCCTTTCTTATGTTTTTTTGAACCTTACTACAGCTGATGCATAGTTCTATATCTAGGGCCCTACCAAATTCTCTGTCCATTTTGGTCAATTTCACGGTCATAGGATTTAAAAAATCGTAAATTTCATGATTTCAGCTATTTAAATCTGAAATTTCTCGGAGTTGTAATTGTAGGGGTCCTGACCCAAAAAGGAGTTGTGGGGGGGTCGCGGTGCTGCTACTCTTACTTCTGCGCTGCTGCTGATGGTGGTGCTGCCTTCAGAGCTTGGTAGCTGGAGAGCAGCAGCTGCTGGCCAAGATCCCAGCTCTGAAGGCAGAGACACCGCCAGCAGCAGCGCAGAAGTAAGGATGGCCTGGTCTGGTATTGCCACCCTTACTTCTGCGCTGCTTCCTGCAGAGCTGGGCCCTCAGTGAGCAGCCACCACTCTCCGGCCTCCCAGCTCCAAAGGCAGCAGCGCAGAAGTAAGGATGGCATGGTATGGTATGGCCACCCTTACTTATGTGCTGGTGGTGGTGGGGAACCGCTTTCAGAGCTGGGCGCCTGGCCAACAGCCACCACTCTCCAGTCACCGGCTGCCCAGCTCGGAAGGCAACACAGAAGTAAGGGTAGTAATACCGTGCCCGCCCCCCCCATAACCTTGTGACCTGCCCTGCAACTCCCTTTTGGGTCAGGACCCTCAACTTCAGAAACGCTGGTCTCCCCCATGAAATCTGTATAGTATAGGGTTAAAGCACATAAAAGTCCAGATTTCACAGTGGGAGACCAGATTTCATGATCCATGATGCATTTTTCATGGCTGTGAATTTGGTAGGGCTCTATCTCTATTGTTTGAATATAGAATGATTCAAAATACCTACAGAATTATTTTCTATTAAATTCTGTAGGACTGTTCCATAAGGGTAGGCACATGTTTCACATCAATGTTAAATTAAATACAAGGTCTTAACCTGAAATCAGACAAAATTAGTTGCTTTTAACAGCCTATGGACCATGTGCTACCAACAGATCCACACTGCAATTAGATCTTTTTAGATGGGATTCCCCAGGCCCTCAAAAGTTCCTCCAACAGGCACAGATTCCCATATACACAGGTCTTCTCTGTAGGCACTGGCAGTCTCAGAAAAGTGTGTTTTTCTTCAAAGAACATGGAGTTATGTACACAAAACACTAACTAGCAGTGAAGACACAGTAGGAAATAGGAGACTGTAGAGCCACATTTTTTAGCACGTGGCATGCCAACAGCTTAATTTGTGCTCTTGAGCTTCCACAGATACGTAATCAGCACTGATTTATCTGGCTCTATACCATTCTATATACATCACTTACAGCTAAATCAGAGATCAAAATGCAGAATCTAGCATTTCAATGCATCAGGCGGACTTCTGACACTACTTGAAGGCCTTTGGGCCCTAAGCCAGTGACTGGTTACAGGTACATTGGCATAAATGTATATGTGATAATGTGTATTATATGGTAATATCGGACATGCTATTTAAAGGAAATAGAATCATTTTTCTTCGAATATCACTCTGAAATATCAGAGGATGAGAACCACCTCAAAATATGACAGATCTTAGAGTCTCTTACTTAGTCTTTACTCTGACAAATTCCACTGCATTTCATGGGACTCAGCTTGAGGAAAGACCGAGTCGTAATAAACTGAGTAAGAACCTCACAATTCAGCCTAAGGTGAATATAAGTAGAAAATTAATTTGTAGTTAAAGTTCAAAATTTTGGGAAAAAGAGTATCATTTTCTGCACATTTTCAAAAATGCAATGTGTAAATAAAGACATGAAGTGGAATTTATGCAGTCAAAATGTAACGTGGGGGAGTGGTAATGGAGTATTTTGTGGCATGTGGCATACACGAGTGAAGTGAATGGCACGTTGTATACCTACGGCTTGTCTCTGACATACCACTGGTGAGCAGTGTCTTAACAGTTTTAGGTGGCATGCCTATTCTGAAAAGCAGGTGAGGGACAGGATTTTCACTTCATTAAAATAGATGCCATAAAATACTGAGTCATCTACCTCATGATTTTAAAATACATGGTTAAATTTGGAGTCATCCGACTTATCTGATGTTGCAAACACTGATGGGGGCATTGGACTGCTGTATGAGAACAGTTTCTCAGATTTTTTTTTAATTTTTTTAAACAGTTCACAAGTATACAATATGTGCTGCCCATATATTTATATTGACATAGGCAGCTTGTCCATTATCTACACTGGATCCATAGTTATCAAAAGTAAATATTGTCAGGACAACACACCCTGCAACAATTTTTGGAGTTCATTGGAACCCTGCTCTTTCATCAGAAATTTAAGTGCTTAACTAATAATCGCTACTCTTATTCTGAACCAAAATCAGAGAGCTAAACACCTCTAAAATTGGAGAATCAAAACCTGGATCTCAATTTCACATTTGCCCTTACCTCTACCAACCAAAATCCCAAACCCACAAGCCAGCAGAGTTGGAGGTTAAAGGGTCTGTTACTTCAGGCACAAGGAGCAAAGTATGTATTTCTTAATCTAGTTTATTTTAATTTCACACTGAGGAAAGCTACAAACAAATAAAAATAAAAGCAATTAGCCTCCTTAATCAGCTTAATCAAATATAGTCAGATCTTACTGGAGCTGGGGTGGCTGGCTTGCAGTGCTGAGCTCAACCCGGCATGACAATTATTGATCAGAGGGGCTGTGAGTTTAAAAAGGGTTGTGTCTTTTTTAAATATTATAGTTCTTTATTACGCTTTGTTGCTGTTCTATATCCATGTTCAGTGTTCCAGTGTAGGCAAAACTTCCATTATACCTTCCTGGCTAGGTGTTGACACCCGCCCACGGCCATTCTAATGAGATCCTAGACACGTACGAAGTTTTTGCAATCTGAATGACAGCCACAAAAAGTTTCGTGTTTATTGAAGGCCTGACTCTAACCTCATAATAGGGTTTCAATTGTGGATAGATTTTGCGCTGGCCTCAAATGGTGCGGATAGCATCCAAAGGGAGTAAGGGTGGCAGGACTGGGCCCTGAATATGTTAGTAAAAACAGCTTTTTCAGGGCTTGATTGTGCAAATTGCACAAAGGCTAAACGATTGCTATGGAGACACTCTGCTCCAAGGGGAGCACCACAAGGCATCCTGCCTTTGGGTAATGAAGCTTATTCCCTTCATGTGATGTCTCTGCTCTCTGTAGAGTGCTGTGTGCCATTTTGCCAAGTTTGCATTACATACCTGTTCTCTCTTGGCTGAAGGGGATGCATATTCTGCTGGGCCCTTATGTGGGCTGTGCTGTCGGTGATGGCTCCTTGCAGTCTCTACCACACTGTATCACTCAGCGAAATCCTGAATTTAGCATGAATGGCCAGTCCTCCTTGCTGCCAACAAACTGATCTATGACTCTTTCCATTTCAAAGTTGATAAAACCTTTAGGGAGTACTCTCACTGTCCTGTACACACTTCTGAAACCCTACTTACTTCACACGTATGTGGGGTTCGCTGTGCAGTATTGGGGAGCCAATGTAGTTATGACATAGCAGAGCAATTGAAAAAAAATCCATGCCTTCCTTTGAGTATAAATAAATTCATGCCATTTTTTAAGCTCAGGCCATCTCAAAGTTTCAAATTTTTGAAACATTTTTGTGCTGATAAACCACATTTTTCTTACAAACTGTCAAAATTTCATAATTTTTCAACTAGCTCAAATGCAAATTTTATTGAGAGGTGCTGCGAGAACATTCTCAAAGGCCTGCATACATGACAGGACCTAGGAGTAACCACCACGAGACTACCTAAGCAGAGAAGATGTTCTCAAGATAAGCAGGTACACAGTGTCTCTGCTCTGAAGCCTGCCAATAGCTTGTGGTATGGTCAAATCCTATGGTCCTTGCCTACTACTTCCTCAGGGACATGTCTATTGAAGTCAGTGCACCCAGTCTTGGTAGTTTTACTTGGTCTTTAGTCAGACAAAACTCCCAGGGCTGGCTGAGAAGTCCAGTCCAAATCTCTGAGGGGGTAGATATAGAAGGAAAGTTCAGCAGAATCTAAATGTCCTCTCTAGCCTTGGGAAAAAGTCTGATTTCAGTTGGAGTTTTGCCCAATAGGGACGGAGTGAACAAATACCTAAATTGGCCCATTAGGAACAAAATTATTCAGCAACATTTTCTTTTAAATTTAAATAAAAGCTTTTTATCTTTA
This sequence comes from Caretta caretta, assembly GCF_965140235.1. Classification (NCBI taxonomy): domain Eukaryota; kingdom Metazoa; phylum Chordata; order Testudines; family Cheloniidae; genus Caretta; species Caretta caretta. Next base: position 158,873,817 of record NC_134207.1, read on the forward strand.
AAAACAGGCCCCAATGTAGTTATTACACTGATTTATAAAACTGGCCACTCTATAAGGAGGATTTGGGGGAGTTGAACCCAAATCAAAATGCCTAAGAATATGTATGGAAATGTTTGACAGAACATAGAGTTTCAGAGTCCAGGTTAATACAGTTCAGGCCATTCATATTGTAGAGATTATGATTCTGTTTGGCAGGAAGTTTGCATTATATTAAAGTGTGAATTAATTGACCTAAACATGATTTTTTGTGGCTGAATCAAACATTTCTTACTGATGGAGTTTCATATGTGATGTCTCTGAGTATTTTCATAGTATTATAGGCAGTGTCTAGGTGCTTAAACACATTATAGTTTTTTTCCCTTCAGCCAGGGGTTCTGGAACTAGGGGTGCTCGGAGTGGGGCAGCACCCCCTGGCTTGAAGTGGTTTCATCCTATACAAGATTTACAATTTTGCTCAGTGGCTTTCAGAACCCCCCACGCTATAAAAATTCTACCAACGCCACTGCCCTCAGTTAAAGGTTAACATTAATAAATAAAACAAAACACAAAACAAAACAAGCCCTCATAGTAGATGGATGTCTGTTACAAAGTATTTCTGCTGAATTTTAATCCAAAAAAGCAGGATTTAGTGCTGGTATTTTTTAATTAAAATCCCCATCACTCAGCTCCTTTTTTGTCCTATGGAATATCTATCAATCAGGAAGAATTACAGCAGGATGTACCACTTGGCAGGAGGCCATTCTGTCCCCTCCACCAATCCTGCCACAAACTTTTTTCTTCTCCCACACCCACCATTCATTAACTAAATGTACTGAATAAACCTGAACATCTCAACTAAATCCTATTGACCCTGGATTTGCTGCTTAATGCTAAAACCCAAGTGACCCATATTTCTCCTGTTGATACTTCTATCACTGACGGCAGCCAGCACAGAAAAATATCTCAGTTACATTAAAATATTTAAGGAACAAGATTTACAGAACTCATTATTCAATCTTTCTGCTACTGTTCATGAACTTTACATAAGCTCTTGCTTCTTGTGTGGATTCATTCTTTCCTTTGGTGCTTCATAAGCAACAAAGTGCATCTGTTGCTTAGCAAATGGAACTGGCAAAATGCAGTTATTAATATGATAGATTTGGATTTAAAAAACAACATTGTCTTAAAAATTCTGTGCAACTATGTTTCTGTGCATTCTACATGTTCCTGCCAGAAAGAGTTATTAGAATTTACAGAAAAATATAATTACAGAAAAACTTTATTTTCATAGGAACTCACAATGAATTTGCAGCATTAAAAACTGCTATTTCAGTTTATTTTTAGACTTCACCGTGGTTTGTAATTAGTGCAATTGCTATCTTTCGATGTTTATAATCATTTGCTTTGCTGCTTCCATATACGTAACAGAGACCTCTGAAGGTTATTCGGAATCTCACGCCTCCTTGTTGCGGAACCCACCCCATGCACCCACCTTGTAACTGTTACATCTGATCTGCCTCCGCCTCCGCTGCCAATGCCTCCCTCTGCCCTTGATAACAAGCATCCTGATGCTCACTTCCCAGCTCTGGATCCTTTATGCAATAATCGTCCAAAAAGAACCCATAGCTGACTTCCCTCCCAGCTATAGAAACCTCCCACCATAGCACTCAACAGCCCTTCATCCTGACCACCCTTAATTGCCAAAAGCTGTCATTACCCCTCACTCTGACTAGCACTCAACCTTCCTCCTGCAACTTCTCACCAGTGCGTACTCTAATATCCCTGGCCTAATATCCCTCCCCTTTCTCCCAGCTTCTGAAGACCCTCTTCTCCAAGCAAGTGCCCATGCACCCACAGCCACTTGGCCCCAGCCATGTTCCCTGGTAGTTTTGGAAGCCTCCCACACTGTATACAGGTGTCTTCTCTTCCACGATACGTGCAGCATGGAAGAAGCTTGCTGCCATCTTTCCCTGCCATAAGAGTCTGGTCCTTAGTAAAGATGGAGGGCCCGATTCACTCTTGCGCTGCACCAAGTACAAAGTGAGGGCAACTTGGGTTCAAATTATTACCATTCAGGTATAGTAACTTTTTGTACCTAATTTTCAAGGATATAAATGACTACACCAAGTGCAGGGTAACAGAATATGTCTCATAATTTGCAGGGGACACTGACAAAGCGTTCAAAACTTTATCTGTATATTATTCAATGAACAAGCCGGTGTTGTGAAATTTTGTACTAAAAAAATACCAGCCAAATCAGTTCTAATTAATGTCAAACACAAATCCCCTCACAAAGGCCTAATCGTAAACGGAATTCTGAATAGCATGGGCCACATCCTGAAGTCCTGACTCAGTTTATAACTCAAATCCTTCTTCAGACAAACCTTTGTGGGCATAAGAACTGAGTAAAAAGGATCTATCCCTATGGCAATTAATAATGCACTAAAATTAAAAATTATAAACTACCTGAAAGAAAATCAAATCTAGCATTCAGGGTATGGAACAGACATTATGCACTAAGAATATTACCAACATGACTACTGTGAGGCCGTTTTAAAATAATGATGCTTTCTTATGCTACTATTTTTCTTGCTAATATCACTAGCAGTGCACTTGCTGGGGTTTTAGCTTCTTTAAAGTACAGAAAAAATATGTTCATTCACTTAAGAATAAACATTTAATATAGTCACATCTCATTGCATTATCACCACATACAGTATGCCAAGTGTTAAAATACAGTTCTTGAGGGAACTACCAGCTATTGATTTTAACATTATGAAAAAGTTCATAAAGTGATGAATAAGAGGCCAGCAATTATAAGGAACAGTATTGGTCCAGACAAGAAATACATCCACCTGAATACTTATTTTATGACATATTTGTGGATTGGGATGATAAATATACAGGGGATCTTCTTTCATAGTGCACAAGCTATATCAACTTGTATAACTGCTATCGATATTCTTCATGTACCTTTACTAAAGATGTGTCGTTACTCCTCAACATGTTTTCATGTTTTTCTCTGACTAGATTTTTTTTTAATACAACAGCTGCATCACTAAAAGGTTTTTTAAAAATAAACTGCAAGTATCCATCAGAACTATCCATAAACCCTTTATTAAGCGCTTGTTAGGTATGGCTGGTTTTTAGAATCCATTTTGAATAATCCAGTGACAGTGCTGGAACTTTGCACCAGACACGGAGAAAAGCAGTGGACAAATGGGTTACCAGTTACTTGACTCCATTTTTCACTATCGTTTCACTTCTAAAAACTTCATATAAAGAAGGAAATAAGTGAAATAGCTGGGTCTGACAAAGGGATAATTTTGTAATAACACAATTCGTATTTCTTTTTTAAATTTGAAGGCACGCATGCACAATCATTGAAATAATTTCCTGCTGTGACTTGACTTCATTGAGCGTAATTTTACACTAGATCATGTGGCTATTAAATATTCAGTTCATATATATTGTAAAAAATGATCATCAGGAAACAGATCAAATAAACTATCTTCAGAAATACAAACATAACAGAAATCATATGGATATATTTAAACATAACAGGACTGTTTAAATATACAGCATTAAAAATAATTCAGATCTTCAAGATGCTTATATGAAATTATATAACAGATGTGTCACATGAATTTAAATGTAGTTAGCCTTAACGGTACAGTTTTTCCATCCTAAAAATAATAGTTTGACTTTTAAAAAATCCAGAGACCTACGATGATTTTATTACCATTATTATAACATTTTTGTTAATTTGCTGAATAATACTGAATTTTCCTTAAGTAAAATAAATATGATGTAAGAAGTTGTACTTTTTCTTTATTTCTCTTGTCCAATGTACAGCATTAGACTATACAGTTGTTTACTTAAGTTCATTCATTAGTAAGGTAAAAAAACCCCAAGACTTTGGAATGAAATATTAAATATGTTCATGTAACTTCAAATGAAACCTCCCTATGTGAAAAAATATTACAATTCACTTGATTTTTTACTGTAATGCCAGTTTACAATATGTCAAAAACTTCTTAGCCTCTGCCTTTCTAATCATACCACTACAGCTCGTGGTTTTCATAGCGAATAGCTTGCTCTTGCCTTTCCCCGTTTCACATTAAACTTACAGCAAACTATTATCGGGGGCGGAGGGGGGGCTCTAAATGGTGTTACAGTATTTAAATTCTCAAGCTGCAGACTCAGGCTGAGTTACTCACCAAAACGAAGCACAGATATTTCCAATGACAATCCCTAATACATATTTTAATGTAGCACACTTGTCCAGATGATAAGCCACACATATAAAAACATCTCCATTCAAATCACTTTTCAAGCAACTTGTTAGTTTAAATCTTTTAAAGATTTGCCCATTGTTAGGCTGCCCTAGCCATTCGGATGTCACCAGTAATAGTCAGCTAGATAAACAAAACTCTGATCAGAATCATAATGCATATGGGACAGCAAATAGAGCAAGCTGAGTTTCAGTCTTCAAGCTTCAAAGAAACGTGTCCTTCAATTGCAATCTAACTCCTGAAAATAACATACCATTTCTAATACTAAAGATTTTCAGCTAAAACCCTCTACATCATCTGAACAAATAAATCTGACTGGTAGAAGTACTGACCTGCTGAGCTGCTCTCAAAGCCCGCACTTCAAATGCAAAGCTCAGCCACAGTGTCCGAACAATTTCCTTCTGCACAGTTATAGTGAGTGTGGTCCCTCTATTTGTCTTCTGATTCCAAGGGTGGACAGATGGCCGGGAGCCCTGAGCCCTACTGGAATGAGGCAAAGCTTTGCTTTTTTATTTTTTTTTTCTTTTCTTTTTTCCCCTCCCTCTCCTCTCCCCTGGTTTAGCCCTTGGCAGATAAGCCAGAGTCAGGCACAGTGAGCTCACCACACCCCTCCACCAATCATTGCAATTAGTGCCACATGAGAGGAGCTTCTGCCCAAAATCTGCTTAAGAAAGGGCCAGAGGGCAGGGCAATCTCCTTTGCTCAACAATGACCAGAAGCTGCTATAAATATCCAAACAAAAGCACTGTCAAGGCCTGGAATGTCACATTCTAATGTGATAAAATTGTAAAGACTCTCTCAGTGTACAGCAGGAGTACAGAGAAATAAATGAGACAGAGATTAAAAACAAAACCCACCCAAGCACAGGACATATGAACATGCTATCGAAGTTGTCATTTCTAGTTATAGATTGCTATACCTCCATTAGTTTTCTTGTGTAGGTACTATATAACTCACTCAGTAAATCATGTGTGAAAGCTGCTAACTAATATGTATAGGTATCAGAGCACATGTCCACTAGATAACTGACTTAGGGTAGCAAGTCGGATCATCTGTGGCCCCGTCTTCCACAGTTGCAGTTGGTTATGTCATGTCAAAAATGACACGTTTTCCATAGCTTGAACATATTAATATGAGATTCACTTCCATAAAGTTATTACTGTGCTAATAAACTACATACACTGTTGTATGTTTGCTCCCAGGATCAGGACCTGAGTCTCATCCCACTTACACCACTTTTACACCAGTGTAACTCTACTGACTTCACTGCCACACTTGAGCTACACCAGTGTATGTGAGATCAGATTCTGGCCTTTGGTTTTGAACTATATTGCTGGATAATGGGACTTAAAACTAAATTACAGATTACAAAAAAGGATTTAGCAAAGTGGCTCACTATACAGTGACCAGACCTAAAGCATGTACATTACTTTGCAAACATCCAGTTCCCATTGCGGCTGGTGACAGCTGCTTGCTACAAGTTGCTGGGCAATGCTTGCTGTGGGGAGGGGAGGAGTTTCAATTGCATTCCACTGCTTGTAAACCCAGCAGTCTCTGAAGGATAGCAATTTCCAGCCTGTTGATGGTTGGATGACAATAGCTAGGTTAATGTGAGGGGAAGTGTGCCATAACAATTCCCTATTTCCTACCACAGACACTCCTAAATGTAAAGGAGTACTTGTGGCACCTTAGAGACTAACCAATTTATTTGAGCATAAGCTTTCGTGAGCTACAGCTCACTTCATCCGATGAAGTGAGCTGTAGCTCATGAAAGCTTATGCTCAAACAAATTGGTTAGTCTCTAAGATGCCACAAGTACTCCTTTTCTTTTTGCGAATACAGACTAACACGGCTGCTACTCTGACTCCTAAATGTGAAAAATGTTTCAAGGGTGATCAGGTGGGTGATCTACTTTATCTCTCTTCTCCATCTATCAAGTCAGTGTATTCATACATCTGTGCACAGTATGTAATTCTATAATTTACACACACTAACATAACACCCTTGCGTGATACTAGAGCAGGGATAAAAACCATTTGAAAAGGTTCCTGAATTGCTGTGGTAAACTATTGTGCACCAAATTTCTGTCGAAAACAATGGAAAACATTTTATTCCCAGGTACTACATTGCACATAGTTGCATGTACTTCCACAATGAAAAGTGCTTCTTTTTATTAAAATGCTTAATATGTGGGTCTGAGATGGTTTACTTGTTATGGTTATCATCCAAGATGGATGTCTTAGTTCTTTTTTTTAAAAATAGACTCAAAGGGCTTATCTAAACAATGGCAGTAGTACACTCTACAGGGGTATGATCTCTAAAGTGTGTTGCACATTAATTGGTCCGTGAAGACCCTGCTGGTGTGCTTTAACATAGTGTCATTTGAAACAGTACTACGCTACACTCATTAGGGAACCATTAGTATGCACCAGCAAGGGTCTGGTGTATTTCTCCACCATGTAGACAAGCCATAAGAAATTGGGGGTAGTGCACTGAGCATAGTCATAGGTGCCGACTCTGTGGGTGTTCTGGGGCTGGAGTGAGGGTGAGGCCTGGGGGAGGGGGCAGAGCAGGGGCGGGAGAGGCAGAGTGGGGCAGGGCCTTGGGCAGAGCACGGTGAAACACCCTTTGGGAATAATAGAAGTCAGAGCCTATGTGCATAGTGATGGATGAACTTTTAGGTTTAATTCAAGAAATACATCTAAAACGCTTAAGTTTTAGATAAATCTTATACAAAATCCTTTGACCCACAGGGAGGAATTGGTAGTGAGTCTGAAGGTGAAAGTCAATTTGGGTGACAGTGACCATGAAATAATAGATTTCATGATTCTAAGGAAAGGAAAGGAGTGAGAGCAAAGAATAAGGACAATGTACCTCAAAAAAGCAGACTTGACAAACTCAGAGAACTGGTAGGGAAGTCCTCTGGGAAGAAAGTAGTTCAGGAAAGTTGCCAGTTCCTCACAGAAACAATATTAAAAGGCACAACTACAAACTATTCCAAATGTAAAAGGAAAGAGGAAGAATAGTAAGAGGCCAATATGGCTCCATCACGAGCTCTTTAATTACCTGAAAATGAAAAAGGAATCCTACAAAAAGTGGAAACATGGTCAAATTGATAAAAAGAGTACAAAACAACAGCTCAAGTATGTAGGGTCAAAATAAGAAAGGCTAAGACACTGTGAGTTACACCTAGCAAGGGACATAAAAGGCAATAAGAAGAGGTTCTTTAAATACATTAGGAGCAAGAGAAAGACAAAGGAAAGCATAGGTCCTCTACTTAGAGGGGAAGGAGAGCTAATAACTAATGACATCAAGAAGGATAAGATGCTTAATGCCTATTTTGCTTCAGTCTTCCCTAAAAAGGTTTCAGAGTGGTAGCCGTGTTAGTCTGTATCAGCAGAATGAACGAGGTGTACTTGTGGCACCTTAGAGACTAACAAATTTATTTTATAAATAAATTTATAAAGAAATTTGTTAGTCTCTAAGGTGCCACAAGTACTCCTTGCTCATTCTACTAAAAAGCTTAATGATGACCAGATACTCAACACAATTAACATTAACAACGGGGAAGGAATGCAAGCCAAAATAGGGAAACAACAGGTTAAAGAATATTTAGATAAATTAGATGCATTCAAGGTGGCAGAGCCTGGTTAAATTCATCCTAGAGTACTTAAGGAACTAACTGAACTAATCTCGGAGCCATTCGCAATTATCTTTGAGAACTCCCAGAGGACAGGAGAGGTCCCAGAAGACTGGAAACGGGCAAACATAGTACCTACCTTTAAAAAAGGAAACAAGGAGAACCAGGGAATTATAGACCAGTTAGCCTAACTTCAATTCCTGGAAAGATACTGAAGCAAATTATTAATCAATCAATTTGTAAGCACGTGGAGGATAATAGGATTATAAGGAATAATCAGCATGGATTTGTCAAGAACAAATCATGTCAAACCAACTTAATTTCCTTCTTTAATAGGATTACTGACCTAGTGGATGGGGGAAGCAGTAGACATGATATACCTTGATTTTAGTAAGGCTTTGACAAGAGTTCCGCATGACACACTCATAAGCAAATTAGGGAAATGTGATCTGGATTAAATTATAATAAAGTGGGCGCACAACTGGTTGAAAGACTGTACTCAGAGTAGTTATCAATGGTTTACCAATGCTGGCACATGATGGCATATATCACATTGGTAGATGTGCAGGTGAACGAGCCCCTGGTGGCGTGGCTAATGTGATTAGGTCCTGTGATGGTGTCAATTGAATAAATATATGGACAGAATTGGCATTGGGCTTTGTTGCAAGGATAGGTTCCTGGGTTAGTGTTTTTGTTGTGTGGATGCTGGAGAGTATTTGCTTCAGGTTGGGGGGCTGTCTGTAAGTGAGGACTGTTCTGTCTCCCAAGATCTGTGAGAGTGAGGGATCATTTTTCAGGATAGGTTGTAGATCTTCGATGATGCGCTGGAAAGGTTTTAGTTGGGGGCTGAAGGTGACAGCTAGTGGCATTCTGTTATTTTCTTTGTTGGGCCTGTCCTGTAGTAGGTGAATTCTGGGTACTCTTCTGGCTCTGTCAATCTGTTTTTTCACTTCAGCAGGTGGGTATTGTAGTTTTAAGAATGCCTGATAGAGATCTTGTAGGTGTTTGTCTCTGTTTGAGGGATTGGAGGAAATGTGGTTGTATCTTAGAGCTTGGCTGTAGACAATGGATCATGTGGTGTGTCCTGGATGGAAGCTGGAGGCATGTAGGTAAGTATAGTGGTCAGTAGGTTTCCGGTATAGGGTGGTGTTTATTTGACCGTCGCTTATTAGCACAGCAGTGTCCAGGAAATGGACCGCTTGTGTGGATTGGTCCAGGCTGAGGTTGATGGTGGGATGGAAACTGTTGAAATCATGGTGGAATCATGTTGAAATCACATCAGCCATGCCATCAGGGGCTCGTTCACCTGCACATCTACCAATGTGATATATGCCATCATGTGCCAGCAATGCCCCTCTGCCATGTACATTGGCCAAACCGGACAGTCTCCATGCAAAAGAATAAATGGACACAAATCTGACATCAGGAATCATAACATTCAAAAACCGGTAGGAGAACACTTCAACCTCTCTGGCCACTCAGTAACAGATTTAAAGGTGGCAATTTTGCAACAGAAAAGCTTCAAAAACAGACTCCAACGAGAAACTGCTGAGTTTGAATTAATATGCAAACTATAGATACCATTAACTTGGGTTTGAATAGAGACTGGGAGTGGCTGGGTGATTATACATATTGAATCTATTTCCCCATGTTAAGTATCCTCACACCTTTTTGTCAACTGTCTAAATGAGCCATCTTGATTATCACTACAAAAGTTTCTTTTCTCCTGCTGATAATAGCTCATCTTAATTAATGATAATAATTAATAATTAATAATTAATAATCATCTCCACCTTTTCATACTCTCTCTCTCTCTCTCTCTATATATATATATCGTCTTACTATATGTTCCATTCTATGCATCTGATGAAGTGGGCTGTAGCCTACTAAAGCTTATGCTCAAATAAATTTGCTAGTCTCTAAGGTGCCACAAGTACTCCTGTTCTTTTTGCAGATACAGACTGACACGGCTGCTACTCTGAAACCTACAAAATGGTGAATAACTGGTGAATAACTAGGTAATAGTATTGCTGAAAAGGATCTGGGGGTGAGAGTGGACCAGAAACTAAGTAGGAGTGGTCGATGTGATGCAGCTGCAAAAAAGGCTAATATGATTCTGGGGTGTATTAACAGTAGTGTTGTATATAATAAGACACAGGAGGTAACTATTCTATTTGTTGCTGGTGAGGTGTCAGCTGGAGTACTGTGTCCAATTCTGGGCACCGCACTTTAGGAAAGATGTGGACAAATTGGAAAGAGTCCAGAGGACAGCAACAAAAATGACCTATGAGGAAAGGTTAAAAACTGGGCATATTTAGTTTTTAGAAAAGATGACTGAAGAGGACCCGATAACAGTCTTCCAATATGTTAAGGGCTGTTATAAAGAGAATGGTGATCCATTGCCTTATATGCCTACTGAAGGTAGGACAAGAAGTAATGGGCTTAACCTTCAGTAAGGGAGATTTAGTTTAGATATTAGGAAAAACTTTCTAACTATAAGGGTAGTTAAACTCTGGAATAGGCTTCCAAGGGAAGTCATGGAGTCCCCTTCATTGGAAGCTTTTAAAAACAAGTTGGACAAACATCAGTCAGGGATGGTCTAGGTTTACTTGGCCCTGCCACAGCACAGGGGGCTGGACTTGACATCTTGAGGTCCCTTCCAGACCTATATTTCAATGAGAAAATCATCGGACAATCCTGTAAGGACAGAGTTGCTTGCCAGATTTCCAGTTTTGGCAAGGTCGGAAAACCATTGTTATTTGTTTAATGAAGGCTCACGCAGAAGCATAACAATAAAATCAAGAAAAACAGTGCAATGTAAGTATCTTTGGGCCAAGTCCTAAAGTCCTTACTCAGGCAAAACTCTTGCCTAGTTACTAAGAACCGAACAAAAGCTTCATACAAGTAAAAACCTTTACTCCAGTGGTAACTGGTGAACAATTTTAAATAATGAATTTACATGGGAAAAACAATGATCTATCTAGACAGCTGCACAGTTTTGAACACAACTAGCTTGGTAAGAGGACAGCAAGAAGTCCAATATAAATATTAATCTAACTGAGTGAAATAGCCTCAGACAACAGTGACATGCCTGGTATAAAACTTTAGATGGACAGACAGAACAAAGACATGACAATTAAAAAAGGTTACTAATTTTTTTTCCAACTTCCAAAGCAGGTTCCTTCTCAAACTAATTGTCAGTTGGACCTTACTGTTTTACAAAATGCTTCTCCCATCCATTTTTGCAAACTATGGATAAAAGTGATCGAGGAATCTTTCTACATCCTAAAGGATGCTAAAAATACACAGTGAGGAAAACTGTACCTATGGAAATGTGTATCAGCATGGTACAAATACTCTCTTTAGTAAGCTTGAATGTGCTCAAGACATTGTGCTTTATGGACCCAACTGCAGGACGGGTAGATGAATCTGAGAAAGACATCATTGACGTAAATCACATACTCCTCAGAAATATCCCAAAAAGGAGCTTTATATAGGAAAGCTTCTGTTCAGTGTGCTGTACATCTACATTTTAAAAATGTTGATAAAAATCTGCTGCCAATAAAGTAGCGGCTGGATTTCCTGTTTTATATATAGTTATTGCTATTATTCCCTGAGAGCTCCTCTGTTTAACTCATGACCCTGATCGCAACTTGGAATAGATTTATTAGAATTCAAAGTTTGACATAATGAGCTCTGAGAGGAAGCAACCCTATATATGGAAAGCTATCCTTACGTATCAGTTGAAGTTTTCCCTTAAACACTGTTTTATTTGATAAGTAAAAAGTGACAACACCACCAAATCACGTAGTATTAATGCCCTTTTCTTTCACACGTCCCTGATCTTGGAAAAAAATGGATTATGCTATTTCTTTGTCTGAATAAAATGTTGCAGTTCCGGAGATAAAGATGTATTCAGTTGAGCAATTAAACAGCTAAATAAATGAATCAGCAGAGCAGAAGTGGCAGATTTAATTACTGCTTAGAGCTAGGAAGAGGAACTAATTATGGGGTTCATGAACCACATGCCACTCTTTGCTTTAACCACGTGCTTCGATTCTTTTGGATCAAGCTCGGCAAATACAGCACCAACATGCACCAGAATAAAAACTATTCAAACTTTGAAAATAAAGTCTAATCTTTGTCTAAAGCACAAGCATACTCAGTACTCTGTTTTAATGGCCTATGTTCAGTTGAATAGATAAATCAGTAGACAGTCTGAGCAAGCTTCTGTTGAATGGGCAGAGCATTAAAAAGCATAGTTCTCCAAAGACCAAGCATAATCAAGTTCACTGGATATGAACAGCATGAAGGTTGCAACACAAAACTGCGCATGCATGGCAATTAAGGCATAAAGCATATTGATGCATGAAGTAAGCAATTAAAGGCCCTGTTCAGCAGAAAGTAACCATAGTTTGGGAATTGCAAAAGCCTTGGGAGGTTGCTGGTCCTAGCTCTAGAGAAGGCACCTATTCTATAGGTCTGTTTGCCATGACAAGCCATAACACAATTTTTTAAAAGTCACCTCTATAGCTGCAAGTTGCGAAGACACCGCAGGAGAAAAAAAGCAGGGAAATGAGCTTCCCAGCTCTTGTGGTCCACCCCATTCCCGTTTTTTATTTATATGATTGTCTTTGCTCTTTTCTTGTAGTGCTGATGCAAATGGTAGTTAACTTGAGCGCTAAGTTCATTCTCCTGCAGCACTGCATTTGAACTGGGAGGTGGACAGGCAGGCATTGCATTGGTTATCTTCAAGGTGTTCAATGGGCTAGGCCAGGGGCGTCCTCCATCCATATAGTCGAAGTAGGCAGTTGCCTAGGGTGCCAAGTTAAATGGGGCGCCAAATTTGAGGGGAAAAAAATCAAATTTAAAAAAAAAGAAGAAAAAAATGAAAAAGATGAAAAAATTACAAATAAAATAACGAAGATGTCATTATTTCAATTCCCGTGCACGTATGGAGGGAATATGAATTATAATTAATTTCTCTACATTTCTGAGAATTTATTAATATGTCAAATCTTTTATTTAATGCAAAAATAAATAATATTTTAGCGAATTTTTTTTTCAATTTGCGACGTAGGGTCAAGATGACCCACTCTGCAATTTTGATAAGCAATAGCTCAGCCACAATGAAACACATCCACCAACGGAAAGAGCTGGAATGCTAGTGACAACTAACTTGAATATACATCAAGGTTGCATAGCTGGAAATTCATGTAGGGTGGAGATATTGTGAGTTGATACATGTCAAACGGTCATTTTAACACACTCCACAGGTAGAAGGTTAAGAATTGAGCAAATACTGTGGAAAACTGTGTTTTTTGGTGCCAAAGAATAACGTCTTTCAGCATTATAAATCCAAAATGTGAGTCTCTTTAAGCATTATTAAACTTTAGCATTATTATCTGGCTGTATAATTATCAACTTTTCTTTGTTATAACTGGTTTCCATGTAATAAATAAGGTTCATAAAAGAAAAGTAACAGCGTTAACACTTAATAGACTACGAAAGTGATGTCACACTCCAAGTGGGTAACCTTGAGGAAGGGGATTACTTTCCAAACAACTGGTGTCGGTTATAAAATTGAAAAAGGTCATTAAAGCAGGATAGTGTAATGGATGATTTTGGATTTGTAATAATAAAAATTATAATTAACATTTTAATGCATTTTTTATTTGAAATTGGACTCAAATATCATCTAGCTGTTGTGTACAAATCTATTCTGAAAATTAAGTGTCTCTATTTTATCTGATCTCAGAAACATTGGTTGGACAGATAGATGGACAGACAAACCAAATAATTAAGCCTCTGTTTAAAAAAAAATGCTTAAAAAACATTAAAAGGAAAAAAGGGGCAAAATGTTTCCCAGTTTACCAAAAACCTCAGCCTAGATCTGCCCTGGGGGTTTGGGAGTGGGGGTGCCGATTGCATGGTTCGCCTAGGGCACCAGTTGCTGGCAGCTAGTCTAGGTCTGCCCCTGGCCTAGGCCCAGATTATCTAGAAGGCTACAGTTGTGGGATAAGGACCAGGGTCGACAGCTGCGCTTCTTAGGCACAATGGAACTTTCTCCATAAGGCTAAAGCTTTTCTGTGCAGGAGACAAAGCTTTCTTCGGAGTCAATCTATGACTGTGGAACGAACTTACACAGAAACTAAGGACCATCAAAAACGTCATCACCTTCTGCTCCAAGGACAAGGGATACTACTTCAATCTGGCCTTCTCTAATATAACCATACAGCAACATGTACATATTTATTAAATTAAAAAAAAACTACCAAAACATTCCACTGCACACAATTCTCTCTCTGGGAATAGGATAAGAGGGAACAAATCACATATGACAGACATTAATCTTAATGCTTAATGCACTCCTGGAAGGGATTCATGGTGATCAGGGCAATAGAAGAACCTCTATAGAATAGAATATGGGTCATTTGGCTATGAATCACCCAGGGTATTTTTTATACATTTTTAAAATTAATAAATTGAGGTGAGAGGGAAGGACTCCATCAGTGGCCAATTGTTTCCCAAAAAATCTCAGCTTCTGATGGCCACTTTAGTGCCTTTTCATAATTAGCAGATTTGTCCCTGGGGTCAGTGACTACCCATTTGCTTCTCCAGAAATACTGCAGAGGAGAGAGGCAAATGACTCCCTCATACTGACCTCCAAAACAGATCTTCTGTCTTGGGGAAGAGCCCAAAATTAATATCCAGCCATGGCCTCTTACACATTCCTCCCCACTGACTGCAGTTTGATCAGAATAAAAATAACCCTCCTGCATGTCAGATGTGTAGGCTACTCCTTGGAGGATCCCACTGTCATTATCATACAAAGATAATGTGTCTGCTTTGCTGGCCTGAAATTCCTGAGACCATCAGCACAAGGCCTACTGCACCAACGAAATCTCAAGTAAACCCTATTTTGAGAAGTGGTACATGGGGTGAATTTCACTCTGCAGAAGGACACTGTGTCAGCAGGGAAACAGACACATGCTGGATCCAAGATGAGGTAAAGACATGGGGAAGTTTTTTACTGAGGTATAATTCTCACAGAGGAAGACGCTCCCTGCCCGGCTCATGGCTGGCTCAGAAGGAACAGCCTTTACACTCAGGCACCAAGTGAGGCACACAGAAAGGTCACAGAGGAGTCAGGCTCCAAAACAGACAGACCCCTCAAACAGTATGTCCAGACAGACTATCGCTACAAAGGGCAATGGGTATTGTCCATTTCATAAGAGCTTAAAAGAGCAAAATATCTTCTGAAAAAAACTATTAGCCTCTAACTCCAAGGAGCAGAGTCAGGCCCAGAAGTTATTTTTGCCTGTTAGGGTTAAGGTAACAGCTGATTTTTCCTGACTGTAGAGAAGCATGCAAGTTTGTCTCAATTATATTTGAATATTGGGTTAGCTTGTTTGTAAAGATCTACAAAAGAAGTGACTAACTGTGCTAGTGGGTGTAAGAAGGTGTTGCTGGTTGACTGGTACGAAGAATAAATTATTGTGTTTTTGGTAAAAGGTCTAAATAATGTATTTACTCACTGCTAGCTACAGAGCTAAAAATAATTCAAAATCACTCACCATTCTCTCCTTTCAGAGTTCAAAGGAGAGATGATTTTTGTTCTTAATATTCTATTTTCCTAATATTTCAAATACATAAATATTTTTAAGCTGGAGGTTGGGTGAAACCTTGTAAAAGCTACATTTTTTCCAGAATAAATGTAAAGAGCAATTAAGCTCCTTTATGGAATAGACAGCTGAAAAAACAGGAGCCACTGCTCAAAACGCAGGCTCACATGCAAGGCAGGAGTAGTTACTGAGAGATTTTCCCTGGAGTCTGAATGCAAATATAGGGGGCTGGGTGTTGCTGGATGGAGCTATGTATGTGTGAAAGAAGCAACAGAAACACCACAGAAGATCACAGAAAAGGCAGCAAGGAAGCCTGACAGCCAGACAGAAGAGCACTTGTAGTGTGGCCCTGAGAAAAAGCTAAGATACAGAGCCTTTGGGTAGAGTGCTGGTTGGAAAGAGGTTTGGAACTGTGATAAAAGAAAGCTGTGTGATGTTTGATTCCTACTGTGTTTAGGGAAAGAGGACTTTGTGTACACTCTTTGTAAATGAACAGGATTACATCAAAGATACCTGACTCCATCATCAACGTCTCTTCTTAATGGAAACAACCTGCAAGACCCCAAATGTTGGCTAACTGCTTGGGTCAAAAGTGGGAAAATATTTTAGTTTTTATTTATTATATAGATATGCAAAGTAGCTACATAAAAATGAGGAACAGTTGCAGGAGAAATACTGTCAGATTTCAGAAAGATTAAAAAGCTCCAGTGAAGGTTTAACATGGGGTTAGAAAACAAAATGCTGATCACGTTCATCTGTATTTTGAAACAAAAAAATTAGCATAGCTCTCACAAAATGTAGACCAAGGACACTAGCTGCATTTCTGAATATGAATAATAGCACAATACTATTCATCATTTAAGACTATTACAGTTATATATGCCTTTTAGCTTCCATAAAGCAAAATGTTTTTCTGCTCAACCAGTTCGCCTGCTGGAAAGAGAGTTCAACTTAACTTTAGATCTTCTGTATTCCTAAAACTTCAGCAAAGATTGTCTTCAGCAGTTACAGCAACTCTGACGAGGGCCACATGGCTTTTAAAAAACCCTAAGCATATGAAAGAAATCCCCCTCAAGTCAATTTTAATTCCTTCACCAGAGAAATCAATATCTCATTCTCAGGAAAAGAAGGTATCTTGCCTAAAATGATCACATATTTTAATATGCTATATACATTCTGCTCTTGAATTCCTCTATGGGAGAGTAGGAATGTAAGGAAATTCTTGATGCAAAGGCTGGTGGTAGACAGTTCAATATGCTGGTGCAACGAGAGAACTATCATTGTGCTACTGCAGAGTTTGACTAATATGTGATCAGGAAGCTACTGAAGAACTGTAGAGTGAATAAATCTAAAAATAGGAAAAGCTTTGAAGTTTATATTGGCAGTTTTTCCTTGTACAGTACTGTCATAAATGTAAAGGGAAGGGTAATCACCCACCTGTATACAGAACTATAAAATCCCTCCTGGCCAGAGGCAAAACTCCTTCACCTGTAAAGGGTTAAGAAGCTAAGATAACCTCGCTGGCACCTCACCAAAATGACCAACGAGGAGACAAGATACTTTCAAAGCTGGAGGGGCGGGGGGATAAAGGGTCTGTCTGTCTGTGTGATGCTTTTGCTGGGACCAGGTCAGGAATGCGCTTCAGAACTTCTGTTAAGTTAGTAAGTAATCTAGCTAGAAATGTGTTAGATTTCCTTTTGTTAAATGGCTGGTAAAATAGGTTGTGCTGAATGGAATGTATATTCCTGTTTTTGTATCTTTTTTTAACTTAAGGTTTTGCCTAGAGGGATTCTCTATGTTTTGAATCTGATTATCCTGTAAGCTATTTACCATCCTGATTTTACAGAGGTGATTCTTTTACTTTTTCTTTAATTAAAATTCTTCTTTTAAGATCCTGATTGCTTTTTCATTGTTCTTAAGATCCAAGGATTTGGGTCTGTGTTCACCTATGCAAATTGGTGAGGATTTTTAATCAAGCCTTCTCCAGGAAAGGAGGTGTAAGGCTTGGGGGGGATATTTTTGGGGGGAAGATGTCTCCAAGTGGGCTCTTTCCCTGTTCTTTGTTTAACACGCTTGGTGGTGGCAGCATAGGGTTCAAGGACAAGGCTAATTTTGAGGAAGTTTTTAACCTAGCTGGTAAGAATAAGCTTAGGGTGTCTTTCATGCAGGTTCCCACATCTGTACCCTAGAGTTCAGAGTGGGGAAGGAACCTTGACAAGTACCATCAAAATACACATTGTATTAATGTTAGCAGGCAATACTTGAATTTAGGTAAATATTGGAGTTTCAAGTCAGAGCTATCAAAACCTTATAAAGCTACCTTTCTTGGAGCATTCTTTGACAAATCAGAGAACACACTGGGCCAGATATACTGGCATAGGTGTAACCACAGGAAAAAACTGACTGTAGGAGACCAGGAAAGAGAATTCTGTTCGACATAAGATAGACAAAGTCAGGAAAAGGATACCCAGCAACACCTGGCCCTAGGTGAATTTTTATCTCCAATCCCACAGCATATTTTATTCCAGGCCTTTAAAAATGTTTTGAACATTATAGAGAGGAAAAATACTCCAGTGATTAGCCAGGAGACTGGGGTTCAACTCCCTATTGTACCACAGACTTCCTGAGCAATGTGGGGCAAGTCTCTTTCTATGCCTCGGTTCCCCATCTGTAAAATAGGGATGATAGTACTTCCCTACCCTCCCAGGGGTGATGTGAGGGTAAATATAATAAAGACTGTGAGGTGCTCATACACTCTGGAGCACATAACAACCTGAGACTTGGAGAATTTGTGGCTGCTTAACTGAAATTTTTCCCTTCTTTGAAGGCATAGGTGCACAGAGCCTCATTGTGGGTTGCCATTCATCTGTAGCTGTAGAGGGCAGAATTAAAGCTGACTGAATGGCTGACGAGGGACTAGCCTCCAACCCCACAGTTACAAGATGCTTCAAAAGCTAGCCCCTCTGGACCGTGAAACAAAACAAGAATCTCTTATGCTGCATCAACACCTTGGAAAAACACAGTCAACAAGAAACATTTTTATCCACAAGAAAGGTTTTAACTCCTGCAGAGCAGAGATCTTCACCACAAGTGAAAGAGATCTCCCTTGTATTTTCAGGGAGGGCTGGGTCTGTGGTCCTATTCCTTTAAGGATGGGAAAGTTTTCAGGTAAGCAACCACAAATTCTCCAGGTCTCTCTTAGGGGTAGGTCCACAAATCCTCAGTGTGGGATTTTCTCAGAAATGACAATAATCCTCAGGAGGGAACAAATTAACATCACAAGGAATCGTCACAGCATGCAGGACCCACTTATCAAAGGCTGAATCGGCTGAAGACAATCTACCTTGTATAATTTGGTAAATGTATGCAGGGATGACCAAGTGGCAGCTTTACAGATTTCTCTGTGAGGGGCCTGCCCTTTGTCAGTGCACGATGTCACCACTGCTTGGGCTGAGGGAGCTCTTGTACCCAATAGAGGATGAAGTCTTTTTGCTCTATATGCCTCAGCAATGTACCAACATATCCACTTGAGACTGATGATTTAAGGTGCCTTAGGACATCTTTTCCTTCTCTGAAATAACACCAGCAAGGCTGTTCTTTTTCTTAAGCTCTCAGCTCCTTGCAGATAAATCTCGAAGGCTTGCCTTACATCCAACAAATGCCATAGTTTCTCCTTTGGGTCAGATGGATGTGGACAAAAAGAAGGCAATTATGTCTCTTGTTGTCAATGAAAAAAATCAAATTTAATTTTGGAATAAAGCTAGGATCTGTTTCTGAAACCACCCTACATCTGTGGAAGACGCAGCAGGATGTGTGAGTTGACCGAGCTCCCAACTCAAACACACTTCTTGCTGAGGTGACAGTGATCAAAAAGGTCATTTTGATAGTTAGGTAGTACAATGAATCTGATTCTCAGGGTGCCTACATTACGGCATTGAGCACAATGTTCAAATCCAAAGATGGAGCTCAATGCACCTCAGGAGGACACTATTTCTGAACTGCTGTAATGAAGCAATGTAAGTCCTTTTGGTGGGAAATGGAAGACTTTCTGGATACACTAAAATGACTGGCAATGAAGAAACATGCATTTTTATGGTATCACCCTGCAACCTGAGATCAAAATCATCTTGTAAAACTTCTAGAATATGGGACACATTTGCTACATGATGCTGAATATGTCTCCCTCTGCACCAACCTTTGAATTTAGACCAAATCCTTCAGTAAGACCTGTTGATTTTTTCCTAGAACGGTTGTCATGAAACCAGCAGAGTAACAGTTTTTATTTTAGAAATCTTTCATATGCCCAAATGGAATGATTAGATACAGGTAGGCTGATTAGCGTATAGAGGAGCCTACTCTGAATATTCATTTTTATTGTATTAACCTGCTTCTTAATTTGTGCCAGGGCTTGCTAGGGCTGAGCTCTGGCACCTCTGGGCAGTTCATAGCCCCGGGACCTCTGGGCTGCTGCATCAGTTATGAATGTAAAAAAATTGCTTGAGCCCCAGCACCTCTTTCATTAGCAATTAAGCACTGTATTAACCCTTCCCCAGAGGCTCACGAAAGGGCAATGCCTTTATATCACTAGTTATCTGAGAGAGTACAGGGTCTAAATTTATCTTCACTAGTTTGTTAATGTTTCTTGGTACTTTTACACTTAGGTACTTAATTGCATCAGTTTGCCTAGGGAAATTCCACTGAGGAAAAAGCCTGACTACATGACAACTGGGAGATTTCCAATAGATCCAATTTTCCCCAATTTATTTTGTAACCAGATATTGCTCTAAATTTTTGAATTAGTGATGGGAGGGCTGGAATAGTGGGTTCTAGTTTGGATATATATAAAAGGACATCATCAGCGTATAACATCAATTTATTTTCTATGGAACCAAGCTGTATACTTTGGATATCTGGATGAGCTCAAATAACTATTTCCGAGGCCTCAAGATCCAAATAAAAAAAGTAATGGAGACAGTTTGCATCCTTGCCCAGTACCCCGGAAGAGACTGAAGGTATCTGAGGTCACATTGTTGATCATGATGTGAGAGGTTGGATGAGAACATAACAGTTGGATCCAGGAACTAAATATAGGTCCAAATCCAAATTTCTGTAGGGTGTAAAACATACCGCCAGCCCACCCTATCAAAGCCATTTCTGCATTGAAGACTAATATGGCTTGTGGTTCGGGATCACCACTGTTATATCTTTTTATATTGATGCTGTAAGACTTTTGGGGTTAAATGATAGACTAATAATTTGTCCTGCATTTGGTGCTTAAATTTAAATAAAATAAAACAGTTAGTAACCCTCACTGATTAGACATCAGAAACAGAAGAAAATCAAGGAAAAGAGAAGAGGGGAAAAAAGGAGATATAGCAATTTTAGAGTGTTTTCACAGGTTTGGCATTCTGCAAATTCTAAGTTTTCACTTAAAATATTAAGAGACTATCTTTTTCACTTTCAGTTTACAGATCCAGAACCAGATCCAGTCCCGCAATGTAGCCCCTTGTGTAGCTCCAGTAGTGCAAAAGGATTGCAAAGCTACACTAACCTTGCAAATAAGGATTCCCCCCGTGCAAGGGAATCTCTTGCTAGTGTAGAGTCAGGATAGGAAAGCTGGTCCATTGGTTCCATCATTCTGACATTCCCAGACCACTGCAAGAATGGACAGGGGAGCGATAGCTCAGTGGTTTGAGCATTGGCCTGCTAAACCCAGGGTTGTGAGTTCAGTCGTTGAGGGAGCCATTTAGGGATTGGGGCAAAAATTGGGGATTGGTCCTGCTTTGAGCAGGGGGATGGACTAGATGACCTCCTGAGGTCCCTTCCAACTCTGATATTCTAAGATTCTATGACAGAACTGATCTTGGGCAACTCCCAGTTCTATTCCTTCTCACTAAACATTCTCAAAGGGTGATTTTGCATGATTCCTGATTCAGATATAGAGGGTCGACTGGAAGGTTTAGTGAGAAAGTAGGACGCTTCTCAGGGTTGTGAGACACCTTGCTACCACCTGCCCTTAGCATGAGAGGAATCTTGTCTGTATCTGCCGGGGGTCAGCTCACTTTCTCTCCCAGCCATTGGCAACACGAGCCCTCCTCTCTCAGCCCATGAGGGCTCCACTGTCCATCATGCAGGATAGCAATAGGCACATTCCAACTCATGAGTCTTCCAAACATGCCCCTGCAGAATCCAGCCCCTTACCCATGGGACACTCTCAGAATTATCAGGCCTGCTGTTCTCAAAGGAACAGTACCACAGCTTGCTAGTTACACCTGCGAACGTAAATCTGTGTAACATGCAGCACTTATATTTATTTATAGAGAACGCAAGTACAGTAACTCCTCACTTAACGTTGTGGTTATGGTCCTGAAAAATGCAACTTTAAGTGAAATGATGTTAAACGAATCTAATTTTCCCATAAGATTGAATGTAAATGCAGGGGGTTAGGTTCCAAGGAAATTTTTTGGGGGCAGACAAAAGGCATTATATACTGTACTGTACTGTAGTGGGGTAAGCCTGGAAGTGCCCCTGGCTTACCCCACACAGGCACAGCCCGCTGCAGGCAAGGACACTAGGAAGCACCTTCGCAGCAGCAGTGGCAGCTTACCCAGAGAAGAACAGGCGCCAACTTTGCTGGGGGATGCTCCAGACCCACCTCTTCCCACCCCCACTCCAACTCCTCTCCGGAGCATGCCACATCCCCGCTCCTTCCCCGCCCCCAGAAAGTCCTACGCGCTGCCAAACAGTTGTTTGGCAGGCTTAGGACTTTCTGGGAGGGAGGGGGAGGAGTGGAGACGCGGCGCTTCCTTGCTCCTGCCCCTCCTCCCAGAAAGTCCTAAGCACCGCCAAACAGCTGTTTGGTGGTGGGGGAAGCACTGGGAGGGAGGTGGAGGAGATGGAGAAGAGGAACTTGTGCAATGCTCCTTTGTAAAGTCGCTGCTCTTCCACAAAATCTTACATGCAGTGTATAGAGCAGGCAGCCAAACAACGGTATAAGGGAACATTGCACAACTTTAAACGAGCACATTCCCTAATTGAGCAGCAACGTAACTTTGAAACAACGTTAAGTGGGAGGATGTTAAGTGAGGAGTTACTGTATAAGCTTATTTAACAAAGAACAGAGATTCATACGATAGCAAACAGAACTATTAGAAACAAAAGCTTTCCATATAAAATAAATTAATCACATGTATTCTACAGCCTAAACTCAACTAACAAGATCCCCTCTTGCCTTATAAGGTACTACTTACCCAAAGTCCTTCTCAAAGCGTTTTTCAGCCAAGATGGCGGAGATCCTTCTTCCATGGGATCAAGTCTGATGGCAACTTGTTTCCCCTTGATGAAGGATGCCAGGACATCTTCCTGCACCTCCAGATATACTAGTTCAGTCCTTTGTGCTTCCCCTGTAAAACAGGGTCCTCTGCTCCCTCTGTTGACCTCTTCCTGTTAATTTGCCTTCTGATGTCCCCCGCAATCTCTTCATTAGCATTTCACTCGGTATGCAAATCAACTTCCATTGTAAAAAACAGAATACACAATGGTCAGCCAGGGAGATAAGTATCTCCCACCTTCAGTCTGGTGGAACCTGATTGTAAGGCATGCTACCTCTGGGTCACTTGTCTTTAACTACAAGGCATTAGGAACATAGTTTCCTCTCTCTTTTTATATTTTATATATATATATCTATCCACCCCCCGGCCACACACCTCTTCTTACATATTATCCATTTCACAAAGATGATGATGATCAGCATGATCAGTTTCCAGTAAAAACCTTACATGCACTCTTTTGGTGAACTAGAATGTAAATACCAGACTCCCAGGAATGCTGTAACCTTCTGCCAATTGGCAGCAAGAGGTCCTTTGGTCACAGGACGTATAGAATGTTGTGCTTTCAGTATGCTGATGACACCCAATTCTATGTCTATCTCATCCAACGCAGCTACTACTGTCAAATGCCTCCCCACTGTGTCTTGCTGAGATGAGGTAAATTAACTGAAGCTCAATCCAGGCACAATGAAAGTGATGCTGGCTGGATTGGGTAGCAACCAGAAGATACGGTGAAGACTATCTTTGCCCCTGTGACTGAGTGTGTGTGTCCAACTTTTGTTACTTGAGTCTGCAATCTACGCGTCTGGTTAGCTTCTGTTAGTTGAACAGTCGCATAAGTCTCTTTGGACCCACACATTTAACCTTCAACAAAGCAACTTCAACCATGATGAAGCATGGAAAACCAAATGGAATTCACAAGAAGTCACAAACACCTTGTAAAAGACCTAATGCAGAAAACCGCTGGCATCAATCTCCCATGAAGCTCATGGGCCAACCTTAAACTGCATCTGCACAAACCATGGCAAATGCGGATACTTGCTGCACAAATGGAAAATTAAAGACTCTCTAGTGTGTGACTGTGGTCACCCAGATCAGACCATGGAACATATAACAGCTCAATATTCGATTCACAAACACGAAGGAGGCATCACAGCAATACACTCTGCTACTTCAGAGATAATTATCTGGCTTAACCATCTAAACGTAAAATTATAGTTGTTGCTCTACATCTACATACATCATACGAAGAAGAAGAGTAGAACAGCAAAGGCCAGGATGGTCTTCTTTCCATCTGTGTCTGGCTAGCAATTTGCAACGATTTCTTCAAGATGTGGATCTTATTACTGTCATCCATATCTTGTAGATAATTGCAACGTGCTGTACATGGGGCTACCCTCAGATCAGAGCAGAAAGCGGTGCTGAATGTGACAGCTCATGTGTTAGGTGGGGGATCTTGCGAGCACATTATGCCTGAGGCCATGATTGGCACCAGTTGCCTCTTGGTTTCCAGGTGGAGCTTAAGATTTTGGTTTTGTTCTGTAAAGCTTTAAACGGCCTAGATGCATCTATGTAAGAGATTCCACTCTCCTCATGGTACACTACTGCAACTGGAACCAGAGGAAGCACATTAGCTGGAACCCTCTCAGTTTAAAAGAGGAGGCTGCTTGCAGGGGGATTCTCTGTGAGGGACCTTCACCTTTAGGACTCATTTCCCCTGCCAATAATCTGAAATAGCCAGAATCTGTTGACTTTTAGGGCACTCCACAAAGCCCATAGGTTCCCCCAACTTTTGGGGAATAGGACAGTGAGGGTTGGTCTGTTGGTGGATGGAAGGGTGTTCCTTGGTTTTGTCTGTTTAGTCATTTCTAGATCTTGGGGTTAGCAATGTTACTAAATTTGTAATGTATGAGAATTGTATTTTTAACTTGTTGAGAGTGGGTCTAGACCAGGGATTCCCGAACTTGGTTCGCGGCTTGTACAGGGTAAGCTCTTGGCAGGCAGTGAGATGCTTTGTTTACCTGGACGTCCACAGGTACGGCTGCTCGCAGCTCCCAGTGGCCGTGGTTCACTGCTCCCGGCCAATGGGAGCTGCGGGAAGCGGTGGCCTGCGCCGAGTTTGGGAACCCCGGTCTAGACCCTTGGATAGACACTTGCTTTTTGTACAAATAAAAATATAAGGTGTTTATCCCGGGCTCTGTGAGTTCTTCACAGCTGGACTCATGGTAACTAAGGCACCTAGCTGTTCAGACAGAGGGAATCAAAAATAGTCCCAATACATTCTATAAAAACTCTCTAAAACATGCGTGCAAAATGATTTCTGCAGTGAAAAGGTTTTAACACCACTTGTTTAGGGTGATTTATCTGTGTAGCTCACTCATGGCTTCCCCATTCATGCAGCCATCCCAACTGCAGGTAGACAGCAGTTTTATACCATATCACAGCATCATATATTCCCTAGATATATTTATATAATCACGTATTAATAATTAACCACCAAAATAAAAATGGAATGGAATAATCACAATGCAGTCACCTCGGGAAGAGAATGCAGCAGCTATTTAACAGTATACACCACCACAAAAATTTAGAACACAAAACAACAAGGAGAAACTACTGCACTGCACATATGAGTTGGATTATCATCAGTCCAACAATTCAGTGTATGATGGAGGAAACAGAATTACATTTCAAGTGTTGTTATAAACAGTAAGGAAAAACATTTGAAAGAGTATTTACTTCTTTTTATAGACAATAGACAGATATGATGCAAAATTTGGTCCTTTCATACTACAAGCTATGAACATCTCTCCTGAATCAGTGTTTGCCAAGTGAAAATGAAAATGATGAACCCGCAAATAAAAAAGCTATCAGTTTAAAATTCATTCAAAGCTAACATATTTGTGAGGGTTTGAACATGTTCTAAAAATTGACAACACTTTACTGTATGTCAAAGAGAAAGCACACTTAAAATAAAACTACATAATCAGCATTAAAATGACATTTAATTAACTTAGGATATGATGGCTAAAAAGGTGAAGAGAACAACAGAGATAATTTTGTCATAATGATTTTCATTTAAAAACTGCTATTAGATTAATTAAATTTAGTAGAGACCAAAAGCACACATTTTCCCTTATTACTGCCTGTCAGCTAGTATTCTGGGACCCAATGGGAGTCCTGAATGTGGAGTGCTTGCAGAAATCCCACCCTACATCTGAAGCTCAAAGAAGAGAAGTGGTTTAACTACACTGACTGCAATCCATCTATATTTTAACATGTAACAAAAACAAAAAACTTTGCTCTGATTTTATCTTCTTCTAACACCATTATTTTCTAACAAATTTTATATTTGTAATAGCATTCCTTGCTCTGTATTAAAATAAGTAGCCTTTGTCTTGGATAATAAGGAACATTACTGTACATTCAAAACCAGGATAACCATTATTTTGTTTCTTCATTTTTCAAACATCTGAAGGGTTTTCTAAACACTGTTATAACACAAACAAAAATCCCATTGGCCCCAAATGGAATAGCCATGTTTGATTTCAGACTCAAAATTCTCCTACATTTATAAAATGTTCAAGCTGTATTCCTATCTTGCTTTCAGGTTTTTATTTTATTCAAAATTTTTCTCAGATTAGTCTTGTAAGATGAACCACTTTGGAACCAGCAGCAAGTTATATAATAACCATTAAATATTAGTCCACTAACACATTCATCTACTGCAGGGGTGGGCAAACTTTTTGGCCCGAGGGCCACATTGGGGTGCGAAACTGTATGGAAGGCTGGGTAGAGAAGGCTGTGCCCCCAAAACAGCCTGGCCCCCACCCCACTTCGCCCCCTCCCACTTCCCGCCGCCTGACTGTACCCCTCAGAACCCTTGACCCATCCAACCACCCCTGCTACTTGTCCCCTGACTGCCCCTCCTGGGACCCCCCGCCCAAAACAACCCCCCCTAGGATCCCACCCCCATCCAACCCCCCCTGCTCCTTGTCCCCTGACTCCCCCGACCTATCCACACCCCCGCCCCCTGACAGCCCCTCCCCCAGGACTCCCACGCCCTATCCAACCTGCCCTGTTCCCTGACCTCTGACCGCCCCAGAACCTCTGCCTCATCCAACCACCCCCTGCTCCCTGACTGCCCCCAGGCTCCTCACCCAACACCCCCCCCACTGCGCGTGTGCGCTGTTGTCACCTCCTTACCATGCCACTCAGAGCAGCAGGAGCTCGCAGCCCTGCTGCCCATGTGGCGGCATCACTACATGGGAGGGGAAATAGCAGGGGAGGGGCTGGGATGTAGCCTCCCGGGCCAGGAGCTCAGGGGCCAGGCAGAACGGTCCCATGGGCCGGATGTGGCCCATGGGCCGTAGTTTTCCCACTTCTGATCTAGTGTATAGGAATTGTGTAATATACCTTCAAATAGTCTGTGAGCCCTCTAGTGGTTCTGTGTCCTATGTACAGAAACCTGCCAGAGCAAAAGTGTATACTTGTAGCTATGCCTTTCAGGTGTATAATTAGTAAACATGGTTATTTGCACCCCACTGTGTGGTTCTTTCATCTTATGTTTGTTGTGTAAAGAGCAAAAGATACAACAATCCGCATCCCTAAATGATAAAAGCTGCCATACAGAACATGAGTCTTTGGTCTTCTGTAGCATCTTTCATATAAATATCAAAAAGTTTTATAAACAAAAAAAACCCTTAAATCTGAGAACACCCCAGTGAAATAAAGGTTGCCAGAGATGTATAGAGTTTGGCTGAACGTATGGGAAATTGGATCTTGGAGGAACATAGTTGTGTTGTGTTCTTTTTTGAAGATGATTTTTATCACCAGTAAAATTTTGTTCCTTGTCCAAATCTATCTGACTGAATCTTTCAAAGCTGCAGAGCTCCTGTTCCTGGGATAAATTTACGTGAGCAAAATATGTTATATGGTTTTAAAAATTACTTACTAAGAATGATTATGAGTTGAAATTTGGCCAGGAGCACTGGGCTTACATGCCACTTTAATGCCATCTTTGAGAAAACAGAGAGTCAGGACCTTGGTTGACATCTCAGACAAAAGACAGCACCTCGGTAGCACTGTGGCCTTAATATTGTGGTTGTTCATTAATTCACTAGAGATGAATAACTGCCTGCAGCACTTAGGAATAATAACAGGCCTCCCATCACTTTGTCATATATGACTCAACCCTATTTAGCTTGGATGATCTGTCAAAATTACAGGACAAGATGACATACAATAATATGGCCATAATAAAATGCTTACAACAGTAAAGCTAACAGTGATGGTATAGGAGCCACTTGCCTGGTTTTGGTAGGGTATTTCTCACAGTAGCCGGCATATCAAACTGTTCATTAAATAACAACATCGATTTTACAAACATCAATCTTACAAATGACCAGTCATACGAACCATTGTTCCCTAACAGGGAAAAAAATAAATCACACAATAGAAGCCATGTCAAAGAAGAGCAAATGCCTTCAGTGCACTGGATATTGCTTTGCTGTGATGTGAAGGACAAGGAGAAAACGATGCAGTGCACCAGACTGCAATTTATGCACTATAACTATGGTAATTTTGAGATGTTCAATTTTATGAACTTCTGAATTTATGCACTGCTCAATCCTCAGTTAGTTTGTAAAACAGGGGTTCTGTTGTAAGTATGACTCCCTTGTTTCTGTTCTTCCTCTTTCTACCTCATTCTCTTCTCTTTCCCAACCCTAATCTTTCCATCCTTTGTCCCATTTCATAATCCCTCCAGCACTCCCTCAATGTCTCTCCACCCCATTGCCCATTCCAAATTCTTCCTCCTCCTCCTGTTTCTCTTGATCTTTCTCTCTGAAATCTCCCCTATCCTTTCCAGAACCCCTGACACTTATTTTGTCACCCTGCCTGTTCTTTCTCAATTTCTCACTACTCCACACACATCCAGTCTCCCTCTATTCAAACTCTTCTCCTCCATGGGGAAAGCATGCATGGAGGAAAGCCAGTAACTCTTCCATTTTCAGCAGCTTGTGCAGGGTTCTTCTAAAAGCTGTTGTGTCTGCTGTTCCACAGGACTCCCAGGTTAGAGTATAGCAGTGCACTACACACAGTACATCACGTGACCAACATGAGCCAAAGATTAGCAATTCAAGCAGTGTGAACAACCAATTTTTTGGTTCAGTAACAGAACCAACAAATTACAAACAATAGTTTGGGGTCAAGCTGAAATGGTGTGTGTGTGTGTGTGTGTGTGTGTGTGTGTGTGTTTGGGGTCAAGCTGAAATGGTGTGTGTGTGTGTGTGTGTGTGTGTGTGTGTGTGAAATGTCCAAAAATGTTTAATTTTGGGTTGACCAAAACATTCTGGTTGATCCAAAATGAAATGCTTTTGTTTTGATTTTGAAGTTTGAAATGTTTAATTGGTGGGCGGTTTTTTTAAAATAAAATTGAGAAATTACAAATAAAATGTCTGTCCAAAAGAAAAAGTCAAAATGTTTCAATTTAGAAATGTCAAAATGAACAGTTTTGACTTTTCTGAAAACTTTTCCTTATTCATTTCTTTCTTTATTATTTATTTGTTTATGGCTGAAACAATTTGCCGAAACTGATGTGAATTCACAAAATTGTTTCAGTCAACCTACATCTGCATTTTTTTGGCAAAAAAAAAAAAAAAAAAAAAGTGTGTGTGAAAATTTTTGCCCTGCTGTGTTAATTACAGCTCATAAAACTCCCCATACGTCCTAAAAGCTCTTTATCTGGGCCAGGCAAAAGGAAGCTCAATGTTATATCTGTAAATGTGGCACTTCTAACATTTTTCAAGAGGTTGGATATTGAAAATAATATAAATTCTGTTTGGTCAAATTTCAGAAAAATTTTTTCCTCCCCTCCCACCCCCCCCAAACTCAGCCTTTTAAGTTATAAAAGTCACTGATCAGAACTAGTTATACTGGCCAGGGCCTGGGGCATCTGAATACAATAATATCATAGATATAAAATATCTCTTTTATGTAGACAGACCCTTATAATAAAATCAGAAATGAAAAGTATAAATCTACAGACAGCTCATGAGATTTTTCTCTGATATTCTTCCCTCAGATGTAAAGCCCTTAAATAGGCCAACATGTAGGCAATCTCTTATTTAACTAGAATTACAGCACTCATTTTGCTTGAGAACATCATAAATAGTCATAACTGCTTATGTACCTAAGCAGCAGCTATCACTCCTGTATATTGATTACAATCCAGGTCTTTCAAAATGTCAAGTTACCTCCAGAATCATAGAATATCAGGGTTGGAAGGGACCTCAGGAGGTCATCTAGTTCAACCCCCTGCTCAAAGCAGGACCAATCCCCAACTAAATCATCCCAGACAGGGCTTTGTCAAGCCTGATCTTAAAAATCTCAAAGGAACGAGATTCCACCACCTCCTTAGGTAACGCATTCCAGTGCTTCACCACCCTCCTAGTGAAAAAGTTTTTCCTAATATCCAACCTAAACCTCCCCCACTGCAACTTGAGACCATTACTCCTCGTTCTGTCATCTGGTACCACTGAGAACAGTCTAGATCCATCCTTTTTGGAACCGCCTTTCAGGTAGTTGAAAGCAGCTATCAAATCCCCCCCGCATTCTTCTCTTCCGTAGACTAAACAAGCCCAGTTCCTTCAGCCTCTCCTCATAAGTCATGCGTTCCAGTCCTCTAATCATTTTTGTTGCCCTCCGCTGGATGCTTTCTAATTTTTTCACATCCTTCTTGTAGTGTGGGGCCCAAAACTGGACACAGTACTCCAGATGAGGCCTTACCAATGTCGAATAGAGGGGAATGATCACGTCCCTTGATCTGCTGGCAATGCCCTTACTTATACATCCCAAAATGCCATTGGCCTTCTTGGCAACAACGGCACACTGTTGACTCATATTCAGCTTCTCGCCCACTGTAACCCCTAGGTCCTTCTCTGCAGAACTGCTGCCGAGCCATTCGGTCCCTAGTCTGTATGGTGCATGGGATTCTTCCATCCTAAGTGCAGGACTCTGCACTTGTCCTTGTTAAGCCTCATCAGATCTCTTTTGGCCCAACCCTCTAATTTGTCTAGGTCCCCCTGTATCCTATCCCTACCCTCCAGTGTGTCTATCTCTCCTCCCAGTTTAGTGTCATCTGTAAACTTGCTGAGGGTGCAATCCACACCATCCTCCAGATCATTAATGAAGATATTGAACAAAACCGGCCCCAGGACCGACCCTTGGGGCACTCTGCTTGATACCGGCTGCCAACTAGACATGGAGCCATTGATCACTACCCGTTGAGCCCGACAATCTAGCCAGCTTTCTATCCACCTTATAGTCCATTCATCCAGCCCATACTTCTTTAACTTGCTGGCAAGAATACTGTGGGAGACCGTATCGAAAGCTTTGCTAAAGTCAAGGAATAACACGTCCACTGCTTTCCCCTCATCCACAGAGCCAGTTATCTCGTCATAGAAGGCAATTAGATTAGTCAGGCATGACTTGTCCTTGGTGAATCCATGCTGACTGTTCCTGATCACTTTCCTCTCTTCTAGGTGCTTCAAATTGATTTCTTGAGGACCTGCTCCACGATTTTTCCAGGGACTGAGGTGAGGCTGACTGGCCTGTAGTTCACCAGATCCTTCTCCTTCCCTTTTTAAAAGATGGGCACTACATTAGCCTTTTTCTAGTTGTCCGGGACCTCTCCCGATCACCATGAGTTTTCAAAGATAATGGCCAATGGCTCTGCAATCACAGCCGCCAACTCCTTTAGTACTCTCAGATGCAGCGCATCTGGCCCCATGGACTTGTGCTCATCCAGCTTTTCTAAATAGTCCCGAAGCACTTCTTCCTCCACAGAGGGCTGGTCACCTCCTCCCCATGCTGTGCTGCCCGGTGCAGTAGTCTGGGAGCTGACCTTGTTCGTGAAGACAGAGGCAAAAAAAGCATTGGGTACATTAGCTTTTTCCACATCCTCGGTCACTAGGTTGTCTCCCTCATTCAGTAAGGGGCCCACACTTTCCTTGACTTTCTTCTTGTTGCTAATATACCTGAAGAAACCCTTCTTGTTACTCTTAACATCTCTTGCTAGCTGCAACTCCAAGTGTGATTTGGCCTTCCTGATTTCACTCCTGCATGCCTGAGTAATATTTTTATACTCCTCCCTGGTCATTTGTCCAATCTTCCACTTCTTGTAAGCTTCTTTTTTGTGTTTAAGATCAGCAAGGATTTCACAGTTAAGCCAAGCTGGTCGTTTGCCATATTTACTATTCTTTCTACACATCAGGATGGTTTGTCCCTGTAACCTCAGTAAGGATTCTTTAAAATACAGCCAGCAATCCTGGACTCCTTTTCCCTTCATGTTATTCTCCCAGGGGATCCTACCCATCAGTTCCCTGAGGGAGTCAAAGTCTGCTTTTCTGAAGTCTAAGATCCGTATTCTGCTGCGCTCCTTTCTTTCTTGTGTCAGGATTCTGAACTCGACCATCTCATGGTCACTGCCTCCCAGGTTCCCATCCACTTTTGCTTCCCCTACTAATTCTTCCCTGTTCCTTGACCCAGCAGGTCAAGAAGAGCTCTGCCCCTAGTTGGTTCCTCCAGCACTTGCACCAGGAAATTGAAGAATGAGTGGTAAGTTGTAATGGAAGAGGTATGCTCTTGGAACAGGGAATAATTCAGAATTATATGCATGCTGTAATACAGACAATCTGTTAGTACACACAGAATGACAAGCTGCTTAAGCTTCTCTGTGCTTCCAGGTGAAGCTCCACAATGTCCCATGACTGATTAACTTGAGCACAAATTGATGGCACTGATAACCTGTAAAGTTGATTTGCTAAAGTGTCACCTTGGGGATTCCTAGACTTATTAGACCTTGCGTTAAGTGATTCAGTCCAACAGGAAGGTTGCACGACGACACTAACTTACGTTAAGACAGACTCTTTTACTTATGCACTAGGTCCCAAATCATCCACCCAACTTCTAGGCCAAGTGGCTGGATGGGATATTCGGGCAATGTCCATGCCCAAATGCATATCCAGTGCAGCAGGAAGACTGGGGGCTCTGAGAGGAACTCCAAGCTATAAACGATTGTGCAGCCTTTCCATGGACCTCCTCCACTTCATTCCCCCCCCCCCTTTTCCGGATGGATCTGCTCTGGTTCTGCTGCTGCGGGGAATGCCACAGCTACAAGGGTGTAATTTGTTCTAAATTAGTGTCATCATGCTTTGTAATAAATCATAATCTTCCACTAAGGGCAACACACACAATGTCCTTGATAGATGTGAAACCAATAAAAGAAGGATCTTTAAAATATGCCTCCCACCCCATAAAAATATATGTACAAAGACATCATCATCAAACAATTCCTATTCAAATGAACCTGTCTTAGAAGATTCTGGTTTATAACAACTCTGAATCAGTTACCTTTGTTCAGACTAAAAAACCAGGGAAGGGAAAGAGGATCATAAAATAATGTGACAAAATATATTTAAATTACAGCAATTATTGAAAGATCATTGGGCTCACCAGCACATTGCCACTTCTGTATGGCTTAAAATCAATGGGAGTCTTTGCACTGACTTCAATGAGTTCTGGATGAGGACTGTTCTTTGAAATTATGGGTCTAACTGTGCCCCTGTGATCCATGTGTGGCGGGTTGCTTTGGCACACAGATCTCTCCTTCCTGGGAAAAAGGAAGGCTTTCTTTGGTCTGGTGGTGAAGGAGTGAATGGACAAGAGGATATGTGCTTTGTTCCTCTACCAGTCCTGCAAAGACTGGAAAAGTAACATAACCTGTCTGGGGCTTCCTTTTGACAGTGGGGTTCTCCATAACTATGGAGTTACTCCAGATTTACAGGGGTGTAATTGTGAACAGAACTTGGGTCATAATATCTAGTATTCTTTTTCAAGGATTTTTTTTTAAAAAACAGATTCCTGAGACAATTATGTTATGAATATTCCTTCCCAGTAGAGTCATTAATTAAATCATATTTTAGATATAGAAGATGGGTTTAGAAGCAGTGTTTTGGGGCTGTGGAAAATAAAAGGATTCTCCATAACTAATCTTTATGGCAAAATAGCACTTGCAGTTTTATTTTTTTTATTTCCAAAATATATTTCAAGTTACTCTTTCTCCTGCTTCTTATTATGCAAACCACATGCTGCAGATATAGCTTCTGTCCAAATCCAACCATACTATTGCACTTGTAATAAAACTGCTCTGCAGAGCCCATGTTGTTTGTCTAACAGCTGAGATAACATTAGTTGTTTAAAATTCTGGACCATCACAGGACTAATAATCTGGATGCTCAGAGCTTGTACTGCCCGAGGCTATTCTAGACAGGCCCTATGGGTTTTACTTTCGGCAGAAGTTCCAAAAATTCAAGGAAACACAGACCCTACTCAGATAATTAGGGGGAAAGTAATTAAACAATAAAGATTGTATATATACACATTATGTATATATAGACATCACACCTATAACAATTAGACTTGGCCAAGAAATGGTCAGACCAGAGACTTGAACCTGGGTTTACTGTATTCTAGGTGAGTGCTCTAACTAATGGCCTACTGACTATTAGGTGTCTCTTTCTCCCTCCCACACTCTCCCTACCTTTGTCCCCCTCCCTTTTTGACCAGAAATTCCACCCTGGACCAGAGAAGCCTTTCCTAGTAAAAATTAACCCTTTCGGGGAAAAACTTCAGTTTAAATGAATTGGCATTTTCGAACAAAAAACTCTTTAATCAAAAATATCCTGACCAGCTCTATGTACAGTATATATCATATGTAATTTTTTTACCAAGATACATCTATTTGCTCATATTACTTAACTTACTTCTCAACTCAATATTGAATCATTCATGTTTTGCTATAGACTATAGAGAATTGTAATTCTTTAGTTTTACACAAAGTATAAATAGTTCAGAATTCTTAGTTCATTTGGCATTGATTAGATGGCATGAACAAAATAAATTAGCATACACTATACCTGTTCCTGGTACACTAGTGGTGATGAAAAATTAAAATAATGGTGTTTTGCTCTTAGATAAAGATCCAGTTCAGGCTGGTAACATCTGAAACTAGGTAGGCAAAACTGACACACAGACGGTTTACTCATAGCCAAATGTACAGCAATGGGTAAAGATCACTCTGTATCTGACTCAGAAAAGGTAAGCTAAGCCTACACTGCCTACCCAGGGCAACATATATTGTTTGGATGATGAAAACAATAGTCCTTCTCTTTCAGGAATGCAAGAACTAAACACATCACCACCCCCTAAATCGGAAGGGAAACAAAGGAATGGGACTGATGAGTAAAAGAAAAATAAAAGCTGCTTGCTTGGATGATTCAGAAACACAGAGCTGCACTGCCTAACATAAGAGAGAACAAAGGGTCCTGAACGCATATACGTCTACTTCCAGCACTACCCACAGCCAAAAGAAAACAACATTTATAGGGGAACAAAGATTATAGGGATGGAAAAAAATGAGCTAGCCCCACACTGTGGAGGAGGTGAAAAACTGAAAGCATAGGCCAGATTTTCAAGAGAGCTTGGTAGTGACCACCACCAACATGCAAACTCAAGAAAACATCTTCCCCTCTCCCTGTGCTTCCCTGAAGTGATAAGAAGTGGGGTTCACCCAGAAATAAATTGCACAACCATAGAAGGAGGAAGTAGTGCAAAATTGGCTTTCCTGTTCTGTTTTCTATATGGTGTCATCTGCTGGCAAGAGGAGAGATATGCACAAACCATTCTGACGCATACAAAGAATGGGCTTGTCTCAGCTTAAAATTTTTGTGTTTTTATTTTATCTGAGCCAGTTCATCCATCCCTACTATAATGAGGGCATGGTCAATAACTGGAAATCAAGGAGGAGGAACCATGTACAACATCTCAGTCCAAGAAAACATAGATATGGCATATGGGCATTTAAACAGCAGGAAAAATTGGTGGCAGTACTCAGAACTCACTTCAGGCAGAAATCTCTAAGTGCTAAAGTTGTTCCCTCCTCTTGGACATGTGCATAAAGATCTTCTGTCTGCTGTCTTGTACTTTGGGTGTTGGGAGTGGAGACCAGGTTGGCATAGGCTCTGCGTTTACTGCTCATGTTCTGTATTAGCAGTCGTGCTAGTGCTCCATTTCCCATGCTCAAACTAAGTGCTCAATACAGAGCTTGTTCAACCAGGCTTTGCACAGGAGTTCAGAAGTTGGCTCTAAGTCTGTACGTTCAGACATGCACCCTGAACAACATTCATCCATCAGCATGGGGTTTTCTTTAATAGCGTAACTTGACATTTCACAACTCTATTTCACTGCTTTCCCTTAGGAAAGGAATCAGTAACACAGGAAAAAAAAAATGTTTTTCCTGTAGCTGAAGATGGTCATGTAGGAAAGAAAACAAAATCCAGGCATATAATATTTGCTTGGCCTGTTCCCTGGCCTAAATTGCAGCCCCCTGTCACACCTACTCTGAATGATGATCATAATGTCAAATACTGAAATGGCTATTCAATTCTTATTCTATAAGCAGAAATCGTGCTGTTCGTTATTATTGGCTTTTCATGCTTCAGTAAATATCTTTAAAATACATTTGTGAGTTGGCTGACGTGTTTTTGAAATAGCGGAAGTATTCTGGTTAAAGTATACTAAATCATATGTCCCTGGTTTTTGTGTTAACAAAATTTACTTTTCAATGTTCTTCTCTCTCATATTTAGACTCAGAAAACCCTGTAAACATGAAAGCATGGGGTTCCATATCTATTCCTTCACAATGACTTCATGTAACTTGCTTACTTAAGAAGAGAAACAATGAGTTTTATTATCTCAACGGCTGCAAAGTCAACTTCAGATCTGAAAAAGAAACATCCCAAGTTCTTTTTCC
The DNA here is from genome assembly GCF_965140235.1 of Caretta caretta. NCBI lineage: Eukaryota > Metazoa > Chordata > Testudines > Cheloniidae > Caretta > Caretta caretta. The sequence goes on from NC_134207.1 coordinate 158,910,557, forward strand.
TCTCTCACTCTTTCATTATCACTACCCATAAAAGTTCTATTTGTCATTTACTGGTAGGGAACTTAAAAGGCAATTTTGTTGACGATCCACCTTCCTCTTTCATAGTTGTATTGATGCTGCAATGCTAACATGGGTAAAGAGTAGAAGATACATTTGCAGCAGATATGCTGAGACAGAAAGAAACCGACAATTTTTGCATCTTCTGTTTCTCACCAAAAGTACGCTTAAACGATTTGTGTTTCAAAAGCCGGTGATAATGGATTTTAAAGCAATATATTTCTACACGCAGTGGGTAGCATGAGATGACGGACCCTGGGCCTGGGCTGATGTTTGAGTTGCTGTGAGATAAGCTCTTGAAAAACATTCAGATCCACCAAGTAGAGTTTAAAATACCTGTTTTTAAATGTTATAGCCTTTAATAATAGACTTCAATAACAGACTAGAATAATTGCAATCAAGTACACAGAATACATGCATAAAAATAAATACCTGGTTTTTAAACACCTTTAAAGTACATCACCCTACAAAGTCTTACTCATGTAAGTAACCTTACTCAGGCAAACAGTCCCTTTGAATTCAATGTGATTAGTCAGTTGCCCGAGGAAGAGTTTGCAAGATTAGGTCATAAATATGTATTTATCAGATGCACATTCTTTACTTATTTCAAGTATATAATAATAGTAAGAGAGTAACAGTCCAAATGCCACAAATATTATACTAATAAAAAAGGGGACAACTAAAAATATTATCTAATGCCCAGCCAGTTCCCCAAACCAAAACCATCTGTGTTGAAAGATGCTATGTCTGTCTCTCGGATACAGAATATAGACTTTAAGAACAGCTACCTAGAGACACAATTAGCCAAGATATCAGGGCTGGGAACTGGAACAGATTCTAAAAGATCTGTCATAGAAGGCTTTATCCTTTTATGTAAAAAATAAAATTAACAATAAGCCACATTAAAATAATATTAAATGAAAAGCAACATAACTCATGAATGTCAAACTTAGTGCTGAGGCTGCTGTGCACACTGCTAAAATTCAGGACAGAGGGTCAGTTTTTGCTTAGAATTTCCTGGATTGTTTTAGTTTGTGCCACAACTTTAAAATTGACTTTAAAAAGCATATGGTGTATTTTGCAAAGTTCTGCATGGCATAATGGGATAATGGAGTCAGGAGAGGAACAGAAATATTCACAGAGACTCCAGAGGGCTACACTAAGATATACCCAAAACAGAACAAGTCTTACCATTAGCAAATACCATTGCAGATTAGACCCCAATCCTACAATCGGATCCATTTCAGTGGACCCTTATGCCTTTGAAAAATTCTACTGAAGTCGATGGGCCAGATCTTAAGCCAGAACTCAACAGCCATTGAATTGAACAGAGCCATGGCAGTTTGCACCAGCTGATGATCAGGCTCCGTGCGTCCCCACCTAGTTTGAGGGGTGGAGATCCTCTGTGTGTATGCATGTTTTATTTAAGACAGGAATTTCAAATCCAAATAATCAACCTGAAGCTTTCTGACAATATCTTTCTAGATATACATAGGGAAAAATACTCAAAAACTAAGTCAAAACACAGAATCACATGTGTTTTCCAGTTAAAAAAAAAGTGAGGATTATGAATTACAATTAAAATGATGCTGCTTATTTTTCTCTAAAACAATAATTGGCATGTAACTCTATACAAAGTTGTAGGGCTGGATCTTTGGATCTAATGTGTTAACCAAAGAAACTATACATATTTTATGAATGAAGTTGCTGTTGCATGATTCAACTACTAGTCTATCTGTACTTTAAAAGAAAGCGACTAGGAGTAAATGTGCAGCAGACTAAACGACATAATTTTATCCTCAAGTAACATACAATATTGATGGAATATTATAGAAAAGGACATATTGTTCCAGTCAACTGCAACACTGCTGAATTAAAGATGAATAAAACATTTTGACCCTGATTTCAACAACAGAAGAAAATAATAACCTAAAATGTGGTAAGCACTAGTATCCATGGGAAAACATTCCTAAAGTCTGTTTAGCTTTTAATTTTATCATCCCTAATTACTTGACAAGGAAACAGACTAGGTTATTCTCAAGTATTTTATCACAACTGTAGCCCTAGAAGAGCTCTATCAGCCTATCAGATTCTGATTTCCCATACAGAATGAATGTATTGATGCACTTATATTAAATGGTTTACTCACAGCACATTCATTCAGATTCACATGCTAGTTTTCTTTCCTTCATAAAAAGGCATCTTTGAAACATGGCTCAAAAGCCAGTTCAGAAAAAGTTGTCTTCTGAATATAACAGCTGAATACCACATACAATCTCAGTATACTCACAGGAATGAATCGGTAACACTGCACACTGTTCTGAGCATAATGGGAAATGCCATCTAAGCTAGCAAAGGGCGGGGGTGGGGGGTGCGTTTCCCTGATTGGCTGTTCATCCCAAGCTGCCTGGCAAAGGTTTGAAATATGCAATGCAGGGAAGTGATATTCTGAGGCATTCATTCAATTTACCTGCACTAGACTCCAGGGAGCCATACTATTAAACAACAGCTCCAGTGGGTCAATAAAGTTAACTTAATTAAATTGGTTTCCCTCCCTCACTTCCAACTAGCAAGATTTAGGGCAGAGGGACACAGCATTGCTTGGAAAGAAAAGGATGATTTAGTTAATCATCTGGTGAAGACAGACATACATTTTTGTCAATAATTTTACCCACAAGCAAAGTGCTAGTTTAAAATTAAAACAATCATGTATGATGAGAAAAGAGACTATACCTACTAATGACCCGCCATTAATATTTTTCAAGCACCGTCAATTTGATCCACTACCTAAAAGCAAGGAGCTGTATCTTATTATTGCTCTTTGTACTCCATAAAACTACAATTACAATTGCTTAAGTGAAGTGTGTATAAAACATACTATCATGGCTACAAGCATAATAAATACAAGCTCTTCATTTGAGAGGGACGGTACCTAATACCTTTCTGGTCATTTGGCTCTCTGTGTCCGCACTGGCTTACACAAGTCACCTTTCAGCAGTCTTTCATTCTATTCTACACTGAGTGGTGCAACTAGTGAAACCTATAGTTAAGGTTGCCCAACAATTCCATTTATAAAAACCCAATTTGCAGTTTGTGACGAAGTGGGACTGTTCTTAATGTTTCCTCTGAATAGTGTGGGGGTGCCTCAGTTTCCCCTATGCAGTTCTTAAGTATCTAGGTGGTGGGGTAAGGGTGTATGATCACTGCAGAGCCCTAGAGGGCAGGTGTGTGCAGGGGTCTGGACACAGAGAATGGCCGACACCCTGTTTCCTGGCAACTGATGGCCTGGGCCCTTCCCCCCTGCAAGGTGAGAGCTAAAGGGCTGGAGAATAAAGGAATCAGGTGACCTCCTGGCTTGGGAAAGGGGAAAGCCCAGAGGAGGAGGGGCTGGAGGGAGTTTCAGTTTGGGGCTGGCTGGAGATATGGAGTGAAGTGCAGACGTGGTTGTCTGGCGCACTGCCCCCCAAAATGGACCCAGCTGAGGGGTCCTGTTCTCTGCACCTACAAGCTCTGTGTTAGACCATGTTCATGTTATCAAATAAACTTCTGTTTTACTGGCTGGCTCAGAGTCACGTCTGACTGTGGAGTTGGGGTGCAGGACCCTCTGGCTTCCCCAGGAGCCTGCCTGGGCGGACTCGCTGTGGGAAGTGCATGGAGGGGCAGAGGATGCCGAATGCTCCGAGGTCAGACCCAGGAAGGTGGAAGTTGTGAGAGCTGTGTGTCCTGAAGACAGTCTGCTCATGGAAAGGAGACTTCCCCAGAGTCCTGACTGGCTTTGTAGGGAGCAGTTCCAGAGCATCGCCCGGGGACTCCATGACACAGTTGCTTATAATTTTGCCAAACTTTTAACTGTTTAGATTGAAATTTTCCATGCCAGGAGTCTGACTCAGGCTGAACAGTTCTGGAAAGCTTTAACTAAAATGTTTTAACCATTTCTGAGAATGAGATGAGGGAAAATACATTGTTATATCCACGTTAATTAATTATTATAACTATTTCACTGAGATGCTGTAGGGTCTCCAGGCTTTGGAGCAAAGGGGTAGCTTGATGTCACGGATGTGCCTTTTTCTGTCCCTGTGAAAATTCCCCCAAATTTACAAGCCTCTAAAAAAAATCTGAGTTTGAATATACTCATTTGAAGCTTCTTAAAGTTTGGCAGCTATGTTGTCTGAAGATTCTGCCTGCACTGGGCATGCTCCATCCTCTCACAGCTCCTGCCTGCCAACAGGACTGTACTTGCGCCATTCCTCATAGAGCAATTAGGCACACTCCATCCCAGGACTGCAGGGGCTGAGCAATTTTTTCCCTGCGATTGCTCCTCCTAGCAGCCAGGGGCATCAGACACAGCATCAGACACAGCAACTGATAGCAGGGAGACTGTCTGTGCTCTAAATGCTCCCCCATACCTGGCTCCCAGGCAGAGTGAAGGAGAGGGAGGAGGCAACAACAATACACTTAGAGAGTGAGGGTCCACAGAGCTGAATGCCCATGGCCACCTTGTACGGCTCCACAAGTTATTACTGATCTGGTGCAGCCAGGTTAAACATGGACAATTGTGAGGCTGCTGCCAGGCAATGTCCCCTCCTGACCTCAAATCCTATCTTCAAGGCTTGACGTGCAGGGATTTTATCTCCAAGGTGAACTATATGACCAAAAAGTACCAGCTGGCAATGACTGATGATGACTTCAGTCCTCTTGAGGCCGGTTCTCCATAATACATCCCTATTACTGATAAAAATCAAACCATTTTATGCTCTATAGCCACCATTGGCAACACATAGGAAATGCCTCCAGCCTCCTGATGTCTTGTTTAAGCAACGTCCATGTTTCAGATCCACATAAGAGGATTGAAAGTACACGTTTGATGAATCCATACTTTAGAATATAATTTCACCTTTTTCTGGCTCCAGACCCTACTGCAGGTCCTTCATGGATAAGGCTGGTAAATCAATTTTCCTTAGGCTGTCTAGCTAGCAATGCCCATTTGTTGACAATTTATTGCTTAGGATAGACGAAATCATCCACTACTTCCACAGTTTGTCCCTCACCACAGATTTCTTGTATCACAACTTTTGTGCTGACACTCTCATTTTTTGTTTTTCCCAAGAAACTCTTAGCTCAGGGGCAGCTATCACATGCTGGAAGCTCTCTAGTTCATCTTTAAGGTTGTTTGCATCCCGGCCAAAGAGGATGACATAATCTTCATAATCCAAGTCAGCAAACAAAGTTGAACTGATCATTATACTGGTATTGGTGGAGATATGTTCAAGGAGCCAATTCACTGCATGGCAGAACAGGGCTTGGGTCAGGGCGCATCCCTGCTTCACCCCAGATCTACTGTAACACCAGTCAGACCTAGGAGTTCCCCATGGCACCCATGCCTGAGTCATTATGTACATCTTGAATTAACCTCAGGAGGGTGTCGGGGGCGCGAAGTCTTGTACAGCCTTTTATAGAGCAACACTATCAACAGAACTTAAGGCTGCCTTTACGTCTAACATATCTGCTGTCCAAGGACAACTGAATTCATGATGGATCTCAGATAAAAGACAAACAGCAAGTATAACATCCATTGTAGACTGCCCAACGGGGTAGCCTGATGAGTCTGGGCAATGGAATTTCACATGAAGAGCCTGGAGCCGGGTGAGTCGGACTTGTGTAACAACTGTTCTGGGAACAGAAAGCAGAGCTATTGGCCTGCAGTTGCTGCGCTCACTGTGTGGGCCTTTCCCCTTATAAAGTAGGATGATGATCCTTCTTTCCACTTCCCAGTGGTCTAAGCCCCGACAAAACATTGGTGAAATGCTACATTTAAGGGCTCTACAGCTCACCTAAGAAGTTTGAGTGTTATGTTGTTGTGTCCACCAGCAGTTTCTTTATGGCAAAGCAAACCTCTTCCAATGTAGGTACATCTACACAGGTTTCAGTGTCAGGGATTGCATCTACTACTAACGTGTCTGGCCAAGGAGTCGTTTCAGAATAAGTGCAGTCTCATAATATTCCTTCCATTTTTGCAGAACTTTTTCTTGGGTTGAGAATGTTTTACCATTAGCCTTATTTATTGGCATAAACCCTGTGCAAAGTCCAGTTTTGGATCGAAGTAACTGAATAGCTTTGAATGCAGGTTGTAATTTTTTAGATCTTATTCCCTCTCCTGCCTCTTTTGCCAAATTCTTAAAATAAGTGTCATGATCCACTTTTGCTCACACCTGAAAAATACCTTGTAAATGTTTACATTCGATGTCATCATGGCACTGCCTGGCCTCAGATTTCTTTTGCAGAATTTGAAATGGCTTATCAGATATGCTACAAGTAAACCCTTGGCTTTCGGTTTTGGAATGGCATCTACAACTTCTTGGGTGATCATGCTTATGGCTGTCCAAGCTGATTCTACCACATCCGGGAGAGCACCAAGTGTGTCAATTTTGAGTGAAGAGGTAGCCTAATTAAAATGCAGAGGAGGAGGAACGGGTGGGGAGTGGGGAAATACACTTGCACACCCAGACACACTTCATTAAAAGAAATTATTAAGTTTGCAAAGTCAAGCCCTCAGAAGTTAGGAAATGCCACAATAAAGGCTGCCAGTGCAATCATAATTCAGCCCTCCTGTGCATATACATCATGATAAGGTCTTTAAGTACATGATCACACACTTTTTCCTCATATTATTTTAGGTTCTTCGAGTTTTTTTTAATTTTATTCTCCTGATTAACAAGCTCCTAGAACCTGTTCAGCTTGTCATAAGTCAAGGTAGTCTTCACCGGCAAATTCCATGAAGAACAAGAATTTAAAAAAAATCAAATGAACAGTAAGTTGAAACAAATGCCTCTAGTCACACACTAGGAAACCGTTTCTAGGTGAGTGCAGCTGGAGTTACAAAGTTTGGAAATATCTGAACAATGGCAGAAAACAGTTGTGTTGTTTTCTCAGCATAAAGACTCTCTTTAAACAACTTTTTCTATCACTTGGCCCAGGGAAAAGTGTCTTTCCCACCTGTTACTCAACTCCTCCCCAATATTAGGGTACACAGTTCTTTGTTCTATCAAAAGTCCACCCTTATATTCAAGTAGGAGAGTTACTCATAATGAGCCTGATCCAAAGGCCACCGAAGTCAGTCTTTGGATCATGTTCCATATCATCTTTCAACACCAGTTATTTTGACTCATGTTTCTTCAGAGCCCGAACAGGTATGGCAGTTGCCTCTGTGAGCAACTATTTCCAATATCCCAGAGAGCCAGAATGACAGAATTACTCCTGCTGATTTGAATCTTACTCCACAAGAAATCCTACTGAATTCAATAGCACGACGGAAGGAACCATTTAGTGTTAGAACAGTTATGACAATCTGGCTCATAGACAATCATTAGGCTGTTCTTCCATTTAGTGCCTTTCTCTATACTTTAGGATATGTTACCTAATCAAAGCTTGATAGCAGAGTAAAGAGGCTGAGAAGTTTAATATAAATTAAAAATCAAACATCCTGATACAATTATCTGTCTCAGGGGGAGAGTGAAAATAAATCAACATTATGGTGATGTCAAATGGCCAGTCACAATACCATGCACTGTGTTGTAAGAGTCACCAGGTCTGGAGTGATTTCAGGTTTCTCTCTTCCCTTTGGAATTTTGGAACATCACAGATGTCATGCACTTGACCCCCAGTGTTACTTGACCCCCAAGTAACAGTCACTTGCTACATAAGTACCTTTCTTAGTCACTGATAACTCAGCTTCAGATATAGAGGTTTATATTCATGACCATCCAGAGCAGCGGTTCTCAACCTATTTACCATCGTGGGCTGCATATGCAGCTCTCTATGTGTTATGTGGTCTGCATCCACATAATATATTTATAGTGCCTGCATGGCCCTGAGGATGTTACATGAGCCGCGGCTGTGTGCCGAATGGGCTGCAAGTGGCCCGCGGATTGAGAACCACTGGTCCAGAGGTTTCACAAATAGCAGAGATAGCTCAGCAGGACCATGAGCTTTTGGCTGGAGCCAAACACAGGTAAACAGAGATGCTGCTGGAAATAGAAGGGAAAGGTAGAAAGAGCAGGGAGCTTATAACTATAAAACAAATTAAAGCATTGACACTGAAATAATCTTTTTTAACCAGAAAAATTAAGTTACTGTAGTAATTTTGCTTTGATATTTTATTTTTGCTTCCTTTTTCCATTCCCTTAGCCCAAGGAAAGGCAAAATGGTCAGCGAAGAGATGCTGAGCTCCTCTCCTGAAATATCCCAACAGAGGAAAACTTTCAGCCACTGGCCCAAATAAATAAATAAACCAAGACTGTCAGTTTTTGCAGGATAATGAAATGGTTTGGTTCTTCCCTAATGAACTGTACTTTTGGCTGTTTGCCCACTCAGAGCCTGATAAGACAAGCAAATAATGTTTGTGCGATTGCCTTTTAAATGCACAATAGGCTGGTCAAGCGTTTTTTAGTCCATTTGAGCTCTAATAGACTGCACTTAGCATTCAGTCAGAGTGGTTTCTATGGTCCATGTTATATCAGAGCGTGACAGCCATGCTTTGGAAGTGCTACCTTTCTCCTTAGACAGTCATTGAACAGTGACTCCACAGCTCAAGTGCTTTGGGCTCATTTGAATTTACAGCCATTCACTGGAGTTATGCAGAGCCCCAGTGCCCCAGCAGGAGCCTCCAGGGAACCACATGCCTTCAGGAAATCACAACAGTTACACCACCTGAGTAGTATGAGTCCCCCCTCTGAGTTTGCTTTGACCTGGCACTTGTGTGGCTAGCAGCCCTATCTGGGACAAGCCTTGGACTCAGAGGGAGCTTGGGAAACTCAAAAATCAGCAGGGCACCTTTTAGAGGAGCCCAGTTTCTTCTATTCTTTTAAGATTTTAAAAAGTACAGCATTTGCCTACTATATATATGCTAGACAGACTGATCCTACACAGCAAGCCCGCCCAGTTTCTAATGCCCATTATGAGCTTGGTCCGGACAGGTGCTGAACATTCACAGTTCCCACTGAAAGAAACAGTCAAAAAATTGAAGTCCTTACTCAAACCCAAACTGTGTCTGGCCCTAGCTAGGAGGAAATGAAGGGAGAAGGTGCAAGGAATCTTCCCCTAGCAACAATGTCTGTGCTTGAGGGAGCTTCTAAGGGCCAAGTCACTTCAAAGCATATGCGGAGGGAGAGAGTGTGAGTGCGAGAGAGCAGACTGCAGCATCCAAAGGGATGGTGCAGCTTGTGCTCTCCCATGTACTTCATGGACTACCCTCCTGGAGCTACCCAGGGTACAGCAACTCTGCCCTGCTCCCAAATGGGAACTAGCCCCAATCTGGCCCACTGTTTTACTCAAAGCTGTCAGTGAAATGCAGGCTTGATTGCAGGTGCTCAGCATCTCTGAGGATCAGGGCCTTTATTTGTTATTCTTATCAGCTCAGGCAATGAGTGGTTTATCAGATTTGGACAAACACCCACTGCCAACATCAAATGAATGCCTATTTATTCAGAAGCATACGCCAATTAGCAACTCCTACAACTAGAAGAAAGGATGATTAGGATCAGAAACCTTTGTCTATACAATTGCACTTGTTACTGGATCACAGGTTAACACCTTTTATTTATGGATTTTCTGGAGTGCATCTAACTTTCCCCCCTTTTTCTTTAACACACACTACAATGCACTTAGGCTTTATTCAGGGAGAAGCTTGCTAAGATGATGGCTGGAAGCCTAAGAAAACTATCAAAGTATTAGTATAAATCCAATTGGGGGAAAAGTCAACAATAGAAACATACATTTGATTGAATAAGCTTTTATATTAAGGTGCCACAGAGCACCCTCTTTTACCAAATGTATTTCTAGGAAAATGTATATTAGCATTGTTAAGTTACTTTAAATAAAATATACAGTATTGTCCATATCATGTAAATCTGGACTCTGAATTTTGAAGGCAGGCTTCTGAACCCTCAGTAGTCACCAATCACTAACAATACCAAAGATACCTGAAACCTTGTCTCTTGTCTTCTTTAAAAAAAACAAACAAAACAAACCACAATATTTCCTCTGTGTGGCCGTGTCTCAAATAGCTTACCTCTGGAATTCCCCCAACAAAATTAAAACATTGAAATTCATCATATTTTCATTCCTGCTCGCCTGTCTTTTTCTTTCCCCATTACAAATAAAGGCCTGATCACTCTCAAAATCACAGTTTTTTCTCCCTTTTTGTTTCTATTTAATGCTAAGCTAAGTTTGTCAAATGACCTTGGGCAATGGGTACTAACACCCTACAACTAGATCTTTCAGCAATAGTTTTAGTGGCAGCAAGTCTTAGAGAAATATGAACACTGTTGCATTTGCATTATAATTTGTATTAGGGCTGTCAAGCGATTAAAAAAATTAATCGCAATTAATTGCACTGTTAAACAATAATAGCTATATAAATGATAAATAATAATATTCTTTAAATCTAATTTTCTTATCTCACTACATATGAAATTTTATATGTGTATTCTTATGAAGTCTCATTTTTTGGAAAGAAGTAGCTAAGCTTAATTAATTATAGCAGGTAAAACTTTTTGCTACTCTAGTAGCTCTATTATATGGCTTAAATTCAATTTATTTCATGCATCTTTATTCCAGAAATGTGCACTGGCAAAATGTGATAATGTCCTACTATTTCACTGCTTATCAGCACAGTATGATCAAATAGGATTGCCAAAGCTGAAGAAGTATTAAGCCATGTACTGAGTTTCACAACACCCATAGCATGCTCTGAAGAGGAACATATTACAACAAGAAGCAAATAACATATCTACTGTAGTTATATATAGCCACAAAGAGAGATACCTTAGCCTAAGGTGCACTGTAGTGATATGAAAATCTTCATTGCTATATAGGTGGAAGAGACCCTGGGGATGGATTTTTTTAAAAATATATTTCCTCAGTTGGGAAGCAAGGGAGAGTCGTCTGTGTTGTTTATAAATAATTTTGTCTCTTACAAATGTAGTTTCATATAAACCTAGCTCTTTAATGATGGGGGAACTTCAAAAAGTTCTGAAGTTCACCTCAGTTCAGATAAATCCTCAGCAAACGCGATGTTTGTTTGACGCCAAGCTTATTAAACATTCTGAGGATCCTCTCTCCCTCCTCCAATCCAACAAGATCCTTCTCCTTTCATCTTTATATGAGCCTATCTTTTCCCTTTAACACCTAACTCCCTCTCTAATCCTACATAGGTCTTCCCATCTCTCACATTCTTATTCCCAGCAAGTTACTGAGTCTCCCAACTTCCTCTCCCTAAATCCAGTAAAGCCTCCCAAATCGTTTACTCCCTTCCTCAACCTTCCTAAGGCCCCCTACATTTCTAAGAGAAAGCATCACAGGATGTGTCTCATTTGTGATGCTCTTTGCTGGACTTGGGGTCCCTTAAAAAGCTGGTCCTACAGACGGTTTGCTCTTCCCTTAGGATCAGAGTCAAGGACCTGGTAAGGTCCTCTGCCTATTCTCTGGTTTACCTGTGACAGAGGCAGTGCTGTCCATAAAGAGGCTAAGTGGAGAAAGAGGTGGCAGAGTCCCAAAATCTTTGAGGGCTTGTCTACTTGGTTTTTGTACTGCTTTGCCTTTGGGGTCAGGAACCATCTTTTGTTGTGTGTTTGTACAGGACTGAGCACAATGGGGCCCTGGTCCATGATTAAAGCTCCTAGGTGCTACCACAATACAAACTATTATTACTGAAACTAGCTATAATAATATAAACACCTTTAGGCTGCTATAACTGCATTCCCGCTAGGGGATTGCAGCAATTTACCTAGATTTTTTTCTCTGGATTTAGTTAGATTGATGAAAAAACTGAATGCAGACCAGCCTGAGGGCTAAGCAAGATAGTTGCATCAGGGCTGTTCAGGTGTGGAGGGAGCTGAAAACACGACACCACTTTTGTCACTAGCCAGTGAAGAGACAGTCAAGAGGGGCTCTGAATTGGACCATCAAATGATGCTCAGAACACTGTAGTTGCAGTTGAATGTCAGGTCTAATGCACTGCAGAAAGAGAGGTAACTCAGCAACACAAGGAATCCCAGAGAGCAAAGAGCCCCTTACCTAGTGGCTTAGTGAGGAATTATTGTTACTGTCTTTTCTATAATGAATTGATTCTTCTGTTTTCAAAACTTGTGAGTTCCAGGGACTTCTTTTGTGAACAGAGGGGCAGTTTAGTCTGCAGCACTCTGACCCAGGAAAGTACCTCTTTCTGGGGTCACTGTGGCTCAAGTCTGAACAAAATTTAGGATCCCATGGCCAAAAAAGTTCACCGTGAAGGATGCTCTATTGACCTACCTACACTATAGTTACAATTAATATATCACTGCATATGGATATGTCCAAGGTCATGGTTAAGGTCGCATTGATACTACAAATTGGAACCATTTTGTAACTGGATCTTGAGACAATCATATTATAACACAGTAGCCTGACTCAACTGTAGTGTAGACAAGCCTCAGTCTACTTGGGAGGCAGGAAATTTTGAATTCTTTTAAATCATTCATCACCAGTCATTCTGTGGAGCTATTTTGGTCTCAGTGCCACAGTGAATTGCTCTCTTTTCTCTTGGCAGGTCAGCAAATAATGGATTTTTCAATTCACTAGCAATTTTGAGAAGTCGAAGAAAATTTGTTTTGAGTTGGACCAAAAAGAATTTTTTTGAAATTTTTGGTGGATAGAAAAGTTGAAAAACAATTGTTTTGGGCAAACACTTCATTTGAACCAAAGTGAAAAGTTCCATTTCAATTTTAAGCACTTTTCAATATTTTTGAATTTTTAAAAATAAAATTAAAGGAAATGTCACACTGAAAAAATCATTTCAAAATAAAAAATTGACATTTCAATTTTTGTTTTTAAAGTTTTTTCCCTAAATGAACAATTCGGTGAAATCAACATGAATTCACAAAATGATTTAGTATTGCTGTCAGATCTGCATTTTTTGCTGAAACAAAGTTTTGGCTGAAAAATTTCACCCAGCTCCAATCATGGTGGCAGTCATTGCCAGAAAAAAGAGAAGAGAAAAAGTCAGGAATGGAGGGAGAGAAAGAAAAGTAAATAAGAGGACTTACTTGTAAGAAGACCCAGTGGTGTTTAACAAACTGCTGTCAGTCCTTCCTTGCAGTAACTACGTGTGCTCTCAGTTAAGGCAGAAATCTTTTAAAGCTGTAATTGACTATGTTCTGAAAAGAAGAAGATACAAGGGCATAGCAATTATTTCAGCCATCAAGTACTGCAATTAATTAAATGACACTACGGTAATTTGCTATCTGAGGTTAAGTAATGTCATGAAAGACTTTTCTATTACACTGTGAAATGTATATAATGTTTCCAGCCCTCATTCAGTGATAAACCACATGACACAAGGTGCCCACAACCCTCACCCCACCTGGGTGCCTTAAATGCAGTCCCAGAAGCACACAGTACTGGCTAGGGTAGGGGTATGGCCAGAATACCTACGAGATATAATTCAGTGCATCCTCTTGAAAAGCTTCCACTGGTTGGGCTCCTATGGTGCCTCAGCAAGCTGTTCTACTCTGGTAGAGAGAACAAAGAGGTGGAGACTCCCAGCTTCCACTTGTGTTTGGTTTATAGGTGAGTTTTTTCTAGGATAGGTTAATTTTTAGTGCATCCTCTTGAAAAGCTTCCATTAGTTGGGCATATGCATTGTAACCTTGAAGCTATTTGCAAGAGATGGATTGGGGTTTTCCTGCAGTCCTTTGTCCATTTCCTTTAACTGGTTCATCAGGATGGCCGTGTACATCCCTCAGTGTTTCCTCCATGTTATTTCTTATATCAAATTTTTCCTCCTGCTTCTATGTAGTCCTGGCCACAGCAGGAGGGATAATGATACAACGAGTGGCATTGCTTTCACCTTCCTACAGCTGGGAGACTCAGAGGTGGCTCACTCTCAGATATACCCAGATTAGGGGGTTTTAGAGGGACACATCTCACAGATGGTCCTGTCACTGCACCAAGTGGAACCTCAAATGCGTGCTCAGAGGGCTGGGTGGTCAGTGCAACTTACTCCCAACCCCTTGTCCCTCTGTCGGTGGGCAGGGGGGAGGGGTGCAGTAGCAGTGCCTGGTTCCAGATCCCAGGCTAGGAATGTTTTGGCCTTCCCACTGAGTCTGGGTCTTTGCCCTTAAGTGGGGAGTGGTAGAAGGACCCAGGCCTCTTCCCTTCTTCTCCACTGAGTCCCAGCCCAGGGACCTCAGAGAAGTAATATTGGCATGTTCCTCCCCGTGGAGAGCCTAAATCTGCTGTCCTGGGCTACTTCCTACCTATCTACTCCTTCAGTTTAGTGTGTGTAGGGGGTGGCCCCTATAGTCCAAACAGTCAATAGCTTCACAAACAAAGTCCAAATGAGCATGGCCATGAAAGACCTGCCGGCTTCAAAGGCGTTGGTGTGGTTGGAGAAGGCACTGCCTGGGGCCCTTACCCGGGCTTCCTGAAGAAGGATTTTTCTCTCTCTGAGCCTGTCCACCACCCCTTGCCTGGGCCTCTAAGCTCCTTTTAACCTGCTGCATGACCAGCGACCCTGTAGGGGGCATGGCTACTTGGGCCCAGTATTGCCTTTTAACCCCTTAAGGCCCAGTGTGGGGTTTGTATACCCTATCACAGTGATATAGCCTCTAAAGAAGCAAGCCTCGGAGTGCGGTTGATGGAACCCACAAGCAGGCCATGCTGCCCAAACTGGCATCAGTTTTATGGAGGATCCCTGATAATGGTTATGGCCTCTTTGTCTTGAGAGGAAATGTGATTCACTGTGAAACGTGGCAACTGTCTATTTTCATCTTTGTTTAATGAAAGATGAACCCTTTTGATCTCCCTAAAACAATGTTTCTGTCTCTCCTTTTTGACATGCCAGCAGGAGAGAATGAATGATATAAAGAAGGAAAATGTTTTCCAAACACTCAAATCTGCCCAGAATGGCCAGGAAGAAACAATGAGACCTCATCTACACTACAAAGTTAGGTCAATGCAAGGCAGCTTACGTCGACCGAGTTGTGCATGTGTCTACGCTTAAATTGGTCTCTCACCAACGTAAGCGCCCCGTTACGCCAACACAGTAACACCACCTCCTCAAGCAGCACAGAGCCATGCTCCATGTACTTAGGTCATTGCAATGTGAGTGTAGACACTGCATTACTTATGTCAAGCCTAACTGTCCTCCAGCAGCTGTCCCACAATGCCCCACACTGACCACTCTCGTCATCATCGTGAGCTCCATTGCCCAAGGGTCACTGAGATGAGAAGTCCCTCCTCCCCTTTAAAGCCCCCCAAATTTTTGAAATTCCTTTTTCCTGATTGTCTGGCTTGGTGAGTAGAAGAGGCTGCTCAGGTACGGCTCTGAATCAGCTGTAGAAACGTCGACATCTACAAGCAGATTGATCAGGGGATGCAGAAGGAATACAACAGGAACCAGCAGCAGTGCCCCATGAAAGCCAAGAAGCTGCAGCAGGCGTTCCCGAAGGCCAGGGAGGCCAACAATCGATCCCAGGCCAAGCTGCAAACCTGCCACTTTTACAAAGAAGTGTATGTCATATTCGGCGGAAACCCTCACCCCCCAACAGCACCAGGGCTCCCTGCTGCAAACAGTGAGAAGGAGGAGGTGGTGGACGTGGAAGAGGAGGAGTACAGGGGATAGCTGACTGGGAAGCCAGCTGCACAGTGAGCCAGGACCTCTTTCTGACACCATCACAGTCCAGCCAGCCCTGCCGGTCAAGCACAGGCAAGCTCGAAGCAGGGGAAGGAACCACAAGCAAGCGTGTGGATGCATTTCCAATTACAGGGATGGCACCCCCCAAAATAGCAGGACACATCTTTTGATTTTTCATTAATTTTCTCGTGCTAGAAGAGACAAGGATGCAAACAACAAAGGCAACATTGTTATCTGCTTTTCCTTCCTCTCTAGAGTTAGGCTGGGGGAGGAGGGCATGTGGAATAGTTCATGGGCACTGGCATGTCCCTTGAATCCTCTTGAGACATCTCAACGGAACTTTCCTGGACGTGCTCTGCAACCCTCTGCCAAAGGTTTCTAGGGAGGGCTGCCTCATTTCATCCTCTGCAGGAGGACGCATTCCCATGCCATTCAGAGATAATTTCAGCAGGCATCATTGTAGTAAACAGGCGAGCAGCATATGAGGCTGGGTGACTTCGGGATGCCAGCAGCAGCTGTGTTCTTTCTGCCTTTGTTACCACGCTCAGGAGTGAGATATCAGCTAAAGTCACCATCACCTGTGGAAAACGGTGCCAGTATTCAGTGCCATTGCCTATGCTACTAGAGTCATGCAATGGAGCAACTCCCTTTTCATTTCTCCAACCCGCAGCAGGCTATACTCTGTCATGGCTGTTGCTGTGACTCATGCTGTGCACAAGCAATCCCAAGCAGAAGTGAGAAGGCAGTGCCAAAAACTTTAGGGGAATAATAGGAGTGAGTTCAGCATTGTAAGTTTTGCTTGCCATAGTGACTAGGCTGACAAAGGTATCTCTGTGTGTTTTATCTGTATCTGCTGCCATCTGTATCTTCAGGGTCTCCCCCTTCAAGTGGAACACCTGAGTCAGATAAAGAGGAGAACGAAGAGGACTCGGGAGGACATGTTCAGTGAGATCCTACCAGCCAGTGCTGCATTGGACCATGTGCATAGGGCCTGGAGGATCAACATTGCAAACGGCCTTGAGAAGGAAACGTTGGAAAGGAGAAAGGACCAGGAGTCCCAGCAGATGCACAAGGACATAATGAGGCTTCTCAGGCAGCAAACACAGATGCTGAAGAGTCTGGTGGACCTGCAGGTTCAACAATCACATGCTCCCCTCCCTCTGCAGCACATGAAGAATTCTATATCAGGACCCCCATATAACTCCACCTCCAACATCCCACATGGCAACAGAGGTCGCTGTACGACCCCTGCCACTCCACCCTAGGGGACATTAAAGACAACCACAGCTTCACATTCACTGACCTCGTAAGCCACAGTTGGCATATGTGTAGTTGAAATGGACATGGATGTTCTTCCCCCTTCAAAAGTTCTGTTCTTGTAATTTATTAAGTTTTTAATGTATTTGTTTTAAAATTGCACAGGTAATTTTTTTGGAATGGGTTTTGTTACAGAATAAAATTCTATTATTTGGAACTTAGCTCATCTTTACTACACATGCTGCCAAGTGTTCAGCAGTTCTGAAAGCAACTGATTCTTGGGTTCCACAGCACCACACAGCTCACTGGATCATTCACAAACAAAATTAAGAGGTGCCTTGACAGTGCTGTAGTCCTACACGTACAGCAATCACCACAGGATTCCTTCCAGGCCACAAAAGAGCAGGGCCAGGTAGAGCACACAACACAGTACTCTGGCTCACTGTTAAAATGGTCTTTCAAAGCCTCCCTGAGCAGTATGGCTCTGGGTCAAGCTCTTCTAATAGCCTTTGTATCAGGCTGTTTAAATTCAGCTGCTCTATCTCTGCCTCAGTGGAAACTTTCTCCCCTTTGCTTCACATATATTATGCAGGATGCAGCAAGCAGCTATAACCATTGGGATATTTTTCTCACTGAGGTCCAATCTTGTGAGTAAACACCACCAACATCCCCTCAAATGACCAAAAGCACATTCAATTGTCATTCTGCACCTGGTGAGCTGGTAACTGAATTGTTTCTTGGTGATGTTGCGGAGACTTGTGTACGGCTTCATGAGCCAGGGGAGCAAGGGATAGGCCAAGTATCCTTGGATCACTATTGGCATTTCATCATTTCCACTGGTCAGGAAAGAAAATCCCTGCTTGTAGCTTTCTGAACAGTCCCGCATTCTTAAAGATGCAAACATCATGTACCTTCCCCAACCAACCCACACTGATGTCAGTGAAGCATCCCCAGTGCTCCACCACTTACATAACCATAGAAACATAGCTCTTTCTGCTGATATACGCAGTAGCAAAGTGATCTGGTGCCAAAATAGGGATATGCGTGCCATCTATCACTCCACTGAAATTCGGGAACCCCACTGCAGCAAATGCATTCACTATGTCCTGTAGGTTGTCAAGAGTCTCAGTACTATATAGCTGGAGGCGATTAAATGCCCTGCACATTTGCATGACAATAGTCCCTGCAGAGGATTTCCTGACTCCAGAATGATTCCCAACTAACTGGTAGCAATCTGGCATTGCAAGTTGTCATAAATATAAAGGGAAGGGTAACCACCTTTCTGTATACAGTGCTATAAAATCCCTCCTAGCCAGAAGCAAAACCCTTTCACCTGTAAAGTGTTTAGAAGCTAAGATAACCTCACTGGCACCTGACCAAAATGACCAATGAGAAGACAAGATACTTTCAAATCTGGAGGGGGGGAAAAAAGGGTTCGTCTGTCTGTGTGATGCTTTTGACAGGAACAGATCAGGAATGCAACCTTACAACTGTTAGTTAGTAAGTATTCTAGCTAGAAATGCGTTAGATTTCCTTTTGTTTAATTGCTGGCAAAATAAGCTGTGTTGGATGGAATGTATATTCCTGTTTTTGTGTCTTTTTGTAACTTAGAGAATCCCTCTAGGCAAAACATTATATTTTGAATCTGATTTCCTGTAAGGTATTTACCATCCTGATTTTACAGAGGTGATTCTTTTACCTTTTCTTTAATTAAAATTCTTCTTTTAAGAACCTGATTGATTTTTCATTGTTCTTAAGATCAAAGGGTTTGGCTCCGTGTTCACCTGTACAAATTGGTAAGGATTTTTATCAAGCCTTTCCCAGGAAAGGGGGTGTAGGGCGTGGGGGGATATTTTGGGGGAAGAAGTCTCCAAGTGGGCTCTTTCCCTGTTCTTTGTTAACACACTTGGTGGTGGCAGCATACGGTTCAAGGCCAAGGCAAAGTTTGTACCTTGGGGAAGTTTTTAACGTAAGCTGGTAAGAATAAGCGTAGGGGGTCTTTCATGCAGGTCCCCACATCTGTACCCTAAAGTTCAGAGTGGGGAAGGAACCTTGACACAAGTTTCCACAGCATGATTGCAACTCGCTTCTCCATGGTCAGTGCAGAGCTCATTCTGGAGGCTCTGCACTGCAGGGTGGGGCGAGGTGCACAGATGCAGGAATGTGGTCTTGCACATCCAGAAGTTCTGTAGCCACTTATGCCATGGCCGCATTATGATGCCATCCCACCAGTCAGTGCTTGTTTCTCAGGCCCAGAAGTGGCGCTCCACCATCTGCAGCTACTCCCTGAATGCCACCAAAAACCTTGAATTAGTTCTTGCTGTGTCCCCCAGCAATCTGTCCTCCAATAAATCATCACACTCCCGAGTCATCTGGTTCTTCTTATGGCTCTGCAAATACTCCAGGATTGTGAGCTCTGTGTTTGTAACGCTCACGACAGCAGTGCAGGGCTGTGCAGGCTCCATGCTTCTGTCAGAGATGGCGGACAGTGAGGAGGGCTGCGTGGGTTTGTGGGATTTTGAAAAAAAGCATGAAAGTTACGCGACGCAGATAACACTATGGGATGGAGACAGTTGCAAACAGAGAAGTTGACCCCATGCTTCCAATCACCCCTGCATGATTCATTTTGGCGCCATCATGCATTGCCAAAACTTCCCAAAAGATAGTGCAATGAATGGTGGTGAGTTGCACAGTGGGATACCTACCCATGGTGAACCACACTTCTGCATTGATACAAGCACTCCTGGTGAGTGCACACACCGCTGACACAAGGAGACAAGTATGCATGTACAGAGGTGCTGTACTAACGGCAGCAGCTGTGTGCCACTGTAACTTGAATGACATAAGTTTGTAGTGTAGATGTGGCCTAAGAAATACAACTACTTTCCAGAAAAAGCTGAGACAACAGCTATAAGATAGAATCCATGGTTACTATTGCTTCAAGAAACCTGAGCTCCAAGTGCCATAGCCACAGGTTTAAAAACATTGTAAATTGTTCATAATATAATGAACAGGCAGTTACAGTGAACTCACTAGAACATACCATTAAACTGGAACTGATGTGGCTTCATTAATATGCCTTTGATTGTGGTACAGGGCTCTGATTTACCTGTAAAATAATTTCCCACAATAACCACATTTAAGGATAAGATATGGGGAAGTGCTGGGGGGCCTTGCGGGGGCTATAGCTACCCCAAAATTTGCCTGAGCCCCCCAGTAGCCACCCGTTCTAGTGCAAAGTTCAGAGCTGGGTGCCTGGAGGGTAGGAGAATGTGCCCCAGAGCCCCTGCCACAGCTCCTTCCCTGCGCTCCCCTACCAGCACTGCTTAGCACGAGCTCTAGCTGTGGCTCCTCTGCTTCCTGGGACCCGCCCTGGGGGGCGCGTAAGGCCATCCTAGGGCCTGAAGTAGGAGTGGTGTTGGCAGCTCACCAGTGCCTTTTCCTTGTGGGGGCACCAGCAGATGCAGCCCCACAAGGCACCAGCACAGGGTTAAAGTGGCGCCAAATTGCTTGCTGACACTGAACGGTATGGCAGAAGGCTGCGGGGCAGTTGGGGAGGATTGAAGGGAGGAAGCCTTCAGCTCCCACACCGCCCATCCGAGGACAGCCACCCTCTGGGCAATGCAACTCATGACGCTGCAAGCATGGCCCTTCTGGCTTGGGGTGGTGCTGCTGGGCCTGAAGGTAACGTCCTGCCAACAAGGTAAAGGGAGACTGGGGAGATGTGCGCTGGGTGCAGAGGATGCCTTCCAGGAGTGGAGTGAGGTGCTGGTGGGGGGTGGGCTTTGGAGGAGCCTTGGAGCAGTTCCTGAAACAGAGACTCCAAAGGCATGGACACACTGGAACCAGCTAAAAACAAGGGAGGGGGCAAACCCACCCTAAAGCCTCTCATCCCTGTGCCCACCCTGTTGCTTCCCTAGTTCTCTCAAGTCCCTTCTTGTACCATTAGCTGTTTTCCCCTCCTTCTACTTAATACTTTGTCCAGAAGTTTTAAATCCCTCCCCCCATGACTTCTGCCAGTTCTCTCCCTGAAAGCCAGGTGTTGCTGGGAACAACCAGCTTCTACTTTGTTCAGCAGGTTCAGGGGTGGCAAGTACTTGCTCCTGTTCATCATTGGGGATGGGGTGCTATGTCTCCAATGCTGGGAAAAGAATTGCTCTGCTAGAACCAGGTGGACTTGTGCCTAAGGGGAGAGGATGCTTCTCCTTATCCACTTCAGTGGCTTCAGTTATTGGAGTCACAAGTGGGCTTTGGTGAAATTAATGTAGTATATTTAGCAGAGTGTACCTTTGTCTTCTCCTTCATATGACACAATCCAGCCAGAAGCACCAAAGTTAGTTTCCCCAAATTATTTTAGTTCCATGCATTGTCCTAAACTGGTGACTATTTATGAGGAATACCAAATGTTCCTTTTATTTAAAGGGTATTATTAAATAACTTAAATGGGAGAGACATTAGCCTTCTTTCATCATGGCAGCATAACTGGCTATTGCAATAAAGCTGACCAGGATTATTGGGGGAAAACTGCTATTTAACTCAAGTAGATTTTCAGATGAAAACCATGCCTAATTGACCGTTAGCCATAGTTCATTCAACCACATATATACATTAAGAGCCTGATCCAATGCCAATTGATTTCAATATAAAGCCTCCTATTAACTTCAGCAGACCCTTGGTAAAAATACTTGGGAAATCCACATAAAGAATTGATAGAATAGTATGTTATATGCTGAACCATTACACTGTATTATGTAAACACATGTTTACACATTTTTAAAAGCGTGTCTTATGTAAATATTTAAGAACTTTAAATACTCAGGTTGTTAACCTGATAGGTTGCAAGAGTTTGAACATCTGTAACAATTTACTTCATAATTAGAACTAGTGTAATAGCTATTTTTATGTATCTCACTTCTCATATTTTGAAAGAGTGAGTTTATGGAAATACGTATTATTTCAGCTCCATTGCATAGCAGTGCTGCTATAGTTAAAGGCTCTGTAACTGTTCTATTTTATATATAACCGCCATTAAGATCTTATCTTTTAGGCATATATATTTGATCCAGGCTGCATTTTTGGATTAAAGAATCTTAGTCAAAATGATATTTTTGGTACAGTTTCTCAAAAGAAAAAAAGACCATCTGTTTTTGGAGTTTTGTAAATGTAAAAAGATAAATTAAGTCCTTTATGTATTCATGTAAAAAGCAAGTTTTTTTTTTTAAAAACAAAGAGCCTGATTCTCATTTACACTAAGTCATTTTTACACCATCAGCATAAAGAGGCCTTGACTTGGGAGTAAATGATGTTCATGCCCACTGTACGGACCCACTTTACAGTCAGAGCAGTATAAAAAGGCCCTTAATGTAAGTGAGACTCAGTCCCTAAATGTTTTCATGTCATTTGACCACTATGTTGACTGGTACATCGGAGTAATTAGTATTTAAAACAGTGTCTTAGTATCAGTTTCTGCCCTTGGATCCTGATGTGCTCCTCCCTTTGAGTTAAATGGGTCCAACAAGACTACATCCATGGTCACACTTTTACCCTTAATAATAGGCCTTTATACACTGATAATTATTTGCCAAATCCTGCCCCTTAGATAGATGTAAATTGATTAATTATCAATGCCTCAGGTACTTGAGTGACTATTGGTCTGTCCAGTATGGGCACTGAGATTCCAAATGGACCAGATCACGGGTAGCTCCCAGAACCGAGAAGCCCTCACTTGTGGAACTCATTCCCTGAACCTCCACTTGAGTCCCTCAGGGGCTGTCTCCAGGAGTTAGCACAACACCTTTCTATTTGGGTCAGCTCAACATTGACTATCTTTTTCAAATAACTCTTTATTTGGTTTATTTTTACTTTTAAAAAAATCAGAGTGGCTATTACCTGGCCCAATTTGTGCCAGTTTTATTAGTTTACAGTTTAATGACATAGGACTCATGTTATAAGACTCAGTCCTCCAAGATGCTGAGCTCTCTGACTCTGATCCATTAAAACACTTAAGTATGTGCTTATTTTTAAGCTTTAAGCATATCTTTAAGTGCATGTATAGTCAATGGGACTACTTGTTCTTAAAGTTAAGCCCAGTTTTAGTTTCTTTCCTGGATCAGTGACAGAATACTCAGCACCTTAAAAATGTTTTGAATGTTCAGATTATATGTATTTAATTGGGTTAGGATTTGACTGGAATGGAAATAGGGGCTTGATGGGCTAGGGAAAAATGTATACTTAGTTTCCGTTGGTTGTTGTTTATTTTGCTTTGAACAGTAGTGTGTGGGTGTGGTTTTTTCCTTTTCTTTGCGTGTGCTAATTTTAAACTATAATACAGTACCTTCTCCGATTTAAAGTAATGAGCTATTAGTATTATTTAACCAGTATTTTTCCCCAGAAGTTTGCATTTGTTTATTGTTGTTAGTGTTATTAGTTTATGTATGTATTGGCTTAGTTTTTTTCTATTAATTTTCTGTGAATAAATGTTGCACCATTGAGCCGCCATAGATGAAGTTTAAAACTGATCTGTCTGTATATATTTTTATTCTCCTTTTGAGGATAACATCAAAAAACACATTTATTAAAAAAAAATAAGTATAGCGCAGCCCCTCCAATTTTTTGTCTAGCCCATCTCATTCTCCCACTGGGAAAAGGCTAGTGCCACCCCGTATGAGAGGATAGTATTTAAAGGTCAGAAGTAGCGGTTCACTTGTAGCATTATAGTTTTTCGACCAGCAATTTCTTTAGAGACACCTATTTAAGTACTTTCATAACTAGGTTTTAACAATTCTCATGCTGAAATTTGTCACCAGAGATCTTACCCAGAAGCAATCTGAATAGACAAGACAGACACAGGGTGGGGGAAAGGAGTAGAACTACCCAAGAAGATGATAACTTTTTCTCTGATCAAACCCTAAATGAATATGAAGATAAAAGTCTTAAAGAGATAAAGATAAGAACTTTAGGCAGGTCACTGATTATACTGACATGCAGAATATGTGACCAGACTGTTTGCCAAGAGCTGGTGCCTAATCTGCCCAGAACTAGGCAGAACTTTTTATTATATTATTAAAGCACTTTATTGAATGTAGCCCTTAATCTCACAAGAAGCATCAGTTGTCAGATAGGAGCAGCTGACTGAGTGCTGGAACTATCCAGCTCTTAACCTGATCCCTGTCACACTCAAGTAAAGAAAATTTGCAAAACTGGGTCAAATGAATAAGACACTGCTGCAGACTTTAAGCAGGCATGCTTACTCACCTCTTATTGAAACGTTCAACTAAAAGTGACATTTTCACATACTCTATGCTGTGTATATACCTGGAAAGCAGTCTACATCTCATCTCCATAATTAGACTTAATAAATGTTGAGATGAATGTTGTTGAGTACACATTAAAGTACTTCTCTCTTCTGTTTAGAAATATCCACAGAATGACAGTGTGCTGTGATTTTCAAAGGGAGTTCACACTGAGTTGACTCTGGGTGCCAAACCCCCTCAGGTCCATTGTCTACATGAAAAATTGCACTGGTTTAAGTTAAATTAGTATCTAAACCAATTTAGTGAAACTGATATAAACCCCTGTGCAGACAGTCTTATATTAGTTTCAGAATGGCTTATTCTGATTGAACATAAACCTACTCTTAAAGGCTTGTCTACATGGGGAATTGACTGGAATAGCTAATGAACTTTAAGCCACACCATACCTTATTCCGGAATAATTCCCCAGCGTAGATGAGCCCGAAACAATGTAAATCTAAACTGAAATAAGCCTGGTTTAAGCAGGAAACCAGAGCGTCCACTCAGCCTTTTGTACCGGTTTAACTAAGGCTATGTCTACATTAGAAATGCCACAGCGCCATGCCACTAGCTCTGCACTGTGCTGCACTGCTGCCGCGCAGACACTTGATACAGAAATGGAAGAGGTTCCTCTATTGCTGTGGTAAATCCATCTCTCTGAGGTAGCTCAGGGAAGAATTCTTCTGTTGACCTAGCAGGGGCTTAGGTCAACTTAATTACATCACACAGGGCATGACATTTTTCACTGCCCTAAGTAAGGTAGTTGGCCAACCTAACTCTGTTGACCAGCTCTAAATTAGTTTCAAATCACACCTGTAGTTAAACCAGGGCAACTTTCTCATGCAGGCCAGGTCTACTCTACAAAGTTTTGCTGGCAAAGCTATGTCAGAAAAAATCCACACCCTTTACTGAAACAGCTGTGCCCTCAAGCCCCTCCCCCCCAGGCCTTTTGACGGTATAGTTTAGAACTTTGTAAGTGGTCTGAAAACCAAGTAGTTATTTAATTCAGATTGCTTTAAAATTTGGTGTGCCTTATGGGGATGTGGGGTAGCATTAGTGAACCAAATTTGGAGTCTTTTGACAGAGGGATGCCTGAGTTACCACCCACCCCAAAACCAGTTTCTTTTTGCTGCCTTGTACTGTTAAAATGAGAGATGTAATCAAAGTCTTCGGGGGGGAAAATGCTTGCTGGGAGGCAAAGGGCATTGGGGTGGAGGAATGGGGGAAGAGGGAAAGGGGTGTGGGGAAAATGGGGATGGATGGTAGGGGAGGGAAGAGAAGTTGGGGCTCAGGTGAGGGAGGAATGGCACCCCCCCAGCTCTGCCAGTGCACCCAACCACCCAGTACCCCATAGCCCTGCCAGTGTACCCAACCTTCCTGTGCCCCCAGCTCTGCCAATGCACCCCACCCATGCACAAACCCTGCACACTTTGGAAGTGAATTAAACTAAATTGAAGTAAGGCTACTTTAGTTCTGAATAACAGCATCCATACAGGGGTTCAATGCAGTTTAACTTACGGTGTGGAGTTTCCAACGACACACAGTGTGTAGTTTGAAACTAACAGTGCAGCTACCTTGACAGCTGAGGGGAAAGAAATACGTGCACTGTCAGGGTTTCCAGCATAAGGGTTCTGGGTGATTTCGGTATCATGAGGTTGCAGAAGTTTGTGGGAGAACAAGGAGTACAGGGGGACGTGAACTGGGCCTTATTCATGGTGTGCACCTCACACAATCATAGAATCATAGAATCATAGAATATAAGGGTTGGAAGGGACCCCAGAAGGTCATCTAGTCCAACCCCCTGCTCGAAGCAGGACCAATTCCCAGTTAAATCATCCCAGCCAGGGCTTTGTCAAGCCTGACCTTAAAAACCTCTAAGGAAGGAGATTCTACCACCTCCCTAGGTAACGCATTCCAGTGTTTCACCACCCTCTTAGTGAAAAAGTTTTTCCTAATATCCAATCTAAACCTCCCCCACTGCAGCTTGAGACCATTACTCCTCGTTCTGTCATCTGATACCATTGAGAACAGTCTAGAGCCATCCTCTTTGGAACCCCCTTTCAGGTAGTTGAAAGCAGCTATCAAATCCCCCCTCATTCTTCTCTTCTGCAGGCTAAACAATCCCAGCTCCCTCAGCCTCTCCTCATAACTCATGTGTTCCAGACCCCTAATCATTTTTGTTGCCCTTCGCTGGACTCTCTCCAATTTATCCACATCCTTCTTGAAGTGTGGGGCCCAAAACTGGACACAGTACTCCAGATGAGGCTTCACCAATGTCGAATAGAGGGGAACGATCACGTCCCTCGATCTGCTCGCTATGCCCCTACTTATACATCCCAAAATGCCATTGGCCTTCTTGGCAACAAGGGCACACTGCTGACTCATATCCAGCTTCTCGTCCACTGTCACCCCTAGGTCCTTTTCCGCAGAACTGATGCCTAGCCATTCGGTCCCTAGTCTGTAGCTGTGCATTGGGTTCTTCCGTCCTAAGTGCAGGACCCTGCACTTATCCTTATTGAACCTCATCAGATTTCTTTTGGCCCAATCCTCCAATTTGTCTAGGTCCTTCTGTATCCTATCCCTGCCCTCCAGCGTATCTACCACTCCTCCCAGTTTAGTATCATCCGCAAATTTGCTGAGAGTGCAATCCACACCATCCTCCAGATCATTTATGAAGATATTGAACAAAACCGGCCCCAGGACCGACCCTTGGGGCACTCCACTTGATACCGGCTGCCAACTAGACATGGAGCCATTGATAACTACCCGTTGAGCCCGACAATCTAGCCAGCTTTCTACCCACCTTGTAGTGCATTCATCCAGCCCATACTTCCTTAACTTGCTGACAAGAATACTGTGGGAGACCGTGTCAAAAGCTTTGCTAAAGTCAAGAAACAATACATCCACTGCTTTCCCTTCATCCACAGAACCAGTAATCTCATCATAGAAGGCGATTAGATTAGTCAGGTATGACCTTCCCTTGGTGAATCCATGCTGGCTGTTCCTGATCACTTTCCTCTCATGCAAGTGCTATAAGTGCTATAAGTGCTCTTATACAATGTATAAGAGCAGATTTGGACCACACCAGAGATGTGTGTCCAGGAGCTGAGATAGTTTTCTTTGATTTAATTGAGTCTCTGAATAATCACTAAAGCGACAATATGAAAGCTATTATGTGTTAGACTAACATTAATCAGGAGATTAGAAGGTTCATGGCTTATGAG
Organism: Caretta caretta; assembly: GCF_965140235.1. Taxonomy (NCBI): domain Eukaryota; kingdom Metazoa; phylum Chordata; order Testudines; family Cheloniidae; genus Caretta; species Caretta caretta. The sequence continues at coordinate 158,938,057 of NC_134207.1, forward strand.
GATACTGAGCTAGATGGACTGTTGGTCTGACCCAGTGCGTCCATTCTTATGTCCTTATGAGGTTCCAGATCCTGAAGTACACCACACGCTTACTAACTTCCCACAAAGAATACCACACGTGTACAATTTAAGAACCCCTTCACAGCCTTTTACAACTCATTTCCACTTCCACACAGGATAACATCTCAACCTCCATATTCACTTAAGCACCATTAAAGCATTAGAATCCTCTCATACCCCACCTCACTGCTCACGTCTTTTGTAAAAAACATCCTCTTCCTGCTACTCACCTATGCAATTCTACATAGAAACGATTTATCCTGAAAGTACACATGTGCCTCTTCCCTTTCCTCACACACAAGATGGTGGAGGAGAAAAGATCTCCTCATATTGCAGTCACAGCTCTGTCACACTCCTCAGCGTAATCCACAGAGCTCACAAACAGACCCCTACCAAGCACAGCTACCTGCTGCCTCCACCATTCAGTGCAGCTACACCAGACTCCGGGCACACACACTTTACCTGGAGTGCATGCAGATAATGCTTAGATGGTTCTCATCACCCAGCTCGCAACTGTCAATATCCTTTGTAATAACCCCCCTGGGCCCTGCTAATTGTACAGCATTCACAACTCTGCATTGAAATGATGCATACCGGAACTGGACAGTACACATGCAGCTCTTCCCTTTGCTCACAGATGCTAGTGTGTGCAAAAGATAGATCTCCTCATATCATAATCACAGCTGTCACAGACCGCAAAGTAATCCACACATCCTCATGATCACAAACACACCTTGACCAAGCAAGCCTAACTACTGCATCCCCCAATTAGTGGAGGAACATGGAACACCTAACACACTCACTGCACCTGGATCGTATGCAAATAATGCTCTTTGGCTACTGCCAGCTCCAGGGGAACAGAGGGAAGGTGGCGTCGGCAACCTTTTTTCTTTTTCCCCTTTAATAGTGTCAGGTGGAATCCCATGGGTGAGAGTGAACAGATGGTAAAAGGAGGCGGAGAGCTTGTACATTTCAGCAACTGAGGGGTTGGCAGAGTAAAGATATGTGTATTAATGGGGCATATTGGGGTACTGCTGAAAGAGGGCAAAGTTAAGGTTGCCCAGGGAACCTTAACTGTGCATTTCCTGGTTTTCAGAGATCTGAGTTTGGCTGAACTCAGCATTCTAAAGGGGATTGACGTACCACCACCAAACCTCGACTCTGCAGTCATGTAGGGTTTCTTTTTGTCACTGAGTATATGTAAAGAATAATACCTGGTTAAGCATGGCTCAGAGGTGGCCAGAATATCTTCCCATTTGGTCTGGCAGATATGGGAATAATAACACTGTGAATGGTTGTCTCAGAAGTGCTCCAGAGCGGTCAACCCCCTCTGCATGTAGTAGCCACTGACTAGTAAATGTAAGGAAGGAGGAGGCTCTGGACGACCGTGTCTAACAAACATGGTACCACCGTTTGAAAAATATTAGTACATTTGCTAAACTGCATATCTAAATAAAAATATTTAGCCCACCTAGAGGATCTCAGATACTTTTGTCCATAAATCTCAAAGTGCATTATAAAGATGAGTAAGCACTACTATCCCAATTTTATAGATGGGAGCAGAGGCACGGAGAAGTTAAGTCATTTGCCCAAGGTCTTGCTGCAAATGAGTGGCAGAGATGGGAATATAATTCGGATCCTCTGATGCCCTATCTACTGGGCCACACTGCCCCTAAAATAAATCAAGGTTAGTCAAACAAGCAGCTATTGTCTTCTACAGATCTTCAACATTTGTGTTCTGTGTACCAATTCTTACTACATCAGTTATACTAGTGACTACACGAAGCTTACAAGAAAGTCCCCCTGTGGCTTGCTGTGAGTTAATGCTTATATCACGAGCATGAGCTTTGTTAAAGAATAACAATCATAGCAGCAATAAAACCAGATAACACTCCTCACTAAAGAAAAGTCAAAGAAGCATTTTAAGGAGCTAACAATTTTCATGAAGAACTAACCACGTTGGAGATTTGTGTTTAGTGGAAGAAAATAAAATTAACATAGTATTATATTAATATTCAATTATTTTAATTGCAGTACAACAGTGATTAAATAGACAACACATGCTCTGAATCTGTGAGTTCAATTCTGCTTCACATGCTCATAAAGTCAATGGAGTCACAGAGAAAAATCTTATTTATAGACTTCAATGGAACTACTTGCATGAATAAGATAAGCAGGATTTCACTTAATATGGTCAGTTTAAGATCCCTGCTGCTTATTATATATTAATAGTTATACTATTAAATTATTCTATAATACTTAAGTTTCATCTAGTTAAGTATCAGAATTCATCTCTGCCTACATCAGGTATTTTGAACTAAATGGTATGAATAAACCCACCTTTTCAACTGACAGTTTATTTAAACAACACACAAAAAATATGAGAATACATTTCTTACTCTGTTTCTTCACTCCAGATGTAAGGATGACTGGCAATATTTTATTCAGTTCAAACAGTGTGCTCCCATCGTTTGCCAACAAGATGGTAATGCAAACCAATAATTTTGATCAATGTGCAGCTTATATAAACAACAAATAATGTACTGCAATCACTGAGAATATCTGTAGGGGTGCAGTTTATAGCAGCAGGCCATTTGTTAGCTCTGTGACCTAGATTTCAGTTTCTCTATATTTAGTTAGTTATTTTACACATCTGACTTCCCAGAATGCTCCAGTCTTGCCTACCATAGTATGCAGAGTAGCTTCAACACTGCATAGAAGTAAAGCAATGTTTTCTTAAGTAACTGAAGCCGGAAAGTTCATTTTACACAACCCTTCCTGGATCTCCAGGGTGAACCAAAGAAGGATACCCACATCCCTTTAGTGGTGCAATATGCTCCCATTGTACAGCTCTTGCCCACATGGAAGGAGGGTCAGGGTCATGCCCCTACTTTCTGTCTGTCCCCTGTACTGTGTGTTATGCCTCAATGGGCGCTAGAAGGGACTTTGTGCACAGTCATTGTGAAGTGAGAGCAATAAGAGTACTTGTACTCTGCCCTACCTTGCATTGCCCTCCCCAGGAGCATTGAGGTACAATCTGGCCCCCAGAGGGTACTATAAAAACTTGACATTTACTGCTCTAGTTTGCCAGCAGTAAAGATAGGATCTTCATTTTCTTAGACAAGATGGTACCACAATTGCTGCAGTGACAGATGTTGAGTTTTTAAGAGCACCCATTGCAATAAAAGGGAAAACTCCATTATTCCATAGAAGTTATTTTAATCACTGTGGTACACAGAATTAAAAAAGAAAAGTCAGTCCCTATAAATATTAAAGTGTCTTAAAGATTAATTAACAACAAAATAAATATTTTATTGCAGAGTATGCTTCAGTGTCAAATGGCAGCTGTGAGGAGGTATAAAGGGAGAGTTCTGAAGGTCAGGTATAATGATCAGATGTGAGCGTGTGTATTAAAAATATTGCATTTCTAATTGGGCAAATACTGCAAAAAGTATCAGCAGATATTTGTTTAAATCAAAATTGTGAATTTGCTTCAATATTCACCTGCCACTTTGTTTGCTTTCCAGAAACATTCACACAAGTTCATTTTTGCATGCAAGACTGTTAAAAGTGTGTCCTGCTCCTGAAAATGTTGCTGGAATAGTGGCAACAGGCCTACTGCATCAATTAGTATGGTGAGGAACAAACACAGGTCTGAATGTAAGAGGGTAGAAAATACAGAGTTTAATTACATTTCAGAAGCTGTGTCGCTAGGTGGAGTATTAGCATAAGTAAAGAAGAGAGAAATATTTCCAACAATCAGATGAAAAAACTCCCATTTTTGGTTTGGGTGCAGGTGGCCCATGCTAAACGATCCTTATGCAGAACTGGGGCCTTAGCCTGTTTTAAAGTCACCCTCTCCCTTTTGAGGATAAAGGCCACAGTTCTTTGGACTTTATAAGAAGAGTAAAAGACCATTCCAAATCCCATTAGTTTTCAAGTACTCAGACTCTGAGCTCTGGGTTCTCATGGCATGAGAAAATCAGGGCATAATTTTTAAAATAACTGAACATTTATTTTTTGTTGGATAAGAGGATTCACACTTTTCTTATTGAGTGAGACCATTTTATTTGTTACTATAGCCATAACAGCAGGGCTTCTAAATATAATATAAAAATAGGACTTTCCTATCCAATTAGGTGTAATACAGCACACAACAGTCAGTTTCAGGAACTAAATAAACTTAATCTAGACCAGTAGCACTTCATTTACAAAACACATGGAACAACCCTGCAGTGTTGACTGCATAAAAGACATTTTGTAACTGTTATGAAAAGCAGAGCTGTAGTGCGATGAGTGAGACTGGAGAAAATGGGTCAGGTTTCAGGAAGGAAGGATCTTGTTTGGTGTGACACCTGGAGCTTTGGGGTGCACACTTGTAGCCAGAAAGGTAGCAGCACCATCGGATGTATCCTCTTTGTCTGGCAATGGCCTAATACTATTAATTCTCATGGTGGAATTTAAGTTAGCCTCACATGCCTGAAGTTTTGGAAGATTCTGTTTTCATGGTGCTTCTGCACAGATGCTTCAAATGCTAACATAGTACTGGGATCACCTTCCGCACCCCACTGCCCCAAGACAGTCAGGGATCAAATTCTTGTGCACACAGGAAATCCTTGTGAACTCCAAAGTAGAGGAACAAATCTTCTCTGCGGGTCTGAAGTGAGATTCAAGCCAGGAAAACTGAGTAGTTAAACCCTGGCCATTTTTAATGTCACACCCAGGATAAGTGCTGTTGGGAAATACACTGGGCCAGATCCTCACCTTGTGTAAATCAGGATAACTCCTTTAATCTCAGAGGATCTACACTGATTTACACCAGCTGAGGATTTAGCCCAAGGTATGTACAGCCATGGAAGGCTCCAACAGATATTTGGCATGCTTTTTTGTTTTGTTTTTTTTTAGCATAGGTAGGCAGGGCCCCAGTGAATAGTAGCTGACATCTTATTGCTAGTCTCACTAGAAGCTGAGAACTGAATGGGCATGGAGAGTGAGCAATGCTCTGACCCCAAGAGATGACCCATCTACAGGAGGATTGGGGAACATTGGCAGGGCAAAGCGGGGAAGCTCTCGCTGGTGCTGCATAGGCAGTACCTATTGCTGAGGATAAAAAGAAGTCTTCAGCCTCCCCAGTAATCATTAAGATAGCATTCCAGGTCATTTTGCTGGGTAAAACAATAAAACACCCCAAACCAGAAAACACTCCTAACTCCTAAAAAAGAAATGCAGCAAAATAAATATATTGTCATCCTTGAAAACACACCATCCCAGTTGTAATTGAAAAAATATGTTGCTTTGAATTGCTCCTTGAATTTTCATAATCTACCTGAAATGGTCTTTCCCCATCATTTATCTGTCTATTTATATTGTAAATTCTATGAGGGTCTCTAATTTCACATATGCTAGTGTCCAGCACAATAAGGCCCTGATCTTGGCAGGAGCCACTAGGTGATACCATAATACAAATAATAAAAAGAGATTCCTAATCTATAAGGTACAGTTCTATTTTAAGTCTTCTTTATTAAGTCTCATTTTTAGTTTCATGACAAGCAATGCAAAGAGCTGTGACCATGGCTTTTCTTAAAGATCTTTTTGTAAACATAAGATCTTGTTAGCTATAAAGCTCCGGAGATGCTAAATACAAATGAAAAGGATCATCAATAATGATATGGGTCATTGGATCAAGGCGTTTGTTAGTTATATAAAAAGGTCAGTTTGTTTAGTTGTGGAAAACATGGGACTATAAAGAAACCATCAGGAACATATCTATACCGAGTCTGAGTTGGAAATGAACAGAAATGTTGGTCAATTCAAAAAGGCAGTATTTCTAACATCTTTCCAAGAGGCCTCATTCAGTTCTCACTTATACTGGTTTTATACCAGTGTAACTCCATTTATTTCCAGGGAGTTATTTCTTCTTTACACCAATGCAAGGAAGATATTATATACCCAAAGTAAATAAGATTCTGGGCCTGATTTTTCACTATGTGACATCAGTTTTATGCCATTGAAATGAATGGTGTTACATGGTATAAAACCATCGTAGGTGGGTGGAGAAACAGGCCCAGTGAATTAGTTTTGACCATCGAGAGCCCTGTTCATGTCCTTGCACACTGTGAATTTGTTAACACCTGTGCTAAGTGGGCATCAAACCCTGACAAACCAGAATAGTTTTACATGCGCTTGTCACTCACTTTGCACAGATATACATGAATACACATGATGCAAAGGAGAGGAGAATTGGAAGACTAGTGCCTAATCCTGCTCCCACAGAAGTCAATGGCAAATTTTCCATTGATTTCAACTGACAACAAGGATGTGGCTCCAAATGGCTCCGCTCGTATGGAAACCAAAATGTAGAGGTTTTTTTTTACACTTGCAGTTCATTTCTCGTACAACAGATATGAATACATCTCACTCAGGGATCCCTTTTCTATCATTTGAAGAATTAATTTGTTGAAGTGCTGCTGTAAACAGGGTGCAGATACTACTGCTGTGCATAAGGAGTAAAATGATACAATAAAAAAAAAAAAGATGCTTTCTTGCTGAAACAAACCAAACTGCAGCATGGAACAGCATTCCAGAATCGGACAGTAAAGCACTGATTTGCTTCTTTGAACAATGCAAATTCACCAGTAAATCTCCAACTATTACAGAAAATCCTTCAGTTAAGACTAACCAAACCAAAATAAAACAGCATTTGCTCTTCTTTCCTTGGAACATTATAAACACATTTAACTTTTGTTCTGCTGTATTTTACTCTAACACTCGAGTCTGTATGTAACATTTCTTGATTTTGTTTTCAGCAAATAGATGCACTGCCTTTCCCAAGTACCCAGTGTGACACTGCACCCCAAATTCCTCATAGTGATATTATTATGATATGATTATAGCATAATTATGATGTATGTTGTCCAAGATAGTCATGTGAGGTATCATTGGAAAAGTTACGATTTGCTGAATGATTATCCTATTTGTATGCATGTATCATTTTTGTATCTGAAATTATAAATACTGACTATGTATCTGTACTTCTAAATGTAGTTACACCTGGGTAATGCCCACTAGACAAGATACTATCAATCTAAATAGCTGGTTGTAAAGAGCCTATTCAGGGTAATGGCAGTGGCGTAGCCACGTGGAAAAAACAGGGCGAGCGGAGATAAAAAAAAAGGCATCACCCGCTAGTACTCACCCGGCGGCACTCCGGGTCTTCAGCAGCCTTCACGCGCTCCGGTCTTTGGCACTGAAGGACACCCCCACCACCACTACCGCAATGCCGCCGAAGACCGGAGCGAGTGAAGGACCCAACACCGAAGTGCTGCGGAAGGCCTGGAGTGCCGCCTGACCTGCCACTGAAGACCCAGAGCACCGCCGGGTGAGTAAAAATTTAAAAGGTGCCACAGAATTAGAAAGGCGCCACTTCTGCTCAGTGGGGGAGCAGCCGGTGCCCTGCTCCCCCCTAGCTACGCTACTGGGTAATGGGCTATTAGAAAGAACAATAGGCCTTAGGAGAAGCTTATCTCCCACCTGGGGAGCCTTTCTGAGAATGCTCCAAACAGCCTGAGAGCGATGGCTGCTATGACTCTACAAGGACACATGACCAGGCCACATGATCCTGGACTCCATCTTGGGATGTCAATATTTTTCCACAGACTGGTCTGGGAACCAAACTTTGGAACAAAGGGTTCCCGCCGTATGCTAAAGCTATATAAGGCAGGGAATGACATCATCTGTGGTTCTTCACTCCCCACACATGAAAATTCCTGGAAACATCTGAGGAACAAAGACTCAACTGGGGGAAGTGCTGGACACAGGCTAAAGGAATTTCTAGCTTGTGTATGAAACACCTGGGGATTCCAAGCTCCAAGTGCAACTTGCCCTTTAAGAATCTGCAGCCTGCTTCTATCATTTCTCAAGGTGAGAATCTGCTAATTCATATCCAATCTATTTAGTATATTAAGCTTAGTTTGCGTTTTTTGATTATTTGCGAGGTAATCTGCTTTGATCTGTTTGCTATCACTTAAAATCTACCTTTTGTAGTTAATAAACTTGTTTTTGTTTTAATCTAAACCGTAAGCTTTGACTTGGGGAAAATCTTTGCTTGGTTACCACAAGTGTGCATTATTCTCTTCACATTGAGGGAGAGGTGGACCAGGTATAAATCCCATATACTGGCCAGATTTGACCAGGGCAGGACAGTACTGCTGTGGGGTCCCAGGCTATGAAGCTCGTGGTTAGAGAGTCTGAGTGTAACTGCAGCTGAGTGTGTCCCTACCTGTATGAAGGCTGGTGAAAGTGCAGGCTGGAGGGCTTTGCGGCTTGTCACAGCAGTAGAGTGTGAGAGACAGCCCATGCTGGTGGGTGAGGGGGCTCAGTAGTACCCCAGTTCCAGCTGGCACCCCAGGGGCAACCTGTTACACCCAGTTTCTTACAAATCATGCTTTCGGAAATGTAGTAAGAGAATCAAAATTATTTAAAATGTGTTTAAAGATTCCATTTGATCTTGCCTACTGTATCTGGACTAACGGAGACGCTGGATTACTGCAAAAAGAAAAGAAGTACTTGTAGCACCTTAGACACTAACCAATTTATTTGAGCATAAGCTTTCGTGAGCACAGTTGCATCCGATGAAGTGAGCTGTAGCTCACGAAAGCTTATGCTCAAATAAATTGGTTAGTCTCTAAGGTGCCACAAGTACTTCTTTTCTTTTTGCGAATACAGACTAACACGGCTGTTACTCTGAAACCTGGATTACTGCAATGAGCCTCTGATTAAGCAAGGCACTTGAGCATGTGAGTAGCCTCACGGAAGTTAAGTTAAAGTTAGACATGTGCTTTAAGTACTTTGCTGTATCAGGGCCTACAACATGTGTACGATATCAACAGCCCCATGTATTCGGTGGCATGCTGGATTTACACTGTGTGGCAGGGTCCCCTTATTTTTGTGGTACAGCAGTAACTGCAGTGCTGTACTCTGTGAAACATGGAAAATTTTGATGGCAGCTTAAGATAAATTAAAAAGATGGAAGGTTTTAAAACATGAAAAAAATAACAGCCAGTATAGCATTCTTTATTTTGATATTCAATTCAAAACTCAATTCTGGCATGTATATCAAGTGATGCTTTCCCCTCATTTCTGTCATGCTTCAGATTATTATAGTCTCATGACTAACACATACTTGCAGAAGTTATTGAGGGAAATTTGGAGTCATTGGCAGGGCTGTGGGCAGTCAGAGGTTTGGACCCCTGGAAAGAGTGACTTGTAGTTTTGGCAAGCGGGAACACTTGAGTGTTGTGGCCTGAGGGTGAGGCTGCATCTTCTTAATCCTCAGCTCATGGGAGGATTGGAGCGGAGCTGAAGTTCTGGACAGGAGAAGGCCAAAACTGCAGGAAGGAAGGGAAGGTGGGGAAAAGGGAGATGACATCAGACCCTGTCAATCATCTTGGTGAAAAATCAGCAAGATCCTCACAGAAAGCAAAGTGGGGGCAGAAGGATGGTTTAAGGATAGAGTCAAAGGGGACAAATAGACATCTAGGCTTGCAAGCAGGGGATTCAATCGGGGCTAAAAAGCAGAATTGAAGAAGGAGAGAACAGAATTGTAACGGAGAAAATTCAGTCCCTGAAAGAGGGTGTGGGGTTTGCAGGCCAATATCGCAGCCTGAGGATAATCACAACCATGGGTCTCTCCTACTTTGAGTTACATGGTCATCACTACCACTATAAAGACGACTCGGCTACAAATAGTATAAAATCTACAGTATGGAGGAAATTATGTATTTTAGGGGAATGACAGCAGATAAGGTGGATAGTTGGTAAATAGCTATATAAAATCTCAATTCACATAGGTTTATCTATCCCTTAAGAAAGTTCTCCAGATACTATCAGTCCCAGGCGTGTCGGAATTACAAGCTAACTAGAGAAGAGAAGACAGCAGTTTTAATCAGAGACCCCCTCTGTATACAAAACCATGGTACTGGCTGCCCTGCTTACTGCCCTAGAGAAGAATGCCACTTCAGCAGCACCCAGGCATGCATTCTGACGATGCATTTAGTTTTAGGGGAGGGGTAGCAGCGAAATACCATTTGCTCTGTGTTATGTGTTGCCCTTCCTGGTTGATTATCAGAGAGGCATTAATTGTGGCCTTCTGCCTACAGGGGGAGTGGTATGACAACAACCTCTGTGAAGGAGAACTCTGGAAATACATCAAGGGAAAACTGACATGTCCCAGGATGGCAGTATGATCTCCACAAACGTAATGTTGAAGGGATAGTTACCAATAAAAAAGAGAAAAGAAAAGAAAGAGAGTAAATAATTACAAAATTGAATTTTAAAATAGCAATCTACCAAGCTAACACAAAGAATAATACCCGCAACTCGGCTAATGAGACTCAGATACAGCCATCCCAGTTGATTACATTTTCTGCAAGTCGTTACTCTACAAAGCATTTTTTTGAATCACTAATTATGGTTACGGAACATACTACCAAACTGGAAAACCTCTCTGTTCAGCTGAATGGGAATGAATCTAATTAACACCATTTCAGAATTAGAAAATGATAACGTAATGTGTCTATTTTGAAAAACTATTTTGTATATACAGTGGCATTGTTACATCTGCACACTATTAACTATAGCTTTTTGGGTGTGGGGGGCAGAAATTGGTACACTTAATTTTAAAACTAAATTCAGTTAATCACAACTACTTTTTAAAATAGTTTTCATGTATTTAGAGTAGGAGCATCTGTGTTTTTCCAACACTGAAATGAAACAGAAAACAAAATAGTTATAGGAATGGTAAAAACCCTCATATGTCCTCTTGTCACATTTCTGAGTAAGTATCATCAAGCTCTCTGCCATCCTGCCCCTCACGCTTGGGAGATGCTCCTGGTAGATATTCACAAAGCTAACTCATTATCCACCTTCAACTCCCTCCTCCAAACTCTCCTTTGTTGTGATGCCTATAAAAAAAACCTTTAAAACAGGTAGTCTGCTGGTGTACTGACATGACTACCTATCTTGTCTCATAGTTTTCTTGTACTGCCCTGTCTTTTGTCTTATACTTAAATTGTAAGCTCTTTGGGGCAGGGGCTTTTGCTCTGTGTTTGTGCAGTGCCTAGCACAATAGGGTCCTCACGAGGTCTCCTAGGTGCTACAATAATACAAATAAATACTACTACTTATAATGATATGAAGAAAGATTGGAAAGACTGGAATGGTTTACCTTAGAGAGAAGATGAGTAAGATGCAACATGATAATGATATACACAATAATGAATGGTACAGAGAAGATAGATCAGGAACTTCTATTAACTCTTTCAAATAACACTTAAGCAAATGGACAGTCAATGAAATTGAAAACTAGCAAATTTAAAACAGATAAAAAGAAATATTTGTTCCAAACAGCCTGTGAAGCCCACCGCCACAAGATAACATTGAGGCCAAGACCTTAGCAGGATTTAGAAAAAGATTGGATTTAAATAGAAAACAACATTATACTGTTAAAATAGTAAATATTAAAAAAAAAAAAAAAAGAAACGAGTTTTGGGAGGATGTGACATTCCCCTGGTGTTATCTGGACCAGTTATTCCAATCCTTGACTCTGGGAGCCAGCCTTACCCTGCTCTGCTGTGAGAACCCCCACTCCTGGGTTGTTCCCACACAGCCTCTAGCATGTAAGTTGCTCCCAGCTATGTGAGTGAGCACTTTTGGCCAGCTGCTGCTTGGACTGTGCAACCGAATGACACTAGCCAATATCATTGGTCCCAGACACAACCCTAGGACCCTCCGTATTGCAGCGTCCAGTTATGCCCGCTGGACACTGTACGCTTACATGAGTTCGTCAATTTAACAAATAAATTGATATGTACCAGCCTTGTTATCCCAAGGGGAGTCTCTGACACCCTTCAAACCAAACACACTGCTTCAGGTAGAATAAACAAACAAATGTATTAACCACAAAAGATAGATTTTAAGTGATTATAAATCAAAGCACAAGTAGCCAGATTTGGTCAAATGAAATAAAAGCAAAACGCATTCTAAGCTGATCTTAACACTTTCAGCGCCCTTACAAACTTAGATGCGTCTCATCACAGGCTGGCTGATTGCCCTTCAGCCAGGCTCTCCTTTCTGATCAGTGCTTCAGTCGCTTAGTGGTGATGTCTGTAGATGGAGGTGGAAGAGAGAGAGAGAGAGAGAGCATGGCATATCTCCCTTTTATCATGTCCTTTCTTCCCTCTTGGCTTTGCCCCCCTGTTCAGAGTCAGGTGAGCATTACCTTATCGTAGTCCCAAACTGACCAAGGGAAGGGGAGTAACTCACTTGAGAATCCAACAGATCCTTTGTTGCTGCGTAGGCCAGTGTCCTTTGTTCCTGTGAGGCTGGGCTGGGTTTGTCCCATACATGCCCTGATGAGGTGTGAACTGCCCCTCTGCTCCTTGAGAGTTTTGCCTGGGCCTCTGGTCCTGGAGAGTTTTTGCCTGGGCTTGTTTTAATCCATGGGGACACATTTTCAGCCTCATAACTATATACATGAAATTACAACCTATAACATTACTATAACAACAATGCTCATTGCATTGGATACCACATAATCATATTATAAGGATGAACATGGGGGTACAGGGTGTTCCCCCAAGAAACAGAGCATCATAGAGGGATCACAAACGCTCATGCTTCAGGGCATAATCCAACACCTACATATTGGGGATTAAGACAAAAACTTTCCTAAACCAGGTTATCCCATAACTACCTAATGCAAGATTTCTTCTACCTTTCCCTGCAGCGGATACCAGTGGCTGCAGTCTGTGACAGGACACTGGACCAGATGGGTCCACTGATGTGATCTAGCATGACAATTACTAACATAATCCACTTTTTTTCCACAACTAGGCTTCTATAGTAAGAGAATGTTTTCTGTTTATTATAAAAAATGACTTCTTAAAAATTGTCATATGTTTTCTTAGCAGAAAAAATTTGTTTTGTTTTTTTGCTGCCTGTTAGAAATTCAGAGCCATGTAAGAGTTGGTGAATAACATGCCTACTTAATTCCCCAAGTAACTCTGTAAAGTCTATGGAGTACTACCAGAGAAGGAATTTGCCTCTTTGAACGTATTTTCAAACCGCTCAATAACAAATCTCTCCTTTGTGCTTGAAAAGTCACAGATGAGGAGGATAGATCCACTACTTCTGGGCTGTCATCGCTTGAGGCATGTGGCAATTCTCCATAAAGGGCCATATTTTTAGAGTTGAACGCGCCCACCCTACACACAATAATGTCATATATCATTTGAAAACTGATTTTATGTACATTTAGATGATGCATGATGTGGAGCCGTCAAGTAGTGCTGTCAGCCAGTAGGTGAAACAATGGTACCCAAATGAGAAAAAAAAGTGTCATTTTTGCACAGTTCCAGAAATGCTACAACATGCTTATAAGTACAATTTTGACTGTTTAAGTTAATTTCAACACCTTAATGTGGTGTTTATTGGTCAAAGCTACCAAACTACATTGTATTAAAAGATTTTTATTGGTTTTGCATGGGCAAGTAGTTCTTCAGAAATGATGAAGCGGTTTAGCATGTGGTAAAAATGGCAAAGATCAACATTTTGCAATATACTAACATGAAATGTTTCACATCATATACTGTTCATTGTCAAAGGATCTCACAAGTGATTATAATGGTTTTCTATATCTTCAATTGAAATTTGCTGACCAGATCAATCTCACACTGAATGTCGTGCCCCAGTAGCAATTGATTGTATGCCCATAGTTAGTGCTGTTTAATGAGTAGATATAAATGTATTAGAATGTCTAATGAATGTTTCTCCAATTGTAAGCTTTTGTACATACAATGTAGCATCTAGGCTGCCTGATAGAAGATTTTAATTTGAAATTGCCCATGCATGCGGTACTAGCCTTTGAGATATTCTACAAATTAGCTTTTTAATTCAGTGACACTTATGCAGAGGTCAGCATTAGTGTTAGAGATGACAATAAACAGCTTCATATTATGAACATGCAGAAGCTAGAAGAGAAGGAAGAGGCCTAACAAGAAGTAGTAAAGAGAAAGTCCACAGATAAGTCCTGGCCTCTGCACTGAAGAGGGACGAACAGCATGTTACAGCCCTTATCAACCATGTCATCAACAATATGACAAATCCATTTGGCTCTGACTCACATCCAGAGGTGCGTATCAACCCATCTACTGCACTACATGTAGTGTCAGATGTACAAAGAGTGTCTCTACTGAAAATAGCAGATGGTGGAGAAGAACAAATGGAGCGATTTGAGAGACCTGCAGTTGGTTCTGGTCAGTCATGTAGCTGCTTTAGCCCACTCAAGAAATCTGGTACCAAAAATTTTGCTGACATGGCCAAAATGACCAAATTTATATCTGAAAAGGGAGGGACAATCACAGTAGCTACCAGTCCAGAAATTGTTTTCTGTAGAACCCTGTCCTTAGCAACATGCAAAGATGATGTTTCAATGGCAACTATTCTTAGTCCCCAATAGGACCTGTGCCTATGTCACTCTTCTATGCTGATGAAACAATGAGAAGAACAGACAAAGCTGAATTAGGGCATCAGCTGGAAGCTCAAGTGAAAGAATCCATGAACTAAGGGCATGCAACAAAGACACCACAGCGTACTTCAAAGATGACATGGCTGTCAAACAAATGATGGCAAGAGACAAATTCCACATTCGATGAATTGGGTGTGAGTATTTGAGACAGGTCTTAAAAGGATTTGACAAAGCTAATTCTATAAGCAAAGTCTTTGACAAATATGGCAACAGTAACTGTGAAAACTGTAGAAAGACAGCGCCAGACAGAATCTAAGGTTGGATGTAAGAAATACCAGGTGAGTGCTGGATGCCCACCTGCATAGAAAACGTTTCTAAACATGCCATCCAAAAAGTAATCACACTCCTCCTTGCTGGAGGCTTTTCCAATGGTGAAGTAGCAAAGTTCATCACCAGCAGAGGTGTTGAAGAAGTCCAAGACTTGCACAGTACTCAAGAGGAAGCAGACACAAGGATGCTTCTGCATGCTGTATGTGCCAATATGGCTTTTGGGTATCTCGATGTCAAAGGAACCATAGTAATCAGGTCACCTGAAACAGATGTTTTGGTCCTTGCTGTTCATTGCTTTCCAAAAATAGAGCACATAGATACGATGTGGGTTGAAACAGGCAACTGACAAGTACCACTTCATCTGTGCATGCAATTTGTGCCATACTCATTCCTGACTTCTGCAATATACTTCCTGCTGTATGTGCATTAACAGGATGTGACTCTGTCATCCCTATTTGATATTGGGAAAAATCTGTGTTTAATGTTGTCAAAGCAAAGGGAGCTTAACACTTCAGAGATCTTGCCAAACTGGGAGAGAGTGACGGACAAGCTACAATTTCTGCAGCCTGGATGTTGGTAGTAGTGCTGTGTGACCAGAGTGAGAAAGAAAAGGAGACTCACACAGTCATGAATTGCTTGAGCCTCAGTCTAGCCATCAACAAGGAAAAGTCACTGGCCAAACTCCCACCCTGTGAGGACAGTTTGGAAGACCATCTCAAAGCAGCATCTTGGCCAACAAAGATACGGATGTCTCCATAGATAGGTAAATCAGATATTGTATCATTATTGCACTATGGATGATGAACTACTCCCTGTCTCCTTCAAGGGCCCAATGGCACCTGTGCAACTACAAAACCTTATTTGTGCCTGTACCACTAGGGTTGCTGCACAATCAACTGGGTATGTAGTCAGAACAATTTTCCCTGCAAAGAAGCATGTACATGCCAAAGCAATGAAAACTGTGGTAACCTGCACACTCCTAGCAGATATCATAATGATGAATAAAAATTATGATAATGATGTTGATTAGAAAGGTCACTGGCACTACACTACATTACACTTCAATGATACCTCTACAAATGTATTAGATTTTGTTTTACCCTTTAAGATTGTGACCTCAAAGTATTGCAACAACAAAGAAATCCAATTTTATGTCTTGAAATAATACATAGAGTCATTAAACTAACAGAAACAACTGCAATATTTCAAAGCAGTCATTTTAACATGTTGATGGTGTCATTGTTTATCCCCATTTTTATGGTAACAGTACCACTTGACAGCTCCACATCAGACCTAATCTTAAAGTAGATATATTAAACTTTCAAATTCATAGTTTCTAAGGCCATTATGATAATCTAGTCTGGCCTCCTGTAAAACAGGCCACAGAACTTCCCCAAAATAATTTGCAGAGCATATCTTTTAGAAAAACATAATGTATAATGTGTATGTGTGTAGAGAGGGTACGTTAAGTTGACCAAATTGATGGTGTCTGCTGCTCGCCTAACACATTGTACTGACTGTATGACAACGCCTGCAAAAGAAGTCAGAACGGGCAGCCAAGGGGCAGAGGCTGGGTCATGCAGGGACCAAGGGGCTTCCAAACATGAACCCTGCCCGTACATGTATCATATCCCTAATTATTTCTCCAGGACTCTGACTGTTTCTATATTCAGGCCTCCTGTGGGCATTTTCTTCAAGATGTGGAAAATCTTGGGGGCGAGGGGGGGAAAGATATCAATGCTTCTAGTACTATTGTTTTATCTTGCTTAGCGCATCCGAAGTCCCACTAGATTTTAAGGGGAATATGATATTAAGAGTGGCTATCCCCCTGACTCCTTCCCCTCTCGCCCTACCTATTTCACTGGCTTCACAGTTATGGCTGGGAGGACATAAACGGTCAGTTTCCCCTATATTCAGAAAAACAGAATGATCAGATTTTAAAGTAAGGATATATTCTTCATAACAGCAGACAAGAGAGACCTCTTTTCTATACACTTAAAATGGCAAAAGCACAATAGCCAGGAACATGTAAAAGGTACATGGTGGAACAAGTATAAGAATGACTAAGAGATCACAAAGGAAACAGACCTGAGATTAAACTAATGTAACACACTCTTCATGTGGCTGCATCTTGAGACCACTTGGAAACTGAAGCTGGTGCAGAATGTGATGGCCCATTGGTTGACTGGAGAGTCATGCCAGCCACATATGACACTGATGCTGTGGGAGGTGCAGTAGATGAGGATAAATTTCCAGGTACCATTCAAGATACAAGGGGATCAACTTCCACTGGGAGTTGGGTGCTCAACGCCCCTCTTTGCCTTTGAAAATCTCTCTGTAAACAATTTGGGACCTAGTAATCTGAGAACCTGCCTCTCTCTCCATGCCATACAACCACAGTTCAGTCAGTAGAGGTGCTCATCCTTGAGCTCCTTCACTATTAAATGGCTAAAACCTTTCTTAACTCTGAGTTATGGTTGCCCAGTGATAGCTTCTGCCCTTCCAAAAAGTTGAGTTCAGCAAAACACAGACTTCTGAAAAACCAGGAAATACAGAGCTAAAAAAAAATGCCCACGCGACCTTAACTCTGCTGCCCCATGGATCTGGCAATAGCCATTGGGAAACATCTACATGCACCTCAGCTGCATTTACTGTGTTAGGTGTAGCTGAAGTGAATGGTAGAGGTATAAGTTGGAGCAGCTCAGAAAAGCTGTAATTGTGATAGGAGGAGATATGGGTCTGAGTCCACCCCCATGTGTGTTATTAAAGGAAAGAGATGCATGTGCACCTGGAAGGGCCAGTCTGCATCATTTCCGTACAGAATTGTGTAGGCTGTCTCAGTAGTATGGCACTGGGGACTTCTTGCCTTGGGTACTGTCAGTAGTGAGGTGAAATATGAGAGCAGTCTGTGGATTTAATGATGGTCGAGGAAAGAATAGGTTTAGGTGGTCTCCTGTGTGCAAGCATGAAGGCGTTGTAGAAGAATATGAAGTGGCTGTTAAATTTTACAAGTGTGGTATTCTGGTGGGGGTGTTGGCACAGTGTTTGAGCACAGGAAAAATGCAGATAGGGACTGTTCACTACAGAGTGAGAGTGTGCGTGTGTTATGGATGTGTTGGTGCATTGCTCAAAAAAGGTAGAATTAAGGCTTTACAGGTGTTTACCTTAACTGTGTATCTCCTGGTTTTCAAAAGTTTTAGTTTTGCTGAACCAGATGTTCTGGCAGGGCACAAGCTATCTATCGCCAGACAACCTTAACTCTCAGTTAATGATTTTTTTTTTGGTCATTTAATTACCTAGGGTTTTTTTTAAAACAGAAACCAAATATGTTTGTTGATAGAAATTAACGGTCATTTAGACAGTTGTAGTTCTCACTTAGGTTTGCAGTTGATATGCTACTGTTGCTAAGTAATAATCGAAAGACCTATCTCTTATATAGTGCTTTTCATTAGTGGATCTCAAAGAACATTACATCATTACTCCATTTTGCAAATGGAAAACCAAGGCACAAAGAGATAAAGTGACTTGCCCAAGGTCATCCCGCAGGCCAGTGGCAGAGCTAAGAATTGTTCCAGTCCAGTGGGTTTTCCACTAGGCCACATGGTTGCCATGTAATTCCTCAGCACTTATCCCCATTCCATGATAACAAAATGTATATGAGAGGGGAGAACAGTCAGTCATGCTTTGCAATGTTTGCAAGGGGCAGTTGCTAACAGAGCTAATGAGAGAAATCCCATCCATGGGCTATGCCCCAAAACCTTGAAGTTTTATTATATGGTCGTTACAGTAACTTTCAATGTGTAGGAGAAGTCTGGTCTCTCTCTCCTTCTCACCCCCTGGCCCAGCATTCTCCACAACACATAACCCCCGCCACCAACAGCTGTCCTAACCCATCTATCCCACTGAGTGATTATTTGCCACTGTAGAAGCCATTAATATGTAAGAGGTTGCTCTTTGCTGTCTCCTGCCCTGTGCTGCTGCATACACATATCACATGCAGCAGCTTACTGGAAGGTCAGACCACACTCTACCTTGGTTATACAGTCCAAACTGCATACTGAGCTGAGCCTCTCACTCCCACTACCCACCTCCAGCTGGCACTCTTGCCCCTGCGTCAGGCTTCTCCAACCATTCTCTGGGTTCACCCAATTCACCCCTTCTCCACATGGGGCCTCTTCCACACCCATTCTGGCCAACCTCCTCCACCCCACACAAAGGAGAGGTGTTCCTTAACTATTCATTTTCTGGATTTTGGGTGTTTAAATCTGTGTTATCTTCATTCCCCCAACTCCAGATCCCAGCTCACATGGTGGCAAAGAGAGGGACTTAGACATCCCAAGAGGAGCAAAATCCCCCAGCTCCCAAAACACACAGAGGGCAGAGAGAAGGGTAGGGCTCCCCAAGATCCCAGCACAAATGCCGAAGCAGCAAATAAAGGCTTGCCATAAAACCCACCCAAGGCAAGTGTGACTGATTAAAAAAAATGCCAGGACTAAGCTGGGACAGGATTTGCATTAGGACGCCAAACAGGGATTTGCCTCATGATGCATGACACTGGGCGGGGTTTGAGGCAAAAAAATGCTGTGGGGCATATTCCAAAGAAAAGAAAAAAGAAAAAAAAAGCACCCCAGAGACAAGCGGAAACATCCACAGGACACAGCTGTAGGAAAACACCTGCCCAACACCACTAAAACAAGCCAAAAGTTGCTTATAATAAGCTGACAGCCCCTCCCCAACCTCCTCGACTACCCCGCACATTCTCCAACCTATCTTACCTTCTCTACTGCCCCAATCTGAACTCTACTCCTGCCCCCTTATCTGAGCCTCCCAACCTCTCTTCCTTCCTCTACCACCCATTCCCATCTCTCTCCCTCTCCATGATACTCCCATCCTTCGTTGCAGACCCAAATGCCTCTTTCCCACCTACTCTTGTACCCCAAACACCCTGCCCCCTCCTAGTGAGCACCTGCATGTCTCTTATTTTCTTTTCAAAAATAGCTCACTACTTTCTAAATATTCTGCTGTACTCCAATTACATTTCTCAAAAAACCCAAAACTAACCAAAAAACAAACAAATCAACCAACCAAGCCAAGCAAAAATTAAAAAAAAACAACCCCAAACCAACCAAAGACAGATTTTTCCCAGATGTTCATCGTTTATTCTCAAATTTCTAACCATGGTGAGTTTCAAACGTCCAAGCTGCTAGAATGTGTTAACTTAACGAAATGCTGGGCTTTTTCCTTTGTTTTGCTTTTTCTGGGGGCTGTATCTCAGGAACCCCTTGTTCCAATGATCCTACATTTGGAATAATAATCCTGCCCTATACTCTCACAAGCCATAGCAAATTTCAAGACAATCCGTGGAAGCACAAAGATTGCAGCAACTAAGCAGAGTCGTCCTTTTAACAAGAAGGACGCCCCAACCTTATCTACAGCAGAGCTGGCACTCCGCTGCATGAAATTAGATGTGGGGAGGGGTCCTAAACATCCATCAGCAGTCTCACAGTTTTGTTAAGTGGCCCATTCATCTTAATGAGATGTTCTCAGCTGACACAGAATACCCCTTGGATATGAATACAGCCTGAGACGCTCCCCTTCACAGGGTCCCAGAGCCTGGGCTACAGCTCAAGCCCAAACATCTATACTGCAATTAAAAATCCCCTTAGCCTGAGCCCAGGCAGCTGACACAGGCCAGCTGCATATGTTTAAGTGTAGATATATCCAGAGAAACACACAACTGTAGGGACCTCAAGAGGTCATCTAGTCCAGTCCTGCACTGAGGCACGACTAAGTATTATCTCTAGATCATCCCTGATAGGTGTTTGTCTAACCTGTTCTTAAACACCTCTAATGACAGAGACTCCACAACCTCTTTTTCAATGTTATTTGAAAAAAAGAAGCAACTCTTTTTCAAACAAAATTTTAATATGATCCCTCCCTTAAGGCTGGTCGGTGCCAGGCACTCTGTTGAGTATTTGAGACCCTGGTGTGATGATCTGAGCACTGGCTTGATCTTCAGGGTGAGCCAAAAATAAACAAAACTAACATACACATTGCCAGAATATGTCAACTTTCAGAAAAGCTGTTATATTCTGAAGGCTGTAACTTGGGAACTTTTCACTCAAATGGCCCCATATTTGGACCACTGACTGTCTTCTGCACCCCGATGAGGCATACCAAATTTCAAGGCAATCCAATTAGCAAATTGGATTTCAGAGCACTTAGAACAGTGGAGATTTAAACAGAAAGCTGGTCTTAACCTTACGTACAGCAGAAATGTTGCTCTGCTATAATATAGAGGGAAGATACTAGCCAGGCATTCTCCAGGAAGGCCCCTTGAATCTTGAACTCACTTCCTTACTCGGTCTGCTAGAACCATAGTAAATTAACCTTCTGATCATAGGCACTGACTCCGTGGGTGCTCCTACCCTGGGGGAAAGGGGTGGAGTGGGGACAGAGTGGGGCACGAAGAGGCAGGGTTGGGTGGGGGATTGAGGGAAGGGGTGGAGTAGGAGCAGGGCCAGGGGCTGAGCAGGGGTTGAGCATCCTCGGGGCAAGGAAGAAGCTGGCGCCTGTCCTTCTGATCATGCTGCAAGAGCAGCCTATTCACTAAGGCCTTATTCAGAACCTTCAGACTGTGAGAAACTCTGCTTTGTTCACACAAATAAATTTCATAGTCAACTCACTCTTTGATATGCAAGAGAAACACCATCCTGAATTTGAGGTACCCACGGTTAGGATTTCTGGAGTGGGCAAATCCAGAAAGGAACATGGTTTTAACAGAAATCCAGCTGAGCTAGGTACTTGCTGCTCCACTGGTTATACTTTCCCTTGAATCCAGTAAGCATCTCTGTGCTGTTGCATCTACAGTGAACGGCAGAATGTCTAGAATGGGAGAAGGGATTAAAACAGACTTTTCTGTGCTTACTAGACACATTCAGGCTTTTAGCAAGTGCACTGTGGCTGAAATATGCTGTCTTAGGAGCTTTTCTGCCTCAAGAGGTCATCTAAATAAATAAGCATTTTTATTCCTAGACACATTAGTATAACTGATCTAATAAATGAATAATGAAAAAATTGTTTCAATCTCTGGAGGAAATACACGGGCCAAATACCATAACTTTGCACTCCTATAGTCCTTTTTTCTAGGAGAACCCTAGGAATTTTCTATAGCTTGGATATATGTAAATGCTAAGGAAGCCTTTATTTAGGTCTGTTTATGACAGGAAAAACACTGTTAAAATAGACTTGTATGTCTTTGACAGAGCTGCCAAATATCATTCATCTTACATGACACTTATGCATTTGGCAGCAATGACATCCAGTCCTGCAGCCTTGCTGTACTCTTATGAATTCAGCAAGGAAACAGCAGAAATCCCCCTATTCCTCTCTGGGGTCATTTGTGGCTCAAAGACTGATGGCAAGATACTGCCCTTCTTTCTCTAGCCCAGTGCTCCCAATGCTGGCTCACACAAGCAGTCAGCAGCAGGGAAGACATGGTGCCACAGGCTGACTGCCTCCCCAGAGGGGAGGGGAGGGGCTGAATGAAGGGACAGGAGTTGAAAGAGGGTACAGATAGAATGGGGGAGGATAATTTGCCATCAGGGTCAGATTTCCCCAGTCCCCTCCACTTGGAGCTACTCCAAGACTTCCAATTCCCAATGAGTCTTTGCAACCCTCTTAGGCTACTCCAAGCATTCTCTTCCTGACGAACACCAAACCTCAGGTTCTCTTCATCCCCCAGACAGCACTCTAGGAAGCATAGGTGCTAGAAGTAGGAGTACAGGGGGTGCTGCCTCACCCCCTGGCTTGAAGTGGTTTCCATCATACTGGGTTTACCTTTTGGTTCAATGGCTCTCAGCATCCCCCACTATACAAATGATTCCAGCACCCCTGCTAGGAAGCTTCATTCCCTCCCCAGATCCATCCCTTCCAACCACTCCCTCCTTCTCAGACTTCCTCCAAACCCTGTCACAGCCGGCTCCCAGCCAAACCCCTGCCCCTGCTTCTGAGAGGTACAAGGGAGAAGCATCTGCCTTTTCTCATAGCTGCTTCATTGCTCAGAGGGAACCTGATGGGGAATCAATTACTTTTCTACTGAGGAGAAATGCCACACACAGTGCAAAAATAATGGCAGCTGCACCATGGTCTTTGAGGCAATCCATCCAAATTGACTGAGTCACTGATGGAATGTAGGCCCTATTTACATGGGAGACACTTCAACGTTTGTGGCATGAATGCTCACTTGACATGATCTTAAAAAGTAAAGTAAATACAGAAAAAACAACAAACAAACAAAAAACCCAGAAAAATGTGTGTCTTTATTCCCTGAAATTGAGGAAAAAGGAAATCACACTCATGAATACAGATTGTTTATTATAGTTCTTTCATCCATTCCCTCTGT
This sequence comes from Caretta caretta, assembly GCF_965140235.1. Lineage (NCBI taxonomy): Eukaryota > Metazoa > Chordata > Testudines > Cheloniidae > Caretta > Caretta caretta. The sequence continues at coordinate 158,961,375 of NC_134207.1, forward strand.
GATCAGAATCACTTACCATGTATCATTCTGCAGAACTCTCTTAATACCAAATTCAGATTCACCAAGTTCACATTCCCATCAAACATCTCTTGGGGAGAGAAAAATCTCTCTCTCTCAAGAATAACCCCCATTTTTTTTTTTTTTTTACTTCTTACTAAGTGCATCTGGCCACACGAAGACTTAATTTGATTGACACCCATTTCCAATAAATGTCAAACGTCTCAATGTTTAAATCTGCTGTTTTCTAGTTTCAAACCATTTTAGCTATAAAATAAAAATAATTTATTTACAAGGGACAAAGATTTTAATTTATGTACAAGGGACAAAGATTTTATTTTATTTTATAAACTTTATAACATGGAGCCATGTGCCACTATGTGATATGTTGTGTAGAAGGTTGCCTAGCAACTGCAACACATGCCCTCTTTCTAGTGTTAAGGCCTGATCCTACAAAAATTTATGGACATGGGTAACCATACTTATGTGAGTCGTCCTGTTGAAGTAAATGAGGGCAAGGCCTTTAATTTTCCCGCTAATCTGTAGCAAATGCACAAAATATTTCCCACAGGTGTATCAGATAAACAAACCGTTTGGGAGCAACTTCATTATAAAGCAACAAGTTTTTCTGTATAGTGTTGTTAAAACTCACTTGAACATACTCAACAAAAATCTCATGCTGATGTAGAAATAATACATTATGTTATTGCCTAACAATGCAATTCTGACCACTTTCCACTTTAGTTTAAGTTAGAAAAAATTCAATTAAAACAGTTATTTTTATATATGCACTCATACACACACCTACCAAATAATGTTTATAATAGCTCAAATCTATTACATTAGATTCTTCTTAATCCCATGATCTTTAATAACAACAACAACAACGTGTCAAAAGGGTTGTCAGAGTTAACTGCTTAAAAGGACACTGCCACAGCTTACATTCCCATAGATTAATCTATTTTAAAAATATTCTTTTAGCTTTTCTCTAGATGAAATGTGTCTATTCCCAACACAAGGATTGCAACATATTTATCTTCTGTGCTAGGCAAACCAGTGGAAAAAACTCAGGATATTTGGTTTCTTCTTGATTATAGACACATACAGTACATCCTTGCTATAATACCCTTCATAATATAACAAACCTGGTCCCTGGATCCCAACTACAGTACTGTAAAAGTCTGTTGCACATGCATGTACAATTTTTATCCAGTGTCACACATTAGTGCTGAGCTACTGAAATGGAAGTTTCACGAAAGTTGCATTTTGCCACTGTCACAAAAGTATGAGCCATGCCTCTGAAACGAAAATCAATTTCTGTTGCAACGAAGGTAGAAACTATTGATCTTTAAAAAAAAAAAAAAAAAAGAGCAATGCAGGCAGATCTGTCGTGACTATGGGCTGACAAAAGTAAGAACATTAAAAAAAGCAGAAAAATCTCTGAGCATTTGTCCATAAAGTCGACACTGACGAAGGACTGTCACGAAAGAAATTAAGACAATCTGATGATGATGCACTACATGATGCGGTCTTGTTGTGGTTCCAGCAGTGCAGAAGCAATGGTAATCCTGTATTGATACCAATCATTTGCAAAAAAGCAAACATCTTGGCAAACCAAATTAATCCTGAAACAACATTCAAAGTATGTGACCGATGGCTGTGGCGATTTCAAAAAAGGCATGACATTTGGGAACTGAAAATTGTTGGTGAGTCCCATTGTCTGGGTATACCGCAAGGAGGACAGGAGACTTGTTGTGGGTTTTAATCAAGCCGCAACTTTATTATATAGATGTCTGGGACTACCCAGCAGATAAAGTGTACAGTGCAGGCAAATGCATGCTTATTCAAATCAATGCTCCGGGGCTTCCACCAGCCCCCCTTTGTTTAATCCATGTTTATTCAAGTCAATTTTCTGGGGCTTCCGCCAGCCCCACTTTGTTTCCATCCAGGTCCCCCAGCCAACCCATGGTATGGACCTTACCATCCACCAGCCTCGTAAGAGGGTTAAGGAGGGCTATGAGAATGGGGGAGGAAGGAGTAGGGATTGGCTCCCTGCCGTACCAATCATAGGAATCCCCAACCCCCTCCCACATTCTGTTCCTTTGTCCAGTACCTCCTTTTAAGTCCTTTACCAGGCCATTTATCTGGTCACTGGCTGCCCTCCCTATGGAGTACCTGCACTGAACATCTGCCACAAGGAGGCGCCAGCCATTTGCTTGGCTGCCTCCCCACCCCAGCTTCCTTGCTGCATGGAGACCCTCGCCATCTCCAGACCCGCCAAAGTATCCAGGAGGGTCTTGGCTATGGACATGGGGTTGCCACTGAGGATGGCATCCGGCTCCTTATAGAAGCGGCAGATCTTCAGCGCAGCACTAGAGCGACAGTTAGACTCCCTTTCCTTCTGGCGTGCCTGCCTTTGCTCCTCTATCTTCACATGGCAATGATGCATTTCCCATTCGTGGCCCTTATCTAACGTGCCATGAGAAATCTGACTGTAGGCATAGGCGCCGACTCTGTGGGTGCTCCAGGGCTCCACTTTCTGGAGGCCATTTACACCAACATAACCAAGAACAGTGTCTACGTCGACACTTTGTTGATATAACTTTGCCACGAAAACCTCTATGCCACTCATCGAGATGATTTTATTTCATCAGCAAGCAGGAGAGTTAAATCGGTGGGAGGAGCATAGTAGCGTGTACACCTCCACTGTTTTGTTGATGAAAGCTAACTTTTGTCAACAAAACTCTGTAGTGTAGACAAGGCCTAATTCAATGTAGACAAGGGTTTTATTACTCATAAGCATGGCATTTTATTACACTTCATGAAAAGAGGTCTCTCCCTTGCTCAAATCTATTTACCATGTCTGTATAGTACTCTAACAGTGATTAAACAAACTGTCATCTTGAATATCTATTATTTTATTGACAGAATTTTTCATAATGAAACCTTCAAATCCACCATACAGGAAATGACTATGAATTTTAATGTTCATACCACGCAGTTAGCACAATGAACCTTCTAGGACTATGTACCAGGCCAGAATCCTCTGTGTTGCCTGGACCATATTACTATACAGGCCAAGGTCCGCTATTTATCAGCCCTTGTTTCTACCCTGGCTCCGACAAGCTGGAATGGGAATATTCATTCTGCTTGCCCTGCCATCACAATCGAATTCGTAACCTAACTGCTCAGCTGTCAGCTTCACTCCAGGCCACATTTTATTTTAATAAAAACTCAGGGAGTGAGACAGACTCTTTACAAAGTACACCAAAGGCTTTGAGCCTGGCTAAGTGAATCCATTAAGTCTTTATTATTAACTGATCTTAAAGATCTATTTAAATATGAAGTGTTAGTGATCCAATGAGACGCTGACAATACGTTTAATTGACTGTCTTTTTTTTTTTTTTTTTTCGGGGTCAAACACACTGAAATGCATTAGCATTCCACTACGGGAGATGTGCTTTCCTCATGAGACTCAATACACAGAAGTATCCACCTACCAGCATAAAAACATTCATAAGTGAAATCTAACCGAGGGAATTTGGGCAGGTTCCTTAATAACTTCTAGGCTTTAATAAAAATGTAACAAATATTTAAACAAATGGAATATAATTGGGTAGAGCCAATCGGTGGGCTTGTTAGAAAGCAAATCATGCAGTGCTTTGTTGCTGAAAATTTTTTGAGCAGTCAGAATACAGAAAACCAGTAGTTCTGAACAAGTAGTAAGACAACAGACCCTTCTCCTAGCAACTGGACATTTGAGTCTATCACTCACACATCCTGGGAAATTCGAACAAGCTCAATCTTTGGGGGTGGGGCGGGGGGAAACTGACTGGACTGTAGATTCAAAAGATGTGGCTTCCTCAGTAAATTAGAGGAATGAAAAATCAGTTTTATATTTCTAGTAATTTTTATTATCTAAATAAAACTGCTATATATATATAGCTAACTAGATTTACAGGAGACTACTAGAATTAGATTCCAAAAGTAAATGACATTACCATTTGATGAGCATATCCAAGCTTTTACTAATAGAACTTCCAGTTACCAAATCACCCTTCCATTTTGTTCTGCTTTGCAATTTGATGTCATTCCATGTAATGCTACACCATAAGAAAGTACAATGATTTTTTTAAATGACTTTGACAAGCCCTGAACTTAATAGAAAAACACAATTCAGATTTCATGGTACTAAACATTCAAAGTTCATTATCATCATTGTAATTGTTACTGTGACATAGAAGACAAAAAGTAAACTACGGTGTAAAAGATACCTTGAGACAACATCTGCTCTGATTTGCATTCCATTCAAACTCAAGGGTTTGGGGAGGGGTAAAACTTAGGCACTTAACAAAAAATGCCTCTGTACAAGGAGAATTACTTTGTGACTCCTACTTCAATTCCGTGTAGTAGTTTGTGTGAAATCCTGGCCCCAATGAAGTCAGTGGGTGTTTTGCCATTATTTCTTCAACGGGTCAGGGTTTCACCCTCTGTTTTCTGTTGGTAGGTAAGACATATATCAGCTGTATAATTATTCTAATCTTTCAGTAGAAACTTTTAAAAAGTGATTTTTGTGTATTTTTCAAAAGGCAAAATGACTTGCCTACATTGGCCGTGTAATTTCCAGCTCAGGTAGAGATACAGGCACTAGCTCTCATTGAGTTAGCGCCTAAAAATAGAAGTGCAGCCCCAGCAACCCAGGCTAGTTCCTCCATATATGATCTAGTCCGAGGCTTGGCATGTACTTGGGGTGGCTAGCCCATCCCATCACTTGTGCTGCCGTGGCTGCACTTCTATTTTTAGCACACTAGCTCTGATTAAACTACTGCGGGCATATCCACTTGAGCTGGAAATTACACCTCCAGATCCAGTGTAGGCACACCCTAAGGGTCTAGTCCTGCAGCCCTTACTTCTGTGAGCAGTCCCCCCCTTGTCCTAAATGTATTTAATTTTGAACAAGGAGTGCACTTATATTTGAATGTAATCATTTGTTTTCTTTAAGTGCATTTAGGAAAAGATGCTTCCTTTCAATTTTTTTTAATTCGGCCACCCACCTCACTAATATATATTGTGATTTTATTCAAAAATAAACTTGAAAAATCTTCTTTACACACACAGACACACACACTTTACATTTAAAACTCTATTTTATTTGCTTTTGCCTTTCTTTACAATAAAAACTGAAATAAACATGTTCCAAACTTCTCCAGGAAAAAGTTGATCTACCAGTAGGTCTGTTTTCTGTGTCCTACACTGCCCCTTGCTGGAGCTTCTCATAAATGTTAGAATGTTCTTTCTAATGGAAAATACTAATTAGAACTTATATCCACTTCTTCACTTCAGCAATTCAATCACAAAATCATTTTAAAATATCATGACGCCGAAGTCTTATCAGTGGGCTAATCAACAGTTCATTATCATACACACCAACTCCCTTTCTTACCAAAACACTGAACATTGTGGATAAATTGGAGAGAGTCCAGCGAAGGGCAACAAAAATGATTAGGGGTCTGGAACACATGACTTATGAGGAGAGGCTGAGGGAACTGGGATTGTTTAGTCTGCAGAAGAGAAGAATGAGGGGGGATTTGAAAGCTGCTTTCAACTACCTGAGAGGTGGTTCCAGAGAGGATGGTTCTAGACTATTCTCAGTGGTAGAAGAGGACAGGACAAGGAGTAATGGTCTCAAGTTCCAGTGGGGGAGGTTTAGGTTGGATATTAGGAAAAACTTTTTCACTAGGAAGGTGGTGAAACACTGGAATGCGTTACCTAGGGAGGTGGTAGAATCTCCTTCCTTAGAAGTTTTTAAGGTCAGGCTTGACAAAGCCCTGGCTGGGATGATTTAATTGGGGATTGGTCCTGCTTTGAGCAGGGTGTTGGACTAGATGACCTCCTGAGGTCCCTTCCAACCCTGATATTCTATGATTCATTCCCATTTGGGAAGGTTTTTATTTTAACTACATCAGCTGATAAATGTTTGGATTTTTCCTGATTACTAGTTTTTAGAAATAATTGTTAAAGGAGGAAAAATTACAATTACAACTTCAGAAATATTAGTACTTTCATATTAAAGAAAAATTTAAAGGTAGATGGAGGTTCTTCTAGACACTATATTATGACTAAGATGTACAGTGAACGAGTGAATGTGTTCTTTATATAGAAATAAGAAAAAAGGGGGAAAAATGCTTACCTACCTAAATCTTTCACTTTTGAAACTACTGAAGCATTTCCTGTCATACTTCAAAACTGTATGGAGAGAAAATGGTGCTGAGCTAATCACTATCTGCTGTTTTTCAGTGTGTTACTGGGACAAATTAATTTATTTTCAAAGTCACTGTTAGTTTGACAAAATGAATGTCTATGAGAATCTGCGATCACAACTCAGTATTTTTAAATATTCTCATTTCTGCCATTTCCTGGTTTTCTTAAATCTGCCATCAATGATGCTCTTCAATCCTAAAAGGAGAAATCATTTTGATTAAGTATCAAAAGATGTCCTGCACAGTGATATCTGCAGGATAATTGAAATATGAATGTTAGAAGTCTAATCTGAAAATGGCATTCAAGCAAATCTCACCACACTCTATCTGCTAAACAGTTTTTGACACAAACTGCTTGTGATACACCATTTCTACTTATACTTTGTTTTAGTCATGCTGGTATGATTAGTTGCATGGTATGTGTGTGTTAGAGCAGTGTTTTTCAAAGTTCGAGTCCTGGGTTGCAGCATGTCAGGCACTGGGTCGCTCTGGTAGCACCGTCAACCAGGATGTTGAAAGTCCTGTCGGTGGTGCTGCCCAGCTAAGGCAGGCTAGTGCCTACCTGTTCTGACACCACGCTGAGCCCCGGAAGTGGCCAGCAGCATATCAAGCTTCTAGGCAGGGGGGCCACGGGACTCTGTGCGCTGCTCCCACCCCGAGCACTAGCTCTGCACTCCCATTGGCCGCTTCCGGGGGGGGGGCAGTGCCTGCAGGCAGCTTGCATGCCTCCGCCTAGGAGCTGGACCTACTGCCAGGACAGGCGGGAAGCCTGCTTCTGCACCCCTGCTTCGTCACTGACCATGAGCCACCAGAGGTAAGTCTGCACCCCAACCCGATTCCCCAATTCCCAGCCCAGAGCCCTGACCCCCTCCTGCACCCCAACCCCTTGCCCCAACCTGAGCCCCCCTAAACCCAGAACCTCTTCCTGCACCCCAAACCCCTCATCCTCAACCCCAGCCCAGAGCCCTGACCCCCTCCCACACCCCAACCCCCTGCCCCAGCCCAGAGCCCCCTCCCACAACCTGAACCCCTCATTCCCAGCACCCCCAGCAGTCTTCACCCCCATACCCCAACCCTCTGCCCCAGTGCTGAGCCCCTCCCACACCCCAAACCCCTCATCCTCAGCTCCATCAAGTCACAGGCATCAACAATTTTCTTCAACAGGGTCCCCAGAAAAAAAGCTTGAAAACCACTGTGTTAGAGCAGTAGCTTTCAACCCTTCCAGACTTCAGGAGTCCAATTTGTGTGTGTCCCTAAGTTTCACCTCACTTAAAAACTACTTGCTTACAAATTCAGACATAAACATACAAAAAAGTGTCACAGCACACTAGTACTGAAAAACTGCTTATGTTCTCATTTTTAACATACAATTATAAAATAAATTGATTGGAATACAAATACTGTATTTACATTTCAGTGTATAGTATATAGAGCAGGATAAACAAGTCATTGTCTGTATGAAATTTTAGTTTGTACTGACTTCACTAGTGCTTTTTATGTAGTCTGTTGTAAAACTAGGCAAATATCTAGTGGGTTGATGTACCCCCTTGGAAGACCTCTGAAGGCCCCAGGGGTACACGTACCCCTACTTGAGAACCACTGTGTTAGAGTCTCTGCTTAGCTTTGGAGGCTCTGTTTCCAAATCAGACTTGTGTAGCGCTATCCAGATTGCCTTCACCCTTTTCTGCAGATGGGAGATGAACATTCACGAATAGGTGAATACTGAAAGTAAGGCCTAGGGCTAACCTTGATAGTGTTTCTATATGCAATAGACATCTTATTTGTAAACAGATATGAAAGCACCACATACTGTACTTGATCTGCGCACAGAACTACTGCTGACATTGTTGATTTGTAGACTGGGCAGAATATGGGTCAGAACAAATTACTGTTATTATTTGTATTACCGTAGTGCCTAGGAGCCTTGGTCATGGACCAGGACCCCATCGTGCCAGGCACTGTACAAACACAGAAAAGATGGTCCCTGCCCATCTAATGAACATCTTAGGTGTCTGTACACTAATGCAAAAATTAGAAAATACTAGTGAATAATCACAATTACGATATAATTGTCATCACAGAGAGTTGATGGGATAATTCGTATGACTAGAATATTGGTATAGAAGGGTACAGCTTGTTTAGGAAGGTCGGGCAGGGAAAAAAGGGAGGAGATGTTGCCTTGCATATCAAAGATATGTATACACTTGCACTGAGATTAAGAGAGAAGTGGGATGCAGACCAGGAAGAACTAACACCTAACACAATCACCCAAAGCACAGGGGTTGGTAGGGATGGGGGACTTCAACCCCCCAGGAGAAGTTGGGAAAATAACGCAGCAGGGCACAGATTATCCAGCAAGTTCTTGGAATGAAACAGCTTTTTATTGCAGGAGGCGGAGAGCGCGACGAGGGGAGAGGCTGTTCTAGAGTTGACTCTGACAAGTGGAGAGGAGCTGGTGGAGAATTTGAAGGTGAAAGGCAGCTTATGTGAAAACAATCATGAAATGAGGAGTTCATGATTTTTAGGAATGGTGGGAGGGAAAACAGCAGAATAAAGACAATGGATGTCAAGAAGAAAGATTTTAGCAAGCTCAGAGAAATGGTAGGTAAGAGCCCATGTGAAGCAAGTCAAACGAGTTCTGGAGAACTTGCAGTTTTTCAGAGACATTATTAAGGGCACAACAGCAAACGATCCCCATACATGGGAAAGATAGGAAGCATGGTAATAGACTACCCTGGCTTAACCAGGAGTTCTTCAACTACCTGAAATTCAAAAAAGAGTAATGCAAAAAGTGGAAACTGTGTCAAACTATGAAGAATGAATATATATAAAAAACCCCAACACAAGTATGTAGGGGCAAAATTAGAAAGGCCAAGGCAGAAAACAAGAGTAAATTAGCTAGGAACATAAAGGGTCACAAGAAAACATTTTACAAATACATTAGAAGCACAAAGAAGGAGGAGGACAGGTTATAGGCCCATTACTCAATGAGGAGGGAAAGGCAACAACAAAAAAAGCAGTAATGACCGAAGTGTTAAATGCCTTTGTTTCAGTTTTCACCAAAAAGGTGAGCAGCGATCAGACAACGAGCATAGCCAATATCAGTGTAAATCCAGTAGATTTGAGGCTATCCTAGGGAACAAAAAAGTAAAAAAATTACCTCAACAAGTTAGATGTCTTCAAATCAGCAAGGGCTGGTGAAATATAGTCTAGAATATCTAAGGAACTGGCTGAAGAGCTCTCTGAGTCATTAGTGATGATCTTTCAGATCTCATGGAGGAAGGGAGAGATCCCAGAGGACTGCAAAAGGGCAAATATAATATTTATCAATAAAAAGGGGAATAAAGACAACCCAGGGAATTATAGACTAGTCAACTTAACTTTGTTTATTTGCTCCATTATTTTTCCAGGTACCAATCAGTTTGTAAGCACCTAGAAGATAATAAGGTGATAAGTAACAATCACCATGGATTTGTCAAGAAGAAATCATGCCAAACCAACCTAATATCCTCTTGGACAGGGTAACAAGCCTTGTGGATGTGGGGGAAGCAGCACATTTGATACATCTGGACTTGAGTAAGGGTTCTGATACAGTCTCACATGATCTTCTCATAAGCAAACCCAGGGAAATACAGCCTAGATGAACCAACTATAAGGTGGGTGCTGAACTGGTTGGAAAAGCATACTTAAGAGTAATCAGTGGTTCACAGTCAAGCTGGAAGGGCATATCAAGTGGGGTCCCTCAGGGATCTGTCCTGGATCCAGTTCTATTCAATATCTTCATAAACGATTTGGATAATGGCATAGAGGATACACTGACAAAGTTTATGGATGATACCAAGCTGGGGAGGGGGTTTGCAAGTGCTTTGGAGGACAGGATTAGAATTCAAAATGACAAACTGGAGAAATGGTCCGAAATAAATAGGATGAAATTCAACAAGGACAAATGCAAAATACTACACTTACAATGGAATAATCAATTGCACAAATACAAAGTGAGAAATAACTGCCTAGGAAGGAGCACTGCAGAAAAAGGTTGTGAGGTCATAGTGGATCACAAACTAAATGAGAGTCAACAATGGAATACTGTTGCAAAAAAAGTGAACACCATTCTTGGATGTATTAGCAGGAGTGTTATAAGCAAGACATGAGAAGTAATTCTTCCACTCTACTCAGCACTGATAAGGCCTCACGGTAGTATTGTCTCCAGTTCTAGGCATACTTTGGGAAAGATGTGGGCAAACTGGAGAAAGTCCAGAGGATGATTAAAGGTCTAGAAAACATAGCCTACAAGGAAATATTGAAAAAAAAAAAAGATTTATATAGTCTGGGGAAGAGAAGACTGAGGGAGGGACATAACAGTTTTCAAGTGTATAAAAAGATTGTTATGAAGAGAAGGGTGATAAATTATTCTCCTTATCCACTGTGGACAGGACAAGAAGCAATGGGCTTAAATTGCAGCAAGGGAGATTTAGGTTAGACAGTAGGAAAAACTTCCTAACTATAAGGTGGTTAAGTAGTGGAACATATTACCTAGGGAGGTTGTGGAATCTCTGCCACTGGAGGTTTTCAATAACAAGTTAAAGAAACACCTGTCAGGGATGGTCTAAATAATACTTAGTCTTACCTCAATGCAGGGAACTGGACTAGATAACTTATTGAGGTCCCTTCCAGTACTACATTTCTATGATTGGTCAGTGTGATAGGCGGTGGTCTCTACATACCAGCAGCAGTACTGTTATCATGTTTTTTGTAGGGATCACAATGAAGGAGAGTTTTGAAAATGGATAATGAGGTAGCTTTGGGGACATTTACTTGGAATTGCTTCAAAGCATGGGAGAAAGCATGAAAATGTTTGTTTGAAAATTTAACAAATGGATGATGGAGGCTGGAATCCTGGATCACTCAGAGGCAAGAGTTGATGTATTGACAGCAAAATGAGAGATGCAAGGGTCCTTGGCTGTGAAGGGACTAGAAAGTGAAGACAAGCAGCTTTTTTTGTGCAATAGAGAAGGCAGAGCCAGCAGAGGGATTCAAAGAGAGGGGTGACATGGTCCAAATAGGCTCATAGGATGACCTTTACAGCAGCATTCTGAGTGGGGCAAGATTGCATTTGTCTAGGCCAGAAAGTAGGATGGTACAGTAATTGAGATACAAGGTGATAAAAGCTTGGTCAGGAGTTTTAGCTTGGGGATGGCTTAGAAAGGCTGTATCTTAGAGATGTTATGCAGAAAAAATCAGCAAGATTTAGACATAGCCTGAATGTGAGGATCTAGAGATAGGTCTGAATCGAAGATGATGCTCAGGCAGTGGGCCTGAGTGACAACAACTGTGTATTTGGAATACTACCTTAAACATAGAAACACGTAACAAAAGTATTAAAATACCCGTTAGTTGACCCAGTGCTTAAATATCACCCTAAAGAGCTGCCATATGAAAGACCTGGCCCCCATGAAGTCAACAGCAAAACTTCCTTTGACTTCCATGGGGGCAGGAGTTCACCTGTGGACATTCCCCTAGGGATACAATTGGTTGTAGCTTCAAGAATAGAATGTGAATCTCACCACTAAAATAACACTCCCTACTGACAGATTCATGGGAAGTAAGGGCTGAATATGGTACTGTGATAGCAGACAGAAGGACTGGTGGAGGAAGGGAGTAAATAAGTGAAAACAGAATAAAAGAAAGGGTAGCTCTGCAACTCTTAGAGAACCCCCCTCCAAAAAAAAAAAAAACCCAACCTAAAATACTTACTGTCATCCCATTTCTATGCTTGAGTCCCTCTGGAAATTTAATAGCTAGCTCTGCCACCTTCCAGACAATAGATCCATGCAGGTACAGCTCAGGAGTTCCAGTAATCCAAAGTGTCTAGGTCCCCGATTCAGCAACATGCTTGACCATGTGTCTAACTTGAAGCATGTGACTACTTCCATTAAAGTCAATGGGTTAAAATTAGGCATGTGCTTAACTAGGAGGGAGAGATACCTCAGTGGTTTGAGCATTGGCCTGCTAAACCCAAGGTTGTGAGTTCAATCCTTGAGGGGGCCATTTAGGGATCTGGGGCAAAAATTGGGGCTTGGTCCTGCTTTGAGCAGGGGGGTGGACTAGATGACCTCCTGAGGTCCCTTCCAACCCTGATATTCTATGATTCTAACTCCACTGCTGAATTAGGGCCTGAGATCACATTCTGGTAGGGGGCTTGTGAGTTGGCGTGCCAATGCGACAGCATCCCCTTTGTTCAGCTGGATTATTGCACAGAGGTTTGCTTGGTCTGGTGGGGTGGTCAGTCAACTCCTCTTGCCTGAGTCCCATTCTGGACTATGAAGGGTGTTAGTTTCAGTCCTGTTTTCCCTTATACATGGCGAGGTTAGCTGGTCCTGGTCCTCAGGGGGTCTGGAAGCCCCCTCGGTTCTTAAGTCTCTCTTGAGGGATTGGTAGGGGAATTCACCCATCCACCCACTCCACTGGATTCCAGCTCTGAGCCCTTTTGCAAGGCAGGTGGAATCAGGTCTCCACAAGTCCTCTCTCTGTGCCCTGAGCTCCATCCTACCACCTTTGGTTCTTTAGGCTTCTCTAGCCTGCAGATTTGGTCATCCCTTCTTTGGGGCTCCTCACCAGCTTGCTGGCAGGACTTTGCTTCTCCAGCTTGCTTGCTCCTCTGACAGCAACCCCACCCCTCTGCTTCTCAGCTCTTTTATTCTCCCAGCTGCAGTGAGGCTGCTAGTCACTGCTGTCTGAGGGTTCCTGCATTAACTCCTTGGCTGCCAGGCCAGTATGGGTCTATACACCCCATGACAGGGCTCCAAAGCACTAACAGCTGCAGGAGCATCTACCTTTCCTGCAACAATCTGACAGTTAAGAGCAGAGCCCTGAGTGGCAATTAAAACAAATGGTCTTAATTAATTAATGCACATGCCGTTACCAAAAGAAGAATCACAGTGACCAATCTAAAATTTTGCCTCAGTGCCTTTACTGATTACATGTCTGCTCTAGAATGAAGAGACATCTTAGAACATGCAGGTGTTTTGCCTGGAACGACCATCAGGTTGCTCCTCAGGAAAGCCTTTCATGGGGACAAAAAAATTGAAACCTATCAAAAACCTATGTCCAAGCAGTCTAATCTTAATAAAAATAGGCATGACTACTCTAATTTGAACATGCTGCTTGTTTGAGAGGAAAGGAAGATATTAAAGAAGAGAATAAAGCATTGGCTTTCCCCTTATTGTGTACTAGCTTTCCGAAAAGCAAAATTATTATTCAGTTTCTTTGCATCCTCACATGAAGACATTTGTGAGTCCTTGTGTAGTAATGAGGAATATCACACATTTCTTAATCTAACCACCCTGTAGGCCCTTGCCTAAACTACAGGCTACAACTACAAATTACTCTTGCCTAAACTTGCATTTAAAAAGGATGCCTCTAAATACTAAAAGGACAAATCTAGCAGTACAAGATAAAGTCACATGTCTAATGCCATTCAAGTAAAAAAAATCATAAGGTGACTTCTTTGTAAAGTGCTTGTGTCCTGAACAGCTGTTTTGCCCACAATGTCCCAAAAATCTTTTCCAGCAATTGATTTACAGTGACTAAACAAACAAACGTGACACAGATAAGGATGAATGCTTTCTAGTTAAGTGATGATCTATAGCTGTCTTACAGAAATAAAGGCTTTGAACAGGTTTGGCATGATCAAAAAAAGATAGACAATAATTGACCAGGCTTTGCTTCATGTCTTTTCTTCTTTTTGGCAGCGGTAAAAAGAACTTACAATGTCAGAGAGGTTTTTCTAAACAAAAACACATCAAATATGTCAGGATTCAATTTTACTATAACATAAATTACCTTCACACTTTCTCCTTGTTCTGTTAAGACAGATGTATCAGGACAAAGACTGCTCGAGTTATTCATACAACTAGTCCTACTGCTTCCAATTTAAGGGCCTGATTCTGCACACATTGAAGATAAAAAAATCTTTGTCATTGTTTTTAAAACATATAGTATCTCACCCTAAAATAATAGAACAAGTAAGATTTGGCCCATAATTCAATGGCCCATATTTCGATAAGTGAATTAATTCTCAGCCTAAGACTCTCATATCTATGCCTTCACTTTCAGTCAAAGCTCTTAAGCTTTATCTTCACTAGGAAAAAAGTTGTGTTCTTAACTTGAGTTATCTTATGTAATGTAAAATCCTAATGAAGACAAGATTGTTTGTAGTTTTTACATAAGTTATCAGGTCCAGGTTAACTGGGGCTCATGTTGACCTCCTATATGTCGACATATGTCCATTTAATATTTTCATTAAGAGTTCTTACTATTAATCAGATCCTGCAAATATTCATCTGCAGGACATATTGCAACTTCATCTACTCTATGCACCGCGACTGGAAAAGTGACCCAGCCATACTTGCAGCCAAGATTTATGCTGACACTGCCATCTCCAAGTACAAAAAATAGATCTCACACAACCAGGTTGGACCTCTTCCTGCAGTTACTGTATATCTTTTTTTTATAATTGTGTTTCACAATTTAGTGAAATGGGAAAAGAATTTGAATATATGTTAAGAATCACACTACAGTAGAACCTCCTAGTTAACAAATTAACTAGTCAACCACACCCCCCATTTGGAAGAGGAAGTTTGCAATCAGGCAGCAGCAACAGAGAGAGAGAGAGAGAGAGAGAGAGAGAGAGCGCAAATACAGCACAGTACTGAGATAAACTACTAAAAATAAAGGAAAAGTTTAAAAAAGATTGGACAAGGTAAGCAAACTGTTTCTGTGCTTGTTTCATTTAAATTAAGATAGTTAAAAGCAGTATTTTTTTTCTGCATAGTGAAGTTTCAAAGCTGATTTAAGTCACTGTTCAGTTGTAAACTTTTGAAAGAACCACCATAATGTTTTGTTCAGAGTTATGAACAACCTTCATTCCCGAGGTGTTTGTAACTCTGAGGTTCTACTGTACTTCCACATCCAAGTATATCAAGGGTTATTGAATGACACTTTCCCTATAATATAACTCACGATCAACTAAAACATATCTGTTAATGCTGCATTACATTTTTCTATTTGTTGATGGTCAGTGGGTCAATGCATCGTGAGTATTAGTGATGTGTATCATACCCTGACTCACTATCGCGAAAAGTGTGAAATTTCTTAATACTTTCATTTCAGTTGTCTTTGAAGTCTGGGGACACATGGGGACAAATTCTGTTCCCCTTCCTTGAGAAATGGGAGTTATACTTTAGTAAGGACCTCAGAATTTGGCCTATGCTACTGATTTACATCCTGGGTAACCTCACAGATTACACAGAGTGCAAGTCAGCCCAAAATTTGGCCTATGTGATGTATGTTGTCCTAAGCATTCATATGACTGACAGCCTGGAAAACATCAGCGTTCTGAAGGACAACATTTCTACAGTTCAGAAGTATTTATTTAATCAACCCACTTTCCTCTGTTTCATTATGATGTTTTATTTTTCAAGATTAAGACAACTGTGGTTTCCCACATACAAATAGTACAGTCCTATGGAGATGGGCAGTTAAATTGGTGTTTTGCAATTTCTGACATCCCAGCTCTAGTTAAAAAAAGCCACTTACTTCATGGCTTAGAGAAAAAAGTGAGGATTCTAAGCAGCAGCACTGGGAACTTTAGGTGTTTAATATTTTGTAGGATGGTTGATTTTTGTTAGCGTGCTCATTTAAACGAGTAGGGTTGTATATGGTTTTTAGCCAGAGGGCCAAACATATTATCACAAAAAGGTGAAGATGGAATAATTACTATGGTGAAGTTTCTCTGCACTGTTCTGAACCAAGTTTGTGTTAGTGCAAGATGATGCTGATTTTAGAGTAGTTGGAATAAGTTGAACTACATGAGGCAGGTACACAGAATTCTTTTTCAGATACGCTTGTGACAGACGCTTCCAACTTCAAATTTTGTGATTACACAGTTTTACATGTGTTAAGCTGCGTGGGAGAGTGCGCACAACTGACAATTCTGGCTTGTGGAAAGAAGGCAGGCATTGATAGAGCCACCCACAGAAAGTCAGAGACACATTTCTGATACATTACATACATAAACACATACATTACATACATAGACACAGGGATCCATACCGAAGCCAGGTTGGGTAGAAAGTAGTCAGAGGCGTATGCATGCTAGTTTCACTCACTGAAGTTCCTGCATTAACAGAGGCAAACTGCATATGTGAAAACAAACAGTGTAAACCATAGCCAAAGTATAATTAACAGTATGCTAGCAAGAAGCCTTGCTATATAGTCTAACTACACAATAAACTAGATTCTTCTCTTAAGCTTCCTGACCAACTTGAACCAATACCATTTGACTTATGAGTGAGCTCAAATAACAAGCACCGAGACAGAGAAACACTTTTTTCTTTGCTAATATTACTCCTGAGGAAAACGGAAGACAGATGTGTAATTGGATCAAAAAAAATCTTGAGTTAAAGATTTGCTTCCATTTTTCTAAAACTTTTACAACCTCAAAAACAAACACTTAACACTGGGACACTGCACTGAAGATTACTAATGCAAGAGCCTAGGTAGATTGACAGAAAGAAGCATTTTCATTAACACTTTTCTTTTTGAGGTTTTCACCAAGCTCTATGCATGAATACAAAGAAGAAAAATCTGTAAAAAGAGACGATACACAGTAACACCGAGAGAGGCTAGCTTTCTTTCTGTATAAGGAATGACATAGTCAGTTCAACAGCCTAATTCCTCATCTTCAAGTTCAAGGTGAAATTTCGTCTACTTACGGTACTTTACTAATGGTTATTTCAGAACACCATAATTTAATCAGAGGTAGCTGATTTTAGTTTAAAGCCACAATTCTTCATTGCTGATGGTCTTAGCACTCAGGCTCAGTACTTTAGTGTAATGAATACCAAAAATTAATCTGGGAAGCTGTTAGAGATAAACTCCCAGTAAACAAACAACTTTTTTTTTTTTTAAATAGTCAAGCTCTATAGCACCATGTTGCTAAAAAGACTATCAATGACCCTCCATGGCAGTGTTTCCTCTTATCATGGACACTGTACAGGCCTCTATGTAGGTCAAAGAATCTATTAGTGAGGAAGAGGGAGGCAATTGGCAGGCCACGGAGTGGGCAGGGCATAGAGCAGGACTACATATCTGCAGGCACTCCTGCAGTGAAGCCAATGAGACTACTCACTCACATGTAGATTTAAGCATGGGCTTGTTTGCAGAATTAGGTCCTAATTATGGATTCTTACAATGGTTCCCCCTTGGGGTGCTCGGAATTGTACCTTTAAGTGTGTTAGCCCAGAATGATTTACTGACCACCACACCCCAGTGGCCCCCAGGTGTTCCATATGAATGGTAGCGCTGCATTTGTAGCGTTACAGTTAACATTTCAGCACTCCCATGCTAAACCTTATATTTAGGCACTATAACTCTGACATAAAAATCTCTTCTGTCTCATCTATGGTGTGGAAATACCCTCCTAATCTCTACCAGGAAATATATTTTCTTTTTAAAAGCTGTTGGGAATTGTGTGTATGCGAGTGAGTGAGTTAATTTCTGGTGTTCATATGATTTTATACTAACTTCTAGCACACAACAGCATTTATTTTAAAATTCAGAAATGTTGCAGGACATTGGTCTTTAACCCAGAACAGGGTCTTTTGTTGTTCTCAAAATTCATATTAAATCTGAGTCTTTAATTCAGTCACAGTAGAATCTGTTCCAGTCCTTTTTAATATGGCTAATGAAAAATCCAGAAAATGGGATTCCTGTGTAACAACATGGGGAAAAAACTAAGATATGTGGGTCTCCCACAGATTTACAGGATGTAGTTGCAGTCCAATGTAGTTGCAGTGAATATACCAAGATTTTTTGGCAGTGGCCAGTTTTGATCACAACTGATTTTGTGTAAGAAGACAATTCAATGACATATTTTAAAATTAAAACTAAAAACCCAGGATACTCACATACAAACGCTATGAGTTAACATCCAATTATGCTATGACTTAAACCTAAGAAGGTGATATAAACCTCCAATAGCTATGAATGATAGGAAGCCTCCTTAATATTTACTGTCATGTGTACTTACTGAATAGCTAACTCTCTGCTCTGAATTTTCTTGTTTCCATTGCCATGAATCACAATGTTAATGTTCTTTTAATGCAGCTTGTGTATGTGAATTAGATTATTAATTAGATATTGAAGGCTTAAGTGCTGTTTCCCCCTCCATTGTTAATTGTTTTTCAAGAAAAAGTAGCATTTTACACAATGTATAGTAGTAACATAGCTAGTACTTCAACAAAATGAATAAGAACCACCTAATTCAGAATCATTTAGAAAGTTACTGTACCAGAAGCTCTCTCCAGATACGGAGGAACTTGACTTCAGGAGGCGCTCTCTTTTAAGGTGTGATTAGACTCCTTAATCTTAAAAAAAGGTGAATATATTAGTATACAAGTCTTACGTTAGATTTGTTCTAATAATTCAAAGTTTGGTGAAACAATGATATAGCTATATTGGCAAACCTCCCTAGTGGAGATACAAGAGAATTCTTTTGATGGCAAAGATTATACCTATTCTATGAATAAAATAAACTATACCAGCAAAAGGATTTTTCTGCAATGTAACTGTGTCTACACTAGGACTTTTGCCAGCATAGTTATGTTGGATGGGGGGTGATTTTAAAAAGAACCCAATATAGCTACATCGGCATAACTTTTAAGCGTAAACCAGGGTTTAGTATGGGGAAATCATATGTATAATCTAAAACTAAACTTGATTCTGCAATAAGAAAAAATTGTTTTTATTTAGTGTAGCGTGACTCATATAATAATAGGTAAAGTCTTTATTATCTCAGCAAAAGAAAAAAAAGGAGTTTAACACAAACAGACTCTCCGAGGTGGCCTCCCTTGAGCATGGCCCACACAGACCTCCAGAAAGGCACAGTGCAACTCTTGGTGACAGCCTATTTGGCAGAGAAAGAAAGAGAAAAGCTGGTTATCTGTAAAGACTTTGAAAAACTAACATTCCATGGGCCAAATTTTCACTTTCAGCAAATCCAGTACAGGGTATTTCTAATTTCTATGGGCTCTACCAGAGTTACTCCAGATTTTACACTGGTGATACTGATCAAAGCTTGTCCCTAGCTATCACTTAAGGGTATGTCTACACTATGAAATTAGGTTGATTTTATAGAAGTTGATTTTTAGAAATTGATTTTATACAGTCGATTGCATACATCCACACTAAACGCATTAAGTCGGCGGAGTGCATCCTCACTACCATGGCTAGCATCCACTTACTGAGCGGTGCACTGTGGGTAACTATCCCACAGTTCCCGCAGTCTCCACCACCCACTGGAATTCTGGGTTAAGCTCCCAATGATGGGGCAAAACATTGTCACGTGTGGTTTTGGGTACATGTCATCAGTCGCCCCTCCCTCCGTGAAAGCAACGGAAGACAATCGTTTCGCGTTTTTCTGTGCAGACACCATACCATGGCAAGCATGGAGCCTGCTCAGCTCAGCTCACCGTCACCGCTCCTGTTGTGTCCTGGGTGCTGCTGTCATCATCTCCCGCTTCTGCTGCGTTTCTGCTCTCCTGCTCTTGTAAATGAGCTCAGTCTCAATAGCAAATTTCTCCATATTGTCATCATCCACCGCTTCCGCTGCAACTCTGCTCTCCTGGTGCCATGAATCCACCTTGCAGGTTCTCTCATTGTTCTGTATAAATATCTATTCTCGTGGCATCTGTCATCATCCACCACTTCCGCTGTAACTCCGCTCTCCTGCTCTCCCGCAGATGCCATACCATGGCAAGCATGGAGCCCGCTCAGCTCACCGCTGCTGTTTTGAGCATTTTAAACATCTCATGCATTATCCTGGAGTATATGCAGAACCGGGCTAAGAGATGCCAGCATGAGGACGATTTTGATGAGGACATGGACACAGACATCCCTGAAAGCACGGGCTGTGGCAATTGGGACATCATGGTGGCAGTGGGGCTGGTTGATACAGTGGAACGCTGATTCTGGGCCCGGCAAACAAGCACAGACTGGTGGGACCGCATAGTGTTGCGAGTATGGGATGATTCACAGTGGTTGCAAAACTTTCGCATGCGTAAGGCCACTTTCCTGGAACTCTGTGAGTTGCTTTCCCCCACCCTGAAGCGCAGGAATACCAAGATGAGAGCTGCTCTGACAGTTGAGAAGCGAGTGGCGATAGCCCTGTGGAAGCTTGCTATGCCTGATTGCTGCCGGTCAGTTGGGAATCAATTTGGAGTGGGCAAATCTACTGTGGGGGCTACTGTGATCCAAGTAGCCAATGCAATCATTGATGTTCTGTTATCAAGGGTAGTGACTCTGGGAAATGTGCAGGTCATAGTGGATGCCTTTTCTGCAACGGGTTTCCGTAACCGTGGTGGGGCGATAGATGGAATGCATATCCCTATCGTGGCACTGGACCACCTTACCAACCAGTACATAAACCGCAAGAGGTACTTCTCAATGGTGCTGCAAGCACTGGTGGATCATAAGGGATGTTTCACCAACATCAACATGGGATGGCCGGGAAAGGTGCATGACGCTCGCATCTTTAGGAACTCCAGGCTGTTCGAGCAGCTGCAAGAAGGGACTTACTTCCCAGACCAGAAAATTACCGTTGGGGATGTTGAAATGCCAATAGTTATCCTTGGGGACCCAGCCTACCCCTTGCTCCCATGGCTCATGAAGCTGTACACAGGCAGTCTGGACAGTAGTAAGGAGCAGTTCAACTATAGGCTGAGCAAGTGCAGAATGGTGGTAGAATGTGCCTTTGGACATTTAAAAGCTCGCTGGCACTGTTTGCTGACTAAGTCAGACCTCAGCGCAATCAACATTCCCACTGTTATTGCTGCTTGCTGTGTGCTCCATAATATCTGTGAGAGTAAGGGGGAAGACATTTATGGTGGGGTGGGAGGTTGAAGCAAATCGCCTGGCGTCCGATTTTGAGCAGCCAAACACCAGGGCGATTAGAAGAGCACAGTAAGGCATGCTGCACACGAGAGGCTCTTTGAAAACCTGGCCAGGCTTCAGTGTGACAGTTGTGTGTATTTCTCCTTGATGCAAACCAGCTCCCTTTGTTGATTTTCATTCCCTGTAAGCCAACCACCCTCCTCCCTTTGACATAAAGTAACTCTTGTTTTGAAACCATGCATTCTTTCTTTATTAATTAAGAAAAAGGGAGATAACTGACAAGATAGCCTGGGTGAAGCGGGGTTGGGGAGGAAGGAAGGACAAGGCCATATTGCTTATTGTAGCTACACTACAAATCAAACTGTTTGAATGACAGCCTTCTGTTGTTTGAGCCATCCTCTGGAGTGGAGCGGCTGGGTGCCCGGAGCCTCTCCCCCGCGTGTTCTTGGGCATCTCAGTGAGGAGGATATGGAACTTGGGGAGAAGGTCAGGCGGTTGTACAATGGATGCAGCAGGGGTCTGTGCTCTTGTTGGCTTTCCTGCAGCTGCACCAGATGCTTCATCATGTCCGTTTGCTCCCCCATTAGCCTTAGCATCACCTCCTGCCTCTGCTTTTTGCGCTCACTTAATGCTTTCCTAGCCTCTAACACTGAATGCCTCCATGCATTCAGCTGTGCCCTATCAGTGTGGGAGGACAGCATGAGCTCAGAAAACATGTCATCACGAGTACGTTTTTTTTGCCTTCTAATCTGCGATAACCTCAGGGACGGAGATGATAGGGGGAGCCTAGAAACATTTGCACCTGGGGAACATAAAAAGGGAGAGTAAAATTTAAGATGTTACATTTCTGAGAACAAAAGGAGACTCTTTCACAGTGAATCAAACAATTCACAGCAGACAGCACATGTGCTTTAGGTACAAGGTCACATTTTGCCTTTTATATTGAGCACCTGCCAGTATGGTGACACATCACACACAGCTGGGCAACAGAATTCGGTTTCCATGCAGACATGGTGAGGCAAAGGGTACGCAGGGTTGGCTTCAGGGTCGGAGATCCTGCCTTTGGAGGGTATTGGCTCCAGCGTGATGAAAAGGTCCTGACTGCCGGGTAGAATGGATTCACTGCTTGCCTGCTGCGCATTCTCCTCCTCCAGAAAATCCTCCTCCCTGTTGCGTGAGACTCCCCCCTTGCAGGTGTCCATGGACAGTGGTGGGGTAGTGGTAGGGTCCCTTCCTAGAATGGCATGCAGTTGATCATAGAAGTGGCATGTATGGGGTTCTGACCCAAAGCGACCGTTTGCCTCCTTTATCTTTTGGTAGGCTTGCCTCAGCTTCTTAACTTGCACGTGGCACTGCTGTGTGTCCCTGCTGTAGCCTCTCTCCAACATGCCCTGTGAGATTCTGGCAAATATATTTGCATTTCTTCTTTTTGATCGGAGTTCTGCCTGCACAGATACTTCTCCCCATACAGCGATCAGATCCAGTGTCTCCCTTTCGGTCCATGCTGGAGCTCGTTTGCGATTCTGGGGGGTGACTGCATGGTCACCTGTGCTGCTGAGTTCGCCACGCTGACCAAACAGGAAATGAAATTCAGAAGTTCCCGGGGCTTTTCCTGTGTACCTGGCTAGTGCATCAGAGTTCAAAGTGCTGTCCAGAGTGGTTACAATGGAGCACTCTGGGATAGCTCCCAGAGGCCAATGCCATCGATTTGCGTCTGCACTACCCCATATTGCGTCTGCACTACCCCAGCAAGGTCAATTTTAGCGCTACTCCCCTCACCGGGAAGGAGTATAGAAGTCGATGTTAAGAGCCCTTTAAGGCGACGGAACAGGGTTGGTTGTGTGGATGCATTTATTTTAAAATCAACCTAAAGCGGCTAAATTCGACCTAACCCCATAGTGCACTTTAACTACACCAGTATAGTTAAAGCAGTACAACCCCCTTAGTGTGGATACAGTTATACTGGGATACACACGGGAAGGGGAATAAGTCATACTGATATAAGGCACCTTTATACAGATATAACTGAGTCCACACTACTGGTTGTATCAGTATAACTTTTTCAATAAAAAAAGTCACCCTCCTATCCAAAATAAAGATAGTCGTACAAAAATTGTGTAGACCAGGCCTTAGTTAGTGACACTCTTCACAGTGATCAGCTGAGCTATGTTTCTGTTTTGCCCAACGTTGATTTTGTTTGTGAATTTCTCTTTATTTTCTAAGTCAAATCAATGTTGCTTTTATTTAAGATCATTGGAAGTGGATGTAGTTACTGAATTGTGCAGGAGTGCAAAAGGGGAGAGGGTGCAAGGAGCCCAGACCCAACCCCCTGGATGCGGTCCAGCCATCATTAATTATTTATTTATTTGTACCACCATAGCTCCTAGGACTAGTAATAGAACTGGACACCATTGTGTGCAGTACTCCAAAGAACTGAAAATCTAAGTCTCTGAGCCTTCTTGAGCACTGACACAGCTCCTGAGCGTTTCAGAGAGAGAAAAACCAACCTTTCAGGTGACGAATAAGGAAATGGCTTGGCACTCAGCCAGGGCAAAATGATTTGTGATCCCCTCTTCGACCCAAGCTGACATAGGCCAGCGTGGGCCAAATTACTGGTCTCTTACAAGTTACAGGGCTGAATGCAGGAATTTAACAAGGGGAACCCTCCCTTCTGTCCTCGTCCCATCTATTTTTAATTTCATTTACAGAGCATTTCCTCAATTTGAGCCTGCCCTATTTATAAACATGTATTTAACTGTCAGGCTTGAGTAGCTATAGAGTAAATGATACACATTTCAAACAAGTGCCTAGATGTGTATTTATTCAAGAGACTAGGCAGCATACAAATGAGCTATTCTATCTTTACAGCCAAATATTTTTCAATTTTATAATCTTCCATGAATTATTTTTCAAGGGAATTTAAATATTCCTCCACACTACTTCTCTGTAATACTAAGATTATTACCAATACTGGAAGAGCAGGACATTCAAAGTGATGCTCTGCCCTTCACTCACTCAGTGGTGCCCTTGGTTGTGTTTTAAAAAAAAAAAAAATCAACAAAACTGCAGGAGCTAAGGGACAGCATGTTAGTTCATTTTCTATCATATACTTTCCTGTATGTTTTCAGCTTTCTGACAACCATACTATTATTTAAACATATCACTTTCTTGTTGTGGTTAATATAAGCACAAGTCAGTCTGCCAACCTGGAATCTGATCCTACAGTTCTTACTCAGGCACAACTCCCACGAACGTCAATGGGAGAACTACTTGAGGCCAAATCTCCCCTCTCAGGGAAGGTGCAACAAATTTCAGATTGTGAAATTTCAGTGGGAACATCCTGCCAAGGGGATAAGGCCCTCAGAACAAGCAGGCGCGATGTCCCTCCTACCCCAGAGATGACCTGGGATGTCAGTGGAAACCCTGGTGACCTCTGGAGAAGGTAATGACATTCACATGGAGTTCTGGAGCGTCAACACACGTCCCCACATTTCTGCCAGGGCAGCAGTTTCCTCAGGAGCTTATGCTGAGGCTTTCAAAAAGAAAATGCTCTTAATTCCTTATTTAGGCAAGTAAATAAGTGACCTGATTTTAAAAAATGCTGTGCACCCAGTAGCTCCCAGTGGTCAGCATTCTTTAAAATCAGGTCACTTATTTTGTTGCCTAAATAAGGAGTTATAAGCATAGCTCCAGGCATTCAATTTGGGCCCTTCTTCCCAATATGTCCCTCTGACTGCTGCTCTCAATCCATACAAAACAATATCCATTTAAATTCCATGATTCTTATCCTGACACAAGGTCTCCAATTTGCTAGCTGTTGAATTCCTGATAAGCACTAAACTACTAACCGCTCAGGGAAGTTGTCACTGCAGTTAACTTGTGTTATAACTCAGGGGGTTACCCTGAACTCAAGTCCTGTCCACACGTAAAACCCCTGAACTCCAGTGTGGGGGTGTGTGTTGGCTGACCCATGAGTAGGTACAGGCCGCAGCTTGAATGGGTGCAACTCGTCATCTGCCAACACAATTGCTCTGTGTAGCTGAAGTGACATTGCACAGTGTGGCTGCTCTCCCTTTGGCTAGGCTAACTCTAGAGGAGTTAGTTCAAGTTATCTATATGCAAGTTGACCCGGCAGCGAAGGCAAGCCCTAAGAGGTGGCTTTCATCGGCAACCCATCTGCTGGAAGTTTCCTACCAGGAATTCATTTCAATAATGCATTTCTTAATCACCTTTATTGTAATATTGCAAAGGGCAAACTAACCAGCCATCTGCTGCATATATTAGAAGACT
Source organism: Caretta caretta (assembly GCF_965140235.1). Taxonomy (NCBI): domain Eukaryota; kingdom Metazoa; phylum Chordata; order Testudines; family Cheloniidae; genus Caretta; species Caretta caretta. The sequence goes on from NC_134207.1 coordinate 158,986,874, forward strand.
GGGCTAGCTGCTCCTTATGTGGGACAGAGTATGGTTACAACAGAGTCCTTTTGATTTCACTTGGTGTTTTATGTGCTTTGACCTCAGGCATTTTGTCATTTTTACCAGAAGGAACTATTATGATGAGTGCTTTTCGTTAGCCAGTATAAATCCTTGGCAGCCTATCACCTCAGCTTGACTAAGGCAATCAATCTGCCAGAAAATCACTACAGTATCATGGTCTGTGAATATTTTATGGTTTACTTACTCTAATTGTTCATTTCATGCCCAAGCACTTAGGTTATGCTGGTCACACCTGCTAAGCTATCTTGTCCTTTGTGATGCTAAAAGGCTGATTGCATGCTGCAATGTTTTCATATCCATAATTCAGTTAACTAAAGATAAGCTGGGACTGAAAAAAATTAATGAATCAACAAGCTTCCCACAGGGACGGTGCAATCAAAATGCTCACACATAACCTGCGCTCCTGTTCCCCTGAGAAAATATCTGTAGGTGTTCTGGATCTTGGGATGAATGTATTATGGGTTCTCAGAACCGACATGCCCTGCTCAATCCATTTTGTGCTAGCTTTTATGATGTATGCTGATGGCAGGCTGACAGTGAACTGGATTTTAATGTGGGAGACCTTCAGGTTCAACTTCCAGCTACTGTCAAGGGAAGTGTTGACAGTGAAATAAAAATTAATTGTAGCAGGTTTGAGACAGAGAAGATTCCTGCAGTATAGTACAGGGTTTGTATAACAGCCAGTACAATACTGGACATCCCCACTCAACTAGTGCAAATATCATCTTAAGGACCACTGAAGAGTTAATTTTCTATGGGCAACATAAGTGAAGAAATACCGTCACTAAATAACTGTTCATCTATGCTCCAAAGATGTGATGTCCAACAGCCTATGAAATATCTCATTTCTTCCGTCTGGTGGGGCTGAGCTAGAGACTGCATATTGCCTTTGCAACCCAAACTGGGTAATGACATTAATGTTCTTCTTAAGGTTTCTTGTATAATTCCTATAAACTACTGCACTTGAGAATCCTGCTGTATCTCTCTGTCTAGCTGCATTTACAGTATATTAGGTACATTTTAAAAAGGGCCAAAATAGACTCTAATATACTGATACAGGACTTGAGCCTACTTTCATTGACTTAAATGTGAACAGAATCAGCCCTGACTGAGACTATAATGGTGTCATTTTAAAAAAATTACTGGGTCATCATGGTTGAAATGGCAAAGTCATGGAATTACAGGAAGAGACATTAAAAGCCTCAGGCATTTTTCCATAACAAAATAACTTATTTTTCAGTTTTTCATCCAAACAAGTGAATATGGTTTTTGTTTTACTTTTTAGGTTTATTTAAAATGTAACTAACCCTTCATTTCAAGGGTTTCTTTCCGGGACAAAAGAAAATACATCATGTTTGTACTCAGTTATTTATTCATTTACATTTTTGTGGAAGCAGAGCCGTCCAAATTTGCAAACAGTACCTTCTGCTACAACTCCCTTTACAAACCGAGAGGGAATGAAAGAGATTACACACTATGGTAATAGCTGCTATGGCAAAACACAAGATGAATAGAGGCTGGGAAGTATTGGTGTTGTTCGTGCTGCTGGTTGCTCTGGTGTTTCACAGGCTGTAATTGGAAATGGAAATGCAAGGATTTGAAGTAAAGAAGGAACCCAAACAAGACTTGGGTGCCTCTTTATTAACTTCTAGTATCTAGTGTTCTGGTAACGTAGGGATATCACAAGCTGTGTTAGTCAATACATGAAGTTCTGCTCCCTGGAGCAGATAATAATTGTGATAGTTTTAGATCAATCCAGGGTATAAATAAAATAGGGTATGACATATTTTTCTGTTTCCTAGCAGCAATTCAAAGACTCTACTAGAATAATCCACAATAAAATTATATTCATATTATACATTGTTCCAGGTAAACTAATAAAATAAATAACAGCAACAACCAACAACTGATTTAAAGTAGTCAATGCTAATGGTCTATCATTGTCTTATTTGCATTTAATATGGTGTTATTTCCTCCTTACTATCTCCCATATATTTTATAAGGGAAATAAGACATCTTGAGACTACTTGTTCAATTTGCTTATACATACAAGACCAAACATGAATTCCAGTCCCTGTTTATATCTGTCTATGCCCATTTGCGTACTGCATACAAGATACGCTGACACATCTTGTATGGTTAGCATGCAAAATAATCCCATCCAAGAGTGAGTGTACACGTCTGTGATTTCAATATTCTGAGATGATACAAGGACAGTTTTTTTCGAATAACTGTTTGGACATCCTTCCAAGATTACTTATTTCAAATATTTAAATTTGTTCATCCTTTCAACTGCCTCTTTCATTTCAGTCATTTTCTGATCATTTGCTGGAAGTTTTGGAGTGTCTATGTGTACTTGCATGTCTGTTCTTTGCTATTAGGCTCAGTGATGCAGTTTCTTTAACGATCACCAGCAGCAGAAATCTTCAGTTTGTATCATCTGGAAACAAGGTATCCGTCTGACTGACAAATCATTCTATGTAATTTGAATGCGTCAGGGTGGTTGATGATGAGATCCAGCAGTAAACATAGCTGCCATTTACATATCCAGGAAAGCACTTGTAGCCAAATACAATTGCTTATAATTCATTTTGTATTTTTGGTAACTGTTCTTCTGCTGGTGAGTGACTTCCATGGGTAGTGGTTCTGCCTTCCTGGTGCAGTAATGCACCAAAGCCAATCTTAGATGTGTCAGCACTAGAGACAGCTCTTTATTAGGATCAAAGTAAGAAAGCTTGTGACCTGGTTCCTCTGTGATATGGGTCTTTATAAGCAAAATAGAAAGCCATGTCATGCTGCTTACCCCAAATTAATTTATTATCTTGCTTTAGCAGCTGTTGAAATGATGCCTTGATTTGACAAGTTTGGTGCAAACTTGGGCTCATAGTTAATCATACCAAGGACCGTCTTTAGTGTTAAAGTCATGTCTCAAATCCATATTCCTGACTGTAGTGAAATTAGCTAACTGTGTTTTAAGCACATCTGTCTCAATGTGATGTCAAACAACATATTTCTGGAATACAGATCATGGTTTTATCTAGGATGCCTTTTTTCCCCAAAGACCACTATGTTACAGCATGAAGGTTTCTACAGTGTTCCCCATTCGAACAACCAAATACTACCCTGGGTAGTTATCAATGATGGCTTCATCTCCACTGAGCACATTATACATCACATCAACCATATGTGGTACTATGCATCATTTTCTACTGAGACAGACTCCTTGTCCTATGTGCTCAAAGTGGTTGGTCATGATGGCTGTTTAGACAATTGTACTGCACCAAACCTTGACCTTGCAAAGAACATGCAGAAGAACTGGGCACTGGTGAGCTTAGGTGTAATGTCCTCAAAGGCAAACATGGATGTGTAATATCTTAAGGATCCAGACAAACTATGAGGCCATGCCTATGCTGATAAAGTGATTTACTTTTGCCTTTGGTTACCTGTAAGAGGTCTCCTTTGGTCTCTTCGGTAATGTTGAAAATGTGCATTTCAGTAACTGTGGTTGAACCTTGCATCAAATAGGCTCAACCATGGCTTCTGAGACAGTGCTGAAGTCCAGTCCAGTCCAGACTTGTAATTAAACGTTTTCAGTGCACGCTTTGCTGATAACTGTTGGTAGCAATGGGTAAAGTTCCTAGAGTAGACACAGCCTTAGACCCATGTTTTACCAGGCCTGTGCCAGACTTTCTATAATTATGTTCAAAATGATTTGTACCGTCTAAATTAGCAGCTAAACATTTTTCAGCATCAGCTGAGGGAGGGAGAGAGGGGCCACCTATGCAGTGTGCATTTTTTAAAATTTATATGAGGTCTGAATTCCCCTGTTGAAGACTTTTTCCATTACAGCTAGTGAGTTAACCCAATGTGCTGAATCTGTCACTTTAATGATGACCTCTATTTCGTAGGTGACAATCCCTGCTTGAGGTGATCACAGTGTGGTATATATTTTGGTGTACATAAAATATGGGTGATTTTTGTATCTAGACAAAGGGTATTCCCAAGAGACTGAGACCAGACTCCTTTGAAAACATCTGTATATTCTGTCAGAATATCAAGTTTAATATTTTCAACATATAGTGTACATCTAGCAAAAAATAGATTTGCTTTTGCTATAACACATGCTTCGGGTTTATCAAAATAAGTGTTTGGTACCTAGCATCCTCTTCATTGATAATCCGTACATTACAATCACACAGTAAGTAGCTGCACTTAATCACATTTTGCTCTACACAGACCAGAAAACATGAGTGCCACAAGTATTTCTATGTTTCTGGGAGCTGGCCAGTTTCTCAGTCCATTCGGACTCCAAAGCCTCTCTTTCAGTGATTCAGGGTTGTACAGTGTATTAATAATTGCACTGTGGGGTTGGGACTGAAGGATGATTGCATGGACAGCTGTCACTAGACTGAAGCAATTTAATATAATTTAGACAGGTGTGAGTTTTAAGCATTGCAACGGGTGGGTCAAATGAGCACTTTCAGGATGTATGTTTTAAAAATCAGAATGAATGGATTATTACACATGCATGTTGGGGTACACATACCGTCTGGGATCTGAATGTAGAACTTCAGCAGATGTCAATGGACATGTGTTACAGGCACTCAGCAAGAGCAAATACCGTCTACGGCGCTAACCATGTGAATGTACCAATCACACAGGAGTAGATCATACCCTCAAGGCACAGCCGTGCATTGGGAAGGGTGCAGAGCTGCACTACTCCAAGGGAAACTTGGGAAGGGATTGTGCTGGTGCACATGGGAGGTATGCAGATTGCACCATCCTTTGTTGGCCAGGGCCTTTGCTACCTCCCCACCCCCTTTGGAACATTATGTGCCATGGAGTGGGGGGAAACATAATAATGCACAGCCACTATCTAGCCTGTGGTTAAAAATATCTGCTAGCCACAGCTTATCACAGCTGACTTCACACTACGGCGGTATATTCTCCCCTTGATGCAGCGTGACCTTGAATGGGATTTGAGAAGCTATTTCTTGGTATTTAAGCGCAACCAGTGGACCACAGATACATCTGTCCTTTCCTTTAGCGAAAGGACTGCAAAACCTTCATTAATCAAATACAATTAATGTTAAACACTGACACTATTAACTCACAGTAAATAAGCTATATGATTATATTCATCCTGTAGGTCAGGCCCAAGGGGATTTGTCACAGATTTCATATTAGCCTCTCCTTCTCCCCTGAGACATCTTTTCCATATGCATGTACACACACACACTGATTTCTGGTAATCCCCATCAGGCAATAGCACAGCCAGATGACAACTATACATCATTTGTAAAGCCACCCTTCAGACCTAGAGCCTGACATAGGGTTGTGTCCAATCTAAAACTGCCTCTATTACTGTTTGGCCACATAGGATTCAAGAGTTTTCTTGGCTACGCAATCACGGTGGCAGCACCTGGTTTCAAAGTGGAAGGTACTTCTTCCCTGAATGTGATCACACTGGCTGGTCCCCTTCCCAGGGACACTGTCACAGGCTCCACCTTGTACAACTGGCATTCGAGATGGTTGGGGGAATCTCCAGCCAAACTGGCTTTGCTTTTTCACCCTGACAGGTTGCCATTTTGAAGCTGCCACCACATCGGGCAATAAGGGAGGGTGGAAGATGCAGCCCCCTGCCTTGTGGGCTGAGGAAGACCTCGTATTCTTGATGATCTGCAAGAGGGTCTTTGTTTCCTACAGACTGTGATGCTGGCTGTGTTGCAGCACAAGGAAGTGAGGGGAGCATAGGGAACCTCCTTAGCATGGGCTACTGCATCACTAGTGGCAGCACAAGACTGTGAGTAGCCTCCATGTGGCTGCCACCTCCTGTGGATGTGGGCAAGGAATGGGCCAGGATGGCTGAACCATCACATTCAAGCAGGAGCAGAATGATGAACCAGGATCTTTACATTCCCTGTCTGTTCCTGGAGAAGTGCCACTATATGCTGCTCTGAGCATGGGGCATGAGGGAAAGCCACAACAGATCACCCCATGAATACATATTTTGCAATGTCTTCATGGATATTAAAAATACCCCCAAAACAATTATTTTCAAAACATGAATACCTGCTTATTAATATAAACTCCTTAAATACTTTTGCACTTTGTGCCTTTTATAAAATGATAAACAAATTCACAAATCCACTCAGTACATTTCTTGCAGTTCATTAGTGCTGCAGGATTTCCATACTCTGATAAAATATCTGTGAACATCGTTACAGATAATGCAGTCAATATACATATACATTACAGTAAAAAAAGTAAAGCAAATATCAACTAATTAAATAATAAACCCCAAGAAAACCTAGTATGCACAGAGACTGGTTGCTACATCACCAGTGGCATAGCAAATATCTAAATCAGTGATACAGATTACTTTGTTCTACACAGATTGGCAGTTAAAGATAATAACCAGATTATAATTTTGCTGAACTGAATATCCAGATTTAGGTGTTGGCAGGAGCTTGTGGTGCTCGGGATGGATTATATACAGCAAGCCAGCACAGGCAGCTCCCTGGGGAACTCCCACTATTTCATTCTGAGAAATACCTTAAACCATCCCAGTCTAGAAATCTGCTTCCCCTCTGAACTTTCACACACCTTCGAGCTCTCTCTCTTTAAATCCCAGAGTATATGGGGCTAAATTCTGGTCTGGTACACAAGTGAAAACCCAGAGAAATTCCACTGACATCAACAAAGTTATTTCGAGTTTATATCTGTGTTGGGGAGATCATACTGTGACCTACCTCTGCAGCCCTACATTTCAGACTTCCACCAGCATAGCTATGTCGATCAAGGGTGTGAAGAGGTATAATTCCTGATCAACATTGCTGTGCCGGCAGAAGCCCCTAATGTAAATGCAAATGTACTGGCAAAGCTGTGTTTTTAGTGGTATACCTTGTTTCACTTTTGGGGAGTGGCTTTATTACACTAGTACAAAGTGCAGTTTTGCTGGTATAGATGCATCCACATTAGGTATGCTTTGACAGTAGGATTTCTCAAAACTAGGTGACTGGGCAACAAAATGGCAGATGAAGTTTAATGTTGATAAATGCGAAGTAATGCACACTGGAAAACATAATCCCAACTATACATATAAAATGATGGGGTCTAAATTAGCTGTTAACACTCAAGAAAGAACTTGGAGTCATTGTGGATAGTTCTCTGAAAACATCCACTCAATGTGCAGCAGCAGTCAAAAAAGCAAACAGAATGCTGGGAATAATTAAGAAAAGGATAGATAATAGGACAGAAAATATCATGTTGTCTCTATATAAATCCATGGTATGCCCACATCTTGAATACTGTGTGCAGATGTGGTTGCCCCATGTCAAAAAAGATATACTGGAATTGGAAAAGGTTCAGAAAAGGGCAACAAAATTGATTAGGGGTATGGAATGGCTTCCGTATGAGGAGAGATTAATAAGACCGGGACTTTTCAGCTTGGAAAAGAGATGGCTAAGGGGAGATATGATTGAGGTCTATAAAATCGTGACTGGTGTAGATTAAGTAGATAAGGAAGTGTTGTTTACTACTTCTCATAACACAAGAACTAGGGGTCACCAAATAAACTTAATAGGCAGCAGGTTTAAAATAAATAAAAGGAAGTATTTCTTCACACAATGCACAGTCAACCCATGGAACTCCTTGCCAGAGGATGTTGTGAAGGCCAAGACTATAACAGGATTCAAAAAAGAACTAGATAAGTTCATGGAGGATAGATCCAGCAATGGCTATTAGCCAGGATGGGCAGGCATGGTGTCCCTAGCCTCTGTTTCTCAGAAGCTGGGAATGAGCAACAGGGAAAGGATCACTTGACAATTACCTGTTCTGTTAATTCCTTCTGAGGCACCTGGCATCGGCCACTGTTGGAAGACAGGATACTGGGCTAGATGGACCTTTGGTCTGACCCAGTAGGGCCATTCTTATGTTCTTATAACAGTACCTTATGTGGCTATTTGTATAACAATAAAGCACCCCTCATGTAGACATGGCCAAAGACCCAAGGAGACATATGGGAGTTACTGTAGGAGTGGCATAATTCACTTTATGCAGTGTAATTTGGGGGGGGAAGTGGATATGTCTAGGCTAGGGAGTTACAGTGGTTGAAAGGTGGAGACTTCATTTGGAAAAGGTCTCCTCCAAAGTAGTTCCACATCTCTCTAATGTGGAAATTTTTTGCATCTGAAGCTTTGCACAGAAGACGCACCCTTCCCTTGGGTGGCCTTCTGGGCTTCAGGTTGGCTGGAAGACAGAGAAACATGTGCTATTCAGGAGGCTGTCAGGAGATGTTCCCCCAAAGTGCGTGTTTGACAGAATATACCCACGTTCACATCCTATACACTATCATACGTCTTGTGAGATATCATTTAAAACCTCACAATTTGCTGATCAATAATATGGCAAAACGCATGTAGCAGCATTATATGTGAAGTTATAAATATAAGCTGAGATCAGGACTAAAAGTATGTTTTCCACAGAAGTCTGGAGAGTAGCCTTAGAGACAAAGGGCAAGCTGATGACTCTGCCAGGAGTAAACAAGACCGATGGATCATTACTTGATAAGTGGCCATTCTTCGGCAGGAAAGGGGGTGGGAACAAAAAGCTACATCTTAGCAAAAAAACAGTATGGAGTTCCCCTCCTCACAGACTGCCTATTGCCTTGCTCTCAGCTGGAAATGCTTCTCAAAGCAGGGGACCAGATTATAAAAAGAAGGAGCAGACACCTCTCTCTCTCTTTCCCTGCCCATCACATTCTGTGCACGTGAAGCGACAAAGGAAGCAGCCACTGGACTCTGAGGAAGGGGCCTGATCTAAAGAGTTCGGTCAGTAAGACTGCCGAAAGCATGTGGTGAAAAAACTTTGCTTTGAATCTAATACAGTTTGTTAAGTTGGGTACCAGTAAGCATTTTATCTTTATTTTTCTTGTAACCCATTTCTGACCTTTAGACCTCATTATTTGTTCATGGGCCAAGGTCATACTAATTTAGAATAAATCTCTGTATATTTTCAGGTCTACTTATAAGAATTGCAATCACATTCTCAGCAGAGCGGAATCTGGAAAGCCCACTAGAAGCATCAGCAAGTCAGTCCAGATGCCTGGAGTTCGCAAGCAGGTGTATTTTGTATGCATACTTTAGTTTATATTCAGTATGAAAAATCTGTGATCTATATTTAATGCCTGTGCTTTCATTTTATTTATAGGTTTTTTAATCTAAAAATTATTGCAAAATATTTTGTTCATACAAGGGTCTAGTGTATCGGTGTCACTAACGCATTCTTTGAATCTGTAAATAAAAATAAAATGGGCAATATGACACTGAGATCTTGGGCAAAAGAACAGTAGACCAGATTCAGAGGTGGGTCTAGAGAATGTCTAAATTGGTTTAACATACACCTTCTTCCCACCTCTTCACAGTCTGTTAGATCAACTGATACTCCCTTTCATTCACACAATGATAAATGCGTATAAGTAGGTCTAGGGGAGTGGTCACAGAATGAAAGTGAGGCTAATGAAGACAATTACACTACTACTTCATCTTTAAATTTAGTCTCCTCTCTTGACGCTGCTAATAAATAGATTTATATAAATTTTAATGTCCAAGAGTCATGTTCAGTAGCAGACAAATTTGTTTCTGACACAGGGCTATCAGCTTTTGTCACCAAGATGACAAAGTCTGAGGTAAGGTTAATCAGACTACATTTTCCATTACATCTTGCCAGTAATTTTTGAAGAAAATATTGTTTTTGAGACTCTTCCAAGAATTGAGAAGACTAATGCTATCTTTGAGCATAAGTTTATGTCACTCTTTGGATGTTTTCTGTTCTGTCGCATTTCACAGTGATTAACGTGCTGCTAGTCAAGCTCTTTTGATTATTGCCGTCTGTGACATTTCTTCCGAGAGATCAAATTAATTTTTCAAAATCTATTACAATATTTTCAAGGATTCTGTCCCTTCCCTACACATGCTTACTAAGTGATGTTATGCTGGGCATTCCTATGAAAAGCTGAACTTTTCTCTGATGCACATACCTCTGCTATTATTTTAAAAATACGTACAAATAAGAATTTGAACAACTTTCCAATCTAGAAAAGCACAATGAAAAGGCAAAACTGGAGTGCAGCCTGGCCAGCCTCCTCTCTGTTCAAAGCAGTTAAATAATCAGTGTGATTGGTAGCAGCGCTCATACTCCAAGCACGTCAGCTGTCGTTCACTTTGATCAAGTGGCAGGAGATTTGAGCAATCGGACTGGTTAATGCTAAGTGACAGCCATTCATAGCACACAACAAAGTTCATCCCATTGTGCTTTACTGCACTATCCTAGGCCGTAATTGCTACATTCCCCTTGCCTCCAAACAGACTCAAAATGTATCAATAATATCAATCGAAAATGCCTAACAATGTGTAAATATCTATTTCAGAAATGAAGAAATAACCTCAACATTTCTTTCCCCCTTAAAATCCAGCCCCAAAACTGAATGGAAAAGTACACTTGCACGAAAGCTTGCTATCTGACAAGGAATTTATTATTTGTTGTTAATGTGATTTGTCCCAGGACAACCAGCATCTCAAATTTGTTTGCCTGGCATGAAAAAATCATCATCATCATCACCACTTACTTACATTGCAGTAGCCCCTTGGAGCCCCAGACAGGGACCAAAACCCCATTGTGCTCAGTGCTGAACAAAGACAGAACAAGAGCGTCCCTGCCCCAAATTGCTTATGGTTGTCCTGGTTTTTGGTTTTTGTAGTGAAACTAAATTTATATTTTTAATTATTCTACTGGCTCCTCGCTGTCTGTTTGAAAGTTCATTTGAAGAATAGTTCGGCCTACGAATAATCCGAGGAGGGGCGAAGACCTAAGATTGGCATCTGCCCTACTGAGGGTACTATGTAATCTAAAATGACCAGGAACATGTATGCTAGAAGGGTCAGGCAGAGGGGAAAGCATTAGGGCTGCCAGTTTTGGTTGGACGTATCCCTGGAGGTTTCATCACGTGACATCATTTTAATTAAAGGTTAATCTTTAATGCCTGGAGACTCCAGGACAAGCCTGGAGGGTTGGCTACCCTAGAAAGCATGCGAGAAGCAGGCTGGGGTAAGGATTCTGAAAGCAGCCTCCAGAGCAGGGGTGGGCAAACTTTTTGGGCGGAGGGCCAAATCGGGGTGCGAAACGGTATGGAGGGCGGGGTAGGGAAGGCTGTGCCTCCCCAAACAGCCTGGCCCCCGCCCCCTATCCACCCCTCCCACTTCCCGCCCGCTGACTACCCCCCTCGGAACCCCTGATCCATCCAACCGCCCCCCCGCTCCGTGTCCCCTGACTGCCCCCCGGGACCCCTCCCCCCCATCGCCGCGCGCGCCGCCGCCCCCTTACCATGCCGCTCAGCGCGGCAGGAGCTCGCAGCCCGGCTGCCCGCGCGGCGGCGGAACGGCGGGGCCGGGGTCGAGCCTCCCCGGCCGGGAGCGCAGGAGCCGCGCAGCGCGGTCCGTTTGCCCAGCTCTGCTCCAGCGGGCAGGGCAGGGCAGGGCAGGCCAGGCCAGCGCGCCGGGTTCGACAGGGGGCAGCTGCAGCTGCAGCCTGGGTGAGCCGGACTCAGCCAGGAGGAGGATGGAGAAGTAGGAACTGTCTGAGAGCAGGGCTGCGAGAGCAGCACAGGGCAGAAGCAGCTAGGCAGCCGCACGATGGGAGCAAGCGAGAGCAAGGGGCATCACTGGAAAGGGGCTGCCGTGGTCCGCCGAGTCAGCGCTGAGGGGGATGGGGGTAGGCACCAGAGGCGTGAGCGGTCTGAGACCCGGCCGGGAATCGAGGCAGCGGACGCTGAGCGAAAGACCAGCCCGAGGCGAGGTGTGGGGCAGCTGAGCCGTCACTCGCCGAGGAACAGCGTAAGAGAAGGGCTGACAGGGGTTAGAGGAATGAAGGCAAAGGGAAGTAAGACAGGGTCACTTCAGCCTCATCCACTTAAAAGTATCTAATCAGCTGTTTGCATTCCCATCAAGCCAAGTATCATGAGCCCAGAGAAAGGAAGCAGAGACCTGGAGACTTTTAGACCATCTTTCTCCCTCAAGTATGCACCCGATGAAGTGTAGCAGAGAGAAACTCATCACAATTAAAAGTGAATGTGTCCACTGTCTGCACAGAGCTAAAAGCAGTTATTTCGTCACATTGCATATTCCAGCCAGTTCAAGATGTCGTGGAGGGTTTTCAAAAGGGCAGAAAGTGCTAACTCTCATACAAGCCCTCAAGATTATGGTGGGAATCCCTGAATCCTGAAACTGTCTTTATTCTTTCTACTGCAGTCGTGCCTAGATCATGGACCAGAACCCCATTGTACTTGGTGCTGTACAAACAGAACAAAACTGAAGGGAAAAAACGTAGTTAGAGTATGAGAACCGCTCACATTTGAAATAAGAGCTAGGTCAGCAAACTTGTTTTGTTTTTTCAAAGACTATGCTGCAAAGAGAGCTACCAGAGTTAGGATGACACTAAGGCTATGTCTACTCAGCCCCGCAGTTTGGACTCTGAGGTTGTGAACTGCAGTGCCCGAAGTACTACGCTGTAAAACCTGTGTGAATGCTGCTGGCACAAACTGAGATTCCTTGTCTGCATTAATGGAATCCTGTTACCTATATTGTGGGGCACTGTAGACAAGCCCTTCGGAAGACTTTTCCCACCAATACCATTCCCTGAAAAAATATCCATTCTATTTTGATCTCAATACCTGGTGGTATTTCAATGACAAAGCTTATGCTAGTGAACTGAAGGTGTGGTTGCGGTAGTGTCCATACATGCAGAAATGGTTTTTAGTGGCAAAGACCACAAGAAGAATGTGCTATGAATTTGAGATTTACTGCTGTATATACTGCATTTTATGAAGAAGCAAAGCTTGTTCACTTTCTGAACTGTATAAAAAAAGAATTTCAATAGTGATTTCAAATACATTTCAAACCTTTACTTTCTACAGCCCACCAAGATGTTGTCTTTTCCTTATCATTTAATTTACATGGTAAATATGTACTAAAGATTATTGAAAGAGTCTCTTGTACATTTTACTGTAATAGCTATATCCAGGCAACAAACTAGTATCTCACTGCATATATACACAAAAATAAAAGGAGTACTTGTGGCACCTTAGAGACTAACCAATTTATTTGAGCATGAGCTTTCATGAACTACAGCTCACTTCATCGGATGCATACTGTGGAAAGTGTAGAAGATCTTTTTATACACACAAAGCATGAAAAAATGGGTGTTTACCACTACAAAAGGTTTTCTCTCCCCCCACAAACCCACTCTCCTGCTGCTAATACCTTATCTAAAGTGATCACTCTCCTTACAATGTGTATGATAATCAAGTTGGGCCATTTCCAGCACAAATCCAGGTTTTCTCCCCCCTTTGGCCCACCTTGATTATCATACACATTGTAAGGAGAGTGATCACTTTAGATAAGCTATTACCAACAGGAGAGTGGGTTTGTGGGGGGAGAGAAAACCTTTTGTAGTGGTAAACACCCATTTTTTCATGCTTTGTGTGTATAAAAAGATCTTCTACACTTTCCACAGTATGCATCCGATGAAGTGAGCTGTAGCTCACGAAAGGTTATGCTCAAATAAATTGGTTAGTCTCTAAGGTGCCACAAGTACTCCTTTTCTTTTTGCGAATACAGACTAACACGGCTGTTACTCTGAAACCTGCATATATACTGTAGACTTATATAGATCATTGGATTTTCTTTTCATGTACTTTATCACAGTAAAGTTTAACAATACCAGCACAAAATAATAAAAGCTTTGTCACATGAAAATTGCTCAATATAGCTGACTAGATGGAAATCTTTCATATGACTGGCTGAACAACGTATTCAGTCCGCATCCAAGAGCAGTAAAGTGACTGTCAGAATTTGACATCAATAGTTGTAAAATAAGCAATGGACCACATTTAATCCTGGCATGACTCTATTGACTACAGTGGAGTTACACTCAGGAATACACAGAACCATCTGGGGCCAAGATTTGTGTGTCCATAAAAACTTCAATTTATGCCACCTTTGTGGTGTCTGGTTCCTGGGCTCCATGTGCTCTACTCTGGTCTCCCAGGCTAAGTTAAAGTAGCCTGAAGGTTTCTCTAACTGGCACTGGATGCCAATCATTTAAGAGGTTGAGATCAATACCAGGGACCAAGAGGTGACAGGGAAGTGCTGGCCATACTCCATTTTTTCCCCCAACATCCCCTCTGCTGTGCTGCACCAATTGTTACATTGACTCTATTGCACCAGAGCGCCCCCCCCATGGTAGGGGTGATCCTTCCAAAGCTTTCATGCTGCTTTGCCCAAAATCTGTACTGTTATCTTTGCAGCAAACTGGATTTGACTTTACTCACATCATGTAGCGAACTCCCAGGAGAGTAATCACCTTGAAGTCAGTGGGATCACTGGTGTAATAAAGAAAAGACGATTGGTAAAACTGTGCCCCAATTATACAGTAAGCTAAAATTACTGGGTCCAAATTCTACTCTCATTTTCTCAGTGTAAATCCAGAGATGACCCCATGGGCTTTAAGCTGCAGTAGCAGAGCACAATCTGGCCTTTTGTTGTAACATCTGTTTTAAAAATAAATCTTCTATTTGGTAGTGGTAATTAATGCTAATACTAATTGTAGCTATATCTAGTAAACTTATTTCTCTATCTTCCTCTGTATCTCAGAATAGTGATCCCCTAAAGAATTATTGAGGTAATTGGCAAACTAGGAAGATTTCAATGATGAAAACCTTCACAAACCTATAACCCATTAATACGCTTGTCACCAGCGTAAATAAGAAAAGAGTGTAAAGCAAGCTGTCACGTATCTTCAGTCCAAGCTTTGTATCCCTGTATTTATCTATCAAAATGTGTCTCCATTGCTTGGACTTTTGCTTCTCTATTAGCAGTTTGAGCATTGAGAGCCAGCAGGGGAGGAGACTAAGAATAATTGGGCAAGGAGACTGGGACTGGGAACAGGGTATGGGGAGCAGAGATTGTGACTGGCTGGGCAAGGAGATTACATTATAATTACTAAGCCCTCAAAACAGCTTTTTAAATGAAAGATCATACATGTTTTTTTTTTCCAAATGAAATATTCTCTTTTAAATGTTTGATTCACTCCAAACCTGAAAGAGGGTAGAGAAAATACAACAAACACACACCAACAAAGAGAAAAAACTGCTGGAGGGCTTTTGTGGGGTGAAGAAATCTATTTCTTTACTACCTTAAAAATGGCAATAAAGTAAATATATATTTATTTATGTCATAACAAATGTAGAAGTCAGCCGGGCTAGGCAGTGACTCCACCATGCTCTTTCAGGCAGGGGTCTTGAGTTCAGCTCACTCTTCCTGGGAGTGGCAGCCCCACCTCATCATGCAGTCTAGACCAATCTCTGGCCAACACACACAGGGCTGCTGATGTGGTTTGGAGGGAGCTTTATCATTCAGCCCTTTTGGTCACAGTTTAAAACCTTTGAGAGTGGCATGAGGATATTCACCCAAACGTATATATGGTAGCTGGAAAGAATTCTCTTTTGTCTATCTGTGTACTGTGAAGAGAAAGACTGGGCTAGTGATTAGGGAACTAGTCTAGCACTTGGGAGACCTGTATTAAGTTCCTGCTCCACCATAGATTTCCTTTGTGGCCATGAGTTTGTCACTGTGGTCAATATTTTCACAGCTACTTAGGCACGAACAGATGCAGGTAGATATCTAGTCAGATTTTCAAAAATTGCTTAGCTGCTTTTGAAAATCCCACTAGGTGCCTATTTGCAGCGTTAAGCACCTAAATATTTTTTAAAATCTGGCCCTCTGTGCCTGAATTCCCATCTGTAAAACAAGGATATCATCACATCCCTAGCCCACAGGGGCATTGTGAGGATAAATGCATTAATGAGTGATATGGAAGGGGGGGGGTTTCAGCTGTTGTGACCTGCACTGGATGTGCCATGTTTGTCTTTCTTCCACAGGACAGAAGCGACTTTGTCTGTACAAAGTGCAAGCTGGTCTCCATATTGGAAGAGAAGATTGAAGGTCTGGAGCAACAGATAACGACCCTGCGTTGCATACGAGAATCTGAGGATTTTCTGGACAAAAGTCAGGATATGCTTCTACGGGCACAAAGCTCTAAAGATTTAGAGCAGGTTGCACAGCGGAGCCAAGAGGCCAGTGAAGAAGCTTGGCAACATGTGACCTCCAGAAGAAGAAGAAGGGGGAATGTCCAGGTTCCAGCAACACGGACACAGGTGACTAACCACTTTCATGTTCTCTCCACAGGTACCATTGCGGAGAGTGGACCAGATGATACGTCTGGGGGGAGAAAGCAGAAGGAGACTCCGCTGGTTGGAAGGCATGAGATGCACTGTCCTGAGGTTGGGGGTTCCACGACCACCACTCCCAAGAGAAGGAGGCGGGTGGTGGTGGTCGGGGACTCTCTCCTCCGGGGGACTGAGTCATCTATCTGCCGCCCTGACCAGGAAAACCGAGAAGTCTGCTGCTTGCCAGGGGCTAAGATTCGCGATGTGACGGAGAGACTGCGAGACTCATCAAGCCCTCGGATCGCTACCCCTTCCTGCTTCTCCACATGGGCACCAATGATACTGCCAAGAATGACCTTGAGCGGATCACTGCGGACTACGTGGCTCTGGGAAGAAGGATAAAGGAGTTTGAGGCGCAAGTGGTGTTCTTGTCCATCCTCCCCGTGGAAGGAAAAGGCCTGGGTAGGGACCGTCGCATCGTGGAAGTCAATGAATGGCTACGCAGGTGGTGTCGGAGAGAAGGCTTTGGATTCTTTGACCATGGGATGGTGTTCCATGAAGGAGGAGTGCTGGGCAGAGACGGGCTCCACCTTACGAAGAGAGGGAAGAGCATCTTTGCGAGCAGGCTGGCTAACCTAGTGAGGAGGGCTTTTAACTAGGTTAAGTGGGAGGTAAGTGGGAAAGCAGGATACTGGGAGGAACCACAGGCAGGAACGTCTGTGAGGGGAGGGCTCCTGCCTCATACTGAGAATGAGGGGCGATCAGCAGGTTATCTCAAGTGCTTATATACAAATGCACAAAGCCTTGGAAACAAGCAGGGAGAACTGGAGGTCCTGGTGATGTCAAGGAATTATGACGTGATTGAAATAACAGAGACTTGGTGGGACAACTCACATGACTGGAGTACTGTCATGGATGGTTATAAACTGTTCAGGAAGGACAGGCAGGGCAGAAAAGATGGGGGAGTAGCACTGTATGTAAGGGAGCAGTATGACTGCTCAGAGCTCCGGTACGAAACTGCAGAAAAACCTGAGTGTCTCTGGATTAAGTTTAGAAGTGTGAGCAACAAGAGTGATGCAGTGGTGGGAGTCAGCTATAGACCACTGGACCAGGGGGATGAGGCTTTCTTCCAGCAACTTGCAGAAGCTACTAGATCGCACGCCCTGGTTCTCGTGGGTGACTTTAATTTTCCTGATATCTGCTGGGAGAGCAATACAGCGGTGCATAGACAATCCAGGAAGTTTTTGGAAAACGTAGGGGACAATTTCCTGGTGCAAGTGCTAGAGGAGCCAACTGGGGGGGAGCTTTTCTTGACCTGCTGCTCACAAACTGGGAAGAATTAGTGGGGGAAGCAAAAGTGGATGGGAATTTGGGAGGCAGTGACCATGAGTTGGTTGAGTTCAGGATCCTGACACAGGGAAGAAAGGTAAGCAGCAGGATACGGACCCTGGACTTCAGGAAAGCAGACTTCGACTCCCTCAGGGAACGGATGGGTAGGATCCACTGGGGGACTATCATGAAGGGGAAAGGAGTTCAGGAGAGCTGGCTGTATTTCAAGGAATCCCTGTTGAAGTTACAGGGACAAACCATCCCGATGTGTTGAAAGAATAGTAAATATGGCAGGCGACCAGCTTGGCTTAACGGTGAAATCCTAGCGGATCCTAAACATAAAAAAGAAGCTTGCAAGAAGTGGAAGGTTGGAAATATGACCAGGGAAGAGTATAAAAATATTGCTCGGGCATGTAGGAATGAAATCAGGAGGGCCAAATCACACCTGGAGCTGCAGCTAGCAAGAGATGTCAAGTGTAACAAGAAGGGTTTCTTCAGGTATGTTGGCAACAAGAAGAAAGCCAAGGAAAGTGTGGGCCCCTTACCGAATGAGGGAGGCAACCTAGTGACAGAGGTTGTGGAAAAAGCTAATGTACTCCATGCTTTTTTTGCCTCTGTCTTCACTAACAAGGACAGCTCCCAGACTGCTGCGCTGGGCATCACAGCATGGGGAGTAGATGGCCAGCCCTCTGTGGAGAAAGAGGTGGTTAGGGACTATTTAGAAAAGCTGGACGTGCACAAGTCCATGGGGCCGGACGAGTTGCATCCGAGTGCTAAAGAAATTGGCGGCTGTGATTGCAGAGCCATTGGCCATTATCTCTGAAAACTCGTGGCGAACGGGGGAAGTCCCAGATGACTGGAAAAAGGCTAATGAGGTGCCAATCTTTAAAAAAGGGAAGAAGGAGGATCCTGGGAACTACAGGCCAGTCAGCCTTACCTCAGTCCCCGGAAAAGTCATGGAGCAGGTCCTCAAAGAAGCACTTACATGAGAGGAAAGTGATCAGGAACAGTCAGCATGTATTCACCAAGGGAAGGTCATACCTGACTAATCTAATCGCCTTCTATGATGAGATTACTGGTTCTGTGGATGAAGGGAAAGCAGTGGATGTATTGTTTCTTGACTTTAGCAAAGCTTTTGACACGGTCTCCCACAGTATTCTTGTCAGCAAGTTAAAGAAGTATGGGCTGGATGAATGCACTATAAGGTGGGTAGAAAGTTGGCTAGATTGTCGGGCTCAACGGGTAGTGATCAATGGCTCCACGTCTAGTTGGCAGCCAGTATCAAGCGGAGTGCTTCAAGGGTCGGTCCTGGGGCCGGTTTCGTTCAGTATCTTCATAAATGATCTGGAGGATGGCATGGATGGCACCCTCAGCAAGTTTGCAGATGACACTAAACTGGGAGGAGTGATAGATATGCTGGAGGGTAGGGCTAGGATACAGATGGACCTAGACAAATTAGAGGATTGGGCCAAAAGAAATCTGATGAGGTTCAGCAAGGACAAGTGCAGAGTCCTGCACTTCGGACAGAAGAATCCCATGCACTGCTACAGACCAGGGACCAAATGACTAGGCAACAGTTCTTCAGAAAACGACCTGGAGTTATAGTGGATGAGAAGCTGGATATGAGTGACAGTGTGCCCTTGTTGCGAAGAAGGCCAATCGCATTTTGGGATGTGTAAGTAGAGGCATAGCGAGCAGATCGAGGGACGTAATCATCCCCCTCTATTCAACATTGATGAGGCCTCATCTGGAGTACTGTGTCCAGTTTTGGGCCCCACACTACAAGAAGGATGTGGATAAATTGGAGAGAGTCCAGCGAAGGGCAACAAAAATGATTAGGGGTCTGGAACACATGACTTATGAGGAGAGGCTGAGGGAACTGGGATTGTTTAGTCTGCAGAAGAGAAGAATGAGGGGGGATTTGATAGCTGCTTTCAACTACCTGAGAGGTGGTTCCAGAGAGGATGGTTCTAGACTATTCTCAGTGGTAGAAGAGGACAGGACAAGGAGTAATGGTCTCAAGTTCCAGTGGGGGAGGTTTAGGTTGGATATTAGGAAAAACTTTTTCACTAGGAGAGTGGTGAAACACTGAAATGCGTTACCTAGGGAGGTGGTAGAATCTCCTTCCTTAGAAGTTTTTAAGGTCAGGCTTGACAAAGCCCTGGCTCGGATGATTTAATTGGGGATTGGTCCTGCTTTGAGCAGGGGGTTGGACTAGATGACCTCCTGAGGTCCCTTCCAACCCTGATATTCTATGATTCTATGAAAGATTATGAGCCACTCAGATACTATAGCAATGGGGCTGATAAAAGATAAGGTATATCTGCATTGCAATTAGACACCTGTCGCTGGCCAATGCCAGCTGACTTGGGCTCACAGGTTCTCAGAATAAGGAATTGTTTAACTGTAGTGTAGATGTTGAGGCTCAGGCTGCAACCTGAGCTCTGGGACCCTCCAACCTTGCAGGATCCTGGAACTTGGGCTCCAGCCCATGCCCAGATATCTACACCACAATTAAACTGTCCCTTAGCCTGAACCATGAGCCTGAGTCAGCTGGCACTGGCCACCCGCAGGTGTCTAAATGCACTGTAGAGATACCCATAGTAGTTTCCAATAATAAAAAAATAGGTTTGCATTACTTGACTACAAGTTTGTAGGCTTGAAACTGGACATGATAAAAACCCTCTTTCTTGATTATTAACTATTATAAAATGTGTCATATCTATCCATAATTTGGAAATGAGCATAACTCAAAGTCCCAGATCAAAACAACCCCACATCTCTGAGTATAAGTGAAATCATATAAGTGAGTTTCTAAAAGCACAACCAGCTCTCTAATTCTAATTTAGTAAACAGTTCCATTGATGATGCACAATCAAAAAAAATAGAGTCCAACTAATTCTCTCAACTATGTTGATGCTGCAGGGCTAATGGGGTAAAAATTAGTAAAAACCCCAAACCCTGATTTTTTTCTCACGAAAGGCTGTACGCGTGACTTTGAATATACACAAGGAGCAGATCTGCTAAACAGGATGCCATTGACACTTTTCAGAGTAGAACTACCATCACCACGAGTTTATTGTTATCTTTTCTTAGCCCAGTTGCCATGCCAGACTGGGTGTGTTGGGATTTTATTTTTATACCCATTTTTGCCAGATTGATAGTAGCCAACAGTGGTTACCATTTCACAGTGTGTGTGAAATGAACAGGTAATCGCATGCCAGTTTCAGGTAGACAGTTGTCCACATACAATAAACTCCATCCAATGGACACTACTTAGCATCCTTTAGGCAGCCCAAGCAGAGTGCCTTCACCTTTTAATGCCGTCACCTTCAGCTGTGGTCCCTCTGGGTTAGGGTTGAAGTCTGCCTCTCCTGAATATATTCTGTCGATAGAGACATGCTCTATTCAGGCCTATCAATCTACCACCTTCCATAATCACTGACATTTATTTTTAAAAGAGAAACTGTAAAATCCTTCATAAACACTTGAAACAAAATTAGGTTTCAGCAACGTTTATGAACAAGCAGCTCTTCTCTGGCAAAGCTCCTCACTCTCTTCATTAAGTTAAAAGGTATTTTATTATTACTTAATTTTTTAACATTGGGACTTCAATAGTTTAAATGGCTCAGCATCGCAGAAGACAGTGGCCCAGAGAAGTAGCCGCTTAAGCTTTGAAAGTGGAACACACTAAAGGCACTAAGCATTTGCATTTATGCCAGGCATCTTCCACCCTTCAGTCCCCAGGCATGTTTTACACATGCAAAACTCCATTCAAATTCAATGGCAGTGACACACACATTAAAAATGCAGGACTGGGTTGAAACTATAGCTCAAAGACATGTCCTGTTACTGGTATTCTTCTGCCTTTTGAGTATCTGTAGAAGGGTCACTCACCAGTCAATGCGCCACCTCATGGCGGGGCATAGTGTAGTAGCCTTTTCAACTCCAGTACCCACTGTCAACAGCCACTCCAATTCTGTGGCGGTTCGACCGTTCTCCCCAATCAGCCCTCCAGCCAGGTTGTTTAAAATTCCATCCTTTCTGAGGTAATAAAGAATCCAGTGACCTTATGTCTGGTCTTCAGCTCCACTCTGGGCTCAACAGTCCTTGCTCACTTGTGTCAGGAGGGCTTTATTTCCCCTTTCTTGGAATCAAGAAGAGGAACTCAGGTGCTCCCTCACCTCTGGGTTCCAACCCAGGACCCTGTAGTAAACGAAGATCTGCTTCCTGCTGCTTCCCTGGGCCACTTCCTACCTTCATCTGCCTCCAGACCCCTCTGAAAGAACAGCTTGTCCCAATGTTTTGTCCTTGGGAGGTCCCGGCTCCTTGCACTGCATCCCTCCAGATAGCAAGCAGTGCAAAGTCCTCTATAGCAGTGGTTCTCAAAGTCGGTCCACCGCTTGTTCAGGGAAAGCCCCTGGTGAGCTGGACTGGTTTGTTTACCTGCCGCTCCGCAGGTTCGGCCAATCGCAGCTTCCACTGGTTACAGTTCGCCGCGCCAGGCCAATGGGGGCTGCGGGAAGGGCGGCCAGCACGTCCCTTGGCCCACGCCGCTTCCCGCAGCCCTCATTGGCCTGGAGCAGCGAACTGTAACCAGTGGGAGCTGCAATTGGCCGAACCTGTGGACGCGGCAGTTAACAAACCAGTCCGGCTCACCAGGGGCTTTCCCTGAACAAGCGGCAGACCGGCTTTGAGAGCCACTGCTCTAGAGGCTCCCCAGCAGCAGCAGAAACCCATTGTATGAGCAGCAGCCTTTTATCCCAGCAGTTCCTGATCAAATATTTAGCCACAGGTGGGAAGCAGCAGCTCTCTCTCTCTCTCTCTGTAGCAGCGTCGGGTCTAAACACACCCAGTGAGATACTGTGATGGGATTTATTGGGTGCATCACCTGAGAACTTTGGCATCTCTAGACTAGAGATTACCTTACTTTGCCCATCCTTCTCCCTCCGTACTAGCTGCACCCGTTTCCAGGTCATCCTACCAATAGGTCATGCAAACTGGCCTAGCAAGTCTACCATAATTGTGAGAGAGACAAAGACCCACCAAACACAAGTAACTCTCTCCACGAGCTGGCCCATACTACTCACATCACCACACTGCAACAAAAAATAAATCCGGAACAACTAGAAAAAATCTAATTCCTATTCCCTGCACCATCAGCCACTAACAGCCCTAGACCAGAAACCAAACGGCACCAAATTCAAAATTCTGTTGGTGAATGAGAGATCAAACAAAACTATCACCATCCATGACCTGCTCTCAGCCATTCCTCTGCAGAATTCCACCAACCCGAGTTGCTCACCTTACACTGTAATGTCATTCAGCTCCCCATGCATCAAGAATTGTCAAGGGAGGCGAAGAAACAGATAAAGATGTGGAAAAATAAATCTCTCAGATGCAAGAGACATGCAACCCCTATGGCCTCTTGATGCCATAGAAAGCTTCCTGTAAGACTTGATTGAGCTAGTCTTCTGCTACTAGAAATTCTCAAACTCCCAACACCCACAAAGACAACCCTGTGACGGGTTGGGTCACAGAAACCCCCTTGGGACTGCCACCTGATGTGCTGAGACTACCTCTAAGCCCATTTTCCCTGGCAGCTTAGACTTCAGTACCCTGCCTGGTTGTGCCAGACACACTAGCCTGCTACAAACACAGGCCCAGGTCTGAACCACATTCCCCAAAAGCTGCAGGCTTAACTGAAAACAGCTTAAGAAGTGCTTCTGTCTCCAACAACCAGATACCCAGTTTCCAGTGGGATCCAAACCCCAAATAAAGCTTATACAGGGTAAACTCATAAATTGCTCACCTTCTATAACATTGATAGAGAGATATGCTGTTTTCTCCCCCAGGTATTACTACTTGCTCTGGGTTAATTAATAAGTAAAAAGTGATTTTATTAAATATAAAAAGTAGGATTTAAGTTGGTTCCAAGTAATAACAGAACAAAGTAAATTACCAAGCAAAATAAAACAAAAACACACAAGTCTAAGCTTAATACAGTAAGAAACTAAATGCAGGTAAATCTCACCCTCAGAGATGTTCCAATAAGCTTCTTTTACAGACTAGACTTCCTCCTTGTCTGGGTCCAGCAATCACCCACACCCCCGTAGTTATTGTCCTTTGTTTCAGTTTCAGGCATCTCTTTGGCGTGGAGAGGCTCTCTCTTGAGCCAGCTGAAGACAAAATGGAAGGGTTTCCTAGGGCCTTATACAGTGTCTCTCTTGTGGGTGGAAACCCTTGTGTTCTCCTGTGCAGAACACGGCTACAAGATGTAGTTTTGGAGTCACATGGGCAAGTTATATGTCCATGCATGACTCAGTTCTTTACAGGCCGATGCCATTGTTTACATGTTAGTTTGAACGATCCCAGGAAAGCTCAGACGTGGATTGGTGTCTCTCAAGGTCCATTGTTAGCTAAGTACTCCCAGTTACTTGAATAACCCCTTCACGCTACGTTGACCAAATCTGTCTTATGTGCTTTCTACAGCAAACTTTAAATACAAGCATAGAGCCAATGCTCATAACTTCAGATATAAAAATGATACATGCATACAAATAGGATGAATACATTCAGTAGAATATAACCTTTGCGAAGATATGTTGCATGGCATATCTAGCATAAAACATATTCCAGTTATGTCATATTTACACTCATAAGCATATTTCTATAAAGCCGTATGGGGTGCAATGTCACAAACCCGTGCAGTAAACTGGGCCAGAATCTCATGTTTACCATGAAAACTTTGGGACTTGCCCTTGCAATCATCACAGTGATCCATGAAACTGGCCACGCTACTGGATCTAGTTTTTAGTGCAGGAACCAAGAATCACCTTCACCAAAGGGAAGCCAGTTCTTTCCTCCCCATTTTCCTAAGAAGGACCAACCATATGATTCTGTCTGTGAAAACTCATGGGCTCAGTCAGCTTCCAAAACTTCATGCTCTTCCCCCAGGTAAACTGATGACTATTTTACATATTGGCAACTATCAAAGTTTTCCTCCATCTGCCATGAAATCTGCCCTATACACAATACAGATCCGCCACTAAACATTTTGTTCTCAACCTAGCGTGATGGGCAGAGTGCAGATTATATTACCATATAATGAAATAGAATTCACCTACTCAGGATTTCCTGTGGCAAATGGCCACAGTCTCTGTCCCATAAGTGAAATCTGGGAGGGGAGACAAGGGAAGAGTTAAGATTGGTTCTGGGATCTTACCTATGATTTCCCTGAACATCCAGGATTTAAATTTTTTTATGTTTGCTTTAAAGGGCAATAAGTTCTCAAATCCAACTCTATTATCAAAGGGTTTCATTTTTTGTCTGTGAATATAAAAAGGATTTCAGTCAACACATTTTATTTCTGATTTCACATGTAAGTGGTAACAACCACTCTTCAACTAGAAAGGGCAGTGTTCACAGCTACGTGTTTTATTTAAATAGTCCTTACTTTGTTTCTTCTACATAGACACCAGATGGAAGGAGAAAATAGGGAGCTTATTTTCCTACAGTAGGCTCTTTAGGCCAAGAAGAAAGTTAGATACAGCAAGAGCTGCTGCTAACTGTTGTTCCCTTTCATTATACGTGATTCTTGACTGTTCATTTTATGAATGAGTTGCAAGGTATTTCATTAGTGATTGTCAGTGCTATGCTATGCAAACATACATTATTAGTTAGACAATGCTCAAGTACTGAGCATCAATAAGGCCTCTAACATTTACATTATTAAACACATTAATTCCTGTAGAAAGTCTGACATATTAGGGCTACTTTCCCTCAAGGAATTTTGAACTAGTATGTATCCTTAACACTTTATATGGAATATCCAGAAATAAAATCGGTGTTTTTGGATCACAATTGTAACCTTCACTGCAGTGCAAATGTGTCCCAAGTTTTGCAGCAGAGTGGAGATCCTAAAGCCACCTCACAACCAAGAAGGACCAAGTAGAAATTCAGATACTGCCTTTGGCTACCCAGTACCTGATCTTGCCACACCTATTTGCACAAGCAGTCCTTACTAATGTAAGTAGACTCAGTGAACTCACTGCTACTACAAACGGTTTCATGAAGGTAGTGTGTCCTGCTTCTTCTAGTATGGTAGTATTTCTTTGAACTCAACAGGAGCAACCACCACCATAACAAAATCACATATTTCAAAGGAAAAAAGCTGAAATATCAAGTTAATCAATGTTCCGTGAGAACCACAACAAACTTGCTTCCCAGTCCACTGAGCAATAGGAGGCTGCTTTGGAATTTAGAATTCATTACCATATCAATAGCTGCACAGGGGGAAAGTGGCAGGGCATCACCAGAGCACAGCACAGCGAAAGGGTTCCAATTTCCTTTAAGGAAGGAGGGCATGATTGTCAGAATTTCTGGATCTTTGAGCAGACCTGCCCTAACAGATATGGAGATGTAGATAGATTTAAAATACTGTTACAGTGAAGCACCATTTTTTGCCATCAAAAGTAACCAATGCTGCCTGGGGGAATATTCTTCTAGATCCCTTCGGGGGCAGTCACTCTGGTGTCCACTTCACAGCTGCTGTTCTTCACACCTGGTTAATGCTGAGATCCAAGAAGGGTTCTCTTCAATGGTTCCCACTGGGCTGCAGGTTCTCAACTGTGATAATTTTTTAAAAATCCTGTTCAAATCCAAAGCTCTGCTGGACATCATAAGGCACCATGCCAAGTGGAGCTTGTAGAGCCAGTTATTAAAGATGTCCCAATCCTGCAACACTTGCTTTCAGAAATATGCCCATTTACTTCATTTTACAGTAGTCAGGTACTTAGGCAGAGTAAGCAATGAAAACAAGCTTGCTTTGGTTTGGGTGCAGAAAAATCTTTATTCAGAAAGGAAGTGACAAGAAGGTAAAAAAAACAGGAGTTCTTAATAAATGACAAGCTGCATGTCCCTGCTTGATGTAATAATGGTTTGAAAGACTTCATGCTGCTTTCTGAGAGGGAAAATAAGTAAGGAAAGCCTTTTTACAACTGAATTTCAGGTCAAGGTGTGCAAAGAGGAAGGAAAAATGGGTGCAGGGCATCCAAGGGAGAAAGTTGCTCCTGACATAGTTAAAAAAAATTAAGTATTAGGCTCAGGATTTTTCATTATTTATACTGTAATTCCATGACTATTGACATTTTTGCTGCAACAAATTAATTTTTCAAAGGGCCAAACCTACTTGCCTTGACTTCATTAGGACTATTAGTGTAAATAAGATGGGGAGCATTTGACACACAATTTAATCACAGCAAGCTTAGAGCCATAGATATGATACAATATATTTGTCCAACTTGCTGTTCAAATAAGATGATGGTAAAGTGGCTACTTGGCTGGGGGGGAAAACAAACAATATAGTCTTGAGCTGAGTTCGATCTGCATAAGAGTGTGTTTAGTATGTTTCAGAGTAACAGCCGTGTTAGTCTGTATTCGCAAAAAGAAAAGGAGTACTTGTGGCACCTTAGAGACTAACCAATTTATTTGAGCATGAGCTTTCGTGAGCTACAGCTCACTTCATCGGATATGAGCTGTAGCTCACGAAAGCTCATGCTCAAATAAATTGGTTAGTCTCTAAGGTGCCACAAGTACTCCTTTTCTTTTTAGTATGTTTGCATCAACAAAATGAATATGGTGATGGTGCAAGAAAGTATAAAGCTTGCTAATACTCCACAAAACTGAATAAACATGGTTTTAATCTGCATGGGAAAGCAAATTTTTTTCACATCAGACCCAACTCCATATGTATACTCTGATAAACTCTGCAAGATATACTATCTAATCTTAACTCAATTTTTGTTGTATAGTAATCTTCAACCTGTGATGGAATGTTTTATTTGTTGAACATCTGCATATGGTACAGTAGACTCAAATACAGAAAAAAATTACATTTTGAATGCAAACATTCAGAAAGGAAATCACACACTTTAGACAGAAGCAACAATGCCTTCAGCAGGAAGACATCACCATGATTATGCTGGGAAGGCATCTGTCAGTCATTCTGTCACATCTAGCTTTGCTTAATTACTTGTATGGTATTTTTATGAGATACTTCAGAAATATTCCATTTTATTTGAACTGACATTTCCTCAGTGAATTGTGTTTCTCCTCTCCTGATATTATTATATGAGCAATATAATTAAAGGCTATATTTATATACTTTTCTTGACATATTTTGTGGTATGTCTTTCCTGCAGAGTTAACTTGGGTGAGCAGCACCCAGGTCTGAGTTAGGTCTGGGTTAGGCTAGCTCAGGTGCAAGCAGTCACAATGCAGAATGACACCTAAATTAAATGCAAGGTAAGTGCCCAAGTTCACTTTGCTCTGAAATCATACCCTTGGCATGTGTCCATATGTGCTAACTAGAAATTTGCTGAGCTGACCACCCAGTACTAATGTCACTTAATTGCTCATTTTGCCTCACTTTTGGGATGGTTTTTGTTGTTGAAAATAGCCACTGGAAAAAAGTATAGTTGCTAGAAGCTGAAGGGAAAAAAGAAGCAAGTTGATTTCTCCTATCAGTATGCAAATCAATGAAGTCTTTTCCATATTTGATTCCCCAAGCACCTCTGAGTTTTTTGAGCATATGTGCACTATCTAAATAAACAGAGTGATAAAGCACTCTTTATTAAATATCCAAGGAAAAACTAGAGTTGAATAATGCTAATTGCTTTACCTTTTACTTTTTGTTAGTTGAAAGACAGTTACATACTGTATATATTGGATATATTGTATACGTTTGGACATGTAGCCATATACTTTCTTTATACTGAAAGTTCCTCAGAGTTATAGCAGCGTATCTTACAGATGCTAAGCAAGCCAATTCATACATGGTCTCCAGATGGGGAATGAAGTTCTTCTCTCAGTTATGCCAATATAAATATAAGTAACACAATGGATTTACTCCAGATTTACACAAATGTCATAGCAGAATTTGGTTAAAGGACTTTTATATTTCTTCTGATATTAAAATAACTACATTACAGTTTACAACAATTAGTGAGCTCTGAATCCAAGAAGGTTTAGAGGTTCAAAAGTCCATTTAAACAGGCATCTAAATAAGTATGTTGGGTATGCCAAGGATAGGCTTGGAACTGGGCTGCGCATCTTGTGAGAACAGGCTCTCTCACACAATTTCCAGTACTTCCTGTATCAGTTAAGCGCAGATGATCATTCCTTCCTCACTTGTGCTCACCTAATTGGGAAGGGCTACCATCAGACACCCACTCCTCCAAATCTAGTTGCAGCCTATTGCTGGGACCCCATCACCTTCCCCTCATACTAGAGCTAAGGGGCTGGGGAAAGTGGGCTGTCTCCTTGCTGTATCAGATTTTAGGATCTCCATTCCCATTCCCCAGCTTCTTCCAGCTCCTGTTTATCAAGGCACTTTCCACAAGAGTCCAAGTACCTGCACTGAACGCCTGCCACCAGGAGGCAACAGCAATTACCTTTTTATGACATTTCTTCCCCTGCTGTTTGTCAGAACCAGAAGCGAAAATGAAAGTAAACCTGGTGGAGAGAGGAACGTAAGCACCAAACTCTTTTGAACTTGATTAAGGTTTGGTTTGAAATGCATGTGAAGTTTCAGGGTCAAGGAGGAAGGGGTATTGTGACGCATGGCCAGAAAGGGTTAAACATCCTGCAGGATGAATGACTCAAATTCAACCCTTAAAGACATGTGGGGAGATAATGTTTGTGTTTTTGTTTATTTCCATGTATATGGGTAATGTCAGCAATGTAATCGATAGTCCCCGTCTATGCTGTATTCTGATCATTCAAAGATCGAAAGAACAACCTAGCATTTAAATGAAGTGTAAACACGGGATATCTCTGTATTCATCTCTCTTTGACATGTATAGCAAATAATCGGTGAATGGCAGAGGAGCAGGCAATTGTCTTATGTTAATTCATATAGCTAAGTACTGCTGATAGACTGCCTGATGGATACACGGCCTTATGTTAATCTGTGTGAGTAATGAACGATGATGCTTAGGAAATAAGGGCCTGTTGTTCCCCGAGGGACTCCAACTTGTCAAAGACGACCTGAAATTGTATAAAAGATCCTTGGGACCTGATCCTTTTCATCTCAGATCTGCTTAAGCTTCATCTGGGGAAGTTTGAGTCGCAAGATGAGATCCCAGTTATGCTGTTACACCCTGAATATGATATTGGACATTGGACCATAACTATGAACTAAATACTAAAAGAACTCTTTGCAACTACAAAGCTCACCATCTCTGCTATGACGGGTTTCAGAGTAACAGCCGTGTTAGTCTGTATTCGCAAAAAGAAAAGGAGTACTTGTGGCACCTTAGAGACTAACCAATTTATTTGAGCATAAGCTTTCGTGAGCTACAGCTCACTTCATCGGATGCATACTGTGGAAAGTGTAGAAGATCTTTTTATATACACACAAAGCATGAAACAATACCTCCTCCCACCCCACTCTCCTGCTGGTAATAGCTTATCTAAAGTGATCACTCTCCTTACAATGTGTATGATAATCAAGTTGGGCCATTTCCAGCACAAATCCAGGTTTTTTCACCCTCCGCCCCCCGCCACACAAACTCACTCTCCTGCTGGTAATAGCCCATCCAAAGTGACCACTCTCTTTACAATGTGTATGATAATCAAGGTGGGCCATTTCCAGCACAAATCCAGGTTCTCTCACTCCCCCCCTGCCTTTTTTTCCAAAAGCCACACACACAAACACACTCTCCTGCTGGTAATAGCTTATCCAAAGTGACCACTCTCCTTGGTAAACTTAAGTATTGAATTATCCACCAGCTTTGGGGTTTGTCTACCCCATTCTTTGCAGTTCACCTTAATTGAGTAACCTTGGTTGGCCCCCACGGGGACCCCGGTCCCAGGTATACTTAATATTTTATCTGGATTAGTTGACCTATCTCAAACCACAACAAGCCCAAATCCTGAGATTGTTAACTCAGTGTGTAAACTGGCAAACTCCCACTGAAATCAATTGGAGTCTGAGTAAGGACTGAGAAAAGAACTGCATCTGACCCCAAAATACCATAACAGATTTGTGTGTAAACTAAAACAAAGTACAAAACAAATAAAAGAAAATACAATTTTAGACAAAGTCCTGTTTTTTCTTGGCCAAATTCTTCTTTTAGTTTACCACAGTAAATCAGAGTTAACTCCTTGACCTTGATAGAGTTCCTCTGTATTTACAGTTGCACAGCTAAGATGAGACTCTGGCCCTGTGTAATTGTTTGCAGTTCTCTTGGAAGTAAAGGGACACAAACATTCACCAACAATGACCCTATTCTAATATCGGGGATACTGCAGATATAATTTGTTCTAAATTTAGAGAAATATGGTGCTATCTCAGATATTGCAGTAGTGGCTGTTTTCTAGTTATGGCAACCACTGTACCACCAGGTGGCCTGATCCTGCAACTACTTACTCATGTGAGTAGTGCCATTTCATTTAGTAGTACTACTTCTACTAGTAAAGAGTTGGAGGTTTGGGATCATGACTCCTACCCGGGTTTTCTGAACAGATTTTTCTGCAGGTTATTAATATTATTTTTGCACACATGAAGTAGCAGTGATCCTTTTCTTATATATGGTATGAAATTTACAACACTACATTTATTACAACAGAATATTCTATAGTGCATTACTTTCCTAGTACTGTGACAAACAGCTTTGGTTGAATATCAGTTCATTAAGCTGGCCTCGTTCTCAGTTCCATAGTATTAAGTCCAACACGATGTATGAGATGAACCAAAAAGCTATTAGTTTCAAAAGACTGGAGTACAATAAAAATAAACCTATAACATAAAATCTTTCCCCCCACCACTTTCAAAATCTTAAATTCCAGAATATACCTAAACAAATGTAAGGCCCAGTTTGGTCTGACTTTTCTAATGAATCAAATCTTTAAAATAACCTTTACATCCAACTATCTTCACAAATGCTACTGCAGAAAAAGTCTGAATCATTTTAAAAATGGTAAAGGATTTTCCGTTACATAATTTTAAAAATAGAATACTTGGCTGTTTCTTCCCCACCTGTTTGGGATAAATTTTGCTTTCCTTACTCTTTGAACCATTCCCAGTGACTTGACAGGACTACTCATGCAAGAAAGGCAAACAGGATCAGGCTTTATCCCTTATGCATGCTGGTCCAACATACTCTATAGACTAATCCTGAGGTCTTTGTCCGGGGTCCGTACAGCCCCATTGGAGGACAGGGCTGGGAGTGGTACAGCCGCGCCAGAGGACCAGCATGGGTCACTGGCTCCTGGGCGCGGTGGCCGCACTTGCTGCTCCTTTCGCCACTGCAGTTCCCGGGAGAGCCCTGCGGTTCAGCAGATACCGATTTCTACCTGCGGATAGCCGCATCCATGGGTTTATATTTGTATTCACGCAAGGCTCTACACATACTGTCACATCTCCAGTCATGGAGGCTCCCCGGGGTTGTATGATCTTTACTATGGCTCACCACCTGAGGTTGCCTGGGGCAGCTGCAGTCTGGAAGGGTCTCTGAGAGTGCAGCTCCATAGAGCCATGCTACCCAATGGCCACAGCTGGTACAGAGGCTGGTTCTGGCCTCCTGATGATGCACCAGATTTGGAGGTGGGCCCTGCAGCTCGTTCCAAAGGTGGTGAGGTTGGGAGATGTGAAACTCCACCCCCAACAGAGCAATTGCATAGGAACTCTATAAGGAGATCCTCCGTGAAATATCTTGCCTCTCATCCTCCGTGAAATATCTTGCCTCTCATCCTCCTGCCAGCGGTTTTACCTTGGAATTAGATGATCTGGGCCCCTGTGTTTCGAACTGATCTAGATATGTAAAAACATATCACCCTTTGGTATTTCCTTCCATTTTGCTGGCCATTCACAACATTCTGGTGACTTGCTAGCACTGAGTTCTTAGAATGCAATGCTTGCTTCGCAGATCACTCGTGTCTTCTCTTTTGTACAGGAAACAGGCATGTGCTACTGCAGGGAGACTCTACAAGGACCTGCATGGTTTCCTACTCTCCACTACAGCATCACTGAGGGTAATTTTTGGGGTAGTCAGCAGTGTGGGAATCCCCTACCAACATAGCTGCTGCAGGAGCTGACAACAAACGAGAAGTGAGCAGTCTCTGTGTGACAACCCTTTGCCTCCAGCAACTCCCCTGAGACCTCAGTGATCTGCAGGTGTCTGGTACCGATTCCCCTCCCACCTCTTCTGTGGATATACAACTCCCTACTTCCAATGTAAATATTCCAACAAAACTGAGTAGAAACTCGCTGTTTGCAGTGTTATTGTGCAGCTGTATTGGTCCCAGGATATTAGAGACACAAGGTAGGTGTGGTAATATTTTTTACAGATGTAACTTCTGTCTCTTTCACCAATAGAAATTGATCCAATAAAAGATATTACTTCACCCACCTTGTCTCTCTATTAGAAATTTGTGTCATTCCCACTTCCCTGAACAATCTAATTCAGTAAGAGTTGGAAACCCTGCGTCTTGGATTGTACATGTCATCTACTCTTTGACATTAAGCACTGCAGCCAGTGCCAGAGAGCATCTGGGTGCAGTAGAAGCAATGGGAGAAGAAGAAGAAGAAAAAAAAAAGGTGACATTTATTTTATGTCATCTCTAAATATCAGCCATAAAACCAGGGCTGAGAAGATCCAAGAAGGGAAACATAATTTTTGAAGAAATATCAGTGACAGTAGGGGCTTTAAAGGAGAAGGGATAAGAACTGAACCTGAAGGAAAATATTTACAGCATTTTTCATTCACTTGAGGGAACCATCATATCCCAGTGAAAGCCATGAAGATCCCTGATTTTCTTTCCTATTTTATACTGCTCCCTCTGCCCCCGACAAAGTCCCTGCCGATAATCACCGTCATTCTGGAAGAGATTCAAAAGCTGCACCCTCAGGAAAGCATCAACATGGTCTTAAATGGCCAGAAAATGAACAGTGCCCACTGGCAGGGGCAAGTCTGGAGAATCTGGAACTAGAATTCAAGATCTCAAAGCACAATGGAGTACTTAGTACTAGCCCCATGGGCAGGCTTGAGAAATATTTCTATTGATCAAAGGGGTGGGG
This sequence comes from Caretta caretta, assembly GCF_965140235.1. Lineage (NCBI taxonomy): Eukaryota > Metazoa > Chordata > Testudines > Cheloniidae > Caretta > Caretta caretta. Next base: position 159,020,629 of record NC_134207.1, read on the forward strand.
TTGAAAGATGCATGAGATAAATTCTTGGAAGGAAGCAGCGCTAACATCTTCAATTTTATTTTCTTGAGCAGAGCAATCATTTATAGAGCAATAATTTGAGAACCTCCATTTGTAGTGTACTGCCAGTTATTTCAACACAACTTAAGTTCCAATCTATTAACCTCTTTGAACTTGCCAAACGAAAGCTATAACTTGTATGTTAACAAAGATACCAGATATTAGGACTGATATCCATGCAGTTTGAAAAACAGAAATGCATAAAACTAAACGTACAGTACATGTGCCTAGAACTTGTATAAAACTATTTGTACACCATGTGTGCCTAAAACCTGTGTTAGTTAATTTTTAATACATAAGAATTGAAACAAAACATTTTCATATTTCAATAAGCCACTTTAGTCACCGGTGACACTACAGAAGTTCATATCACAAACTAAAATCTTTGATTATACACTGATATCAAAGATGCTATGTACAATAAGATTATAAAGATGATTTTGAAACATAACTGATGGATGTTAAGTGATCTGGCAACATCACATCTATCCCTACTGTTTTTCTACTTTTAAAGCTCCATCCTCTGCTTTAAAATCAGTCTCCATGGAATTTTTCTTATAATGCAATAGAGGGACTTTAACAAAATGAGAAAAATTGAAGACTGTGATGCTGCTATATAACCGGAAGCGATGCCTGAAGGTCTCATTTGGTGTATGGTATATGTACCTCGGGTATATGCACCTCTGCATTCACAACCCATACCTTCAGCTATACCCTGCAGGCATTTCATTATCTTGTTTACATTTTTTTTCTCACAACAAATTCAAACTCCTCAGACAAAGCCAGTTGCTGCAGTTCCTACTGGCTTTTCTAAATAAGGCAGATGGCAGCTCTGTTTTGAAGCACTCTCTACCAGAGTTTGATTAATGCTTAGCATGCATGGTTTTAGCAAGTCTATTATTCTAAGTCTTTGAGGAAGCTACATGGAAAAATGCATGTATATTGCCACCATAATGTTCAGACAGCACTTCTGAGAATTCTTGACTCCCTATTTCATAACTCTTTCATTGTCCTGCTTTGTTTTGTTAATTCTGACCATTGTTTTAATTCCGTGCTCTCTCTGAGTGACAGTACTATGAAAAATGCAATTCGGAAAAGTCAGCAGCATATTTCAGTGCAGCCGCTGTAGAGATCCTAGTGAGAGGTTGAAGGTGAAAGGGAAAGGAGGCAAAAGGAGAGGGCATAAAAAAAACCAACCCGGTTATGGATTGTGTGGAGCCTCACTGAAGCTGGTGAGTGTACCCATCACCCTTCATTTAAGACAGTTGTAAAAATCCATTAATTTCCTTTAGGAAGCTGAAACAGTAGCTGAAACAGTAGGAACTTCCACCCACAACATAGGCAGCCAGCTTTGAGTAGAAGCTGAACCAGGTGGCCCAAAAGGTTTCCCATCAGTACTGATATAGTAAACACCAGGGCTAAGGCACTGACTGGTGGAGCTGAGCATGTGTGAGTGAGAGGGAGCGAAGCAGGAGAAATGGCAAAGCATCATCAGAAAGCCAAGAACACAGCCAGAGCAAGCATTGGGAACGTGACTCTGAGGAAATCCTAGAGATAGCTTTTGGGTGCAGTGTTGGCTAGAAGGGAGCTAGGAACTGTGAGCAAAGGAACTACCTTTTGTTGTTTTATTCCTGCTGTTTTCAGGGAAACAGTACTTTGTACATCCTTTGTAAATAAACAAGATTGCATCAAAGAAATACCTGACTCCATCAATTTCTCCTCCTAACAGAAACAAGACCTCAAATGTTGGTCAATTGCTTGGGTCAAAAAGGGGTAACTATACTTTTCAGCCAAACAAACAGCCATTTCAACTGATGTGACAAACAACACTTCTCAGAGAGAGCAAACAACCTTGGATTCAAAAAGAGGCGGGTTCACAATGAATATAAATTAAGATCAATCAGTGACAATTGTTCTGATACTACAGAAAAAAAATTAGTATTACCCACACACTGAAGTCAATTTGATATGAAGAAATCACTAGACACTGAAAGTCAGTGTCACCATTTAAATTTTGCTTTTGCCTTTATCCTCTGCGTTGTGTTGGATCATGGGTTTAAGTTTCACACTTAACATTACTTCATTGGGTCAAAAGCTCAAGGTAGTTGTACTGTAAGTGCTTTCCTAAAAATGCTAGTGTATCTGATTTAAATCAGCAACAGAGTAATTCTATGTTCTTGTCCCACTGGCGTTAGTGAGATAACTGAAAGACCTGTTCTTTTAATTAGCCTGTATTTCTGATTTTGTATGTTTGGATTTTATCCAAGATGATCCTTTCTTTTCTTTTAACCATCTGTGTAAAGGCAGGCGGTTACATAAATGTAGTCTGCAACTAATCATTTAAATCAGCTTCTGTACCAAATGACTGGAGAATAGCTGATGTGACACCAATTTTTAAAAAGGGCTCCAGAGGTGATCCCAGCAATTACAGGCTGGTAAGCCTGACTTCAGTACTGGGCAAACTGGTTGAAACTATAATAAAGAATAAAATTGTCAGACGCATGGATGAACATAATTTGTTGGGGAAGATTCAACGTGTTTTTTGTAAAGGGAAATCATGTCTCACTAACTACTAGATTTCTTTGAGGGGGTCAACAAGCATGTGGACAAGGGGGATCCAGTGGACATAGTGTAAATAGATTTTCAGAAAGCCTTTGGCAATGTCCCTCACCAAAGGCTCTTAAGCAAAGTAAGCTGTCATGGGATAAGAGGGAAGGTCCTCTCATAGATTGGTAACTGGTTAAAAGACAGGAAACAAAGGGTAGGAATAAATGGCCAGTTTTCAAAATGGAGAGAGGTAAACAGTGGTGTCCCTCAGGGGTCTGTACTGGGACCAGTCCTATTTAACATATTCATAAATGATCTGGAAAAAGAGCTAAACAGTGAGGTGGCAAAATTTGCATATGATACAAGTCCCAGGCAGACTGCAAAGAGCTACAAAAGGATCTCTTAATTGGGTGACTGGACAACAAAACAGCAGATGAAATTCAATGTTGATAAATGCAACGTAATGCACATTGGAAAACATTATCCCAACTATACATATAAAATGATGGGCTCTAAATTAGCTGTTAACACTCAAGAAAGAGATCTTGGAGTCATTGTGGATAGTTCTCCATCCAATATGCAGCGGCAGTCAAAAAAGCCAACAGAACATTGGGAATCATTAAGAAAGGGATAGATAATAAGACAGAAAATATCATACTGTCTCTATATAAATCCATGGTATGCCCACATCTTGAATACTGTGTGCAGATATGGTTGCCCTATCTCAAAAAAGACATATTGGAATTGGAAAAAGGTTCAGAAAAGGGCAACAAAAATTATTAGGGGTATTCCATATGAGGAGAGATTAATAAGACTGACTTTTCAGCTTGGAAGAGAGACTACTAAGGGGGAATATGATTGAGGTCTATAACATCATGACTGGTGAGGAGAAAGCAAATAAGGAAGCGTTATTTACTCCTTCTCATAAACACAAGAACTAGGGATCACCAAATGAAATTAATAGGCAGCAGGTTTAAAACAAACAAAAGGAAGTATTTGTTCACACAATGCACAGTCAAACTGTGGAACTCTTTGCCAGAGGATGTTGTGAAGGCCAAGACTATAATAGGGTTTAAAAAAGCACTAGATAAATTCATGGAAGATAGGTCCATCAATGGCTATTAGCCAGGATGGGCAGGGATGGTGTCTGTTTGCCAGAAGCTGGGAATGGGCAACAGGGGATGGATCATTTGATGATTACCTGTTGTGTTCATTCCCTTTGGGACACCTGGCATTGGCCACTGTCAGAAGACAGGATACTGGGCTAGATGAACCTTTGGTCTAACCCAGTATGGCTGTTATGTTCTTATAAATATTGGAATCTTCTCAAGTTCTACTTGAGAGCTGTTTTTACTGGGAAACCGAAATGTGCTATGAAGGTGTCAGATGCTGGTTTGTCCCCAGCCCATGAAGGACCTGCTGCCACACCCACAGTCTCCTTCTAGACCCAATTTGTTTCCCAAGGTTGGCAAACAAACAGTTCCTCAGCTCACTCTGGGCTACAACTCCCAGGGGGTTTTCCCCTTTGCCTTTCTCAGTCCCTACCGCTTGAGGGCCTATTGCAGGCTTCTCCCATGCTTTTTAATGAAGAACCGTCTCTCAGGGCTCTTGCCTCGGACTCCCTTGTCCCCAGCAGGTTCCGACTGCCTCCCCTCTCAGGGGACTTTGGCAGCCACTCCCAGACAACTTTGCTGCCACTGCTGTCACCCCTTCCTCATGGACAACCACGGTCTTTAAAATACCAGGTGATGCCCTGTAAATTAGCTGACCAAACTAGGAGCATGTGTACTAGCACAGGGGAGCTGGACTTGCTCCATTTAAGAGGGCCACTCCCTTGTGAAATTGCAATGCCAAAGATATTAAATTGAGATAATTAAAAGTTCTGTTTTAGTGATACAGAAATAGGGCTAAATGTCACTAAATAAGAAGTGATGGGAGAATAAGCAGAAGGTGATTAAGCAGTTAAGCAAAGTAGCAATAAAAAACCCTTAGTGGGGGAAGGTGTGGAGATGGAATGGGGAGGTTTTTTTAAATTTTTTTTTGTGTGTGGCTTTGAAATTGTTTTGAATTTTGTAATTGTACTAGCAAAACCTGTAAATGCTTTGAGGTTCAATAAAATAAAAAAGAAATTCAGACCTAATTTACCTGTAAAAATCATGTGACAGAGAAGAATTTCTCGATGCGAGGAGTGAGAGATGGAGAAAGGGTTATGTTACACTCTCAGCAGATTTTTTTTACCCAAGTATTTAAATTTTAATGACTTTTTTAGCTATTTAAAAATGAAAATCTCCAAAGTCATGTCATGAAGGAGTTTGTGTTACGTACGCTGTTCTGGAGGCTAGCTTATATGACGAAAATAAGATCCACTCATGGATATTTCTTTGAGTTCAGATATTTGAAGCTCCTTTTATTACTTATTTTATTATTCACAAGGCCTTCTGTAGCCCGTCAATTCACCTATGCGTGGTCACAGCTAAAAGCACCCCCTACCTTTTTTAGTGGCATTGTTTGTTATGTATGACGTGCAACCCGACTCTCACAATGAATAGGGTATGAAACACACTGCTCACCAGCAACTCCAGCCCCGCCCCACCCCCTCCTCGACACACACACAGCAGGCATATGCCTTTTTGATGTTAATGAGATTAAGGGTATAGCACGTTGCTTGTTACTACATTCATAAGAAGCTCCTCATGTGTAGGCAGTTCAAACTGATGGGTCAACAAGCAAAAACAGCATACTTATGTTAATTTTGTTCAGCTGCTGCAGTTTTCATGGGCTTTTTTACATTTAAATACCTTTCAAGAGCAGGAAATCCTATAGTATAAAAATATTGGAGATGAGTGAATTAGAGGTATATCAAAGCGTAGCTGGTGCACCTTCCTGCAGCCTTCCACATGCAGGGGTAGACAAACAACTTCCAGGGATGGTCTAATTATTACTTAGTCCTGCCTTGAGTGCAGGGGACTCGACTAGATGACCAACTGAGGTCCCTTCCAGTCCAACACTTCTATGATTCTATGCACACTCAATGGTTCCCTATTAGTCTAGACTTACGCATTTAATTTGTGTGGAGAAAAGGCCTTACCGCTCAAAGAACTGAATAATGCTCAAGCATCTGTCTCCATTCATTTGTTGAGAAGTTATCCTCAGAAATATATTCTTAAATTGCAGGCAACGATAAAGAGGGGATGAGTGCCAAAACTACTGCAGCCATTACATGTAACTAGTTTTAGTGCTTGGAAGACTATGTCATAACTCAATACTACCTACCCCAAACATTCTATCATCATTACCCCCCACACACCCCGACCACAAAAATATCACGAGATTGGCTGTAAAGTCATGAGATTTAAGAACAATTTTTTTTTAAAATTGCCTTCTGTTTTTAATGTGTGCCCAGGGCAAATTTTAAAGCTTTCCTACGCAACCAAGAGGGCAAAAAACTTCCTCAAACCAAAAAGTTTAGATTCTTTTGTAATCACACTGTTCTCCAGGAACTACTAGGAATCACATTGTTCTCCTGGAAAAAGGCTAATGTAGTGCCCATCTTTAAAAAAGGGAAAGAGGAGGATCCGGGGAACTACAGGCCAGTCAGCCTCACCTCAGTCCCTGGAAAAATCATGGAACAGGTCCTCAAGGAATCAATTCTGAAGTACTTAGAGGAGAGGAAAGTGATCAGGAACAGTCAGCATGGATTCACCAAGGGCAAGTCATGCCTGACTAACCTAATTGCCTTCTACAATGAGATAACTGGCTCTGTGGATGAGGGGAAAGCAGTGGATGTGCTGTTCCTTGACTTTAGCAAAGCTTTTGATACGGTCTCCCACAGTATTCTTGCCAGCAAGTTAAAGTGTGGGCTGGATGAATGGACAATAAGGGAGATAGAAAGCTGGCTAGATTGTCGGGCTCAACGGGTAGTGATCAATGGCTCCATGTCTAGTTGGCAGCCAGTATCAAGCAGAGTGCTTCAAGGGTCGGTCCTGGGGCCGGTTTCGTTCAGTATCTTCATAAATGATCTGGAGGATGGCATGGATGGCACCCTCAGCAAGTTTGCAGATGACACTAAACTGGGAGGAGAGATAGATATGCTGGAGGGTAGGGCTAGGATACAGACGGACCTAGACAAATTAGAGGATTGGGCCAAAAGAAATCTGATGAGGTTCAGCAAGGACAAGTGCAGAGTCCTGCACTTCGGACAGAAGAATCCCATGCACTGCTACAGACCAGGGACCAAATGGCTAGGCAGCAGTTCTTCAGAAAACGACCTGGAGTTATAGTGGATGAGAAGCTGGATATGAGTGACAGTGTGCCCTTGTTGCCAAGAAGGCTTATGGAATTTTGGGCTGTATAAGTAGGGGCATTGCCTGCAGATCGAGGGACGTGGTTGTTCCCCTCTATTCAACATTGGTGCGGCCTCATCTGGAGTACTGTGTTCACTTTTGGGCCCCACACTACAAGAAGGATGTGGAAAAATTGGAAAGCGTCCAGCGGAGGGCAACAAAAATGATTACGGGGCTGGAGCACATGACTTATGAGGAGAGGCTGAGGGAGCTGGGATTGTTTAGTCTACAGAAGAGAAGAATGAGGGGAGATTTGATAGCTCCTTTCAACTACCTGAAAGGGGGGTTCCAAAGAGGATGGTTCTAGACTATTCTCAGTGGTAGAAGAGGACAGGACAAGGAGTAATGGTCTCAAGTTGCAGTGGGGGAGGTTTAGGTTGGATGTTAGGAAAAACTTTTTCACTAGGAGGGTGGTGAAGCACTGGAATGGGTTACCTAGGGAAGTGGTGGAATCTCCTTCCCTAGAGGTTTTCAAGGTCAGGCTTGACAAAGTCCTGGCTAGGATGATTTAATTGGGGATTGGTCCTGCTTTGAGCAGGGGGTTGGACTAGATGACCTCCTGAGGTCCCTTCCAACCCTGATATTCTATGATGCTATGAACTTGGACTTTAAGGAAAACAAATACCATGAGCTTTGCAATAAAACCATGAAAGTTAGCAACACTGCAACTCTACATTGAACTGTTAAGTAGGTTGACCAGATGTCCCAATATTATTGGCACTGTCTCAATATTAGGGGCTTTGTCTGATAAAGGCAAATGTTCCACACACCCCTACCCCCAAAAAAAGTTTCCCAATTTTTCACACTTGCTATGTCATCACCATACTGTTAAGTCCTGGGCACCAGAGAAATATGCATGAAAGTATAAATGCCTAAATAGATAAATATATTAGATTATATAGAAAATAAGACTAATAATATTCTGAATATTATCTGCAGAGCTGAGTTTTATAAGGTTGAGTGAATTAAGAGAAAAGAAGCAGTAACCCCTATATTTAGGTTGCCTGACATTTTCCATTATACTCAACATGAATGGGGCTGGGTATTTATTTGGCTATTAGTATTTACATTGTTGAAATATCTATAGACTCCCTGCCCCAACAGTAGTTACTTAAAGCTACACACAATATAATTCTTAAATCTTTCCTGTGAAGACTGCATGCACTTCACGGCAAATGGGACTTAAATTCTGTCTTTGTACTCCCCTGTTTGTCTGTTACCATCTGTTGTCTCTTGTCTTATATTTAGACTTAAGCTCTCTGGAGCAGGGACCCTCTTTTTATTCTTTGTTTGTACAGCACCTAGCAAAATAGGATCCTGATGCAAGATTAAGGCTCCTAGGTGCTACTACAAAACAACCTAATAATTAATAATAAAAATAATATTGCAAGATTTCCAGGTTGTGCAGCAGCTTCATCTAAATTAAAAATGAACATTTTCAATTAATTAAATAAGATATTGAATAATATAATCAGTAATATAAAAATAAACAACACACAGGTGTGACGTGTTCCCCCTGGGGTGCCACCTGGAACTGGGATACCACTCAGTCCACTGACGCACCAGCTTGGGCTCCCTCTCACACTGTACTGCTGTGACAAGCTGCAAAGCCCTCCAGCCTGCACTTTCACCAGCATTCATACAGGTAGGGCCACACCCAGCTGCAGTTAGATGCAGGCTCTCCAACCACCAACTTCCTAGCCTGGGGCCACAGGGCAATACCATTCTGCCCTAGTCAAATCTGGCCAGTATATGGGTTTAATACCCGGTCTGCCTCTCCCACATGTGAAGAGAATAGGGCTGTCAAGCAATTACAAAAATTAATCGTGATTAATCGCATTGTTAAACAATAATAGGATACCATTTATTTAAATATTTTTGGATGTTTTCTACATTTTCAAATATATTGATTTCAATTAATACACAGAATACAAAGTGTACAGTGCTCACTTTATTTTTTGATTACAAATATTTGCACTGTAAAAAACAAAAATAGTATTTTTCAGTTCACCTATTACAAGTACTGTAGTGTAATCTCTATCATGAAAGTTCAATTTACAAATATAAAATTACGTACAAAAAATAACTTCATTCAAAAATAAAACAAAGTAAAACATTAGAACCTCATTCATATTTAGAGCCTTCAATTCACCTCATAAAGTACTGTAGTGCAATCTCTTTATTGTGAAAGTGCAATTTACAAATGAAGATTTTTTCTGTTACATAACTGCACTCAAAACCAAAACAATGAAACTTTAGAGCCTACAAATCCACTCAATCCTACTTCTTGTTCAGCCAGTCTCTAAGACAAACAAGTTTGTTTACATTTGCAGGAGATGATGCTGCCTGCTTCTTGTTCACAATGTCACCTGAAAGTGAGAACAGGTGTTCTCATGGCACTGTTGTAGCCGGCATTGCAAGATATTTGTATGCCAGATGCGCTAAAGATTCATATGTCCCTTCATGCTTCAACCACCATTCCAGAGGACATGCGTCCATGCTGATGACAGGTTCTTCTCAATAACAATCCAAAGCAGTGCGGACCGATGCATGTTCATTTTCATCATCGGAGTCAGATGCCACCAGCAGAAGGCCGATTTTCTTTTTTGGTGGTTCAGATTCTGCAGTTTCTGCATCAGAGTGTTGCTCTTTTACGACTTCTGAAAGCATGCTCCACAGCCCGTCCCAATCAGATTTTGGAAGGCACTTCAGATCCTTATACCTGGGGTCAAGAACTGTAGCTATCTGTAGAAACCTCTTATTGGTACCTTCTTTGCGTTTTGTCAAATCTGCAGCAAAAGAGTTCTTAAAATGAACGACGTGCTGACTCATCATCCGAGACCACTATAACATGAAATATATGGCAAAATGCGGGTAAAATAGAGCTGGAGACGTACAATTCTCCCCGAAGTGCTCAGTCACAAATTTAATTAACACTTAATTTTTTAACGAGTGTCATCAGCATGGAAACGTTCTCTGGAATGGTGGCCGAAGCACGAAGGGGCATATGGATGTTTATCATATCTGGCATGCAAATACCTTGCAATGCCGGCTACAAAAGTCCCACGCTACAATGATCAGCTGTGAAATAATGAACAGGGTGGACATTTAAAGTGTCCTTTTTCGATTTGAGGTTCAACACCTCTATGAGATACACAGGTGCAGTTCAGAATCCCCAAAGATACTGTTTCCAGGTATTTGCAAACTCAGGACAACACTGGTTTGGTTTACACTTGGTTAACATCTGCCGAGGTTTTTACACAACATTAATGACATTTAACTTATTTTAAAAAAAAGAAAGAGAGAGATGAGATTCTGAAGCATAAATTTTGTGGGAAGGGGTAGACTTTGCGGCTGCCGACCCACAGAATAAATGGAGTCACTGATCGCTAATCAATTTTAATGTGTTTGAATATACAGTTTTATACAAATTGACGTATTTTGGAGCCAACCTGTAGAAGAGCCAAGGGATTTTGTCATAGAGTCTTAACATTAGTTTATTTTAGGATTAGTTTATCTTCTCTATTTTCTCTAATAAATAACCTCTTTCAGATATTTCGGCCATCATGACTTTGTGTAATAATGTTCTGTAGAATGAGTCGCAGTAGCGTTTGTTTTCAATTAACAGTTGCTTTTGTAAGTTATGCTGGTCTTAAAAAGACACTTAGTGTTTGGTATCTTGCAACTTTTTCCTTTAAAAACCCCTCTACTGTACAATTTAGACCTGCACCTGCAACGTCCTGTGCGTGATAACCTTTCTTTATTACCCTGCAAAAAAATTTAGGCATTAATCCCAATGGAAGGACCATAAAATTGGTTTTGGCCTGCCTTTACATTTCCTCGCTATTTACCTCAGCTAAATCCATGAGCCAATCTCCAGCTCTGCAGCTTTACTTCCTGAACTCATGTATTAATGATATGTCAAAATCTAAAGCTCCCTGAAGAAAAGAGGTTGCCATGGGATACTGAGCGCTTAGGAGAGAAGTGTAGAGACTTATGCAGCTAAGAAAGGCTCCAAAGACCTTGCTGTGTCAGCCAGTATTGCTTTTTATCTCTTTAGATGAAATAAAAATCACTGCTCTGGGAGTCACTGGGCATCTGTCAACCCTGATTGCTCCATGATAGTGACCATTTCAACACAGCTACAGGAATCCATTACAGGAAAGGAGAGACAATTCCTCCAGTTCACTAGAAACACTCATTTTACTGTCCTACGGAAGTAGCCCCTTTCACAGCTCTTACTGACCCATTTTTCCAAATGCTTCCTCTCTGGAATCACCACTATCATCCCTACCTTTTTTTTTATATGCACAAGCTTAGATACAAAAGGGAGTTATGTACTAGACACAGCTGACACGTATGTGGCAAGGAATGATAAATGAACTCGCATGGTCTGAGTGAAGTTAGAAAGGATGGGGGAGACACAGCTTACTCACTGTCAAAGCAAGACTGAATTTTGAAATGTTTTTGGAGGAGGAGAAGGAGGAGAAGGCTCGAATGTGTCTGCTAAGGGACAATTTCCAGCTTTCAGGAAAGAGTAATGCTGGTGCCAGAAGACTATATTTAGTGAAAAATGTTTCAATTGCCTGAAGGGCTAAAAAGAGAGGTGGTGTATATGACAGATTCATAGCGTGCAACAAAAAGACTGGCTACTGATGTACTTTCAAGCGCTTACTTACTCCCAGAATGCAGACTACAGTGGTCACATTAAAATCTTTATAATTTTGTCTTTGCGAGTGTATAACATTGCTTATCATAGTCCCTATGGCCCTGGTAATCAATAGGCTAAAATATGTCCACAGAAACCATTTGCTGAATAATTTCAAGCAAGGGACAAATTTGTAAAAAGTTCAGTTCTGCTTGCAGATAATTCACAGAACATGAAAAAGGAATGCACTCATCTAATTAATTATTCATTATTTGCCCCCCATCTCTAGCAGTAAAGCTAGTTCGGTGCAAAAGGTATCTGTAAAAGACTTAAATTGGCACAATTGTATAATAATTTCATTATTTAATTTTGTTTTAAAGAAATTATCTAAGAACATTCCAGAACTGGGGAGGACTGATGGAAGCATTTAAAAATACAAAGCAGAGAGGTATTTCCCTGCCCGGGAATTATCACAAGAGTTTGACTCAGCATCAGCAACAATTGTGTTCACTAGACACAGTATACATGCCACCTGCAGGCACTTCTAGATAAATATACCCAGATGCTGACTCTCCAATACCTTTCACCCTTGTGCAGGCATTTACAGGCGTGAAGTAAGTGTAAAGTGCTACCTAATCAGAATTGTATCACTTTACATCCCCTCTGAACATGGGTAAATGACTTTGCAAGGTGCAAGGGAAGGGAAGATCAGCCCAATGTGCATAAATATATCACATCAACTTCAATATCCAAGCGATTTGCGAATCTGAGAAAGAGTTCTCTGTTGGCAGCATTAACTGCTTCCAGAGTACTCAACAGACTGGGCTCTGTCAAAAAGTTTCTATAATTATGAGCACACTATGTCAAAACAAAACAAAAAAAATCCAGCTCATTTGGGCTTCACAGGCAGAGGCATCATATCATGGAGAAACAGGAATGTGACAATCTCTCTATGTATGGCACCAGTAAGATCACATCTAAAAATACTATGTTCATTTCTGGAAAACTCCATACCAGGAAGATGTAGACAATTTATAAGGAATTCGGAGAAGAGTAGCACAAATTATTAAAAGGAGCTGGAGAAACTGATTTATAAGTACAGGTTAAGAGATTAAAAGTTGATTTAAATTAAGACTATAGAGTAAGGGCCTATGATAATCATCTATAATTATTGGAAGGGTGCAAGCAACCAGAAGAGAAAGGAATTGCTTAAGCCCAAGAAGTATTAATTACTAATTTGTTAAAACCGACCTCAAGGAAAATTTGGACTGAATTTCAGGTAAGGAAACATTTCCCATCTCTGAGCTTGATTGGGCTGCAGACCACTTTCCCTAGGGCAGTGTTTCCCAAACTTGGGACACTGCTTATTCAGGGAAAGCCCCTGGTGGGCCAAGCCGGTTAATTTACCTGCCACGTCTGCAAGTTCGGCCGATTGCGGCTCCCACTGGCCGCGGTTCGCTGTGCCCGGCCAATGGGGGCTGCGGGAAGCGACGACCAGAACGTCCCTCAGCCCGTGCCGCTTCCTGCAGCCCCCATTGGCCGGGCACAGCAAACTGCAGCCAGTGGGAGCCACGATCGGCCGAACCTGCAGACGCGGCAGGTAAACAAACTGGCCCGGCCCGCCAGGGGCTTTCCCTGCACAAGCGGCGTCCCAAGTTTGGGAAACACTGCCCTAAGGAAATGGTGAAAGCTCCACCTCTTGAGCTTTGGACAAAGTACTTAAATCTACATACATTAAAAAACACTACCTGCACTCGCAGAAGGAAGAAAATGTCCTAAAACAGTGGTTCTCAAACTTTTGTATTGGTGACGCCTTTCACACAGCAAGCCTCTGAGTGCAACCCCCCTTATAAATTAAAAACACTTTTTTATTTTTAACACTATTACAAATGCTGGAGGTGAAGCAGCGTGAGGGGGGGGGGGGAGGAGGCTGACAGCTCGCGACCCCCCATGTAATAACCTTGCAATCCCTTGAGGGGGACACGATCCCCAGTTTGAGAACCCCTTTCCTAAAAGATCCTTTCTGTCCGTTTTCCTACGAATTAACAGGACTAAACTGAAAATTACGAGGCAAACGATCTTGGATTCTAAAAAAGAAATCTGTAGATATGCATTGGCTGTAAAATAATCCTAAATAATAAACAAACAGTACAAATAATAATTCATTAGGTATTTTGTTTATATATTTTCCCCTGCAGAATGTTTACAGCCCTATACAAAACAATAAAATACAATATAATAAAATACCAGTAATGCAGGGCTGACTTTATTACAGTGGCTGCACTTCAAATTTCTCTCAGTTTGAGAGATATTATGGGTCCCAGCAGCATTTTAAGAATAGGGAATCATGCCCAAACTGGTAGAATATTTCAAATCTGAAGATTTCTTTATTGTAAATGCAACCACAGTGCTTTGAATTTATTTCTCAAACTAAAAGAGAAATCTTAACTGAAGTGTTCTGTTGACTTTATTTTACCCAAGCTAGTGACTCTCTTATATTTATTCATTATTCTATTTTAAAAAAAATATCAACAAAAAGAAAAACAATTGAATGAGACCATACAAAAATAATTCATGTGGGGTAAGATACACCCGGGCTGGGATATTCAAAGGTGCTTTACTCGGTTAGGTGCCCAACTCCCACTGGTTACCTTTAATATCCCAACCCTTGTTGTGTGGAGGGCCGGTGGATCCCGTAGCTCCAATACCCAGCGCAATCAGCACAGATGAGTGGCAGTTTCTATTCCTACCCATAGGCTGGGACAGCAGATGCACTTATGTTGAGGCAGCTACACAGCACACTTGTTCATTAGTTGGGAGAATGGATTTCACGCTCCTATCTCCTGGGTACTTCACCGACAATTCTGTGACCGCAGTTAAGCATAGGTAGAAATCATAGCTCTTAGCAAAACTCCCACTGACTTCAATGAGAAGTTTAGTGTTATGCCAATGATAAGCACTTTTGAAGACCCCATCCCACATGTCTGATGACCTGACTATACCTGTAGATAAGATAGGTAAGGGGCACAACACTGTGGTCACAATTATTTGCAGCTGCAAAATAGCGCTCAGAAATTTGCAGCTTTGTTTGAAGCCTTTGTTTTTACATTGCAGTAAAATAGTGAGAAAAAAAATTAAATGTATTAAGCTACAGTTTAGCTCTACTTCATAGGCTCCCCCATCCATCCAAAGACATCAAAATAGAGGGAGATTTAAAACTCCCCTCTCTATGGACCAGTCTTCACCAAAATAGGATGTATTTTTAATTTGTGTCAGGCTAACCCATGTTACAAATCTATTGAAGACAAGGCAGCGGTAGCTTTAATCCATATTAGCAGATCTCTGCTTAAAGTTTATAGCTTTCTCTTCACTGGAAAAAAAATTTTTTTTTTTTTATACTAAGACAGATCATTTGAGACGATCGCTATCTCTAGGTAAAGTCCAAGTGGAGACAAGGAACAAAGCTAATCATGATCAACCTTATACCCCGCACTTGGGGTTTATCTTAACTAGCTACATCTACGATGGTCTTGTCACCATTAGGATTTTGCATTGAGATAGATAACTTGCAATGACAGCTATCTCCGTGTAAAAAACACACCTTTCTTGCAGGGAAGAGACAGCCTGAGGCTGCCCCTGCTGTCGCTGCACATAGAGCCATGGATAAGTTCTGAGTTTGGCGATGTCAGCAGGGTCTCCTGGGTATTATCATGTTTATTTTAGAAGAGGACAACTATTGTTAGACTTACACTTGTTTTTGAGGTTATTTTGAAACTGCTCTTTGAAATAGTTTATTGTTCTAACCTTCAATTTTAGGTACAGCAGAGGGAAAATGATTAAAAATCCTTCTTCCCCAAGAGAGTCACTATTGTTATTCAGTTTTGCTGCCCTTTTGAGCTATTTATTGTCCTTATTGTTCCTATTGATGGTGGCTAGGGAGCAAGGGATTAAATCTTTGTATTCAGCACAGCTCAGCCGAGGGTATAATTTTTCTGATATTTTAAATAATATATACTCAATAATAGATAAAAATTGCTGTGTTGATCTTAAAGGGAATGTTATTATGCCATATTCTGTTCTACTTTTTTTCTACTCTTCTAAAAATGTTTCCTATGGGATGCACAAGGAGAGGACAAATGAGGATAAATACAAATCATTCACTTCTTTTATGAATACTAGAGAGGATATGCAAATCCCAGAGCTAGAAGACTATCTTAAAGGGACTTCAGAACCCACTGCTTCCCTCTGCAGAGGAAAGGGAAAAAAAAATCTATCTGCAGGCAGGCTTCATTTACATAAATTATAATTTTGTTCACCCATAATCCCCTCGAGTGGGATTGCATTATTTGGAGTTCATGTTCTGATTTTATGAATGCTAATAGTTTGTTAACGTACTCATGAAAGAGCACATAATTATGCAAGATATACCCACAGAGACTTAGTCACCCTAAACTGAGAGGTGGACTCTGGCTGTGAAGGGAACCAAAATTCAAACACAGAGATCTACGAGGCTTTATCAGAAAGAGCAGGGACTTGTCCAAGAGTTCTTTGCTCTAGGCCTCCCATCCAGAGATTCTGTACCCTGTGCAGAGCTCGCTTTGCTGGACACAATGTGTAGTAGAGGAGCTGACTTTGCAGCACCAGACAAGACAGTAGCTAACCTGATGGAGCAGACCTTGTGAAACTGGAACAGGTAAATGCATGTTGAAGTAGACTTGGCAGCGTGGGCTTTGGTGAAATAGAGCAGATGGGCAGAGAAGAGTCACGCACTTGACCACCAATGAGTCTATTTCGATTAACGAGTAAGGATTTAGATGGTTGGGGCTGTTTTGTGAGTCAGCATTCTAGGCTTCAGCAAGCCAGGTAATTAATAACTGTGAATGCAGAACTGGCCATAGCCTCATGCATTGTTTGGAATATTTTTATTTTCATATCCATATCCAATTATTGTGTTTTCTCAAATAAAATATATTTGTGATTTCATATTCCAAGGACTCCTGAGGGGTTCTGAGCGGGGAAGAAACCTGTGTAAAGTTGATCAGGAGATTTAGATTTTAAATTCCTAAAATTTGGGGGATGGGTAAGGTTTTAAGGGGGGTGTTCAGACATACATTTTAGTTTAAAAAGGGGCCCCTAGGCATATTATTGAACCTGCCCCTTGGTTATTAACATTGACACCTGGAAGAAGGGTAATAGATGGAATTAGGTGAGGCATTTCCCTCCTAAATTAGAGGAGGAATTGTGCCCAACAACAGACTATCTGATTCCATAGGCCCGAGTCCTTCAGCTGGCTGCATGCGAATAAATATTGCTTGGGCATGTAGGAATGAAATCAGGAGGGCCAAATCGCACCTGGAGCTGCAGCTAGCAAGAGATATCAAGAGTAACAAGAAGGGTTTCTTCAGGTATGTTGGCAACAAGAAGAAAGCCAAGGAAAGTGTGGGCCCCTTACTGAATGAGGGAGGCAACCTAGTGACAGAGGATGTGGAAAAAGCTAATGGGCTCAATGCTTTTTTTTGCCTCTGTCTTCACTAACAAGGACAGCTCCCAGACTGCTGCACTGGGCATCACAACATGGGGAATAGATGGCCAGCCCTCTGTGGAGAAAGAGGTGGTTAGGGACTATTTAGAAAAGCTGGACGTGCACAAGTCCATGGGGCCGGACGAGTTGCATCCAAGAGTGCTAAAGGAACTGGCGGCTGTGATTGCAGAGCCATTGGCCATTATCTTTGAAAACTCGTGGCGAACGGGGGAAGTCCCAGATGACTGGAAAAAGGCTAATGTAGTGCCAATCTTTAAAAAAGGGAAGAAGGAGGACCATGGGAACTACAGGCCAGTCAGCCTCAGCTCAGTCCCCGGAAAAATCATGGAGTAGGTCCTCAAGGAATCAATCCTGAAGCACTTACATGAGAGGAAAGTGATCGGGAACAGTCAGCATGGATTCACCAAGGGAAGGTCATGCCTGACTAATCTAATCGCCTTCTATGATGAGATTACTGGTTCTGTGGATGAAGGGAAAGCAGTGGATGTATTGTTTCTTGACTTTAGCAAAGCTTTTGACACTGTCTCCCACAGTATTCTTGTCAGCAAGTTAAAGAAGTATGGGCTGGATGAATACACTATGAGGTGGGTAAAAAGTTGGCTAGATTGTCGGGCTCAACGGGTAGTGATCAATGGCTCCATGTCTAGTTGGCAGCCGGTGTCAAGTGGAGTGCCCCAGGGGTCGGTCCTGGGGCCGGTTTTGTTTAATATCTTCATAAATGATCTGGAGGATGGTGTGGATTGCACTCTCAGCAAATTTGCAGATGATACTAAACTGGGAGGAGTGGTAGATACGCTGGAGGGCAGGGATAGAATACAGAGGGACCTAGACAAATTGGAGGACTGGGCCAAAAGAAATCTGATGAGGTTCAATAAGGATAAGTGCAGGGTCCTGCACTTAGGACGGAAGAACCCAATGCACAGCTACAGACTAGGGACCGAATGGCTAGGCAGCAGTTCTGCGGAAAAGGACCTAGGGTGACAGTGGACGAGAAGCTGGATATGAGTCAGCAGTGTGCCCTTGTTGCCAAGAAGGCCAATGGCATTTTGGGATGTATATGTAGGGGCATAGCCAGCAGATCGAGGGACGTGATCGTTCCCCTCTATTCGACATTGGTGAGGTCTCATCTGGAGTACTGTGTCCAGTTTTGGGCCCCCCACACTACAAGAAGGATGTGGATAAATTGGAGAGAGTCCAGCGAAGGGCAACAAAAATGATTAGGGGTCTGGAACACATGACTTATGAGGAGAGGCTGAGGGAACTGGGATTGTTTAGTCTGCAGAAGAGAAGAATGAGGGGGGATTTGATAGCTGCTTTCAACTACCTGAGAGGTGGTTCCAGAGAGGATGGTTCTAGACTATTCTCAGTGGTAGAAGAGGACAGGACAAGGAGTAATGGTCTCAAGTTGCAGTGGGGGAGGTTTAGGTTGGATATTAGGAAAAACTTTTTCACTAGGAGGGTGGTGAAACACTGGAATGCGTTACCTAGGGAGGTGGTAGAATCGCCTTCCTTAGAAGTTTTTAAGGTCAGGCTTGACAAAGCCCTGCCTGGGATGATTTAACTGGGGATTGGTCCTGCTTTGAGCAGGGGGTTGGACTAGATGACCTCCTGAGGTCCCTTCCAACCCTGATATTCTATGATTGTATGATTCTATGAATACCTCTTCATAGAACCTGTTTGGTTTAATGGGGTTGCATTAGGTGCAGGATTTGGAAGATCTGGACTCTGTTCCCAGCTCTGTGACCTTGGACAACTCATTTAATATCTGTGCCTAGTTTTCCCACTGAAAAAATGAAATTAGTAATTTCTACTTGCTTCCAGGGGTGGAGTGAGGATAAGTTTATTTATGGACATAGGGCACTACAATATTATGGAGTTGAGCACCATAAAAGACTCCATAAATAATCATCGTGAACTACCTTTTTATCTCAAACTATAACTTGGCTATTTTCCATGAACTGTAGGCATTTGTTTCACTGAGACTACAAGATCTTTCAGCTTCACCAGTGAATCTTGTAAATTCCTTGAACATTAGCAATAGAATGCATGGAATTTATAATGGGCAATGTATAGCCAGCACAATTTGAAAGTCACGAGAAGCCTCAGCATTGATTACACAGGCCTTAAAGCTGTGCCCGTCTGTGATTTTTATGGAGGGTAGCAATTGATTGCATAGAATTTACAAGTTCTGTTGTGTGTGGTGGCGCGAGTTAGAAAATGCCATGAACCTTAGGGAAACTGTTTTCTGATTGCACTTTCAAGACTCACCATCTATTAACCATAATGCACAAAGGACTCCAAGGAGGTAGAAACAGCAATGGTTTATGGAAGTTACTCATCCACTGGCATGGTGTGGATGAGATACAAGCCCTGCTGGTTTCCCAGTGGATTTTGTAAACTCCATGATCCCTGAAATGAAGTATTTATGAAGATTATAAAGTCTGCCCTTTACTGAAGGAGTTCATAAACTCTGTGAAACTTGAAATGAAAGATTCACAGATATTATGAAATCTGCTAGTTGCATGATTTGGCATGAGTACCAGCACTCTTCTTCTGACTCCATTAGGTTCTGCAAAACTTAACCTTTCTCTTAAAAATAAAAAATGGTTCTAGCCCTCAATTACGCTCATGCCCAAATGCTGATCAGAAAATAGATCTATGCCTCAACCACAATGTGTACCACAGCTCACTTGGCACTTGAAATAATGATGTTTTGAAATGGCTTTGGTTCTGAAAGGATAACATTATGAGTTTGACAAATACATAAAGGACACAAGAAAAAATAAGAATGGTCACATGGAAGTTAGCGGATAGAAAAACGGAGAGCATGATTGATTGTATATAGTTACCAGAAAGAAGGAGCTAGCTGTAGTAAGCAAGATAAGGGCAGAAAGGGTAGCTCAGATTGATTCAAGAACGTTTCTTAGAGGCAGTACAGGGAAAGCACAAAGGTACAGAAACTACAGAACAAAAGAGAAAACATTACAGAGCTACCATCCAATTGTGTCAGCAAGACATTTAAGATTTAAATGAAAACAAACCCCAACAAAAGTTTTGTAGGAGGAAGGCAAAGGTGCCGACTCCGTGGGTGCCCTGGAGCACCCATTGAATAAAATTAGTGGGTGCTTAGCACCCACCGGCAGCCACAGTCCCCTCCCATCCCCCCACTCCCACCAGCTGGTGACCTGCCGATCAATTCCTCCCTCGCCCTCCCAGTGCCTCCTGCATGCTGCAGATCAGCTGTTCCACGACGTGCAAGAGGCACTGGAAGGGAGGGAGAAGAGCAGGGACAGGCTGCGCTCAGGGGAGGGAGTGGAACTGGGTGGGAAGAGGAAGGGTGGGGGCAGGAAGAGGTGGGTCGTGGGGGTTGGGGGAAAGAGTGGAGTGGGGCGCAGCCTGGGGTTGAGCAGGAGTTGAGCACCCCCAGGGAAAGCTGGAAGCCGGCACCTGTGGAGGAAGATGATGTGAGGTGACATTTTAGGGAATGAAACAAAACAAAAAAATTGGAATTGGCAATTCAAGCTGGTGATGTAATAAAAAATTTTTTTTATTTATTTATTTTGAAGAAAAGCCTTGTGGAACGGAGAGGAAGAAATATAGGAGGCAACCTATTACTTGAGTTGAAGATCACATGTCAGGCAAAAATAAAGGGATTAGCTTAGCAAGAAGATCATAGCTGCAGAAAGACTTAATTCCAGAAGAGCATTGGCTCTCAAAGTCAACAAATCAGGAAGAAGAGAAGATGTTTGAGGACTTGAGAAAAACATCATTATACACTTGAAGCAGTAGGACACTAATGCAACAATGCTCAAAGTAAAAAAGCACACAAAAGGGTCAAATACTGCCACTGGATCTACTAAGCCAGTCTCAGATGCAGTACATCACTTTAATGATCAGATATCCTCTTGGCTAGAATACATACGCAGCAGTCTGGTAACACACTGGCCAGTGGGCATGTATCACTGTCATCTGCTGAAGAAAATATCAGACTTTTGCAGGTGTTCGTGATCATGTTGTCTGCTAGTCAACAAAGAGATTATATAAACTGTAGTGGTGGCTAGTACAGTAGTTTCTTTCGCTAAAGTAGTACAGGCTCGTATTTTAGAGTTTACTATTCGGGATGATTTAATTGATGCCATGTATGTTAGAATAGTTGAGAACCGTGATGCCTATGTGTAGCATATACCAATACTAATTTGTTACAATAATGGACTCCTTCCATATTCCAAAACATTCGTTTCATACCCCTTTTGCATTTTGCCAAATGAATTTTCAAAATGGAAAATGTTAATATAAATACTCAAAGGATTTTAGTTCAGTTAAAGAGGTTGTTTAGAATCATAATCTAGTGAGGGTAAAGACCTATCAGTCCATCCAGTCAGTTTCTCTTTTGATGTAGAAATGTTCCATAGTAGGCATTTACTAGAAGTTTGTCCAATATAGGTTTAAATGTTTCAGTCAATATGGTTTTAGGGCATTTCCCTTGTACCTTATTCCACAGGCTAATAGATCTCACGTATACTGCAAGCTATTTAAAAGAAGCCAGTAACCATTTTTCTCAGATCAGCATGTTGAAGTTTCTAAAGAAAAGAAAGAGGTCACAGAGAATAATTCAGAAACATATGAAAATGAACTTGCTGACATCTTTTGAAATGTCAGACTTCTAGGATGAGTGAACTTGATATAGTCTTAATTGAACACAGTCATGGTTTAAAGTATTTGTATTATTACTTTTAAAATGTATGAGGATTAGACTCGAACAAACAGCAATGTTGGTCTCTTCAAAAATCAGCTGCAGAATTCTCTCAGCGCTTGGTTCCTTATTCCATGCCAAACTCTTGCTTTTCTTTCTGATTGTGGACAGAAGACCCTCTACTCATGCACCCTCTCTTCACGTCCAGTCTACTTTGCAAGTGGACCCACCATCACAGCAGCGAGAATGAATGCTGAAGAACATGGGATCTTCTACAGCACAAAGATTACTGATGCATTCAGAGTTACAGAAGTAAAGGACAAATGGAGAAACCTGCTGAAGGCTTCAGGCTTATGCCACGAGCATCACTGTGAACAGATGCAGTGAAAAAAAAAAAAACTAGTGAGACAGACTCATTCCACCTCCTCTCCCAGCCTCGTCAAGGGGAAACCAATGACTCATATGGATGGGAGGTCCTAGCCGCTGATTCTGCAGGCCATGTGACTGGAGAGGGGCCTAAACCACAAAATTAGGGTCTGAATAGTCCAAATTATGGGGGAAATATCTGAATCTGGCAGTTGTGTAACACTTCATCATAGAAAACCAACCAGCTGTAAAGTCTGGATCTAGAGGTGAACTTCCCCAAACTTTGGGCATGTTCAGATTTGGGAATGTTACCTCAAGCCCATCTCTATTACTGTGACCAAAGCTGGATTTCAGCCCGAGGTTCCATAGAAAAAAAAAAGATTGTTGTAACCTATTAACAGCATGACTGAATACAATGCAGCCACAGGCCCCAATTCTGCACTGCAACCTCCGACATTGCTCTTACTCCTAAGCAAAGTGAGCACAAAGTGGGTGTAAAGTACTACCAGTCAGAATTCTCACCTCACTTATGGTAATGTTGTACACCACTTTGCACACTTGCAAATGGCTACTCCAGTTGTAAAACAAGGGAAAACCAAGCCCACTGACTTAAATGGAATTATTCCTGATTTACACCAGCATAAGGAAGATCAGAAGCTGACCTACACTTACATTCACTGTCACAATCATTGTACACTCTTATCCAAAAAATAAAATCAAAAATTTATCTAAAATTTTCTCAGTGTCATAAACAATGGGTGGAGAAGGTTAACATCATTTTAATGGAAACATTCTTTCACGAATTTTTTCAATTACACAGTACACAAGAAGGCATCTCTGGGAATGTCAAACTAGTCAATAAAGACATTAATTAGCCAAATAAAACTATGCAGGAAGATAAACAAACATGAAAAATGAAATGGTTTTAACTTAATTTAGGAACGGGGCATAATCATTAAGAAACCTAATAAAAGGTGACCAGATTTTTAAATATCAATTTTCTATTCAATTGATGTATAATGTGCTCCATTTACATGCAAAATGTATCTTCACTGTACAAGCTATCCACAGTTGGAGGAGTTTCAAGTTTCCAATTACAGCTAATAGAATTTTTAGTGTATGCCAAGAGAAAAATTATATCAATGTGCATGAAGATGAGGTGAGTTGGGAAAGTACAGTGCATTGACAATAAAGCAAGACTCAGATAAGGAAGAACAACTCAGTTCAAATGAGGAAGAAATCTCTGTCCAGCAAGTTGAAGACCAGATTCTGGTTGCTCTACTGCAAGTGCTCCAGGTGTGCATCTACAGGGTGGAGGGAGTGGGAAAATAGAATATGTGGGACAACCTTTCTCCCATGTGCAAGGACAGCCAAAACCAGTGCTTGTGTTCCCTGAGTGAAAAGGATGTGGGGAATAAGATCTCCATAAGCAGTACTGATCACTTCGGAGGGAGGTGACCCTCATGGTCACTGCCATTGGCCAGCGGATCAGGGCTGGTGCTGCAAGAGAATATATTGCATCCCCTTTCTGGATTTAGCCTCTGCTGTTCCTGAATATGCTCTTCCCACAAGCCCCAGAAGCATTCTGCCTGCATCTCTACTCTGCTTTTAGCCACTGTCAGTGATGACATACACCTCACTGCCTGGCACATGCATGGATTTAAAAACAATATTTTATATTGAGTCAACAGTGTACCCTTGTTGCCAAGAAGGCCAATGGCATTTTGGGATGTATAAGTAGGGGCATAGCCAGCAGATTGAGGGACATGACCGTTCCCCTCTATTCGACACTGGTGAGGCCTCAACTGGAGTACTGTGTCCACTTTTAGGCCCCACACTACAAGAAGGATGTGGACAAATTGGAAAGAGTCCAACGGAGGGCAACAAAAATGATTAGGGGACTGGAACACATGACTTATGAGGAGAGGCTGAAGCAACTGGGGATGTTTAGTCTGCGGAAGAGAAGAATGAGGGGAGATTTGATAGCTGCTTTCAACTACCTGAAAGGGGGTTCCAAAGAGGATGGCTCTAGACTGTTCTCAGTGGTAGCAGATGACAGAATGAGGAGTAATGGTCTCAAGTTGCAGTGGGGGAGATTTAGGTTGGATATTAGGAAAAACTTTTTCACTAGGAGGGTGTTGAAACACTGGAATGCGTTACCTAGGGAGGTGGTGGAATCTCCTTCCTTAGATATTTTTAAGGTCAGGCTTGACAAAGCCCTGGCTGGGATGATTTAATTGGGGATCGGTCCTGCTTTGAGCAGGGGGTTGGACTAGATGACCTCCTGAGGTCCCTTCCAACCCTGATATTCTATGATAGTGAATTTGAAAACAAGAGTACTTATCTTAAACTGGAATAATATCAGCTGTGACTGTTGGTAAAACTGCTGCATCAAACAATTTTTTCTTTAAAAAGGTAACATCTACTGCCCAGAGGTACCAATATGGAGAGGGCCAACAGAGATTATTCATAATGGGGAAGGGAATGGAAAAAAATGGATTTATAGAAAGAGACTGATACAGCATAAAAAAACCCAGTAAGACCACCAAAAAATTCCACCATGGCTAAACAACAACAAAAAAGTGGTTAGAGACCAAAAGACATCCTTTAGAAATTGGAAGTCAAATCCTAATTAGGAAAACAGAAAGGAGCATAAACTCTGGCTAGTCAAGTGTAAAAGTATAATTAGGCAGGCCAAAAAAGAATTTGAAGAACAATGATCAATAAACACAAAAACTAACAGCAATTATTTGTAACTACATCAGAATCCTGCCAAACCATCAGTGGGGCTATGGGACAATCCAGGTGCTAAAGGAGCACTCAAGGAATACAAGGCTGTTGCGGGGAAGCTAAATGAATTCTTTGCATCGGTCTTCACTGCAGAGGACGTGATCCTGGCAATTACAGGCCGGTAAGCCTAACTTCAGTACCAGGCAAATTGATGGAAATTAACAGTTAACACAAGGAAGTACTACTTCACACAACTCACAGTCAGCCTGTGGAACTCATTGCCAGGGGATGTTGTGAAGGCCAGAACAATAACTGGGTTCTAAAAAGAATGATATAAGTTCATGGAGGATAGGTCCATCAATGGCTATTAGCCAAGATGGTCAGGTATGCAAACCCATGGTCTCGGTGTCCCTAAGCCTCTGACTGCCAGAAGCTGGAATTGGATAACAGGGGACGGATTACTCGATAATTGCCCTGTTCTGTTAATTTCCTCTGAAGCATCTGGAACCGGACACTGTCAGATTAGACCTGGGACAGATGGACCAGGGGTCTGACACCTGCTTTTCTTATGTTCTTAGGCTGGTATTCATTTATTTATACAGTTTTATAAGTAGGCATTGCATTTCACAGAGATGTGAGAGAAGAAGGTCCCCTTCCTGAGCATCTTACAGTCTAAGAAGGGCTTGATTGTGCCATTTAAACACAGCCCATAGTGACACTGGCACAGAAGGAGTCCTGGCAGGGGGTGGCACTTAGTCTCAGAAAGGAGAATTCCTCCCAGAAATAATGGGTGTTCAGAGGCTATGCGCTCCCTGCTACAGTTTTTTGAGAGGTGAAGCTTACTACCCCCTGAGCAACAGAATACCAGCAGAAAATAGGGAGTTCTACGCAGGGATTTAAAAGAGGCAAGCAGAATACAGCTATTGTCATGGAAAAAGACACCAGGGCACGAAGGGCAGGAGGAGACAAAGGGTCTGATAAGGCAAGAGGGGTGGGACAGAATATTGGGAATGAGAGGGTGAGTAGACAAAAGAAACTAGGGCTAGATGTAGTGCCATTTTTTCTTCTTCATGAAAAGGCTTTCACCATCCACTTCATCAACAGGCTTAACCTTTTCTCTGGCTATACAAGACAAAGTAAGGGCAAAGGACTGTGGTCTGGAGGGCCTTACGTTAACATAAATAGAAGCAGAAATAAATCCCTTTGTGAAAAACAAAAAGGGATCCTTCATAATTTTACTCTAGTTTGTAAATATTGCACCAAACATACTTTTCTGTGAATTCACAATATAATTTCCACTGCAGCCTGTCAAGTGTTTTTCCAGCATTTAACATTACGTAAAATGCATAGCTAGATTGCAAGGTTAGTCCGACGTATAATTTCAAAGGATTTATGACTTGTCAGCTAAATAACAGTTTCATGTAATACTCGTCTCTTCTGGGCTCTAAGGTTTTCAGTACTCACTCTCATCTTTGGCTTTGATTTAAGAGAGACAACATCTTAAAACTGACATTGAGGACAGACTTGAGAAGTTATGAGGCAAAGATTAAAGAAGGAATGATTTTAATATGTAATTTTAAGAACTCACAGAGAACACTTCCTGCAGAGAAAAAAAACCCACAGAAGAGAGCATGGGGAGGGGAGAATCTCAAACCATTTAATTGGGGTTTGCTCCAAGCACAATAAAAGGGGAGGGATTGGACTCCAGAACCTGGGGTGCCTCCAAAATTCACATGGGTTCCCATCCAGATAGAGTAATATTTATTAACATTTTCAGTGATTTACTTCTGATTGGGGAAAAGAATAATACTCATCCTTCCAGTCCCACTTTCAACACTTCCTCCCTGTCCATTCACAAGTCTTCAGGATCCTGGCCATGGAGCTACCTGAAACAGCCCCTTCTTGAGGGAAGAATGTGGTATGTGCATATACAGTCACGTGTACATGCAGTTCTATGGGGAATAGCCCCCCCGCCCCGCCCCAATCTAGTGCCCAAACAACAGTCAAAAAAGTATCAAAATACATGAAGGTTGCTCTCTTTAAAAGTTTATAAAATTCCAATCTAAATTAAACTGTGTCCAGGACTTTTTTATAAACAAAACAAAACGTGACACTATCAAGATCAAGGACAGGGGGTTTCTTGCCAGAGGTGTGCAGTACACTTTAGAGTATAAGTAACTGGAAAACCTCAGAGTGAGAGCAAATTTGCAGTATGCAGCCTAATGAGGATCATTTGTATGAGTATAACAATCACAATAAAATGACAGAGGAAAAACTCGTTCTTTACCAAACCATGTCCCTCACTTTGCAGCCCATCTTGCTTTGAGATTGTGTTTTTAACCCTGTCCCGCCATTTTACATTTTGCCTCAAAACACAGGAACCCAGCTCATGGTGTTTTTATATCACGCCAAGATCTCCAACACACTCTCAATTGAAAATGAGCCAATTAAGTATGACAGTAAAACATCTCACCAACTCTCCCCAAATGTTCGTGTCTGTAACATACATACTGGTGTGACCACGGTGGACAGAAGGCAATTGCGGGGGGAAAATGAGAGAGAGAGAGGTTATTCTGAAGATACTCCTAAACCTGCTGAGGCCATTTCAGCTCTGATTGATGCAGTGAACCATAGCTCTGCCAAACAAAATGAAGGCTAAGTAGTAGCAGAAAAGTGATTCCAGTAGTTTGAGAGAAGCAAAAGCAGTGCTCCCACACCACAGGCATGGTGGAATTGCAAGGAACAAGGAGAAAGGGAAGGGAGGAAGGCTAGCACAGAGGGAGTGAGAAGTAATGGGATGGGGGAAGATGTGAAATGTGCTAATGGTGGTGTCAACTCTGAGACCCACAGTTTAAGACTCTTAGTTGGTGTAAATCAGTGTGGCTCCACTGACTTAAATTGAGCTACACCCCCTTACACCTGCTAAGGTTTTGGCCCTATATACACCTCATTCTACAGCAATGACAAGTTGAGAGGTAGGTTCATAACGGTTATATTTATTAGCTGCATCAGTAACAATGAATATGTAACGCATTCAAAAGAACTCTTCAAATGAGATCTTTATGGCTCTAACATTATGTTGCACAAGTTATTAAAATATTCTAACAGGTTGATTAGCCCTCTGTAATGGTGCCCATCTATTATTAATAAAGCAATCATAATTTGAGTCCTAATTCTAAATTAATTCATTAGTTGAATGAAGAATTAAACAAAGATGAAGAGAGAACCATTTTGGCTCCATTAACAGAGCTGAGCAGAAAAAGCTTTTCTAAAGCTAGAATATATTTATTGTGATATTTGCCAAGTGAAATAACCACACTTTATGACTGAGGACTTTCAGCAGGTTAATTTATGCCAATGAACTAGGGCTGTCAAGCAATTTAAAAATTAATCACGATTAAAATGCTGTTAAATAAAATAATACTATTTATATAAATATTTTTGGATCTTTTCTATGTTTTAAAATATGTTGATTTCAATTACAACACAGAATACAAAGTGTACTGTGCTCATTTTATATTTATTTTTATTATAAATATTTGTATTGTAAAAATAAAAAATAGTATTTTTCAATTCACTTAATACAAGTACTGTAGTGCAATTTCTTTATCATGAAAGTTGAACTTACACATGTAGAATTATGAACAAAAAAAACTGCATTCAAAAATAAAATAATATAAAACTTTACAGCCTACTAGTCCACTCAGACCTACTTCTTGTTCAGCCAATCGCTCAGACAAAAAAAAAGTTTGTTTACATTTGCAGGAAATAATGCTGTCCGCTTCTTGTTTACAATGTCATCTAAAAGTGAGAACAGGCATTTGCATGGTACTGTTGTAGTCGGCATTACAAGATATTTACATGCGCTAAAGATTCATATGTCTCTTCATGCTTCAACCACCATTCCAGAGGACATGCGTCCATGCTGATGATGGGTTCTGCTTGATAGCGATCCAAAGCAGACCAACGCATGTTCATTTTAATTATCTGAGTCAGATGCCACCAGCAGAAGACTGATTTTTGTGTGTGTGTGTGTGTGTGTGTGTGTGTGTGGTCAAATATGCAGTGAAAGTGTTCTTAAAATGAACAACATGCTGGGTCATCATCCGAGACTGCTATAACATGAAATATATGGCAAAATGCACATAAAACACAGAGCAGGACACATACAATTCTCCCCCAAGGAGTTCAGTCACAAATTGAACAGATTATTTCTGGTACTTCTGAGGGAGGTTTAGATTGGATATTAGGAAAAACTTTTTCACTAAGAGGGTGGTGAAACACTGGAATGCGTTACCTAGGGAGGTGGTAGAATCTCCTTCCTTAGAGGTTTTTAAGGTCAGGCTTGACAAAGCCCTGGCTGGGATGATTTAACTGGGAATTGGTCCTGCTTCGAGCAGGGGGTTGGACTAGATGACCTTCTGGGGTCCCTTCCAACCCTTATATTCTATGATTCTATGATTCTATGATTTCTTTAACGAGCGTCATCAGCACGGAAGCATGTCCTCTGGAATGGTGGCCGAAGCATGAAGGGGCATACAAATGTTTAGCATATCTGGCACGTAAATACTTGGCAATGCCGGCTACAAAAGTGCCATGCGAACGTCTGTTCTGACTTTCAGTTTACATTGTAAATAAGAAGCAGGCAGCATTATCTCCTGTAAATGTAAACAAACTTGCTTCTTTTAGTGATTAACTGAATGAGAAGTAGGACTGAGTGGACTTGTAGGCTCTAAAGTTTTAGATTTTTTGTTTTGTTTTTGAATGCAGTTATATAACAAAAAAAAATCTACATTAGTATGTTGCGCTTTCACAAAGAGATTGCACTACAGTACTTGTATGAGGTGAATTGAAAAATACTATTTTATCATTTTTACAGTACAAATATTTGCAATAAAAATAATACAAAGTGAGTACTGTACACTTTGTATTCTGTGTTGTAATTGAAATCCATATATTTGAAAATGTTGAAAACATCCAAACTATTTAATAAATTTTAATTGGTATTCTATTGTTTAACACTGCTATTAAAACTGTGCTTAATTGGGATTCATTTTTTTATCACAATTAATTTTTTTTGAGTTAATCGTGTGAGTTAACTGCAATTAATCAACAGCCCTACAATGAACCCATCATATTTCCTCATTAACTTTTAAGTCAAGTCAAGACAACAGAATTAGTAGCAGGCAAACCTCAAAATGTTTGGAGGTTTTGCTTGTTCTTTGTGCATTTATTCATCTATTTGTTCTGGAAACTGGGCTGGAAACCAGCTCTTTCTTAGAGAAAGTGCAAAGAGCACATCAGTTGAAATACTCACTAAACAAACAAGCAACATCTGCCCTTTTTGATTTACATAAAATTCAAAAGCCATTTTCCTCTTTTAACAAAAATTAAGAAAATTCAGAAAGAAAAGAGTTAAAATAGTTATTAGAAACTGTATGTAAAACAGGACTAAAATAACTTTCAGAAAAAATCTGAGCACTGGATACTCAAGACATTCGAATTTTATGTTCAGATACCAACCTTAACTCTACCCTTATGTATCCATGCATCTTCCACCTAAAGATGAGACACCTTTACTTATATATGTTACCCTATATAGATTTATGATAAGGACTACAGACCATCAGCCATATTCATTTCCACACACTGGCAGGTGAACTACCACCGCCTTATGAAGATGACAAATTCAACTCTCCACTGTCTTGCTATTGAGTTAGAGACCACAACATCTTGAATTGTACCCTTTGCAATAAGTCCAGAGACCACATTTACTTCATCCACCATATCATTGTGGACCAGAGACACCAACCTGCTTTACTTGTCTTCTTCGTGTAGGCTGGAATATCTTCTTAATAAGGAAGAGAGACCCAATCAATACAAACAGTCCAAACATCCACCATTACAACAAACCATCCAGCCATGTTCTGGAGCTGATTTGGGATTGTATAGTGAAGAAGGCTGTTTCTCTGTAAGGCCCTGTTTCAGTTGTTTCAGGAGTTTGCAGGTGTGTAGTGAATGAGGCACGGGATGGCAGGAAGAGAAAGGATTCTCCCACGGTTCAGGAAGTTGAATGCTGCCCTGTAGAACTGGATTCTGTCCCTGCCTCTGCCACAGAGTTCCTATGTATGGCTGGGGAAGCCACTTAAGCCAAACTTTTCACAGGTGATCACTAACTGTGTGTTCTTTATTTTCTAGGCGCCCAATTAGATACCCTGGGGTCAGATTTGCAGAAGTGCTGAGCACTCACTGATTCAACTGGGGTCACTGGAAGCTGTATTTTGAACACAGAGAGTGCTGCATGGTGCTAAGTACGCTGGAAAATAAAGTTGTAGTCATTTCTAATTGGGCACCCCAAATTTGACCTTAATTTCTCTGTGCCTCAGTTCCCCATCTTTAAAATGAGAATAATAATACCCCCTCACTTCATGGGAATGTTATGAAGATAAATTAATTCATGTTTCTGAAGATTTCAGACACTATACTATATCTTGGAGCAAAAAATAATAATTCTGTATTGAGAGCAGGGTTTGAATAGTGTGGAGTAAATAAGGCCAGGGGCCAGATACTGAACAATGAGGATAAAACAAAATATTGAATAGCTGCTTATTAATTAGCATTGCCAATCCTGCATGCTGAATGAGGCAAGGGTCACGTAGAAAAAATAAATATATGATCATGTCATTAAAGGCTGTATCTTAATGCATATGGCACAAGGGGCCAAATTAAAGTTACACAGGCAACTCTTAATTCTGGCATTTCCTAACTTTTGAGTGTTTGAACTTGCAACTTTACCATTCTTTGAATGGATTTTTAAAGTGATGCATGCTATTTATTTATATAACTTATGTATGTCACACACCCCAAAGCGCCACATACACTTCACTCATGCCCCCTTCCTCATGAAGGGTTGAGGCAATCTGGTACATATGTGGGTCCTGCTCAACAGCCCCCTTTTGCCTCAAGCAGCACAAAACTTACAGCTTCATCTTGCCTCCTTCCTTGATCAAGTGTCTCTCATGTCAGACATCAAGTCATGAGACATAGTCTAAGTGGGATGAGATAGTCCCAGAACCCCTCTTGTTCCTCTTCCCAGGGATTCTCAAACTCTTCCATAGTGCAGATAACATCTTAACAGACAAACTGTCCTATGGACTCTTCCCCCCATGATGACTACGGATACAATTTTGCTATGGCACAGTCACGGTGAAAATAGAGAATTTCATGCTATGGTCCCAGCCACAGGCGCCAACTTTTTAATATGCTGGAGGGGTGCTCCCCCCGGGTCTGCCCCAGGCCATGGCCCACTCCACTGCTTTCCCCAAGGCCCCACCTCTGTCTCGCTCCATCCCCACTCCACACACTGGCAGGTGATCTACCACCACCTTATGAAGAAGAGAAATTCAACTCTCCACTGTCTTGCTATTGAGTCAGAGACCACATCATCTTGAAATGTACCCTTTGCAAGAAGTCCAGAGACCACATTTACTGCCCCACCTCTTTTCTTGCCGTTCCACCCCCTCCCCTGAGTGCGCCCTGCCCTCGCTACTCCCACCCAGTGCCTCCTACATGCGGTGAAACAGCTGATCGTGGCAGGCGGGTTGCACCGGGGGGGGGGAGGGGGGAGGAGGTGCTGATTGGCAGGGCCACCGGCAGGTGGGAGGCGCTGGGAGGAGTGGGGGGCACTGCTAGGAGAGCTGCTGGTGGGTGGAGTCAGCACCTATGGTCACAGCAACAAAATACTGGGTCAACTACCCCAGATGAATAGTCCAATAGTTCGCTTTGATCTAGTCCTTTTTTGACACAGGACTAGAGCGAAGCAAACTAACGAACTGTTAACGTGCAACAGTTGAATGAAATGAACTAATGAACTGTTCTTATGGACCTTGCTGCAACACATTAACTGCTCGTTAGATTGCTTTGATCTAGTTCCAATTTCAGAGAAGACTAGATCAAAGTGAATTAAACTGTTAATGCACCATAGTAGGGTCCATATAAATGGCAAAATTCACAGGTTCTGTGACAGTGGTGACCACCATGACATAATCTTCTCCTTAAAGATCCCATAATATCTCCATAGCAAATACAGCATTTGCTTCCGGGGAGGGTGGGGGGGTGGAGGATTTATATACATTGCTGTGTTTAGTATGAAATTTTTTGGCCTCTATGAAAAAGTAATTTCACTCAACTTTTCAAATATATTGCATCTGTCCCTAACCCTAACCCAACGTTCTCTTTCTCTCACTTAAAAAAAAAAAAAAAAAAAAGAGGGGAGCCAATACTACGTGACCAGCTAGCTCTCAGCAGACAGTCGGAAAGTTTTGCCCAGCTCACAGTTTGGGAATCTCTGCTCTGACCAATCAAACTGTTCCGCACATTGCATTGGCAGCAGGCAGCTGTCTGTGAACAATCAGTTGTTCACCACTTGCTAACTTCTGTGGGCTGTCTCCAGTACGGGGCTCAAATCCCAAGGATATAGGGATCTGTCTCGTCTCCCTTAAACTCCTGATGTGTAATGGAGAAACCCAGGAGCCAATATTGGCTGGTAGGGAGGTTGCAAGTTCTCATTCAATTAAACAGCATACAAGGAATATACGTACACACAAACAGAGCAACTGGGGAGGATCTCTAACATGCAGGTAGATGGTGGATGGGAATATGAAGCAGACTTCAGGTTAGAGCTGGAAGCTTACTTGGAGTGTCAAGTTTTCATTCTTTTTATTACTTCTTATTATAGAGGCCCACTTTTTGTATACTAAGTACCTCAGAGAAAGCCCAAAGAAACCAGTTCCATGCTACAGAAAGCTTCCCATCTATGGGGTCTATCAGGCTAAATATAGGGACAGTCCTGTGCTGGGGGCAGTGCAGAACAATGTCACCCCAGAGGAGTTCCGGGAGGAATTTGGTCTCAGGAAAAGCAGACGTGCAGAGGGATCATGTTTGCTGCTATATCCCCTCAGATAGAAAAATCATACTCCTCCTTAGTACCAATGAATCAGAGAATGGAGCCATAGCTCACTTCCTCCCCCCATCTTTTGGAGTGTCTTGCACCCCAGCAAAAACAGAGGGTCTGCAGGGCATGTCTGGCTGCTGAGCAGAAGTGCAGCAGCAGCATCTGGCTCCCTTATGAAGCATTCAGGCACAGTCTTGGAAACAACAGACAGGTGAGTACAACAGCATGCACTAGCATGTGGACAGCTGTGGAGGAGCTCAGGTTACAGAGGTGTAACTACATGGTTGCTCAGTTAAGCATACATCTGTCCGGGTTGTCCAGGTGTCAGGGTTTGCTCATGTCTTTTAAAGAAGTGTTAATATATTTTTTTTATTTTTGCAGTTGATGCTGCAGAAGTGAGTATTTACAAAATGATCTGAGTGGGGCGAGGGCAGAGACCTGAACAGCTTTTGAAATGCCGCCATAAGAACAACAGGCATCATGAGCAAAGATACCGGTGCGTCCGGGAGGAGAAGGAAATGCTATTGAGTCTTGTGTATATGGGAGAGCAGTGGGGTTGGAAAGGACTTATTTTCTTAAAGCTATATCATTCTACCAAAGTCAAAGTCTATATTAACCTTTTGTTGTTGTTGTCGGGGAATAGTCTCTTTAATACAGACAAAAGAGCAATTACCTAGCCACATAGGACCAGAAACAGGCACTGGCTCAGAAGCTCTTGCCTTATTGTGCTGTGTTTGTACAACAGCTAGGACACCAGGAGCCTGGTCCAGGAGCCTCTGCTGGCACCACTTCCACCACAACACACATGCATAATAATAAATGTCTTGTTCTCCTTGAGGATTACATTGCCACATCCAGCCTTTTTTTAAGCAGCCAGTAAAAAGTTGAGAGGATTTTTTTTTTTTTTACAGTGGTTATAAATTTTCAGCCTTGAGTCCCCATTGCATAATGCAGCAGCGACTCAGGCTCATGTTCGATATGATAGTAGAGGTACCGAGAAATTAGGAGTTACAGAAAGGGTTGCCTCTATTAGCATTTGGTTAACGTGCTTCACGCTGTTAATCCCTGACCCCATTCTGCTAATACATTACTTTCAAATTTGGAATGTCAGGATTAGCTTTAAGAGCACCCATTTTAGTGAGGAAAATTTCATTTGGGCTTTTACTGCAAGTGACAGAAGTGAAATGTGAAGAGATAAGTTATTTTTTATGGTATTCAGGTATCTGATTTTTCTCTTACTTTCTGCAGTACTGTAGAAATAGTTTAATGTGCAAAGTCTGCTGCCATGAAAGAAGCACAAGGCAAGACATATCTAATAAATCAGATAACTTTGCATAAACAAATGAGTGGATTTTTGTTAACTTTTTTAAAAAGACAAGTAAACAATTAAGTACATTCATAGTGATGTACAACATTGCAAGGAAGGGAAGTACAGCAAATATAGGTAGGTATTTGGGAGCCCTCTCAAAGAGACAGATAGAAAGTTGGCCAATTTGAAAAATGCCAGCTGTACTACAAGATCCTTGGTTCTTTTGAGGCTGCTTTGCATCTCTTTGGTGGTACAAAGCATCCTAAAGACTTGTCTACACACACAGTTGTACTGGCTTCAGTTAAGGTGAAACGTTAAACAGATTTAGTTAAACCACTGAAAAGGCTATGTGGTCACTTATTTCAGTTCAAACCAGGATTATTTTGGTTTCGCTTAAATCAATTAGGAACAGGTTTAAATTTAAGCAAAATAAGCCATTCTTACACTAAAATAAGAATATCTATATAGGGTTTCAGATGATTTTAACAAAATAATTTAAACAGAGTGTGTACAAGTTTGTGTGGAGACAAGGCCATAAAGCCAGCATCTACTGGCCACCTGGGAATTCCCCTGGGATAGGGGAATCCATGGTTGGTGTTGGGAAAGTATAGTGCAGGGGTAGGCAACCAAAGGCGGCACACGAGCTGATTTTCAGTGGCATTCACACTGCCCAGGGCTCTCAGGGCCTCTGCTGCTGGCCTGGGGTACTGGCCATCGGCCCCCTGCCAGCCGGGTTCCATCTGCTGGCCCCACTCAGCCTGCTGCTGGCCCTGGGTCCTGGCCACTGGTCCTGGGGGCTCTGCTGCTGGCTCGGGGTACTGGCCACCGGCCCCCTGCCAGCCGCGGTTCTGTCCGCCGGCCCTGGTCAGCCCGCTACCGGCACCGGGTCCTGGCCACTGGGCTGGGGGGCTCTATTGCCGGCCTGGGGTCCTGGTCGCCGGCCTAGGGCTCTGCAGCCACCCCCCGCTGTGGTCCACTGGCCCTAGCCTGGGGTAGTGAGGGGTGCAGACAGGGCCAAGAGGGGGCACAGCTCAGCACCCCCACCTTAAAAATTGTTCCAATGCCACTGTGCTGGGATATTTTTAAGTCCTGATTTACTGCTTACATCACTGTCACACCACGTGGAACAGCGCACTGCATTTGATGTTGAGTTTAGAATGTACATGCAAGAACTGGAATCAGAATTTTCTGACAGATTTCAAGATTTCCAGCGATTTGGCCCAATGCTTTCTTTTCTAATTAAACCTGAAAAGTTCAACGAAAGCGACTTTATTTCAGTGGATGGGTGTTGAAGATTTCGAAATGCAGCTCATTCAGTTAAAGAGCTCAGAATTGTAGGCATCAAAGTTTGGAGATCTGCGAAGTGCACTTGAAGCTACGGAGATCATGGGGCCTCTATTCTGACCTGCTGGACACTTCTGCCAGTGTAATTTAAATGTTTGAAGAAAATTGTGTTTGCAATGCTTTCAGCATTTGGATCCACATACCTGTGTTAACAGGTATTTTCACACATGAAATCTGTCCCTCTCAGAGCCAGTTAACAACTGATCACTCAGAAGCTTGTGGGCAGCTTAAAGTACTCAGATATGGGCCAGACATTGGAAAACTCAGAAAGGAAAAGCAAGGGCAAGGATCACACTAAACTGATAAGATCTGCATTTTAATTTAGTTTTAAATGAAGCTTCTTAAACATTTAAAAAATCTTACTTCCTTTACATTACAACAATAGTTTAGTTATATATTATAGACTTACAGAAAGAGACCTTCTAAAAATGTTAAAATGTATTCCTGGCACATGAAACCTTAAAATAGAGTGAATAAATGAAGACTCCGCACCCCACTTCTGAAAGGTTGCTGACCCCTGGATAGTGGCTCCTACACCACTCTCTCTCCTGACCCCAGCCATTACTAGCCACTTTTGCACCCTCTTCTTCTCCTACCCAAGCTGTTCCAGGTACCACCAGCCAATCCTGAGGATCTGGTCCAATAGATTTAAATGAATCTCTCATTTAAATGAACATTTGATAAAAGAAAGCCGTTTTATGTTAGTAGTTTATGAAACACCATAGAGCTTAGAAATTCTGCATTCCCTGCGCACACAAGCCCCCACTGGGCCAAACTGAAGAAGTGACACCAAATGTGTAAGTTACAAGGAGGGCCAGTTGACATAACTCATGCTGAGGCAATGTAACAGCAGAGAAACGTAACTAACGGGAGACCATAAGAAAGCACAGAGCAGGGGAGGCCAATTTGTGGCTCCGGAGCCACATGCAGCTCTTCAGAAGTTAATATGCGGCTCCTTGTATAGCCACCGACTCCGGGGCTGGAGCTACAGGCGTCAACTTCCCAACTGCTCAACCCCTGGCTCTGCCACAGGCCCTCACTCCACCCCTACTCCACCCCTTCCCGCCCCCTCCCCTGAACCTGCCGTGCCCTCGCTCCTCCTCCCCCTCCGAGCCTCCTGCACGCCACAAAACAGCTGATTGGGAGGTGAAGGGAAGGAGGAGACAGTGCTGATCAGTGGGGCAGCCAGTGGGTGGGAGGCGCTGGGAGCAGAGCAGAGGTGAGGGGGAGATGATTGGCAGGGCTGCTGACGTATTACTGTGGCTCTTTGACAATGTACATTGGTAAATTCTGGCTCCATCTCAATCTCAGGTTGGCCACCCCTGGCATAGAGTAAAGCAGATGAGAAAAGGCTGGAAAGATTTCAGAGCTCCCTGTCACCCCAATAGCCTTGAATGGAGCCCCCCAAAATACTGAAGCTGGTTCCTTAAAACTGTAATAAAAAACTCTCAGACGGGACTGAATAACCTCCATTTGTTTATGCTAAAACAGTTCTAATTGCAACTCCTGTGTTTTTACAGTTGCATAAAAATAGATTTATATCCTGATCCAACCCCCCACTGAAGCCAAGCGGAGCTTTGCCACTGGGTTTTAGAATGGCAGGTTCAGTCTCAATATTTCAGCCAGCATTTGCCATATGAAACATCAGCTCTCTGTAATATCAACCGTCAGAAATTATCACTGCCGCTATCATTTCTCAGGAACAGCTCGCTGAATAATTATGAGAGAAGCTATTTACTTAGTAAAATTTGAAAAATGACGCACCTGCTTGCCTTTTCATTAAGCTGACTTCTGGTACGTAAATGGCATATTTCAGCAGCTCTCCTTGTCTTCAGGAAATAACAGCCCAGAACAGAGCAGTACATTTTCTAACAGAGCACTGTGACAAAATTCCTCCTCTGCCTTGGTGGGTCCTGCGCTTATTCGCGGATTTTCTTGCCTCAGAGGTTCACGGCAGCCCTCAGTTTGGCCCCTTTCGCGGTTCAAATCTGCCGTTCACTCAGTTAGCCTCATCACTGGCCAGCATGGGGAAAAGGAAGAACAATAATCCCTGCAGTCTCTGGTGATCCACCTAGTGGATCGGGGAACAGGCCAGAGACCTTCCCCTCTGGTGGAACCCACCGTCCAGTTCAAGTAGGGAGTTGGGGGGATGGAGGGATGGGGGGAACCCGGGCCCACGCTCTACTCTGGGTTCCAGCCCAGGGCCCTGTGGATTGCAGCGGTCTACAGTGGCTCCTGTAACTGCTGCATGACAGCTACAAGTCCCTGGGCTACTTCCCCATGGCCTCCTCCCAACACCTTCTTTATTCTCACCACAGGACCTTCCTCCTGGTGTCTGATAATGCTTGTACTTCTCAGTCTTCCAGTAGTACGCCTTCTCACTCTCAGCTTCTTGAGCCTCTTGCTTCCAACTCCTTGCACGCACTACAAACTGAAGTGAGCTCCTTTTTAAAACCCAGGTGCCCTGATTAGCCTGCCTTAATTGATTCTAGCAGCTTCTTGATTGGCTGCAGGTGTTCTAATCAGCCTGTCTGCCTTAATTGTTTCCAGAAAGTTCCTGATTGTTCTGGAACCTTCCCTGTTACCTTATCCAGGGAAAAGGGACCTACTTAACCTGGGACTAATATATCTGCCTCCTATCACTCTCCTGTAGCCATCTGGCCTGACCCTGTCACAGCGCTTACTTCTACAAATTTAGGGCTTTACACATGACTTACCCTAATTCATGTAGCCAGTAACTTGCTCTGGGACACCACTCCTGGATTAGAGGAAAATCACTTAGGACTCATTTACACAAGGAAGTTACTCTAAGGTAAGATAGGGTTTGAATTAAAAACACAGTAACTACTCCGTACTAACTCCTCATGTTAACACTCTTATTCCACACTAAGAGTGCCTTTGTATACTTTCACTTAATGCCCTTTTAATGTGTAAGAGTATTAGTGTAGAGTAGCACTTATAGCTGTTCTGCACTAGATACTCTGAGCTTATTCCTCATGTAGACAAGCCCTTACTCCCTCTGTGTCCCAATTCTCTCCCTCTGTTCTGCAGGCATGTTGTGAACCTTCATTCAGGTTTTAAAGATACTTAGATGAAAGTTGCAAAGAACTGTTGAGTTCAGTACTACTGCACATCAAAATTCAGTTTTTACATCACGTTTCTTGCATGTGACAATGATTCATTTAGAAATTCTTTGGTCAAGCTGAGTTCTTTGGGGACTAACATCTGGGTTAAGTTGTGAAGTGTTAGAAACTCAAACAATGGAACAATTTCCTCACTGATTTAACACCGCAGTCCATGAGGTGGCACAGGATTCAAGCCAGCATAGAATCTGGCTGTCTATATACAATATTTCCTCATTTACAAAGTTCACAGGCAAAAGTTATACCAGGTTTTTGGTTTCCAGCCTCAAGGTTTCAGAAATTGAGTCATGCTGTTAAAAAAAATATTTTTTTTTAAAAAATCTCTGGGTTTTAAAAGATAGTACATTTAGGATTCTTTTCAGTTGCCTGGTTTTTGAGCCTTTCAAATTCACTTTTTTGAGCTTTTCTCTGGAACCATGAGGGCTAGAAACTTCCTT
The DNA here is from genome assembly GCF_965140235.1 of Caretta caretta. NCBI lineage: Eukaryota > Metazoa > Chordata > Testudines > Cheloniidae > Caretta > Caretta caretta. Next base: position 159,060,741 of record NC_134207.1, read on the forward strand.
TTTTTTTTTTTTAAGAAGATGAAAGCTGAAATTCTCATTCAAATCAATTGACTCCAGGAGATGAAGCCTTAAGAATACATCAGATATTATGAAAGTCATCAACAATGAGGTTCTCACCTGGAGAAAAAATATTAGTGCTGTTTTTTGTTTTGAACTTTTTATTAAGACAAAGTTATGATAAAACATTAACATACTATATTGTGCATTACTTATTTAGGATCAGGCTAATATTCAAAGAACCTGGCTAAAGATTCTGGCTTGCTGGCTGGGGAGCCCCCCCTCCTCTGATTAAATTAGAAAGAATGATCATATTTCTAAATATCTATCCTTCTTTTGGTGCTTCTCTTGTGTATGTATTGTCATGAAAGCTTTTCCATTACAAGGACTGTCCATAATTTACTATACGACAATTCTGTAGGAAGAGGGTCATGCATTTCCAGTAATGTACAATACAAAGTCCAGCTGCTAACAATAAAAAAATAAGTTGATGTTCTGTTTAAATATAGATCCTCTACTGAAGCATTAAATAAGCAGGTCAGGGATCTCTAGGAAAGCAGAAAGCATTTTGTGATAATGTGAATCTCTCTAATTTCTTCTCCAAACAATTTAATTCTTGTGCACAACCATCACATGTGCAAGTATGCTCCCTTTCACTGCAACCCCTCCAACTAGCAAATATGAGAGACCCTCCCTACTAGCAAATATATGATGAATCTTAACTGGAGACAAATGCCATCTATACAGTAGTTTATAAAAATTTTCTTTGCAAGCTACACAAATTGAAGATGTATATCCCCTTTCCCATATAGAAATCCACTCATCCAGATCAATTTCTTTGTCCAATTCCCTCTCCCACTTTTTCCTCTGGGTTGTTCTCATAATATCTTTTCCCATCAAAATTGTATATATCTTAGAAATTAAACCTTTTGTTCCAGCTTGTTCTTGGGTCAACTCCTCATATGTAGTTAAAGGTCTAGACAGAGCTGCCTCACATCCAGATTTCACAATAAAATGTTTGACTTGTAAATATTGAAAAGGAGGGATTTTTACATTATTTACATAGCTCTTGGTATGATTTCAAATCAGGATCCAGAAACAGCTGTCTGAATTGAGCAAACTCAGCTCTTACCACAACAAATAGTCATTTTGATATATCCTGGGGATAAATTCCTGATTATTAAAGTAACTAAGAAAGAGGGCCTCAGTGACAGGAATTTAGAAAATTTGTCCAAAACTGCTACGGTGGGATGGATGGATGGTGTTTTTAAAAAAAAATTGGTGACCTAAATTTCTTTTTAACCCAACAATTACTATGACCAGCTATATTTGGGTTCCAGTTTTGGTCGAGCTTATGCAGTATTTGGAGAGTCTATTGTTAACTCAGTTGATCACATCTTTTAATTGTGATGCATAATAAGCCACGTTAGGGAAAGGTAGTCGACTCCTCTCTGTAGGCTTAGAACTCACCCTTTATCTTTTATGTTTCCATACAAATTTTAACAATACATCCTGCCATGCTTTTAATGTCATCTCAGGGATGCAGTGAAATAAAAATAGTAATTTTGGAAAGAGACTCATCTTTAACAAGGCTACAACACCTTGCAAAGACATTTCATAGTTATTCCATTCCTCCAACTCTTACTACTTTATTGCACATTGGAGGGCATTTTACTTTAAAAAGATTTCTATTTTTCTCCACAATATTTATTCCTAACTAAAGGGTTGAAGAAAAACTGTTGTCAGCTACATAAATATAAATGGGTAAAGGAATCTGTAAAGTATTTAGGAATAAATATTGTGTTGTGTGTTTTTAATGGAAATGCAAGAATTACCTAGAGGAAATCAGTATCTTTAATTAACCTCCATCTCTTTCCCCTCCCAAAAGTTCCCGACACTTCCTCTGCTCCAGGGAGACTCAGACCACTCTTAACCCTACCTTTTCTTTAACTTTTATCAGCTTGAGAAAGAGAAAAGGAAGGTTACTTATCTTACAGTAAACGAGTTCTTTGAGATGTGTTGTCCCTGTGTGTATTCCACTGCCATGTGCCTGAGAAAATAAGATTTTTCACTACCTGGGGTTTGTTGGCCTGTGACAGGCCCTGTGCCTCCTTGTGCTCTGAGCCGAGGGCACAAGGGTAGGCATGGACCAACCACCTCTCCAGATCACCTTCTCTACTGTGAATCACTTTCGGAAAGGTTCTGAAGCAGAGTGGAATACAGATAGGGAGAATACATCTCAAAGAACTCCAGTTATTGTAAAGTAAATCTTTTTTTCAAGTGATGGTCCCTATGGGTATTTCACCATGGGTGCCTCTCAAACAGTATTTAATGAGTAGGAACCATGCAGCAACACAGACCACAGGACTGCTGTACCAAAAGAGGCATCTGCTGAAGAAGCTTGGGCCAGGCTGTAATGTTTTGTAACGGTATGCTCACAGAACCCCACGTTGCAACTCTACAGATCACTAGGAGTGAAACACCCTAAAGAGAAGCCATTGCAGTAGCTCGGGCTCTGGTTGAATGAGCACTCTCATTCTGAGGTGGAGGAGTCTCCGTCTGCTCATACCAAAGTAGGATGCAACCTGAAATCCATTTAGAAAGTCCCCGTGAGATTACTTCTCCTTTCAGCTGCCCAGCAATGGAAACAAAGAGTCTCAGATTTCCTAAAGGGTTTTGTCCTTTGCAGGTAGCAAGCTAAGGCTCAAAACATTCAGCGAATGTTCCTGTCTTCTCTGGTGGTGTGAGGTTTTGGGTAGAATATAGGTTGGTGTATGGCCTCATTTATGTGAAATTCAGAGGGAACACTTAGAATGAACTTGGGGAAGGACCTCAAAGAAACCTTATCCTTACAGAAGGCTGTGTAGCGAGGGACCTCCACAAGGGTGAGCTCACCTACACTCCTGGCAGAGGTGATAGCAGTCAGGAAGACCATCTTCAGAGACAGAAGAAGAACTGAGCAGGAGGCTAATGGGCTGAATGGAGATTCATAAGCATGGACAAAATTAGACTGAGGTTCAAGCAGGTGTTGGTTTCAGCAATGAAGTTAAGGTTTTTGAAAGGCCTTTCAAAAGCTTTATGGTCATAGCGTGCGCGAAGACTGAATAGTTCTCCACCAGGGGATGGAAGGCATCGATTGCTGTGAAATGCACACACATTGACTTGAGAGGTAGCCCTCACCTTGTTATGGAGAAGAGGTAGTCCAAGATGGTCAGGATCTCTGAGTCTTCTACAGGTACTTGATTGTTTTGGGACCAGATAGGAAATCTCTTCCATTAAGCTGCATAACATTTTATCAGAAAATTTCCTGCTATTACTGAGAATGGATTGTACCTCCTCCAAACATGACCTTTCTAAGCTCATCATCCATCCAAATATCAGCTGTCAGATGGAGGGATGCTGGGTTCCGATGAAAGGTCTTGCCTACGTCCCAAGTCAGCAGGTTAAGCAATGGCTGAACTTATATGTACAGACTTGGTGAACTCTGAAGAATGCTGCTCAACCAAAACTGCCTCAGCCAGCAGGGCACCACTAGAATTACTGACACTATCCTGCTTGATTTTCCTCAGGACTAGAAATAAGAGAGGGATAGATGGGAAGGCATATGTAAAAGGCTCCGAACACTGAACTAGGAGTGCATCTCCCTTGGAATTATGGCTGCGGGCTTCTAAGGAACAGTAGGGTGGGCATTCCTTGTTGTCTTGGGATGCAAAAAGTCATCCCATGCTGGAAATCCCTACTGTCAGGAGACATTCTGTACTACCAAGTCATGCAGTTCCCACTTGTGTTCCCTGTGGAAGGGCCTGTTGAGGCTGTCCTCATTTATAGGCCCATGCTCCGTTCAATACACACACACAACATTTATGTTTACATCTATCATGGGAAGAACAGACCCTGTAATCTCTCTTCTGTGAAGGAACTGACTGTCCCAAGATTGCTTTCTAACCTGTCTTTCGATCATGGATGTTCTGAAGACGTCAGCTTCAGAATGGGGGCAATATCTAACTTATCTCCTCATGTATCTCTAGTAGAACTAAGAGAATTAATGATTATTCTAGTTTGGTGACAACTGAAAAATCTGTAAAAAAAATTGCTTCGGGTTGACTCAAAGTGGATTATTTTTCTTGCCTAAATTAAAAAAATTAAACAAAATTCATTTGGAGTCAAATGAAATGTTTTATTTGACCCGAAAATTTTTGTATTTTTATTTTTCCATTTAGTTTTTGGGCATTTTTTACCCTTTTAAAAATAAATCTAGCTAAGTTTGAAACAAATAATTTTGAAATGAAAAGTGAAACTTTCTTTCTTTTTCCCCATTTTTTTTTATGGCCAAAACTATTTGCCGAATTCAACCCAAATTTACCTCAATCAATCAGACACTGCATTTTTCTGCAAATAAACTGAATTCAAAAAAATGATGTCCAGCTTTAATCTCTAGTACAAATCTTAAATATTATCTGGTTAGATGGAATGACCAAAACCCAAAGGGTAACTTTCTTCTGTTGGGGAATACCTCTATCTTTCCCTTATTGGTAGCTGGCAGTTCAGGAATAATCACAGCTTGGGCTTCCTCAATAGGCAGAGATAACTAACCAATCTCTTTATATGTCTTGTTGGAAACTGGAGGGAGAGGTATTTCTTCCCTCATGGTTTAAAGGGCTAAATGCCAGGAATTATCAACCGTATCAAGAAAAAAACCACATTGGGATCGTGCCTGAACAAGAACTGTGTAAGGACCCAAAGATGTGCCCCTGCACGTTTGGCTATTGTACACTGTGCACTATTGGTGAAACGTGTTTGCAATGCAGTAGTTTACTGCTGAAGTTGTGTATCAAATCCATTCTATAGGCCTCCACAAGAAAGCCTGTTTGTACTTTGAGCGAAGTAGGTAAGTTCTGTCAAGAATCACAGCGCTAACCAGCAGGGGTGCTGGAACAATTTGTATAGTGGGAGTACTGAGAGCCATTCAACCAAACTGTAAGCCCTGTATATGATGGAAATCACTTCAAGCCAGGGGGTACAACAGCACCCTCAGCACTCCTAGTTCCAGCACTTACACTAACCAGAATTTATTATAGTTTCAGTAGAATCTCAGAGTTACAAACAACTTTGGAATGCAGGTTTTTCATAATTCTGAAATGTTCGTAACTCTGAACAAAACATCATGGCTATTCTTTCAAAAATTTACAACTGAACATTGACTTAATACAGCTTTGAAACTTTACTATGAGGAAGAAAAATGCTGCTTTAAACCATCTTAATTTACTAGTTTACATTTAAAACACAGTACTGTACTGTATTTGCTTTTTTGGGGTGGGGGTTTCCGCTGCTGCCTGATTGCGTACTTCTGGTTCCAAATGGAGGTGTGTGGTTGACTGGTCAGTTCGTAACTCTGAGGTTCTATTGTATAACAGTGAAAAATTAGTAACCCCTTGGTCTGTGTTATATAATTTTTCACAGTATGTGAAGATATATGTTTATTTTCTAAAATCTCTAGTATACAGCAAAAAATTAACACCTTCAGACAATCCTGATGGCTAGCAGCCCACAAAGAACAGGAGAAGATGCCAATAATAAAACTGAAGGCAGCTGTCTGAACTTTAGTGTGGAATATCAAGCCAGAGATGAGTGGGCAGTATAACAGTATCAATCTCAAGGCCAAAATAATAGTCTTCCAACTACCACTAATTTAATCCTCTCTTTTTAAAAAAAAAAAAAAAAATCACCCACGTTTACCAATAAATATCAGCTTGCTGCCAAGAAACATAGTGGACCTAAAAGTGAATTGAATGACACAATGAATTCAATGACAGATATGCAGTCTTAATTGTAGCACACTGATTTTACCTAATAGTATGAGAATGCCTTGCAGTTCTTTAAGTTTAAAAGGCTTATGCTCAAAATGCTATGCTTAGCATTAGTCTTAAAAATAATCTTATTTTGAAAATAAAACGTTTTTAATCAATGTAGCTGTTAGGACATTGCCCCTTTAATAGGATGCTAAATTAGTAATAGCTATAACATAGCTTGTTTCTACTTGTTTTGAAATTTTAGACATCTAATCAATAGCTTCTATGGAGCAATGTTAAACTCAAGGGCAATTTGTAAGAAACTTGATTTTAATAAGAAGTTGAACATTTGGGCCAAATTTATCACTGTTCCAACTCAAATGAGCTCAGTGGAGTTACAACAGGCCCTCTGCAGGAATGGCCACAAAAAGGAATAATATCCAATCTTCAGCAAACATGGTCCAGAATAAAAAGAACTTATGACAAATTAAAGTGGAATACTGACATTCTGTTGTTGCTCTACATAAGTATGCTTTTAAAACTAAAGCCTATCTTGTGCTTCTACCTCTAAAATACACCCTGCATTCAACATAATTCAAAATTAACCTCACATTACACACACAGCAAGCATATTAGTATTTTCACTCAATTTTAGGTTATACTGCAGCTTCCATAACCATACAGGGGATTAACATTTTCCTTTGATTTATAAACGTTATTAGTGTCTGTTGGATACCTACATCGGCTGACCATTCAGATTCAGAGGAGAAAACAACACCTTTATATTAAGTGGAACCTGTACAAGAGAATCAAATTTGACCTGGTACCTGGACAAGTGTGCAAGGAACCTCTCCTTTTCTAGCCCCTGCACAAGGGTTGACCAAAATCTCATTTTAAAGAGCAGAGTCTCCACTCCCTTCTGGTGCTTTTATGGTGCTAGTTGCCTGCAAAAGCAAGAAGGATGGGGCAGGTTGTGACCATGGTCCGCGTGAAGTAATAAGGGATAACATTCCTCTGGGGTCAGAGGCCTGGAGCTGGCCTCTTTAATCTACCCCCTGCACTTGAGGAAAGAGGTGAACATTAATTAGCTGACCTGAAGAGGGCAGCAGGAATGAGGGGGAGGGGTCTAACCATCCTCCAAGAAGCAGAAATGCCTGGGCAGTGCTCCCAATGGACTGCACTGAAAGGAGCCACTCCACAAAACCAAATGGACAATAGGCAAAACTGTTTGGGGAGACCTTGGAGACTTTAGATCTGAGGTAGGAGCCAGGAAATCTTGCTATGGAAATTACTGGTGTGAAAGATGGATTTGGGGAAGGGATTGCTATGCTTGCACAGATTTGAAGTAAGAGTCTGCAAGGGATAGGATTGGGTATGTTAAAAAGGCTAAACTTAAAAAATTACCCCAGCTAATGATAGTTTTCCTCAATTTCTTGAGAAGCGCAGATGAGGGTTACTTCAGGGAGTGAGCTGACCCAGCAAAATAAAGCTTGGTCTGGAAGGAGGAGGGCACAATAAGATAGAGATTGTAACAGATTGGGCCTCTCTCTTCTGTACTTGCCATTTTGGCTAGGCAGGTGTTCAAGGAAAGCAGGTTGCATCCTCTGCAAGATGCAACCTTGCTTTCATTGCCTGGGACCAATTTTCCCTCTAATTTTTGACAGGCCGTGTGCGCAAAAAATTTCTTCTGTGCAAATTATTGTGCGCGTGGTGTTTCGGATCTGTGTGTGTGCACACGCGCACAGCTTAGAGGGAACAGTGCCTGGGACTGCCTTCTCCTTCTGGAGCTTTGGCTAAGCTAGCTGAAACGCCTGCGAGGAGTTTCTTGGAGCTATGCCAATTTACACAAGATGAGGATCTGGCTCTCTATCAGCACAGCCCCTTTACACCTTCCCACTGTATCTGCAACACACAGGGCACATCCTTGTTCAAAATGAATATGTTGGAAACAATAGTACTTACAGCAGGCTAACTGAACATCATGCAAATGTAGTTTAAGCTTGTTACCATGGTCTGCTCCGAAAAGCAAGTTTTTTGATACGTTGAAAAAAAAATCCACTATTTTTATCTATGCAAGAGTAAAATATGACACACACTGACTTTACTCTCTGTCAACAAGACTACCTAGAAAGTGGATGACATTTGAAAGGTTAACCATGTAATGAACACAGTCCTCACAGAGGATATTGTCTTGCTTCATTTGAAACAAAAGCCGTATTGAACTAACAGCAGCAGCATTAGAAAACTGTGTACTCAACATATACAGAGGATCTTTGATTTGTCAAGAGGTTTGCACGACAGAGACATATTGTACATTCATGAACATCTAGAGAAATGCACAGCACTCCAAACTTTAAAACGCACCTGTCAAATATAAAGGGAAGGCTAACCACCTTTAAATCCCTCCTGGCCAGAGGAAAAAACCCTTTCACCTGTGAAGGGTTAAGAAGCTAAAGATAACCTCACTGGCACCTGTCCAAAATGACCAATGAGTAGACAAGATATTTTCAAAGCAGGAGAGGTGGGGGGGGAGGGAGAACAAAGGGTTCTCTCTGTCTGTTGCCTTTGCCAGAGCAGGAATACAGGTCAGAACTCCTGTAAAGGGTTAATAAGCAATCTAGTTAGATATGCGTTAGATTCTGTTTTGTTTAAGTGGCTGATAAAATAAGCTGTGCTGAATGGAATGTATAGTCCTGTGTCTTTTTGTAACTTAAGGTTTTGCTTAGAGGGATTCTCTATGTTTTGAATCTGATTACCCTGTACGGTATTTACCATCCTGATTTTTACAGAGGTGATTCTTTTACTTTTTCTTTAATTAAAATTCTTCTTTTAAGAACCTGATTGCTTTTTTCATTGTTCTTAAAATCCAAGGGTTTGAGTCCGTGTTCACCTATGCAAATTGGTGAGGATTTTTATCCAGCCTTCCCCAGGAAAGGAGGTGTAGGGCTTGGGGAAGATTTTGGGGGGAAAGACATTTCCAAGCAGGCTCTTTCCCTGTTATATTTGTTAGATGCTTGGTGGTGGCAGCAGTAAAGTCCAGGGACAAAAGGTAAAATAGTTTGTACCTTGGAGAAGTTTTAACCTAAGCTGGTAAAAATAAGCTTAGGGGGTTTTTCATGCAGATCCCTACATCTGTACCCTCGAGTTCAGAGTGGGGAAGGAACCTTGACATGGCGTTAGAGGTGGGATTAACTTGAAATCATTTTGAGATCAATTTGAAATTTTTTGAACCAGAAGCACAGATTTTAAAAAAGGATATTTTTTTCCCTTTGGGCTGTGGGAAAGCAGGTTTTAAGCTGAAAGCAGTTAGAGTTTTTTTTTGTCTCTGCTTGGGGGCCAGAGCAGAGACAAAAGGTGAGCTGGAGTTTTCTCTACCTAAAGGCAGGGTAGTTAACCTCCTGCAGGGAAATTCACAAGTCTTCACAGACCTGAAGTAGTTTGTTTGTTTTTTTTGAAGCAAGAGCAACTAGAGGGGTTTTCTGTCTATTTGCCTGGAGACAAAGGTTGTTAGTTTTTTTTTTTAAATGGATTTTTCTGTAGGCTGACAATCACTATCAGAGAACATAGGAATCCGGTTACAGCACAACCTATATATTTTTTTTGACAAGTCAAGTTTTTTGTTTGTTTGATTTCTAACTCTCGGGTGTAAAGTTAGTTAAAAATAGAGAGGCTAACATGACAGAAACCAAGGCACAACACAAATTGGAATTAACCGGACTGGAGGCAGCGAAAGAGGCAGAAAAAGCCCTAGAGGCTGCCTACAGGAGAGCTATGGAGGCAAGGGAAAAAGAACTGGAGGAGAAGGAAAAAGAGAGGAAGCATTCACTGGTGATGGAGAAGATAAGGGCTGAGCGGAATCGACTGGATAACCCTAATAATCCTTCCCCAACAATCCACAAATGGGAGTGACTATGTCCACAGTACGATGAATCCAGTGATATTGCTGAATATTTTCTCACCTTTGAGAGACTGTGCACTCTCCATAAAATTCCTAAAGCTTACAAGATGACCACATTGGTTGCAAAATTGACTGGAAGAGCTCTGGACATATTCAATAAGATGCCTATTGATGAGGCTTCTGACTATAATAAGTTGAAGGATTTGGTTTTAAAGCAATTTCAAATTACATCTGAAACGTACAGAGTAAAATTCCGAACCCTTAAGAGAGCCTGGACTAAGTAATGTGGCTTATCTGAACCAGATGAAGGATCTGTTCGATAAATGGGTCCAAGGAAGGGGTGTCACTAGCTTTAATGGAATGTGAGATTTGATAGCTCAGGAGCAATTCCTGAATATGTCCAAGGAGGAAATAAAATAGTGTTTATGGGATAAGAAAATGGACTCAGAAGAAAATTTTGCTTCTTATACTGATCAATACGAGCAGTCCCAGACCACCAGAGAAATGGGGCAAGCCGGAACAAAACGGGTGGAGGGAGGAAAGAGGAACAGTTGGAGCGGATACCAGAACAGACACCCTCAAACCACACCCTAGTACCGGGGGCAGCCCAAGGCCCCAACTACACACCACGGAACACTCCAGACATCTTATTGTCTTGCCACACCATTCTCCAGCAACCCACCTCACCCCAGTGACCCATCAGCTGGATGATGTTTTAAATGTAACGAGCTGGGGCACGTAAAGGCCAACTGTCCCAAGAACCCCAACAGATTATAGTCCATTGCACCGGAATCACACCAGAGGTCCTCAGGCCCAGATACCTCCCAGATACCCTTGGAGCAGAGGGAAACTGAGTGTGGGCGGGAAGAAGGTCACCACGTGGAGGGACACCGGAGCGCAAGTGTCAGCTACCCATGCTTCCTTAGTGGACCCAAATTTAATAGACCCAGAGATCCAAGTGACGATTCAACCCTTCAAGTCAAACTCTTTCAATTTGCCTACAGCCAAGTTGCCTGTCCAGTACAAGGGCTGGTCAGGAATGTGGACTTTGGCAGTCTATGATGATTATCCCATCCCTATGCTGTTGGGGGAAGACTTGGCCAATCATGTGAAACTAGCCAAAAGGGTGGGAATGGTCACCCAAAGCCAGGCTAAACAAGCCGTCACGCCTAGCTCTGTTCCGGAAACTTCTACCAGTTCCCGGTCACAGGTGATGGAACCGGACCCCATGCCAGCGTCTGTAACAGCAGTAGTGGATCCAGTCCCAGAGACCCAGACAGAGCCAGTCCCAGAACCAGAACCAGTGGAACAACAAGCACCAGACCCACTGCCAGCACTGAATCTAGTACTTGCAACCCCAACACCAGAGGGCCCCACCAAACCTGAACCAGCAGCAGATGACAACCCTACACAAGAGGCTCAGCTGGAGCCTGAAACCCAACATAGTGCACCAGCGGAGAACGGTTCACAGTCAACAGAAACAGCCCCATCCCCTACATCGCTTCCAGAGGGACCAAGCATAGGTCCACAATCCAATGAGGAACTGATGTCTCCAGCATCAAGGGAACAGTTCCAGACCAAACAGGAAGCAGATGAAAGCCTCCAGAGAGCTTGGACAGCGGCACAGAGCAACCCACCACCTCTCAGCTCTTCTAATCGATCCAGGTTTGTTGTAGAAAGAGGACTTTTATACAAGGAAACTCTTTCTGGTGGACACCAGGAAGACTGGCATCCTCAGAGACAGTTGGCAGTTCCAACTGAGTACCAGGTTAAGCTCTTGAGCTTAGCCCATGATCATCCTAGTGACCATCCTGGGGTGAACAGGACCAAAGACCATTTGGGAAGGTCATTCCACTGGGAGGGAATGGGCAAGGATGTTTCTACCTATGTCTTGTCTCGTGAGGTGTGCCAAAGAGTGGGAAAACCCCAAGACCAGGACAAAGCCCCTCTCCAGCCACTCCCCATCATTGAAGTTCCATTTCAGCGAGTAGCTGTGGATATTCTGGGTCCTTTTCTGAAAAAGACACCCAGAGGAAAGCAGTACATACTGACTTTCATGGATTTTGCCACCCGATGGCCGAAGCAGTAGCTCTAAGCAACACCATGACTAAAAATGTGTGCCAGGCACTAGCAGAGATTTTTGCCAGGGTACGTTGGCCCTCCGACATCCTCACAGATGCAGGAACCAATTTCCTGGCAGGAACTATGGAAAGTCTTTGGAAAGCTCATGGGGTGAATCACTTTGTTGCCACCCCTTACCATCATCAAGCAAATGGCCTAGTGGAGAAATTTAATGGGACTTTGGGGGCCATGATACATAAATTTGTAAATGAGCACTCCAATGATTGGGACCTAGTGTTGCAGCAGTTGCTCTTTGCCTACAGAGCTGTACCACATCCCAGTTTAGGGTTTTCACCATTTGAACTTGTATATGGCCACGAGGTTAAGGGGCCATTACAGTTGGTGAAGCAGCAATGGGAGGGGTTTACACCTTCTCCAGGAACTAACATTCTGGACTTTGTAACCAACCTACCCTCCGAATCTCTTTAGCCCTTGCTAAAGAAAACCTACAGGATGCTCAAGAAGAGCAAAAAGCCTGGTATGATAAACATGCCAGAACGCGTTCCTTCAAAGTAGGGGACCAGGTCATGGTCTTAAAGGCGCTCCAGGCCCATAAAATGGAAGAGTCGTGGGAAGGGCCATTCACGGTCCAGGAGCGCCTGGGAGCTGTTAATTATCTCATAGCCTTCCCCACCTCCAACCGAAAGCCTAAAGCCCTTTTATTCCAGAGCATTAAAGGTTTGTCAGTTTACAGCCCAGGGAGGAGACTATGCTGAGTGGCCTGAAGGTGTCTACTACAAACGGAAAAGTGCTTGTTGTGTGGAAGAGGTGAACCTCTCCCTGACCCTTGGGCATATGCAGCGACAACAGATCAAGGAGCTGTGCACTAGCTACGTGCCGACGTTCTCAGCCACTCCAGGACTGACTGAATGGGTATATCACTCCATTGACACAGGTAATGCTCACCCAATTAGAGCCCAACCTTACCAGGTGTCTCCTCAAGCTAAAACTGCTATAGAACAGGAGATCCAGGATATGCTACAGATGGGTGTAATCCACCCCTCTGGCAGTGCATGGGCATCTCCAGTGGTTCTAGTTCCCAAACCAGATACGGAAATACATTTTTGCGTGGACTACCGTAAGCTAAATTCTGTAACTCACCCAGACAACTATCCAATGGCACACACAGATGAACTATTGGAGAAACTGGGATGGGCCAAGTTCATCTCTACCTTGGACTTAACCAAGGGGTACTGGAAGGTACCGCTAGATGAATCCGCCAAGGAAAGGTCAGCCTTCACCACACGTCGGGCTGTATGAATTTAATGTACTCCCTTTCGGGCTGCAGAATGCACCTGCCACCTTCCAAAGACTTGTAGATGGTCTCCTAGAGGGACTGGGAGAATATGCAGTCACCTACCTTGACGATGTGGCCATATTTTCGGATTCCTGGGCAGAACACCTGGAACATCTACAAAAAGTCTTCGAGCGCATAAGGGAGGCAGGACTAACTGTTAAGGCTAGGCAGTGTCAAATAGGCCTAAACAGAGCGACTTACCTTGGACACCAGGTGGGTCAAGAAACTATCAACCCCCTACAGGCCAAAGTGGATGCTATCCAAAAGTGGCCTGTCCCAAAGTCAGAGAAACAGGTCCAATCCTTCTTAGGCTTGGCCAGATATTACAGGCGATTTGTACCGCAATATAGCCAAATTGCCGCCCCACTGACAGACCTAACCAAAAAGAAACAGCCAAATGCTGTTCAGTGGACCGAAGAGTGTCAGAAGACCTTTAACCAGCTTAAAGTGACACTCATGTCTGACCGTGTGCGAAGGGGCCCAGACTTTGACAAACCGTTCCTAGTAACCACAGATGCGTCTGAGTGTGGTGTGGGAGCAGTTTTAATGCAGGAAGGACCTGATCAAGAATTCCATCCTGTAGCGTTTCTCAGCGAGAAGCTGTCTGAGAGGGAAAGCAACTGGTCAGTCAGTGAAAAAGAATGCTACGCCATTGTCTACACTCTGGAAAAGCTATGCCCATACGTTTGGGGACAGCGTATGCACCTGCAAACCGACCATGCTGCGCTACAGTGGCTTCATACCGCCACGGGAAATAACAAAAAACTTCTTTGGTGGAGTTTAGCTCTCCAAGATTTTGATTTCGACATCCAACACATCTCAGGAGCTTCTAACAAAGTGGCGATGCACTCTCCCGTGAAAGTTTCCCAGAATCAACTGGTTAAAATCGTCCTTGAGATGTGGAAAATATTGTTAGCCTTTATACACTTGGTAGTATATTTAGAGGTGCATGTGTCTTATTAACTCTGTTTTCTCCTAGAGCTCCAGAAAGAAATCACAGCCAGCATTTCACCCTATCTGTGATTTGGGGGGGCGTGTCATCAATATAAAGGGAAGGGTAAACACCTTTAAAATCCCTCCTGGCCAGAGGAAAAAACCCTTTCATCTGTAAAGGGTTAAGAAGCTAAAGGTAAGCTTGCTGGCACCTGACCAAAATGACCAATGAAGAGACGAGATACTTTAAAAGCTGGAGGGGGAGAGCGGAACAAAGGGTTCTCTCTGTCTGTGTGTTGCCTTTGCTGGGACCAGAGCAGGAATGCAGGTCAGAACTCCTGTAAAGGGTTAATAAGCAATCTAGTTAGATATGCGTTAGATTCTGTTTTGTTTAAATGGCTGATAAAATAAGCTGTGCTGAATGGAATGTATAGACCTGTTTTTGTGTCTTTTTGTAACTTAAGGTTTTGCCTGGAGGGATTCTCTGTTTTGAATCTGATTACCCTGTAAGGTATTTACCATCCTGATTTCACAGAGGTGATTCTTTTACTTTTTCTTCAATTAAAATTCTTCTTCTAAGAACCCGATTGCTTTTTTCATTGTTCTTAAGATCCAAGGGTTTGGGACTGTGTTCACCTATGCAAATTGGTGAGGATTTTTATCAAGCCTTCCCCAGGTAAGGGAGTTTAGGGCTTGCGGGGATTTTGGGGGGAAAGACTTTTCCAAGTGGGCTCTTTCCCTGTTATATTTGTTAGACGCTTGGTGGTGGCAGCAGTAAAGTCCAGGGACAAAAGGTAAAATAGTTTGTACCTTGGGGAAGTTTTAACCTAAGCTGGTAAAAATAAGCTTAGGGGGTTTTTCATGCAGGTCCCCATATCTGTACCCTCAAGTTCAAAGTGGGGAAGAAACCTTGACAGCACCAAATGAATTTACCCAGCTGTTACCTCTTCACATGCATCCTCCCATCCCCTGCCCAGCTTTCTAGCCCCTTGGCTGTCTCCACATATAGTGTTTTATGGCATACATTCTGTGGCTTAAAATGATCTAAGGCCTTAAAACCAATCTAGAGCATGAAATAGCTGGAAGGTACTTGAGATGATATAAGGGACAGATTTCCAAAGGTATTTGGGCACCTACGATGCAAAAAGGTGCTTAGTGTTTTGTTTTGTTTTTTAAAAAACAGCACACAGGTGCCTAACTCCCATTGATTTCAATAGGAGTAAGGCACACAGGTGCTTTTGAAAATCCCACTTGACAACTAAATACCTTTAAAATACAGCCTTAAGTTCTTAAATCAGTTTAAACTGACAAATTAAGGAAGTGAAGTGGTCTGCACAAGGGATGAAACCACCTGCAGAATGGTATATGCAAATACAAACATGGAAATGGTTAAACAGCCTAGAATACTAAACGGATAGTGGTTCCTCCAAGGTCAATTGGTGCCTGCCATGGCAGTTAGTGTGCAGGTTACTAGTAATGTCAACAAGAAGAGTTGGCCTTTGCTAACTAGAATGTGTTAAGTTTCATAAACTGTGGACTTTTCCTTTTCTCAAATCATACCAAACTAAACCATCTAGTACTTCAGTGAAAGGACACCAATAGATGACAGTTGGAAAACTGGGCTGACATGCATTGTATATAGGGGCTGAGTTAGTTTCATATTTTCCTTTAACTTTGTTATGTTCCGACATTTGTGTGTTTAACTGTGCAACCTACATTAATATAGCTTCTTGCATTGGTAAAAATTAGGACACAAGTTGCCTTGCAAAAATTCTGGAAGCCCCTGATTGTTTGATAAATAATTTGGTTAAATTTAGGACACTTGATTTAACCTCCTGAAACGTCTATAATCAAGAATAAAAAGAAGAAGCCACAATTCATGGTGAAGTATTTGTTTCCCTAACCACTTCACTAAGAGTCTCTGCTTCCACGTATCTCAGAGTTGGACGGTCTTAGAATGCTGACCCCTTTCTAAACTGTTTGATTCACTTATTCTCCTTTATACATCAGAACTCCCCATAAAAATTTCTGTGGGGTGCAGTGAGGGAGAAGGGTGGGGCACGTTAGAGGAACTTTCGGTTGTTGGACTTTAGAATTTGAGATGAAGGACGCTGCCCAAGATACTCTGAGGTGGGTGGTTTTACTCATCGTTTTATGCTTATGAATCCTGCTTGTGGCATTTTCCCAAGTTAATGCTGGGTTATTCCCCCCCCCCTTTTTTTTTAAACAGTTTCTTTCCCACACTCGGACTCTGTGCTTGCGAAAGGGGAAGTATTACCTTTTAGAGACACCTAGGGGTGTTGTGTAACTAGGCCCGGTTACTAGGTGGGGGCTCCAGCTGGTTCTGTATTGTATTGTTGCAAAGGAACCCCAAGATATTGAACCTGACTCCTGTTGCTGCCAGCTCCACCTGGCAGAAGGGTTACATATACATAGAAATAGTTTAGCATGTCTTTTCATCTGGGTGTAGGAAACAGTGCAAGGATTGCTGTAGTATATTTTGAAACCTGCTAACAAGTTTTCTCCTATTTTCAGGCTGTTCCTGAGAAAGATAAATCCCCTTTATTTGAGTTAGTGTTTTGTGTGTGCGCCTCTTTAACAGTTTAATTCTAGATAAAGCAACTACTCCATTAGGGGTAAGTTACTTATTGGGAATCTCTCTAGTAACTGGGTTGGAGCACTCCACCTCACTGATGGATCTGACGTGGGTCAGAGGAGCATCTGTGAAGGAGGTACTGTGACGAGAGGGTGAGGTGATTTGGAAACTCCTTTGCCATAATCTCCAGTGTTCAGGCTCAGTCCCAGGATCTCACAAGCAGTTCTGTTGTCCTTCAAGGGTAATTGTGTTGTAACCTTATACCCAAACCCAAAGTGTTCTAGGGACCCAGTAGGCCAGGCCTTGCTGGTGGTAATCTTGCTAGGTAGATCAGGAGGAAGGACGTCCCCTGGAGTTACTAGTGCCCCACCCCTTCCCATAGGCAGGGGACTACAGCCAGCCTGTTCCTCTGGGTAATGCCAGGGGCAGTGAGAGACCAGTTGCTTCTTGTTCCACCGAGATAGCTTAGGGTAGGGCTAGGGTCCCATTTTACAATACTCTGCCTCTATCTCTGTTACTCATGCAGACTGTAGCGTCCCTTGTAGCAGTAAAGAGACAGGACTCAGCTGCAATGATTATGAAGAAGATTCTTTATCCAGGCTGCGAGGCAGTGTTCGAAGCTTGTAGCTCTCCTGAGTGCTCTGGTAGTTAGACAAGCTAAACAAACCCTATGGTCACTCCCTTCTTTATTAACATCGCCCCTAAGTCCTGGACTGACCTGGACTAAAGAATCCTGGAACGGACGGCTGACAACACTATACAGATGGAAATGCTGCTTTTCTCCTGATTTTTGTTCTCCCTTCTTGAGGAATATCTCTGCACCCTCAGCAGCTTACACTTCATTCTGAAAGCTCAGTTTATTTTCATTAGCAATTATCCATCACTTAATTAGTGGCTGGAGCTCAGCATGGAACATAGAACGGTCTCCATCACTGATTCAGGCACTGCCTCCCTGAAGTTTTTTTCCCCTGGCACTAATTGTACTATCAATACGAGCTTAGTTAGTAACTATCATATATACGGTCAGTATTTCTCTCTAATTTTTATTACCTCATTTTAAAGCACTATTTGTCGTTTGCCCGATAGACTAATGTCAGAAGTATTTATTTTTGTTATTCAGAATTCACACTCCACTCCGAAAGTGTTGCGGATGCATCACTTATTGTCTGTGGAGGTCAAATACAACCTATAAATAATCCACAAAAGCAAATGCTATCTCTTTCCACACTTTGCACCTTCTCAAGCTGCCACTTGGATGTGCAACTGAGAATTCCCACTTGGCTGTATTACAATTGTGGCTGTTTACCTGAATAAAGCAAACACAAATGGCTGAGCTGCAATAAAGGTACTAGCGCTGATTCTGATCTCCGTTGCAGTGGTGTAAATCCCAAAGTTATTCAATTAATTCCATAGACCTATTCTATTTACACAAGTATTAATGAGATCAGAATCCATTCCACTGGACCCAGCAGCCACCAACTGTTAGACCTGTAATCCTTTGTGTTTTCCAAGTACCTGAATATACAGTTACCTAGCTAGGCTAACATTACTGACTAATGAGTGTGCTATTCTGTAGAATTGCACAAATACAAGCTGATAGAAGTAACTTTCCAAGTACTAACATGAGGCATTACTTAATCTGCAATGCTATACATTGGCATTCATTACTGCTTAGCTAGGAATGTCATTAGAGCCAGTTTAGAAGTACTGAAGGCAGAATGTAATACTGGAGATGGACTGACAACCATAAATAATTCATGGGCAGTCAATGGCATTGTTAAAAATCAGACTACCCTTCTGAAAGTATCAGACTATTCTTTTGAGACTATCAATTGAACTGCTGTACCTCGAGACAAAGACTTTCACAGCAGATATAAAATATAAAAAAAACTAATGAAATTTACATCCATGCTGCACACGTCCATGTCTATATGCACAAGCCATCAATTATATATAATGCAAAGGGTATAAAGTGCCTAGCCTTGAGAAGAAAGAATACTGTGAACATCAATAGGTTTCAGGGTGTAATCAATCCCAGAATCATCATAATTTCATTTGCAAGACTGGATCAGTTAGTTACATAAATATTTATACAACAAGGATCTAAAACAATCTTAAATTTTATTTATTTATTTAGATTTTAAATGCAAAAAAAAAAAAGAAAGAAAAAGATGACTAACTTCAGCTCTGGGTGCTCTGACAATTATTTGGAATAATTGTTTACACAGAAATAATCACCAGGCAGCATACTGGAACTTTCACCCAACAGTGCATTCATTTACCCAGCCAGGGGGTCTAAGCAGGGGTGGCCAACCTGAGCCTGAGAAGGAGCCAGAATTTGCCAATGTACATTGCCAAAGAGCCACAGTAATATGTCAGCAGCCCCCCATCAGCTCCTACCCCCCCCCCAGCTCCCAGCGCCTTGCCTCCCACCCACTGGCAGCCCTGCAAATCAGCACCTCCCCATCACCTGTTTCATGGCGTGCAGGAGGCTCTGGGGAGGAGGGGGAGGAGCGAGGGCATGGCAGGCTCAAGGGAGGGGGCGGGAAGGGGTGGAGTGGGGGCAAGGGCCTGTGGCAGAGCCAGGGGTTGAGCAGTGAGCACCCCCCGGCCCACTGGAAAGTTGGCGCCTGTAGCTCCAGCCCCGGAGTCGGTGCCTGTACAAGGAGCCGCATATTAACTCTGAAGAGCTGCCTGTGGCTCCAGAGCCACAGGTTGGCCACCCCTGATCTGAGCAGCTTCCCATCCACAAGTCCTATACCTCCACCCATCTCTGCAAGCCCTAGCAAACAGATGGCCTTTGCTGCATGTCCTGAAAGTCAGCAGATTCTGACTACTTAAAACCACCACCTTACATTCTATCTGCAAACAAAGAGGCCGTGAATGTAGATTCTGGAGCAGTAGAGTCACACTTGGTAAGCCTGCCACCTTCACTTTCCAAGCAGCTGTAAGGCATAGCCCCATGTACGACATATTGTAATAGTCTACGTGGAGGTGACAAAGGTATGGATAATGCATCTCTTTGTTCACATCCGAGAGCAAAGATCATACCCTCTCAGCTAGATCTGAAT
The DNA here is from genome assembly GCF_965140235.1 of Caretta caretta. Taxonomy (NCBI): domain Eukaryota; kingdom Metazoa; phylum Chordata; order Testudines; family Cheloniidae; genus Caretta; species Caretta caretta. The sequence goes on from NC_134207.1 coordinate 159,080,443, forward strand.
GGAGGAAAACATCCTGGTCATTACTGTAATATGAATGTCTAAATCAGCTGCTGATTTAAAGCTACCCCATAGCTAGAAACTTGAGCAACCAGTGGTGGATGAACCCCCGCAATCAAAGGGGCCAATCTTCTCTTTGCCATCACTTCCAGCTGCTTCCCCCAACCCACCATCCTCACCACAGTCTTAGTAGGACTGACCTTTGGCCAGCTAGCTCTCATGCATACCTCAATCTCTACTATACATTGGCTAAGACACTTGACCACATTATTGAGTCAGACAAGTTGGAGCCATAAAGCTGAGGTTCACCTACATGCTGGAAATCATCTTATACATCCTCATTAGCCCTTCTCCTGGTCCCATAAACACACTGAATGAGGGATGGCAAGACAGCACCCTGCAGCACACCATACCTGAGAGCTCTTGAGGACAATTTATTCTGTTTCCTCACATACCCACTGTGATCTCACAGAGAGAAAAGAAAGAAGCCAAAGACAGACAACTCCAGTAACTCTTAGTAAAGTCAGCAGATGAGTCAAGAACACCTCAAGATGAAGGGCAAATCTAATAAATATCAGCATCAATACCCGATCTGTGCAAATTATCTCACCTGCAACCTTCTCCATATTCTGACTGAAAAAGAGAAGCCGCAGCATAAGATTTTATAAAAATTAAAAAAATGTTGCAACCAAACAGCCTTTGCACTAGATTTCCTCCATTTGAACGCTAGCTGTTTATACTCTCAATTCATTTGTCATAGATCATCTGTTAATCAACAGTGACCTGAGAGGAGCCAAGGAAGAAGGTGGCTAGAGGTCAAGGACAAACACAGTAATTTAAATTCCTAGTAAAACCTTTAGAGAGTGGTCTTTTGGAGAAAATGCAGTCTCTCCCAGAGCCCTATGAAATACCTCTGGCTTCATTACCTTCCAAGGGCAAGCCATCAAAATAGGTATCTGGCACCAAGAGGAAAAATGCTCCCAAGGTGAAAGCATAAAAGGTAATTATTGGTCAATGACACACTGTAATTTCTTACATAAATGAAATATAAAAGCCACTGTATTTACCTATAAACTGGAATGATCTACGGCGTTGCTATTTTATAGCCTTCTATGGAGGAAACAACTCTACTTATTTGAAAGGATCTATACCAAAATCCTACATCTTAACCCACCAAACTATGGGGAAGCTAAATTTAAATCAGAACTTAGCTTGCTGCAGCCATCTCTTGTAAATACCCATCTTTTATTTAACCTGGCAAAATCCCTTTGGGTGTCATATTTTGATCTAATTTACACCAGCACAACTTTATTGAAATCATTGGGTTTGTACAGTTGTAGCTCAGAGAAGAATCTGGTCGATTATCTCCAATATAATATTTTATATTAACAAATAGTTTTATTTTAAACTGTTATTTCAGGATTTGCTACTCAAAGGCCTTGGGATCCTCACTTCCTGTGCATTTATCAGCTTAATCACCAACTCAATACAGCCAGCCTGTTCTATTTGACTTCAGTGAGAGTAGAACAGGCCCCACACTAACCACCATTAAAGGATTTGAGTCTTTCTCCTCACTCTTGGGCTAAAGATATTTTATCACTCTGCACCATTTCATTACTTTACCTATGCATACAGGCAGATGAATAAAAGATAGATAAGTACAGCAAACATACAGAAATAACAGGGAAAGTAAGCTTCTTATCCTTCATAAAACAATGCAGGAGAGAATGCATCCTACAAAGGTTATCCACCCTACCCTATTCTCTAGTGATTCCTATTTCTAATGTAGGAAAAACTACCTTCAATAGAGGCGGAAAGGTATTGCAAATCACCTATTTATTCCTACTCCGGGGTCCATTTTCAGAAGACAACATTGTGCCAGTTTTTTCTACCTGCACATGCTGGTTAGGAATTGAACTGTGAACAGCAAACATTTTCCCTTTTCACACAAGATTTTTTTTTTTTTTTTTTGTTATAGTTTCCTATATTGTTCTGATTGGCCCAGGCAATCAGGAAAAGAGAAGAGGAAATGCTTAATAGTCACATTGAATGGTATTCAGGAAATAAATACTGCTGTTGTGACTTTGTTTTGATTAAACATCGTTTTAAAGTAATCTCTTTGGACCATCACAAGAGAGACACACACACACACAAAAATATTATTTATTTTGGAATCATCTTAGACCACATCATCCAGGGTCTACAGCACCTTGTATAAGATTTTAATTTTTCATAGATTCCTAAGGAGATACTTTTTGAGCTGACATAGATTTTCTTCCCTTTCCTTCTGGATACTGTATACCACTAAGGTAAACATAATATAGCTTCTTCAAAGAGAATAATAGTATAATGGAGATGGGCAAGTCAAGAAGGAAGAAAAATTAGAAAATAGTGGTACTATTATCTGGAAAATGTTTAATAAAACCATTTACATGTGTCCTTTTTAGAGACAGGGCAGTATAAAGAGCTCATCACCTTAACACAGCATGACTTATTACAGTTAAGACTATAGTAGCTGGTCTTTACAATAAAGCCTGCTTTCTAAGAGTGATGCCAAAATGTTAAACACACAAAAGATATCTTATGGGACACTTAATGGCTACAAAGGAGGATATTTCTTATATGTGAATGATATAGTACTTCCCCCAAAAAGGCACAGTATTTTATCCTGCCATCCAAGCACAATCACTGGCTGTGACTGCACCACAGACAGCGCTAGGGATGTTCTGAATAAACATTTTGTGACCTTGGACAGAAGGCATCACAGACACTGACAGAAGTTTAGGGTGGGATTTTCAAAGAGGCATAAAGGTGTTATTCACTCAACTCCCATTGATAGGCAATGGGAACTGATCATCTCCCTGTCCGTAGACCCTTTGAATATTGTAGCTTTAGGCTTCTAGTCATCCTTCAGACTGGAAACAAACAATTTTGGGAAAAATAAAATAAAAAGCCAACCTAAATCTTAATATGGAAACACAATTGCCATACTGGATCAGACCAGTGGTCTATTCAGGCCACTAACCTGTCTCTGCCAAAGGCCAGTACCAGATGCTTCATAGATAGGTGCCAGAAACCCTACCGTAGGCAGTTAACCTGCCCCAGGTTCATTTCCTCCTTATCTCTCAATAGTTTGAGGCTAACATAAGTCATGAAGCAATTCACTCATTCCTGAATCAGACCCATTTTAAAAGGTCACATAAGGACCCCCTTTCCCCCGTTCCTTCCATACTCCTTCCCACACCACAATTTAAACATGGCCACATTTCCCACCTTTACCAAGCCATCCCTCCAAATGACGACTAGCCCATTCTCTCTCCGCACTCCTGTCATCTTTCCTCACTGCAACCACCTAGCCTTTGAAAATCCTGCTGCCAGAGCTGATGGGACAGGTAACATTCTTCCTGGGCCTCACTAATTTAAGAGAAAAGGAGAGGCTTGTTTAGTGGCCACAAACATAGGACACAACAATGCCTTTAAGACATAGCTGCCTGTTGGAGACAGTTTGGGAGGACACCACCCCAAGAGGAATCTTACCACAGGAAATTTCTTCCTGATCCTGAGCAACTTGTGGTGCTGCAGAACCATGTCCGCTGCTAACACCCTCCCAGACAACACACCACACTTCCAGGCTGTAATCAGTTACTTGCCAACTCTCTCCAGGCTCTCTGACTCTGTAGGTCTCAATCATTTCTTTTCCCCCTTAATGCAGGGGTGCATACCCACTATCTCCAGGTGAAGCTGTAGGAGAACCTAGATCCACCTTCCACTGCAGGTTCCAGCACAAGAACCCTAACCATTCAATGGCTGCCGACTCCATTCAACATCCTTGCTTTACTTTTCCCTGAACCACTTCGTACATGGCCTGTCTCCTAAGATTTTTCTACAGCTTCTCCCAGGCTGAATGCTTCCCAGCCCTCTTAAGCCCCCTCCCTGGCCCATCAAGGAGAGATTTCCACAGCACTTCCTGCTCCCCACAGATCTCTCTCCATCCTAAACTTAGGTTATTATACAAGCCTCTTACAGTCACCTAGATCGCTTTTGGTCATATGATCTGTGGACTTAGTCCCTTCTTAGGGAACTACATTTCCCAGGATTCCTTTACCTTAAAGGGCTAAGTCCCAGTTACAGCATGGCTGCTAGCACCTACTCTTAAAAGGTCCAAGAGGCACTTGGATGAAGATAAATAAGACCATATTATAAAGGCTGGTGAAAGGGCTGGGGGGGATGATGAGCCCTAAAGAGTGTACACAGTACCCAAACTTTTGGATGCTTCTCAAATTGGAGGATGCATGGACATGCCCCTTTCAGGCCACCGTGCTGCAACTTGAGACACCAGCAATAAGGTTGTTTCAAACTCTCTGACAATTAGGTTTTGAGTTATTTAGAAGTACATAGATTGGATTCCTATTCTCAAGCTTGAAAAGATAGCCTGAGACCTCAAAACCCTTTAACCTTCTCGGTCTCACAAAAAGAGATTTTAAAAGAGTATCACTCTAAGGTCAGTGTTACACCGCCGGTCAATTGTGGTGAATTTAGAATTTACTCCAGCAAAACAGCTATTCAAGCCTGGGAAATAAAACCTAGCAGAGGCCAGCTGGCTCAAGAGGCACAGAAGTAGTGCTGGCACCTGATAAATAGAAGACCAATTGGAAAGCAGGCTTCAAATCTTAGGTCTTGTGAAAATGAGGGCAACAGAACTTCCAAGAGGGAAGCACTACAGTGGTCTTGTTGCTCAGTATCCCCGTGGCAACTGATGTTTCCAATGGAATTCGCAGCAGCTCTGTAGGGAGCTCTTCACCTGCCCTTTTTCTTATAAGCTTAGCTGCTGAATAGGACAGTGGCTGCTTCTTACATGCAGAAAAAAGAAAATGGACCTCAGAGTGGATTCTTTATTTGTAGGATGAGCTTTCTTCAGACACAGAGGACTGAGCAAATTGTCCCATATATGGACACCCAGACACACATGTGCTACAAAAGCACTATCAGAAAAATAATCAATTGTAAATAATTTGACTTTCAAATTTGAAATCAGTTTCATCCACTAAGATATTACACTGTGCATCAACCTCAGGTTTAATGATGCAGAACACTCATCTGTGTCACTGAAGTGTGGTATTAATGAGTTTGTAAAGAAAAAACAGTGGCTTTTAAAGGCTCTTGAAATACAGTCCTGTAAGCATACTTCTAAAGCTATTAAAGGGGTTTCAGCTCATGCTCTAAGAAACAAAATATAGTTTGCCATGAGAGACTAGGTAACTAGGCCAGAAAAAAAAATAGAGAGAGTAAATCAAGGAAGCATCTGTGAATAAAACAAATAATGGTTTAAAATGCATTAGTAAAATAGTTTAAGTTTCTAGTTATGAACAATACTAATAAACATTAGGGGTGAAATACATAGCTGTTAACAATAACAGCATGCACTGCAATGACAGAGTACTGGCTTATGTTACGAATTTGGTGGTCTTGTTCAATCTGAACCTTGAATAAGAATGGGAGAGAAATAAACCTCATTCCAACTCTCTGTTCTTAGCTTGCTTATATTTTCCGAATGAAAAAGGCATAGACAGACTAGTACTAGGTCTTTTATTGCCACAGAAGTTGCAGTGTACTTCAAGAACTTTCACCAGAGGTGAAAGTAAACCAGTCCGCTCCGGTCCGGCGTACCAGCAAGAGCCGTACCAGCAGGGGGCAGCTTCCCCAGGCCGGCAACTTAAAGGGCCTGGAGCTCCCGACTGTGGCCGGAGCCCCGCGCCCTTTAAATCGCCACCAGAGCCCCGCTGCTGGAGCCTCAGGGTAGTGGCAGCGGCTGGGAGCCCCAGGGCTCCAGCAGTGATTTAAAGGGCCCAGGGCTCCATTGTGGTAGTGGTGGCTGGAGCCCCGGGCCCTTTAAATCGCCTTTTGAGCCCCAGGGCTCCCATCCACCGCCGCAGCTACCACTTCCATGGGGCTCCGGCGGTGATTTAAAGGGCCTGAGCCTCCCATCCCCCCCTACTGTAGCCCCGGCCCTTTAAATCGCCACCAGAACTCCAGGGATTTAAAAGGCCCCGCATCTTCTGGTTGAGGCCCCGCCCCCCTGCTCAGGACTTTGGCGTACCGGTAAGTCCTTTAAGTTACTTTCTCTTTCTTTTAGGTATTTTAAATAAACCATGATTTGCCAGTCACAATTGCCCCACGTTTTGACAGAAGTTTTGTCTTTCCCTGGAGCCTGGATTTGTTGTTCTGACATTCAACTTTGTTTCTGCTTCTACTTTTTCCAGCTTTACTTTAAAATTGGTTCAAACATACTGTAACAATGATCCGTTTGTGGTAAGTAACAGATAAGACAGATACACTTTTATGTCCTTCAATAGAAGAGTTACTGCTTATAACAAATTAGACAGCTAAACAACACAGGACAAATGCTACTGAACTGACGTTCCTTGTCCAGTGTAGTTGTAGTCATGAGAGTCCCAGGATATTAGGGAGACAAGACGGATGAGGTAATATATTTTATTGCACCAATTTCTGTTACAACAATAAAAGATAGTATCTCACTCACCTCGTATCCTTTGTCCACACCTCTGAGCACTATGGCCTGAGTCTCCTTTCAGTTATGCTGTTTTTACACCTGTATGATTCCATGGACTTCCATGGCCTTACTCCTGATTTAAACTAGCATAACAGAGTAGAATCAGGATCATTGTGTTTGCAGGAGTGTTAAAGAGGGTAGAAATCAGCCCACGATCTTTAACAGTTTGTAAAAATTATAGAATAGACTCAGACAATATCAAAATTATTCACTTTTAATGGGAACATTTCCTTGCTTTCATGTTTGGAAAAAGACCCACTTAAAGTCAATAATAGACTAGTACTGTAATAATTCAAGCAATATATATAGTGCACATCTGCAATGCTACAAACTTCTGATCTTTCAGCAATCCCATTAATTTCATCTGATGTTTTAAAATTTTGTTTTCTTCACTTCACCCTAAAAATGTGTAGGTACACACACAGTTCAGTAAAGGAATAACAAAACAAAGTGAGAAATATCAATTGTTTTACTATCATGGTATATTGCTCCATTTTACAACTTATCCCATTTTATGATGTGAACCAACTCACGTCTTTTTACATGGAGCATAGGGACATGCTACTTCCCTCAACGTCATCAGGCAGACTGTCCCGTTTCTGTGCCTTGCATGTAGGTTTTATCATCAATCTGTGTTGCCAGTTCCTAGCTAATCTCTCTCTCTTTTTCTCTCTCTCCTGCATTGTGAATACTGACGGGGCCTTGGCACCCATGTGCCTCCATTATCCCCTAACGTTGCAAACACAGATAGCCAGGTCCAATTCCAGTCACCCCAGTATACGTCAAGTTTTCACATGCTTAGGCATTTGGCCAGCTACAGCCCCACTCAGATCCTACATACAGCTGGAAGAACGTGCAGCTGCAGCCGCTAAAGGGGTATCATTAGCATGCCAACCTTCGAGATTACCCGAATCGCATAACTCTGGCTCAATTTGCATGTGAATGGGTTAATGGAGGGGATGATGAGCCATGTGCAACAATGAATCAGCAAAAAGGAATTAACATTTTCCAGCCAAATCATCACCTGCTAACAGGGTGGAGTTTTAATACAAACTCTGCCAGCCTGTTACAAAAAGGTGAAAAGTACATTGTTGTACAGTACTGATTTGACCACACTAGCATCAATCCACGTGTGAATCTTCCTGTTGAAATCAAAGGAGAATTCTATATCAAAAGCTCTTTGGGGCAAGGACCATCTTTCTGTTCTGTGTTTGTACAGTGTCTAATATAATAGGTGTTAGAACCTGCAGACCTGGAACCTGGGATCATGGGGGTTCTGGACAAGGACACTTCCGCATCACCATGGGAAGCTTAGGCTGGGCTCCCAGGGAGGACCTTGGGAGGCTGGGCTTGGCAGGAAGTACTTCCCAGCAGAACTTGAGTGGCGACCCCTCAAGCCCACTGATTGGCTGGTACCAGTATTGAAACCAGGAAACCATGAATGGGAACTGTCTGAGCAACACCACAGACTGTCTGCCTGTCACTGCTACAGATCCTGCTTGCGATAAACCCTAAACTCCGGCTTCCTACCTGGTGCCCAACTCCAATCTCCCACTAACCTGACCCTGTCTGCCTCCTGACACCTGACTCTCAGTTCACCCTCTGTCTCGGACTCTGACCTCTTAAGTAGCTGACTCGGCCGGATACTTGACTTCTGCTCCAACCAGTAGGTTCGACCACCCACGTCCGAGTCATGACAACGGGGGTCCCGGTATGTGAATTATGCTTCTAGGTGCTATTGCAATACAAATAATAATAAATATATCTACAGTATCAACACTTGGTGATGGCCCACAGCATACACTATTGCTTAACAGTCTGTGGCGATGAAGTTCTTTTATCTGACAGTCTAATGGAGTATAGTTTTCATGGAGTACAGGCATAATCTTTGCAATTATATTTTGCATGTGCACACGCGTGTACACACACACACACACACACAGCATAGGGCCTATTCAGTAAAGATCCTAGGTTTAAACAGGAAGAGAAATGTTTCATCCTTCTTGGTGCAGCAGCTACCTGAGCCAGACTAACTGTAGACCTCACAGAAGACTCTACAGTTCACTAACCTCTCGTTGTGGGAGAATAACTTTGTAAAAAAGTTAAATACAAGTCAATGTGATATAAGTTGCCATATAAGCAGTAATGTTTAGGCTGCACTTTTCATCAGTATTAGAAGGTGCAAGCCACAATAACTGCTTCTACAGTTTAGTAAGCATCGTTTCGTTTATCCCATCAGCAACAACGCTCTGTTGGGGAAAAGTATTTCTGTGATACTATCTCCCATTTTCCTTGCCAGGAATAGATTAGTTTTGTGATTGCAATAATATCTGCCACACCCAAACCAATAAGTTTCACAACAAACTATATTTATATTTGTGTGTTTGCATGGAATGCACAAAGCAGCAGTATCTAGGATACACTGATTACACAATGAAATGACAGTTTAGCTTTGGAGGCCTTGACGTGAGGTCAAGTCTGTTTTGGGTCACAAGTGAAAGGAGCTGGACGCTCCCATTTTCAGCCTACTCCCTAACACCTTTGTCTACATGACAAATTAAATTCAGAATTGGCCATCTCTGCATAAAGGAAGCCCACTACTAAAAGGGGAAGAAGAATGGTCTTGTGGTTAAGATTCTCGATTATGTGGTATTGCAGACTGTGCCTTTAAGGACTGAACTTCCCAGAAAGAGTCCAGGTGGGGTGCTGTGAAGCTCTTATCGTTGTTATGCACAGCCACCTGAACAGGACACAGAATAAAGCAGAGTTCTTGGCATGTACCTTAAGCACTGAAAGAAAAGGAGGACTTGTGGCACCTTAGAGACTAACAAATTTATTTGAGCATAAGCTTTCGTGAGCTACAGCTCACTTCATCGGATGCACGAAAGCTTATGCTCAAATAAATTTGTTAGTCTCTAAGGTGCCACAAGTACTCCTTTTCTTTTTGAGGATACAGACTAACACGGCTGCTACTCTGAAACTTAAGCACTGAGTAACCACTGAACACCACAGGCTGGGGCTCAGGAGAGCTGGATTTAATTTCGGACTCTGCCACATATTTGCACATGATCACAGAGGAAGTCATTTAACTTCTTTGTGCCCATTTACCCATCTGTAAAATGGGATGTCCCTACTTCACAGGGACATTGTGAGGATAAACACCATTAAATGGTTGGGAACTGTTCCAACACCGCAGTGATGGAGGCCATGTAAGTACCTAAAGAGTGAAAAAAAGGCAATATTGTTGGAAGTCAGAAGTGAGAGGCAAAATACCTTCCCACAATAATCCTGGTTCAAAAACCATAAATCTTTCATTTTCATGGGGATTCAAATCCACCTAAAGGTTTTAAAATGTTCTTCTCCCTGAACGTTACTCATCCTGCATCCACACCCCCTCTTCCCCCACATTTTCAGCTCTAGTTTCACCATTTCAATTGCTGGCAGAGCTAGCATTTCCTTTACATAATTGCTTAGAAAAAAATGACACTCAGTCATAGTTTTTAGTTTTTCATTTATAAGGCTCATTTCATTTATAGCCTCACATTTAACAAAGCTGAAAATATGTGTTGTTTTAATGCAAGCATCTCCTGGAGATGTTGTTTGCTTCTCCTGCTGTTCCTGAAAAGAGATATTTCCCTTGACTTTTCTACACCTGGAAAAAAAAAAGATTCTACCCATTTTCTATTGCTACTATACAAATTATCTCATTACTAGGATAAGGTACACATCACATTTCTGCATTTTGTCAGCAAGTTGAATCCCAGATAAAATGAAAATTCAAATAGGGATACATAGTTCATTCAGTACTCTAGAAAAAACAAATATAAGTGCATGGGTTTATTACTAGATCTTACAAAGTCAATCTTCAAAGATACAATGCATCTATTAATTAAAAAAAAATAAGTAGCATATTTCATTGATTTCATGGAAGATATCTAAGTGTGTCACCAATGAAACATGGCATTATATTAACTGGACCAGAATTATCTTCATGAAAGCCCTCAGAAAAATTAAACCTACTATTTCCAACATAAGGAATAGATGGCTCTCAAATATCTCACTGTGGAGATAAAGGCAGTTCCTAAAAAAAGTCATTTTGTCCAGCTGTAACTTGTCTTGAATGGCTTGATACATGCATTAAATATTTTAATTTGAATGATTCAGACAAAAATGTATATGCCCTTTTAGCTGCTCAAAGAGAAATTGCATGTATTCTTATCCTTTCAATTTTCTGTGTCATTTACTTTCTAAACTATTGCATGTTCAATTACATACTATGCATATATCATGCTGTTTTTCCTACAGTAATGTAATCTAGAGCTTGTGGTTCCATAGTTAAGTTTGAGGAGAGTTTTGCACTTAAAACAGAGATTCAGCCATCATGTTATGCACAAAGTATACATAGTATCCTCTCCAAAACTATAGCACTTATGACCTGGGCACTTATCAGTTTACACACTGAAATTCATTAAAAAATGAGTTACTTTAAAAATGCAGTGACAATATGAGGGGAACAAATGAAAAATACTAATGTGTCTTTAAAAATTAGTTCAATGTAGAACTACAAACCCTATTATGCACTAATCATAATTGTATATTTAATGCACAGAGTCAGTACAGTGCAGACATAAGGTTGTTTGGATGCCCTATAGGTACATTCCTATCTTAACATGTTTGGATTTTTTAAAAAATGTTTAATCCTAACTGAGGTTTTGCGATAATTACAACATCCCTGTAATGATTTTACCCATAGCTGGCGGATACATACTCTCTACCTTCACTGTTAACATAACTTATCTAGAAATTTATAGAAGGTTGATTAGAGGAAGCCTTTGCTTCATCTAACCCACTCCCTACCACTCAGCAGGGAGGCTTAGATTGTCAGTAGTTGTGTGCAGTAACGCTATTAAACAGCAGCCTGTTTTTGAGTTCTCTCTTACAGTGAGTTACTCCTGATTTATACCATCTTAACTTGGGTCATACTCAAGCCCAAAATCTATAAAATTGATGATAGGTACTCGGCACCTTTCAGGTGCAGCTCCTTTGTAAGTGTTTATCCTTTCTGTTAATCTATCAAATACTCCAGACTCAGCCATCAACTTCTGCATTCTGATGAGCCTGTTAGAGAAGAAACCATCCACAGTTTCTACACTTATAACTAAATGTAGTCCAGAGTAAACCTGCAGGATGCAGGCAAAACTCTAATGGAAGTCTGTGGCTCCAGCTCAGCAGTGCCATAAACCGCAGGATAAGATATACTATATGTTGGGTGTAAAATGCCAGGAAATGAATGTAAATGGCTCTCACCAAATTAGCATTCAAAGGGTGAGCAAACTCAGAGTGAGTCTAATTTACGAAATGTGGAAGTAGAACGGGGTTTAACAGCTGTAAGGAAAAAGGTAGAGAAAGCCTGCTGAATGCATGTATAATAGGGTTACCACTTGGCTCATTTTTAACTGGCCTGGCTGGTTTTTCTATTGCCTTGCTGGCTGTCAGTGAAAAGATTTAAAGTGCAATTTTTCTTTTTCTTTTTCCACTTGAGATCAACGTTTCCTGTAAGCTGCATGGCGGTACAGAAATCTCGTAATTACCATGCAGGTTATGGAAGTGCAGCCAGCACCCGGGTCTTACTCTGCATGCCAAGCCCTCAACCTGCCAAAACAGCAGTGGCTCGTCTCAACCCGGGAGACCTTGAGATGGGACGGACCCAAGGCTCGCGAACAGGGAGGGGTAAGGAGAAGGTAGCAGACTCCTGGAAGGGGATGGTGGAGAGGGCTCCCTCAAGGGCTAAGGTGAAGAGGTGGCCAGTGGCTGTTTTTTTCCACATCTTGGAGGAGCCAACCTGAAAAGTGTTAATCACATTATTTCTTATCCATATCTGAGAGGTTTCTATTATATTAGAAAGCAAGAATGGGAATATTACCTATCCCAAAAGTGGGTTTGAAACATTTTTGGTGTCAATATTCTTTAAGAACCGGAAGGGGTTTTTTTAAGTGATTTTATTTGAACACCAGAGGCCAAATTCTGCTCTCCATTGCAACCCTGTAAATTAACAGTAGTCGTTATTTGTACGGCACTCAAATGTGCTAGGCAATTTACAGAGCAAATAAAAAGACATGACTTAGTCCCTGCCCCAAAGAGTCTATCATCTATATTTAGCTGTTCCCCAATGCCTGAGAATAACAAACAAAGATGGGGATGATATAGTAAAGAAGGAGAAGGATTGGTGCAAAATAAATAAAATAAAATAAATAAAATCACAGAGTTACTCACTTTTTGATATGAACAGCTGGGTCCAAGATACAAGCTTAAGTGTGATCCTCAGCAAGCAAATGAAGCACTCACTTATGTACTCCTCTCTGTGCTCCTAGGCAGCAGTACATTTTAGGTTTTTTAAATGTGATTTGACCATCTTTAGTTTTATAAGCAGCACGTAATGCCAACAATCACTTCTCTAATATTACTGTTAAACCCAATTAATTCACACAAACCTCCTCACAGCACTTAATCCCACCCTCTAGTGTTTCATTTATAAATAGAATAACTTTATTCCACAATTATTGCACTGCTGGATATAGCCAAAGTCTTGCTATTATATACTGTTACAACATTTATAACAGTCCTGGGACTCTCCAAGCCCCAATTTAACACTAAATGCAGCTGGGATAATCCTACCATGCAATGGAAATATAATCCAGAACAGTGGCCATCAAGATGCTGAGTGCCACCTGCAAGAGAGATGGATCCTGCACAAGGGACCCTAAGAATTCACGTGGCTGAACCATTAATATAACCCTTGATAACATCAAACCCATGTCTCATGTGCAATCTCTTTAAAGACCTTTGTTCTATGGTACTTCAGAGCCTATCCAAGGCAACTGCAAAAAGCTAATAAAGTATGAAGTATAAAGAAGACCCCCAAACTCTGTTTTGCACCACAAAGGGTCTGAACCAAAACTCTGTATCTGAATGTGATGCTGTATATAAGAAAGGTGACCATTTAGATCACTGTTGTTACCACTGTTATACAGTTGCAACAAATCTTGTACAACGTATGTCATGTAAGTTATCAACAGGCTAGTTATGAATTGCTCAGTACGATAGTCCTGTTTATATGCATATATCATCTTTATATCTGAAGTTATGAATATTGGCTTCGTATCTTATCTTGAAGATGTGTTGTATGCCTGGATGACACCTCCCAGATAGGTTTACATCATGGCTAGACAGCTTTTTGTTGATGGCCCATTAAGGACACTCAGCTCACAATGGGCAATTGGAAAAAAACTCATCCAGCCCAGTAAGCCTTTCCTGTGGATGACTCAGACAGCTTGTGGCCATTGGCCACCCCTGTGATTCAGCAAACCATGCAAGGACATGTGACACAAGACTCCATCTTTTGCCAGTAATTTTCCATGCTCATGTGACCCTATAGCCCATACTGGGCCAGTAACTTTCCATGCACCTAGGCTGGGCTATAAATTGCAAGCTGTGACATCACTGTTTTGCTTTATTCCTCCTTCAATTCTCTGGACTGTAGATTTACAGCTAAAAGGAGCGTTTGGAATAACGGATCAAAGACCTTCCAATCTTTTGGACGTTATCAGAGAGACTTTTGCAAGCCAGCAATCTATTTCATCACTTCTATGATCCTGATCTATGAACACTGAATATCACTTGTATGTATATGATTCTTTAACCATTCAATAAATCTCTTTCTTTTTATTAATTAAATCTCTAGTTAGTTTATTAAGGATTGGCGGGCAGCATTTGGGGAAGATATGAGATTCATACTGACCTAGAGATAAGTGTCTGATCTTTTGGGATTAGTAGAACCTCACATATTAGGTATTCAGTAACCTCTCAGTATATTAGTCCTGTTTGTCTGGATGGGAGTCAAGGGCTAGAATGCCAAACCGGGATTGTGTTTGGCTTTTTGTTAACCATGGTAGTGATACAGCTCTTTTGATACTGATTGGGTGAATCAAATGATAGAATAAACCACCAGTTTGGCGGGATCATCTGCCCTACTCCTTGCAGTCTGCCCTGAGCGTGGCAGTCTCCGTGTGGTCCGTCACAGGCACCTGCTCATGTTTTGCATAGTCTGGTTAGGATACATATTGTTGTAAGTCAATTGGGTTTTGGATCAGAACCCCTAAGCTATTCAAAATTTAAATTTTGATATTGAGAGTTTTACAGGTTAAAGATTAGTTACAAGGAATGAGCCACAAACATATGAGGGTATTTCTTGACAGAAAAGCCCTTGAAGATGTGTGCTCACAAAGGGGGTTATCCTTTTAAAACAAAAAAAAAAACAAACAAAAAAACCCACCTCAGATCTGGAACGGAGAAATTTGCTCATGGGCAGTGAGCAGAAAGCAGGGTCTCTTCCTTCACCTGCCCCAGGTGCAGCTACAGCTGAAGTAATCAGAATGTAAGCACTGGCAGACAAGCAGAGTCTTAAGCACCAGAGAGAAATGTCAGATCTTCGATTGAAGGAGAAGCAAAAGATTGCTCAGATGGAAAAGGAAGCTGAGGAGAGAACTAAGAAAATTTACCAGAGACACCTAGCCAAGGCTGAAATCAAAAGGGAGGCTCACTTGAGGTGAATGGAACAGTAGAGGCTGAAAAGAAAGCTCACTTGAGACAGAATGAAGCTGCTACAGCCCAACTCCAAGTGATAGAGGAGCAAAAGAAACTATCACAGCCTGAAAATCCATCTCATCTCAGTAGCAAAAATTGGGAAAGAATTTGTCCCATTTCTAAAAAGATACTGATGACGTAGAAGAATTTCTGTCTAGCTTTGAATGACTGTGTGATGTTCACCAGATTCCAGATGTGCAACGGATGGCTGTCCTACTAACCGGATTGACTGGCTGAAAAGCTAAAGAGGCATTCAGTGAGCTGGGGTGCAAGAAGCTTTGAATTATGTAAAGTATTGGATACTGTTAAAGCAGTTTAAGGTTACCCTTGAAACGTACAGGTTAAAATTTAGAAATTTTACCATGCCTAATGTTTCTTATGCTGAGTGTACTCAAGCTGTTGGGTTTTGTTAAGTGGGTTATGGGAGCAAAAGCGTATGGGAACTTTAACAAACGTCTAGACTTAATTGCATTGTCTCAGAACAACTGGTTTGCTACTTTCATGTGACAATATTGTCAAGCCACAGAAAGTTTCTTCGATTTATCGTGGCAGAGCACCATTTTCAGTACACAGTACCTCCATTCAGCCTCTCTTCTGCCCCCCAGGTTTTCACCAAATGCCTGGTCATTTTTACAGCTTATCTCAGGAAGAAAGGAATTTGCATCTTCCCGTATCTGGACAACTGGTTACTGTTTAGCAGATCCTGAGAGAAAGTTCTTGCTCATGTTGGCATCACACTGTACTTGCTCAACCATCTGGGTCTCATCCTAAACACCGGGAAATCAGCCTTGGCTCCCACTAAAAAAAACTGAGTTTATTGGGGCCCTGTTAGATTCCACTAGTCGAAAGTATTTCTGCCGACTGACCATTTTCAGACAGTTCACCACCTTTGACTCAGTCTAAAGTTTCAGCCTTCCATGACAGTTCAGATATGCCTGAGGTTCTTGGGCCACGTCTGCTTGCATGCACACAGTCCAATTTGCAAGGCTACCTCTTCGTCCCCACTCTTAAAAAGTGGTTCAGGATGGTTTACTGTCCCACTCTTTACCCTCTAGATAGACTGGGCCGTCTTCCTCCACTGGTCCTGGACTACTTGCAGTGGTGGATGCATGCACAGAATGTTTGCCACAGCATTCCCTTAATTGGGCCCTTGCCAACCAGGCTGGTTGTTACCGAAGCCTCCCTGATAGGTTGAGGAGGGTGCACCCGGGGGTCCCTGAAAGTGCAGGGGCTGTGATCGGAGCAGGAGGCCTCACTGCATCTCAGTGTGCTGGAGCTTTGGGCCAACTATAATGCATTTCAGAAATGTATCAGATACTCAATTGTTCACAAATTTACTGACAATACCATTGTGATGTGAACTATGTGAACAAACAAAAAGGAGCACACTCCGGGTTGCACTGACTGGGAGCAATCAAGCTGTGGCAGATCTGCATCAAAGAGAACGCTACTCCTATAGCCACTTGCTTGCCCGGGGTTCAGAATCATACTGCTGACCATTTCAGCAGGTATTTTTTCCGGAGTCATAAGTGGTCCCCGAAGACAAGGGCTCCTCCGAGTCATCTTCACTTCTTTGCGCATCCTGACAAATCAACCTGTTTGCTACAAGGGACAACAGAAAATATCATCTGTTCTGCCCTCAGGGGAGCATCAGTCCAGGATCCCAGTCTGAAGCTTTCCAGCTCTGCTGGCAATTGGCTCTCCTGTATGCCTTCCCTCTATCCGGATCATTCCTCAGGTCATCCTCAAGCTCAAGGTGGAACAAGCCAAGCTCATTCTCATTGCCCCAGCATGGCCAAGGCAGTGCCAGTTCTCTGACCTTTTCACACTGCCTATTCTAGTTCCCATACTGCTTCCTCCCCACTCTGACTTCCTCATGCAGAACCAAGGCCGCACCTTGCATCCCATATTCAGCTCCCTGCATCTCACGGTGTGGCTGCTGCATGGCTGAATAAGAAGGAAGAGCTGTGTTCGGTGGTTGTCCACCAAATCTTCCTTAACAGTAGAAAACCCTCCACCAGTATGGCCTAATCAGCGAAATGGAAAGGATATTTGATGTGGTCACTGGCCCACAGAATCCAAACTGGCCTCTATCCAAGACATTTTATAGTACCTGCTGCACCTTCAGTCACTGGGGCTTGTGTTTAGTTCACTGAAAGTGCATCTGGCAGCGATACCAGCATTTCGTCCCCCTCCCCATTCACGGAAGATCAGTCTTCTCCAATGCCATGGTAGCAAAATTCTTTAAAGGGTTCCTTCATCTACATCCTCTGGTCAGAGCCTGCTCCTCTGTGGGACCTTGACTCAGTCCTAGCAGCCTTAATGAGACCTCTGTTTGAGCCCTGGCATCTTCTCCCTTTCACTTTCATGTCAGAAAACTGCATTCCCGGTAGTAGTAACATCTTCCAGGGGAACGTGAGAGTTTCAGACTCTGATGGCAGAGCCACCTTATACACAATTCTCCAAAGACAAAGTGACTTTACAACTGCATCCAAAATTTTTGTTTAAGGTGGTTTCTCAGTTTCATGTGAATCAGGTGGTAGATTTACCTGTGTTCTTTCCCAGGCTTCATTCATGTCTGGAGAAGCGTCTCCTCCATATTTAGATGTCAGGTAATGTCTAGCTTCTGTCTGGACAGGACTAAACCATTTTGTGCTTCATCTCATTTGTTTGTGTTATATGCAGATTGCATGAAGGGTCAAGTGGTCTCTTTGCAGACGATCTCCAAATGGATAACACACTGCATTAAGATGGCATATGAAATGGCCTCTGCTATACCCCCTCCGTGGGTGCAAACTCATTCTACGAAACACAAGCGAAGTCCAAAGTGTTCCTTGATGATGTGCCTATATTGGACATTTGCAGGGCTGCTATGTGGTTGTCGATACAAATGTTCACAAACCATTATGCCTTAACCACATCTTCCAAGGTGGAGGTAGGCTTTGGTGGAGCAGTCCTTCATCTTTGTTAGGCAGATGCCAAGCTGCCTCCTGGTGGGTACTGCTTGCAGGTCACTTAAGTGGAATATACGGCTGCATCTAACCCACGAAAGCTTATGCCCAAATAAATTTGTTAGTCTCTAACGTGCCACAAGGACTCCCTCATTATTTTTGCTGATACAAACTAACACGGCTACCACTCAAACCAGTTACTTACTGTAATTGTGGTTCTTCGAGATGTGATGCAGACGTGTATTCCACGACCCACCCTCCATCCCCTCTGCATCAGTGTCTTGTTTCTGGGTGTTTGGTGCAAAAGAACGGAGGGAGGGTCGGGATGTTGCCGCCTCATGTGTCCGGGGAGGGGCTAGGGCCACAAGGCATGAGCACTGCCCCTCTATGGGTACTGCTAGGCAAATTTCTCTGGCTCTGGTGCACTGGGTGTACACACACCTAAGTGGAATACACATCTGCATCGTATCTCGAAGAACCACATTAACAGGAAGTAACTTTTTTAAACAGAATGAAAGCAAAAGTCGTATGACTGCACAAGGACATATTCACTCTCAGAGCCTGAGCAGAACTGTAAACCAAAGATAAACCCAAGTTATTTTATCATCTGAAAAGGAGGATCGCATTGTGGTTAAAGTATTGGACTGGGACTCAGTATTCATGGCTTTGTTACAGACTTCCTGTGTGACTTTGGAAAATCCACTTATGACACTCACCTGACAAGTACTTGAGCATGTAGGAAACTTTATTCACGAGTAACATTGCAAACACTCAAGTACAATTGTAACTTTATTCGTGCTCGTTAAGTTCATGTGTCCTCAAGAATTTCCAGAATCAGGGCCTAATTCTCTTTTGTGGCTAAGTTTCAGAGTAGCAACCATGTTAGTCTGTATTAGCAAAAAGAAAAGGAGTACTAGTGGCACCTTAGAGACTAACCAATTTATTTGAGCACAAGCTTTCATCCGATGAAGTGAGCTGTAGTTCACAAAAGCTTATGCTCAAATAAATTGGTTAGTCTCTAAGGTGCCACTAGTACTCTTTTTTTTGTGGCTAAGTTCTTCATCTATAAAAATGCAGATAAAATACAAATTTGGTACAGAAATTACTGGGAGAAATCCTTTGGCTTTCATTATACAACAGGCTAGGCTAGATTATCATAATAGTACCTTCTGGCCTTAAAGATCTATACATCGCTTCCGAACAGAAATTCTGTGAGGATAAATTCACTCATGCATTACGGTGAAGGGGGTAATTTAAGTAGATAGAGAATGTTCTTTCCAAATGAATGGATTATCAATTAAAGATCTGGATGGAGTAAAATTAATTCTCCAGTTTAAAAATATTAATAATTCTCAATATTTATATAATATCTGACATGTTTTGTAAAACACCATATAAACATTAACTAATTAATCCACACAACACCCTGCAAAGTAAGAAAGTAATCATATTCCCATTTAATAAATAGGGAAATTGAGGGGAGTATTGAATGATTTTCTCCAACACCATGTATCATTTTAATGGCAGAATTTAGCTCCTAGTCCTATGCTCATTCCATCTGACCACTCTGCCTTTAACTCTGTACTGTGTAATTATCTGTTGGTAAAACAGAATCTATTCTTAATAAATGACAACTAAGATAAACAATTTTAGAGTACCAGAAAATGCATGAGAATCAGGTAAACTAAAATGGGCTCTGTCTCATTATACCTGTAACCTGATATACTCATCAGTCAGTCCTTCATATGCCTTAATGGCCAGGCAAGATTACATTTTCAATATATCAGGAAGAGAGAATCCTTTGCACATGTTGAATAAAATCAATCTTTTTTTCTCAACAAAGCATATAGAATCCACAATAATTCTTTGCACTCTTCTGTAATGAACTGGATACAACAAAAGGAGACGCATCTGCAGAATATACAAAAAACTAGGCAAAGTAATGTAATTATTTTCAACAAAACAAAATCCTTCCAGATTATGGTAAAGGGGAAATTATTCATCTTTGATATATTTGGTCTGATTTTAGTCCATTATTTAGCAAACCATTCATATTCACCAAAGCACATACATAACTTTAACACTGACTTCACTGCAACTTAACATTAAAGTCAATAGAACTAAAGCACTACTTGGACACTGTGCTGAATTGGGATCTCTATTACTATACTGTACGGTCAAGTTGATAAGAAATTAAACATGTAACAAGGTACAAAGTGCTTGCTTGCTGGAAAGCAAATAGACAATTATTCCTTGATTATTCTTTTCGGGTATACAGCACAGACCATTGAAGCAGGTTTGGTGACTGACCGTGCAACTGAGCTCTCAGAGACAATATGAAGAACTATAAAAACAGCTACAGAGAAAGGTCTCAGAGAAGGCAGAATTACACACTCAGTTGTTAGAGTAAAAGGGTGGGTCTGTTTGTTTGCTAGTGTAAATGCATTTGGTTTCTCGTTCCCAAGTTATAAGCCTTGCACTGTGAAAGCCTCAAAAGAAAACAGGGAGGAAGAGGAGAAAGCTTGCCAAGTGAAAAATTTCTTTTCACTCTTACCAGGTGATCCACTCCACTAGTTTGCAGACACCTTATCAGTTTAATTTTTTAGACTATTTATTGGGTAACAGACCAAGTTTCACATTCAAGGTTATGCTCTGTTGACGTCAAATCCTCATTCTCGAGTCTGTCTGGAAAGCTGCCTTAATTGGACAGTTGGAATTTTCCCCTTCCATAGGGGAATCTCTGGGTGGAATAAATCAGTTGAGAGCTCCAAGTCTTCCTCTCCTGAGCCTTCCTCACACTGGAGGCATGTCTGTGTAGGCTGGGAGGGGGAAGTGAGGTGGCCCAGAGTTTAACTGCTGGTGTAACTTAGGAGTTGCCTAAGGACGCTTCTACATTGCAGCCAGGAGTGTGATTTACTGCACATGTAGCTGTACCTTCACCAGCTATACTCTAGTTAGCTTGCTAAAAATAGCAGTGAACTGTGGTGTGGGCTGTAGCAGCCTGTCTGACCCCCTGCATAGAGATTTGCTGGGCAGCCTGTGCCAAAGCCTGCATCACTCTCTTCTCACTGCTACTTTTAGTGAGCTAGTTACAGTAAAGCTAGCGTGGGTAAGTCACATGTCTAGCTGCAGTTTAGACATCTCTACTGAAGAGTCTATTTTTCCACCTCCTTGGTCCCTCAAATGTCACATTCCCTTTCAGACCAAAAAGTGAATTACTGTACTAACACCTATCCAGCTTAATATCTATGCTATTTAATTTACACTACTAAAGTCAATATTATTAGAAGTCTAAAGAGTTCATTGCTAACTTTCATATATCCACCTTAGATATGAACAAGAGTGTTCCCAAAATTAGAATCTATAAAAGCAAAAAAACTGATTTTACAAGTCAGATGTCCAAGCACTTCCAGGAATTGTGCAAGTTCCTTCCTTGAAATTGTTTAATGTCCTCATGTAGGAATGATTTAATACGCTGTATGCAATACCAATTCATCCACAATGATATCATGTTCTAGGAATTGGTATAAGTTGCTCCAGGCTGAGATAATACAAACAGTCAATTTAAACCTCAATTTGAATTAAATCTAAATTATGTTATAAGAGAGCTGTCAATTCAGGCAGAAAATGAGTGTGAGTGGGTAGATGTCTGAAGGTTTTCAGTGAAGCAAAGCTCTTTGTATAGTTGTTGAACCTGAGTTTTAATCTATAAATGAGGTGGTTATTTAATTTGAATTTTATTATGAACCATGAGCTGTGGTAACATCCTCTTTCAGCTTATAGAAACCTGCTGAGTAACAAAAGGGTGAATAGGCATGAAACACTACACATCACTGGAAATTCAGCATGTCTAATTAATCATGTAAAGGATTGATTAATTAAAAGTTTGCAATAGAAAAAAAGTCACCATCATACTAAATCCTTTTTGCAAATGTAGAGCTATTCTAATTATGAGCAATTGGCAGGAAACGGATTTATAGAAGGTAATTACAATTACTTGTGAGCCTGCAGAAAGCCTCCATTGCATACTATAAGCCATAGCGAAATGTTCTGAACACCAGAAATTGCAGAGCTGGAGGAAATGTTGAATCTAGAATTCTGTTAGGTCCTCTTGTGTGTCTCCCCAAGATGAAATTTTTAAGCACACAGAACTGCATTGCTGATTTTTTTTGTTGAGCGTAAAGGAAGAGCCATTAAAACTCAAGGTTTGCCAACAGTTACCACACAGTTACCCCAAATATCTTCAACTATAAGTACAGGGGATAATTGTGGTAATCACAGATAATACTGTCTAGTAACTATAGGCAAATGCTAAACTTTTTTTTTATGGTGACCTATTTGTTTAGAGAGACGAATGTGCTGTAAAATTCATGCATTCAGTTTGAGAACCAAGTTCTTGCTTTACTCTCTGCTGGTTTGAGTTTGGATGGGACACTGGGCAAAAATAAGAAATGCTTGTTTGTTTTTAAATGAACAAGACCTTAAACCAGTCTCCACTGAAATAATTATAATGCCTAAATCTTATTCTATTATTTAGTCTGCTTTTTAAAATGACTGGCCCAAATAACTGAGAGGACAATGCAGCTGGCACTCCTTCCTCTACAGCAGTGGTTCTCAACCAGGGGCCCAGGGGCCCCCCTAGGTGGGCCGCAAGCAGGTTTTAGGGGGTCTGCCAAGCAGGGCCAGTATTCGACTCACTGGGACCCAAGACAGAAAGTTGAAGCCCTGGGCTCTGAGCCCCACCCTGAGGTTGAAGCCAGAGCCTCAGCAACTTAGCTTTGCAGGGCCCCCTGTGACCTGGGGCGACAGGCAATTGCCCTGCTTGCTGCCCCCTAATGCCAGCCCTGGCTTTTATATGCAGAAAAAGAGATGCTGTCGCACAGGCGGGCCATGGAGTTTTTATAGCACGTTGGGGAGACTCGGAAAGAAAAAGGTTGAGAACCCCTGCTCTACAGAACAAATAAATCATGTACCAGTACTAATTCTCTTCTCAAACCTTGGCTCTCCTGTAGGACACAGCAGAAGGCTATCAGCACCGAAGTCTCATCAGGATGGCACATTATATCTTCTCTCCGGTAAATTTATAATTCAGGACCAAATCCTGCTGCTCCTACTCATTTATTACTTGGGCAAAAATGTCCACTGACTTCAGAGGGAGTTCTGCTGAGTTAAGGAGGTAGAATGTGATCCATAGTGCATATAGCATGAAATGGTGCTGTAGAAATACTAGCTATATTTGGCCAGTACCTGTTGTTTAACATTTATAATGCAATAGCACCTAGTGGCCAGCACTTGCACTGCTATCATCCCCTTCATACCCAACTATGGAAGATAAAGCTCAAAGTCTGCAAACTGATTCTCCTGGTTTGGAGTCTTATAAACATAAGGAAGAGAAATTGCTGGCAAACTCAACCCAAAACCGAAGATGCTTTGTTTGTCCAAAAACTACAGAAATCTATGGCATGTCACATTTTTAAAAGGGCCCATGTTAAATAAATGTATATGTTAGATTTATGAGGAATATATATAAGGCAATATCTGAAATATACAAAAACTACAGATGCATACAAGCTACACTGCTATAGCTAAATTACCTCAAATATTTTAGGCTAGCTTATCTGTAGAAGATGCAAGCTGGTGTTCTTCAAACTGTTTTAAATATTTACTATAGGTGACCATAGCAAACATGTTATGCACACGTTACAATATCAAGCATCTGTTTCTGTTGCAGGTAAACGGACATAAAAGTGGTAAAACCCTAGATCTGAAATTAACACTATCAAGAGGAACATGGGTGTACCCTGGGTGCTATATTATTGCAGTCTGCCTAGTTACGTAACAAAATAAGAAAGCAACACGCGGATTTGCACTGTGAAGGCAGCATGGCCATCCTTCAGGGGCAGAGACATTTTTTAAATGAAGCTATAAACATTACCTGTGGGAAGCAGCTATGGTGAATCCATGCCAAAATACGGGTTTCTACTGCTTTGTTCATGAGGCTTTGGACAAAATTACGACTGCCTTGAATGAGCATTCCAGAAACAAAGGAAGCAGCCATTATTTGGCTACTTGAGCTCCAAGAATGGAAGGTGCGGAAAACTGGTCAGGGCTTCCATCCCCCTGGATGGAAATTCTGATTTTTGATTGGCTCTGCCAGTGAGCATGAAAAGGTAGGGCTGCAGTGGGTGCACACTACACCTACTCCAGTACAGAAACTGCCACAGGTAAACATGCTGTACACAGTGCCAAAGGAGGGATTCTACCTTCTCCTGCACTGTGAAGACATGATGTCTGCTCCAATACTTTGGTGATGAGGGCAGTATAAATGCCAGCCAACCAAGACAGATTAGATAGACCAACACCAGCTACCACCACTTGGGCAGAGGACCTCTATCCTGGTATGCCTCTGTTTCCAGGAAACACAGAAGGGTCCTTTTGGCAGAATCTCCGGCATAGGTGCTGGAACTAGGGGTGTTGGCTTGAAGTGGTTTCCATCTTATACCGGGTTTACAGTTTGGTTCAGTGACTCAGCACCCCCACTATACAAATTGTTCCAGTGCCCCTGATCTCTGGTCTGCTACATCCCCTTTGTGTGGCACAAACCAGAAACAGTCACTGGAAAATACCCTCTGTGTTGGAGAAGTCTACACTGGTGCAATGCTGGCAGAGGCGGTGTGACCGCTTCCTGCGCCAGCAGCCCCTTTCCACCCTGGCAGAGGGAGCGTGTCGCCAGGGTGAGACACCTCAGCTTCATTAACCCACACATGGGCTGGGCAGCATAGAATCAAAGCCGCAATTGGTTCCCTGCCTCCCCTCCTTCCACTGTGAACGGAGTAGGCCATAGTAGAGAATTGAGCCCCTTTGTGTTTTGTTATTTGTTATTATATATATTACCATAGCACCAACGAGCACAAGCCAAGGAACAGGACCACACCAAGTGCCAAACAAACAGAACAAAAAATATAGGCTCTTTGAGGCACGGACTACAGTCTGAGACAAGAACCAACAGAGCCTCAGACAGACTGATGTGGGAGTACAAGCAAAGGACAAGACAATAGTGGCCAACATTACAGACTGTGATATCAGGATGGTTTTAAAAGGAGGAAAAGGAATTCATTTTCAGGATGTTTACAGGGAGCATCGCCCAAGCCTGAGGGGCACTATAACAGAAAACATTCAGGGTCTTGTTTGAAAATTTAACAAGTGGGCAATGGAGGCTGACATAGGCCGATCAGAGGCTAACCTTTCAGTACTGAGAGACGACAAGGAGGATGGGGATAAATCATGAAGGGCCTTGAAAGTGAAGACAAGTAGCTTATGTTTGCTACAATAAAGAGGGAGCCAGTTAAGGGATGCTGCAAAGAGCGATGCGATCAAAGCAATGAGCTACGAAAATGATTTTTGCAGCAGCATTCTGAATGGTTATGAATGGGGCAAGACTGCATTTGTCAAGGCCAGAGAAAAGGATGTTGCTGTAATAGAGACATGAGCGGATGGAGAATTTTAGCTGTGTGGATGGATAGAAAAGGCCATATGTTAGAGCTGTTATGCAAAAAGGAAGTGCAAGTCTTAAGCATAGCCTGGAAGTGAGGACCTAGAGACCTGAGTCAAAGATGGCACCCAGGCTGTGGGCCTGAGTGACTGGTAGAATACTGGTATTGTCCAAAACAATTAAAAAAGGAGGTAGTGGGGGAAGTGTGTGGTTGGTGGTGAAGATTAAGAGCTCTGAGCTCTATTCAATCCCATTTACACTGCAGGCAGAGGGTTGGGCAAAAAGGCTGAAGGCAGCAAGTGTCCAAAAAAAGGAGACTTTTAAAAAAAAAAAAAAAAAAAAAAACCAAAAACCCAAGCCTCAAGACATTTTGTGTAAAAGGCATATACTTTCTTTACTTCAAAAAACGATGTATTTAAACTGATGTGTGAGTCATAAACATTAGTCTCTTCTGGCTTGACCAGAGTGGATTTTTTTCGAACTATTTTTCATTTTAAGAACTCAAAAGGCATCCTCCATAGACTGCTATGAAGGCAAGTAAAAGATGCAATTAAAATCAAAACCTTTTAAAACAGTATTATTGCTTGTAGACAGACTAGCACTCACTTTCCATAAGAACCCACTTGCCAGTCAGAGTATGGTCTTGAGCAACTTGAATATTAATGAGCTAGTTTTTACAACATAATTTGGGCCCACTTGACACAATTTGCCATTTCTGCTCAAGAGAGGAGTGGAACGAGGATAAGTCCTGGACTGGCAATGGAATTTACCGTCTTACACCAACAGTAGGGTGATATTTATTTTAAAAGTGGCTCTCAGCATACTCTCCTCGCTGGATTTCATACATAACCATTTTCATGTACTTACTAAAAGTGAGCACTTGTGCATTGTAACCATTTTTCTTTCTTAAAAGGATTTTTATTTGAATATCAAAAATGTGAGTGCTGTACTGTATTTGTAAAACAGGCTATATTACATAGAAGAGTGAAGTACCATACAGCAGAAATGCAAAATGCAATTTAAAATGCATCTGAATATAACTTCTAGAATCTATTAAACCCAAACCCAACAAGGCTGTGTTGTCTCACTCTGAATGCAGCTTTGTGAGGGCAAAGTGCTGGGGAAGAGGAGGTCTGGAATTCATGGAAACAGTACATTATCTCCAGCCAGCAGAACTAGTTTCCTACTGACTCACTATCAGGTCCCCCAGGGAACAATCTTAGAAAAAGCCAAGTTCAGGCTGAAGTAATTTAAGTTAAGCATCAAGGAAACAACAGGAAAGGATCAAGTTGGGACTCTCTCCAATGTGTGTCTATTGGGTTACAGTAAGTGTGAAGAGGGCATGCTACTTGATCACAGTATGTTATTCCTGAGTGGAAACTGGGAAACTTGCAGAATTTCCTTGTAATTTCTTTTTTCAGAGGTGTCTTCTCCCACTCCCCAATAAAAAGCCAGATACTAGAACACCTCAGCTAGGGGAGACATAGGATGGAGTCCCTCCAGCACCTAGGATGCAGTTATCTCTCAGTATCAACAGAAGTGGAGTGTTCATTCTGCTTCTCAAATAGATGTGATTGCAGTGAACTAAAAAGCAATGGAGTTCCTAATGTTCTAATCCCATATGTCAATTAAAACCAAAACATTTGGTTTCAGCTTCTGCTGAAAACTTAACTACTTGTATCTGCAGCCTGTGCGGAGAGAAATCCGTGACTGTAAAAGGCAGACTTTAAATTTAGCCATGCTTTAAGTATAATTAAAATATATATTTTTTGAAAAAATACTGCTCCCTTTTCCTTAGAACAACTTCCATAGTTACTTCAAAGTCTTCAAAGGCAAGAGGTGCCACAGAGAAACCACAGCATCTCCAGCCTTTGAAGTACATGTGGGAGCATCTCTCAGCAAAGAGAAACTGCTTTTAAAAAATAGACTGCAAATTTACTTACAGACAGGCTGAAAACACCTCTTTCTTGAAGAGCTCATGGAGACTGACTTCAAGCCCAGCCCCGGGGGAATTCAAAGGCGAAGATCCCACAGTCGAGGCTGAAGCTAGAAGGGAAAAGCCGGTTTCAGCAGACACTGCAGCTTTAGGATCCAACCGACTCCAGTGCCGATTTACTCATTTCAAATAAGTTTAAATGCATGTTAAAGTAAAAACGAACACAGGAAAATACTTTGTTTCTGTGGTCTCCTCCCACCTCCCAGCTATACTGATCTTGGGAGCCTGCTATAGCTTGGGCCCTACCAAATTCACAGTCCATTTTGGTAAATTTCAGAGTTTCTGCATTTTACAATTCTTGAATTTCACAGTTTCAGATATTTAAATCTTAAATTTCACGGTGTTGTAATTGTAGGGGTCCTGACCCAAAAGGGTATCATGGGGGGTCGCAAGGCTATTGTAGGTGGGTCATGGTATTGCCACCCTTACTTCTGCGATGCCTTCAGAGCTGGGCACCCAGCAGCAGCTGCTGCTCTCTGACCACCCAGCTCTGAAGACAGCGCTGCCATCAGAGCAGAAGTAAGGGCAGCATGGTATGGTATTCTCACCCTTGCCTCTGTGCTGGCAGGGGCACTGCCTTCCAAGCTGGGTGCCTGGCCGGCAGCCAATGCTCTCCGGCCACCCAGCTCTGAAAGTAGAGCAGAAGTAAGGGTGGCAATACCATGACCCCCCCCTACAATAGGCTTGCGATCCCCTTTTGGGTCAGGACCCCCCAGTTTAAGAAATGCTGGTCTCCTGTGAAATCTGTATAGTAAGGGTAAAAGTACACAAAAAGACCAAATGTTACAGGGAACACCAGATTTCACAGTTTCTGATGTGTTTTTTCATGGCCATGAATTTGGTAGGGCCCTAGCTATAGCTAACGATCCCTGGCCTGTGCTTCTAGTATTGCCCTTATCCACAAAAACTGGAAGGGTTGTAATGCAATCAGATCACTTCTTTCTTGCAGCCTGTTTTATTAAACATTGGTGTTTTTCCCTTGAAAACAAATCTATGGCATAGGGGACCTGATAAAAATCCACCTATCTTAATATGCCCTACCACCAGGAGAGTCTGGATCCTCTGTAAAAAGAAAAGGAGCACTTGTGGCACCTTAGAGACTAACCAATTTATTTGAGCATGAGCTTTCGTGAGCTACAGCTCACTTCATCAGATGTATACCGTGGAAACTGCAGCAGACTTTATATACACACAGAGAATATGAAACAATACCTCCTCCCACCCCACTGTCCTGCTGGTAATAGCTTATCTAAAGTGATCAACAGGTGGGCCATTTCCAGCACAAATCCAGGTTTTCTCACCCTCCACCCCCCCCACACAAATTCACTCTCCTGCTGGTGCTAGCCCATCCAAAGTGACAACTCTTTACATAATCAAGTCGGGCTATTTCCTGCACAAATCCAGGTTTTCTCACATCCCCCCCACCCCCATACACACACAAACTCACTCTCCTGCTGGTAATAGCTCATCTAAACTGACCACTCTCCAAGTTTAAATCCAAGTTAAACCAGAGCATCTGGGGGGGGGGTAGGAAAAAACAAGAGGAAACAGGCTACCTTGCATAATGACTTAGCCACTCCCAGTCTCTATTTAAGCCTAAATTAATAGTATCCAATTTGCAAATGAATTCCAATTCAGCAGTTTCTCGCTGGAGTCTGGATTTGAAGTTTTTTTGTTTTAAGATAGCGACCTTCATGTCTGTGATTGCGTGACCAGAGAGATTGAAGTGTTCTCCGACTGGTTTATGAATGTTATAATTCTTGACATCTGATTTGTGTCCATTTATTCTTTTACGTAGAGACTGTCCAGTTTGACCAATGTACGTGGCAGAGGGGCATTGCTGGCACATGATGGCATATATCACATTGGTGGATGTGCAGGTGAACGAGCCTCTGATAGTGTGGCTGATGTTATTAGGCCCTGTGATGGTGTCCCCTGAATAGATATGTGGGCACAATTGGCAACGGGCTTTGTTGCAAGGATAAGTTCCTGGGTTAGTGGTTCTGTTGTGTGGTATGTGGTTGTTGGTGAGTATTTGCTTCAGGTTGCGGGGCTGTCTGTAGGCAAGGACTGGCCTGTCTCCCAAGACTTGTGAGAGTGTTGGGTCATCCTTTAGGATAGGTTGTAGATCCTTAATAATGCGTTGGAGGGGTTTTAGTTGGGGGCTGAAGGTGACCGCTAGTGGCGTTCTGTTATTTTCTTTGTTAGGCCTGTCCTGTAGTAGGTAACTTCTGGGAACTCTTCTGGCTCTATCAATCTGTTTCTTTACTTCTGCAGGTGGGTATTGTAGTTGTAAGAAAGCTTGACAGAGATCTTGTAGGTGTTTGTCTCTGTCTGAGGGGTTGGAGCAAATGCGGTTGTATCGCAGAGCTTGGCTGTAGACGATGGATCGTGTGGTGTGGTCAGGGTGAAAGCTGGAGGCATGCAGGTAGGAATAGCGGTCAGTAGGTTTCCGGTATAGGGTGGTGTTTATGTGGCCATTGTTTATTAGCACTGTAGTGTCCAGGAAGTGGATCTCTTGTGTGGACTGGACCAGGCTGAGGTTGGTGGTGGGATGGAAATTGTTGAAATCATGGTGGAATTCCTCAAGGGCTTCTTTTCCATGGGTCCAGATGATGAAGATGTCATCAATATAGCGCAAGTAGAGTAGGGGCTTTAGGGGACGAGAGCTGAGGAAGCGTTGTTCTAAATCAGCCATAAAAATGTTGGCATACTGTGGGGCCATGCGGGTACCCATAGCAGTGCCGCTGATCTGAAGGTATACATTGTCCCCAAATGTGAAATAGTTATGGGTAAGGACAAAGTCACAAAGTTCAGCCACCAGGTTAGCCGTGACATTATCGGGGATAGTGTTCTTGACGGCTTGTAGTCCATCTTTGTGTGGAATGTTGGTGTAGAGGGCTTCTACATCCATAGTAGCCAGGATGGTGTTATCAGGAAGATCACCGATGGATTGAAGTTTCCTCAGGAAGTCAGTGGTGTCTCGAAGGTAGCTGGGAGTGCTGGTAGCGTAGGGCCTGAGGAGGGAGTCTACATAGCCAGACAATCCTGCTGTCAGGGTGCCAATGCCTGAGATGATGGGGCGCCCAGGATTTCCAGGTTTATGGATCTTGGGTAGTAGATAGAATATCCCAGGTCGGGGTTCTAGGGGTGTGTCTGTGCGGATTTGATCTTGTGCTTTTTCAGGAAGTTTCTTGAGCAAATGCTGTAGTTGCTTTTGGTAACTCTCAGTGGGATCATAGGGTAATGGCTTGTAGAAACTCGTGTTGGAGAGCTGCCGAGCAGCCTCTTGTTCATATTCCGACCTATTCATGATGACAACAGCACCTCCTTTGTCAGCCTTTTTATCTAACTTTGCTGCTACAGTCCCTCACTAGTTAGTAGATGTGCACTATTAAGGGGGAGGGAGAACACACATTAAGAAGGAAATATTCCATGCTAGACATCATCACGGATGCCCACAAAGTTCACTAGGAGAAAGCTGGTTTCAGGGGTCAGAGACAGCAGGTGTCAGGCAAAAGAAATGTGGGTGTTCTAGATCTGCAGCAATAAAAATACAATAAGAGAGCCAGTACTGGATTTACCATGGCGCCGGGCCCATGGTCCAAAGGGGCCCTGGCCCGGCCTGCTCTTCTCTACCCTCCCTCCTGTGGGGGCAGAAGCTTGATGCTGCCGGCTCCTGCTGCACCAGGATAGGCTCCACCGGCAGCCAAGCTCATCCTCCGCCTCTTCCCCCAGCGTGCTATGTTCCCGTGCCTCCCTGCTGCCGATCAGCTGTTTGCCAGCAGGAGGGAGGGGGAAGAGCGGAGCCGCAGCTCGCTTGCCGCTTCAGGGAGAAGGAGGAGAAAAGGCGGGGCAGCGGAGGCATACCCCCTGCTGCGAGCACCCCCACGACCCCAGCCCACACCCCCAGCCCTCTGCCCTGACCCCTGCACCCCCTCATATCCCCAGGCCCCTGCACCCCCCTTACACACCCCCAGCCCCCTGCCCTGACTCCTGCACCCCCGGACATCCCCACTCTGAGCACCAAACGGGAGCTCCTGCGTGCGCACACACACCCATTACCACCTGCACTCCTCACACCAAACAAGAGCTGCCCCAGGTAAGCACTCCACACCCCAACCTCCTGCCCCAACCCTGAGCCCCCTCCCTCACCCTAGCTCCTGGCCAGACCCCGCACCCCAACTTTTTTTTTATAAAGCGCTCTTATCCAAAGCACTTTACAATAGTTAGCTAATGGTACAAACAATATTTGGAAAGATCATTAAGTGGTCCACCAAGACCCTCCGCAATTTTCAAGTGGTCTGTGGAAAGATAAATTAGACTACAAGAACAATCAAGGTACCTCACTTTATTTTCCATTTACCTCCCATTACTTATAGGAGGAGAATGAAGAAAAAAAGAATGAAAAACAGGGACAAGGGAGAGATAAGAGAGAATATTCTTTTTCTTGGCTGGGTCCCAAGGAGGGGCCCCAAAATTGAGGCTGAGCACACATGGCCGGGGGGCCCCACTAAATCTAAATCCACCACTGGCTGTCACGTCACCTGGGCTGGGGATACTGTGTGACTGATCCTCCCAGTCTCCAACCTATCTGGGCAGTACAGCAGACATGGCCCTGCCCATTAGCTCCTCTCCACTCCCGAGCCCACCCACCACTTGCCTCCCCCTTAAGGCTTAGCCCTCTCACTTTTAAAAATAATTGCTTGCCCCTCCCCCCCCCCCAAGGCTTCTCTGGCAGCCCTGTTGCCAGGTATCCAGTTTTAGACTGGAAACTCCAGGAGAAAACGGGACCTGAGTGTCCGGTTAGCAGTGCTGACTGGAAACTAAAAGTGCGGTTATAGGAGTAACCACATTAGCCTCCGCTCCTCCCACTCCCAACACCCACCCCAGAAGGCTGGAAGAGAACCTGTCCTGCTGCTGTGGGAGGAGGGGCAGCTCAGTGCAGAGAGAGACTAAGAGAACGGGCTAGAACCAGGTAGGTACCCGCTCTATGTGGGCAGGGGGGTCCTGTTTACCCCCTCCCCAGCCCTGCTGCGCTTGCAGTTTACCCCTGGCTCCTCCCTTGCTCCAGGGACCAACCCTAGCTCCCGCCCCACTGCGCTTTTGCCCCCAGCCCCTTTTACAATCATTCCCCAGGGGGGCCCACAAAAGCTTAATCCGGCCTTGAGTAGAGCCCACCCCACTGTGTTTCTCAGCCTGAAGCCAAACATTCCTTTGGAGGGGGCAAAGAGCTCAGGAGCCTCACCTCACAGACCTGTTTTTCTTGCAAGGAACTGGACCCTGCTGCCCATCCTCTCCCAGAAACATTACTTCTCGTTTAGGGCTTGATCCTATCCCAAAGAAATCAATGAGGGTGTTGCCATTCTGTTCTGTTTTAGAGAGGTTCTTACACCATAGCATCTGAGCACCATGCAGTCATGCGCTAAGCAACGTGACTGTGCATTTGTCAAGTGTTGCTTGTTCTTTCACCTTCTCCCCAGCGTGGTAGAGTGTCTTGGTTCAACCACGTGTGTTTTGTTTTGATTTGTTTGGTTTTATTTGTATGTTTTACTTCAATGGGAGCAGGATCAAGCCTTCAGTGGGACAGGAAGATAGCACCGTAGGCTACACCTCTATACTTCAAAGGTAGCTCTTTACAGGAGAGAGGATCTTCAATCATTCTCCCTTCTAGTGCTTGCAAAAGGGAGTGAAAGCAGATAGGAGAGGGACTGAAACGGTAAGCTCTCTGGGGCAGGCAGGGACTGTTTTTGTCCAGTGTTTTTAATAGCACTTAGCACAATGGGGCAGTGCTCCATGACTAGGGCTCCTAGGTGCCACGGTAATATAAATAATATTCAAAACTTAAGATAATAAATA
Source organism: Caretta caretta (assembly GCF_965140235.1). Classification (NCBI taxonomy): domain Eukaryota; kingdom Metazoa; phylum Chordata; order Testudines; family Cheloniidae; genus Caretta; species Caretta caretta. The sequence continues at coordinate 159,113,952 of NC_134207.1, forward strand.
GCTGACTCCAAGACCAGTTATAGTAAAAACAAATTCACTGATTTCCCTGCAACATTGGTTTGAGCATTGGCCTGCTAAACCCAGGGTTGTAAGTTCAATCCTTGAGGGGGCCATTTAGGGAACTGGGGCAAAAATTGGGGATTGGTCCTGCTTTGAGCAGGGGTTTGGACTAGATGACCTCCTGAGGTCCCTTCCAACCGTGTTATTCTATGATTCTGGATAAACAAGACTTGCTCTGTCTTTAAAGGGAATCTTAAGATTTTAAGAAGAAAAATGTTTTTATTAAAAAACAGTCTCTATAATCAACGAATTGACATGATCCTCAGCTGTCGGTGCTAGGATACTAATAGGAAACCCTTCCCCGATTCTGCCTATAGTCCAATAGCTGCTGCTCCACTGCTTAACACTGGATAATATTGTACATATTTTGCCCTTTCACAATAATTTGGGGGCCCCTGAAGATAGTTTTTTGAGGCAAATGTCCCCTTTGATCCCCCACCCCAATAGCGCAGGGCCTGGCTGTGGAATATGACTCTAGCCATGTTAGTCTTGCTATCCTTGACCAATATTACTTTAACTATTTGTGTGAAATCATCTGTAGAAAGGCTTCATTCTGAAGCCAGCCAAGCATTTGAAATCTCTCTAGCTGCCGACTACAGAGGAACCTGAAATATTATTCAGAGGTCCATTTCCACTTTATCCAGCACTTTGTACATAAACTGGTATGCTTCTCAGAGGCCTATGCAATCTGTATATTGAGAGACCATATATTTACAGTCACTGTTATTTTAGCTGGCAAATGTGGCTCAGACTATTCATTCCCTGTGCAGTATTTCTGCTCCTAAGTTAGGAATGATCATAACTTCAAAATTGTATTGACTGTCTTTTCAGTATAACACCTTATAGACTGGCTCCAGAACTAGTGTACTGAATATGCCAGTAATTTTATTACTGCCACAATCCTAAATAAATGCTCAGGTCAAATATCTCCAAACCCTATTTTTCTTTACCTTCCATTTTACAATTGCAATAGGACACTTCAAGTATGTATTTTCTAGAGTACTAGTGAATTTTCAGGTTGAAGTAAGCTAGCTTGGCGCCTCCTAGGATACCTTTAGTATGCAATAAACCCCAGTCATACAATGCCTCTGATGTGTTATTGCTTAATTATTACCTCTAAATTGTGAAAGATGTCAGAAGGAAATCTTAATTTGCTTTTTAGCTGAGATGGTTGCAGGGATGGATACATTGGAAAAACAATGATAAGATCAACTCGCTCCAAGATATTTCATTTCAAGGTATATAATTAGTGAATATATCTGAAGTGGCAAAAGGTCTCAGAAAACAGTGCATCTCTCAAGCTCTCTCCTTCTCTATTATCTGCCTATAAATATAGATAGATATGGGAAAGGAGTGGCATTAGGTACTCCATTATAGTGCATATTAGATGCTCACACATGGAAAAAAGGCTCAGAGCTGACAATACAAGCTTACGTACTGTAAGGACCTGAACTACCATACGAGAAAGACACCAAGTTCTTCATTTCCTATTCGAATTTCAGCAACAAAAAAAAAAAAAAAAAAAAAAGTCTACAGGTCTTCAAAATGTAACTTTGTTGAATATGGATAACTGTGAAAATGAGGTAGGCTTCTCTGTGTCTCCATATCTCATTTTCAATTGCCATATCTTGACTGCAGGTTTCACTAATCCTTTATCTCCTGAAAGATGCCAGCAAGAAATAACATTCCTTCAGATATTACCTTTTGACCTGGATAACTTTCTACCACTCTCTGAACCAACCTCAAACAAAATCTACAGAGTGGCTGAGATGCAAACAGAAATCTAAAGGACCATATTAGAGATCGGATATTCTTGTATTTTTCTCATTTGTCCTCCATAGTCCTATTAAACAAAGCTATACATATTGTATGTATCCAAAGCCTGGAACTGGGACACAGATGAGGAAGATGGCATTCTTCTGGGACCTGGGTTCTTTAGAACTTGAGCCTGATAATGAATCTCCAGGTTGAACTGAAATCTTCAAGGATTATCCAAGTCCTAATAATACATACATATGCTATACTATGCAAGCAGGGGCGGCTCTGCCAATTTTGCCGCCCCAAGCCGTCGCCGCCGAATTGCCGCCGCCGCAACAGCACCAGAGCTGCCGCCGAATTGCCGACGCGCCTGGAAGAGCGGCAGAGCTACCGCCAAATTGCCACCGTGGGACACGGACTGCTGCCCCATTCTGCATGCCGCCCCAAGCACCTGCTTAGAAAGCTGGTGCCTGGAGCCGGCCCTGTACACAAAATACTCCCTCTGGAGGGCCTGCATGATGCACTTCAAAGACTAATAAGAGTAAAGTGAGAGAAAAATAAAAGATAAGCCTAGAAAAAGGAAGACACACAGGAAAGAAAGCAATACAGAAAAGAAATAGATTCATTGTTCATCTGATCTGAAGCCTGCAGTTCAGCTCACTGTAGTTGGAAATGAAGTAAACCTGCCAGGATTAGTTTGAGTTTGAATTTGAATTTGAAGAATTTCCTCCCTACTACTCCAATAGGGCCAATATCACAAGATTTCACCTTCATACAAGTTGGAACCAGAAAATAGGCCTCTTTCAATTTCAGATCCAACCAAAACAGCATGGTAAGGTATATCAGAAAACTGAAACACATTTCTTGGTTTTCTAGCTGCTTCGATCCCAGCCGGCTGGCTAGGGTTCTCAAGGGACCATATACCAGTTGAGTGCATGTAGGCTTCCTCCTGCCCATGATCAGCAGCGTATTAACACCTAGGCCGACAAGGCCTAGGCCTAGGTCGGCAAATTTATAATAGCAGCCAGAGGCCCCGCCCCAACTCCACCCCTTCCCCATCCCCATTCCCCGCCCCCTCCCTGCCCCTATTGGTCCTCTTCCCTTTTGTGGCTCAAATCTGCCGTTCACTCAGATAACCTCATCACTGGCTGGCATGGAGAAAAGGAAGGAGAACAATCCCCACAGTCTCTGCTGGTCCACCTAGTGGGTCGGGGGACAGGCCAAGGACCTTCCCCTCTGGTGGGACCCACAGTCCAAGTCAACTCCTCCTGTATCCAATAGGGAGTTGGTGGCATGGGGGGAACCCGGGCCTGCCCTCTACTCCGGGTTCCAGCCCAGGGCGCTGTGGATCACAGCTGTCTATAGTGTTTTGTGTAACACCTGTGTGACGGCTACAACTCCCTGGGCTACTTCCCCATGACCTCCTCCCAACACCTTCTGTATCCTCACCACAGGATCTTCCTCCTGATGCCAGATAGCGTTTGTACTCCTCAGTCCTCCAGCAGTATGCCCTCTCACTCTCAGCTCCTTGTGCACCCCTCACTAACTGGAGTGAGAGCCTTTTTAAACCAGGTGTCCTGATTAGCCCTAATTAATTCTAGCAGCTTCCCAATTGGCTACAGGTGTCCTAATTAGCCTGCCTGTCTTAATTAGTTCTAGAAAGTTCCTGAGTGTTCTGGAATAGTCCCTGTTATTTTACCCAGGGAAAAGGGACCTGCTTAACCTGGAACTAATGTATCTACCTTCCACCACTCTTTGTAGCCATCTGGCCTGACCCTGTCACAGCACGTACAGTAGAATCAACATTTACCAATAAAAATCTGATCAGTCACAGTCTAGAGATGGGTTAACAAAGTTTAGCAAACTGAACTACACCCACATTTTCTCACAATATAAAAGTGTCATAAATATAAAGGGAAGGGTAAACCCCTTTGAAATCCCTCCTGGCCAGGGGAAAGCTCCTCTCACCTGTAAAGGGTTAAGAAGCTAAAGGTAACCTCGCTGGCACCTGACCAAAATGACCAATGAGGAGACAAGATACTTTCAAAAGCTGGGAGGAGGGAGAGAAACAAAGGGTCTGTGTCTGTCTGTATGCTGCTCTTGCCAGGGACAGAACAGGAATGGAGTCTTAGAACTTTTAGTAAGTAATCTAGCTAGGTATGTGTTAGATTATGATTTCTTTAAATGGCTGAGAAAAGAATTGTGCTGAATAGAATAACTATTTCTGTCTATGTATCTTTTTTGTAACTTAAGGTTTTGCCTAGAGGGGTTCTCTATGTTTTTGAATCTAATTACCCTGTAAGATATCTACCATCCTGATTTTACAGGGGGGATTTCTTTATTTCTATTTACTTCTATTTTTTATTAAAAGTCTTCTTGTAAAAAACGGAATGCTTTTTCATTGTTCTCAGATCCAAGGGTTTGGGTCTGTGGTCACCTATGCAAATTGGTGAGGCTTTTTATCCAACATTTCCCAGGAAAGGGGGGTGCAAGTGTTGGGAGGATTGTTCATTTTTCTTAAGATCCAAGGGTCTGGGTCTGTAGTCACCTAGGCAAATTGGAGAGGCTTTTTACCAAACCTTGTCCAGGAAGTGGGGTGCAGGGTTTTGGGAAGTATTTTGGGGGGAAAGACGCATCCAAACAGCTCTTCCCCAGTAACCAGTATTAGTTTGGTGGTGGTAGCGGCCAGTCCAAGGACAAGGGGGGGAATATTTTGTACCTTGGGGAAGTTTTGACCTAAGCTGGTAAAGATAAGCTTAGGAGGTTTTTTCATGCAGGTCCCCACATCTGTACCCTAGAGTTCAGAGTGGGGGAGGAACCTTGACAAAAAGTGACACCAGTTCAAATGGACTTGAATCCAATTTCCAACCCCAGAGTGGGAGTTGGAGAGACTTGGCTGCATGGGAAGTACTAGGCCAAGAAGAGTCCTTTGTTCCAGGACATCATCCTTGGAGCTAGGGGAGGAGAGACAAAATGGCCTTGGTTGTAATTTGGGTACTTCGTACTTACTGTGTTAGTGCATGTGATATATTAGGAGTTGATTTGAAGAGATCTTTTATCAGACAGGCTGTTATAACAGAGAAAATTAATAGCTGTGGTGTAAATGTAGAAATTAAAAGAAACTTTATTAGTGTTTTCGGATGGTTCGTTCTCATGTGCCAATGTTAACATTTTATAAATATGCGCATGCCCTGGCACGTAAGTATCCGCATATGCTTGCTTTCCCTCCCTATCTGTCTGCAGGATGAAGTTTTTAGTGTATTTACAGGAGTCGTACATATGCTGTGAATTTTCATTCCTAGGTTTCTGGAGTCATAACAAAACTTAATAGTACATAACACAAAAATATAAGAACAGTTATACTGGGTCAGACCAATGGTCAATCTTGCCCAGTATCCTGTCTTCCAACAGTGGTCAATGCCAGATGCTTAAAAGGGAATAAACAGAACAGGGCAATCAAGAGATAGATACATCCCCGGTTGTCCATTCAAATATTTGGCAGTCAGAAGCTCAGGAACACTCAGAGCATGGGGCTTTGTCCCTGACCATCTTGGCTAATGGCCATTGATGGACATAACGTCTCTGAACTTATCTAATTCTTTTTTGAACCTTTTCACAGTACACCCTGGCAATGAGTTCTACAGGTTGACTGCTCGCTGTATGAAGAAATACTTTATTTTGTTGGTTTTAAACCTCCTTCCTATTAATTTCTTTGGGTGACCCCTAGTTCTTTTGTTATGTGAAGGGGTGTGACAGAGTGCACTCGCCTCTCGTGAGCACCCCCTTGGCTGAGTGCACATGCCTGCACACTCTCTCTGACCGTCTCCAGGAAGGGAGCACTGGGGTACTGCTCTATCCCAGAGCAGGAATATTATCTTTGCCCTCTTGGGGCTTCCTAGCTACAACTCTCCAGCTGAGCCACTATAGTTCAGTTGACCCTCTGGGATGCCTCAATGTCCATGCCATTTCTCCCCAGTGGCTAATGGGAGGACCTGGGCCTTCCCACTACTCCGGGTTCAAGCCCAGGGACTCTGTAGATCACAGCTGTCTGCAGTGTCCCTTTAACTATTTTGCACGGCTTCTCTAATTCCCTGGGCCACTTCCCTATGGCCCCGCGTCGTCTTCACCCTTACCTCAGGGCCTTGTCCTAATGGAGTCCCAGCAACCAACTCAGGGCTCCTTCTCACTTCCCCCAGCTTTTGGCAGCACTGCCCTGTTCGGGGTTCTGTAGGTCCGTCAGCCAGCCACATACCATCCACACTCCTACAGCTCCAGCAAGGAACTGAACTCCCTCTGGCCCTGCAGCTCTTCTTATACTAGGCTTCTGGGCCCTGATTGGCTGTGTCCCACAGCCACTCTAGGCAGTTTGGAAGACCCTCTCCACTGACCTTTTTTGGGGTGGGGTGGGGTGTGGCGGGACCATGAGGCCTCCAGCTGGGGGCCTCAGAGGGTCTGGTATACCCTGTCACAAAGGGTAAATAACATTTCCTTATGCACTTTCTCCATACCAATCATCATTTTATAGACCTCTGTCATATTATCCCTTAGTCGTCTCTTTTCCAAGCTGAAAAGTTCCAGTCTTTTTAATCTCTCCTCATATGGAAGCTGGTCCATACCCTTAATCATTTTTTGCTCTCCTTCTCTGTACTTTTTCCATTACTAATATATCTTTTTTGACATGGGGCGATCAGAACTGCACACAGTATTCAAGGTGTGGGTGTACCATGGATTTATACAGAGACAATATGATATTTTCTGTGGTATTATCTATCCCTTTCCTCATGGTTCCTAAGATTCTGTTGGCTTTTTTGGCTGCCACTACGTTGAGCGGATATTTTCAGAGAACTATCCGCAATGACTCCAAGACCTCTTTCTTGAGTGGTTGTGATGCTCTGTACCTCAGGGGAACACCCTACATCCCCAGGTTCATCTTTATAAAATGATTGTGTGGTATCCAATGCAAAAAGTTTGTCATGTTGGTTGTCTTTGGAAGGCTCATGATGCACTGAGCATGGTTGTTAGAGTGATGTTATAGTAAGGTTATAATTTCATTTATTATATTATTTATTAGAGAGAGAGAGAGGTGTGTGGGATGCAGCTGAAAATGTATCCTCATGGCTTAGAGCAAGCCCAGGCAAAACTCTCCAAGAACAGAGAGGCAGGTCAGAACTCAACAGGGCATGTATGGGACAAACCCAGCCCAGCCTCACAAGAACAAGGGATGCTGGCCTAGGCAACAAAGGATCTGTTAGACTCTCGAGTGAGTCACCCCCCTTTCTTTCTGTCAGTTTGGAACTGCAATGAGATAACGCTTACCTGACTAAGGTCGGGGGGGGGGGAGCCAAGAGGGAGGAAAGGACACGATAGATGGGAGAGACTTTGCCATGCTCTTCCTCTCTCTTCCACCTACATCTACAGACATCACCACCAAGCGACTGAAGCGCTGATCAAAGGGGAGAGCCTGGCTGAAGGGCAATCAGCCAGCCTGTGGTGAGAAGCATCTAAGTTTGTAAGAGCACTGAAAGTGTTAAGATCAGCTTAGAATGTATTTTGCTTTTATTTCATTTGACCAAATCTGACTTGTTATGCTTTGACTTATAATCACTTAAAAACTATTTTTGTAGTTAATAAATTTGTTTATTCTACCTGAAGCAGTGCATTTGGTTTGAAGCATGTCAGCATATCCCTTGGGATAACAAGCCTGGTACATATCTATTTATTTGTTAAATTGACGAACTCATATAAGTTTGCAGCGTCCAGTGGGCATAACTGGACACTGCAAGATGGAGATTCCTAGGGTTGTGTCTGGGAACGGAGATATTGGCTATTGTCATTCGGTTGCAGGTAGCTGGGAGCAGTTTACATGCCAGAGGCTATGCATGAACAGCCCAGGAGTGGGGGTTCTCACAGCAGAGCAGGATAAGGCTGGCTCCCAGAAACAAGGACTGGAGTGACCTAACAGATCACTGGTCCAGATAACACCAGAGGAGAACGTTAGAGTGGTAACAGCTAATTTAAACCCCATCATTTTGTAGATACAGTTGGGATTATATTTTCCAATATGCATTACTTTGCATTGATCAACATTGAATTTTATCAACCATTCTGTTGCCCAGTGACCCAGTTTTGTAAGATCCCTTTGTAACTCTTCGCATTCAGATTTGGACTTACCTATTTTGAGTAATTTTGAATCATCTACAAATTTTGCCACCTCACTTTTTATCCCTTTTTCCAGATAATTTATGAATATGTTGAACAGCACTGGTCCCTGGGGGACACCACTCTTTACCTCTCTCTCCATTCTGAAAACTGACCAGTTATTCCTACCCTTTGTTTCCTCTCATCTAACAAGTTAGTGATCCAGGACAGGACCTTCCCTTTTATCCCATGATTGCTTACTTTGCTTACAAGGCTTTGGTAAGGGACCTTATCAAAGGCCTTCTGAAAGTCCAAGTACTTGACCCCATCAAAGCATTCTAATCAATTGATGAGATATGATTTCCCTTTACAAAAGTCATGTTGACTCTTCCCCAACATATCATGTTCATCTAGGTCTCTGATAATTCTGTTCTATACTATAGTTTTAAACCAATTTGCCTGGTACTAAAATCAGGCTTACTGGCTTATAATTGTCAGGATTGCCGCAGGAGACTTTTTAAAAATTGTCTTCACATTAGCTATCCTCCAGTCATCTGGTACAGAAGCTGATGTAAATGATCGGTTACATATCACAGGTAATAGTTCTGCAGTTTCAAATTTGAGTTCCTTCAAAACACTTGGGTGAATACCATCTGATCCTGGTTACTTATTGTTGTTTAATTTACCAGTTTGTTCCAAAACCTCCTTTACTGACACCCCAGTCTGGGACAGTTCCTCAAATTTGTCACCTAAAAACAATGGCTCTGGTGTAGGGAATCTCCCTAACATCTTCTGTAGTGAAGACCGATGCAAATAATTCATTTAGCTTCTCCACAACCACCTTATCTTCCTTGAGTGCTCCTTTAACACCTCAATCATCCAGTGGCCCCTAGCTTCCCCATTTTTGTGTAGTTCCCTTTCTGAAGTTAAATGGTACGGCGGTGGGCTTCTTTGGTATTTCCCTCCCGTCCACCTCCCCCACAGGATTTAAAAATGTAATTACATTATGGTCAGTATTACCAAGCAGTTTGTTATATTTGCCTCTTGGGGCACCTCCTGTGCTCCACCTAAATCAAGAATTCTCTCCCCCATTGTGGGTTTCAGGACTAGCTGCTCCAAGAAGCAGTCATTTATGGTGTCTAGAAACTTTATGTTTGCATCCCATCCTGGGGTGACAGTCAATATAGGGATATTTGAAATCCCCCATTATTGTTGAGTTTTCTATTTTTATAGCTTCTCTAATCTCCCTGAGCATTTCACAGTCATCACCACCATCCTGGTCAGGTAGTTTGTAATATACTCCTACTGCTATATTCTTATTACTCAAGCATGGAATTTCTATCCATAAATATTCTATGGTACAGTTTGATTCATTTAAGATTTTCACTATATTTGACTCTATGCTTTCTTTCACATAGTTCCACCTCCCCAGCAGCATGGCCTACTCTGCCATTCCTATGTATTTTGTACCCTGCTATTACCATGCCCCACTGATTGTCATCATTCCACCAAGTTTCTATGATGCCTATTATATCAATAACCCCATATAATACCAGGCACTCAAGTTCACCCATCTTAGCATTTAGACTTCTAGCATTTGTTCACAAGCACTTTCAAACTTTGTCTCTTTTTCGTTGTCTTTCTTGATGTGATGTAATTGAAAGGAACTATTTTTCATTTGACTATTTCTCTTCATTTCCTACCTGTACTTTATCAATTTCCATCCTCTCCTCTTTACTAGGATGTAGAGAATCCCTGTTAATAGATCCTTCACTATGGGATGCATCTAGCCAAAGCACATGCTCCTCCGCAGCTGTCAGCTTTCCCCCAGACTTTAGTTTTAAAAACTTCTCTATGACCTTTTTAATTTTACATGCCAGCAGTTTGGTTCTGTTTTGGTTTAGGTGGAGCCCATCCTTCCTGCATATAGACTCCTCCTTTCTCAAAAGGCTCCCCAGATCATAATAAACCTAAAACCCTTCTCTCTACACCATCATCTCATCCATGCATGAGACCCTGCAGTTCTGCCCATCTAAATGCATGGGGAATTGGAACTATTTCAAAGAATGCTACCATGGAGGTCCTGGACTTCAATCTCTTACCTAGTGGGGTAAATTTGGCCTCCAGGACCTCTCTCCTACCTTTCCCTATGCAACTATAAAGTAAAGAAAGTAGTTTCTGTCATAAATAAAATATAGAAAACAACAAAGTGGTTGAATACCTCTGGCAAACAAATTTTGCAAGTCAAAACTGCCCGAGTTTTAATGAGAATAGCTGTGGCAATCAAAATATAAGGTGGCTGGAGAGTGAGGTGCATGTGTGGGAGGAGTGGTGGCTGGTTTTTTTGTTTTAATTTTTCCCTTCAACCAGTGGTTTCCCTGCATTCTGGAATCTGGTGCACAATCAAATGTAAATTAAGAACAATTAAGGTCTTGTCCCCCTTTTTACCCCGACTTGTGCCTTTATTCAGCCAAGCAGGACACTTCAATGCACTTCAACGTCCTGATGTGACAAAGCACTTACTCTTAAGTCACCCACCAGTATCTTCAGAATTACTAACATGGCCAGAGAAAGTGACAGAAAAAGCTAAGTATGTTATCTTAGCTCTTCAGGAGAGGGATTTGGTTATCCCATGATGAATTTATTAGGGAACATACAGTAGTTTACAAGAATTTCCATTATTTCTTTCCTCTAAACTAAGACACTTTGCCACTTCATGTGAAGTCAATTGACTTATTACAAGGAAATCTCGAGAGAAAATACACAGGAAAAGGAAGAAGATATTTAACAAGGAGGATCTCTTGCTAATTAGGCATAGCTCTGACATTATTATAGCTCATTTGCATAAGTACATGTAGAATAACTGGGAAAGAATATCAGAGGGAGAATGGGTCTCCTTCCATACACCATGTCCTGCAACATTACAGAAATAGCATAGTGCACTGGGTACATCAGTCACACAGACAAAAAGCTCTCACCACAGTGTTTTGGACTGAGAGTCTTACTAAAATGTAATACTGGTAGAGCTTAAAAATAAAAGGTTAGAGATACAAAATAACAAGAATAATTGCAGTCCCTATGCTCCCAGCAGCACAGGGACTTCTCCCTCTATGCATCATCTTCTGGGCAATACTCACCCACAAAGGTGGGAAGACAGATGAGCAGGGGGCAAGTACCTGGCTCCACACACTGCTCCACCAGCCTGTAGAGCTGACCAGCCATACACGGCGGAATGTTCCGCACCTACTGAAAGGAGGTAGGGGACAGAATTTCGCATGGACCTCACCCTGAGGAAGGCTTACTCTACCCTTCCCTCAGCACATGCTGTGCCCCCAGGTCATAAACAGAACACTTATCTGGATGTAAGCAGGATCTGAATGAGCTCTCCCCGACATCTAGTGATGCCCTGGAGGAAAAGACTTCAGGAACAGACCGTATTTGCCTACACACATCTACTCTGCCTTCGTGTTCAGCAGACAGACCTGCATTGCCAAAGTGATCAATTTTGGCTGATGTTGGGTTACAGTTCACTTCAGTATTAAATGCAGGGGTAATTAATGTTATCCTTATTGTATAAGTGAAAAGGAGCAGAACTGTACTTAATGCCCTGATTAAGGGGGTCACCCTAAACTGAGCCTCTCTTGCTAACCAGGGCTTGGGATGCCAAATCCCACTGAAGATGAGAGGGGGTGGGGACAGTGATCCCACCTGGTGGTGTGGACTGTCTAAAGAGTCCTAGACACCATTTGACCCTCCCCTTTCCAGAGCTGGTTGTACTCAGTTGGGAGTCCTTGTTTCTGGTCAGTGATTTACTAGAGCTGCAGTCATTGATGAGCTAGTCTAGGGGTGTCAAATATAAAGGGAAGGGTAATCACCTTTCTGTATACAGTGCTATAAAATCCCTGCTGGCCAGAGGCAACATCCTGGTTACCTCCAAAGGGTTAAGAAGTTCAGCTAACCTGGCTGGCACCTGACCCAAAGGGCCAATAAGGGAACAAGATACTTTCAAATCTGGGGGGAAGGAGGGAAGTAAGGCTTTTATTTGTGCTCTTCGTTTACGTGGTTGTTCTCTCTTGGGACTGAGAGAGGCCAGACAGAAATCCATCTTCTCCAACACATCCTAATCCAAGTCTCCAATATTGCAACCAGTATAGGTAAGCAAGGCAAGGTGGATTAATTTATCTTTTGTTTTATGTGAATTTTCCCTGTCTTAAGAGGGAGGTTTATTCCTGTCTTCTGTAACTTTATTGTTTTGCCCAGAGGAGGATCCTCTGTGTTTTGAATCTGAATACCCTGTAAAGTATTTTCCATCCTGATTTTACAGAGGTGATTCTTTTACCTTTTCTTTAATTAAAATTCTTCTTTTTAGAACCGGATTGATTTTTCATTGTTCTTAAGAGCCAAGGGTTTGGGTCTGTGTTCACCTGTACCAATTGGTGAGGATTAGGATCAAGCCTTCCCCAGGAAAGGGGGTGTAGGGCTTGGGGGGATATTTTGGGGGAAGACGTCTTCAAGTGGGCTCTTTCCCTGTTCTTTGTTAACACGCTTGGTGGTGGTGGCAGCAGCATATGGTTCAAGGACAAGGCAAAGTTTGTACCTTGGGGAAGTTTTTAACCTAAGCTGGTAAGAATAAGCTTAGGGGGTCTTTCATGCGGGTCCCTACATCTGTATCCTGGAGTTCAGAGTGGGGAAGGAACCCGGACAAGGGGCTAAGCCCTAGCCCTGGAATAGGGACAGTGTTGCAGTGAAAGACAACCAAGAGGCAGTAGCTCAGGCATTCCTGGCTACCCAGAGAAAACACTCAGAGCTGGACTGAGCGGGGGAACCTCAGAATGTGGCATTGCAGACATGGCAGTGATCGCAGCAGAGAGGATCGTGGCAGAGGTGGCAGTGAGCAGAGGCAGCAGTAGCAGTGCTTGACACCCGCCCCCCCTTCCCCCCACTTAAGGTGTGGGAAGTGGACTCATGTGACTCCACCTCTGAACTCTGGGTCTTTGCTGACTCAGGACAACCAGCTGAGTGGGGTGCCGCGGAGGGAGAGGGGAGTGATGTGTTAAAGGAATATTTGTCGTCAGACTTTCACACTACAAGGTGAGAAACTGAGGCAAAAGGCACTGCCCAGCGTACTCAGGGGTGGGTGTTTGCTCATAGTTACTTTCAAATTGTGGATGGGGCATTTTCTCAAAATAACGTTGGATTCCTCTTCATTAGAGATTTTCTTTGCTATACACCAACTCAGTGCTTGTGAGAGGAGAAGTACTGCCTCTGAGAGGCACCCAGGGGTGGTGGTTAAATTTTCCCAGATTACTGGGTGGGACTCAAGCCAGTTCTGTGTTGTGCTGTTAAGAGGATCCCCTAGATATTGAATCTGAACCTTGTTGCTGCCGACGCCCCCTGGCAGAAGGGTTACATAAACAAACATAACATTGTGAAGTGATGACCTGGGGAGAATGCTCAATTTAACTAACAGGTTAGAGTATTTTAGAGACAATAGGAACCATTAACATTAAAAAAAGCGTGGCTGCTATAAAACCAGGAACAAAAATAATGATACATTAAGCCGTGCATCATTAACGAGAAAAACAAAATAAAACAGAACATCCAATCTTCAGTATTTACTGCACATATGCCAGGTTGTTAATTTTACTGACATTTTACTCAGTCGTCCCATCTTACAGCGTCCCAGCAACAGGAACAAAACATCAATAACTGAACACAAATGGCTTCGTTTTCAGAGGCTTTGTCCTCACTATGGTTTGTTTTGGTTTTCTTTAATTCACCAGTTCAGCTCTGTGAGGAACAATACTCATGGCACAGGATCGGAACTGCAACAGTGACACTGGTGATTCGTAATTGGGATAGCCACTTGTCATAAATATAAAGGGAAGGGTAAACCCCTTTGAAATCCCTCCTGGCCAGGGGAAAGCTCCTCTCACCTGTAAAGGGTTGAGAAGCTAAAGGTAACCTCGCTGGCACCTGACCAAAATGACCAATGAGGAGACAAGATACTTTCAAAAGCTGGGAGGAGGGAGAGGAACAAAGAGTCTGTATGCTGCTTCTTGCCAGGGACAGAACAGGAATGGAGTCTTAGAACTTTTAGTAAGTAATCTAGCTAGGTATGTGTTAGATTATGATTTCTTTAAATGGCTGAGAAAAGCATTGTGCTGAATAGAATAACTATTTCTGTCTGTGCATCTTTTTTGTAACTTAAGGTTTTGCCTAGAGGGGTTCTCTATGTTTTTGAATCTAATTACCCTGTAAGATATCTACCATCCTGATTTTACAGGGGGGATTTCTTTATTTCTGTTTACTTCTATTTTTTATTAAAAGTCTTCTTGTAAAAAACTGAATGCTTTTTCATTGTTCTCAGATCCAAGGGTTTGGGTCTGTGGTCACCTATGCAAATTGGTGAGGCTTTTTATCCAACATTTCCCAGGAAAGGGGGGGTGCAAGTGTTGGGAGGATTGTTCATTGCCCTTAAGATCCAAGGGTCTGGGTCTGTAGTCACCTAGGCAAATTGGTGAGGCTTTTTACCAAACCTTGTCCAGGAAGTGGGGTGCAAGGTTTTGGGAAGTATTTTGGGGGGAAAGACGCGTCCAAACAGCTCTTCCCCAGTAACCAGTATTAGTTTGGTGGTGGTAGCGGCCATTCCAAGGATAACGGGTGTAATATTTTGTACCTTGGGGAAGTTTTGACCTAAGCTGGTAAAGATAAGCTTAGGGGGTTTTTTCATGCAGGTCCCCACATCTGTACCCTAGAGTTCAGAGTGGGGGAGGAACCTTGACACCACTATATAAGCAACATCAAAGCGATATAAGGAGGAATAAAACCAAAGAAGCAAAATGTAGGCTAAAACCTCCCTACTTCTACATACATTCAAGTGTTCACAGTTATTCTGGATAAATCATTGCTAAACAAAGAAAAAACCCACTAGCATTTGAAAGATTATACGTAAATGAAAACAAGGCCCAGAGAATATACCTTGGGGAGCTTCTCTTCAGTGTTAATTTCTAAAATAAGCAACCCCCGGACTAAGAAGGATCTTCTACTACATTATATATATTTAAAGCAAAGTGCCATTGACTTTTGTGGTATTTGGGTTACCATGCTCCACAGTGGATCAGAATTTGAACATCACTGGAAACTACCCGTGTCTCAGTGTCAATAACACAGTTTAACTTGTTCAGTATCTCGAATGCTCTTAACATCTGGATGCTGGTTCTTCACTATAAAAACACATCAGTAAACTGCTTTGTTTTCCAGCACTTTGGCAAGGTTTGACAATTCTCTCCACCACATTTGCATCAAATTCATGTTCCTTTTCCTATCCCCTTCAAGGGCCTGAATAAACCTGGCTCCTGTCCACTTCTCTAAACTCAGCTCCTTCTGCTCTTCTTGTTCCCTTCGTTCCATGCAGGCCATCTGGCCAGTGGTTAAAGTAGAATGAAATGAGGGGGAGCTAATCATCACACCAGACAAGGAGGCGGTGGTGGTATAAGCTGTGCTGAGGGGAAGGAGAATTGCCCTCTGCTTTTAGCTGCATTTCCCTGACTTTCCCTTATTTTAACCCCAGGCATAACTGGTTTCTTCAATCCAAATTGGTTATTCCTCTTCCTCTCAGCTCTATACTTTTTTTCATATGAGAAATGCTTTCTGGAAATCCCTTCTCTGACCAAGTCTGCCAGCCTCCTCATTATATTTCCAAAAGGCTTAAAGACCCTAGAGCCCTCTCCCCATTGACACTAAACCACTGATATTGCCAGCCATTCCCCTATTTTTAAAAATAAATGAAATATTCAAAATATAAAATCCAAACAATGATCATGGAACTAACACACACATCACTGTTACATCCACATTTCTTGCTGTTCCTTCCAGTTCCCCTCCTGCCCTGGCATTTGAGCATGGCCTATCTAGGACCGAGTGTCTTCCAATTAAAGTCAATGGGACTTTGGTCCCCGATATTAGTGTGAGCAGGATCGGGCTCCTAGATTCTAAGATCTTCAAAGCAAGTATCTGTCCATAAAATTACCAACATATTCTTTATATTAGAGATAAATATCAATGATGGGCCAAATCCTGCTCTGAAGATACACACATGGAAGGTCCTCTCAGCTAACAGATCTCATCTCTTGTGCATAGGGGATCAGGCCCCTCTTCTGTAGGCCACCACTTTCCCTCTCCCTGACTTCCTAAGACCCTGCAGAGGGCATTTTCTGGAGTTAGGACTGTGACTAATTCCACATTATTAGAAACAATGTAGAAATGGAGAGATGTGTCAGTTATCAATTCAATCTGATATCTTGAAGATCACTCTTCTGATACAGCATGTCTGTAGAACACATCTCCCTTTAATGTACTGGGCTCAGTCCCACAGCACATTTATACATATATATGTGCACATCTCCTATTGAAGGACTGCAAGGTCAGGCTGCAGTTTGTAATTGTATATAATTTAATTCAAGATATTTCACACGTACAAAAAAAACAAACAAGTTAAGGGGGAAACATATTGATGGACAGAATTAACACAAAGGCTTACTACGAAAATCCCAGGAGGCTTTGAATTCAGTGTCTTTGAAATCAAAAACAGGCACCTTATCAACTATGCTACAAATGTACTCCAGCAACTTACAATCCAAACAATTGAATACCAGTAGGTTGAACTGACCTCACTGTGGCTGTATGGGGTGTACATCAGGGCAAAATCTGGCCTATTTTGTTTAATATCGATAGAGATTTACAGTTATCATTTTAACCACCAAGTAATTAGTAGATAGATTGTTCTTCGAATGTAACAGAAATATACTGACTTTTTAGAAAAAATGTAGTTCAAATCACATGTGGTGCCTAGATCAACACGCATGGAAAATGCAAGGAGAAACAGACGAAATTATTGTGCAGTAACAAAGGAACTAAAATGTTTTCTGTATGTGATGGAAGGGATTAAGTCCATGCAAATGCACAAGAATTTTTTTTTGAAGTACTGTGAATGCAATTTCATAGATTTGTCCTCAAGTTTAGTCCTGGACAGAAGGCAAATCATATTTTCCCCTACCTTCACTCTAATCACTGCTCTGACAATTTAATATATACAACTCCACATATTGTAAATGGACAACCCTGTGATTTGTGTCAGGGATGTATATTCTGTACTCATGAAGATTAAAACAATTGATAGCTCTGCAAATTGAAGGTCTCAAGCATTGATGCCACTAAATAAAATTTACTGACAGACTTTAAGCTGGATTTACAGAGATGCCAAACTAAAAGCTATTTACCTTTTCCATCTTTGTACTGTGTTCTAAGAAACTTCCACTATGAGTTCAATTCAGCTTTATTTGCCAGACTCTGTCAAAGGAAATAAATTCTCCCACAATTCATCTGTTTGAGTGACATAACAGGCAATCCCACAGGAAGCCAGAGAACCAGAGTGCTTCTCATCACCACAACCCACACACTAATGATTTTCACAGTGGTTGATACCACCACAAACCATTTCTAGAGCCACATGTCATGATTAAATTTAATCCTTTCAAATTATTCTCCACTGTTGCTGCTTGGATTCCAGAGTGACACATATTGCAGGTTAAGGAAGATTTCAGCTTGACCATGGCATTGTTCCATGACCAAGAGGCAAAATACATCTATAACTCTAAAGCACTAAACAGCTGCCCTGGATTGTAGAACTCAATGATCGGCACAATATAAAATTCCACCCTTACATCAATCTCTCATTTATCTTCTGGCTACATGCTTGGATACATTGTTTTTAGCACAGCTTGTCTGATTCATAAGCTGACAGGGTAAGTAGGAAAGGACAAACTGTGCTGTTAAGTAATTTAACCTCATCGGTGACATTACTGTATCCAAAGGGATAGTTATTACTCTGTGAGCATGGTTACAGTACATCAATTACAGTGGATCCTCTGAGCAGCCATGAGATAAGATGTAGGTTTATCCTTTCACATAAAAAATATGTTTACTTTAATTTATTTCAACAACAGATTGGACTGAATTCATTTTTCTTGTGTTGATCTCTTAGTGTCTATGATCAATGACTAAAAGCAAGTTTAATAATAAAATAAAATAATAATAAACAACAACAATAAATGTTTCTGAAATTTCATTTTGAAAAACACTGTGGCTAAAATTCCATTTTCAATTACACCCATGTAAAATCAATGGCTTTACTCTGGATTTGCACTATGGTAATTGAGAGTAAAATTTGCAGTTTAGTCAGTACCAGTCAGCAAAGTAATAAAAGTTAGAGGAGAGAGAATTGAAATCAACTTACCTACTGTATCAGATCCTCATGCGCTACAACTCCTTCTCAGTCTGAAGAAAATCTGACCTGTAGAAGACGAAGTAATAAGTTCTCTTATAACAAGATGTTGACCTATATATACTTCATAAAACTTTAGACCAGATTAACAAATACCAAGCTTTACCGAGGAAAAGCCTTACACTGGGAACTTAGCGTCCTGAAACCTTTTGCTGATGTCTACCATAGATATATGCATTAACGTTCTTTATATATTAAAACACACACAAATAGAGCATCACCAACCAGTGGCCCATCTTGTATCTTTACTTAGAGAATTGCCACTGAGATCAATGGGGTTTTTTTGCCAGAATTAAGATCACAGGATTGGATCTTCAGAGGTATATTGACGGGGAGACTGTCAAAAGCACCCAAAGCCCATTGACTTTCAATGGGATGTACGCGCCTAAATTCTTGGTGCACTAGGTACTCTTTGAAAACCTCCCTCCAAGAGTTTAAGGTAAAAATGTTGTAAATGGTCCTGTATCATATCTGGCTGCCCATACACCCGCATACACTAATGACTCGAGCCATGCAGCTGACTGCAATTCCATGGCCAAAACTAATATGGCAGATTTCAAGGCTGTCCACCAAAAAAGCAGGGTGGATTGTAACATGAATAATAACGTGCAATAATGCTGAGCTGTGGCTTCTCCCCTCTTTCTGCCCTTGCCTTGCTCATTTTTAAAAGGTCTGTAATAACTTCTCCCAAATGAACAAAACAGGAAGGTGTAAGAAAGCAAGTGGGAGAGCAGATGAGAGGTAGAAGGGAAGGAGAGAGAGGGAAGAGGAAAGGGAAATCAAGAGGGAGAGATAGTGAGGTGGCCAGGAATGATTTTTATTTTACACTAATTCTACCTTTGCCAACCCACCTCCCAGAAAACTACTCAGATAAGTACTTTTACTTTCTTATATTGACTCATTTTAATTGGGAGTTGGTAAGGGGGTGTAACCAGTTTTACGTCAATGCAGTTTTGCTGAAATCACTGGAGCAGCACAAATGTAAAGCTGGGAGTGAGCAGTATTTGGTCTGACACTTTTCAGTGCACAGTGTGGCAGGGAGCTGCGAAGCCTCCATGAGTTGACAAGGCTACGAGGTACAGTATGTGAACATGGAAGTGGCCAAATTCTTACCCGAGGGCTAGTAATTTCTCAGACAGGCATATTTTACCAGATATTCATCAAGGATGGGATATACCGATCCAACTAGGGAACAGATACATTTTTGGCCGATATTAAAGAAGGCATCAGTAAATATCTGGAAACCTGTCTAGGATCAGGGGAGGTAGCCAAGTTAATTTCTGGTGCCTCCTTGCAGTAGATGTCCAGTGCAGGTATTCATTATGGACTGGATATGGTGATTGGATACAATTGATGAGTTCAGTGCTCCTACATTTACAATGGAATGTCAATCGCCCCTCCTTTCTAGCACCCTCATATGAGGGATGTGGTGGGGTCCCAGCAGCATGGTGGCTAGGACCAGATTGGAAATGGGGAGGGCTGATGGCAGCCCCCCCGAGTATATTGAAGGGATTATGGAAATGGTGATGACCTGCACTGCCCAATTTATTTGCCAGGTACTCCTAGATATTTAAGAGATTAAAGTTGCAGCCTCATTAAAATCCCACATGGTGGCTGAGTGGTTAAGGCCCTTATCTACAGTTCTGAAGGTCACGGGTTCAAGTATTTGCTCCCTCTGAAAGGCCACCTCCAGTTCACTTAGCTCCAAATAGGTACCTGATCCATCAGATTAGGGCACTCAGACAGTCAGATGTGATGCTGGCCACATCACTCCCTTGTGTACCATTGGCTATGAAGCAGACCAGTCTTAACCACGTGCCATTGACTCCTGGGAACTTTGACATTACCTCCTGGCGTTCTTCCAGCATAGCTGACAGTGGGCTTAAATTATATTTCAACCTTCCGTTGGCATTACAGTAATGAAATGTAAATATTTACCCTGTGGATTTAGGAACATACAATATATATAATCCAATGATACACCTACAGAGAGAGATCACATGTACTGTACTCACTGTCTCTGTAACTACTTTGGATCCACATCAGTTGCCCTGAACTGTTTAACCAATTCTACTTCAGTGAGATTAGAGATCACATTCAGGATAAACTAAGAAAAGGTAGGAGAATTACAAAAATTTATAAGGGCTCTAAATGTGGCTTGACGTACGTAGCAAGTTATTCTTTTTCGACTTATCCCACATTAACCCGTCTTCTCCTTCCCTCACAGAGGAGTAGCAGCCTCTTAC
Organism: Caretta caretta; assembly: GCF_965140235.1. Taxonomy (NCBI): domain Eukaryota; kingdom Metazoa; phylum Chordata; order Testudines; family Cheloniidae; genus Caretta; species Caretta caretta. Next base: position 159,134,499 of record NC_134207.1, read on the forward strand.
TGGTACAGGTGTAATCTCCCCACTTGAAGGCCTAATACTGCTCCCACTGCAATCAATTGCAAAACCTGAATGGAGTCCAGAGCAGAGCCTCTACCTACAGAGATTACAGAATTAAAGCAGAGTACACAATTCTCTTACTATCTTCTCACTGTCCATCATTTCAGTGCTCATATATAAAAATGTTAAATTGTGTCAACACATGCACTATGAAAAAAGCGGTTTTTTAAACAAAGCGTCGGGGGAACAAAGGCATAAAGATTAACACTATTATTAAAGAAGCTCCGGTCTGTAATGTGTCAGTGAATCAGCTCCAGGGCAATGTGGTCAGAGACTGCTTGTGTGGCATTAAAAGGGATAAATATGGATTTTTCAGCAGACATTGTTGTGTGGGTGTAGGAGTTCCAATTGGGCCAGTTAAAAATTCAAATTTCTGACATTATCTAAGAACAGGTCTACATGTCTGTCACCACAATAATGAACAGAGTCTCGTACTTGCTGTTTACTTTTCTGCAGCTCTACCTCAGTAGTCTGCTATAAGAAGGAACTTTCCCAGGGAATCTTTCGGTTATTGAGATAGATGAGCTTCTAGTCAACTGAACAAAGCTCTGCTGAGCAACTTCAAACGTATCCATTGCTTTTAAGAGAACAATCCAAAAATGATGTTTTCTTGTCTGTGAACTATACATCACTGATCAATTATTTGGGGTGAAAATTTAAGCCATCTGGTTGATTCTCAGTTTTTCTTTGCAGAATTCAAAGGGCCCTATTTTGTTCTCCTTCCACATTCAAAATTCTCATTAACTTCAGTTGGGGGACAGAAGGTGACAAAAATGCAGAACTAGGCTCTACTGTAATAAACATCATATTTGGGACTTTCATAACTGTTTTCATCGGAGGATCTTAAAAATCATTATAAAAAGGTGAGTAATAGTTTTATTCACACTATTGTGTCTCTGATATTTCTATTTCTTCTTTAACAGATGCTCACCAAGACCCAAAGAGAAAATTTTTCTTTTGATTCCATAGTCTCTTTAGGAATATTGTTTCTAATACCTCTTCCACTTTGTAGTGTCATCTTTATTGTATGTGGTGGTGTTGCAGTTGTGTTGGTCCCAGGATATTTGAGACACAAGGTGGGTGAGACTGGATCAGCTTCCATTGGTGAGAGACACAAGCTTACATAGCTTCTTCGCGTCAGAACTCTGTAAGCTCGAAAGCCTGTCTCTCTCACCAACAGACGCTAGTCCAATAAAAGATATAACCTCACTCACTGTGTGTGTCTAATTGTTTTTCTTTTTAGACCACTGCAAGGTTTGAATCAACATTCCCCTTACTTCAGTACTAGGAAAAATGTTATCAACATTAAGTAGGCTCCAACATTTAAACACCTACTAGAACTAAGCAAACCTTAGCATTAAGATTCAAATGAAACCATGCTGCAAGGTATCAGGAAGAGTGAGTGACTGTGTAAGAAAAGAGGAATTCTAGGATAATTCTTACTCTTTAGTCACATCCCACAGAAAATGTGATCAGGCTTGGAGGTGCACAAGTTACTGCAGTGTACGATAATGGTGAGTAAATGCTGATTTTTAAACAGTGACTGCTGTAAAGAATCTTAAAACCAGAGAAGATGAGCTCATGGTAAGATTATTTTGTTGCACATCATACAAAGTGATTTACTTAACGCCTGCAGTCAAGTGGATGAGAAGTTACACTTGCTCTGATTCCTAACCATGAAATGACAAAAGCATTAGATAGAGCAGAAGCTAGTGCTCATTTATCCACCAGGAGGTAGACACAGAATGGGTAGCAACAATGTAAGCTCCCCCACACTGCTCCCAGCTAAGGTGCCTCATTCATATTCAGAATCAAAAGAAATTTCATTCCTTATGATCCATTTTATCTTTGACAACTCATTAGCATTGTCTGTACCATGGCCACTGGAGTTCTGTAACGTGGACATTTGTCCTCAAAGCTGTATTTACAGACTACAAGGCAAAAAGCTACTAGTCAGCAACGATATTTAGCCACTACTGACATGAGCCTGAAATCTAGTAATTTGGGGGTTTGATTCTCCACTGTCTTTTTTCATGTGTAGCCTGTTACCCTCGTGCAAAGTGACTATAACAGGAGTGCAAAAACATCACCTTGCTGATTTGGTAGACTTTTACACTCACTTTGTAAAGAAGTAGGTGCAACATGCTGAAGACTCGGTCCTTATAATAGTAAGGAAAATATTCTATATTTTTTTAAATCTAAAGCAAAAGCAGTCTCACTAAAAAATTGAATCAAATGGTATTTTTGTTAACCTGAATTTCTCATCTTGCTAATATAATTCTTGTCCAACGTGGTTTTCCCTCCAAACAGTGAAAAGATGGCAATGTTCCAGAAGGTAAGTATTATAGCTGGACTTCACTAATTCCCATAAATGACCGAGAGAACCATTGCAAATTAAACACATTTTGGGGAAAACAGCAAATAGATTTATGTTTAGGTTTTAAAAAGCTCAACGTGGAAAATTTGAATCTGGATCTCAAACATCCCAAACTAAAACACTGTTTCTAAAATGAACAAACTCTTATGATGCTTAAGGTACACTTAGTCAAGTGTACTTTACTTGCGATGTGACTTGTAATTAGTTTTAACTATCACAACTCAACTAAATATTCTGAAGTCAGATTTGTGGAGTAGCAGGGTGTGAAGTAGCAAGGCCTGGTTGTACTTCTGAATAAAAACACTGTTTTGTTGTCAGATTGGCACTCCAGTGTTGAGGTCAGCAGTGATGCCATGTGGTAATCCAGAAGTGGGCATTTCAGAAGGATAGAGAAGACACTGCAATAGCATTATGTAAGATCTCCAGTTAAAGAATGTTAAATCTAGCTGCTGCATCATGTCCATCATTCGGAGTTGCCACAAGTCAAACCAGGGAGAAATGCTAGTTGAAAATATGGCAAAGAATGAGAAATGGGGCTGGAACTAATGGCGTATTTGGAAAAGCTTTCAAAAGCGGAACATTTAAAACTCAAATGTGGATTGAGAAATTACACAAAAGCAGATCTAGTACATACGGGTCAGCTATTCTGTATTGCTGAGCTATATTTTTAAATTCTGACAGTCACAGTTTGAGATGAGATTTACAGGCACTATTTGGATAATTTTCTTGGTGACTTATATTGGGGTTTCATAGTCATGTATATATATAAAAAATAAGTCAGTGGGAGCTGTGAATGCTCAGCACATTAAAAGTCAAGCCACTTAAATAAGTGTCTAAATATAAATTTAGATGCCAAACTTTTGGCACTCAAACTTTTTAAAAAGTTTGACCAGAATTCCACAAAGAGCCTCAACCAATATGCATTATAATGATATGCTTCATTTTGCATTTCTTCTCTCTAAATCCAAAAAGCCACAAGAAAAGACGACAAAACATTCTGTGGATATATTTTTTAAGTTAAAAAAATGGGTTGTATTTATATAAGGTGTTTACCAAACTGAACATGTTGGCTGGAATACCAGGTAAAAGTGAAAACAAAAGTATGCTAAAACACAAGATTTTTCTCCCCCACTAAATTTGTATGGCATTGAAGAATTACAGTATTTCAAAAAGGTTATGATTATGCAACACTTTTTGGTGAAAGTCTTTGAAAGAAGTCTGCCTTGCATTTTAAAACACTTCCATGATTTTTAGGGTATTCCTGCCTTTCAGATCTCAAAATCCATGATCAGGGAATTTGTGCTTTAGTGTGGACATGAAAATAAAACCATAGAAATGAGGTCTTTCGTTAAGGCAAACACCTCAGCATTGCTCTCTCAGAGTGCCATTGAACAACTTCACTAACAACCATCGACTACATCCATTATAGATTATGACAGCTTTAGGCCTACATATTATGTTTTTGTGAATAAATGCCACCACATATTTAGCCACTGAAGAGCTAAGCTTTTATTTTGTGTATAAATCTGTGTTTAATGAGCCTTGAAAGAGATGACTGGTAAATAACAGCCTGCTGCACACACGCTCAACTGCCTCCAATTATATTGTTTATAGTTATATAATTGTATAATATAATGTGTGTCCAACAGTCTTCCAGTGTTTTATTACTGCCCGACACGACAACACTGATGTAAATCACCTTTTCACTTTCACAGTCAGCCACTTTTACTTGGACAGCACAAATGCACTTTTGACTGTTGTACATAGATAATGTAAGAACAGCCACAGTGAGTCAGACCAAAGGTCCAGCTACCCCATATTGTGCCTTCCAACAGTGGCCCATGCCAGGTGCTTCAGAGGGAATGAAGAGAACAGGCAATCAGGTGTTTCATCGACGGTCGCCCGAGGCTAGGGACACCGTCCTGCTCAATAGCCATTCATGGACTTACAAAGCAAAAACTTACAAGCCTCAGCAGCATGTAGCAATGCAATTGGCCGTACTTAAGAGGGAGGAAAGGAAAAAGAGCAAAAGTGCAAGGAAAAGCAAGTATGAGAGAATTACTAGTTCAAACCACATATCACATTTTCAAATTAATAACTGTAATAGAGAGAATCTTACTGGCATCTGGTCCTGCACTCACTGCCCACCCAAAACTCCCATGGGAAGCGGAAGCACAATACATAGGATGTGGTCCTTAGTTTGTTTTGATAACATTATATGGATATTGCAGCCTGTACAGTAAAGACTTTGAAATTACCATAAATCTTATCAGCAAACCCTCTATTATCCTGCTAAACCACCATACACAAACCCCTCATCATTCTGAGTTTTTTTTAATCCCTCTATTCCATCTCTCACACAGTAATCTGATTTTTAACAGTTTATTATACTGGCACGTCAATGTATATTTATAATAAATAGCCACATTAAGAGTCTTAGATGAAATCCTGGCCCAACTGAACTCAATGGCAAAACTTCAATGAGACCAGGATCTCACCCCCTTGGTATTATTTTCAGCCACATCCTTTCTATGGTATGCCTTGTTTTGAATATGAAAGGTTTTCAGATGTGCAGGTTTCTCTGCTATTTATCCCATGACTACCTCACATCCGCAATACATGCCCTTGTCAACAATGAAGCTTGATTACTATAATTTCCTCTTTGCAGGGCTTCCGGCATTGTTTCTTCATCACTGGTAGCTAGTGCAGAATTCAGCAGTACACCCGCTCACCTCATATTATACTCATCCTGCATTCTTTGCTCCTGGCTGCCTATAAAATGGTAAATTGACTTTAAGTTGGCCCCAGCTGATTTTTAAAGCTCATAATAGAAAATAATCTGGCTATATTGCAGACCTATTCACTGAACTTTGCTTTAATGGTGTGAAACGATGCAACCTTTAAGGTTTCCGACATTCTGCTGTAAATTGGTGAATGATGGAGCCTTTACAGAGACCTCTACAATGTGATGTTCATGTCCCATGACTACCCAACCTATTCCATCTTTCTCCAGCATTTAAAAACATTTCAAAATCTTCCACGTATAAAAATGTTTGTAGTCTAACAATTCCCCTGTACTTTATGATGATTTGTTTCATGTTGTGAAGTCTATTTTAACAGCTTTGGCAATTTCCCTAGTTGGCAGTTGCTTTATAAATACAACTATGATTAATTTTTCTATGTCACCATTAAAACCATTACAAACACCTTTAGAAGTCAATTAACACTACAGTGGACTGTGATATTCATGATATTCCCCCAAGTACTCCCCATGTTAATTGACCCACTGTAGAACAACAGTTTCGTAAGATGTAGATTTGAAAACGTAAAACTCATTTTATCTAGTTTGACATTCAAAGTGAACAGTTTTGCTATTAGAATTATCAGCCAACAGCCCATGTTCAGAAATTGCCCCTTTCATGAAAATTCTTGATCAAACCCCATTTTAATACAATGTTATATATTTTGTTTGTGCTGTGAGAACCAGATAAAACCTTCTAAAACACACCCATACAAACACGGTTTGAATCTGTAATTAAAAGTCACTATCAGTAGTGGGTGTAATGCATTCAAGTTTTTATTTTGTTTAGACCATGCTGTTTTAAATAGCAGAAGTGCAAGAAGTATGGGGAGTAAGCAGGAAGAACTTGAAATGCTAGTTAATAAACACAATTAAGACAAAATTAGAAATGTCAAGGTAAAAAACGAGATTAAACTAGCTAGAGACAAAAGGGTAACAAACAAACATTCTTCAAATACATTAGAAGCAAGAGTAAGACCAAGGACAGGTCCTCAAAGAATCAATCCTGAAGCACTTGCATGAGAGGAAAGTGATCAGGAACAGCCAGCATGGATTCACCAAGGGAAGGTCATGCCTGACTAATCTAATCGCCTTCTATGATGAGATTACTGGTTCTGTGGATGAAGGGAAAGCAGTGGATGTATTGTTTCTTGACTTTAGCAAAGCTTTTGACACGGTCTCCCACAGTATTCTTGTCAGCAAGTTAAGGAAGTATGGGCTGGATGAATGCACTACAAGGTGGGTAGAAAGCTGGCTAGATTGTCGGGCTCAACGGGTAGTGATCAATGGCTCCATGTCTAGTTGGCAGCCGGTATCAAGTGGAGTGCCCCAAGGGTCGGTCCTGGGGCCGGTTTTGTTCAATATCTTCATAAATGATCTGGAGGATGGTGTGGATTGCACTCTCAGCAAATTTGCGGATGATACTAAACTGGGAGGAGTGGTAGATACGCTGGAGGGGAGGGATAGGATACAGAAGGACCTAGACAAATTGGAGGATTGGGCCAAAAGAAATCTGATGAGGTTCAATAAGGATAAGTGCAGGGTCCTGCACTTAGGACGGAAGAACCCAATGCACAGCTACAGACTAGGGACCGAATGGCTAGGCAGCAGTTCTGCGGAAAAGGACCTAGGGGTGACAGTGGACGAGAAGCTGGATATGAGTCAGCAGTGTGCCCTTGTTGCCAAGAAGGCCAATGGCATTTTGGGATGTATAAGTAGGGGCATAGCGAGCAGATCGAGGGACGTGATCGTTCCCCTCTATTCGACATTGGTGAGGCCTCATCTGGAGTACTGTGTCCAGTTTTGGGCCCCACACTTCAAGAAGGATGTGGATAAATTGGAGAGAGTCCAGCGAAGGGCAACAAAAATGATTAGGGGTCTGGAACACATGAGTTATGAGGAGAGGCTGAGGGAGCTGGGATTGTTTAGCCTGCAGAAGAGAAGAATGAGGGGGGATTTGATAGCTGTTTTCAACTACCTGAAAGGGGGTTCCAAAGAGGATGGCTCTAGACTGTTCTCAATGGTATCAGATGACAGAACGAGGAGTAATGGTCTCAAGCTGCAGTGGGGGAGGTTTAGATTGGATATTAGGAAAAACTTTTTCACTATGAGGGTGGTGAAACACTGGAATGCGTTACCTAGGGAGGTGGTAGAATCTCCTTCCTTGGAGGTTTTTAAGGTCAGGCTTGACAAAGCCCTGGCTGGGATGATTTAACTGGGAATTGGTCCTGCTTTGAGCAGGGGGTTGGACTAGATGACCTTCTGGGGTCCCTTCCAACCCTTATATTCTATGATTCTATGATTCTATGACAGGGTAGGCCCGTTACTCAATAAGGGCGGAGAAACAGTAACAGAAAATGTGGAAATGGCAGAAGTGTTAAATGATGTTTTTGTTTCAGTTTTCACCAAAAAGTTTAGTAGTGATTGGACGTCTAATATAGTGGATACCAGTGAAAATTTGATAAAGTCAGAGGCTAAAATAGGGAAAAAACAAGTTGAAAATTACTTAGACAAGTTAGATGTATTAAAGTCACCAGGGCCTGATGAAGTACATCATAGAATACTCAAGGAGCTGACTGAGGAAGTATCTGAGCCATTAGCAATTAGCATCACAGATGATGGGAGAGATTCCAGAGGACTGGAAAAGGACAAATATAGTGCCAATCTATAAAAAGGAGAATAAGGACAACTTGGGGAATTTCAGACCAGTCAGCTTAACATCTGTACCCGGAAAGATAATGGAACAAATAATTAAGCAATTAATTGCAAACACCTAGAAGGTAATAAGGTGAAAAGTAACAGTTACCATGGATTTGTCAAGAAGAAATGATGTCAAACAAACCTAATAGCTTTCTTGACATGGTAACAAGCCTTATGGATGGCGGGGAGAAAGCGGTAGACATGGAATATTTTGACTTCAGAAAGGCTTTTGAAACGGTCTCGCATGACCTTCTCATAAACAAACTAGGGAAATACAACCTAGATGGGTACAAAACTGGTTGGAAAACCATTCCCAGAGAGTAGTTATCAGTGGCTCACAGTCAAGCTGGAAGGGCATATCCTGCAGGTATCAGTTCTGGTTCGGTTTAATAACTTTGTCAGTGATTTAGATAATGGCATAGAGAGTACACTTACAAAGTTTGTGGATGATACCAAGTTGGGAGGGGTTGCAAGTACTTTGGAGGATAGGATTAAAATTCAAAATGATCTGGACAAACTGGATAAATGGTCCAGGGAAAAAAATAAGGATGAAATTCAATAAGAACAAATGCAAAATACTCCATTTAGAAAGGAACAATCAATTGCACACATACGAAATGGGAAATTATTGCCTAGGAAGGAGTACTAGAGAAATGAATCTGGGGGTCATAGTGGATCATAAGCTAAATATGAGTCAACAGTGTAGCCAAAAAAGGCAAACATCATTCTGGGATGTATTATCAGGTGTGTTGTAAGCAAGACACAAGAAGTAATTCTTTCGCTCTATTCTGAGCTGATTAGGCCTCAACTGGAGTAGTGTGTCCAGTTCTGGGTGCCACATTTCAGGAAAGATGTGGACAAATTGGAGAAAAGTCCAGAGAACAACAACAAAACTGATTAAAGGTCTAAAAAACATGACCTATGAGGGAAGATTGAAAAAATTGGGTTTGTTTAGTCTGGAGAAGAGAAGAGTGAGGGGGGACGTGATAACAGTTTTCAAGTACATAGAAGGTTGTTACAAAGAGAAAGGAGAAAAATTATTCTCTTTTACCTCTGAGGATAGGACAAGAAGCAATGGGCTTAAATTGCAGTGAGGGCAGTTTAGCTTAGACATTAAGAAAAACTTCCTAACCGTCACAGTGGTTAAGCATTGGACTAAATTGCCCAGGGAAGTTGTGGAATCTCCATCATTGGAGATTTTTAAGAGCAGGTTAGACAAACACCTGTCAGGGATGGTCTCGATAGTATTTAGGACTGCCAGGAGTGCAGGGGACTGGACTAGACAACCTCTCGAGGTCCCTTTCAATCTTAAGATTCTATGAAATATATGTGAGAAAGACCTTTTTACTCTAAATGTCTCAGTAGGTGAGACCACAATAAGAAACAGTGAATCATTGCTTTTGCTCCTGTTGAAGCAGATGCCTACACCAAAGATTAAAGAGCATAAATATACACACATCCATGGCTCTCTCATTGGTGATTGGAAGCAAAGGTAATATGCTTCATGGTAGTATATCACTTAATTTTAAAACCGGAGCAGAGGCATCAGAACCAAATTGGAAATGTGTAGATTTCAGATACAAGACAGCCCTGTTAAAATGGGCAACTCAAGGAGCATCCACTAAAGCCGCAGCAACAGGAAGTAAAATGTATATTGACAAGACAGACAAACTGTGGGATAACATACATGTGTGGCTCTACTAAACATGTGAAAGAATTCCCAAGTGGGGGCAGACTGGTGGGTCACAGGACATACTGAGATGCTACAAAGCATGGGCCACGGTGCTATGCTTCCTTCATAGCACAGAGCCTCATTTCCACTGCATCCCATTTCCAAAACAGTAGTACAGCACCTCAACCACTGAATTTCTAACTGCCCTCCTCCCCAGCCCAGCACTCCCTGTGAAGTTCTACACATCATTCTCCCCAGTTGGTGGTCTCTCCAGATCCCCAGCTTCCTCCTTCCAATTAGAGACTCTTACACACCTGTCAAGGTTCCTTCCCCACTCTGAACTCTAGGGTACAGATGGGGGAACCTGCATGAAAGACCCCCTAACCTTATTCTTACCAGCTTAGGTTAAAAGCTGCCACCACCACCGTGTTACACAAAGAACAGGGAAGTGCCCACTTGGAAACGTCTCCCACCCAAAATATCACCCCTTTCCTGGGGAAGGCTTGATAAAAATCCTCACCAATTTGCATAGGTGAACACAGACCCAAACCGTTGGATCTTAAGAACAATGAAAAAAGCAATCAGGTTCTTAAAAGAAGAATCTTAATTAAAGAAAAAGTAAAAGAATCACCTCTATAAAATCAGGATGGTAAATACCTTACAGGGTAATCAGATTCAAAAACAGAGAATCCCTCTCGGTAAAACGTTAAGTTACAAAAAGACACAAAAACAGGAATGTACATTCCATTCAGAACAACTTATTTTATCAGCCATTTAAACAAAACAAAAAGAAAAGGAGTACTTGTGGCACCTTAGAGACTAACCAATTTATTTGAGCATGAGCTTTCGTGAGCTACAGCTCACTTCTGATGAAGTGAGCTGTAGCTCACGAAAGCTCATGCTCAAATAAATTGGTTAGTCTCTAAGGTGCCACAAGTACTCCTTTTCTTTTTGCGAATACAGACTAACACGGCTGTTCCTCTGAAACCTTAAACAAAACAGAATCTAATGCATATCTAACTAGATTGCTTACTAACTCTTTACCGGAGTTCTGACCTGCATTCCTGCTCTGGTCCTGGCCAAATCATCACACAGACCGAGAGAGCCTTTGTTTCTCCTCCCCCCCCAGCTTTGCAAATATCTTGTCTCCTCATTGGTCATTTTGGTCAGGTGCCAGCGAGGTTGTCTTAGCTTCTTAATCCTTTACAGGTGAAAGGGTTTTTCCTCCGGCCAGGAGGGATTTAAAGGTGTTTACCCGTCCCTTTATATTTATGACAATATCCCTCGTGGAGGGTGGTGCTGATGGAAGTGCTGCTGCAGCTGGAAGGTTCACATACTGGGTTATAGTATTGCCAACCTAAAAACATTCAAAAATCATGAGGCGCACCTCCCAGGAGTCATGAGATTGAAAAAAAAAAAACCCCTAGGATTATTAAACCAAAAAATCCCAAACAATTAGAATTGTTTTTAATCTGCCCTCAGGTTTCTGAGCCACTGGGGTGCGTTCCCTTGGCATTACCAGGCTTCCTCGGCAACCATGACTAGAAACATTTTTTTTAAATGACTGCTGAGATTCTTATGCAGTCTTTTCATTTCAGAAGTTGGGGCTTTAAGACAGACACACACACACTTTGCAAGAGTTTCAATCCAAATCACAAGAACTGGCATAACTGGATTTGTGCAAAGATCCTGAGAGTACAGCTGCTGGGTCCTCTGCCAGTTCCTCCCTGTCCCTCTACTGCTGGCCAGTGACTGCTTCCTTTATGAAGTGCCAATGCCAAGCATGGTAGAGCTCTAAAGATTATGGGGGACCTGAAGTGCCGTCACCTGTCTTGCTACCAAGCACAAGCAATAGCCTGGTAACAGGTCAGGTGCCAGCACTTCAGAGAACAGGTTGCTACTGATTGAGGTAGGGTGGAGATGGGAATACAAGTCTGAGGAAGCCAAATAGGCCTGTTAAACAGTGTCTAGCCCAGGAAAAAATGCATCCTCAATCAGAAAAGTTAAGGATTCCCTAGCTTAAGCATGCTAGGCCAGCTTGCCCCTGCTCAGGAACCACAATCAGGTGGCAACATTTGCAGATGATACAAAATTACTCAAGATTGCAGTCAGACAAATCCAAAGGTAAGAGTTACAAAGGGGTCTTACAAAACTGGGTGACCGGGCAGACGAAAGTGTAAAGCAACGCACAATGAAAAAAAAATCTCAACTATACATACAAAATGATGGGGTCTAAATTAGCTGTTACCACTCAAGAAAGATCTTGGAGTCATCATGGATAGTTCTGTAAAAACATCTGCTTAATGTGTGGGGGTAGTCAAAAAAATCTAACAATGTTAGGAACCATTAGGAAATAAATCGATAAAAAGACCAAGTATCATAATGCTTCTATATAAATCCATGGTATGCCCACACCTTGAACGCTATGCACAGTTCTGGTTACCTCATTTCAAAAACAGATATATTAGAAAGAAAAGGTGCGGAGAAGGGCAACAAAAATGATTAGGTGTATGGAACAGCTTCCATATGAGGGGGGATTAAGAAGACTGGGACTACTCATCTTAGAAAAGAGACAATTAAGGGGCAATATGATAGAAGTTTATAAAATCATGAATGATGTGGGGAAAGTGAATAGGGAAGTTTGTATCTCTTCACATAACACAAGAATTGGCGGTCACCAATTAATTTAATAGGCAGCAAGTTTAAAAACAAACAAAGGAAGTACTACTTCACACAACACACAGTCAATCTGCGGAACTCGTCATGGGATGCTCTGAAGGCCAAAAGTATAACTAGGTTCAGAAATGAATTAGGTAAGTCAATGTAGGATAGGTCCATCAATCAATAGCCAAGATGGTCAGGAACACAACCTGTCAAGGTTCCTCCCCCACTCTGAACTCTAGGGTACAGATGTGGGGACCTGCATGAAAAACCTCCTAAGCTTATCTTTACCAGCTTAGGTCAAAACTTCCCCAAGGTACAAAATATTCCACCCTTTGTCCTTGGATTGGCCGCTACCACCGCCAAACTAATACTGGTTACTGGGGAAGAGCTGTTTGGACGCGTCTTTCCCCCCAGAATACTTCCCAAAACCTTGCACCCCACTTCCTGGACAAGGTTTGTCAAAAAGCCTCACCAATTTGCCTAGGTGACCACAGACCCAAACCCTTGGATCTGAGAACAATGAAAAAGCATTCAGTTTTCTTACAAGACGACTTTTAATAAAAATAGAAGTAAATAGAAATAAAGAAATCCCCCCTGTAAAATCAGGATGGTAGATACCTTACAGGGTAATTAGATTCAAAACACAGAGAACCCCTCTAGGCAAAACCTTAAGTTACAAAAAAGATACACAGACAGAAAGAGTTATTCTATTCAGCACAGTTCCTTTTCTCAGCCATTTAAAGAGTTATTCTATTCAGCACAGTTCCTTTTCTCAGCCATTTAAAGAAATCATAATCTAACATGTACCTAGCTAGATTACTTACTAAAAGTTCTAAGACTCCATTCCTGGTCTATCCCCGGCAGAAACCAGCATATACACAGACCCTTTGTTTCTCTCCCTCCTCCCAGCTTTTGAAAGTATCTTGTCTCCTCATTGGTCATTTTGGTCAGGTGCCAGCGAGGTTACCTTTAGCTTCTTAACCCTTTACAGGTGAGAGGAGCTTTCCCCTGGCCAGGAGGGATTTCAAAGGGGTTTACCCTTCCCTTTATATTTATGACACAACCACATGTGCTGGGTCGTTAAACCTCCAACTGCCAGAAGCTGGGACTGGATGACAGATCACCTAAAATTGCCCTGTTCTGTTTATTCCCTCTGAATCTTCTGACACTGGCCACTGTCAGACAGAAACCTGGGCTAGGTGGACCATGGGTCTGACCCAGTACAGACATTTCTTATATCCTGAGGGTTTTTTCCAGTGATCTACTGTATGGTATGATTCTGCTCCAGATTTTACATTAGCTGTAAGGAACTTCAGTTTGCTTATTTGCATGCTGATTCCTGAATGGTTGCATTTGAACTCTAGGAATAAAGCCAACAGGCTGGGCATGTTTGTTTGTAAGTGGAATTTTTTCCACCTCTTTTAAAAATAACCATTGCATAAAAACAGGTTTTAGAGTAGCAGCCGTGTTAGCTTGTATCCACAAAAAGAAAAGGAGGACTTGTGGCACCTTAGAGCTAACAAATTTATTTGAGCATAAGCTTTCGTGAGCACAAGCTACAGATCACGAAAGCTTATGCTCAAATAAATTTGTTAGTCTCTAAGGTACCACAAGTACTCCTTTTCTCATTGCATAAAAGCAATTTTTAAGGCAGCTTTTTCCTATGCGCACACAAAATATGGAAGGCTAGTATCGTGAACAGACTGAATTTTCTCCCTTCCTGTTGTAATGCACATTCATTGATTGAAGTTGTGGTGTGAGCAGGATTCATGTATTGGCGTAAACTAATGAATAATCTAGCTTTATTCTACAAATAGCATCTTGATGCTGCTAAATATTTGGTTCTCTTATGGATCATTTAACATAAAACATCAATATAGTCAAACGAGATGCATTTAGAAAACTGAAAATATCTCAAATGTTCCTCCAAATAAATAGAAAGGAATTCAATAAGGTGAAAACAGAAGGGGGGAGATTATGTGTCACAAAGAGTAACAGATAGTCCTTTAGCTCAAATAGAGGTCTGATGCTGGGGATTGGAGTCTATGGATCAACACCTGAGAATGACCTGCGTGTGAATTCTTACAGTGACATTGCCTTCTTATTTCCTGGGTGTGTGGTGGTGTGGGTTTTCGGTTTGTTTTTAAAAAAAAAAAATTAATTCAATTCCCCCACTGAGAAAACATCCTTTAAAATAGTTCTTCTATTAAAAACCATTATGATCCGCCAACAATGGCACAATGTACAATATAGCATAGGTGTTCCACTTTTCTGTCATTTGTCACACATTTTGATTGCTTGTGTCACGCATATGGAGGTTTGAAGTTTGCGAGGCATGATGGCATGGCAAATGGGATTTTGCATTTCAAACTGGAAATAAATCAGAGGCTTATTTCCTGAGTTTTAAGTTCTCAGGTGTAGCAATAACAGCAAATGCTACATCACAATATGCTGCCTCACCACTCATTGTTAATCTGCAACTAGCATCCAGGCTGGCTAATACAATCTTGCAGCGCTCCCCAACTGGCAAATTCAGTCCATTATACCTTTGTTATTTGGTATTGAAAACTACTTTCCTACCCTCCCTCGAAGGAAACAATGTATGTATTTTAAGACGCTGTCTGAGACCAAAGATTTTGCTCTTAATCAATGAAAATCCCTCTTGGGACAATGACAGGACTTCAAGACCAATTTAAGCCAAGGCAGTACATTCATTTTAGCATCCTGGCAGCTCCTAGGGCTCCCAGTCACATATACGGGAAAGTACTCAGCCCTTCACAGGAAGTGATCCAGCCTTTTCAGGATTGGGCCCACGGTTGGCAGTGTACATTGGGCTTTTCTCTGCTGCTAACTGCCTTCCTACAAACTGTGAAATAATGTTTATGCTTCATATGTATTACCTCAGATTACAGGAAGCAAGGAAAGCAGGCTAGTTCCCTTTGTGAATTCACATTTTCTCTTCAAACAGCTCACACATCCCCACAGGGAGGTTTCTTTGAAATGTTTTCAAGACCCTGGAGCATTGTTCTCCTTTTTGACAATGTTGATGTTATTATAGTGTCCCCTTCAAAGATTTTGTTATAGTTAAGACTGGCACAATTTCCCCTCTGGATGTATCGACATTTCTTTGGGCTGACCACCACAAAGGCTTCCAGTTCCTAAGATCACAAGGCATCTGAGGAATGGGCAAGGGTCACTTGATGCACATGCCTGTTAATTTTCAGGAGTTCTTAAAATCATTTTACTAAATTTTCACCAGACTACAAATGTGTTTGCCAATGTGTTTCTTCACATTATTTGTACTGTTTCAATTGCCAACCCTTGTAAATTATTCCTATGTTTATTACCTGTTGTATGAAGTAGCGTTGCCTAGCTCCCTGTTTACTGCTTAGAATTTTTTTTTACACTGCAAAAAATTGTGTGGACTTGACTGGCTTCTTGCAAAATTTAGAAAAGTTTTATTATGTCACGTCAAAACTTCTTCCATTCCAGTGGAGCAAATCCTGCCTCCTGCACAAAGCCTTGCAGGAGAGAGAGAACAATCCCAAAGCTACCTACTGCATCATCTCTTAAAAAACAGAAACAAAAGCAAAAAAACCCAACAAAACACTGATTCCAGTGCAAGGCCCTCTCCCCCTGCCAGACTCAGACAAATCAATGCCACCTTGTGGTCAACAGCATCAAAGGCAATGCACAGATTTAAAAAAAGTATGGACATTTGATCTTTCTCTGACTAGTGGGAGAATACTACAAGTTGTCACTTGAAAGAAACTCACGTGTTTCCTGTTTGGTATACTAACTATTATATTGCCTTTGCTGCACAATGACAAACTGCACACACCTTTCCAACCCCTATTGAAAATATAATTGGGGGATTGAAGGCCCATATTTTCAAGTTGGAAGAATTGGGAAGGTTTATCCTGGTCCTTTATCTTGAGAATGTTGGGAAGGTGAATAAGGTCTTCTACAGACATTACATAGAAGGCAATAGGATACATTGGGGTCCTTGGGTGCATACCAACAGGGTACTGTAAGGTCTGAACTGCATTCTTTAACTACGGGGAGAAGGAGGATTTGCAGTTTGCAGGCTAGTATGTAACATTTTACCTGGCATAGTGTGGCAGCCTGTGTCTTGAAGCTGAATACTGGATAGGAGTGGGTAATGTGGGATAAGAAAGCGGAGTTAAGGTTGGGTTTAAAACGGTAAAAAAAGAGTATTTCATTAATTTTTGAACTGCAAACATCTAATATCCTGACTTTCAAATGTTTGCTTCTAACCTTAATTCCTTACTTTCAAGTCTAATAAAGGTACATTAAAGCATACATTTACAACAACCTTAACTCTACCTGAATGAAATTTTGGATTGAATCTCAAGATTTTACAAATATTTATTATTTCATGACATACACTATTTAAACCATAACTCTAAATAAGATGCGAAATTGTACATGGATTAAAATCTAGAATTCAGACATATGCTTTATTTTCAAAGGTAAGGCCTTTTACAAGAGCACACATCAAGGGGTATAGAAAAATGAACCAGGGTGTTTTTTTAAAAAAAAATCTCACATTAAAATCAAAAAGTAGTTGAATTTGCTTGGATTGAAAAGTGAACTGCTAAATGCTAGATCCTGCACTGTACAACATGCAGGTGCAGCAGTCAACCCATATGTTACACAATGCAGAAGCAGGACCTTGATCATTAAATAGATGCTAGATTACACTGTCATTTGTCTCAAAAATCTAAAGCAATTTGTTGGATCAATTATGGAACCATTATTAAGATTAACAAAGCTATCTTCCCTATTCTTATTCTGGGAAGCAAAAATGTTTTCCGCATCATCATAAAACATGGTGCTTTTGATCTTTGTTTAATCTAAGCTTGGCACGGAAGAGAATGGAAGCAGAGAAACTAAGAGCAGCCAATTCTGCGTTAAACAACGGCAATTATGTTGTTTATCGTGGATAACTTAAAGCTACCTCTGGAAACAGAGCTCTGTGACAGTACAGTTTTTTCCAAATATCTGCTACACAAACTCTCTACCATGACAAGACGTAATCACTGTGGGTAAGGACCCAGCTAGGAGGGCTGGAGCGCTGTAAAAGGCCCCTAAACACTCTGGGTTACAGCTGGGGAAGGATTCCCCTCACCACAGGCACTTTAGAAGACAGCTCTAAGGCCACCCTTAGAGGACCTCCTTAGAAGCCCTGGAATACAGGAATAGGGCCACAGCACGTAGCACTGTTGAGATCCCAGGTAGCGCTTAGCCCATAGGGCAGCTTAGGGGCACTGCTGTAATAACAGACAGTCCCCCTAGAGCTGACTAAGTTATTCCAGGTACCTCTCTAGCCCAGTATAGGGAGGGCACAAAGGTGGCACTTTGGGTCACCCTCCCACTGGGCAGCGAGTTCTGTGCTGTGCCTCTAAGTGATGTGGCACAGATCTCATGCAACAATTGTACCAACAGAAAGAGTGGATTTGCCATCAGATTTAGATGCATATATTTTCTTGAGTATCCTGAAGATCATAGAGATCTGAAGGGGGAAGACTAAATTTTTGCAAAGGATTCAGTAACAGCAATACATAATTGAGAACGTCCCCTTTCCCATCCACACAAAGGCAAAACCAGTGAGGCTATTAGAGGCTTTACTAACATTTTCTAGATACTCTATTTTCTTAAGTAACAAGTGAAGACACCAGTTTGAGTGTTGAGACTTCAGTTTACAACAGCAGACACTTCATATCGGCAGGGTTCTTCTGCACCATTTCTAGTCTTGGAGACGTTATTAGCAGCACTGTTCAATTTCATATCAAAAGAATGAAACTGGGGCTCAAGAGCATAAAAAGTTATGAGGACTGGTTCAAAAATTGTATTGGTTGTAGTAACTTATTCTAAGGAAACTGACTTTTTCCATCATGTAACAGGAATCAGACTGAGACTACTGCTGTATTGGCAAAGAGAATAGTATGATTATTGAACCACGAGGAAAGTCCCCTTTTTATGCTGGAGCCCACTGCTATCATATTGTTAATTGTTTTAAAGGGAGCTTCATCCCTATTTTTCCATTTACATTTGTTGGCTTTATGAATTAACCGATCAGAAACAAAATGGAAAGAAAGCCAGGATAGAAACTAGTGCCGCCTTATGCTAAGGAAGCGAGGTCAAGAATTACAAAAAGAAATTACCCCCCCAAGAGGGGTTTGTCTCTTCATCAGCAAGAAACAAAGCCTATCAAATGGCACCTAGAGAAGAATCTTCAACAAATGATTTTCAGGAGTCTTGGATGTTTTTGCCAAAATTCCAGGAGGGGTCAAAATTGGCCTGTGAATAATGGCTTATTATCTTACTTATGGTTTCATAATGATCTTTTTGATGCAATGACAATCAGCTGTGAGATGGTGGGGGAGGTTTCAAGAACAGTTCAGATAAAAACATTTGTGTTTCATTTGGAGATTTCCATAAATTGGATGGCTCTGCATCTGTATGTTTTGTTGGTGAGTAAGTTCCTCTCTAGGTACCAGTAAGAGCAAAGAAAAACAATCACCATCACAGATTAGATTGGCACGAAAATAATGCATTGGAATTGGATGATGAAGCCATTTTGCTGCTTTACTGCAGTATGCATGGAGATTTACAGATTTTATTTAACCTCACAAAAAGTACATTTTGTGTTACTGGGTTGTGTTTCTGTTGTCAAGTCACATTCCATAAAACTCAAGACAGTCTTTGAATCAGAACACAGACGTAAACATAAATAAAATACGGCTATGTTCAAGCAATGCAGTTCTCTTGTTACTCCAAAATTCCTGGCAGATTTCCAAGAGATTCTCAAAGAAACAGAGATGAAAGTAACTAGGTAAACTAAACATGGCTAGTTCTGTTGGGATAAGTCTGAATTCACAAGGATCACTCAACAAGTCAGTTATGTTCTGTACCTTGCCAAAAGGAACTCTGGAGTAATAGATTATTCATTAAACAAAACATGAAAACTTTAATTGACACAGAAGGAGTTATAACTAAAGCTGGGTGAAACATTTGTAACAATCTTGAGACAGGTGAAACTCTTAGACTCACTGGTGAAATTGATCATGATATTTTAGAGATAAAGACTGGAAATCTGAATAATTTACCTCAAAACACAGGTTTCATCATTTAATTGTGAAACTTGATTGGTCTCAGAACAAAACCATGAAAAATGTACCACCTGAATAGATGTATAGATCACTTGAAGCCTGCAGATTTTGTTGAGTTTTGCATTAAGATGTTGGGTTCTTATGAAATGTTCCCAGAGGAAAGGTTCAACCAAACTCATACGAATCGCGTCAATCAAAACCAATAGGTTTTGCAAAGCTCCAGGTTTGACTAACTTCTCTGTACTGATGATTCTGATGAACACAAAAAAGTGACCTGAACTCCTCCTTGGAAAGTCCTCCAATAAATTCCAGAAAAGAGTTAGGATGTGGCTCAGAATAACTTTGGACCTAATCCTTAACACACTAGAATAGTCAATGGGACTTGTCACTTGTGCACCCACACTGAGTATTCAAGGCCTGCCTAACTGGGTCCTAAAAATCTTACGTTCTAAGTGAACTACAAAATGATGTGTTCTGGTGGAAGACAATGACACTGTACTATGTGACAGCCATAATCTAGTTCAATAATAGAGTTGGTCAAAAAATATATTTTCCCCTGATGGAAGATTCACTTTTGTTGAATTTTTATTGAAATTTTGCATGGAAAATGTAGACAACCAAAATATTTTGATTCAAAATTGTACCACCATGCTTCATGGGAGTTGTAGTTTGGAAACCTTATGCTCTCATTCTCCTCAATAGGCCAGACTCTCAGGCCTTGACTACATTTCCCATGATACACAACTTTCTTCCTTCTCTGGGTGGCGATTCATCATAGAAGACCCTGGGGCATTATGCGAGAGTTAGCCTTGCCAGAGCGGAAAATGGGAGCATATTGTACCCAAACTACAGTTCCAATGAGGCATGGCAGCACCATTTTGAATCAAAATATTTGAGTTTTCATCCCAAAATCTGAAAGAGTCAGTTTTGGGGCATTCTTTTTTGACCTAATATTGATGTTTTCCACAGAAAACCACACACTTTCACAAAAAGTGTTCAGGTTTTTTGACAAAACAAAAAATTATCTTTTGAAAAATAGCTTCAATGAAAAAAAAATTTGACCAGCCCTAGTCAAACACCTTCAGGCAGGTGGTATCATTTTCAGATGAACTACTTGAGTATCCTAATGACAAATGAGCCGCACTTAGGTTCAATTTTCCTGAAGTGAAGTGCCTCTTTGAAATGTTTCACAACAATCTACTACCCAGTAACTTATTCCTCCCTCCAACTGCAAATTAATATAAGGTGTCCCTGTGTTATACCAAATTACTCCATATCCAGCTTTCTACTTAACCACATATGTGAAAAAATATTGCAGATTTGGTACAGGAAGATAGAAATAGGGAAACAATCTATGGTATTTTGCTGCTCCCACAAGTAGTATTCCACTACATTTCCATTCACCACCCAAACATCTCAAGTTTCACGGAATTTAGAAATAGACAGATACATTCCCCAAAAGTTTTTTTGCTATGCTTTTCCATTGGCCCAACAAGAGAACAAAATCAAATGAAAATTCATATAATAATTTATTCTCATCCCCTTGTGCTTTTCCCCCCTCTAAGTTCACAGAGAAGAGGAGAAATTGGACTGTTTGAGCCCTTTTTAAAAATCAAAACTCTTTGTAGTTATAACGCAATATATGCAAGTTAGCGTCATATATACATTGTGAAAAAATGTTTTTTGTCAAAGGAATAGGAGCTGTAAAGATTTAGTCTGGATAGCAACAATAGTAACATATCTATATAGTTCCTGAATTATCAAGAAACTGCTATAATGTCTTGTAACTGTCTTATTATGTTCCACTCAAAAGGGCACAGAGTGACAACCAGAGTATTTGTGTTTAGTTCTCTGAAAACATCCAGTCAAAGAGCAGTGGCAGTCAAAAAAGCTAACAATGTTGGGAATCATTAGGAAAGGGATAGATAATAAGACAGAAAATATCATATTGCCTCTGTATAAATCCATGGTACACCCACATCTTGAATACTGCGTGCAGATGTGGTCGCCTCAACTCAAAAGAGATATATTGGAATTGGAAAAGGTACAGAAAAGGGCAACAATAATGATCAGAGGTATGGAACAGCTTTCATACAAGGAGAGATTAATAAGACAGGGACTTTTCAGCTTGGAAAAGAGAACTAAGGGGGGATATGATTGAGGTCTATAAAATCATGACTGGTGTGGAGAAAGTAAATCAGAAAGTGTTATTTACTCCTTCTCTTAACACAAGAACTAGGGGTCACCAAATGAAATTCATAGGCAGCAGATTTAAAATAAACAAAGGAAGTATTTCTTCATACACCACATAGTCAATCTGTGGAACTCTTTGCCAGAGGATGTTGTGACGACCAAGACAATAACAGGTTCAAAAATGAACTAGATAACATCAGTGGCTATTAGGATGGGCAGTGATGGTGTCCCTAGCCTCTGTTTGCCAGAAGCTGAGCATGGGCAACAGGGAATGAGTCACCTGATGATTGCCTGTTCTGTTCATTCCCTCTGTGGCACCTGGCATTGGCCACTCTCTGAAGACAGGACATTGGTCTAGATGGACCTTTGGTCTGACCCAGTATGGCCATTCTTATTTTCTTATGTTCTTAGTATGATGCAGTACAAATGAGCATACTTGCAAACCACAGTATTCAATGTAACTTAACATTTCAACCACAAAAACATCAGGATCTGCCAAGTATAACACTGAAGTATAAAGGATTCAAAAATATTCAAAATGATCACTAACAAAACCCTTGTCAGAGACCGTGAAGGTATTGGCTTAGATGATCTGGTTGTATCCAGGACTGAAAATCCACAGGATAAAAGTTTTCAAAAGTGACTAAGTGACTTTGAACATTTTACTCAAACTATGGCATAGCCTCTCTTAGTCTTCCAATACAATGGTGTAATTTTAATAACGTCTGTTAAATATATAATTAAATAATAGTCTCTGAAAAGATGTAGAAAGGTTATTATGTAATTTTAAAAAATTAAGGTACCTCCACATCATTTGGTACCCACACAATCCAAAAAAGTCAGTACCAATTCAGACTACCTTTCAAACCTATTGCCTATAAAATTTTCAGTAAAGATGAATCGTAGAAGGGAAAATATTTACCACTATTTATAAAAGGATTCCCTTTCAACTTGACCTCTCTGGAGCTGTGGCTGACAAGGAGCCTTTCAGAGTCAGTGGGGTGATACATACAGATAATATCCCTCATAGCTATTGTTTCAGGCTCTCTGAAGATTTAGGAAGGCATCACTGAGTTGATTGACACTCGTTTCACATTTTCAAGATTTTT
Source organism: Caretta caretta (assembly GCF_965140235.1). Taxonomy (NCBI): domain Eukaryota; kingdom Metazoa; phylum Chordata; order Testudines; family Cheloniidae; genus Caretta; species Caretta caretta. Next base: position 159,157,207 of record NC_134207.1, read on the forward strand.
TTCACTACTAGAAGGGCTAGAAACTTACTAAAATATGCAAGTGGGGATTCTGGAGAAGATGACAGCCTTAAAGAGCACAGGATTGTGGAATCAGCGCAACCCAGACCAATTTGAGCCCCATTTTCAACCCACAGGTATACCCATCTAAAAGGTTATTTGATTTGCCTTTTATTGCCCATCCAGTCCAGCAGGGGATGTCCAGTCATTTTTACATTGCTGGTAACATGCTAAACAGTATTCAGGATCCAGTCACTCTTGTGATGCTGGCTTACTAGGTCATGCTAGAATGTATTCAGGTCAATTCATTTGTGTAGATCAAAGTGATTGTTAAATATATAAGTGTACTGGGTGTTTAAACATCATGAAAACTAGTGGAATGTTACTTGCATTGTTTTTTTCTTATCTGTGTCCTGCTGTAATAGCAAACATTTATATTGTGTATACCCCTGCAACTAAATAACCCAAAGAAGTCTTGTGGAATGCAAATGAAGAACTAACAGGAAAAAGGCTAATTTCAAAGCAAGTGGTCATTGTGTGTAATGATCGAGGTCAAAGACTCTAAGGCTATGTCTGCACTATGCAGCTTTTAATGACACAACTGTGCTGCTACAGCTGTACAGCTAAAAGGTGCGCAGCATAGCCACTGTTTGTTGGCAGGAGAGCGCTCTTCTGCTGACAAAAAACTTCCACCCCAGTGGCGTTAGCGTTGTTGGCAGGAGAGCACTCCTGCCGACAAAGCACTGTTCACACTGGCACTTGTTGTCGAGAAAACTTGTGTCTTTCAGGGGTGTGTATATGTGTGTGTGTGTTTTAACATCTTTGAACGACAAAAGTTTTGTCTTTCACTTGCCAGCGTAGACAAAGCATAAGTCAGTGATTCTCAACCTATTTACCATTGTGGGCTGCATAATCAGCTCTCTGTGTGTTACATGGGCTGCCTCCACACAATATATATACTACCTGTAAGGCCCTGAGGATACCACATGGGCCACAGCTGCGTGCTGATTGGGCTGCAAGAGGCCCCCAGGCCATGGGTTGAGAACGACTGCTCTAAGTGCATTCCTCATGCACTGTCATCAAAGGAAAAGATCCTTCATCTTTGAACTGTTTGGACTCTTACAGGGAAGCATACAAGAGGCAAAATGGAGATGCCGACAGACAATCTGGGCACCGTGAAAGACTACTGGGAAATGGGCAGTTTATTACATTACTGCCACCATTTGGAGTTACAGATTGAGATTCACCTGTACATATATATTACCTGCTTTAACCTCTCAATAACTCAATTTTTTTTCATAGCTAATAAACCTTTAGTTAGTTCACTACAGAATTGGCTGCCAGCAGTGTCTTTGGTGCAAGTACCAACTGATCTAGGGTAAGTAACTCATCTCTTGGGACTGGGAGAAAACTGAGGTGGTGTGATTTTTGGTTTAAGTGACTATAACCACAAGTTCAGTTTGTTTGGGCAACAAGATAGGCTGGAGAGTCTAAAGGGACTGTCTGTGACTTCATGGTAAGACTGGTATAGAGATCCAGTAGTTTACATTTGTTACTGGCTTGGTAAAATTGACCAACAGAACAGATGGCCATTTTAAAATGTGTGCCATGTTTTCTGACAGTCTGCCCTGAAGTAGGCACTCACAGCTGAGAATCATTCCAGACAGCAAGATACTATTCTCGTGAGTAAGGGTCAAATGTACTAGACTTCAAAGTGTTGCAGGTCTGAGCCTAAATGAGGAATGAACAATTTTAGGTTGAATCTGCAAGATTGAAACTGCTTACCTTACAGAAGACAGACATCAATATAATTATGTGAAATAATTCTGTCCCCTCCTGACTTCTGACTGTGTTATCTGAGTTTCTATCCTAAGAAGGATATAGATCTGACCAATACATACTTTAACTTATTCCATCTCAGCTATTTCCATTCTCTTGTGCTCTCACACACAAAGCTCTGAAAGTTAAAAATCATGAATACATTACATCTATCACAGAAGACAAACTAAAACTTACTATTCACTGATTTAGGAATTCAGAGTCCTTTAGGGAGCGTCACACATCTACACGATTTCCCTGAATGCTACGTCTGCTATATTTTTTTTAAAACCTGACATATGTGTAAAAACTACATAAGCCAGATAATTCTCAATTGGATAAGCCTCTGAGGCTGTTTACAAAAGAGGCTTTTATTCTAAATAAAAGCTGAGAGTAGATAATGCCTCATTACTCTTTTTCCAGTTCTAAATTTTTCGTATTTGCCATCCAAACAACTGCTGATGTCAGATAGAAAGTTTCAGAATCCAGTCACAAATATGAACATACAGATCTATGAAATGTGGGAGGGAAATGTAGTTTCGGATTTCTGCTCTTCACACTAATACCAGAGACAAAGTCGGGGGATTGCAGGGCATAATTTATTCCTTAAATCACCTTTTGGAAATATAGGTAGATGTGTGGATCTGAAAAGAGACTTTCACCCTGAGCACCATATTTTCTTCCCATAGTCCATGTACAATGTTCTCACTGATGTCAATGTCTGAAGACTGAGGTACATATATGGACTCAAATGAAAATCTCCCATTATGAATCTACAGGAAACTCCTCCTTATGGGACAGCAAGTTGGCAGTTAGATGCAAATGAGCAGTTACCCGATTTGTGCTCAATAAACCATCTCTTAACGACACTTCATCATTTACCACAGTCCCCAACCTTCCCTTTTTGGAAAAAGGTTTTAAGGCCAGGATATGGCATGAAGATAGGCTTTTTTATCTTGGTTGATCATCCCCACCTACAGAATGACAAAAAAGAGGTGTCCATGCTGAATGTTACTTTAGACCTGCCAGCCACCTTTCTGTTGCCAGCTCATCTGTGGATGCTGATGGGGTGAACAGAATCATTCCAGAGTGGCTCCATTTTTTCATCTTCGGAGTGCCTAGGAGCTATTCTGTTTGGGTCAACCAGATTTCACTCTGAAGGTTCTTCCCACCGTGCAGCCCATGTAGACTCCTACTGGTGTACCTTTCTCTGTCTCTAAGAGTCTGAATCGAGTCCCAACTGGCTAAACTACAGGCAAAAAAGCAGGACGGGGGCATGATAGTGTAGTCTGAACTTAGATTTATCAGAATGAGCTTCAACTGACTGCATCCCTCATAAGTGAAGTCACAAATAGAGCAGGATATCATCTGACACCCAAGACTACTGAAGTTGGGATAGGAGCTGGTTAAGACTTGACATTGATACTGGTGGAGAAACTGTAGTTATGGTTGATGAAGCTGGACAAGTGGTTGGGAGGTGGGTTGGGCCAGAAATTTATCATTGGGTAGACGATGGAGTGACAGTCTTACATTAATGGTGCATGGAGGGAATGCAATCTCTTGCACCTAGGGAACTATAATAATTTCCACTCATTAACGCCCAAGAATTTCCAGAGTTCTGTTGTGGTAGCAGGAACAACATTACCTGAGGTAAATTTCCATCCCTTGTCCTCAAACTTCACCCATTTTTAAGATTCTGTCTGATTTGATTCACACACCCACCCACCCACCCGCCTTTATTCTTGGAGGACAGTAACGCAATCCCAGAAGTGCATGTAACCGTCTCTTGTACACTCCACATTATGAGATCTACATTTGGAGGTACCAGCTATATGTATCTTTAAGCCTCCGTATTTGCGTATGTTCACTGTGAATTGATTTTCTGGCATTCTGAACAATGGGATGTACTGTTGCATCACAATATGCATATTCAAGGCAGGAGCACTCTAGTATAGTTCTGAGGCTTTTATCCCTTTGAACTATTGAAGGAATATATGAGTGAAATTTTTTTCAGTTCGTTCCTTGCCTTCAATTCACAGTGAGACTTCCTACTGGAGGAGAAGTACAAATGAGACTCAGTCAAAAAACCTTTCTAACACCATTCCATATACACTCTTCAAGGCTTTTCTTTGTCTTAACTTGTTTTACAATTTATAATCTCTCTTCTCCTTACACACACAGCAAAGAATGAACTGTTGATAAGTAACACACATTAATTCTTAAACTGACACCCAACTGTATATGATGTTACTTTTATAAACTCTTAAATGTTCCAATTATCTTCTCTTTGAAAATTTACTTTTATGCTGTACATACCAGCAATACTTTTAAATATAAATTTAAAATAAGCCATGTATGCTTTTGAAATATTTGCTATCATTGTTAATCTGGCTGCTTTGGAGGGGATGGAATGTTTCCCTAATATTTGAAGGACTGATTTCTGTCAACAGTGCAGTCTGCAAATACATCAGAAGGCAAGCAAAGCCTCAGAGTCACTCAGCAGCGACAAAACCAATAATCTATACATGTAATTGGCTGTGCCTTTTTGCACCTGTAAGCATCCTTTAGGATTGGTTAAATATGCTGGAAGGTGATTGACAATTTTCATCAACCACAGACACTGAATAATTTAAATGAGGGGTTTCGTCTCATCTAATACAAAGTGCTGAATACCAAATGCTAAACAAACATCTTAGAATTTGAATATGGTCTGCATTAAATCTAAACTGGAGGAAACAGCTCACCCAGAAATGTGTGTGTAGACTATGTTGTTCCAATACAATTATATTCCTGAGGATATTGCACTACAGAAAAATCCACTATTGCACAGGGGTGGCAGAACCGGGGCAATAGGGGGCTATCACACCCCACAATGGAAATACTGTGGGAGCTCTGCACCCCACCTTCCCACCCCGTGTAAATACATGCTTTAGTATAGGGGAGACCTCTGTCGCCAATACTAGAATTTCACAATTCTAAAGACTTTTAGAACTATAAACAGGATGTTGCAAGGTACGTTATGCATAGACAGGGCGGCTGCAGCACAGGACTAATATTCAGATTTTATCATTACTATTTTTTTTTGTTAGAATTGCATAAGCACCTAGAAGTCCCAGTCATCGAATAGCACCTCGTATTCAGATTCCCTGCTACTGACTTGCGGTGTATCTTCAGTCAAGTCACCTAACTTCACTGCACTTCAGTGTTCTCATCTGTAGACAGTGTAGGTAGGATCCTTAAATTCCTTTTGCACAGCAGGCCAGACTATGCCCCAGTATAGACATATAACTACCATTAAAATCAATGGGAGTTGCAGCTTCATGTCTGAGGGTAAAATTTACCCTGTAGGGATTAAATTACATTTCTCATTTGTGCCTATACATGAAAGTGCAAAACAGACTCAAGATATGCCCTCAAAAGCTACACTATTCCTCCTGCAAGAAAGCCACTAAAAGAAAGGAGAGAGAAAAAAGGTCAAACAAAAAAGGCGTACGTATTACTGAACAACTAAACAGAGCATATTTTACTCACTGGCCATTTACACAACTTTATATGCAACTACATTAATAACACATTATAAAGAAAGATAATACTTGGCACTTCCTTAGTGATTTCCATGCAACACACACAAAAAGCATTACAAGTTATAATTAAGCATCAAATCATCCCTGTTAATGAAAATTTTATTAAATTTTCAATTAGAAGGGCTAGATTCTGTCCATTTAAGCAGAGCAAATTCAGATTAATTCCATGGACTTGAGAGCATTTCCCAATGTGTGAAATCTTGACAGCTGAAAGATTAAATATTAATGTTCTTCTGTATGGAACATCTTTCTTAAAATAGTTATAATGGGCCAAAATATGAAATATTCATCTCAGTGTAATTGCGTTGAAGCCACTAAAAGTTGTGCCAACAAAGAAATCTGGCCCATAACATGAATTTCTCTCTACATTTCCCCCCCTCAGTTTTTAACTCAGATGCCATTTAGCATGGCAATATCAGTAACTTACCAGACTGAGTGTGATGAGATCAATTCTGTGCTGATTCGCACCTTGATTCAGTGGAAGTGCATGGGTTTTAAAGCCACCTCCCAATGCTTTACTGGTGTCAAGACATATGAGCAGAGATTTTTAAAGAGAGCCCCATTACCACAGCCAAAATGAAGGTCTATATGATGGGGGATTTTCTGTCTATGGCGCAGGGATCGGCCCTGTTTCCACCTCTGCATTCATCTGTTACACACAATCTCTTTAATGTTGCCTTTCAGCTGTTATATGAATTCACAGCTTGTGAATTCTTGCTTTTGATGTTGCTGTATAAACAGTTTCATTCCCATACACAGTGCACATTCCACTGGAAAAAAGAAATCACTAGATGCCCACATGAGTAATTTTTATATATAATCCTAACTGGAACCAAAGCTTTCTTATGCCACATTATTTCCACTCCTGATTACTAAAGGACTTTTTTTTTTAAATTAAGATATCCATGTTTGTTGAAGTAATTTTGACTGCAAAGTCCTTTGCTCTGCTCCAAATGCAAAACAACAACAAAACAGGTCAAGGACATTATTCTGCTTTCAGTTCCAACAGTGTGAAAGAACAGCATCACAATTATACTAATAACATCAGCCACACTATCAGAGGCTCGTTCACCTGCACATCCACCAATGTGATATATGCCATCATGTGCCAGCAATGCCCCTCTGCCATGTACATTGGTCAAACTGGACAGTCTCTACGTAAGAGAGTAAATGGACACAAATCAGATGTCAAGAATTATAACATTCATAAACCAGTCGGAGAACACTTCAATCTCTCTGGTCACGCGATTACAGACATGAAAGTCGCTATTTTACAACAAAAAAACTTCAAATCCAGACTCCAGCGAGAAACTGCTGAATTGGAATTCATTTGCAAATTGGATACAATTAACTTCGGCTTGAATAGAGACTGGGAGTGGCTTAGTCATTATGCAAGGTAGCCTATTTCCCCTTGTTTTTCCTACCCCCCGCCCCAGACCTTGTTAAACCCTGGATTTGTGCTGGAAATGGCCCACCTTGATTATCATACACAATGTAAGGAGAGTGGTCACTTTGGATGAGCTATTACCAGCAGGAGAGTGAGTTTGTGTGTGTGTGGAGGGGGGGGGTGAGAAAACCTGGATTTGTGCTGGAAATGGCCCAACTTGATCATCATACACATTGTAAGGAGAGTGATCACTTTAGATAAGCTATTACCAGCAGGAGAGTGGGGTGGGAGGAGGTATTTTTTCATGCTTTGTGTGTATATAATAAGATCTTCTAAACTTTCCACAGTATGCATCTGATGAAGTGAGCTGTAGCTCACGAAAGCTTATGCTCAAATAAATTGGCTAGTCTCTAAGGTGCCACAAATACTCCTTTTCTTTTTACAATTATACCAGTGGAGTTACTCAGGATTTATTCTTGAACAAGAGCAGCATTTGGTCCTAAAAAGGCTGAGCTTTACTTAAAGGCTTTTGCTGATGTAATGATCAACTGGAGCATAGTCAACTATATAAACAAGATATACATAGGAGCAGGGAATGGACAGATTGCAACAGAAAGTTTGTGGACAGGCTGAGGGGCATCGGTTTACTTCACCCAAGTGGATACAGCAGGATCATGAAGGGAGATGAAGTCCACTGGAAGCCTATTTCACACCCATGAAAATAAACCTTTTCACATCAAAATCTGGGAGACATTTGGTGGCAACATTTTTTTTTTTTAGGGCCACAACGTAATTATACAAAAACCATAAGCATGTTTTTAAAACATGCCAGAATTCTCCCATCAACTTAGTGTGGCCTCTGCAGCATAGATGCTTCCTATATTGACGGAAAGGGTTTTTTCCCATCGAATAGCTAATCCACCTTTCCAAGAGCCAGTAGCTAGGTTGATCTAGCTTTATCTACATCAGGAGTTGGGTTGACCTAACTGCAATGCTAAGGGGGAGTTTTTCCACAGTCTTGAGCAACATAGCTAGGTTGATCTAATCTTTAGTGTGGACCAGAGCACTGCAGAAGAAGCAGCAACTCAGTCCACTGTTATCTTCTCCTCTTTGTTGTCCAAAGCATATAAAGCCAGTTAGAATGCAAGACATGGTAACATTAGCTCTTTCCCACGATGTGGTGTTAGTCAAAAGAATTGGGATTTGTATTATCCATTTAATGATTAATAGCTGATTTGCACACTTAATCTAAACAGGTTCTGTCTCAGCAGGAAAACAGTGTGGGTCAAATTCTGCTCCAAATTATACCCAGTGCAACCTCACTGAAGTGAGTGAACCAAATTTTGCCCTGACTTACATCCCCAGAGCATTGCATAGTGGTAACTGAAGGGCAAAATTTGGTGTATGCATTTATTGGACTTGAAGTCAGCACAGCATATGGGCCACCACATTCCAAGGACAGAATTTGGTCTTTAAAAAGTCAATTAGCCAAATTTCATAATTTAAAGATGTTTTCATTTTTTTACTTTTTTTCTTCATAATATAAAATATGAGTAGCAAAAAATACATAAATAAAAAAATTCAGAAGAGCAAAAACATTTTAAAATCATCATCATCGCTAGTTCGGTAACGAAGTGTTAAAGACTCAATCAATATTGTGCTGGAGTACCCTATAGGCCACATTCTGACTCCATGTAAAGACTCCATGTGTACATCTGGAGTAATTCCATTGCCTACAATAGTGTTACTTTGGGTTTACACCGGCACAAATGAGATCAGAGTCTCGCCTTACAGGAGGGTCTTGGAGACCAGGTGGTTGTATAATATATTTTCATTATAATAGCGTGCCTGAAGTTATTCGCCCAGATCCTCTAAGGATTAGCAAACAGACACATATTCACATTTGGATGATATTTGTATTCAGAGGTGCTATTATGTAAAGAAATATTCAGGAAAATCAGGAGTCAGAAAACACTTATCTTGGAAATAACAGAAGTAAACTATGAATGTTGATGGGCAGGGAAATGTGGTATCATAGGAGCAGGCAGAGAGAAGAACTAATATTCATTATTTTTCTTTTTTAGATTATGGATGTCCAGACACTTCAAGGAGATGGCATTAGCAATGGACTAAGATATGCAGGCAGCCCTGGGTGGCCATAACCTAATAGCAACAGATGGAAGATTGGCAACAGTGTATTGGCTGGTACGCAACAGGAATGCAGCACAGAAAGCAGCCGCGGCATGGCAGGCCTGCAGCCCCCCAAAAATGGCATTCTTGGGCACGTGCAGGAGCGTTTTGCCCTTCTCTTGCTTGCACAGGAGAGAGAAGCAGAACAACCAATGCCACAAATGGTAAGTGGCTGCCTGGACTCAGCGGTTGGGAGTGGAGCGAAGAATTGTGGCAATATAAAATTACAAATTTGAAGTTTTTCAGTGGGATTTTCACCCTATTTTGCTTTGAGTTCTGAGGTTCAAACCTGAAACTCCAAATAAATGCAACGGATAGGAGTCCTGTGAACCAAAACTGCGGGTGATTCACGCAAACTGCCAATTAAGAACCCCGAGTCTAACACCACTGTGATATCTCTGCTAAGTTATCACCCTATTGCCGCTGTGGACTTACATTTTTCCATTTAAAAATCACGAAGACCTAATCACAATGGCTCTCCAAACTTCAAAAGAACCGGATTTTTCACAGTTCTTCACCTGCAAATTGCGTACACCATTGTGTGCAACAGTTAAATGTGTAACTGGTCATTTGATTGCCCCATTACCTGTCTTGCACATGCATCACAGCTATTGCATGTGCATATTAGGTGCCCAATTGCAAATGCCTGAAATTTTGAAAATCTGGGCCAAGTGTCCAAAGAAACCCCAACGAAACTAGAGAAATTCAAACCTAAGCCCAGCATACAAAAACTGCAACTCTCAGAAGAACACCATGTTAACACTGCCTGTGGAGACTAGAACAGAAGGCAAGAATGCACTGATTTAGAGAGACCTGAGCCTTGTAATGTAATCCCAGCTGAGCCTAGTAATATGTTCCAACTCTGCTGCCCTGTGTCAGTCTGCTGCTGCCATGCTCTACGTGCCACTCACATTTGTATCAAATTTAAAAGCAAAAAGAAAAATCTCGATCTCTCTGTACCACAAGAAAACAAAAGAAATTGATGGGCAAATAGATCTGGGTTCTGAGAGTCCACATGTAATGAGAGAAGCAAACTGTGCTCCAGCTTTTGCACCCCAGCACAAGTACGGATACGAAAGTGTGCAAAGGAAGGTCCAGAGCCAGTACTTGGTGTAGACCTCAGCAATGAACAATAAGCACTAAGGTCCATGCAAGCCTTTTCCCTTATTCAGAGGGTAAATGCGGAATGGGGCATTGGCAGAAAAGGAGTGTGTCTGGCAAATCAGCATTAGATAGAGGACTTCAACAAATGAAGGGCTTATGTAAGCACTTCTCTCTTAATCCTCATGTCTGCCACCAGACAAAAGTAACTTGGTAGCTACGCAGCAGGATGGTCATTCACACAGAATTGGGGCACTCCGAGAGCCCCGTTCTGCTCATTAAATTTTTACCATGTTATACATACAACACACTGCTCCTATACTGCGTGGGATTAAACCCCAAGCATTAAACACAAACATTCAAATTTAAACTCAGCTACCAACAACAGAACAAGAGGAGCATAAGCAATTTCCAGGGAAAGAATAGCAGCCCCACCACCGCCAGTGGCTGCAATACTGACAGAGTCCTCTTGAATGCAACCTGTGCATCTGCTGGCCCTTACTAATCCAGCACTACACATTTTCAAAGAAATTAAATTTGAAGCCAAAACTTTTCACAGAGACATTTCTGTTTCAACGAAAACTTAGTCAAGATGTTTTTCAGGTCCAGGATGAGGGAGGAGGAAATACAAGAGTGACACAAACGCTGGGAATGTGGGAGACCCCAGTTCAAGTCCAGCCTGAACGAGAATGCTCTGGGAGGAAAGCGTCTGTACTTGGAATCAAGCATAACTGGGATCTGAACCAGGGTCTCCCGTGTCCCAGGAAAGTGCTTAACCACGAGGCCTACCTACTGACATTTTGACACTTCCTCCCAAATTGAAAGCCTCAGGTTTTAGATTCAGAAGTGGACATTTCATTCTTTTTCCATGAAAACATTCAACAGGTTTTGTCTTCATTTCAGCGTGGAACCAAAATTGTGAAGCCTCAAAAGTTGCTGCAAAATAGAACGGTCATTCTCTGTCAGCTCTAGTGCTGCTAGCAGCCGCAGATGCTCAGAGCGTCTGGTCCTCTCACTCAGTGTCCTTGCTTCTCTCCTCTTCTGTGCCAATACAAGGGTATGAAGAAAATGGGCCAAATCCTGTTCTTATTTGTGCTGGTGCAGCCTCACTGTCTTCATACTGAGGCTCAACCACAGAGCGTTATAAATGAAATGCTAACGTCTCCTCCAGGAATAAATGTATCCAGATGGTTTAGAAGTAGAAGTCGGAGATTTAAAAAAAACCCTTAAATACATTTAACAACGTAGTGATTGTGTTCTTAGATTGCTTAAAAGGCATAAATAGTAACTGCAATTGTCCCTCAAAGCATTTTGACAATGAACTGTCATAAATCCAGTTAAATATACCCAGAGCTCCTGTATCAAGTGGCATTGTTTTAACATTTACTGTAATACTAATCTGAATGACAGGAGCAAGTGGCCAGAAAAACAATGTGGTGTTGAATGGCCCTTGCATAGCAAAACGGCCCTTTACTTCTTCAACCACTGTCATAGTACAGCTGCTCCTTCTATGTCACCCATTATTGGACACCAAAGTTGTTTTTGTTTTTTGGTAATACCACTCAGTGTTTTTCTCAAATTCTGTATTGGCCAGTCATACTAGGCAATATATTACATTTCATGTGCTTCAAAAACACACTTATCTAAACTGATCTACAACCATAAAATCTTAAATATCCATTTTATTAGATGTCTGACTCCTCCACATTTATATATAAAAATCCAGGTTTGGTAGAGCTGTTTGTAATGCATATATGGCATGGAAGGCTGGAATAGTGCGGAGAAGATAGGCAGTTCTAGTCAGAACATCCAACTGGAATGAAGCAACTTCATGTTTGTATTTCAGAATTGTCCTGGTTTGCTTGAAAATTTAATAGCCCTAAAGTATTGAGGGGGGAAAATTCTGGTCCTACTAAAAACAGCAAGACTCCCATAGTCCTCAACGGACCAGGATTTTGCCCAGAACTAGAATAGATTATTAATAACTATGGCATTGATATATGATTAATAATCTAAATTACAGAGATACATAAAAAAGTTGCATAATTAGAGACAGACATAACCCCCCCCTCCAAAAAAAAGTTTCAAAAATCTTTCTGGAAAGTGAAATAAGAGAGATGGGCTCTCTCATAAATACTGATCTATATAAACAAGGCTTCTGTCTTTTGTAGCCCTCACACATTTCCTTGATGAGCAGGTACCATAAAGTAAATGTCCATTTTTTAAGTGGACATTACTATGACAATCCTTTATAGGGCTTGTCAGGCAGGCTTTAAATTAAATAGGAAATGGGGAGAAGGAGAGTATTTGTTTACTATTTAAATAATCCCAAGTGAACTTTAAATACACAAAGAATTGCAAGGCAAAAGAAGATTTCCTGAAAAAGATTAAAACCACAAAGATTATTCATATACTAAAATGTCTATTCACAAGCTCAAAAAGCATGGGAAACAAGAAGGGGAACTTGGAGCTTTGAAAAACTGCAGAGTAGTGCTTAGCTTTGCAAGTAGCTCCATTGACTTCAATGGGAGTTGTGGGTCTCAGCACTTCTGAAAATTAGGCTACTTATTTAGATGTCTACATATAAAACTTTAAGTGCCTAACTTTAGGCATCTACAATCGCATGTTGTCTCTCCTACAAAGGACTAAAGATGATTATTGACTTACAGGAGGTGCTTAATAATTCGTAGGATCAAGACTCATAGTTTAGGATTTGTATTATGGCCTGGCAATTCAGACAAGCAATCACAAAAAAGGGACCATGGATTGTAGGGCAGCCCTGATCCCTGGAACCGTAGGAATCTACCGGGACAGCATAGAATTAGAGAGACATAAAAATGTCGAACTGGAAGGGACCTCCATAGGTCATCTAGTCCAGTCCTCTGCACTGAGGCAGGACTAAGTATGATCTAAATCATCCCTGACAAGTGTTTGTCTGACTTGTTCTTAAAAACCTACAGTGATAGAGATTCCACAGCCTCTCTAGGTAATTTGTCCCAGTACTTAACCAGCCTTATAGTTAGGAAGTTTTTCTAACGTGTAACCTAAATTTCCCTTGCTGCAATTTAAGACCATTACTTCTTGCCCTGTCTTCAGCGGGTAAGGGGAACAACAACTTAAACACTCTCCTCTTTGTAACAACCTTTTATGTACTTGAAGATTGTTATTTCCCCCCTCAGTAATGCCTTCTCAAGACAAAACTAACTCAATTTTTTCCACTCTTTCCTCATAGGTCATGTTTTCTAGATCTTCAGTCATTTTTGTTGCTGTCCTCTAGACTACCTCCAATTTGTCCACATCTTTCCCGAAGTATGGTGTCCAGAATTAGACACAATACTCCAGTTGAGGCCTTATCCGTGCTGAGTAGAGTGGAAGAATTACATCTATAAATTACTTTTCTAAGATGATAAACTAGCACCTTAGGAGACAAATAAGTATGTAACCTCCTCAGGGGACAGCCTGAAAGGCTTGTAATGCGTCTCAAAAGCCATAGATATATTCATAATAATTGACTGTTAAAATCTGCCCCTGAGCCACCTTGTACTATACTTTTGTTAAAGCAACCTCAGTTCTAGGATACAGTCTAAAGCCAGAGTAAAATTTCACCAGCAATGAACTTTCCCTAATAACTGCAGCTACCCCACCACAAACTTTTCTAGGGCCCTTGCTGACACACATAGATCTGAATGGAGGCAGAAATTTGACAATAATTAAGGCTACTTACTCAATGGTTTTGTAATCTTCAGTAAGAACAAAAACTCTTTTGGATGCTGTAGTGGCATTATGATGGATGTTATAAGAGAAGAAGATTTTCCTTACCCCTGCTGCAGAAGTCAGTGTTCATTACAGATCTAGACTACAGGCTGACTAGCAAAGTTCCGAGATACATAAATGTATGAAAGATGGATTGAAGGACATAATGCAAGTAGCCCAGTGTTTAAGACTCAAAATATATTGTACCTGGATCAGAAGCCAACATAACGGGCAGTAGTAATGGACACGGCAACAAACTTCTGCCCCTCTCCCCTAGAAGAGAGACAGCAGATTTCATTGAAGTGTCTTTAAATTAGCCTGACAGTTTATGTAATATGGAACCACAAGCATTTTCCATTACTCTGTTTTTACCTATGCCTGGCCATGTTGTAACTCTCCTCTTACAATAAGGGCATTCCTCCAGAGCCCATTAACTCTGAGTTTTGTGTTCAGCTCCTAGCGAGAGTGCGCAAGGACCACTGAACCAGAAGAGAGGCATTTGCCACCTATCTCGCGTGCAGAGGCCAATCCAGTATGCATGTGCAGAGGCTGCCTACCAGATTTGATCCTACTCAAAATCTGACTGATGATGGTGGTGATGCCCATCTTATAACTTTTAGCCAAATGATTGGCGTGCTCATTGAATGTAGGAGACCCAGGTTCAATTCCCCTCTCTGCCTGAGGGGGAGAACGGATTTGAATAGGGATCTGCCATCTCTCAGGAGAATGCTCCAAACACTGAGCTATGGGATATTCTGATGTGTGGCTCCCTTGGTCTCTCCTGTTGAAATTGTCCCACTGTGAATAAATAATTAAACTGTCACTGGGGTGAGGGAGGGGAAGAGAGAGGGAAGGACTCTGAAGCCTGATGGTTATGGCACTCACCTGAAAGGTGGAAGACCCAGGACCCAGCCCCCCTGTTCCAATGACTGACTAATTATCCACAGTGAAACAGCTTCAACAAGAGAGAGACCAAGGGAGCCCCACATCAGAATACACCATAGCTCAATGGACGGAAGACTCCCCTGAGAGGTAGGAGGCCCCTGCTCAAATCCTCTCCCCTCAGGCAGAGGGGAGAATCGAACCTGGGGTCTCTTGCATCCCAGGCAAGCGCTCTAACAACTGGGCTAAAAGTTGTAAGGTGGGCACCACCACCACCGTCTCCTCCTCCCGCCACTGTGTGTGGAGTGAGGTACTTACCTAATTCATTCTCACAAGAAAGGGTCTTAGGTACCTTAAGCTGCCTGACTCCAGGAGTGGGGTTCCTAGCTGTGGATTGAAAGAGGAGATCGATCCAGAGCTAAGAACACACCCTCGTTGTCAGCATCTCCAATTGGTTTGCTTAGTTGGCTCCCCAGCTAGAGTGTTGGTTTTTGTGAGTCTCAGTCTAAAGCGCCTCACTCTCCCCATTCATTGTACAGGGAGCCTAGGCACCTAACTCAGGCTTTGTGAGTTGCAGCATTATTCCTGTGATTGTCCTGTGGTAAAGTTAGGCATTGTAATGCTTACACCCAAGTCCCTTTGTGAATCTAGTCCAGAGTCTCTCGGTAGGATGGGTCACAGCGGAAATCAGAGTAGAACTGAGAAGAGCTGAAATCTGAACAATCTACATAATTGTCCTTGAATATAACAAACTTTCTAATGAGTTAAGAACAGCTGGGGGTGGGGGGGGGGAGATACTCGAGATACAAAAAAAAAAATTGCTGAAGGAGAAAAAGTCAATCTCAAAAGTTTTCACAAACTTAACCCCCCCCCCCCAAAAATTACATATATTATAAAAATAAGTTGGTTTGGTCACTCAACATTGATAGTTTACAAACTTTGTTTTCTTTTTTCCTTCCTTTCTTTTTTAAAATACTATAAATCAGTTTAAATTTTTAAATGAAAAATTGTTTTTAACCAGGCAACTGGATTTTTCATTTCCAAATTGCCAAAGTGAAATATTTCAACAATTTCAAAATTACTCTAGTCAAAATACTCATTGAAACTGACTCCTGAAGGGGTACAGTAGCCTGGAAAGGTTGAGAGCCACTGGAATAAACTACATCTGACTAGAAGTAATAGGGTAGAGACATTCAGGGTGGTTAGACTCCCCCAGATCTACAAAAGAGAATGGTGAGATGAGGGAAGAAGCCAGCCATAAATCAGTAAAAAGCATATGAAGCAGAGGGAAATGTAACCGCAGGAAATAGGGCTGGAAAATAACACAGAGGTCATTTTAGGGAATTTTTAGAATATCTCTGTGACAGTGGAAACCATTGAAATTGATGCAAAATGGTTATAAATAAAAATTGTTCAATTTATATTGGGAACAATGTGAGCCTAACTTTACGTTCAGTAAGTTCTAAGAAGTGGACCAAAAATATACAGTCTTGCACAATATATTTATAGATGGCTAGTTCACGTTCTTATTGATGGCTGTTTAATTTCATAAAATTAAAAATAAAAATTGGAATTCCTTCCGCCCAGCTCAGCTTCCTTTTTGTCAACAAGGATCAGTCATCCCGTCTTCACACTTGAGCAGTAACTAACTGATAAGGGAACAGACGCTAGCCATAAAACTTATGTTTCAGTACTTTTTTTATTAAAGTTTTTAAACATAGCTACAGCTTATTCTGTGAAGCTTACATCTTGTTTATGAAGGAAAATGCTTGAGCTTCAATCCTGCAGTGAGATCTGTGAAAGGGACCTCAGCACCTGCCTGGAGCTACACTGACATCAGTGGGATTCTAGGTAGATGCATGGTTCTTGCCCACACACCGTTCGTTGCGGGATGCAGGCTTTAGTGTGTTCACTGGCAGTGAGGAACCTCAATACTGATCCAAAAATGATTAATAAATTAAAATGTATTTTTATAATGTTAGGTCAGTACAAATTTACCATGCTTTTACTGGATTATAAGAGATATCTACTATTATTTTTACATACACAATGCTTGGAGTATATAACACCACATCCTTATTACACTAATTACATATTACATAAACTGTCAGGCTAATTTAAAGACACTTCAATGAAATCTGCTGTCTCTCATCTAGCAACAGGCTCTCCAGAAGATAATACCCTAGGCCATAAAACACCCAAGTGTGGATTATATAGGCTGGGAGATTCAACTTCTAACTATTACTTTAACTTTCTTTACTATTTGCTTTTAGGCTATGTTTTCAGAACATATACAAGTATTGGTTATTGTGCTTTGTATCAAACATAAGAGAAGTCTTTAGTTGCAAGTTGTAAATATATTACAAAAAAGCAGTATATTTACAACTTGCAACTAAAACAAAAAGCAGGGTCCAAATCCAAGGACCATCTTGGTCAAAAAGCAAACCTGGGGCGTTTTAATCAAAGCACTGGACACATTTTTTGTATAAAATGCCAGTTAGTATTGACATGATCTCACCTGGGGGAATTTTTATTTTTTGGTAAGATAATTATGTTTTAGAAAGAGTCATGACTTTAAAAGAACAAAGATATTCTGTTTAGGAGCAAATTGTATTATTTTGTTAGGTTTCAGAGGAACAGCCGTGTTAGTCTGTATTCGCAAAAAGAAAAGGAGGACTTGTGGCACCTTAGAGACTAACCAATTTATTTGAGCTAACCAATTTATTTGAGCATGAGCTTTCGTGAGCTACAGCTCACTTCATCAGATGAAGTGAGCTGTAGCTCACGAAAGCTCATGCTCAAATAAATTGGTTAGTCTCTAAGGTGCCACAAGTCCTCCTTTTCTTTTTATTATTTTGTTAGTGTCATAAAACACTACAAAAGTGGGCGTTCCTTTACCCTCCTTTGTCAAGACAAAGCCTCTCATTTAAACCTACGCAAAAAGGTGCTAAAGAATTTTCTTACTGAAATTAAATTGTATAAGCAGTGTAAAACTGTCAAACCTGAAGAAAAACACTGATGTTGCGATACGTTTTACAGAAGACATTGGTTCTTTCTAGCTAACTCATATTTCCTTTCAATTGTTTGCTTATTTCTTACATGACTGAAGATGACACCAGTTTCTTTTGAGATGGATATTTGCAAATATTTTATCTAAATACAAAATTTCTAATGTAATAACTTTCTAATATCATGGCTATGTAAATAGTAATATGCTTCATGTACCAGCATGGAATCCAGTGACCTTGCTGTGGCTCATTACTAGTACAAGGAGCAATTTAAGTATAGTTTATATTAATTGGGGAATTAAATAGCTGCCAATACTAAAACAATCTCCTTACCAAACTCAGAGGGCACGTCTACAGAGCAATTAGACACCCCTGGCTAGCCCATGACCGCTGACTTGGCCTCGCAGTGCTCTGGCTATGGGGCTGTTTAACTGTGGTGTAGATGTTCAGGCTTGGGCTGCAGCACCCCAGGACCCTCCCACCTAGCCAGGTCCTAGAAATTGCAGAAATTTACTGCATAGGCATTAAATAGACTAAATTAAACTGCAAAGATGAAGCTGTTACTAAGACCAAAACAACCAAAACTGTAAAGCCAATGAAAGGATGACAGTATAGCTCATGCTGTTCATCTCTGCAAGCAAGCTTCAAAAAAGACTCAAAGGAAAAAAGCCACAGAACAGCATCGAGAAGCAATTGTCCTGTTTAGCACTGATTATGCACTATGACGACATGACCGATTAGCACATCAAGTTGGTGAAAGCATTGCCAAGGAACTAAATTTAACGTTTTCTTGATTTTAATGGGATATTGGAATGCTGTTGGAATTTAAAATACTTATCAGTGTCTCCTGTTAAATACCAAAGTGGTTTAGCCTGGGTATTCCTAGAGAGGAGACAATCTACCATTAGTAAAGAGAAAGAAATAGTGGGATTGAATTTGAATTTAAGATTCTTAATATTCATACATTTGAATATCCCAGGACAGCTCCTTGAATGGTTTCTCTTAAGAAACTGAATTTATATACGCTTTTGTTTCACAGGACACAGTTAAATTTACTCACCTTTGCCTGCTTATGTTATCCATGATAAACCAAACAGGATTCACCCATCTTTAAAGAAATTCTTTTGCCCATCTATACACTGTTTTAGTTCTCCGATTCACCAAGACAGGACTTGCAAAAAGAATAGGAGTACTTGTGGCACCTTAGAGACTAACCAATTTATTTGAGCATAAGCTTTCGTGAGCTACAGCTCACTGGACTGACTACTGATTTTGGGAATACAGTATGTACCCTTCTCTCAAAAGCTCTCTGTGACGGAGAGACATACTGAAGAGATTCTATCTGAAGTAACATTATATTCTGATTAAATTTTTCTTTAACAATAAATGTATTTAATAATTCTGATTATTTTGGTTGTCTTCAATTGCAGTGTTCCCCAAGGCCTGGCAAAGAACCAGGTGATTAAAATAGTGGGAGTTGCATCCCTGAATGGGCATTAATAAACAATTAAGATTTGTTTCATTTCTCGTTTCTCTAGACTGTACATTTCAGTATTTTTGAGATACAGTTATTTGACACTTAACATCTTAAGAACTACTTTTTCACGCCAACAACTAGGAGGTAAAAACATTTACTATCTATCTGCCATCCCTTACCGTAATATCTGAGCACCATTCACATAAAGTCAATAGCAACTGCTAAGTCCATTGTGGACTTCATGGAGTCTCTGGCATTTCTCCTGTTGGGTGGGTCACAACTCTGCTTCAGCTAGGTTAAGATTTTATTCATATATTATTTTATTTTTCAGAGTTTAGACATGGGAGGAGGAGGGGAAATCACCGTTGTGAGTGTCATTCTTATTACGGAAAGGTTTTTTCAAAGAGGAACATTAAGGTTGATCATTACGGATGCCTAAAATCTGTTCAACACCTTACGATACTTTTAATGAGAAGAGACAGAGGCTTTCATCACATAGGTAGCAAGGGGCAGGGGGACATAACTTGTATTCAAGCGTCTTAGGAAGTGACACAACAAACTAACTGATTTGACCAAGAAATGCCCAGTTAAGGGAAAGAGAAGAAGTAAGAGTTCTATATGTAAGGACTGCTATTTCATGCTACCATTGAGAAGCTGTGTGAGGGAGTGGTAAGTTTTTTGCTTGAGCTATAATGTTGAACATGGGTGGGGCATGTTCTGGCCTCAAACACACTTAAAAAAAATTTTTTTTTTTTGCTGGTTTCTTAAAGGCAGAGAATCTGTCCCCTGCTAAAAGTTTGAAAAGTTCCTTGCAAATTAACCCAGCATTGTTACTGTAACAGTGCTACTGCTTCTGGAAGGCAGCACTCAAAGGTCCTCTTTCTTAAACTCATTTGATTGTACAGTGGGAGTGCACATCAACATCACCTGAACAAAAATGAGGCAGGGGAGAACTAACAGAAAGTTCCCCAGCCAGCTAAGGGATCTTCAGAGGCATGCTCACTCTTACCTCCATGTGGAGTCCATTTCACTTCAGTGGGATTTCAGGTGGGTCTTCATCCCCACAATTCAGTTCTTCAGACTTAGTATTCAGTTCAAAAGTACAAATCTTAAATGTACACTTCCCCCCCCCCCCCCAATCAACAAACTGGTGTATTATCACTCTTGAAATTTTTACCATGTTCTAAGTGACTTAGGAGCCTACATAGAAAGTTTTCAAAAGTGCTTAAGTCATGTAGGCTCCTAAATCCCAGTGGAAGCCAATGGAATGTGGGTTCTGGAAGAAGCCCACATACTTTGACTTGGGAATATTCTCAAACTCAAGTTCATAATTACCACAGGAGCTGTGTTTCACTGCAGTTGTACATACAGAGCCTGAAACTTTGAAGTTAATGGACATTTTGTTATTGGTTTTAATGGGAACAGAACTGGACTCAGACTCCTCAATATCACACCAAATAGCCATCTGAAATGTAGACACTCAGCTCCCCTTCCCTAGCCCCAAATCCACAATTTTTAGGATAGGAATTGCTCATCCCAGATGTTTCAATTCAATGAAAATCCAAAAAGGCAAGATACAGCTCCATTATACTTGTATAAATCTGGAACAGCAGCAACATTTATTGTAGTGGCATTACACAAGCATAATGAGATCTGTATCTGTTCTCGGTCTGTCTGATTGATATACAGCAAAGAGATACAGGGTAGCTTTTTAAAGAGTGCCCAGAGGCCAGATTTTCCAGAGAATTTAAGGCTAATCTGTTTAGGTGCTTCTAAAAATCCTACCTAAACACATTGGAAAATTTAGTCCTAAATCACTTACGAACCTAAGTCCCACTTGCTTTCAATGGGATTTAGGAACCCAAAGTGCTTAAATCAGCTAGAAAGTGGGACTCTGGCACCTACATCACTTAGAACAGTGGTTCTCAAACTTTCCAGAATACTGTGTCCCTTTCAGGAGTCTGATTTGTCTTGTGTACCCAAAGTTTCACCTCGCTTATAAACTACTTACTTACAAAATCAGATATAAAAATACAAAGAAGTGTCACAGCACACTACTACTGAAAAATGACTTATGTTCTCATTTTTACCATGTAATTAGAAAATAAATTGGAATATAGATATTGTACTCCTATTTCAGTGCGATACCTGAACCTGTTTTTCACTTGTGTGCCTTGTCTGAAGCCCTGCTTGCCACCCCCTAATGCTGGCCCTGCTCTTTCAACCCTCCCAAACCCATCCCATGACCCCCTTGGGACCTGCAACCCCCAGGTTAAGAAACACTGATCTAGATGAGTGCCCGGAAGAGTACCCCTGAGTACCCCTGGTTAAGAACCACTGACTTAGAACATAGGAATGAGGAAGCAGCCAAACCAGAGGACTTCACAGAAATATTCTTTAAATTAAGTTTTATTGTGATTAAAAAGGCTTATTTATAGAGGTTGACGTAAAAAAAAGTGAAAAGTAAAGAAAACAGAAAAATCAGAGATGCAGAATGATGGAAGAGTGAGAGTTAGGAGCAGTCTCTCCACGAATGAGCACTCATGGAAATCAATGGGAGTACTGTACAGAGGTTTGCAATATAGTGCCCCAAAAAGAGAGAGGTTAAAGAAACAAGAAAGTCACTGAAAGAGTCAGTTTGTTCTTCTGGCAGATGAGAAGGATAAGGACAGAGCAGGTAGACTGAGAATTTGCCTACATGGTCACAAAAGAAGAGTGAACAGTTGAACTCTAGCATGTAAAAAAACCAGGGTCTCTCAAGGAAAGAAGAAATGCAGATTACACCATAAGAGATAGTTTTGTAGTTGAGTTTCTAATTTCAACAACATCGCCTAGATTTCTAAAGGATCTTGGCATACAACGTTTAATACAAAGTTTTACAGATATCTCCCTGGAAAGAGAATCTTCCCATGAAGGAATCAATGCGGCACAGAAAGTCGGACATGAAATTCATATTTAAGAAGGTAACTAGAAAAGGAAGAAAAATATTCTGACCTAAAGACAAGGCTTCAGCAGTGGGAGAGCACTAATTAGGGACAGTCAAGTGCGACAGCTAGAGAAGAACCATGTGATGAAGATCCAGCATGGTTTCTGAAGAGATATTGATCTACCTAAGGGGACATATTTTATAAGGACTTTACAGTGATTTTTGAAATAGCATCACACAATTCTAACCTACAAGATCAGTAACGAAGGTATTGAGAATGAGCTACTCAGACGGGCGTAGAACTAGCTTAGATAGCAAGTGCTGAGTACACTTAGGAATGGAATCATTTCAGTATAGAGGAAAGTTCACTGCTTGAACAATACAAGTACTGGTATTTAGGACGGATTATGTTCACTTTATAAATCAACAATTATCTGGTAGAAAAAATACGAACAAGGCTACCGATGAAAATAAAAGTATCTTTACCAGTTACCTGAAAAACTACAAAATGGATGTAGATCACAAAATTTTCAGATAGCAGCATCATGGGACCTTTGTTCTGACCCTAACTGCTGCATGCATGCATCTCCCTTGGAAGTCAATTATAGGTGTGGATGCACAGCAATTACAGTTCAGTCCCTGTTTAGGATTCTTGGTCTCTGCTTCCAAGAATTATCATAGAATCATAGAATAGAATATTGGGGTTGGAAGGGACCTCAGGAGGTCATCTAGTCCAACCCCCTGCTCGAAGCAGGACCAATCCCCAATTTTTGCCCCAGATCCCTAAATGGCCCCCTCAAGGATTGAACTCACAACCCTGGGTTTAGCAGGCCAATGCTCAAATCACTGAGCTATCCCTCTCCTCTTCTTAACTGGGGTGGTCAAAGAAAAGCTGCAGCAGCACAGGAGCCAGCAAACAGAGCTGTAAACAGGGGAGTTTGAGTGAGAGTTTGTAGGGAAATTTGGGGGGAAGACTAAGAGAGAGACAGGCAAAGGAACAGACATGCTAGTGAAGGGACTGTGGTGGTCTGGCAGTGTTTTGGTGCTTGTTGGGGGTTTGTTTTGCTGTGGGTGGTGGTGTTTTGGTTTGGTTTGTGTTTCCCGGACTAAGAGGACTTAGGTGAGAAGGCGAAGACAGACACAGAGGCAGCAGTAGTACTGACCCAAGCAGTAGAAGACACACTGAAGCTGACTGGATGTAAAAGCTGCGGCAAGTACATGATCCTGGAGGGGGTACCTGAAAAGGGTTTTGTCTGCATGAAGTGCCACCTGATAGAGCTGATGGAAGAAAAGATCTGAGGATTGGAGATGCAGGTGGAAATTCTGGTTGAGTTTAGAATGGAGTTTGAGTGGATGATGGATTAAAGACATGAGGATGCTGAAGGGAAAAGCTCAGACTTGCAGATGGAAGCAGGACCAAAGAACTCTGAGGGGCTACTGCTGGGTGAGGAAAGTGGACAGTGGAAGCATGTGACTAAGAGAACCAGGCAGAGGCTAGTGAAGGAGAACCAGACGGGCTAGTGAAGGAGAAACAGAACTCAGGAACAGGTTTGCGGAGTTGGAAATGAAGAAGGGGCACAGCAGGTGGTCACTGAATGTGAGAGGGCAAGGAAGAAGAGAAGAGCAGCTAGTCCTATAGGAAGAGGGCAAGAGTCAATGGAGAACACCACCAAATATGAGCCCCAGGAGGATATGGGATGGATGGCAGAGGATTACAAGGAACAACAGGAATCGAGAGGACTTGCAGTCAGAGGGAACAGGGGATAGACTGGAGAATCGCACCATTGCCAGGAAAAGGCAAGTCTCTGTGATTGGGGACTCCTTACTGAGAAGAACAGAGAGGACTATAACAAGAGCTGATCCAGAGAACAGAAGGGTGTGCTGTCTGCCGGGTGCTAAAATACGACATGTGGACCTGAGGCTGAAATGGATCCTAATGGGGGTGGGAAAGAATCCACTGATCGTCCTCCATGTGGGAACAAATGATACGGCAAGATTCTCGCTGGAACATATCAAGGGAGACTACGCCAAGCCGGGGAAGACGCTTAAGGAAATCGAGGCTCAGGTGATCTTCAGTGAGATTTTGCTTGTTACTACAGAAGGGCAACAAAGGTGTGACAAGATTATGATGCTCAACAGATGGCTCAGGCAGCGGTGCTATAAGGAGGGCTTTGGCATGTGTGGCCACTGGGAAGCATTCATGGACAGAGGACTGTTCTCTCGGGATGGACTTCACCTTAGTAAGGAGGGAAATAAGACTTCTAGGATGGAGGATAGCACAACTGATCAAGAGAGCTTTAAACTAGGAATTCGGGGGAGATGGTTGGGAGATGTCCAGATAATCTCCATGCCGGATTTTAACATGGAGAGGGAAGAAAATGAAGAAAGAAAGGACACAGCCGTGGGTAGGAGAATGGACATAAGGAGGAACGGTAGTGTACATACCAGTCTAATAGGTGATACTGGCAGTAGAATGTCTGTGCCTAACCGGGTCAAGAATGTGAGCAAGGCCAAACAGCAAAAATTAAGATGTTTGTACACTAATGTGAGGAGCCAAGGTAACAAGACGGAGGAACTAGAGCTGCTAGTGCAGGAAGTGAAACCAGATATTATAGGGATAACAGAAACATGGTGGAATAGTAGCCATGACTGGACTACAGGTATTGAAGGGTATGTGCGGTTTAGGAAAGACAGAAATAAAGGCAAAGGTGGTGGAGTAGCATTGTATATCAATGATGAGGTAGACTGTAAAGAAATAAGAAGTGATGGAATGGATAAGATAGAGTCTTACTGGGAAAAAAAAATCACATTGGGGAAGAAAGCTACCAGAGCCTCCCCTGGGATAGCACTTGGGGTGTGCTATGGACCGCCGGGATCCAATCTGGATATGGATAGAGACCTCTTTAATGTTTTTAATGAAGTAAATACTAATGGGAATTTTGTGATCGTGGGAGACTTTTTCTTCCCAGATATAGACTGGAGGACAAGTGCTAGTAATAATAATAGTGCTCAGATTTTCCTGGCTGCAATAGCTGATGGATTCCTTCACCAAGTAGTTGCTGAACCAACAAGAGGGGATGCCATTTTAGATTTGGTTTTGGTGAGTAGTGAGGATCTCATAGAAGAAATGGTTGTAGGGGACAACCCTGGTTCGAGCAATCATGAGCTAATTCAGTTCAAACTAAATGGAAGGATAAACAAAAATAGATCCGTGACTAGGGTTTTCGATTTCAAAAGAGCTAACTTTAATTTCCTTAATTTTTTAGTTAGGGAAGTGGATTGGACTGAAGAACTTGTGGATCTAAAGGCAGAGGAGTCCTGGAATTACTTCAAGTCAAAGTTGCAGAAACTATCAGAATCCTGCATCCCAAGAAAGGGGAAAAAATTCATAGGCAGGAGTTGTAGACCAAGCTAGATGAGCAAGCACCTTAGAGAAGTGATTAAGAAAAAGCAGAAAGCCTACAAGGAGTGGAAGATGGGAGGGATTTAGCAAAGGAAAGCTACCTTACTGAGGTCAGAACATGTAGGGATAAAGTGAGAAAGGCCAAAAGCCATGTAGAGTTGGACCTTGCAAAGGGAATTAAAAGCAATAATAAAAGTTTCTATAGCCATATAAATAAGAAGAAAACAAAGAAAGAAGAAGTGGGACCGCTAAACACCGAGGATGGAGTGGAGGTTAAGGATAATCTAGGCATGGCCCAATAGCTAAACAAATACTTTGCCTCGGTCTTTAATGAGGCTAATGAGGATCGTAGGGATAATGGTAGCATGACAAATGGGAAGGAGGATATGGAGGTAGATATTACCACATCCGAGAAAGAAGCCAAACTTGAACAGCTTAATAGGACTAAATCGGGGGGCCCAGATAATCTTCATCCAATAATATTAAAGTAACTGGCACATGAAATTGCAAGCCCATTTGCAAAAAATTTTAATGAATCTGTAAACTTAGGGGTTGTATCTTATGACTGGAGAATTGCTAACATAGTTCCTATTTTTAAGAAAGGAAAAAAAAGTGATCCAGGTAACTACAGGCCTGTTAGTTTGACATCTATAGTATGCAAGGTCTTAGGAAAAAAATGGAAGGAGAAAGTAGTTAAGGACACTGAGGTCAATGGTAATTGGGACAAAATACAACATGGTTTTACAAAAGGTAGATCATGTCAAGCCAACCTGATCTCCTTCTTTGAGAAGGTAAACAGATTTTTTAGACAAAAGGAAACACAGTGGATCTAATTTACCTCGATTTCAGAAAGGCATTTGATACGGTTCCACATGGGGAATTATTAGCTAAATTGGAAAAGATGGGGATCAACATGAAAATTGAAAGGTAGGTAAGGAACTGGTTAAAGGGGAGACTACAACGGGTCACACTGAAAGGTGAACTGTCAGGCTGGAAGGAGGTTACTAGTGGAGTTCCTCAGGGATCGGTTTTCGGACAATCTTTTTATTAATGACTTTGGCATCACTAGGAAGTAACAGAGGAGGAGAAGGACCTCGGAGTATTGGTTGATCACAGGATGACTATGAGCCACCAATGTGATAGGGCCGTGAAAAAAGCGAATGCAGTCTTGGGATGCATCAGGCAAGGTATTTCCAGTAAAGATAAGGAGATGTTAGTAGCGTTATACAAGGCACTGGTGAGACCTCATCTGGAATATTGTGTGCAGTTCTGGTCTCCCATCTTTAAGAAAGATGAATTCGAACTGGAACAGGTACAGAGAAGGACTACTAGGATGATCCGAGGAATGGAAAACCTGTCTTATGAAAGGAGACTCAAAGAGCTTGGCTTGTTTAGCCTAACCAAAAGAAGGCTGAGGCGAGATATGATTGCTCTCTATAAATATATCAGAGGGATAAATACCGGAGAGGGAGAGGAATTATTTAAGCTCAGTACCAATGTGGACACAAGAACAAATGGATATAACCTGGCCATCAGGAAGTGTAGACTTTAAATTAGACGAAGGTTTCTAACCATCAGAGGAGTGAAGTTCTGGAACAGCCTTCCAAGGGAATCAGTGAGGGCAAAAGACATATCTGGCTTCAAGACTAAGCTTGATAAGTTTATGTAAGGGATGATATGATGGGATAGCCTAATTTTGGCAATTAATTGATCTTTGACTATTAGCAGTAGATATACCCAATGGCCTGTGATGGGATGTTAGATGGGGTGGAATCTGATTTACTACAGCGAATTCTTTCCTGGGTGTCTGGCTGGTGAGTCTTGCCCACCTGCTCAGGGTTTAGCTGATCCCCATATTTGGGGTCGGGAAGGAATTTTCCTCCAGGGCAGATTGGCAGAGGCCCTGGGGGTTTTTCACCTTCCTCTGCAGCATGGGGCACAGGTCACTTGCTGGAGGATTCTCTGCACCTCAAAGTCTTTAAACCATGATTTGAGGACTTCAGTAGCTCAGACATAGGTTTGTAATTTGTTACAGGAGTGGGTGGGTGAGAGTCTGTGGCCTGCATTGTGCAGGAGGTCAGACTAGACGATCATAATGGTCCCTTCTGACCTTAAAGTCTATGATTCTATGAAAAGTCACTTCGAGCAAAAATAAGGCTTTAAACCCTGATCTGAGCAAATGACCTTTTTATGCATAAAAGCGATTCAGTCCTTGCTTCCTATTTTGCTTGCATAAAAAAGGATTGGATTGGGCCTATACCATGTTCTGGAAAGAAAAGTGTTAGTTCTGCATTGTGGAATATAATCATACAATCTGTTACAGACCAGGCTAAGCACATCCAACATGTTCTCCAAAAAAAACCCAGTGCACCTGTTTGGAGAAAAGCCATGCTCCTAAATGTGAAGATTGATTTATACTTTCTGTCACTCACTCTTCTTTAGAGACAAATGCCCTGCATTTCAAAAGGACAGCAGAACCATACTGAGAGAGAGTTTATGGAAAGGATAGGTTTGTTTTGAAGGGGTAGATAGCAGGCATTCACCAGAACCGCGGTATAAACAAATACTTTGGCTGCTGATTTCTGGTTAAGGGTGCCTACACAGAGTAATTCCACATTTAGCATTCCCTGCATCACTTGATGACAGAAATGGATAAACTTGACAAATGTATACAGTGGAATACAAAAACCCCTACTGAATTGCGTTACCAGGGAGTAATAAGTTTATTAATAAATATTTCTAAAAATATGGGATTTCTCTCGTCTGTCAGCCCAATGGGTTACTTGTCAAGCTTGATGGATGCAGGAAGCTTATCAAAAGGATTCCTAAACAAAAGGCATACAACAAGGTGAGAGACTGGCACTGTATTTAAGGATGCTGTCTCACAATATGAAGACAATATGTTAATTAAACTCAAATAAAACACCACCACCATTTAGAACAAACACAACAAATATATTTGGAGCCACTATTATGAATTATTTATATTGTGGTAGCGCCTAGAGCCCCCAGTCAGTGACTATGGCCTTGTTACGCTAGGTGCTGTATACACACTAAGAAGAAAGACTCTACACCAAAGACCTATACAGTCCCTTCCTGCATAAAAAACACACAGAGGGGAACAAATTAGTCACAGTGCTCCTTGGGAATCAAAAAGGCAGATGTTAAGACACGCATTTCCTCCAAAATCAAGTAGACAAGGCTGGGAGCAGAGCCAAAATGCCAAACAAAGTTGTGGGGTGGGGAGGAATCTGTGAGAAACCCTGCCATTCACGAAGCTGGCCTTCGCCTCTGCGCTGCCATTGGCCACCAAGCTACTGACTATTCTGTGATTCCACTGAGGAGAGCCACCAAGGGCACTGCATTAATGCAGGGATCTCAAACTCAAATCACCATGAGGGCCACATGAGGACTAGTACATTGGCCCGAGGGCCACATCACTGAAACCTTTTCATACAAAGACACAAAAGTATAGTTAAAAATGAAAAAAAAATGAAGAGTAATATAGTATGCTATTAAAAGTCAATATATTAACTTTTTTAAAACTGTAATGCGAAGAGGGTTTTAATAAAATATAAACACCTGTAACTATTCCTTATGTGGTCAGTAACACTGATGATGATCTACACTAACAGTCTGTCAACATAGCTGTAATGGCAGGAACTTTTTAAAGTAACTATTCACACAAAATACGTTGCCACTTTTAAAAAACATTCTTCCCAACTACTTACAGCAAAGAATCATACATGCTGAACTTCATACCTCAGACTGCTCATCTACTCCATGAGGCCCTGCCCCTGCCCTGCCTTTTCCCACCCCCATTTCAACCCCTTCCCTAAAGTTCCCACCCCAACTCTGCCCCCTCCTTGCCCCTATTCCAAACCCTTCCCTAAATCCCTGCCCCGGCCCCGCCTCTTCTCTGCCTCCTCCCCTGAGTGTGCCACGTTCCCGCTCCTCCCCTCTCCCTCCTGGAAAGTCCTAAGCGCTGCCAAACAGCTGTTTGGTGGTGGGAAGCGCTGGGAGGTAGGCGGAGGAGCAGGGATGCAGCACCCTTGGTGGGGGGGGGAGATAGTGCAGAGGGGAGCTTGGCTGCCGGTGGAGTCAGCAACTATGGTGAGCAGCAGGAAATAACTCCGTAGTTGTATGTTCGAGACCCCTGCATTAATGAATGCCGCTCAAAGTGGAATTAACTACTCCTAGGTTTTTCCATGGAGTTCAATTTATGCTGCTTAGTGCAGCTTTTCCCTGACTCATTAGTCCCATTCTATTTGCGCCCTTCTCATTCACAGCATGGATGTTTGGCAGAGGGAGTGATAGTGACTATGCAGAGCCCATGCTGGGGTGGAATATATTTTTGTGTAATCACCTTTTTCTATTGCATGGGCAACAGCTTTGCCCCATCGTTTGGTCTCCTCTGCATGGTGCACCACACAGTACAGGGAATATAGATTACCGGCCCTGGAGATGAGCAAATTTTTAAAACAGAAAATTACAGACTGTTGCAGAACAGCATGGGAGATAAAACACAAACAATAGCAGCAACCAGGGAAACCGCTATAACAACTTCAGTCCATCAAATTTTTTTTGTGACTCAGGTGGTCTTGCAGAAGTCATCCACAAAATAGAAAACTTTAGGGAACTTTAAGATGGATGTTCAAAGGGCCTAAGAGAGTTATGCACTGAACTCCTGGTAGAAGTAAATAGGAGTTGGGCACCTAACTCCATTAGGCTCTCTTGAAAATTCCTGATTTAGACTCTATGCAAAGTAAACAGATTCATGGCCCCTCTAGCAGAGATTGAGGAAGGTGAGTCCGCTCCACAGAACGTCTTTTCTAGAAATAAAAGTTTCTCAAAGCTGAACACCTTGTATCACACGGATAACAGGTCCAACACAATCTTCAATGTACTGGAATCTTGGAGGAGGAAGAAAGAAGAGGCAGGATAAGAACTGCTTATTAAAATAGTAAGAGAAAAGTCCTTGGCACACATTTTGGGAATAGAAAAGGTGCACAGAAGCTTGAGTACTTAACAAAACCAGGGGATAGCTGCTCTGCAACTGCTAGCAGCAAATACAGTAGCACCTCAGAGTTATGCACACCAGAGTTACGAACTGACCAGCCAACCACACACCTCATTTGGAACCGGAAATACACAATCAGGCAGCAGCAGAGACAAAAAAAAAACAACCCAAAAAAACCCAAACAAAAAAAAAAAGAGAAAAAAGCAAATACAGTACAGTAATGTGTTAAATTTGGTCCTGCTTTGACAGGGGGTTGGACTAGATGATCTCCTGAGGTCCTTTCCAACCCTGATATTCTATGATCATACCTAAATGTAAACTACTAAAAATAATAAAGGTAAAGCAGCATTTTTCTTCTTCATAGTAAAGTTTCAAAGCTGTATGAAGTCAATGTTCAGCTGTAAACTTTTGAAAGAACCACCATAACGTTCTGGTCAGAGTTACAAACAGTTCAGAATTACAAACAACCTCCATTCCCGAGGTGTTCACAACTCTGAGGTTCTACTGTATCTCCAGCTGCTGGTGATGGGACACTAGATGGGAAGGGGCCTGTGTTACTATAGAGAATTCTTTCCCAGGCGTGTGGCTGGTGAGTCTTACCCACATATTCAGGGTCAGATTGCCATATTTGGGGTCAGGAAGAAATTTCCCCCCGGGTCAAACTGGCAGAGACCCTGGGAGTTTTCACCTTCCTCTGCAGCATGGGGCACTGGTCTCTTGCAGGTCTAAACTAGTGTAAATGGTGGAGTCTTTGTAACTTGAAGTCTTTAAATCACAATTTGAGTACATCAGTAGCTCAGGCAGTGGTTAGGGGTCTATTACAGGAGTAATACAGGGTGAGGTTCTGTGGCTTGCAATGTGCAGGAGGTCAGGCTAGATGACCATGATGGTCCCTTCTAGCCTTAAAGTCTGAGTCTACCCTAAAAATGCTAAGGTTCCAAGAGAAGGAGAACATTCCTGCATCTCTCAGTAAGCATGGAAATCTTAAAAAAATACCTTCCTTTATGAAACCAGCTAGAAGAGATGAGAGTTTTAAGATGTGATAAATGACTTGAAAAAGGACGGAGCACAATGTGCCCCATTATTTTCTGCCAATCTTCAAATGAACCTCAATTCCAAGAGCACATTCTTCCAAATGACAGAGAACCACAGGGACAAGGTGGGTGAGGTGAGTAGAATTTTGTCCCATCACTGCAGGTGTTAATGGGCCACTTAACACATATTGTAAGAGCTCACTCAAGATGAACAACTCGTGCTAAACAATTGGTTCCACCTTGTATGTAGCTGTGACACTCTGAAGACCCTTCCCAGACCCGAAGATCTTTGTGTAGCTCAAAAGCGTCTCTCTCTTAATAACAGGTGGTGATCCAACAAAATGTATTGCCTCACCCACCTTGTCTCTCTCATATCCTGGGCCCAACATGGCTACAACAACACTGCAAACAGAAAACCACAGGGGCACTTAACCTCACTGAACAGTGATTCCTGAAGATAGAAGAGAATAAGAAAAAAGGGAAGGATCCTTATAATCTGGAACAGTGGTGCCCAATCTTTTCAATTTGAGGAATGAACACGTTATTCTCAAGGGGCCATAATCAGTACTTTGTTTGAGGCATAGGGCTTGTCTTCATAGCGCTTTAGCAAAGCCACTACAATGCCGACAGGAGAGCTTCTCCGATTGATGTAGTTAATGCACCTCCCCAAGAAGGGATGGGAGAAGTTCTCCTGCCGCCATGGTGCTGTCTACATGGGGGCGAGGTCAGTATAACTAGGTCACTCAGGGCTGTAGATTTTTCACACCTGTGAGTGACGTAGTTATACTGATGTAGGTCTGCAGTGTAGATCTGGCCTTAGTCTCTGCCCTGCTCCACACCTTTTGCATTGCTTTGGTGGCTCAAAAGGAACAAAGTCATGTGCAATGGGAGTCCCTAGCACTCGTGAAACCAGTATAACAAGTTCCTACACCTACCTTCTTTGTTCCTGATCGAGGGGCCACATTATGGCCCCTCTCCACCAGCAGTTTGCATATTCTATGCTCTGGCTATCCCCCGCTGGCCTATGATCCTGGGGGAAACCTAACCAGCTAGCATAAGCTAGAGCAACCTGTAGGCTGCTCTAACCTGCCCAGGGGTTGTCAATCAGGGAGTCATAACTGGCTTTTGGTTCTCAGTTTCTCCTCTGCTATCCTGCATGGCCATGTGTGAGAGAGAAGCTGAACCAACTTTTGATAGGTGCCCTCCTTGAATCAGGCAGAGCCAGCTGAGCTTCTATCCCGCTCTCCCTCAGGGGAGGGGAAGCCCATTTCTCCTCCTCATAGGGATGGAGCGGATTCAAACGCTTCAGTTTAAAAACTGCAGGGCACAGTTTGAGGGATCAAATCTTCAATTTTCAAACAAATGCAATTTTTCTCCTTAACAGTTGTCCACCAAGAGCCACAACTGAAAGCCTCAAGGACCACAAGTAACCTTCAAGTTACAAGTAGCCTGAAGGCCACAGCTTCGACACCACTGATCTCCAAAATCCTCGTTAAGTATAGGGAAACATTGGGGCTCTTTGTTTCAGCAGTCTCAGACTAGCCTCATCTCCACCCCTTTATGAAAGTTTCTTCACCACCACCCCCCTTAATATCACCATCTGTGCTAAAAGATGGGTTCCAGATGGGACCACAGACACCCTCAAACTCTGGGAAAGTTCAAATCCAAATCAAGATCTGAGCTTAGGCCCATCTCCACTCTATCACACACCTTCACAAAAATCCCAACTCCCTTGAAATTTAACAGGGTTCAAGTTATGACATTCCTCTTATGCTCCCTCTCTAAACAAAAACAGATAGAAAGGTAAAGCATAAGAAACACACAATGCATATATTTTTTTTAAATAAAGTCCCCTTTCCTCCATGACCAAAGCTGCCTGCCATGGTGTGAAACACTAACTATGAGGGCAGATGCATCTCTGGGAGATTTAGCAGTGTGACTAAGTCAGAGCTGTTGCAGAGCATGATGGTCAGCAGAACGGTGCTAACCATGACAGATGTTTCACTCTTTTTATTGAGCGCGTTCAAACAGAGCTGCCATAAACCATCTTCGCTTCAGGAACTGAAGACCACTGGGAGGTGGAGACTGAGGGCATGAAAAACAAAACAAAACTAGGTTTCAAAGAAGGGGCATTATTTTTAATATGAGCACTATCTGATCCTCTTCTATCTTGGCCCTACTGTAGTCCATTATCTATCTTTGTATCTAGGTTCTTATCTGGCTCCCATTGCAATAGTACCCAAACACATCACATAAATCGACCAGGTTAGCCTCAAAGTGCCCATGATTAGACAGTATTGCTAGCCTCACTTTACACATGGGGAACTGAGGCACGGAGGTTTAAAGTGACTGGCCTAAGGTCACACAATGTGGTAGAGCTAATAGCTGCACTTGGATCTTCCTAGTCCTCAGCCTGTAATTTGATCACTGGACCCTCTTCCCACCCAAACTGAGCGCTAAGGTGGAGTAAAACGCTATTAAATCAGAATTAAACTACTGCCGCTGACTTGAGTGTACGTTCACAATGCCCATTATAACAGACAACACCACAATGCAGTGGAGAACAAGCTTGCTGTTTTCAGACCTCAGACTTGTAAGCAAACTCAACAGTCATGAAAGTAACAGATTAATAGTGTCAGCGTAGAGCTAGGCATGGCATGAGGGAGGGTCTATGCAAACTGGCACTGCACAGGGTGACTCCGATCTCATTTTAACCAGTTTTACAGGGGTGTAACACCACTGAATGAAACAGTGTCCTGATTTTACACTATTTTGTGACGAGAATGAAGCTCACAGAGCACTAATCACTTCAGCCTTCAAACTTGCTCCTAAGCTATTTATGAGCCCATAGAACATGCTCAGAAGGGGTTCTTTAAAAACACACACACACATGAGCACATTTGAATGCGGGTCATAGAATTTAACACACAAACCACACACAGATCCTCATCTTGTGGATCATTATTATTTCAATGGAACATCACCTTATTTGAAAAGCTTGTGATTGGGATCACAGAAATTGGCAACCCTTCCTTCCAGAACCAAAAGGTCTCTCATCGTTTTGAGCTTTCACTGTCACTTTAAAAACTATACTTGAGTCTGAACATAAGCATTTACTTTGCCTCCCTCCCTGAGCTGGTGTGTGTTGAATTGCCACACTCCACCTCAAAAGTGGCCGCATCTCATTTGCGGGTGAAATGTTTCATCAACATACAGGTTTACAAATGTTAAAATAGATGTGACAGCTAGGACTACGAATATTCCATGGCAATATTATGTAAACAAGGCCTTCCATTTGACATCAGAGCCAATTACTTAATTTATCCAGACCAGTTCTCATCTTAATTTGTATCTCCTTTGAACCTTCACCTAGAACTAAACAGCAATATAGATTTCTGAGGTTCAAAAGTGTTTCGTTAATTCCCTCCTCCACCCTAAATTATAATAGGCAGGCATGCCCAAATACCACAAGAATGCTCATAGTTTTTCCATTGCAACCAGACACAGAAAATACCGGAAATATGCCAAAATTTTGGCAAGGGTCAGAGTTCAGTTCTAGCTCTGTGTAATTGTTTTGTTCCAAATTGGGGTAAAAATATTCTCAAACATGCAAAGTTTCCCACGGGGATGGAAATTCCAGTTCCCACCCAGCTTCAGACTCCAATTACATTTAGGAGGTACCACAGGCTTCCGTTTTTAAACAAAACCTCTTTTGCACCTGAAATGGCTACTTTTGCACTGGAAAGAGCTGTACAGAAACATTGCTCTTGAAACCAGTTTGCAAGACGGTTACTTTTCTCACAACTGTTACTGTAATTGCACCAGACTGCTGAGTCTTGAAATTGTTCTTTATACATGCCACCTACAGTCATCAAATGCTGACATTTTTCCGGATATGAAATAGGAAAGTGTGATATAAAACCTGGAGTCTAGACAATGGAGTCTACACTTTTGTAAAGTGTCCTGAAGTAGAAAGTACTGTGGAGAATCACGCCACTGAATACCATGACCATTCAAATTCTCTGGTCTCGATGAACGATTCGGGGAAGGTAAATCTGTGCACTGGTGGAGACAGTCAGACCGTTATGCTGTGGAGATGCATACGGAAACAGGGGCAGGCAACAGGCTTTGTTAACTTGTAATACTACACTACACAGCTGCTATAGCTGTTGCTGAACACCTCCACTTCAAATGAAGTACTGCGCTTTATTAAAAAAGTATGAGTGTGAGGCACTTTACTGGGTTCTCCAGCCAGAAAGCTATTAAAAAAAGTCTTAAAATATTTTAGGAAGGGTGTACAACCAAAACTACTCTATTTGGTTGAGAATCACAGCGTCTAATGTGCTAAGAGAAACATTCTGCAATTTATATAGTGTTCAATTTTATTTTTGTATTAAGTGATATAGTATCCTACATGAATGTGTGTCAACAGCAGAATGTCAATAAAAATATGTATTTAAAAATTCAACTTTTCAGTTGAATGCTATCTGTAATCAAATCCTGTTATTCCAATGAGAGTAGGTAACATTTATGAAAGTAGTTTTACTTTCTAAAGGTCTTGGATTTTTAATTATAAGTAAATTACAAAAACCCCTTTTTAAAGTGAAAAGTATGAAGAGGATACTATGGTCAAGAATACACAGACTATGCTTCAAAAATCATTGTTCCTCAAAAGAAACTCAGGAGAGAAATTTCCCTTACAGAATTGTTGCTGTCCATGGAAAACTCACTCCCATGAATATGTTCAAATGGCTTCCCAAAAGATTTCCCCCCCATGCCTTTAAAGTCCTGCTTAGCTCTTTTAGAAGGGATGAGAGTTTACAGAAAGATTGCTGTAAGGGGGACAAGAACACCACTCAATTTTACATTAAAGAGGATTACTGGTGGGACAAAACAAGAGACATTCAGCAACCCCCAACCAAACTTTGCAGAGGGGTTGGACAAATGCCACCTCTATCCAAACCATTCCTGGTTTGCAAAACAAAATTTAACCGAAAGAACATTTAAGATGTCCAAGCCTCCCCTGGTTTTGCCCTGCTCTTAAAAGGAGGAAAGGAGTGGGGTTTTCAATGTGAGAATCCCCACTGTGCAGACTGTAGATTCTGGGCCTAATTCTCCATTTCCTTCAGTTTGCATAATCATTTACACCTGGGCAAAGCGGGTAGCATTTCACACACATTTGACAGGCAGATGCCACCCATCTTGCACAAGTTGCAGAAAATGGAGAATCAGGCCCTCTGAATTCAGGAAGAAGATATTAGCAATCAAATTTAATTCATGGCTTATTCAGCCATGTGAGATCTGTACAAGGAAGAATTTCTTGGTCAAGAAACAGTCACCAAGTGCCTCTCACATAGCTCCTAGTACTACAAGGCCGTGAAAACATTTGAAAGGATCAAATGAGCGTATCTAGCACTAGCAGCGCTGGCTGAAGTACCACCACCAGCAACTAGCACAAGTCACTGGGCATTGGGTGCACTCAGAAAGAAGTTGCTCAAAATTGTGTAGGATGGATCTTTAAGGTGATAATTTGTACAAATGCCCTCTTGTAAATACCAGAAGAAGAATCCAATGCTTTCTCTCTTCAGAGAGCGAGCGAGCTTGCTTAATGCTTTTGCTTACCTTGTCCAATTTAAAACCAAAAGCCACTAGATTTGCATTGAAAAAAAATCTAACACAGAAATTAAGGGAATTCCTAACCATCCCTCCAATCCCAGATTGCATATATTACTCTATGTGCTAGTATGTTTATCTACCACCTCTGTTAATGTTCTAAATATACAACTAGCTACGGTTGCTTCTCTATCCAGTGAGAACTGGCATTAAAGATATTTTGTGGCTCCCACAAAATTTTGGGTACGTAGGTGTCTTCCAGTTCAAAACTGGAAAACTCTTCAGACACTTGGTAGTGTACATATCTGAATTGAGGATCATTATACAGAATATAGAAAAGGTTATGACTTAAAGCAGCTAACATCCAGACATGAAACTCAATGCAGTGGTCACCAGTAGAAAGAAAGGAAATAGTTAAATTAATCCGGTGCCTTGCAAAATATATCCTCTAAGCATTGATAGCCTCCCTATTAAAGCTTCTCTCCAAGTGTTTAAATCACTGAATGAAATTATATTCAAATTTCCTCTGGCAGTGGGAAAAAGCCACACACTGCAATCAAAACACTAAGAAAATCCTGGCATGAATGAGGCATGAGTCTTCTGATTTATATGTTTTCCACCTTGCTTTCCATCTGTGCCTTATCACAAAACTGTTCAATGCCCACGTCAGTAGCTCTTTAAGCCAGCATGATATTTAATCAGAAAGGCTCTGATCTCGCCCTTCTGTTATCTTCCTTAGTTTGCTTTTAGGTAGATGATCGTTATATCTAGATAAACTAAGAGTTAAATATCTGATGAACAGTGACCCAAAATGGCCCCATTACCATACAAATCATGAAAGATCCAGCCACACGCTTGTATAGGAGTACAGAAAACTTGGGGGAAAAGAAATAATAAAAGGATTCATTTATAACTGGCAAGACATTTCTCAGGGGTGAGATTTTTTTCTGAAGATTCATAGATTGACCACCTTTTTTCTGCATGGTATGATCTCCTGTCACATTTTCTTCTTTCCAGAAGTTCACTGTTCAAAAATCATTTGAAGCAACATTTGTCCTCACCTCAATACAAGGGGTCATTGTCTGTACGTAGTGAGCACCTGCAATATGTATCTCATCAGTTTATGTTTCACCTTCCAACTCCAAGAGTGGTTGGGATTCCGAATTGAGCAGCTCTCTATTGGATGAAGACTAGAAATATAGCTCATAAATTTTGCTTCATCTCCCAACTACTGATTGGATTAATTCAAAACAAAATACTTTAAGGAGTTGCTTCTGGACTCCAAGCAGACTGTAGAAAAACTACAGTGATTGCTGATGGCATCACCACCTCCCTGCCATGTTTATACAAACCTTAGACAGTTTAAAATATTTCAAGCTTACAACTGTAACCAGAGATATACATTTATCTGAAAAGAGCATATATAATGGAAGGGAGCATTCACCTGAACCTCTTGTAGAATCTAGATAAACACCTGTCAGGAATGGTCTAGATAATACTGAGTCCTGCCATGAGTACAGGGGACTGGACTAGATGACCTCTCGAGGTCCCTTCCAGTCCTATGATTCTATTAAGCCACCTAATCAAACCTAAAAACTATGAGGTGACAACACAACAAGAATATCCACACACAAGAAGCCCTAGCCAGGAAATGAGAGAACGATGCATTGTAAACCATATTCTTTACCCAATGCAAAAATGTCCACCAGATGTATTATATACTATTCTTAAGGAGAAAAGTGCATGCTTTAGAAGGCAAGGAATGGCAATATTGTGTTGCGGTGGTAGGCGGGGGAAGGGACGGAAACCATATTGAATCATGTCAAGTAAGCCATCTCAACACGTTTGGGGTGGGAGCTCCTGTGAGAGAGAGTACACACACACAGTACCGTTTCTTGTCCTACTGTTGATTTTGTTGTTTCAGCTATTGCACCTGGATCATTTTGTAAAAAACTGAAAAAAATTCTAAACCCAATAAAACGGAAAGCATGCACACAATGTGGAATCTAAGCTTTCATGCTGTGGGTCATAATATAACAACATTTCCTTCTATTTTACTACTGTATCATGTTTTTGATGTGAAAGAAATATGTTGGATAGGAATTCTACAGTCACAAACGCTTGAAATATAACATGCCTGCACAATACCTCTGACAAATAAAAGCTTCTTGGGCCAGAACATCCCATCATATGAACCCTACTCTAAAATGTTCCTCTCCCATTGCAAAGTGTTTTGCAATTATTAACAACACCCTATCCAACACACAAATTTTCTGGCAATATAATCTCTCACTAATGGACTTACATTCTTAATTGCAGACTCTGAGAAACATGTTTAGGCAAATCAATACAATACAAAGAACAGGCCAAATTAATCTCTAGTCTAACTCCATTAGGACAAATTCTGCTCTCATTTCCATGGTGTATATTGGAGCACCTTCATTTACTTCAGTGGAGTTACTCTGAATTTAACCAGGGTTACAGAGAAGAATTTGGTCCACTTGACTGCAGAAGAATTACCACAGCAATGAATCTGGCTCAATGTATTTTCAGTTGCAAGAAATTTTTAAAATAGTGTGAATGTGAAAATGTTTCAGCTGGATTTCTGAGATGTCCCCAAAGATTTTTAGCTATTAGCCGGTTAAGTCTTGTCAGACTGTGCTTCACAGCTGCAGTTGTCCAGTCTGACAGTCTCGTCCAAGTATCAAAATAATATCCTGCAGAGCTCTGCCACTATATATTTTTAACCATTCACTTTAATAAGGGGAAAGTAGTTTCACTGAGGTCTTTTCAGTCAGACTTACAATAATGCCCCAAAGGAGTGGGGGGTAGGCACAGAATAATGCACAAACTATTTAGAAAGCTTCAGCAGCAGTGGTATGCATCACAATAAGCTTATTAAAATTTTTAAAACATCTATGTTAAAAGTGAATTGGAAAGCTTCTGTTGTCTAGGTAATTAACAATAGTGCATGCAGGGACTTAATTGTAATATAATATACATTTTTAAAATCATTTGCAAAGCCATTCTCCTTTCACTTATCAGCTCAGACCTAATCGGTTATTGATATAATTATTTGTTAAACACCAACATTGTTTGTGGTCTCCGTTGTGTCCACAGTAGTAGGGCAGAAACAGGACTGACTGGAAACTAGAAAGGCAAGGTCCTCTGTGTAATAACCAAACTACAGAAAGCTTGTGCTGCCTGACATCACCACATAGGGTCTCCCTGAGTCCTGGCAGGGACTGGACTAAACTACAGAGTTATACAGGAAGACATGCAGGTAGAAGGGAGACATGGTCCCTGCCCAGAGCATTTTACAATCTAAACGGCAGGTGGACTGTCATGCCCGCTGTGACCCTACAGTCTGTTTAAGGAGTGTGTTTGTTGAAGGAAAAGACAGGTGAAACAGGAAAATGTTTGTCTGATGTTGAATGTAAGTATATTAGTGCTACCCATACACAGG
Organism: Caretta caretta; assembly: GCF_965140235.1. Lineage (NCBI taxonomy): Eukaryota > Metazoa > Chordata > Testudines > Cheloniidae > Caretta > Caretta caretta. The sequence continues at coordinate 159,197,866 of NC_134207.1, forward strand.
AAAAAACATTATTCTAAAGCAGTTTGTTGTTGCTAAAATGTCACCTTAATATTGTTGCCAGGATCAATAAGAGTTCTGAGCCACTCAACAGCTGCACAGAATAGATTAACATGGAGGTTAATGTCACTAGACTGGTTGGGAATTTTTCAAAATGTTTTTTCCTTAGAAAAGTCCAGATTTGTATAAACAAAAACTTTTCGCAGAAGCATATCAGTTTTGAGGAAACTTTTGTAGGAAGGTTTCTCAGGTCCAGGATAGAATTTGTGGTCAAAACCAGGAAGAGACACACCAGAATAGCCTGATTTGGAGTCAGACAGAGCAGGGACTTGAATCTGGGTCTGCCATATCCCAGCCCCAATGGGCTATAGGCTATGCTGCTCTCTCTCATTTTTCATGAGTCATTTCAGAAGATCCTGGGAGTTTGTCCTGATGTGGAACCTCAGGACAAAATACCAAAACCTCAACATTTTTTGCAAAACAAATATTGTTTTATGGCCAGCCCTGACTTTCACTTGAAGGAAGCCTTAATGTAGAATGGAAAAGAAAACCTTTTGATTTCAAAAGGCTACAGGATTTTTGCTGGAGTGGAGCCACCTTTAATTCTTTTTTCTTAATTCATTGTTGTGTCATGTTAAGTGTACATGCACCCCTGGCATTAGCTGGATAGGATGTGAGAATATCTTAAGACTTTGAGACTATGGCCTGATCCTGCAAACACTTAAGCCAATGCATAACTTTATACACAAAAAGAGTCCTATTGAAGACATCTGAGTAAAATTATTCATGTGCATAAGAGTTTGCAGGATCAGGTCCTAAGCCACTCTCTAGTGATGGTAATTATTTATTATTGATTTGGTGTTGTACAAAAAAAAATAAAAAAGACTGAATCCCTGACCTGAAAAGTTTGCAGATTAAATACTGCTGAATTGGAAATACTTGGCCAGATTCTACGCTCTGTTACAATCATGTGGCCCCACTGACTTCAGTGATCAGTGTAACTGATCAATTGACAACAAATGGTCAAAATCCTGTTGCTATCGTCACAGATTTTAAAATTAAACAGAACAAATAGAAATAATGTTTTTTAGGCAACAGATTAGCAGCATCCACCCCCAGCAAAGGCCGGCTATATATATGAAAATAGTTTAAGAAACATAGGTGGACAGCCTTTTCTGCATTAAAACAATTACTATAAGTAGTTTAATGCTATTGACAGCTAATGGAGGTTCATCTTTATTTCATGTACGTACTTACAGTAGCCTTTTTTTTTTAAGCCAAGGTACTGGGTTCTCTCAACACTATGCCGGTTTGCTGTAAGCTATAGCTAGTGACTGAGCTTTCTGTATCCGATTCCTTACAAGCCTTCTTATGGACTATGAAAGAGTTGCTATCCGGACACAATAACCTGCAATTATTGGTTATCTTTGCAACAAACTTCATGCAAACACGAAATGTCCAGATTAGCTCGGTAGTGCTTATGACAGTTTCTTGTTCAACTGTAATCCAGAGGGCTAAACTACTCCTTTTTGTCAATGTATTGTTATTTTCTTAGAAAACAAGAGGTTATTACCTTTAGAGTGAAATGAACAAACATTTTCAAACTTGGACACGTAAAGTTAGGTAACTCTGCTACATATGTATTTAGGAGCCTAAATAAGTGGCCTGACTTTCAGAAGTGCTGAGCACCTTATGATTTCACTAACCTCAATGGGAAAAGGTGTGACTTCTTCATTTCGGGTCAGATACAAAGCCCTTTTACAGCAAGTGCAGTTTCCATTGTCTTCTAGAGTGCAACTGGTTTGGTCAAACCCCTGCAGAGACACATGACTCTCCCCACCCCAACATGCTGTGCATGAATATCATGGCCGATCAATCTGATCCATAATCCATTAGTGCTATGTAGACTTCACTGGTTTTTGAAGAAGAGCGATTTCTTCAGAAATAGTCACATAGACCCCATAGGATGTGATTTCAAGGGGCTTTTAGAATATTCAAAAAACATGTCTAATACTGACACATTAAATGAAGCATTAGAAAACATTAAATCTACAAGTTATATTCATTATAAGAGCTGGAGTTAATATCTGATGGATGTAACACTATTCAAACTTCAGAGACCTGTGTACATGAACAAAAAAACATTACTGAGATGGGGTTATTGGGATAGTATGCCTTGAAGCTTAATGAAAGCTCCAATCATAAGCTGCAGGTGGCTGGATGTGTCAGGAATACATTGGCTATGCCATGCTTACAGAACCCTCCACTGCTGAATACAAGCTATGCCAGTACTAGTCTTTGCTTGCAGCTGGGTGTAAGCTGCAACGAAAGAGGCTGACAGCTAGAAGAACAGAGAAAATCTGGCAGTGTGATAAGATTAGTAAATAAAACAGAGCCAAATCTGGTGCTAATTTTACACTTATGCAACCACACTGACATCAATGGGATTGGATGGGATGAGAGCGCATCATTTGGTCCACACAGTTATGGTGGGTAGCTGCAGTAGGAAGGATGGTGTGTTTGCAAAACTAGAGGAATATGTATAACCTGAGGGACAATGGGAAATGTATTGTCTATAGCAACAGCTGGGGGACTAGGTTATGGCCTTCAAGTCACAGCCAATAAGAGATCTGACGTAAAAGAGCTACACAAAAGCATGAGTCCCTGGAGACAGCCTGGTTGACTTAACTTGAATTCCATGAGAGGCACACGAGGGAGCATATGAAGTGGGGGAACCTATGCAGCAGTACAGCATGTGTTCCTCCACACAGCAATCCTGCTCCACTGGCCAAAGCGTAAGGAGACAGGGCCACCTCTTCCCCCATCACCCGCGGGGTGACCAGATCGCAAGTGTAAAAAAATCGGGACAGGGTGTGGGGGATAATAGGTGCCTATATAAGAAAAAAAACCCAAGATCGGGACATCTGGTCACCCTACCCCCTGCCCCCAAGCTTTGGAGAATACACGAATACATGTATAACACAGTGGCTGCTCCCTAGTCGATGGCAAAGAGACAAAAGGTGCCTTCTGCTCTTCCACTCTTGTGCAAGCACACAGGTTGAAACACATTCCGGCTCAGGGAATTTGAACACACAGGTCTGAGTTTTCCTAAGCCCAGCATTAAAACACTGAAAGATGAGGGGTGCAGGTCTCTTGATACTACCTGGCAGCATTCCAGAATTAGTAAACCACCACCAGGCTGGTAATAGGAAATCCCTACTGACACGTCTATAGCATGTCTAACAAAAGAATTTAAAGCACACAACAAATCAACAATGATACAACATTCAAACAGGGGTCTAATTAACTGACTGTATTACAGAAAACTATGGTTTTTATATTTCATGCAGTTATATTCTGAAAAGGAACACACTAAGTAACCTTAGATATGACTAGAAATACATACTAATACAAGATAGCAGACATGGGTCAAAAGGAAATTTTTAAATCAAATGTAGGTACAATTTTTAGTTCATTGCGTCTACATTTGTGGTACCACACTAAAGTCAAGGCAGACATTCTAGTCTAAATCCACATTTTTAGGGACATAGCTACATAATATTTCAACTGGGGAGTGAGGGAGAAACTTGGAGGGAACAAAATTTAAAAGGGGCCCTATTGTCCCCTCTCAAAAGATTTTGAAATAGTATGTGCAGATTCCTGCATTCAAGAAGATTTTAAGACACTTCAAATATAAAATGTTATGCCCCATAATTCAGCCTTCTATAATAGAAGAACTTGCTATTGACAAGTTTACAGTCTCCTTCTTTTAAAGCACCAAGTAGTTCCCATCAGATGTATATAAAAATCAGTGACAATATATTCCAAGATATGCTAAACAACTGCAAACACATACAAAAACTTGGAATTCAAGTATGTTACTCACACCTTCTTGTCAAGTGTCAGTAATGGGCCACTCTCTTACCACTTCAAAAAGTTATTTCTCCTCCCTTGGTATCCTGCTGTTAATTGATTTATCTCATTAGACTGACCTCACACTTGGTTAAGCAACCCCCATCCCTTCATGTATTTATACCTGCTCCTGTATTTTCACTCCATGCATCTGATGAAGGGGGTTCTAACCCACAAAAGCTTATGCCCAAATAAATTTGTTAGTCTAAGGTGCCACAAGGATGCTTAGTTATTTTTGCTGATACGGACTAACATGGCTACCACTCTGAAACCTATCAGAATCTGGCTTTGAGGCTACAGACCATCCCCCTGATTCGTTCTCACACTTTGTGTCACAACAAAATTTCTCCTCATAGATTGAAAAGTCTTAAATGCAGCATGGGCAGAAGTAGTAAAAGGTATTGCCTTTTGGAGAAAAATAGTTCTCCTTAGGTTTCAGAGTAACAGCCGTGTTAGTCTGTATTCGCAAAAAGAAAAGGAGTACTTGTGGCACCTTAGAGACTAACCAATTTATTTGAGCATAAGCTTTCGTGAGCTACAGCTCACTTCATCGGATGCATACTGTGGAAAGTGTAGAAGATCTTTTTATATACACACAAAGCATGAAAAAATACCTCCTCCCACCCCACTCTCCTGCTGGCAATAGCTTATCTAAAGTGATCACTCTCCTTACAATGTGTATGATAATCAAGTTGGGCCATTTCCAGCACAAATCCAGGGTTTAACAAGAATGTCTGAGGAGGGCGCTGGGGGGTAGGAAAAAACAAGGGGAAATAGGTTACCTTGCATAATGACTTAGCCACTCCCAGTCTCTATTCAAGCCTAAGTTAATTGTATCCAATTTGCAAATGAATTCCAATTCAACAGTTTTTCGCTGGAGTCTGGATTTGAAGTTTTTTTTGTTGTAATATAGCAACTTTCATGTCTGTAATCGCATGACCAGAGAGATTGAAGTGTTCTCCGACTGGTTTATGAATGTTATAATTCTTGACATCTGATTTGTGTCCATTTATTCTTTTACGTAAAGATTGTCCAGTTTGACCAATGTACATGGCAGAGGGGCATTGCTGGCACATGATGGCATATATCACATTGGTGGATGTGCAGGTGAATGAGCCTCTGATAGTGTGGCTGATATTATTAGGCCCTGTGATGGTATCCCCTGAATAGATATGTGGGTACAGTTGGCAACGGGCTTTGTTGCAAGGATAGGTTCCTGGGTTAGTGGTTCTGTTGTGTGGTATGTGGTTGCTGGTGAGTATTTGCTTCAGGTTGGGGGGCTGTCTGTAGGCAAGGACTGGCCTGTCTCCCAAGATTTGTGAGAGTGTTGGGTTATCCTTCAGGATAGGTTGTAGATCCTTAATAATGCGTTGGAGGGGTTTTAGTTGGGGGCTGAAGGTGATGGCTAGTGGCGTTCTGTTATTTTCTTTGTTAGGCCTGTCCTGTAGTAGGTGACTTCTGGGAACTCTTCTGGCTCTATCAATCTGTTTCTTCACTTCCGCAGGTGGGTACTGTAGTTGTAAGAATGCTTGATAGAGATCTTGTAGGCGTTTGTCTCTGTCTGAGGGGTTGGAGCAAATGCGGTTGTATCGCAGAGCTTGGCTGTAGACGATGGATTGTGTGGTGTGGTCAGGGTGAAAGCTGGAGGCATGTAGGTAGGAATAGCGGTCAGTAGGTTTCTGGTATAGGGTGGTGTTTATGTGACCATTGTTTATTAGCACTGTAGTGTCCAGGAAGTGGATCTCTTGTGTGGACTGGACCAGGCTGAGGTTGATGGTGGGATGGAAATTGTTGAAATCATGGTGGAATTCCTCAATGGCTTCTTTTCCATGGATCCAGATGATGAAGATGTCATCAATATAGCGCAAGTAGAGTAGGGGCGTTAGGGGACGAGAGCTGAGGAAGCGTTGTTCTAAGTCAGCCATAAAAACGTTGGCATACTGTGGGGCCATGCGGGTACCCATAGCAGTGCCGCTGATCTGAAGGTATACATTGTCCCCAAATGTAAAATAGTTATGGGTAAGGACAAAGTCAAAGTTCAGCCACCAGGTTAGCCGTGACATTATCAGGGATCGTGTTCTTGATAGCTTGTAGTCCATCTGTGTGTGGAATGTTGGTGTAGAGGGCTTCTACATCCACAGTGGCCAGGATGGTGTTATCAGGAAGATCACCGATGGATTGTAGTTTCCCCAGGAAGTCAGTGGTGTCTCGAAGGTAGCTGGGAGTGCTGGTAGCATAGGGCCTGAGGAGGGAGTCTACATAGCCAGACAACCCTGCTGTCAGGGTGCCAATGCCTGAGATGATGGGGCGCCCAGGATTTCCAGGTTTATGGATCTTGGGTAGTAGATAGAATATCCCAGGTTGGGGTTCCAGGGGTGTGTCTGTGTGGATTTTATCTTGTGCTTTTTCAGGGAGTTTCTTGAGCAAATGCTGTAGTTGCTTTTGGTAACTCTCAGTGGGATCAGAGGGTAATGGCTTGTAGAAAGTGGTGTTGGAGAGCTGCTGAGCAGCCTCTTGTTCATATTCTGACCTATTCATGATGACAACAGCACCTCCTTTGTCAGCCTTTTTGATTATGATGTCAGAGTTGTTTCTGAGGCTGTGGATGGCATTGTGTTCCGCACGGCTGAGGTTATGGGGCAAGTGATGCTGTTTTTCCACAATTTCAGCCCGTGGACGTCGGCAGAAGCACTCTATGTAGAAGTCCAGTCTGCTGTTTCGACCTGCAGGAGGAGTCCACCTAGAATCCTTCTTTTTGTAGTGTTGGTAGGGAGGTCTCTGTGGATTAGTATGTTGTTCAGAGGTATGTTGGAAATATTCCTTGAGTCGGAGACGTCGAAAATAGGATTCTAGGTCACCACAGAACTGTATCATGTTCGTGGGGGTGGAGGGGCAGAAGGAGAGGCCCCGAGATAGGACAGCTGCTTCTGCTGGGCTGAGAGTATAGTTGGATAGGTTAACAATATTGCTGGGTGGGTTGAGGGAACTATTGCTGTGGCCCCTTGTGGCATGTAGTAGTTTAGAAAGTTTAGTGTCCTTTTTCTTTTGTAGAGAAGCAAAGTGTATGTTGTAAATGGCTTGTCTAGTTTTAGTAAAGTCCAGCCACGAGGAAGTTTGTGTGGAAGGCTGTTTTTTTATGAGAGTATCCATTTTTGAGAGCTCATTCTTAATCTTTCCCTGTTTGCTGTGGAGGATGTTGATCAGGTGATTCCGCAGTTTCTTTGAGAGCGTGTGGCACAAGCTGTCAGCATAGTCTGTGTGGTATGTAGATTGTAATGGATTTTTTACCTTCAGTCCTTTTGGTACGATGTCCATCTGTTTGCATTTGGAAAGGAAGATGATGTCTGTCTGTATCTGTACAAGTTTTTCCATGCAGTTGATAGATTTCCACTCCATACGGCTAAATGCAGTGCCTTGCATAATGACAGGTTTCAGAGTAACAGCCGTGTTAGTCTGTATTCGCAAAAAGAAATGGAGTACTTGTGGCACCTTAGAGAGTAACCAATTTATTTGAGCATAAGCTTTTGTGAGCTACAGCTCACTTCGTCGGATGCATACTGTGGAAAGTGTAGAAGATCTTTTTATATACACACAAAGCATGAAAAAATACCTCCTCCCACCCCACTCTCCTGCTGGTAATAGCTTATCTAAAGTGATCACTCTCCTTACAATGTGTATGATAATCAAGTTGACTGGGAGTGGCTATCAAGTACTCCTTTTCTTTTTTCTCTTTATGTTGACATACTACCCTCAGACTTCAGCTTTAGTTCCCAAGATTGTCAGCTAATGCCCAATTTCTCCTTTGGGATAATATTTACTGCAAATTCCTTCTCAACCAGTCAATATTTGTTTTCTATACACACACGGTCATGTATGTATGGGATTCTTTTTTTAAATATATAAAGATACACAAACAATAGAGTGATTTGTTACATGTATCATCATAATAGATAGCAACTAAAAATGTACATATATTCCTGATTCAATACTTTTGAATGGTAGATTAGATACAGCTGTACCTAACTTTCTCTGAAAAGGAATTTTTCAACAATTAAACCAAAAGGAAATAATTAAAGGCACTGGAAGGGGTCCAGCAAGTTTTGGCAGCTTCTTTGCTGCCCACCTATATATTTCAATTATTACTGGCCATATTTTCATCTGGTAGAAGTTGGTGTCACTTCATTGACTTCAATTGAACTATACTGATTTACACCAGCTGAGGATCTGGCCCTGCATGTTCTAAAAGGTATTCAGAACCATGGAACAATGATCCCTAGAACTTTCAAAATGTTATTTGAATGAGAAATGGCATGACTGCCCTGTTAAATAATAATTCCCAACTTCTGTTTCTAAATCCTTGAGCAGGCACTCAAATTCATGACCATCCCTTCCTCCACAAGCTACAGAAATGGTCCTGGATTCTGCTCATCAGACCCTGAGAAAGCCCTCAAAACCCTCTTTCCCAGAGCCTCCCATAACAATCATGCCAGCACCCTACTCAACAGCTGCACAAGCCTTCCTGAACTATCCCTTCCTTTCTCACAACTTCCAGCTGCCAAATAGTCATCCCCTTGTAACAAGCTCACAACTCCGTCTTAGCTGCAGAAAACATCCCAGATTCCCCGATTCACCAGCTTACAACATTGCACCTTCTCAGCCGGAGAAGCCCTCTCCAGCATACCCTCAGCCGACAAGCCCACAATCGCCTACCATCTGCCACACCCTCAAACCCACAATCCCCTTCCACCTGCCACACCCCCAAGTTCCTGCCCTGTAAAAGAGAAAGAGTGAGGGGTGAAAAAAAAAAAACACTTCGGAAACTCCTCTCTCAGTTTAAAAAAAATCCTTGCATCCTCACCTTCATTCAAGGCCAATCGTCCTCCCAGTAGCAATTTTTTATATTTCATTGTCCAACTGAAATCACAACAAAAATATGTACAAATGAGCGTATTTGAATAGGTGCTCTGATCTCCCCAAAAGTGTACAGATTGCAAATATATTAGTCCAGGCTTGTGTCCTATAATGAGATGGGTTGGGAGGAGACCTGAAAATGGAAAGTGGTCACAGGCTTGATTCTATGGTGTGGATTCTGTAATGTTTGCAGACTGGCAAAGGATAGAGGGGTTGTTAGAGAACAGAATTTGTGGTAGATTACAAATCTTGATGGGGTCCAGCTGGGGCTACTTGCCATCTTCTTCCTCCTCCAGTCACTCCAAAATAAAACAAAATTAAACGAAAAAACCCACACATGTATATCAATGCAAAATTAAGGTTGAGAATTTAAATGCACAGAGATTCAAACCTTCAAAAGTTTAGGATCCTACTTCAACTCAGCCACTTTGCACGTTATAGAGGGGATCACTACAGTTCCACACAGGTAACGCTGGGTTGAGCTTTACACTTAAAGCAGTGATTCAATCACTTTGTTGAATAAATTCAACCACTGTTGAAATGTACAGCATACCCTCCTTAACATTATAGCACATACTGTTTGAGAACAGAATGAATTTTCTGAAAATTTATAAGAATATCCATTAACTAAACTAGCTGAAGAGTTAAAGGACATTTTAAAAATTAATTTCAAGAAATTTAGCACCCAGTGGACTTTGTTTTTGGTCCCCAATGATCTCATGGTGGACTGTAGTGATGACATGAGGGCGAAAAAAAATCTAAAAAAAGTTCAATCTGAGACTCCAAAACACCAAAATGCCTTAATCATAAACATGTGGATATTTCATGTCCTCACTACAGGGCATGGGTAAGGTTGTTTGTGTGCCCTAACTGTGCATTTAGCTACGTTAACATATTTGGTTTTCTTATTCTAATTTTCGTAGACTGATAATGGAGTTTTTCCTTTAATCGTTACAACTCCCATGTAATGTATATTACCTTAAATTACCAATAAGCAATATCAACTTTAATGCCATTCTAATGGAATTTTTACTTGGGAATATATGAAGACACACATTTAGTAGTATACCATATTCCACATATGCAATGTGCCCACATTGGCACCGCAACGGGGAACTTAAAATTTTTCCTGTGGGGACGTAAGCATTTGGGCTGGGACTCTGAAACCTTCCTGAGGGAGCTGGTTGTCCAGTTTAATTACAGTAAAGGGGTATTAGGCATCTAAATTCCTCTGGCAGCTTTGAAAAGCTCACGCTTAAATGCTCAATACTATGATTGAATCAACACAGCTCTCTTCATTTGATAATTGTTGTAATACTGATCAACCATTCTTCATCATGCTCAGAGTCAAAAGTAAATACTTGGATAGGTTTGAGACTTTAGAGAAAATTTACTTTAATCGATGAGACAAATAATTGGCTTGATGTACAGTCACATGACTTATCTAGTCTCATAGAAGGCTACAGCTTCCATAGCATATATAATAGCATATTAAAAATGGCTTTATGGTCAATTAACATTTAATGGATTTGGGACCATTTTTCTGCATAAGTGGTTTATTATTTTTAAAAATGGTTTATTATTTTGAGTACAGTTTGTAAATATGAGCTGTCTCCTGAATACATTAGCTCCTTCCATCACTTACTTTAAAATATGTTGTAATGGTAAAGACTAGCAGTTAAAAGCATACCTACAGCTAACTAAGTACCTCATTGTTGGGAGTGAGGGCATATTTTAGGTCTGATAAAAGCCTGATGTGATTTTTAAGAGTCTGTTAACGTTTAACAACTTAAGCATAAATAGAACTGCATACGTGTAAGAAGGATACAAAAGAATCATGTTTTTGAGGAATATAACGGGTAGGTTTGAACTCACACTAAATATACACTGAAGGGGAGGAGAGAACAGGAAAATAAGAAACTAATGCATAAACATGAAAAGATTTAAAGAAAGTTATGTCAGCCTAAACAAAGGGAAGCTGTGAAATGTCCAGTACTGGATGTGACTGTGAGGTATTGTCCTGATGAGCTTCCCACTTGTTAAGTAACTGATCACTATTTACTAGAATTTTGCCTTCATAAAGATTTGTTAGATCCACCTGCTGAGTAGTAAATTTCTCTATCCAACATTCATCACCATGATTTATGTTACTCCCTGAGGAATTTTTAGGCATATAGACCACTGAATTAATTACACTCACCACCTTTGCCAAATTGTGCACGGAGTTCATTGAAGTTGAATGAGCAGTAAGTCAGCGCAGACTTTGATCAGCACATACTGTTTAGGTGTTTTGTCATCTATGACATGTGTGTTAAACCCTGGGATAAGAACGATGGGTGATCAATTGTGTGTCTCAAAATTGGACTCTCCAGGCCTGCTCCTGCTCCCACTGATGTTAACAGCAGAATCTCATTAATTTCAACTGTGCAGGATCAGACCCCAAATGACTTCAATGGGTGCAGGGCTGGCCTTCAATGTCGGTCTTACTGATCTGTGTGACTGTCGGCTCACCTCTGATGTGACAATCCCCCCCCACACACACACGCACTGTGCCTGGGAACGAAATGCTCTGAAGTCTGCTTTTGTATGTTCTATACTGCTCAGTGCTAATTTGGATTTACAACTTTGAAAGTAAATTTACCTATGTGATCTTAAGCTTTACCATTTTTGGTCCAATACCTGTATGCAATTTAATTAACAATAAATGTATAATTCAAAGCAATACATTAAAACCATCTTTATTTCATTTAACTGCTTCAAAATGCTGTGGGCCAGATTCTCTTCCCACTCATACCAGTTTTATATCAGGGTAACTCCATCTACTCCAGTGGGATTACTCATGATTTGCATGAGCTCAAGAGTTAAGATTCCAGATGTATGACATGAGGAAATAGAAAAATTGAAACTGCTCTCAAAGAATGAGAGGGGCAATCCCAGCAGTTCATGGTATGCGACATGCCTCTCGGTGTATTGAAAGTATGTCACACACTGTTGTTTCACCACTGAGGCATGCCACAGCTGAGGTGGTATGTGTCACAGCTGAAAAGCAAGCTTGTGATACCCCTTTCATTTCACTGAGAGGCATGCCGTGAAGTGCAGCAACCCTAACTGCAAAATACCACCACATACAGTGATCGGACATATAGCATTACTGGGCTATTTGTGATTGCATCAGTCATGAAAAATCTGAGAGGGAAGGAAGGGAGGAATGTCCATCTATCTATTATTTCTGGGCCACTCCTATGGTACTTTAGCTTTGTTTGGAATCTGAACTTTTAGCAGAAGATCGTATGTGAGAAATAAACAGTCATGTTAAATACGCTAGTTTCCGATGTCTGGCAAAGAAATGTCATGGGAGTCTTTTCCTCAATCAGACTGAGGCACAAAGTAAACCCAAGGGCATGTACAGAGAACTATACACAGAGAAGCGGGATTAAATGCTACCCATATATGCCAAACATAGGGCTACAGAAACCACTGCCCAGCCAGATCCAGGCTCACCTCTCTTCACGACAGATCAAAGGCTCTTAAGCAAAGTAAGCGGTCAGGGGATAGGAAGGAAGATCCTTTCATGGTTGAAGATAGGAAACAAAGGGTAGGAATAGTTTTCACAATGGAAATAGTTTTCACAGGTAAACAGGGGTGGGGGGAGGAGGGTGTCCCTAAGGATCTGTATTATTTAACATATTCATAAATGAGCTGGAAAAAGATGAAAACAGCGAGGTGGCAAAGTTTGCAGAGGATACAAAATTACTCAAGATAGTTAGGTCCAAAGCTGACTGCAAAGAGTTATAAAGGGATCTCACCAAACTGGGTGACTGGACAACAGAATGGCAGATGAGATTCAATGTTGATAAATGCAAAGTAATGCACATTGGAAAAAATAATCCCAACTATACATACAAAATGATTAGGGGGATGGAACAGCTTCTATATGAGGAGAGAATAATAGACTAGGACTGTTCATCTTGGAAAAGAGATGATTAAGGGGAGATATGATAGAGGTCTATAAAATCATGACTGGTGTGGACAAAGTGAATAGAGAAGTGTTAAGCAAATGGGTGAATCAACACAGGAACCAGAGGTTACCCAATAGAAATTAAAACCAACATAGGGAAGTACTTCTTCACACAACACACAGTCAACCTGTGGCACTCGTTGCCAGAGGGCATTGTGAAGGCCAAAATTACAACTAGATTTTAAAAAAAAAAAAAAAAAAAAAAAAAAAAGATAAATTCATGCAGGAGAGGTCCATCAATGGCTATTAGCCAAGATGATCAGGGATGCTATGGGTGTCCTTAAACCTCCAAATGCCAGAAGCTGGCACTTGACAACATGGGACGGATCACTCAAGATTGTCCTGTTCTGTTCATCCCCACTGAAGCATCTGACACCGACAACTGTTAGAAGACAGGATATTAGGCTCAATGCGCCATTGGTCGGACCCAGTATGGTCATTCTTATGTTCTAATGGCAAGTCAGTGGCAAAACTTCTATTAACTCCAACGGAACCAGAATTTAACTAAATGTTCCCATGTGTTTGTGTAATGCCCAACACAATGAAACCTATGATCCTGGTGAGGGCATTTGGGCACTAACAGAATATAAATCTGAAACAGCAACATAGATCTGCCAAACACAAAGGGCAATATAAAAGCCTCAAATCTACACCCGTTACTTGCAACTGCAGGAGCTGGGCAAAGTGGCAAGAGGCTCCTTGAACCCCTTCTCTTTGCTCCTAAAGAATTCCCTAATGAAGCCACATGTACAGAGCTCCAAGCTCACAGAGATGTTGGAAACTTCACTTCTCTGCTCTCATGGCACCCGGCTTAGCCTAACAGCACATGTGACTTGCTCCTATTGAACCATCAATGGACACCCTGTGCTCAGAAGTACGTAGCCTTCTGGTGACGGGAGTAACTAAGCAGGAGAAGGAAAGAGATCAAGGGAAAACAACTCTCAGAAAAAAGATGAAAAAGAGAAAAAGAACAGAAAGATAAGCAGGAAAGAGCAAGGACATGAAGGGACACGGGGTATGGACAATGCCCATTTGTCTGTTCACAAGGTGCAGCTACTACTGAAGTCACATTGGTAAATTGCTACATTAGACAATACTCTCTGGAGCTCAAAACGTATACAAATATTCCTAAGCAATTTCCTAAGAAAGTCAGACAAAAATCAGTGAAATTCTGCAAATGTGTCAACTTTTTACTACCTCCAGTGAATGACTGCATATGCTACAGTAACATAGTTACTCTAAGACTACATAACTAGGGTATGTCTACAGGGCAATAAAACACCCATGGCTGACCCATATCAGCTGACTTGGGCTTGCAGGGCTTTAAAATTGCAACGTAGATATTCAGGATTGGGCATTTTATAGCTCCACAGCCTGAACCCCTGCAAGCCCAAGTCACCTGATCCGGGACAACCGGGGTGTTTTATTGCAGTGTAAACATATCCTTACAAACTTCTTTGTAGAAAACCTTCCGATCAACACAGACATCTCCATAGATCTAGCAGCCACCTTGTTTATACCTCTCCCTCGCCCCCAAATATAAAAGCTGTCAAGCACTTCAATATCCTTCACTCTTCTCAGAAAAAAAAACACATCTCATTGTAAAACTCCTTCCCCGAAAGAGGCCAGTCCTCATGAAAAATGAACAGAGTGAAAGAGAGAATAGCAAACAAAACCAACTTTGATTGCCAGGCACTTCTACACCAGAGGAAACCCTTGTGAGACTTTAAGAAATACATGCAGTTGAGATAACACTCCAAAAAAATTACTAGGAAAAAAGTTTTTGTTATTTAAAACAACCTCATACTTCTGCTCAATCTATTGGCGAGAAATTTCCAAAGGTTCAGATAGTGGTACTTCAGAAAGGCAGAGCATATCATAACTGCTTAAAAAGTAACACTCCACCACCACCTTCAGCCACAAGAAAAGCAAAAAACAAAATTTATATTACAGAAGACCAAAGTATGCTTTTCTCAGTGTTACATTCAAAGTAAAGCATAAACCTTAACCATTACCCAAACAAACACTTCCAGAAAAAACAAGCACAGACAGAACACACAAATTATAGATATTTGTGGCTCACTATGATAACTAAGTTACATTTCTGTAGCTGGGCAAATTATTCATAGCCAGGTTTCCTTGGAGTCAAAATATGCCTGATTTCACACTTAAGTGTTCATGAAAAGGAAGTCAGTTTAGAAGTCTAATTTCTTAAAATGAAAACGTTCAATTTTTAAATGTACCGCTATTAGTTTGACTTTAAAAATTCCGCAATAACTTTTTTGCATTACTTTAAAAACATTGGTAGAGTTTATTATGGGTCACATAAGTCACATGGTATTGATTTTGGTTACCTGATTGGCTTAGCTAATACCTTTTTTCATTACTTTTCTCAGAAGGAGTATTGTGTGCACTCTCTCAAAGCAGTTAGTGAGAAGAAATGAGTCTGCGCTGCTCCCTGCTGGAGTATATGCAGAAAAGCTATATATTGTCCACCTGCCCTTTGAAGGTCCACACGGGTTTTCTGAGGGACAGTGGAGATGGCTGGCAGCTCCCTGAAGACAACAGGGTAGAGAGCTATCCATCATAAGAAAAGCTGGAGGAAGGTATCAAAGTAAACTACTGTCTTCTTGTGGAGACAGATCAACACCATATAGTGGTGGAGGGACACTCCATGGTGATCAAAGAGCCAGATGGCTTGGTACAGTCCTCCATAGGTTTCAGAGATGCATCCAAATAAAGAATCTCTAAATTTCGTTATGGTGAGTCTCGTTTACTGATCTAACAAGGATCTAAATTTTCCCTCCAAAACTCAATTTTGACAAAATTGACATGATTTTGCAACGTTTCAATTTCAACAGAACCACATTCTCAGAAGAAACTAGTTCCATCAAAGTTGTTCTGACCATCTCTTCCCATAACCTTTTGTTATGGTTTAATAGTAAGATAGCTGTAATCACTCACTGACTAGGTAAAATATCTTCTGATCATTTCTTAATGGAATAATGCAAAACATATATCTGAGTAAGTCAGTTTCATGGCAATGAGTGAATGCAGGAAGTGTTAGAACAAGTGATTTATATTAAAATGGTGCCATGCTTTCCGCTAGGAATTAGAAGCCAAATTTGATTTAGAAACCAGAGTCCCAACTCAAATTTGATTTACTTAAGAGAACTTTAAATGAAAAGTCCCCAATTCCTCACATTTATATCCCTATACATTAGATCGAATTATTATTCTAAGTCACCATTGTCCTTCAAGTAGGTCTCGTTCCCTTCCAATCTATTAATAAAAAATTGGTTTAAAGAGAAAAAACAAGCTTTCCAGCATTTTTAACTCCCAGTTGGTTTCTTAACTTTAAATGAACTAGTCATTGAACTGAGCAATTGAATGAACTGAAAAGAAGAAAAATATTCTTGTTACCTGAAGAAGCTACTTCTGTCAAAAGCTGGCTTAGCATTTCAAAAAAAACAAACAAACAAAAAAAAAAAAAAACACAAAACACCTCTGTTCCAGATCCTTAGCCAATGACTTCCATCAGCTCAGTGATTTGACTTTCTTTAAAAGTTTGGCAGCAAACATGTACTGCTTATTTTTTAAAATGTAAATTTAAAATTTAATAGAATATAACTAATTTTCTATAACATTGGTCATAATTTGAAATTAAATAGATTAGCATTTAAATAAAAAATCCAGTTTGACACATTTATTTTTGTTAACCCTGCATTTCATGAAATGATTACATGATAGCATAGTACTTTAGCTAATCATAGAATCATAGAATATCAGAGTTGCAAGGGACCTCAGGATATCATCTTGTCCAACCCCCTGCTCAAAGCAGGACCAATCCCCAATTTTTGCCCCAGATCCCTAAATGGCCCCCTCAGGGATTGAACTCACAAGCCTGGGTTTAGCAGGCCAATGCTCAAACCACTGAGCTATCCCTTGTTTAGGCAGCTTCATAATTTCTCATGAGAAACAAGTAAATATATTTCAAAGACTGTACTTTCCTTCCTCAGTAGCTACCTGGACCACACAGTTTATATTATCCAGCAAGTTTTAAATACAAGTGTGTGTGTGTATATATTATATATATATATGCGCAGTAAGCCTCCTTTAATACCAGACTCAAGAATCTGGACCAAAATGTATATTTATTAGGGCTGTCAATTAAACACAGTTAACTCATGCGATTAACTCAAAAAAAAAAACCTAACTGCGATTAAAAAATTAATTGCAATTAATCACACGGTCAAACAATAGAATACCAATTGAAATTTATGAAATATTTTTGGATTTTTTTCAACATTTTCAAAATATATTGATTTCTATTACAACACAGAATAAAAAGTGTACAGTGCTCACATTTTTTATTACAAATATTTGCACTGCAAAAATGATAAACCAAATAAATAGTATTTTTCAGTTCACCTCATGGAAATACTGTAGTGCAATCTCTATCGTGAAAGTGTAACTTACAAATGTAGATTTTTTTTTGGTTACATAACTGCACTCAAAACAAAACAGTGTAAAACTTTAGATCCTACAACTCCACTCAGTCCTACTTCTTGTTCAGTGAATTGCAAAGAAAAACAAATTTGTTTACATTTATAGGAGATACTGCCGACTGCTTCTTATTTACAGTGTCACCTGAAAGTGAGAACAGGCTTTCGCATGCCACTTTTGTAGCCAGTGTTGTAAGGTATTTATGTGCCAGATATGCTCAACATTCGTACGCCCCTTCATGCTTCAGCCACCATTACAGAGGTCAAGCTTCCATGCTGATGATGCTCATTTAAAAAAAAGATAGCATGTTAATTAAATTTGTGACTCAATTCCTTGGGAGAGATTTGCATGTCCCCTGCTCTGTTTTACCCACATTCTGCCATATATTTCATGTTATAGCAGTCTCAGATGATTACTCAGCACATATTGTTTGATTTATGAACCGTCAATGCAGATCTGACAAAATGCAAAGAAGGTAACAATGTGAGATTTCTAAAGATAACTACAGCACTCAACCCAAGGTTTAAGAATCTGAAGTGCCGTCCAAAATCCGAGAGGGATGAGGTGTGGGGCATGCTTTCAGAAGTCTTAAAAGAGCAACACTCCGATGCGGAAACTACAGAACCCGAACCACCAACAAAGAAGAAAGAAAAAAAATATATCAACCTTCTGCTGGTGGCATCTGACTCAGATAATGAAAATGAACATGCGCCAGTCCGCACTGCTTTGGATTGTTATCAGTCAGAACCCGTCATCAGCATGGATGCATGTCCTCTGGAATGGTGGTTGAAGCATGAAGGGGCATATGAATGTTTAGCATATCTGGCACATAAATACCTTGCAACACCGGCTACAAAAGTGCCATGTGACCTTGTGTTCTCACTTTCAGGTGACATTGTAAACAAGAAGCGAGCAGCATTATCTCCTGCAAATTGTAACCAAACTTGTTTGTCTGAGCAATTGGCTGAACAAGAAGTAGGACTGAGTGGACTTACAGACTCTAAAATGTTACATTGTTTTATTTTTGAATGCAGTTTTTTGTACATAATTCTACATTTGTAAGTTCAACTTTCGTGATAAAGAGATTGCACTACAGTACTTGTATTAGGTGAATTGAAAAATACTATTACTTTTATTTTGTTTTGTTTTGTTTTTTTTTTTTTTTTACAGTGCAAGCACTTGTAAACAAAATTAATTATAAAGTGAGCACTTTGTATTCTGTGTGGTAACTAAAATCAATATATTTGAAAATGTAGAAAACATCCACAAATATTTAAATAAATGGTATTCTATTATTGTTTAATTGTGCGATTAATTTTTTTTTTATCATTTAGTCATTCTAGGAATCCTCCTGAAGATATTCTCTGAATTATGCACTGGACTGTGTAATTTCACTTCGTTTTGATACAGTATATAACAACTACAGCCTAATCCTCTCTATGGTAGAATAGTGTGCTATCACAGATCCTGAAAGTGAAGTAGTTGCTGCAGGTCAGACCCAAGCAGAAGCTTAAAATGTACAATACATAAAGAGCATTTAAAAAATCCAAGGTATAAATTCTGCTAGTTTATAGTGGTACATTACTAAAATATTTAAATATTTCATATATTCACTGTGTCAATAAGGAATGTCTGGGAGGATTTGTGTCTTTGCTAACAAAGATAAATATTTCACCACAGTTCAGAGAAAGCAATACAATATGAATAATTGATTGATTTTTTTAAAACAATTGATGTGATGCCCAAATTTATGCAGTTCTGTTTACCTTAGGTCAAATATGCTGGGAATGCACTTTTTGTAACAAAGGTATCTAAGCTGCAGAACAAACAGTGGATGAGAAAGTGGTCATTAAAATCAAGATCTGAAGGATATTATTTCTTTTAAAAGAAATGCAGCATCCATTCCATCATTTTTTTTCTCCCACACACCTGGCACCATTCACAAAAGAGATGTTATTTCAAAATTTCAGTAGATCAGTTTTTTAATTAAAACCTACAGTATGAATAGGTAGAGCAAGGGGTAAACAAAACTACCAACAGTTAAATCCTATCCCCAATTCAGTCAATGGCAAGACTCATTCACTTCAAAAGGAACAGGAGCTGGCCCCAGCTGAGCATCGAAATGGAATGCAAACAACAGATGGATGTCTGCTGCTGTTAAAAGGCATTAGGCATTTAAATTATGTAGGTTAAAGTTCTACCCTTGCCCATGAGTATGGCAGGGCCAAAATGCCATGGAATCCCTGCTGCTCACCAGTGGGGGACGGGCTGCAGAAAGACACTGCAGCTCTCTGCATGCCATGCAGCCGTGATCTAAGACAGCCCATTATGCTGGAGAACAAAGGGGTGTGAAATGAGATGGGGTGGGCTGGGGCTTCTATAATGTGGGCAGATCCACTGGTCCATAGCAGCTCTGCAATCTACTATGGGACGTTGGGACTCAGGTTATCCCTGCATGCACACGGCAGAGGACACACACATCTTGTTTACTCAGGCCACAAGTACTCCTTTTCTACTTCCAGAGTGTTCATCCATGCTGGAAAAGCAAACATGCACAGTACTTGTAAACTAGAGTGTGTCAGAGGAATTGCATCTTTTCATGAACATATGGATCTGTCATATTCCACAAAAGCCTATTTAATGAACCTAAAAATAGCTGAATAAAGAGAATACTGAAAAAGAAAAGGCAATATCCATCTCAACTGGAGTTCAGGAGGAGAAATAAAAAGGAGAAATAGACTAAACCTTGCTCTCATTTTATTGTCATGGCATAAATCCTAATTCTTGTACCTTGCTAGCGTTATATGCGCCTTATTCATTATAACAGTGCTCACACATGTATACTTTCCCTCCTACAATTGCATGTAAATCCAGCCATCTACTCAGACACGGAGTATTACAGTATCACCTGTCCTTTAGGAAGCAATGCTATTTTTGCAGGAATTCTATAACATTCACTGTAAAGACAGGAAAGGTGGAGTTTTACAACTCCAGGAGTGGGGTAAAAAAAACCACCCACAAAACAAGAATATTCAAGACATTCCAAATCTTGCCTAGATGCTTGAGGTAAGGATATTCAAATGTATACACCTGGCATGGGTAAGGGTATGAATTCTTTACTCCAGAATTCTGTGTGAATTCTTCAGCATTCTTCTGGTATTAAGACTGCAAAAAGGACATTAGGCTCCCAGTTCCACCCATGTAAAGCAAGAGTTTCTTCACTGAGATAGACAATTACAACAGATTTATGCTGTGTAACAGAGTGCAGAGTTTAGCCCCAGGTGTATTATAACGTCTGATTTGAACTCTTTTTTTTAATTTTTACCAATTAACACATTCTCATCCTAAGACTCCAGCTAGAGTATAATTTGTTTCTTTGTCTGAAGTGAATGGTCCAAACTGAATTTTTGTTACTAGACAGTGAAAATTTAGAATGTTGCACACAAACACACACACACACACACACACACAAAAGTTGTTTTTGTTTGGGGTATCTCTGAGATATGACTTGGGGGTTTCACAAATCCACATCTCATTCTCTTGTTCTTTCTTAAGAACTGGCACTTTGGAACTAGTAGCTCTAAAAACAAGAGAAAGTGAAGCAAAGCATTATGGGAAACTGACCATTTCTATGCCAGCATCTCTGCCTAAGGAATGTTGCATTGTCAATTTGGCACTTATAAATGAAACCTTTAGAAGCATGTAAGTAGTTACTCCAGCCCTTTTCTTTGTGAGGATATACCCCAAACTGCAAAATGAACATCAGTCCTGGAAGTTTGTCATGTGATTTTTTTTCCCTTATCTCTGTGGCTAGATTCCACCTGGGCAACTGGTATACTCAGGAAGGGCACAGTTGCTTGGATGTTAATAAAAATGGTGCTCTCCCAGTCTCCATGCTCACATGCCTGAAACCACAGAAACCCAAGCCTTCTCCCAGCAGCATCCACAGCCGTGTCTGAGTGGGGTCTGCTCAGTGGCAACATAGAAAGGTAAAACAGAGAACCTGAAGCCCCTCTCACACAAGAGGATGATGAGAGAGAGCAGACACAGTCCTCACACACACCCTGCAGGAGTAGGGACGGGGCACAACAGAATCTTCAATCTCCATCTTTGCGCAGTGGGTCAGGGAAGCATCTCATCCATCAAGCATACTGCAAGGGGAATAGATATCCCCATCTTCCCCTTCTTCCACCACGGCAAGGTGTTTTAAAGAGTTGAGGCTAAAGAACCAAGATGGAAAAATCAGATCCATGATTTCCAGGGTCTTCATGACAGCCTTAATTTCCTGCCATTCATTCGTAAGTGAGGAGGGAGGGAAATAGAAGATACTGCTAGCATGGACAGACAGCTAGGCTTCAATTTCACATACGCATGGGAGCCAGGCCTTGGAGCTCTTGTGGGGGGAAGTAAAGAAGGAAATTTGGGAGCAGAAGTGGCTAAACTAAGGCAAAGGAGGCTGAAAGGCTTGCAGTTAGGTAAACTGGGAGAACAAGAAAGGCAGTGGCACCAAACCTTTTCATACACAGGCAAAGGGAATGGCAGAGAGAAGGTGCTATGCTCACCTCTCATTCAGGCCCCAACACGTAACTATTTCAATAAGAGAGCATGAGTAAGGCTTAGAGTTTTCAAGCTAAGCACCAGCTTCCCGTTCAATCCCCAGAACATATAAAATTCAAGTGCCAGAATACCATTCAACAAAAACTGGCATGTATAATTAAAACAAAATACGATCATATTTCTGCCCTTTACTTTTAGTGGAGATACATTGTGAAAATGAACGCTAGCTGGCACGGCTCATGCCAACTACTTGTTTATTTGGAGAACCTGCCAAGTCATCGATTACATCTTTATACAAAATATAGTCAACACCTGCATAATCTAGCAGCTCGGAGATACAAGTGTGAGTAAAACTGTGAAGTAATGGACAGAAGTGTGAAAATGTAGACCATGCTAATTGCTCAGCGTTGCTTGGCAACACTATGGTGTGCAAATGCTGTCCACTTGGCAAAAAGAGTGTCTTGTGTGCAGAGATAAATTCAGGTTGGATAGAGAAGATGGAACGATTGGAGATATCTGTACCTGTAATGCAAATGCACCAAAGAACCTACTGAATGGATATTAAGTGAAGTGGCTATGCTAGTAAACCTTCATAGAATCATAGAATCATAGAATATAAGGGTTGGAAGGGACCCCAGAAGGTCATCTAGTCCAACCCCCTGCTCAAAGCAGGACCAATTCCCAGTTAAATCATCCCAGCCAGGGCTTTGTCAAGCCTGACCTTAAAAACCTCCAAGGAAGGAGATTCTACCACCTCCCTAGGTAACGCATTCCAGTGTTCCCTTCTACAATTCTCCCCATGGAAATATGGCTGTAGTAGTTTCCACACACTGTACAACCAGTGAAAAGATTCAATATGTTCAAGATAAAGAAGAGATCTCAAACCTTTCCAAGCATCACAGCTGTGATATCTAAACAGCAACATAGGGAAAGATATGCATAACAGAGGTAAGTATAATGTTCTTAAAAATATGACAGGGTGAACATTTTTCTTCTTGAACCATACATAAGGGAAATCGGAACAAGAGACTTGGACAGTGGCCAACATGGCTGTAAAAGTGACTTATGAAATATCATGTGTGGGGTGGGAGAAACGAGAAAGCATTCAGAAGTGGCAAAAAGGCTTAGGCCAAGTCAACGCTACAAACTTACACGGGTATAACTACGTCGCTCTGAGAAAGGCAGTTATACTGCCCTAACCCGCCAGTGGTGACAGCACCATGTGGATGGGAGGGCTTCTCTCATTGACATAGCTACTGCCTCTCACAGAGGTGGATTAACTATGCCAGCAGAAGCTCGCCTGTCCATGTAGTAGCGTCTTCGCGGCAGCATTTTCAGTGTAGAATTTCCCTTACGCTTTCAATGATTCAACTATTGACAGGCCCACTGAAAACAAACAAGCATGCAACCCTCTGTTCAATAACTGACAGCAGTACAAAAACTGAAGGAAACTCTGGGATGATTAAAAGAGCAATTAAGCACAATTATGGCACTGTACTTGATAGCGAATGGGAGCAACTCTTGAGCATCAAGCACATGTCTGGTCACCATAATTGTGAGAGGATCCTCAAACATTCTGGATCTCTAGGCAATAAATTACCTGTTTCGATCTTCCTTTCCTGAGAAAGTAGGGGCTCTCAGTTCTCGACACACATTGATACCGACAAATCGGGATCTTCATTTAAGTCTTTCTTTTAGAATTGACCCTATATTTTTTCAGGATCAGAAATGATTTTTAAATTGAGATCAATTGGCCATTGTGGTCATAGGGGACTTAGCAGATTTTGATACTATTAATCATGGATTATTGCTTCAATGACTAAGGGTAGTTGATGGTGTGTCTGAAACTGCTCTCCACTGGTTCAAGCCATATAGAAGACAAGTGTCAATTGGTCATGGTGTATCACTGAGACATTTGAAATGCTAGGTCTGTCCCATAAGGCAAGGTTACCAGGAATAGTATCTTCAGTATGCTGATACACAATAATGTATTACTGTACGCAGCTGGCTTCATCTGTGCCCTGGATGGTTGTTCGGATATTGTTACCTAATGTATAAAAGCCAGCTATTCTCAACTGAGGGAAGCCTGAAGCCTCGCTAGTGAGTAAGCAGTCTCCTTTATGTCTCATTTACAGAGGGAGAACGAGTGAGAGTGGTGTGCCATTTTAGGAACCTTGACAATGTTTCTGACCTTGGTCATGGCATAGAAAGCTAGCCTGTCACTTGTGGTATGACAATGTTTCTTTCAGCGGCATAGTTAGAACAGGTTGTGCCGTATTTATCCCTCCACAAGCTCACAACAGCAAACACATCCCCTTGTGGCCCTCACGGTTGCCTATTGTAACTCTGTCTCCATATAGAGTTTCCCACAGGGTTCTTCTGCCTCTCGCAGCAAGTGCAGAAGGCAGCAGCATGTCTGCTCTCAGGCTGGAGCAGCACTGGTCCCATTACAACCAGCCTGCATTGTTCACAGCTCTCAGAACACAACAGTTTTAAACCCTCAGAGGAAAGGCACAAGATACGTGTTCACCATCTGTAGGTAGAATTACACCTGCCATCTTCGTAGGTCAAAATCCCACAAGAAATAAGGATGGACATGGGTACATTTCAGACTTCCTCTTCGTGTCAGAGTGCAGGTTCTCACTATATACCTTTAAAGGGTGTCTCATTCATTGGCAGGTGATGGACAGCCCCTTTCCTGTGGAACTTGCTTACCCTGATGTCCACCTAGCCCATCCCTCCCCCCTTCTTGTACTTCACTTTTCAGAAGATGTGTACGTTTTTTAAACCTTACTGACTGTCTCCCTCACTCCATACCCCCACACACTTCATAGTGCCATCATTTTAAATATTTGTGTTGACTATTGCTGGGTTCGTTATACTTTCAGTGGAATTGTGTTTTAAGTTTGCTTGAGTAGCTCCCCGCACCCAGCACCTCAGCAGTGGGGAGGCGGAAGGATGAAGTAGTTAGAATATGGATGTAAATATTGTCTTATACAAAACTCCTGCTGGCATCAGTGTAATTAACACCTGCTTGCAGCAGGGCTCAATTTAGCCCAACATTTCTGCAGTTATGGTTAACACATCCCTGGTAGACAGCACTGAGCACAGTCAACATTTAATAATTGCCCCTCACTTCTTCTCAAGTCATGACGACACTCTGAAAGATCTGAATTAGAAACCACAAGCCAAAAATAAATACAAATCTGACTTTTACATACACATCTCTAAGGCTTGTTACCATGCTGCTAAATTTAAAAAAGAAGCTTAAAACCATGAAACATGGTAGAATTCCTGCAACAGGCTTAAAGTTTTTGAAAAGTTCTTGTGGACTGCCCCCATGCTGGTATCTCGGTCAATAGATTTGCTTCACGTATACCATATGACCAAAAGGAAACTAGAATTCAGACAAGCTAGAGAGAGAGAGAGAGAGACACACAGACAGACAGACATACACTTTGAACTCCTTTGTTTTAAAATGTGTGCTACAAATGAATAAAGTACTAGTAAAGAGGGATCTGAACCAAAACCTCAGCTCCTCTCACCTCCAAACGTTTAAGTTTAGACCTACATCCGAACTTTGCACAGAAGACGTCTCTCAGTACTAGATGTATTGCTTCAGTCCCTTGCACTCCTACTTTCAATTCTCACTCAAAATAATTGAAGCAGACCCAGCGTATTGGGCCCAGTTCTCATCTTACACTGGTGTAACTCTGCTCACAATGGTGTTACTCTTGCTCAACACAGGGTAAACCAGATTAAAATCAATCCTCTTCTATTTCAACATTGAGGAGACCAATTTAAATGCCTTCAAACCTAAAGACGCACTAGCAACGCTCACAAGGGTCAATACACATTTTTTTGCAGCTGGCCACAGGAAATTAGATGTACATCACCGAGAGGAAAAACAAATCAAATCTAGTGCTTATGTCAATGTATGTTTTTGTGTTCACATGCACATGGAACAGATGTTTTCATGTGGAATGTACACCTGTTGAAATTGTTTAGATAGGAGATCAGTGAATGGGCATAGCTTGAAAATTGATTATCCTGAGGCTGGTTGCTGGGGGGAAGTGCTGGTGAAATGGGGAAGTCCATTAGGTATTTGTCTCTCTTGAGAACAGAATTGAGTGGGAGAAATAAGTAGAATCAGTAGAGATAATGTTAATGATGTACTTACTTTTAAACTAAAAATCTTAATTTATGTGGCCACTAGGAAATAGAGAACAGAGCATTACTATTTGGACAAAGTGTTTTGTTTTTAAATGGGTCAAATATGTTGAAATACTGTTTACAAAATATTAGCACCTAATACAGACATTTAACAAAAAAGATGTTAGTTGATCATAATCCTTGGCTTCCATTAACTGGCCATTTTAAAAAGGCCTCTAAGTTCAAGCACAACCAGCCAACATATCTTGAAAGGTCTTAAACTAGGTTCTAACACATTTTAAAAACATCATTTAAATTGTGGTAAGACATCTTCTTCATCTCGCCAGACTTGGCGCTTCCCTCTCTGGCGACGGCAGACCTGGGGTAATCAGCCCCACTCACAGCAGGGTTTGCCTTCTCCCTTCTGTGCTCCCTTGGTTGTACTTTCAGGGTAGGCCTGAAGGTTGGCCTAAGGGGTGATCCTCCCCCAAACAAAAAAGGAAACCTCCTCAAAACCAAAAAAAAAAAAAACTTGGGGGGTACCTTTCGCTGCCTCCTCGCTGCTGCAAGGTGTCACCCAGTTGGTTGCCCTGGGGCATCCGTCCTTCCCCCAGCAGGCATTCAGGTTTGGCTGTTTCCCCTACGGGAAGGAGCATAAACTTCTCCAGGGTGGGAGGCTATTTTCTTGCTGCCACTAGCCTGGCTGCAGCTTGTCTCTTTCTTCCCCCTCTCTCTCACCAGAGGCGGGTTATTGTTTTTTGTTTTTTTTTTAGGCCGGAGGCAGCCCTTAATTAGAATCAGGTGTCCCTCACTCACCTGAGGTAACCCCTACTCAGCTAGTAGGGAAGAGGGCCTTTAACATTCTGGGGCTAATGCATCTGCCTTCCAGCACCCTCTTGCAGCGGTCCAGCCTGACTTTGTCACAAAACATATTGGTTGCCATCTTCAAAAAACCCCACCTTCCCCCACCAAGACTACACAGGACTGTACTGGGCCATATTAATCCTATGTATTTACGCCAGAGAGAGGAATATTGCTCAATATCTTTAGCACTTGATATTTGACAAGTATTTTTATAAAAAGTTTAAAAAGTCATTACACCATCCTTTTCATACACTTTAGCACTATCAGCCCAATTTTCTAGATTGAAAAAAGTAAGTAAGTTAAGTGATTTGACTCTGCCCACATACCTATTTGTGGGTGTGCTGGGATTGGCACTCAGAAATCCCTTGTTCCTTGCCCCACACCAGGCTACACTGCCTCTAAAGTTGAACTCTTAACATATATTAAGGCAAAATTTCAATGAAAGGGTTTTTTTGCCAGAAATTTTCCACCATTTTTGAACAGCTTTTTGCTTAAGAAATTGCACATGCAATATTTGACTCAGATAAGCTGAAGTATTCAGCTAATGGGTTTGAAAGGCTTCACATTTTAAATGAATGATCATGCCTAAGCCTGCTTGTGGTGGTAGCAAAAATTTCCAAGCAAGCAGTAAAGATTATGCACCTTTTAACTTTTTAAATGCAGTACGGTGGAGCTAGGTCCATGCTGAATACCAAAATCACTACAGAATTTAAACCACCAATAGGAAACATCACCTGCACCTTATACTGGACAGGTAATAAAACTGCTATTGGACAGCAGTAAAAAGGTGCGGTAAATACAGTAGCGCTTAAGTAGATGTAACTTGTGTCGCTCAGGGGTGTGAAAATGACACACACACTCCCGAATGACGTAAGTTACATCAATTTAAAGTGCTGCCCACACCATACTATGATGGCAGAAGACATTATCCCGCTGATGTAGCTTCCCCCTCTCTCAGTGGTGGAGTAATTATGCTAACGGAAGAGCATTCTCCTGTCAGTGTAGCGTGTCTTCACCAGACACACTACAGCGGTGCAGCTCTGCCGATGCAGCTCAGTAGTGTAGACGTGCCCTAAGACATGAAAAAACAGTTGAACATATAGGACCCAATTCTACACTCAGTTACCCTAGTGTGAATCTGTAGTAACGTCACTGAAACTGTGTTATTACTTTAAAACGTATGCTGTTTTAACAGAGAGCGGAATTTTGCCCATAATCATTCTATAAAAGGGTGTAATAATAAAGTTTGAGAATATGGCATGAATCTATTTCCATCTTAAAAAACGCTTTGTTCCAAAACAGCCTTTGAATGGACAAACAACTCTTTTTTGCAGATACAGACTCTGAGTGTCACAGTTATGTGCCAACTTGTTACATATATCCCAAAAGGAGCTTCAGAAATATTATAATAATGCCAGAAGGGGAACTGAGAGAAAATTACAATTGTTTTCATGATACTGTCAAATAGGAGCAAGAAGAGAAATGTGAACTGTCTATTGGGGCCCTGAAGAACTATTATACAGTATTTGTTTAAAAAAAAAAAAAGTCCTTATACATTGAAAGAATTGGTCTGTTCTCTAAGGGTGTAATGAATCCGCTTGCTTCTGTTTTTGTTTGTTCCAGTGCCTTTTGTGAGAATCCCTGGTCATGTACCACAGCCTTTTTCTTGCTGTCCAAGCTGTTCACTGAAGCAGACAATTGGTGAAAGTGAAATGCGATTTATTAGATCTGGGGATAATTTTTCTGACAAATACTTTATTCGTTGAAAAATGTAGTTTGGGGTCAACAAGAACTATTTAAAAATTTGGGCTGAATTCAGCAAATTACTTCAACCAAAAAAACCCCCAATTGTTTAAAAAGTCAGATGAAATATTTGAACCGCGAAATGAAAATTTAAAAACAAACTTTAGCTAGGTTAAAACAACGGGTAACACTTCAAAAAAAATTCCATTGGGGAGGCAGAGAAAAACCAACATAAAACCCATAACTTTCTTTTTTTGTTTCAGAGAAGACGGACTCAAAATTTCTGTTTTGGGTTGATCAGAAATGAAATGTTTTGGAGACTGTTTGCTTCAGCCACCAAACTGGTTAAACCTAAATCAATTATTTGCTCAGCTCTACCATTTACATCTTCATAATCTTTCCACTTTGAGATGGGGTATTGTAAAACTAGGAATGTTCACGGTATACATTCGTTAGGTTTTCTTGCAAGTTTCTTATTAATTCCTGACATTGTCCTCCTCTCCCTCACCCAGCCCCACACAAGGATACTATTCATAGGTTTTGATTACAACCTCAGAACAAAAAGGAGGACTTGTGGCACCTTAGAGACTAACCAATTTATTTGAGCATGAGCTTTCATGAGCTACAGCTGTAGCTCATGAAAGCTTATGCTCAAATAAATTGGTTAGTCTCTAAGGTGCCACAAGTCCTCCTTTTCTTTTTGCGAATACAGACTAACACGGCTGTTCCTCTGAAACCTCAGAATGGAACTTGAATCAGACTGTAGTATCATTTGCACAAATGCAAATCAGGAGTAACTTCAAAGAAGTGAATAGAGTAACAAGTGAAAACTGGCGTCAATGAAAAGAACATCAGGCCCTCATGCCTTTCATCCATTTTTATGGTTTGAAAAGTGAGTAGAGGATCTGATCCTGATCTCACTTACACATTGGTTTAGGTCTGCTGGCTTCAACAGTTATTTCAGATGTATACTGATGTAAATTCAGAATAATGACTAACATTTAAAGACATAGGATAACATTTTCAAAAGTGCTTAAGTCAATGGGCCCTCAGAGCCTAAGTTACATAAATGAAACTTTCAAACCCACCTATGATCAATAATAAGGAACTTCAGTCTCTAGTTGTGGCAGACTGCCAGCTTAAACATTCCATAGCTTTTCCCTTGGGAATGAGCTCAACTGACGTGGTGAAATTTCTGAAGTAGGGCCACACCATAGTGATAAAGGAGACCTAGTACTCCCACAAGGAGCAGAGCATCCCTTGCTCCAAAATCCTGTATGCAGTATTCTGCAGCACCCTACTATTGTAGGGGCAAGATTTCCACAATTTCAGGAACGATTTTATGTTGTATTTAAATAGCAGGGGGTCTAGCTTTAAGCACCCACCCAACCCCAAAGGCTCTCACAGGTTGCATAACAAAAATTGAGGACAATGGTCTCAAAAGTGTGGGGTTTAGGACTAAAAAAGACAGATCTCTGCAGTTAGCCACTTTTGCAGAATATCAGACCTGCCAGGATTTGCATGGCTTAGAAGTCTGCAAATACGTTATGCTGCCTTCAGAAGTTTGGAATGAATTATTGTTGTCTTAGAGATATTTTGAATTTAGATGCACACTGCAGTGGTGGCCAGGGTTCCATATCCCACGTTACACACAGAAGTGGACAAACTGTCTCTGGAAATCTAAAGAACAACCCTGAAAACAGCTGCAAGGTGCAGCCTTGCATGGGAATAGGAACAGAAGCAGGAGGCTGGAATAAGTTTTCTTCACTGAGAAGGAAGCCTGATAAAGCAACTTTCTTCGAAGGGCATCCATGACTAGCTCTCATGTAGGTTCAAATGGTCTTAGGTCTTTTACTGGTGAAGTTAGAAAATAAATATCTTGATTCCATCCTCAGTTAGACAAAGTTTTATGTCTCCCCTTTAGTTCTATGCAAAGACTCAGGTTGCTGAGTGAAGCACTCAAAAGTTATTAAACATTCATATTGCGGTAGCATATAGAGGCCACTCAGGTCATGGCCCCATTGTGCTAGGGGTTGTACAACCATACATACTAGAGTGACATATGGCTAGATCCAAAGCCCACTGAAGTCAATGGGAGTCTTTCCAATGGTCTTTGGATAAGGCTTTTAAAGAGGGTGGCGATAGAGAGCAACAAGCCAGGAAGGTGATTTTAGCAGGAGCATTATCAAAGGAATAGACAAGGGTGTGGCTGCATCAAGGCCTGATAGTAGAGATCACAGTAATCAGGGCGTAATCCAGGCGTGAACAGAGTTTGGCAGTGTGGGCAGAAAGAACAACAGAACTTGGAGTTGCTGTGCCAGAGGAAGCGGCAAGATTCTGACATGGCCTGTACATATAGGTCAAAAGAGACGATCAAATAAGAGAGTCAACCAAGATTGCAGGTCAGGGAATGTCACAATTCAGATTGCCTTCACATCATTATTTTTGCCCTCTTATGCACGTACATGATGATACAATCTTAATTACATTACATAATATTTTTCACTGCAGATGCCTGCCTTCTTTAGTTCATAGATTGTACTTTTGCCTTGTGTAACGCCGACAGACCCCAGTCGCCAATGGGCAGGATCAAACTGGAGATCTCTGGAGCTTAGTGCATGAGCCTCTACCACATGAGCTAAAAGCCAACTGGCTGTTAGTTAAGGCTGTAGAGCAGACTCATCTTCTCTCTCTCTTTAAGTGGTCTCAGTGCCACGAGATGGGACACACCACCACACATAGAAGGATCCATGCCTCATTCACTTTGTAATATCATAAGTTTATCCCATAGTAATAGCAGAATAGAATTTTGCAGGAATCTTGTATCCCTGCTTTATTTACTGCACACCATTCATTGTTTGCACTGAATGAATGCTTGTCTGTGTTCTCTAGGTACTACTGTCATACTAACAGTAAATATGAAACATCCACTTGTTACCAGCTTCTTATAAGGAATATAATACATTAAAAATCTCCACATTTTCTATTCTGCATGATCCTGCATACACAAACATCCAGGTGTAAACCCGTTGATTTAAGTAGGATCACACACCCCAGTAAGCAGCGTGCTTGGTAATGAACATTTGGAGTATCCGGCCCTAAAATACCAAAATGCAGAACCATTGGGATGTAAGCACTTTTCCTGATCATCAGATTTTATTTAACATGTTAGGCAAGATCAGTAGCCATACTGTTTTTATAAGCTCTCCAAGACTACTCAGTTAAAATGCTGATCCCTCAGAAGCCTAAGTCTGCTATAAAATGTGAAGCTAGTACATCATCCCATGCTACAGCAGTTTCATATACTGTCATATAACAAAATGCATACCTTATCTAGACAGTACATGTATAGTACTTAGTAATTTTTCTCTAGCTATTGATTATCTAATGATCCTTTAAACAAGGTACTCATGCTATGCTTGACTGATGTGCAGATTGCATTTTCTAAATCAATTTCTAAACCACTTAAGTGTCACTCTGGATATTGAAGAGCAAAAATGTAACACCTCTTAAATTCTTGTCATCCTGCCCCCTTCTTGGTAGGCAAACTAGGCCTGACTCGCCACTTGCTTACCCTAGTTTTAAACAAGCATAATGTCATTGGAATCAATGGAGTTACAGGGATGTAAAGCTAGAACTCCACAGGGGTGAATCAGGCCCGGCAGTTCTACATCCATTTAGTCCATTACACAAATTGATCTTACATTAACGTAAGAGCAAAGTTATAGGATACCTGAGATGCTCTGATTAATTCCCCCCCCCTTAACTATTACACTTGCTTTTTACATTCATAGATTAAAACATGAAGCGGAAAGGGGTTAATTTTTTTTAAAGGAGTCTAAATACTACTTTAGGTGCTAAGTAGGATCTCTCCTCTTACCCTTTCAAAGAGAGGTTCTTTGGAACAATTGTTTGGACCTTGAAATGGGACAAGAAACATGCCACTCACGTTCCCCGCATTTTTTCTTAGCTCTATTGCATTTCACAATGCTTTGCTATTCTACTGTCCCAGAACCCAGCATGGTGCCCCCTAACTCCCCCTCTCTTTTTAAAAATCAGTGATCTGCTCTCTCCTCTGCATACACAGGAGAAACATTCAGACTAAGAGCAGAACAGGCGGCTTGGGAGCAGCACTAAAGGAAGAGACACACAGAAACAGAAGTCGGATGACAGCAAGGATCAGAGGAAGAAGACAGACAGATTGCACCATTCCTGTACTGTGACACAGCATCCTTCTTCACACTTCCATGGCCTCCTTGATTTTAATTGTATGTATGAAATGAGAACAACATTTCAGTTATCTGAAATCCAATTAATCAAAACTCTTGATTATCTGATGGCTGGAGATGATCAGAGTTTCAGCTGAAAGCGGTCTTTGCAAGATTAAAGCTGCACAACAGCGTGTGTTAGCTCTGCTTCCAAGCTGGGCACAACAAGAGTTCAAGTGCTTCAGGGTCTCCCAAACAAGGCAGGAGAAAAGCTACAAAGAAGGCCAGACCCGCAGAAGCCAGAAGGGTCTCTCTGACCATTGCAGGTTTCAAGTCAAAAGCAGCTGTCATGATTACACTTTGGTTGTCCTAAGAGACTACCAGAGAATTCGGTTGTAGTACCTCTGCATCATAAA
This sequence comes from Caretta caretta, assembly GCF_965140235.1. Taxonomy (NCBI): domain Eukaryota; kingdom Metazoa; phylum Chordata; order Testudines; family Cheloniidae; genus Caretta; species Caretta caretta. The sequence continues at coordinate 159,231,150 of NC_134207.1, forward strand.
GCCTGAGGTTTAGGGTGTATATACACGAATTCTAGGCTAACGTGCACTGAATACTGAAATGGCTACGGATTTTGAAGGAAGTGAAACTGAAGTATATATTTGAGTGTGCACTGAAGTGTACACTGACTTGTGAGTATCTGATTATATTCTTCAACATAAAGGTCATTTGGATTAGAGCATTTTGTAAGAGTTAGTGGGATCTACAAGATTTCAGCACGAGAGCATGGGTTATTAGTTGTGTTTCAAAAGTGCACTCACAGCACAGCTTATAAATCAGAAGGGTTATAAGGTGAACCTGCATAAAATATCGAAACATTTTTCTTTATTTTGTTTTGCCATTTGGAGATACACAGTCAAAACTAGTACTAATCACAATACTCATATACAATAAACAGAATGACTCTGGATCTCAGCTAATTTTAATAATCTGCTCTGCAGCTTTCTTCTGATATTCTTAAGTGATTTTTTAAAGTGTTTTATAACTGAGAAGTAGATTAATATGTAAAAGCAATGTAACAAGATTTTTTTTTAGAAGGAATAAGGTCTGACGCAGAGTCACTCCACAAATGATTTAACTGAGCTTAATCTAGAGATCCCAATTGTTTTAACCTCATTCCTCTCCTTAAACACTCAGCTTGTCTTCAGAGGGTGAGCATACAATGATCACAAAGAATCTAGAGATGAAAAAGTCCTCTTAGGTATTTAAACCCTTTCTCCCTGTCAATGGAGAACTGTTCCCTATACTTTACCTAGTACATTTTTGAATACAGCAAGCTATGCTGTTTCCATCAGCTGGGGAGTTAGTTCAATTGCCCAATACATCTCACTGTCAGAAAATTCTTCCTGATGTTCTGTTCTTCATTTCAGCCCTGACTGAGTTATATTATCTTGTGCTACCCTAAATAACTACTCTCCCCTCCATGGAGTCTACACCCCTCCAAAAATCTGTGATACCTTCATCCTGAGTTGAAATATCACAACATAAAAATTTAATTTATATTAAATTAACACACACACACACACACACATACCCCAGAAGAAAAATACTAAGCCTTCATATGAAAGTGCATACTGTGTATGGAAACATTTTCATGAGCACATTCTTAAGGGAACAAAGTATAGAATCTCAAATACATACTTTGGAAATCTGACTGACCATGACCCGTGGGAATGAAGTTACGTATGCCTACCAGGGACTGTCCTCTATTATAGTTTCAAGACCAAATTCAAACCTGGTAAGCAGATAGAGCTCCACTGAAAGCCATCAGTGGAGTGGCATTCCCTTCAATCACATCTCAGTTCAGCCCCAACTGTTTGATTCTACATTTAGTTGGAAAAGCACATGATCTGATGCAGTACTGTGGACTTTAAAGCAGCAGAATACACACTGCATGCTGCTTTTTATGTTTTAGCAGATCATTACATACAAAGATGCAGCAGAGGAGGGCTTCCATACACTTTCTCTCAAAAAAAAAATGCAATAAGTGTTTAACCCATGCCTCTGCCAGTTTTCTACTGTATTTCTGTTCCCTGTACATATTTTCTGCTATGGGTCTCTCTATTCATGAGAAATTACACACACACACACCAACCACAATGAGGTGGTGATAGCCGTATGCTATATTCCAGAGCCATGTGATACACTGCATTTACCATGAATCTTGGCCCTCATCATCTACCTCTGGCCACTAACCATTCCCCTCAACATTTCAGACTCCTGAGCAGCTTCAAGCATATGCTATTTAAACAAACAGTCCACAAAAATGTTTTCTTCTTTCCCCTACAACATGGAACGTCTGTCCCCAAATTTTACGACAAAATCCCAGGATGGGCAATATTCAATCTGGACCAGTGATTAGAGCTGGGTGAAATTTTTCAACAAAAACACTTCACCCTCTTAAAAAAAACAACAAAAAACAAAACAAAACAAAACGCCCCACAGATTTCCTAATGCCAACATGCTTTGCAAATTTATGTTGCGTTTGCCAAATGGTTTGTTTTGAAAAAAAGATTCCAAAAAACCAAAATGTTTCCATTTTTTAAATTTCAGATGACCAATTCCAAATTTTCTTTACATCTATATATTATACATAAATAAATAAAATATATACACACACACACACACTCAAAATCAAAACATTTCATTTGACCTGAAACAATTTTTTCCTGACTTCTTGATTTTTAGGAAAAATAATTAGTTTTGGTCTGACCTGAAACAAAGGATTTTTCCTTCACCTTCACAAAATAAACTGGGAAATGAATTAAGTCAGCTCTACTAGTGATACATTTAAAGACCAATATCTTACGTGTCAACAGGGCTATGAAACCAGAATTCCCAAATTCCAGTAGTACAAACTAGTTGCTCCTTCTAGCCCTGGTAAATCCCAAGATATTGGACCCTGAATTCATAACATTAGGATTCTTGGAAGAGTATTTTCAGAGCTTTCTAACACTTTGGGCAAGTCACTTAATCTCTCTCTCTCTCTCACACACACACACAGTTTCTGCATGTTGTTAGAGATGCTGTTTTGTTATTGCACTACTTAAAGCACTCCTTTTGTTGTCTTTTCTCAGCCTTTGCAGCACCCAGGACCACACATGAACAGCTTGTCAAGAGCCTGATGGCCGTGGCTACAAGCTACGTACAAGTACATAGATTAACAGAGTGGGATTTTAATGAGAGACAACTGCACAGAAAGACAAAATACATCTTCCCCTGCAGTCCTCAAAGTGCATCAATTGGCACTGCTTTGCTGAACCCACTTCCTGATGTCCAGCTATCTGACTATAGGCATCCTAAAATACTGATCTGAATACGTTAGACAGCTGCAGTGTTCTCCCATATTCAGATTCATAAGTGACAAGCATCAGGGCTGTCCTTACCCATACGCAAAGTACGAAGCTGCATAGGGCACTAGGAAATTTAGGGCACTGGGAAATTTGGGGTGCCCTGCGCAGCTGTGTGCTGTTCCAGTCCCTGCTCCGACTCTTCCCCAGGGTCCCAGAATAGCTAGGGACGGCCCTGACAAGCACCCACAAACATGAAGTACTTGCAAAGAGGACAGTACAAACAGCAGGCAACTCATGGGAGGACACAAAGAGGGCACCAACTAAAGGGAAGGACACATGATCTCCCCACATGACTTCTCCCTGCCCCCAGCCCAGGGCCTTCACACTCTGCAGCAGCAGCCGGCTCCCTGCCCAGGCTCAACTTCTGGGGAAGGAGCCAACTCTGAACATGCCGGAGGGGCTCCGGCTCGCTCAGCCACTGGCCCCAGAAGCACAGCCTAGGTGGGGGCAGCCAGGTGCTCTCCCAGTCAGCCACTGCGCTGCACCAGGCAGTGTCTTGGGCAGCACTGCTGGAAGAGGCTCTGGCCCTGCCTCTTCCTCTCCCCTGCTGGGGCACTTAGCCCTTCCTGCACCTCCCATGAATCACCCCACTGGATTGCTGTCACTCAGCAAACCTGTCTAGAAATACAATATACTTCCTTTGCAAGAAGAGGAGGGTTGTATCAGAGCATTATAAGTTAATCAACTAACTTCTCTTAGGCTTCAGTTTCAGGTTAAAAACTGGTCTACAAATAATTTAAACATTTTTGCCCCTACAGGCTGGTAGACTCTATCACCAGCATGGGGAGAAATAACCAGCCACACCCAGATCAGTTCATAGCCCTTTCCTCAAGACTCTGTTTATGGTCCAACACACACACAAAAAAGAAAAAATAATGTAGTAAGAACATTAAGTAACAGTCATGTTTCCAGCATAGACTGTGGGGAACCCAGCCTCCAGCAGTTTAGCGGTCAGGGACTCCACCCAGCCTAAGGGTACTCACCGGGCTTCTTACTCCCCTGCAGTCCTCTGCTCTGGTTACAGCAGGTTGTTTTCTCAGCTCTGTTCTACTCTGAGGCTCCATGGGGTCCTCATAGCCCCCAGGTGAGAATCATCGGACCTAATCAGCTGACCAGCTGGGTCAGATGATTCCCAGCAACTACCTGACCAGCTCCTCTCCACAACAGGGCTGGCGGCTCCTCTGGCTCTTAAAGGGGCAGACCACCTTGTTACAGCACCTTGAAATGTCTGAGCATCACTGAGCAAATACATCTTGAAGATTCTTGATTCATTCAACATTCACGCTGATAGTCTTTCAACATTTATTAGTGGGTCAGAAATTGAAGAATGTAATGCCACTGAAGCTAGTCATGAAAAAGTTTTCAGCTGTCTGTGAAAGCCTCCCTGGCAACAGCAGCAAATAAAATCCCACTGCCCTCTCTGATGTTTAATAGATTTAAGTAGCTGAAAAGAGTATCTTATCTGAGAGCCAATCAGTGGTTTCCAACTTGCAAGGAATGGAATTCTGCAGTTGCATCATGGAGAAAGCTAAATCCTTAAATGAGCTTTGGAGCGTTAGGTGCAGAATGAGCCTTCGAAAAGCTTCCTCCACTAGCTGCTGGCTCTGCTGAAAACCCTGGATTTGCACAGCCTACCCGAGACACGCAAGAAGTTTCATCTCATCAAACACTAGTCCTCCAGAAATACACTGAAAACAGGGAAAGCCCTTGCAGTGCAAGTTGTACAGCAACAGACCTAATGTCTTTTATCTCTATCTTCTTCGATAAACATTAACTAGCTAGCAGTTTCTGCTAAATAACATATCATCACAGTAGTACATAAGAACAGCCATATTGGGTCAGAACAATGGACCATCTAGCCCAGTGTCCTGTCTTCTGACAATGGCTAATGCCAGGTGCTTCAGAGGGAATAAACAGAACAGGTAATCATCAGGTGATTCATCCCCTATCACCCATTCCCAGCTTCTGGCAAACACAGGCTAGGGATGCTTCAGAGCATGGTTTTGCATCCCTGCCCATCCTGGCTAATAGCTATTGATGGACCTATCCTCCATAAGAAATACCAATGCTGACATTTGCGTAACTGAGAGCATGTCCATGCTCCCAATCTCTCTTCCGCCTTTTCTCAAGTCCCTTAGTCTGTCCCTCTCAATTTCCCATGACATCTCTCTCCTTTCTCTCCATAACATGCACCAGATGCACCTCAAAATATCTTTGCTCTCCCCTGACGCTCCTTAGTTTCTTGTGCCAGCTATTACCCTAGCACTAAACTGCAATTGCCCTGTTGCTGTGCAATGAGGAAGAAGCTATGTATTCCCTCTCTAGCACACTGCCACAGGGAGGGCAGGATCTGGCTCTCAGACCTTACTTATGCAACTCAAAATAAGGTTTAGATTCACTCCAGCAGTACCTGCCTTTATGAGCTATAGACTATTGCATTTCAGAGCAATAGGGTAATGAAAATAAATCACAACTGTAAAATACTGCATTCTGGAAAACAATGAGGTTTTGCAGAATTCTGATAGCTAATCACAGTACACTAGCTAGAAATCATACCCGGATGGCATTTACAAGGAGGGCTTTATTTCACCAGCAGAGTAAGCTTTCCCAGCTCCTGGCATGCTTCCACAGCAAGAGCAAGAAGCCAAGCTCTGGAACAGCTGCCATATGGAAAAAAGCAAAGGAATACTACTCACCACATTCTAGGTACCAGCACTATTTTCTGGGCAGCAGTCCTCAGACTTCAGGAGTGAGACTGACTGAGTCTACTAGAGCCTGCAAGGGGCTTTCCAGGAGGGTAATCAAGTGCTAGAGCTTAGCATGCAAAGTGTTGCCACCTGTCCTGCTATGACTGTAGGAGCCTCACTGAAACTTTACAGGAAAACCCAGGGTATCTACTTACACTGATGAAAGCTCAGTGCTTATCATTCAAGGAGCCAGTGAACCACACACAAAATAGAGACTGAACACAAAATGTGAATGAACTCCTCCTTGAGGGGTCTTTGTATAAACTAACAAGGGAACAAACATACTGAAAATAAAAATATGTAGAAAAAGGCTTGATAAGTAAGCACAGTGAAAATACATTGAAACTACAAGAAACCAGAACAACAGCCTTTACTGAACACACCAGACCAACACCCTCCACTGAACAGTTATTCCCGGGGCTAGCGCCTAACACAAATGAGAGCTCAGCAAAAAATGTTGAGTATTCAGTGGGGAGGGATGGAGAGATACTCAGTCTCAAGTGCACAAATATTGACTGTCAGCTAGACAGCAAGGCCTGCTCCTGCAGGTCAGGGTCTCCAGTGATAAGGTAGGAGATAGGATCAGTGGGATCAGCTCTTGCAGTTTCATTGTATCACAATGTTTTGGTGATGGTTTTCTTTATTTTCTCTCTCTCTCTCTTTTTTTTTTAAACAAGCCCCAGATTCTGGATTTATCTGATTACACGAGAATCTCAGTTTTGTAATTAAATTCCCCCCTCTGCATTTCTGGGTTCAGAAAAGCATGAACTTTAAAGACTCAAAAACCAGAAGGCAAAGGAAAAAAATCATAGAACATTTATTATCTTTAAGCATATAATGGTTTGGGGGGGGGGCTGTTTAATGATTTTTGAACCGTTGGGTTTGGCAAGACTGTAAGGTGCACAAACAGCACACAGCGGAAATCAAACAGAAAACATAATAGTTTTTTGCGTGGGTAGGAGCCAAGTCTAAGGAACCTGCAGTCAGGTGTTATTCAGATCACTTCTTCTGCCCCAATATGGGTCTCTCCTCTCTTTCTTGAGGGTCTTGTCTTTCGCCTGGGGTTTTCTCCATGCTCCTTGTCACCAATATAAAGCACGGGTTCTCAACAGTTTTCTTTCTGACCCCTCCCCCAACATTTTATAAAAACTCCACACAGCCCACCTGTGCCACAACAGATTGTCTGTATATAAAAGCCAGGGCCAGGGAAAGGGGATAGCAAGTAGGGCTGTTCACGCAGGAAATCTAGGAGGGCTGAGAAGCAAGCGGCGCCTTCATGCTCAGGCCCAGGGAGGCGGAGACGAGCTGAGCTGAGCTGAGCTGAGCTGAGCTGAGCTGGGGCCGGGGGGCATGAGGAGGGCCACCCATACTGCAGCAGGTAACCCAGAGAACGTGCAGGGGAACCGCTCCTCGCCCCAGTTCACCTCTGCCTCCCTGGGCCTGAGTGCGAAGCTGCCACCTGCTTCTCAGCCATCCCAGGCTTCCTGTGCGAACAGCTGATTTGCAGGAAGGGAGACAGAGAAGCAGAGCAGGGCAGCGTGTTCAGGGGAGGAGGCGGAGGCAGAGTGGGGAGGAGCTGGGGCCAGACGCGGGGTGGGGAGCTGCCGGTGGGGGCTCTGCACCCACCAAATTTTCCCCATGGGTGCTCCAGCCCTGGAGCACCCACGGAGTCAGCACCTAAGGCGCCACTTTTGATGTGATCAATGGGGGGAGCAGCTGGTCCCCTTGCTCCTCCCCTAGCTTTGCTACCCCATCCCTAGGAGCCAGAGGGACCTGCTGGATGCTTCCTGGGAGCTGTCCCAGGTAGGCATTGCCGGGACTCCTCACCTAGCCCCCTGGCAGATCCCTCTGGCTCTTAGGGGTGGGGTATGGTGGGCACCCACTACAGTGGCCCATGAGACCCTCCTGCCCAGTTCTGGGGGTGGACAGGGGAGGGGGGTGGATAGGGCAGGGGTCCCAGGGGGGCAGTGTCAAGGAACGCGGAGGTTGGATGGGGCAGGAGTCCCAGGGGGCGGGGGTGGGCCACGGCCCCCTCATGGGGTGAGGAGGGAACCAGTTATTAAGATTTTGGCAGCTCATCACTGAGTAGAGGCTCATGCACTAAGCTCCAGAGTCCCCAGGTTTGATCCTGCCCACTAGCGACCGGGGTCTGTCAGTGTTACACTAACACACCTTCTGAGCACCGGGGGTGCCTCTCCTTAGGAAGAGTCCTCAGCTTTTTGATAAGATCAGAAGAATTCTGGTGACTTTCCCAGTCCTCCATTGGCTACTTCCTGAAGGGTATGTGGGTGGAGGGGTGCTGGTGGTGTGTGTGCGTATGTATGGGGTGGGGGGGTGTTCTGCTTGCCCTGGCAAATTGGAGCCAAAAATCCCAGAGCCCTAATGATAGAACTTTGGAAGGCAGTTTCTGTCTCTGAGTCACTGTTACAAGGGGACAGTAAGTATCTCCCCTCACCATTGGTTTTGCATCAAAAGACTAATGGAGCTCACAAATGAACCCAAGTGGGTTACAGAAAGAGTAAGATGGGGGAATTTAAGTGACCTTACAGAATCCATCAAGACTGGATAGTCTAGAACCTGCAAAGACTGTAGTGATATCAAGGGAATTACATTGGGAAGGAGGAATGGGATATACAAGGAAAAAAATGAATAATGCACCGCTCACAATATGTTGAGCATTTTGTGGATCTAGATAATAGAGAGAGTTTTTACATAACCATGTCGTTTAAAGTGTCTTCAGAAGATAAAGGGAAGTAGAATTACTGCTGTTGCTAACTAAATTTTCCCCTCTACTTGTAACACCGCAGTTATTATTAGCTTCCCCTGCCCCCAACCTTCCACAATGATTTGAAACCTAGCTAATGTTTCTTCATTTTGTTCCTTGGAAGAAATAAAAGCTTTTCCTCTCCAACAGCTAAATACAGGTCACAGACAGCCTGACGCCAGAGCTCTTCTCCAGATCAATACGTTTGCTGCATGTATAAGTGAGCTGGGTGAATGTAGAATTCCCAGTGATAGCTGAGGGATGGCTGGAAGAATGCTGGGGAAAAGGAAAGGCAAAAAGCTAGAGAGCTATTTACATGGCTTTCGTGGTCAATTTGCTGACTTGGGAAATCTCAACATTCTAAAGGGGCGCCCTTTAAAACTAATTTGAGTCACAATTTAACTTTTGCGGAATTTGGAGAGATCTTTAATGAGGTGAGGGCATACTGACTGCAGACAGCGATTGTCCAGGCCAGTGCTCTGAGGGCTTTCTTCACCCATCTACCAATGCATCCTAACAGTGGAGTAGTTTCCATGACTTACTTGGATGCTGCTCAGAGTATGTTGGCCTTCTCCACAGCCCTTCCTCTGCTCCTATACATCTTCCCAGAAGCAATATTTTCTCAGCACTCCAAGTCTATAAAGATCTTTCTCCTTCCTCTCATAAACCCAGTCTGTCCTCAGTCCTTTCTAAATTTCCTTCAGACTTCCTCCCTCATTCCCCTTCCCCTCGCCACATTCATGGGAGGCATCTTCACTCTGTCATCTATCCCTCTCCATTCTTTCCTTTGCCACAAAATCACCTCGCTATCCCTAGTTTCCCTTCTCTTCCCTCAAATCTTTTATATTGCTCTGTTCTTCATACCCACAGATTTCATCAGCCTCTCTGCCCCTCTCATTTTCTAATGGCTGCTCCATTCCCAATTCTTCTCAGTCCTCTCAAATGTCCCTAAACTGATTCTTCTTCCTTCTGCAACCCAGCTAGTCCTTTTTCCTGCTTCTCCAGCTCCCTCTTTTCTTCTGGTCCCTAGTCTCTCCTCCCACTCCCAAATCCTGTTCCCTTACAACTCTCCTCAGCCTCTTTTCTTCCAAAGCTTACCTTCCCACCCCCAAAATCTTCTCTCTCCTTCCTTCAAAATCCCCCATCACAATTCAAGACTCCATTGCTCTCCTCTAAATCTAGCAATCTCTGCTCTTCTTCCCTACATAAATCTCCTGATTTCTTCTCTCCCTCCATTCACTTGTTTCCCACCTATTCTGCCAGAATTGTTTCTGTTCCTCCACCCTTAACAAGTGCTTCCAGTCTCTTCAACCACCCTTCCCCGCATACTGCCCAAAGCTGCTGTTCCAGAGGAGGGAGTGATCCTTAATACAATGGCCACCGACCATTTCAGTCCTATGACCCGCCTATCACAAATACATTATACAGACTCCCAAGTATAAATCAATGACACTGCTGTGCAAATGGCTACCTATTTGATTTTTAAAATGTGCAGCATAATTGTGCCCCATAATTTATGCTTTCATTTTTAACAAATAAATCTCTTTCACTTATGATTACAAGGATGCCTTTAAAAATTGAGCTGCGTGTACAATGCTCTCTGGTTGAAACAATATCTCTGACAGCATGTCTTCTCTTCATCTCAGTGAAATGTTAATTCTGAAGCATAATGGCAGCAATTTACATATACATATTGTTAATTATTTCACTGGTGATCAATCTAGCAGAAATATCAAACCAGTGTGTTCATCCATCATGGAGGATGTAATGCCATATAATAAGAGGAGGGCAGCTAATTGTCACTGGCTTCTGGGGAATGAGAAATTCAAGCTTTCTCCCCACTCTTAGCAACCTCAACTCCTATGCAAAAGAAAAGCAGAAAGAGAAAACTCATCCCTCCTGTAGTACCAAATTGCAGGAGGGCAAACCCCCTAAATAACCTCCACTGACTTCCTAGATACCAAAAGCCCCAGTAGCCCCTTACCTTGTTACCAAAACCTTCATACTCCTCCACTTCTACAACTTAATTATATGTTTTCACTACAAAAATCTGCAGCACACAGAAAAGCTGGGGGTAGCATACAATAAGTCAGTATTAATATCAAGCTAAAAAACAAGGGCTACTCTACTGATTGTACTATTTATGTCCATATTTCTTTCAAGAAACAACTCTGTTTTAACGTACCTCATTCTGTTATGGAAATTCCAGAATGATACATCAGAATGCTGCAGAAACTATGGGCCACAGATTCTAGGACCAGCTGCTGCTGCTGCAGAATACACATAGCTTTGCTCCTAAGGTTCTTGGGAAGAGTATTTCCTTCCTCTGTACTTCAGGAGGTTCACAGGAGTGGCGAGACAGACTGTGGCTAGCAGGGAGGTTGGGCGGGGGGTGGTAGCAGAGCAAAAAGGGACTGAAATGGATCAAAGATAACCCCACTTCTATGCACCTCTGGTGCTCAATATGGAAGACCTCATGTACTTGAAATGGCAGTGGATGCTAGCAGGAATTTGTGCCCACACAGACCCCCATTAAAGTCACTGGCTCAAGACCTAAGCTACTTATTCTCTCTGGCTGTTTACCCATCTGCAAAATGGATACAGTACTTCCTATTTCAGTTCCTGTGTACCGCATTTAAATGATATTGCTGAAGTGCACAGAGATAGAAAAGGTGCTATAGATACTTTCATGTTCACAACCAACAAACTGTTCTTATAGATGCCTTGTATGGTTTGATGTTCCTGTGATGGAAATATTAATTGTTGTAGCAAATAACAGTTATAAAATGTTTCAAAAATGTCTTGGGGCAAATGCTTTTCTTTAAATCAGTTTGTATTTTCTATAGCCGTGTTTGTTCCCCCCCAAAAATCCATTGTCGAATATATACATTTTAGTAAACAAAAACAATTTCCCTTATAGCCATTTTTCCCAGTGATTTATAGCAAGAGGTTATAACCCACATTTTCCCGAGCAAATGGCTTTAATGTCACAGAGATGTAACTAACCAAAAGGCAAGGAGAGGTACTATGAGAAAAATAGCAAAGGTCCATTCCCTTATGAACGTGTCTCAACAGGGCCACCGTTTAGGTTGCTACGATACCATTCTAAACTCCTATTCGCAGGGATTTCTCGTGTAACTCTGCTGTAAACATCCGCACAGGGCAGAAACTTGGCAAATGGTTTTCCAGACCAGGAAGAGATTTTTTTTTAAACCAAATTTATAATTTTATTATTTGTGTTGCAGTACAGCACCTAGGTGTCCCTCCCAGTTCAGAGCCCCATTATACTAAATGATGTACAGACATAAGGTAAAAGAAAGTCCCTGCCCCAAAGAATTTGCAGTCTTTTATGAGTCATAAAAGTCATTGTGGATAGTTCTCTGAAAACATCCACTCAATGTGCAGCAGCAGTCAAAAAAGCGAACAGAATGCTGGGAATCATTAAGAAAGGGATAGATAATAAGGCAGAAAATATCATGTTGCCTCTATATAAATCCATGGTATGCACACATCTTGGATACTGCCTGAAGATGTAGTTGCCCCATCTCAAAAGAGATATATTGGATTTGGAAAAGGTTCAGAAAAGGGCAACAAAAATGATTATGGGTATTCTGTATGAGGAGAGATTAATAAGACTGGGACTTTTCAGCTTGGAAAAGAGACGACTAAGGGGGGATATGATTGGTGTCTATAAAATCATGACTGGTATGGAGAAAGTAAATAAGGAAGTGTTATTCACTCCTTCTCATAACACAAGAACTAGGGGTTACCAAATGATATTAATAGCCAGGAGGTTTAAAACAAACAAAAGGAAGTATTTCTTCACACAATGCACAGTCAACCTGTGGAACTCTTTGCCAGAGGACGTTGTGAAGGCCAAGACTATAACAGGGTTCAGAAAAGAACTAGATAAGTTCACGGAGGATAGGTCCAGCAATGGCTATTAGCCAGGATGGGCAAGGATGGTGTATCTGGCCTCTGTTTGCCAGAAGCTGGGAATGGGCAACAGGGGATGGATAACTTGATGGTTACCTGTTCTGTTCATTCCCTCTGGAGCACCTGGCATTGGCCACTGTCAGAAGACAGGATACTGGGCTGGATAGACCTTTGGTCTGACCTAGCATGGCCGCTTTTATGTTATGTTAAGACTGTCTACACTAGCACTTTTGTCGGTATAACTCATGTCACTCAGGGGTGTGGAAAAAACACACCCCTGAGCAACATAAGTTACAGCGACAGAAGCACCAGTGTAGAAAGGGCTATGTTGGTGAGAGACACTCTCCCGCTGCTCTTTGGGGGATGGATTAATTATGTCGACGGCATAGAGCAGCTACATGGGAGACCTTACAGCTGCATTGGTACAGCTGTGCCACTGTAAGGCCTCTAGTATAGACATGGCCTTAGACTTAAGTAGACTTGATCTGTTTCTTGATTATGGGCCAAATTCTCTCCCAGTGTAAACTGGTATGGTGCTGTTGACTTCTATGGAACTGCACCAGTTCCTAACTGTAGAGAGTTTGGCCTAAGACTTGCTAACACTCGTTAGATCATAAAGACTAGAAGAGCAATAATCCTGAAACAAAAATGAATTAACATGCTAGGCTTCTCTGGCTTAGAAAAAGCTGTTCCAGTCTACTGTGAAAATAAAAGATTTGCCTGATAAATTGAAATAGTTCCAAAGGAAAACAATGCACAAATCAAAATATGCCTGCTTATAAGTATGACAATTCCTAAATGCAATTTATTCACTCATAAGTACATATTTAGGCAAGTCTAAATATTATGGTTACCAGACCACAGCACAGCTCCTTTGAAAGCTTCTCTTGAATCAGATCAGTTCTATACTTTATAACCTTCTATTAACATAATCTCTTTTTTATTCTTTATTTCCTTGAAGTATTAGAAACACCTTCAAAAAGGGAAAAATGATATGATTTAACATGTCTTTCCACTGACTCCAGTGGGAGTTGCACAGGGTGAAAGGTTGATAGCTTCAGAATTTGACCCACTCTTTTGAAAATCTGGGCCTAATTCTGAAAACCTTACTGATGCAGAGTAACACTTGCTCCTACAGGTAATCCCACTGAAGCCAATGCAACTATACATGTGAGTAAGTGTTACTCAATGTGAGTAAGGGTTGAAACACTGTTTTTATAGCTTTTCCTAGTCTTCCCCCTCTGCCCCATCCCAAAAATGCAGCTGATATTGCAGTTACATCTTGTACTCCTGATACAGCAAAACAAAGAATGGGAATAAGCGGTCAGTTTTCCATATGGAAAAAGGTTAACAGGAGGGTGCAACACGATTCTGTACGAGGACTAGTATTGTTTCCCATGTTTGTTATTAATCTGGAGGAGAGAGTGAGCAGTGGTGGGCAAATGACAAAATTAGTCAAGGTTATCAGGAACTTCAGAGGGACAGACCTCCACCGGGACGGACCTCCACCTATCATAGGTGAATGGGCAATACAAAGGCAGATAAAATTCAGCATTGGCAAGTGCAAAGTATTGCACACTAGAAGGAATAAATTGAAGTACTCATACACATTGCTGGATTGTAAATTAACTGTAAGCACGCAGCTAAAAAGACCAGGGCTTCACTGTGGACAGTTCAATGGAAATTTCTGCTCAGTGTGCAGCAGTGCCCTAAACAATATGTTAAGATACAGAATGAATAGATTAAAACTACTGAAAATATAATGATGCCATGGTATAAATAATGGTCTCCACCAGCTTGGAATAGTGTGTTCTCTTTGTTTCCCTATCTCAAGACAATATAACAAAAAAAGAAAGGTTTCTGCAATGGGTGGTCCTGCAGGCATCCCACCCTCAGTTTCCTCTCCTCAGGACTCCTCAATAAACTCCATACAGGCATTGCATTACACTTAGCCAGTAATACCTGGTTCACCACAGACCATTCAAAACGAAGTTCACATATTTATCCTTCCCCACTCTCCATTAAGCCCTTCCCAGGTCCTTCTGTGTGGAGTCTTTCCCTGCATTGTCAGGTCATTCCCAGCCCTACTTAGCTGGAATCTTTTCTCCCCTGTTGTCTCAGGGTCTCCTGCAGGAGGATTCTGCTCTCAGCAGCCTTCTTAAGGCCTCTGCTGAAATCCACCCATCCATCCCGTATCTCACTACCCAGGCCTCTCCCTTATCTATCCAAGAGGCCTGACTGAGTCACACAACCCATTTTTCCCAGCGGAGGAGGCAAATTTAATATGTCACAGGCAGGGGCAGCTCTACCAATTTTGCTGCCTCAAGCAGTCGCCGCCGAATTGCCCCCGCGGCAGGAAGAGCGGCCGAGCTGCTGCCGAATTGTTGCCACAGACAGAGGAACTGCCACCCCATTCTCAATGCCGCCCCAAGTACCTGCTTGGAAAGCTGGTGCCTGGAGCCGGCCCTGGTCACAGGTGGTGCCATCTCCCCTTTAAAGGGCCAGCCACACTGTGACAGATTCAAAGATTAAAAAAATATTAGAGGCAATGAAACACTTATATATGAAGAGAGATTAAAAATATTGGGACTGCTTTGTTTAGAGAGTAGATGAAAAGCGGGAATATGATAACATTATACAAAATATACAGTACAGACCCATTGACGCACGGATGTCGGGAGTCAAGCCGTCACGACCACGTGTTAACGGGCTGCGGGTTAAGAAGGCCATGCTGAAAAAAGTGTCTATGATTCACTTAGAAAAAAACGCCATTATTTTCTGCGCTTTCTGGCTCACATTTTTTTTTCCTTCTTATGAAGTCTGTCATTCGCTGCAGATGAATGATTTCGATATTTTCCGCATTTTGCTCCTCCATAAATCTTACAACAGTTTCTACAGCACTAAGGGCTTATGTGGGCGAAATTTTGACCTTTTCAACGACATCCTCACCATCACTTTCGTGGTCTAACGTAGCCTCGCAGCCCGTTAATATTTCTTCCTCGGACAGAAATTCTGAAGTCGGGCAATCTTCATCCATCTCCAGCCGCTCGGTAATGATTTCCAGCGACGTATCCAAACTAAAATCTTTTATCATTTGAAAGAGAAGTTTACCTTTATCCTTTTTTGTCTGTGTGCGTGTTTGTAGGACGTCTTCTTCCAAAAATCCTTCAAAGTCTGGCTCTGAATCAGTGCCACTGTTAGAGTTTTCTGAGTCTGAGCCGCCTTTGACAGAAAAGGCATCACCAAGAGCCTTTATCCAGCAGTTCTCAATGGACTTTTGTTTTACTCCGTCCCAAGCTTTTTTAACTAAATAAATAATTTCCTTCATGTTTAACTGTTTCAGGAATTCGGAAATGCCTGAAGACATGCATGACACGATCGCCAAAATCAGCTCCCATTGATAATTATTTTAAAATTCTGAATAATGTCCTGGTCTAAAGGTTGCATTTTTGATGTTGTGTTGAATGCTAGGTATAGCACTCGAATTTTTCCATCGCTCAATACCAGTGATTCAGCTGGAGGATGGGCTGGACAATTGTCAAGTAGCAAAAGTGCTTTGGCTTCGAGTTTCTTCGACCACAGATGCTTACGAACAGCTGGAACAAAGCTGTTATGGAACCAGTCGTCGAACATGTCCCGTCATCCAAGCATTTTTGCTGTTAGTGTATATTACTGGCAGTTTGGGTCTATTGAGGTGGTTAAAGCAGCGAGGGTTATGAAAGCGGCCAACAAGGAGAGGGGCAAGCTTATGGCTACCTGTCTTGTTACTACAAAAAAGAAGTCACACAATCTTTTATCTTTTTAAATCCAGCTGTTTTCTGTGTCACGTAATTAAAGGCTAAAGTCTTATCAGGTAGCAGTTTTGCAAATAATGCTGTTTCATCACAATTATTAAAGTTGTTCTGCGTGGTAGTCTTCATTTTGTAAAATAGATTTTACCTCGGCGGAAAACGCGTTTGCGGCCGATTCATCGGCTGATCGGCTTTCTCCAGAAATCGATACCTGCACTATGCCATGATGCTTTTTAAAACAACTTATAAACCCCTTGCTGTCTTGGAATCATTCATCCCCTGTTAAATTTCCAAATTTTGTCACTTGGGCTTGAAGAATTGGCCCACTTAAGCGGCATTCCTTTCAGCCTTTCCTGAGCAAACCATGTGCACATGGCTTTGTCTGTTGTGGGTTTTGCTGAATAGCGCACACATTTTCACTTAAGCCCTGCGGCAGAATTGATATTTTGTACAAAGCCATTCCATTTAGATTCATTTTTTAGTCATCCTCAGAAAGTAGATTCTGCAATCCCAATATCTTTTGAAACTTTGGCCTGGGTTTCTCTGCTATTTATTTGATCTGTTGCAGCTAGCTTTTCTTCTACACTGTAGGAACACTGATGCTTGCCCTCTGCCATTATATTAGGTCTACAATTAAAATTTTCTAATGTAGTATATATATTACTATATAACTACTATATATTATACATCTCTCTAACGTGACAATGACTAAGCGTGCGTGATACATCTTTACCAATATTGGTAAAGTTAGTGAGGAAATCTGTAGTGCTACATAGCAAGTTCCTGTACCATGTGTTAACAAGTCTTGTGTGTTAAATAGGTAGCACTGGGAGGCATGGCGCTACCGCACGTTAAGTGGATTCACACGTAAATGGGTCTGTACTGTATTGAGAGGTAAATCAGGCACAATAATTTTTTTAACAATACCTGGTTAACCTGTGGAACTTATTCCCACAGGATGTCACTGAAAGCCAAGAGTTCTATAGCGTTCAGAAATAAGATGAGACATTTATAAGCATCTGTCATAAATATAAAGGGAAGGGTAAACAACTTTAAAATCCCTCCTGGCCAGAGGAAAAACCCTTTCACCTGTAAAGGGTTAAGAAGCTAGCATAACCTCGCTGGCACCTGACCAAAATGACCAATGAGGAGACAAGATACTTTCAAAGCTGGAGGGGGGAGAAACAAAGGCTCTCTCTGTCTGTGTGATGCTTTTGCCAGGAACAGAAAAGGAATGGAGTCTTAGAACTTAGTAAGTAATCTAGCTAGATATGTGTTAGATTCTGTTTTGTTTAAATGGCTGGTAAATAAGCTGTGCTGAATGGAATGTATAGTCCTGTTTGTGTCTTTTTGTAACTTAAGGTTTTGCCTAGAGGGATTCTCTGTTTTGAATCTGATTACCCTGTAAGATATTTACCATCCTGATTTTACAGAGGTGATCCTTTTACCTTTTTTCTTCAATTAAAATTCTTCTTTTAAGAACCTGATTGCTTTTTTCATTGTTCTTAAAATCCAAGGATTTGGGTCCGTGTTCACCTATGCAAATTGGTAAGGATTTTTATCAAGCCTTCCCCAGGAAAGGGGGTGTAGGGTTTGGGGAGGATTTTGGGGGGAAAGACATTTACAAGCGGGCTCTTTCCCAGTTATATATTTGTTAGATGCTTGGTGGTGGCAGAAATAAAGTCCAAGGGCAAAAGGTAAAATAGTTTGTACCTTGGGGAAGTTTTAACCTAAGCTGGTAGAAATAAGCTTAGGGGGTTTTCAAGCAGGTCCCCACATCTGTACCCTAGAGTTCAGAGCGGGGAAGGAATCTTGACATGGTGGCAGAGCGGTGGGATTAACTTGAAATCGTTTTGAGATCAATTTGAGATTTTTTGAACCAGAAGCACAGATTTTAAAAGGAAATTTTTTTTCCTTTGAGCTGCTGGAAAGCAGGTTTTAAGGTGAAAGCAGTTAGAGGGTTTTTTTTCTCTGCTTGGGGGCCAGAGCAGAGACAAAAGAGAATTGTTTTTTGTGAGCTGGAGTTTTCTCTACCTAAAGGCAGGGTAGTTAACCTCCTGCAGGGAAATTCACAAGTCTTCACAGACCTGAAGAAGTTTTTTTTTTACCTAAGAGCAACTAGAGGGGTTTTTTGTCTATTTGCCTAGAGACAAAGGTGTTAGCGGAGAGCGGTTCACAGTCAACGGAAACAGCCCCATCCCCTACATCGCTTCCAGAGGGACCAAGCATAGGTCCACAATCCAATGAGGAACTGATGTCTCCAGCATCAAGGGAACAGTTCCAGACCGAACAGGAAGCAGATGAAAGCCTCCAGAGAGCTTGGATGGAGGCACAGAGCAACCCGCCGCCTCTCAGCTCTTCTAATCGATCCGGGTTTGTTGTAGAAAGAGGACTTTTATACAAGGAAACTCTTTCTGGTGGACACCAGGAAGACTGGCATCCTCAGAGACAGTTGGCAGTTCCAACTGAGTACCGGGTCAAGCTCTTGAGCTTAGCCCACGATCATCCTAGTGGCCATCCTGGGGTGAACAGGACCAAAGACCATTTGGGGAGGTCATTCCACTGGGAGGGAATGGGCAAGGATGTTTCTACCTGTGCCCGGTCTTGTGAGGTATGCCAAAAAGTGGGAAAACCCCAAGACCAGGTCAAAGCCCCTCTCCAGCCACTCCCCATCATTGAACTTCCATTCCAGCGAGTAGCTGTGGATATTCTGGGTCCTTTTCCAAAAAAGACACCCAGAGGAAAGCAGTACATACTGACTTTCATGGATTTTTGCCACCCGATGGCCGGAAGCAGTAGCTCTAAGCAACACCAGTGCTAAAAGTGTGTGCCAGGCACTACAGAGATTTTTGCCAGGGTAGGTTGGCCCTCCGACATCCTCTCAGATGCAGGAACTAATTTCCTGGCAGGAACTATGGAAAGCCTTTGGGAAGCTCATGGGGTGAATCACTTGGTTGCCACCCCTTACCATCATCAAGCAAATGGCCTAGTGGAGAAATTTAATGGGACTTTGGGGGCCATGATACGTAAATTCGTAAATGAGCACTCCAATGATTGGAACCTAGTGTTGCAGCAGTTGCTCTTTGCCTACAGAGCTGTACCACATCCCAGTTTAGGGTTTTCCCCATTTGAACTTGTATATGTCCGCGAGGTTAAGGGGCCATTACAGTTGGTGAAGCAGCAATGGGAGGGATTTACACCTTCTCCAGGAACTAACATTCTGGACTTTGTAACCGACCTACAAAACACCCTCCGAACCTCTCTAGCCCTTGCTAAAGAAAACCTAAAAGATGCTCAAAAAGAGCAAAACGCCTGGTATGATAAACATGCCAGAGAGTGTTCCTTCAAAGTAGGGGACCAGGTCATGGTCTTAAAGGCGCTCCAGGCCCATAAAATGGAAGCATCGTGGGAAGGGCCATTCACGGTCCAGGAGCGCCTGGGAGCTGTTCATTATCTCATAGCATTCCCCACCTCCAACCGAAAGCCTAAGGTGTACCATATTAATTCTCTAAAGCCCTTTTATTCCAGAGAATTAACGGTTTGTCAGTTTACAGCCCAGGGAGGAGATGACACTGAGTGGCCTGAAGGTGTCTACTACAAAGGGAAAAGTGCTTGTTGTGTGGAAGAGGTGAACCTCTCCCTGACCCTTGGGCGAATGCAGTGACAGCAGATCAAGGAGCTGTGCACTAGCTATGCACCGACGTTCTCAGCCACCCCAGGACTGACTGAACAGGCATACCACTCCATTGACACAGATAATGCTCACCCAACTAAAGTCCAACCTTATCGGGTGTCTCCTCAAGCTAAAACTGCTATAGAACGGGAGATCCAGGATATGTTACAGATGGGTGTAATTCGCCCCTCTGGCAATGCATGGGCATCTCCAGTGGTTCTAGTTCCCAAACCAGATGGGGAGATACGTTTTTGCGTGGACTACCGTAAGCTAAATGCTGTAACTCGCCCAGACAACTATCCAATGCCACGCACAGATGAACTATTAGAGAAACTGGGACAGGCTCAGTTCATCTCTACCTTGGACTTAACCAAGGGGTACTGGCAGGTACCGCTAGATGAATCCGCCAAGGAAAGGTCAGCCTTCACCACACATGTCAGGCTGTATGAATTTAATGTCCTCCCTTTCAGGCTGCAGAATGCACCCGCCACGTTCCAAAGACTTGTAGATGGTCTCCTAGCGGGATTAGGAGAATATGCAGTCGCCTACCTTGACGATGTGGCCATATTTTCAGATTCCTGGGCAGAACACCTGAAACATCTACAAAAAGTCTTCGAGAGCATAAGGGAGGCAGGACTAACTGTTAAGGCTAAGCAGTGTCAAATAGGCCTAAACAGAGTGACTTACCTTGGACACCAGGTAGGTCAAGGAACTATCAACCCCCTACAGGCCAAAGTGGATGCTATCCAAAAGTGGCCTGTCCCAAAGTCAAAGAAACAGGTCCAATCCTTCTTAGGCTTGGCCGGTTATTACAGGCGATTTGTACCACAATACAGCCAAATCGCCGCCCCACTGACTGACCTAACCAAAAAGAAACAGCCAAATGCCGTTCAGTGGACCAAAAAGTGTCAGAAGGCCTTTAACCAGCTTAAAGCAACACTCATGTCTGACCCTGTATTAAGAGCCCCAGACTTTGACAAACCGTTCCTAGTAACCACAGATGCGTCCGAGTGTGGTGTGGGAGCAGTCTTAATGGAGGAGGGACCAGATCAAGAATTCCACCCTGTAGTGTTTCTCAGCAAGAAGCTGTCTGAGAGGGAAAGCAACTGGTCAGTCAGTGAAAAAGAATGCTACGCCATTGTCTACACTCTGGAAAAGCTATGCCCATACGTTTGGGGACAGCGTTTGCACCTGCAAACCGACCATGCTGCGCTACAGTGGCTTCATACCGCCACGGGAAATAACAAAAAACTTCTTTGGTGGAGTTTAGCTCTCCAAGATTTTGATTTCGACATCCAACACATCTCAGGAGCTTCTAACAAAGTGGCTGATGCACTCTCCTGTGAAAGTTTCCCAGAATCAACTGGTTAAAATCGTCCTTGAGATGTGGAAAATATTGTTTAGTCTTTATATACTTGGTAGTATATTTAGAGGTGCATGTGTCTTATTAACTCTGTTTTCTCCTTGAGCTCCAGGAAGAAATGCCAGCCAACAGTTTACCCTATCTGTGATTTGGGGGTGGGGGCGTGTCATCAATATAAAGGGAAGGGTAAACACCTTTAAAATCCCTCCTGGCCAGAGGAAAAACCCTTTCACCTGTAAAGGGTTAAGAAGCTAGCATAACCTCGCTGGCACCTGACCAAAATGACCAATGAGGAGACAAGATACTTTCAAAGCTGGAGGAGGGAGAAACAAAGGCTCTCTCTGTCTGTGTGATGCTTTTGCCGGGAACAGAAAAGGAATTGAGTCTTAGAACTTAATAAGTAATCTAGCTAGATATGCGTTAGATTCTGTTTTGTTTAAATGGCTGATAAACTAAGCTGTGCTGAATGGAATGTATCGTCCTGTTTTTGTGTATTTTTGTAACTTAAGGTTTTGCCTAGAAGGATTCTCTGTGTTTTGAATCTGATTACCCTGTACGGTATTTACCATCCTGATTTTACAGAGGTGATCCTTTTACTTTTTTTCTTCAATTAAAATTCTTCTTTTAAGAACCTGATTGCTTTTTTCATTGTTCTTAAAATCCAAGGGTTTGGGTCTGTGTTCACCTATGCAAATTGGTGAGGATTTTTATCAAGCCTTCCCCAGGAAAGGGGGTGTAGAATTTGGGGAGAATTTTGGGGGGAAAGACATTTCCAAGCGGGCTTTTTCCCGGTTATATATTTGTTAGACGCTTGGTGGTGGCAGCAATAAAGTCCAAGGGCAAAAGGTAAAATAGTTTGTACCCTGGGGAAGTTTTAACCTAAGCTGGTAAAAATAAGTTTAGGGGGTTTTCATGCAGGTCCCCACATCTGTACCCTGGAGTTCAGAGTGGGGAAGCAACCTTGACAGCATCCATAATTATAGTGGGATGAAAAAGAAAGGATACAAACCATCCTGCTTCAGGATATATTCTAACCAGTGTTTGCTGGAGAGTATGAAGAAACTTTTTCCATTAAGCAGGTTATTCCATGAATATTCACTGCATGATTTCCTGATGCTTCTTCTGAGGCATGTGGAGCTGACTACTCTAAGAAACAGAATACAGACTATACAGCTAACTAGTCTGATCTGGTATGAGAATTCCCTGTGTTAAATGATTCTATAAAAGAAGAACATCTTGTTTCCTAATTAAGGGCAATCTTGAACCACTGATGTCAATAAGAACTTTGTGATCGACTCCAAAAGGAGTACACATGGGCCCTAGAGTATATAACTGCAAAGAAGTTGAGAAATCACCTCTTCCTCATAATTATGCTCAGTGAAACAGTTGTGGCCCGGTACTGCAAGCACTCAGTACACCACTCTTCCATTGACTTCATCAGGCAATGTACAGTATTTTGATTTAATTCCCCCTCGAAGCAGTAGTGGGGATAGAAAACCTCTCCTTGTGATACATTTCCTTACTATAAGATTACAGACATTAACAATAATGAAAGAAAGAACAAACACTAAAAAATGTGTATTACTTAGACAAAATAATGGAAACCATAAATCACTGAAGTGTCAGGATTAAATGTGAAACCTTTAATTATGCATTTAATCATTTACCAGTTTTCCACCCTCTGTAGTAATGTTCAAGAAGCTTCAATGAGATTTGAAGTGGAGAATGCTTTTGTTTTGTATGCAGATAGCAGATGTCATATAATAGATACTGTTAAGAATACCTAGCATTCTTAAATTTAATCTTCATTTATACTTATACGGACTGACATTGTCATTGTATTCAATCATCAATACTGACCCTTACTGGCATAAACATATATATCCTTGTGTGTCACAGCACAGAGCAAATTTCCATTATACAGAAATCATAAAATAAATGTTTTTATTAAAACATTTAAATGAGGAAATAAATGATTCAAAATAATTTACTGTGTAAAATAACTACAGTAACACTAAAGCATTTTTGTGGAATCTACAGCGTTTGTTTGAATGTTCCATCATATTGACAAATGTCACTTACTATAATGTAGTGAAGAGTCCATGATAGAGCACACTACAATATTGTCGCCCTTCCACTGAAGGTATATTTACACTCATGCTGGCGTGTAGAATACAAGCACTGCATACCCAGCTGGCATGGGTGTACATAGCAGTGTAGACAGTGAGGAATAGGTTAGGCAGAGTGCTCTACAGGCCTGAACCCGAGGGTATATACCCTGCATCAGCTCTCTACACCCTCAAGCAGTATCTCCCACATCAACACTGTTATTTTTAGCAGTGTAGCATCCTGCTGCCTCACCACTGGTGGATCGTTTCCCCACCTCAGTGAAAGCCTCTGGTAGCATGGAGGGAGTGAGGAGTTATCAGAGCCTTTCACTGCGGTGTGCAGCTATGTGTCTAGTGCCTGTACTCTGCAAGCTGTTGTAAGTATAGACACAGCCTGAGTGGCAGCAGATGTTCATGGCCTTGCAGGCTGGCTTCCCAATGGAGGAGAAATCAGTGACGTAGAGTCTGGTTATATTCTTAGCACAACTTGTTTTATTTACACTGTTTACACCGGTCCTAGAACAAAGTGATCCCTTCTGTCAGAACTCTCAGCCAAACATAAAAGCCTGGATCCCAAGAACCACTCAGTGGCAAAAACTGGCTCTAGTCATAGGATCATAGAAGATTTGGGATGGAAGAGACCTCAGGAGGTCATCTAGTCCAATCCCCTGATCAAAGCAGGACCAACACCAACTAAATCATCCCAACAAGTGCTTTGTCAAGCCAGTCCTTAAAAACCTCTAAGGATGGAGATTCCACCACCTCCCCAGGTAACCCATTCCAGTGCTTCACCACCCTCCTAGTGAATTAGTGTTTCCTAATATCCAACCTAGACCTCCCCACTGCAACTTTAGACCATTGCTCCTTGTTCTGTCATTTGCCACCACTGAGAACAGCCGTCCTCTTTGGAACCTCCCTTCAGGTAGTTGAAGGCTGCTATCAAATCCCACCTCACTCTTCTCTTCTGCAGACTAAACAAGCCCATTTCCCTCAGCCTCTCCTCGTAAGTCATGTACCCCAGCCCCCTGGACTCTCTCCAATTTGTCCACATCCTTTCTGTAGTGAGGGGCCCAAAACTGGATGCAATACTCCAGATGTGGCCGCACCAGTGCCGAAAAGAGGGGAATAATCACTTCCCTCGATCTGCTGGCAGCCCAATCTGCTGTTAGTCTTCTTGGCAACAAGGGCACACCGCTGACTTATATCCAGCTTCTCATCCACTGTAATCCCCAAATCCTTTTCTGCAGAACTGCTGCTTAGCTAGTCGGTCCCCAGCCTGTAGCAGTGCATGGGATTCTTCTGTCCTAAGTGCAGTACTCTGCACTTGTCCTTGTTGAACCTCATCAGATTTCTTTTGGCCCAATCCTCCAATTTGTCTAGGTCACTCTGGACCCTATCCCTACCCTCCAGCATATCTACCTCTCTCCCATCTTAGTGTCATCTGAGAACTTGCTGAGGGTGTAATCCATCCCATCATCCGGATCATTAATAAAGATATTGAACAAAACCGGCCCCAGGACCAACCCCTGGGATAATCTGCTTGATACCTACTGCCAACTAGACATCGAGCTGTTGATCACTACCCATTGAGCCCGACAATCTAGCCAGCTTTCTATCTACCTTATAGTCCATTCATCCAATTCATACTTTTTTAACTTGCTGGCAAGAATACTGTGGGAGACCATATCCAAAGTCAAAGAGATTAAATAAAAGAGCCAACACTCCTGCTGTTTGCACAGCTCCCCTCAGAGAACCTGCAACAACAAAACTAACAATGCAACTTTTCTTCAAAGACTAAAATCTTGCTCGTACGCTAGGACTATGTGTAACAATGCCATCTGGTGGCCTATAATAACAATAATTGTAGTGATGGATTATCCCTTCCAATAGGAGGGAGGAATTTGTGAGGAAATATCTAGGAATATTTATCTCCAGAGTTCCTCCCCTTTTGTTCTATCATTGGATGGGGAGGGGCAATTCCCCTAGAATTCCCAGGTGCGACAGTCTCTACTAAAGACATAATATAGCAGTACTATTTTTTTCTGAGGAATGTTCACCAAGCGGGGAATGAAAGGAAGGCAAAAGTGCAACCTGCTCCTTACTCCAACCATTCAGTCTACACTCCTTCTCCTAGCACAGGTCCTGGGCCCGCATAATGTCCAGCGGTGTCTAGAGAAGGAGGAGCAGTGCAACAGAGTGTGGGGGAAATCCATGCTTGAAGTGTCCCTTTCACATTTGGATCTGGGGGAGAAGCCCACTTAACATATTTACTATGGTTTCTGTATTGAAGTCTATATTTCCTTCTCTGACACAGCTTCCAGATTATTGCCTGATTAGTTATCCGTTCTGAATCTGAAACCTCCTAATTTGGTGAAATAGGATAATAGAGTGCTGTTATCTGACAGAACCTGATCATGGGCCATTTGAGGTATCTTTAATCTGCTCAAAGCTTTCCAGGCTGTAGGATAAAGAAACTTGTTCAAGCTTGATAGCTTGAGAAGAATGAGAGGAAGCACCCTGCTGGATTTTCAAGTCTCTGCCTCTAAGGCTTTTGGACCAGGCAAATCCAGAAAGCAGTCGGGCTCATTTATCAAGTGGTCTAAGTCAGAAATACATTTGCTTCCCAGCTGGTTAACTTTCTCCTTCTGTTCAGTAAACACCTCCCCATTTAATAAAACGTTACCTTAGCAGACATGGGAACAGTGGTACCAGAGACCTTAGTAGTCATTAGACATTACGCTTCCTGCCATCTTTATTGTGGATTTCTTTTTTTTTAATTGTGGAACTTTTAGGGTTGATGCTATGTGAAAATCCAAACCATCCCTTCTTCAGGGAGTACTGGATGGGGTGCTGTAGGGTCTCAAGAAATGCCTGAAGCAGCACATATATCAGGCTTACTACCAATGGAACCTATCAAGGTAAGGGACCAGGGCATAACTGGTCTGGCCTACTGGTCACAGCTGGATTTATGTCCACAAGTCACAGACAGCCATGAGGCAGTAGCCAGTGAGCAGGGATCAGAGTAATTGCAAGAGCTGGGATGAATAGGCAAGAATCAGGCTAGGGTTGGAAGCCAGAGATCAGAGGTAGTTACCAGGCTGGAGTCAGGGGCCAAAGATCAGAAAGCAAGGTGAAGTCTGGAGTCACAAAGAGCAAGAAGTCTGTATAGTTACCCAAACAACTTCCTGGGCCACTCTCCAGGGCTAAATAGTGAGCATGCGTCAATCTGCAGGCTGCAGGATGCTGGCACTCTGGCCCCTTTGGGTAGTACTTCCTGTGGTGCCTAATTTCCACAGTGGTCCTTGGCCACAGGTCTACATAGCTTCCCAGTGGAGATGTAGGCACACCAGCTGTTCCTGTCTCTGGAAACCTGGATTCTAGTCCCACAAGTCCTTATAAGGGAGGTAGGAAGCCTTCTTCCTGTACAAGCCAAAAGTTTCCTTGTATATCCCCTGTTCTTATATAATAAGAAAGAAATAATAGGGGAAGTAGGATGACCTTCTCTGTTGTATTCCTTATTTCACACACCTCTAGCATGTTCCCTCTTACTCATCTCCTCTCTAAACTACACAGTCCTAATCTTTTGGATCTGTTTTCATACAGAAATTCTTTCACAGCACTATGAAATGTTGTTGCCCTTTACCGGATATCTTTCTTTGAGATGGGCTGGTCAGAACTCAACTCATTTCAGGGAGCAGTCTCCACTTCAAGCAGTTCCCCCTGTTTGAGAGGTCAGGTCAGGGTTGGCAGGTTTCTTCTCCATTTCCTTTAGGAAGTATGTGCATCAGGTGAAGATGGTGAAAGAAGAGGCATTGGAAAAGACATACAAATGGCATGCTCCATGAGAATGGCATTATTGGGCATCCAGTGGAAAAAAAATTAACAAGGCAGTGAAATGCACTATTAATAGGAGAAACAGATAGGAAACATTTAGCCTTGAGGGTTTTAGAGTTTCCATCTAACATCATTATACAAATGGACAGCTGGACAGCAAACAGGTAAAATAATGTGACATTAATAACTACATGTACGCGAATTATATTTATTTTAATTGAATATCAAAGAGCCAAAGTCACCAATAAAATAAATGGAGCAAATTTGGTGCAGTAATTGCAACCTTCCCTTCTTGAGTTTTTCTATTAAAGGACACAGTTATCAAAATTTGTCCTCTCTCTTTAGAACACTTATGAAGTGACTATAAATAAAAATATTTTCCATGGCACCTTGTCATCGATTCTTCTTTCAGTTTAATCAGCATTATAGACAGATACAACTCTTTCAAAATAAACAACAGCATTCTGGACATGCTGTTTTCACAAAGGTCAGGGATTTTATATTTTTATTTAATGTTCATTTTTGATTGCTCACAGGACAAAAATATTTTATTACTGATTCATTTAATGTGGTTTGTTTAGCAACATATGACTACGACAGAGAATCATATAATTCATGACTTACTACTTTATGTCCGATAAAGTTAATTATATCATTTTACAGCACTAAACTGCAATGCTTGAATAATTTAAATATGAGAATTTCCATGGAGCAGTTTTGAGATTTGTAATTTTTAGAATTGGTCAATTTTTTTCCATTAAAATGTTGGTTTTTTTGGCAGAAAATGGTTTTTAACAAAAATGAAAAAAAATCTGTATTTCAGCTTGTTAATTTTAAGGGAAAAGCAAACATTTTCAATTAAAATAGTATTTTAAACTGAAAGTGTTGTGGGATTTGTTTGTCAAAAATTGAAAAGCTCAATAAAAGTAAGAAACATTTTGATGAAAACAAACAAAATTATTTTCATCCAAAATTTCCATGAGTGTTTGGGGTGGGGGAAGGGATTCTTGACCAGTGCTTGTAACTCCACAGTCACAAAACACATTTGGTTACATCAGCCCAGGGGAAACGATGTTAAACAAAGTATATCACCGCACATCCAGTTGATTTGACCTATGTAAAATCTTTCGGGGCTGGAATGCAGCTGCTGTTGTGAAATATGGGAGAAAAAACAGAGCAAATATCTTCTCCAATCCATTGTACACCTGTGCAAGTGGCTGCCACAATCTTGGTCCTTCTGTACCAATGGAATTTAAATATTGATTTAGACTCCTAGAAGAGACATAACACCTAAAATTGGCACTTTGGTGTTTAAATTTTAACACAGAACTTTGGGCACCGAAGTTTGAAAAGCTGGTGCTGGTGCACAAGAGTGATGGGCCAATGTATTACCACTGCTGCTAGACTTTGCATAGGGACCCGGCTCTTTCTATGCCTTCTGATGGACCAGGACTAACATGCTAGGAGTGCATGCACACTGTCCCCTGTGAAAGAGTGTAGCAGCAACAGTCACTTCAGTGTGTGCTCCTTGAGGCATACTGACTGCCGCAGCCCTGAGGTAACCAAGATGCCTCAAGGACCTGTAATTGCAGCAGATCCTTGTGCATTCCCCCTCCAGCTCAGACTGCACTATGAAAAAGAACAATTAAGCTCTGGAGTTGGAAAAGAACTCTCACAGACGTATGACAACACTCTATCTTATAGGCCAACAACATTTCCTTCTTTAGTATTGATTTGCTACGTAGTAGATAGAGTACAATAGATGCTACCATCCCTTCAGGTTGCTGTTAGGTTAGATAATTCATTCTGCTGAAGTCCAAGAGAAATGTTTTTTCATCACAAAAAGGGCTGTCACTAAAAGCAACATTTTTCATGAAAAATGTTCATTTTGACAAAAAGTTTTTTTTTTTAATTTCTAAATAAAATATATTGGGGAGAAAATGGGATATTTTTATATTTTCAAAAAATTTCATTTGGAAATTGTAGGGAAATGCCCACCTGCTCTCAGTTTTTGCTCACTCCCTTCTTTTTCCACTAGAAAAGTGTGTGTGTGGGGGGGGGGCGGGAAATAAAAAAACATTAAAATTGTGAAAGAGTAACACTTTTACTTTTAAAAAGTAACACTTTCTCAACTTTTGAGTGAGTGAATAACCCACAGTAACAATGATTTTTCCAGGGGCCGGTGGAGAGGGGGGGATCTTAAGAAAGTGGGTTCCCGTCTCCCATGTTGTCTCACTTTTTACTCCCCCATTCCTTTTCCCTGGGGGGGAGAGGGGGAATGAAAGTAAGAGAATGAGATTTTTTTTCCCACTAAAAGGATATGAAAATTTTCAAAACAAGAAAGTTTTAAATGAATTTTTTAAAGTGCTGTGAAGTTGTTCATTATACACAAAAATATTCACAAAATTTTGGCACAACCACTAAATATATATTTTAAAATTTTTCATGAAAAAAGATAGAAGACCAACTTTGGTCTTTAATACCTGTGTGATTTTGTCAATCATGTACCCAGATCTGGTTGCTTCTGAGCCATTTCTTTACTGGATATAATGAAGACCAGTATAGTAACAGTAATTAGCATAAATATCCTGATCTGATTCCCATGGAATTCTGCGTAGATCCCAAACTGAAGCCAAGGAACAGTTTGAATATTAATCAGTTGAATACTCAGGTATCTCCAAGAAAGACTAACCAAAGAGCACCTGAGTTAAGCTCTCAGACAGTGGAAATACTTGTTAATACCTTATACCCCCTATTCTGGACTTCTGCAGAGAAAGTAAATATTTAGATCCCTTGCATTGAGCATCAAAAATATACTTTACTGACAAAGCCTTGCTTTCCATAAAAGATATACTATTGATTAAATTGGCTGGCTTGTCCTAAAACACTTACATGATTGCATGCAAAGAAAACAGATGGTCTGTGTTATAGTAATTTGATTTCTTCCAGTAAACATTACTCATGATATAGAAAATGCTTATGCTGATCTCTTCCCAGGATGATGGGTGTGCTTTGCATCTCTCATTAAACAGAGTCTGTAATTCTGCTCTAGAAGCAGAAAAGCAGTTCCAATTTCCAAACAAATCAAATAAAATCAGGCAGTCTAATGCATCATCCTTCACTTAGGACTCTGACAACAGATATATTCATTTTAACTTTTCTCTATGCCATAAGTGCTGAATAAAATAGAGCACTGCACCCTCATTACTCCTTTTCTAAAACTCATCACATCTTCTATTTTCTTGTTTGTATAACAGAGAAGCAGCAAAAGCCTTAGGCCATAATACAGGGTACATTCTCTCGATGCACTTGCGTAGCTCCAACTGAGAGCTATGCAGGTGCATCATAAAGAAAAAGAATACCCCTTTGATTTTATTCCCACTGTTTCCCTTGAATACTGTTTGACCACTTGAGTCAAACCAAGAACACAACTGCAGGAAACTTAGATGCCCAAATTTGAATGAGATGATTCTCCTTAACCCTTATGCTATCGTAACAGTGGATGAAATTCAAACCTGCACCGAGAGCCCTCATAAGGACCTATAAATCACTTAAGGCCTTGAAACTAATCATGGCCCCATTGAAGTGGAGAGGAATTTTACCATTGATTTCATTGGGACCAGAATTTGGCCATATGTAAATGTTGCATAGGGCCTTTTGTAGGCCGTTTGCACAGTGCTGAGTTTTACCCTTAATGAGTGCCTTAAGTAGGGCTGGGCTTTACTGGTATATATAGGACAGGCCTTCTGTACCAGGATGAATTTCACCTTTAATGTCGGTCTTAAGTGAACTTTTAAGTGGTACAAGGGAATTAGACTGGACTAAATCATATCCTCCTTACGAATTATTATTTCCCAGGAAATAGACCACCATTTGTCCAGTTAGATTACAGTTGATTAAAATACTTAATCTGCACGGAATTACACCATCAGAATGAAATAGGGACTTGATCCTGCTCAGCTGCTGTTGCTTTTAGTGGGAGTTGAGGGTGCTCAGTACCTCACAGTAGATACACAGATCCGGGCTCTTAATTAGGTATCCTCTTATGACACAATGTGATTATTTAATGTTCTGATAGGAAGTCTCAGCACTCTCATAGGGCCCGAATTAACTGTCCTAAAATAACTTCCTGCTGGTTACAATTCAGTGAGATGTTTCACATACTCACTGTCCAAGTGAATTAGAATATTTGGAGCCTATGACATGATTTACCCAATAACATAATCGAAGTGTATAACACAAACTCCAGGCCAGGTTCATAATGTTCAGTTTTTAGGGTATTCTAACTTTCTACCTTTCTTAAAACTTTTTTCCCACTTCTCCTTTTTATTCTCCCTTGTCTCTTCCCCCATTTTTCAGCAGTAACTGCAGTCCCTGTGTGACTGTGTGGGATGATTCATCACACAACCTAGATGAGTCAAATTAATATTGCCAGAACAGTCCTTTATAATAAATTTCCTTTCCTCCAATCTGGCTCATCTGTATTACAATATTTGTTACTTACACATAAATTTCAAACCTAAGACCATCTATCTATGTGCTGCTGAAGTATTTTAATCTTTACTGAAAAGTTAACCAAAAAAAAGGGGGGGGGGAGGAATTTCAGCCTCATAGCTGAAGCCGCATTATCAAAAACATTAATAAAAGCTAAAACAAGCATGAAAAACAAAGGGTAAATAAATTGAACAAATGATGAGTTCAACACTATATAACGCCGCAAAGGTCCTGTTTGTCAGCACGCATGTATTAACATAACAATATTTCTTAGGTACTATGGGCTTACACATGCCCATCTTAGGAAAGGTTTTAGAGTCAAACATATACTATAGCATTTGAATAATAATATGATTTTTGAGTAGTGACAGATGAATCTGACTTGTACTGAATTTTGATTTGGATATGCATCTGAAAGTTATAATGTGTAGCTAAATTACTGGAAATTCAACATTCACCTCCCAGGCTACCATGGTATTTTTCTGTGCTCAGAGTAGAAGATGTTAAAAGACCACAGTTACTGAGGAATCGTAACTGTTGTGTTTTTGGTGGCATCCCAAAGGTGGAGGTTTCACAAGGACTTTTAGAAGACTCCAGTCAGGATTCTCCTTCTCTGCTCTCTACTTTGTTAGGGGGACATTTCTCCTTCTGCTGACCTCAGAAGTGTTCTAAGGGAAGCTTTGCTCTCTCTTCCTCCCCTCACGGCAGCAGGAGTTAGGAGATACTCTCCATAGTGGAGACTCTGGCCTTTATCCCTACCAATAGCTCTCAGGGGGAAGTTCTAACCATCACCCCAAGGTGTAAGCTCCATTTATTTTCATGCATTGATCTCCTTTTTTCTCATGGTCATACTGTGTAATGGTGGAAAATCAGAATTCTTGCAATATCTAGCAATAGTGGGGTTTCACTGGGGGCCATAAACAAATAATTTATCAAATCCTCATAATAACCCATGAATAGACATTTCACCTTACTTCCAACAGGAGTCCTGCTAGTTTTGTACTGGTGGACATTCCCAACATACATGGTATAAGAAAAGGTTCCAATAT
Source organism: Caretta caretta (assembly GCF_965140235.1). Lineage (NCBI taxonomy): Eukaryota > Metazoa > Chordata > Testudines > Cheloniidae > Caretta > Caretta caretta. The sequence goes on from NC_134207.1 coordinate 159,263,759, forward strand.
TTTCACATTCATTTCCAATTAATAGATTCTAAGGATAGAAGGGACTACTGTGATCATCTAGTTTCTCCTCTGGCAGAACACAGGCCATAAAACTTCCCCAAAATAATTCGTGTTTGAACTAGAGCAGATCTTTTAGAAGACACATCCAATCTTGATTTAAAAATTGTCATTGATAGAAAATCCACCACCACCTGTGGTAAATTATTCCAATGCTTACTTATCCTCACTGTTAAAAATGTATACCTTTTTAATGTAAGGTGACATTCACGAGGCCCAAGTAAATGGGGAACCATACTGGGTTGGAAGTTTATGGCCAGGTTGCAGGTCATTTCTAAAGTGCATCTGAGGCCACTACTGCAGTGTCAGGGGTAAAATAGAAATCAAGGCATTTGCACACCCTCTTCTGGGATTTGTGGCCACTGAGTCTGTGTAACTGGAGACAGTGGGTTTGCCTGTCCCTTTCCCACCCCAAAGCACCCCGCCTACACACTGGCCTATGCCGAATTCCCATGAAGCCCAGTTCCACAGCAAAAAATCCCCTTGAAAGCCTGTGCCACAACTGCCCACCATCACATTGCTGTCCTTTTGGCACTTATTTTGCTAAAATGAATTCTGCCCACCATTAATTTTTTCACAAGTTTTCAACATGATCTTAAATTGTGTCTCTGGAACACTGCAAGGTACTGAACATTTGCTCACAGTGCCAAACTGACTTCCGCAATGAGTGATTGCTAACACAATAAATCATTTTCCCAACTAGATGTATCTCCCATGAAAACAGTTCCTCGAGTGCTTTATACATGGCAAGAATCTCCTTTGCCAAGAGTGGATTAAATAAGGCTACCTCTATTATTCTAATAGCATGGGAGATCATATAAAATGATGTTTCTACCGTGAACCACAGGCAAAATGCTTGTTCTGAATCATGTCACAGGAGCTCAGCAAGAGCTTATATTGATATAAAAATACCCGAATTCAAATAATTGGGCAATTTTAGTTATTCCTTATTCACTGAATATCATGTCATTTTACCATTTCCCCCTTGGGGCTGGGTGCTGTTTTAGTAACTAATTTTCTCCACATTCAACGATTTCCTCACTAGCACAAACACCTCATCTTGATCATGCTGAATCACAAGGCCAGCGTGCAGCTAACAACAAATTATACATAAACATCAGGGCAAACTTATTCTCTGCCAGAATATCTTCAAAGTGTGCAAAGCACCATGCATTTGTTACTGGATATCTACAAAGAAAATTATTTGGGTCAAATTTTTAACTCGCTTCTGAATTTGTGAACAAATATTTTGCACTTACAACCATTTGCACACCAGTTACAACATCTGTGTGGAGAAAAGCCCACCTATGTGCATACCTCAGATAGCTAGGCACCAAACTATGCAATGTGTGTGTGCAAGAACCATGGCTGGGCACATAATGGGCCTGAATTGCCTCTCACACCAATTTCACACCAGTGTAGTACTACTCATGGCATTGGGCTTATTCCTGATTTTCACTGATGTATGCATGAAATGAAGTTAAGGATTTAAGGGCACAGTCCTGCTCTCACTGAAGTCATTGACAAGAATCCCATTTATCTCACTGGTGGCGGAGTCAAGAGGCCAGTTTTTGAAAGCATGGATAAAGCTATGCTGGCTTCCCACCTTCCACAATAATTACAACACAAAGTGTCTGGGCTAACTTCTCTAGTGTGGTAAATTCACTCTGTACTGCTTATACTGCTTTGCACAGCTCAAAAGTTATGGCACACACAAGATTCCCGTGGAGAATTCCCTCTGTATAAGGGACAGTCTTCGGTTGTTGTAAAGCTGGTAGAGATGGCTCACTGCTCCCTATACCAGCTCTACCAGCTACTGCTATCACGTCCTATGTCATTGCTGTGCCAGCCAGGGTAAGGACAGAAGGGTCACATCCAGCAGGCAAAGTGGCAGGGAAAGAAGGGAGGGCTAGGGGAGGGGAAATGGCAGGAAGGGGCCCTGCAGCATCCCTGCCTCACTCTCCTCCTCTGAGGTGGAACACCTTGGCCTTCTCCACAGGGGTTGATGTTGGTGATCTGGCTTGGCCCTCCAGCCACATCGCTAAAAGTTTAATCTCTTGGAAATGACCAAACAGATAAATTCTTCTGCCCCTCTTGGACTATTTTCAGCCCACCTTGTAGGTTTAGTTGTCAGCCCTTTCTGGGCTACCTTTAAGTGCTTCCCTGCTCTGTTATAGAGTGCTGACTCCCAAATTGCTTCCGCTGGAGTCCCTCTCCACACACTGAAGTTCTCTGCTCTTTGCCCCTACTCCAAGGCCCGGCAGAGTTTGTCTTTGCTTTTTCAGCTGAGCACTACCTCCCAAGGCATACCATGAAGGCCCTTCTTCCCAGCAGGTTCCCATTGCCTCCCCTCCCAAAGGGCATTTTCCCTCAGGGCCCTCCCTGTTTCCTACACGCCCTATGTCAGGGTCTTCCACAGGAGCTAAGCTGCTTCCTGTAGTTCCTCCTTCTACCTGAGTTCTCCAGCCCTTTTTATGAGACCCAAGTGTTCATCAGGCTAACAACTAACCCCATTCATTCCCTTCATGCTGGGATGCAGCAAATTATGGCACTGGGAGGAGTGGCTCTTTAAAAGGGCCAGTCACCCTGTGACAAGTAGCATTTTAGGTAAGCAAACAGGGAATGTGGCACTTTCTTCCAAACAGGCTCCCACTACAATTGAAATCTAGCCTTTTATTTACATTGTAGTTAAAGGGTATTGCTGACATGTTTATGCTCTGCGGAACAAGGTGGCAGACAGAGCTACAAATCAGTTGATCGATCAATCAACGCCAAACACTCAAATGCTTAGCAGGATGCCTGAAGGTGACAAGAGACTTTGGGACTACCAGTTGTTAGAGACGATACCAAAAATTATGTTAGTCCTGCACAACAAATGCAGAGAAACAAGTATGCTGTCACAGTTTGGATAGGAACAACTGTCATTTCAGACATGAATGAAAAATCTACTGTACTTTGAACTTCCTCACTATTGGCTCTTAAGTGACAAGATGTTGTCATTTTCTAGGATTGTGATGAAAGTCTCTTTTTGAAGCTGGCAAAATGGGAATTGAGTTGCACTGTAGCTTCCCAAAACATATTAAAACACACTCAGAGAGAACCTTCTTATGGTTGCTATTTAAGACCAGTAGGACCAGTCATAGCTGACAAAGTTGGTTAATCGGAGTCACCTCCAGATGCTCGTTGGATAGACATTATTACTGAGAAAAATGGAACATTAAAATTTTGAGATGTATGGTGAATCACTTTAAATAATCGTTTCATCAACTGAGTCTAGAGCCATGCTATATTTAGAAGGAAGTTGTTATGTTGAGTTTTCAGTGGAAAACATGCACATATCTATGCAGTCTACAGCTTGCTGGAAAATAGATTTTTCTTCCATGGAAAATGTTGATGAAAATGAAAATAATCATTTTCATCAACATTTTCCACAGAAAAGGTCAAGTTTTGGGTGACAAATCAGTCTGAAATATTTTGTCCAAAAATGGAAATGTTTTGGGTGAAAAATAAATATTTCTATTCTGAAATGCCACTGCACTGTGGGAGTTGTATTTTGTACCTGATGCTTCCTTTGTCTTTTATAGACCAGGCTTCCTGGTCAGACGACATTTGCCATAATGCATCACAGTCTCCCCTCTTGGTGAGGTTAGGGAGTGCATTGTGGCAGTTGCCTGGCTGTGATGCATCATGAGAGATGAAGTCTGGCTGGGGAGCCTGGCCCATACAGGAGAATGGGAATGTGAGGCACTCAAACTACAACTCCAATGAGGCACCACAGCCGCATTTCAGAATTGAAATAATTTCTGGCGTACAGGGTTTTTTTTTTTTCTTACAAAAAATGATATTTTTTGCAGAAAGCAGACACTTTTCATGAAAAAATTTGTTTTGTCAAAACTCCAAATTGCCATCTAAAAACTGTTTCAATGGAAAATTTGTTTCTAGCCCTAGTTCATACTCTGATCTAAGCAGGCTTGTTCCTGGCTTGAATCAACCACAATCCAGGTTTCATTGTCAATAAAATTTCCCAGCTCCAAGTTTAAGGTAGGATGAGATTGGTTTAGTCATTTCAATATAAGAATCTATCTTTTACTGACATGACTCATTCTGCCTTAACTGACCTCAAAATGGGATGTAAAATTAGTTTTGATCCTAGATTTCCTGGTCTGCAGAGGAGGGACCTGTAACTGTTCCACTGAACTCAATGGCAAAACTTTCATTGGATGCAGGAGCAATGCATTGCCCATTGCAACCCAAACAGTTTTTCTTTTTAAAACTGTAATAAATATTGACTAAGTGATATTGACCGTGATCTCTTTAACTATCAGGTAGACACATTTTCATCCCTATCATTTACAAGAACACATTAATATTGTATTTCTCTCCCTCTTAATGATGTGACTAATTTTAAAGATTCATAAATTCATTACTACAGTACATATCAAGGTTAAAAGAGGGAGAATTTCCTTATCAGTATGAGGGAGTCGTACAGTTTGCAACAATCCTAGAAGAAATTACCCTTTTGTCTTTCAATATGCAGAAATCTCCTGCAGTGGCAAATGTTCATAATGGACTGTTTCATCTTGGCAATCATCTGAAGAGCATCTAATTTAATTAAAGCTTTAGGACAAAGTGAACTCTCCTTTACAATTACATATTTATGTTAACACAAATATCACTTAATGGGCACAGCACACCAAAGGGTATTAGCTGCTTATACAGTATGTAAGGCCTTGAAAAAAGCCCAGTACAGGTTTTTAAGTCCTTTCTGTATAAAATTCTGTAGCTTTTAATAAATAGTCACAAGTCAATATGAGGGCATGATGAGATTTTTAAGAAGCAAGAATTAAGAATATGATTGAGATTTAAACTAGTGTAACTAACTGGAGGTTGTACAGATTGCACGGCAGTCACAAATGGTATATTCACACATGCCACTTTAACAAATGCTAAATGTGAGAAAGAATAAGAGCAAAGATTAAAGAGATCTGAGCCTCAATACCAGGCCTGTGTATTTTTGGTCATTAATCATTGTTGAACATTTGATTCCAGAACTGTGCGAAAGTAACTACAAGTCACATAATACTATCTGTGTCAACATGAACTGTGTAAAGGAAACAATATCTGCAGCATACACCATTTCTACCAAGATCAAAATCATCTATCTTGTTTTTTATTCAGTTATCTGGCAGAGGGAGACAGAATTTAAATCAGTAAAGGTCACACTAATTGGAAACCTCCTTCTCAGTTTTTTTCTTCTTTTTCTAAGGCAATTAAAAGATACCCACTTGGGGGTGGGTTACAAAAATTAACTTGAATGTCCACTTACAAGCCATCTCATCAGCTAACAAGAACTTACCTGTATCATTTTATTTAGCAAGAAGCTGATTTCTGTACTAATAAGTAGATCCAAGCAAAAGCAGCAAAAGAAGTGAGTGTAGAAGTAGGGAGTGATATGTCAGCACCAAAGCACAGGGACTCCTCATACTACACTCTAGAACTAGTTCCTACACATCCAGAACTATATGTGCTTCCATGGCTTGCATGATACTGAATGAAGAAAGTATGGCAATTTACCATAAAATCCAGCATCTAAAGCCCCTACTGCTACAACTTCCTTCTTGATATAACAGCATCCCAGATAATGATAGAAAATCGGTACCATGAAAAAGATCTGAACATTTCAGAAGGGCGGGGGGGGGGGGGGGGATGCTCTGTGGAAGTAGGGGAAGAGACAAAGGAAAGCCTATTTACTGTGGATAATGAGCTGAAACAAATCATAACTTTCTACAGAAAAGATATAACCAATCACTGCTGCTTTCAGCCATAAACAGCTTAGAGGTGCACTACATGAGCTCTTTGGTGAATTCCCAAGAATGCTTTTTGAAAATGGTATGCATATGTGGGCTTCATCTCAAACTGCAGTGAATTTAGAAAAGCTCCCTACACACTTGCATGCATCCTGGTCACCTACTACACTTGCAGACACATGTATAGCAGCACACAGTTAAGAGTCCTTTCCAACAAAATTCTGTATGTACTGGTTTGGGTCTCTGCAATGGGTTTTCTTAGCCATGTTCCTTGCAAGTTGCTACAGCATAGTTTTGACTGAGAGCAGATGGCATGCTATTCATCAACTTACTACAACCATGTTTTGTAGATACTGACCTCATTTGGCTCCTTCTGTGCTTTTTTAAAAGAAAGGATACTTCTCCTCCCTTTCACCATATGCAGTTGTGTCTTTAGTTTAAAAACAATTTGGGGCAGTCACTGTCTTTTGTGTATTGTTCAGAAGTCCAGCACATGTCCCACATCAAGTTTTTCTATTTAATCCATCAAATTGGCGACTTCTAAAGCCTGTTGGGATAGGCACCCCGGTCTAATAGTTAAACTGGTTTAAGTCCTGAAAAATGAGGCTTTATTTCCCTGTCATTATTCCTTTTGTTAGCACTAACTACTTGAGCTCTGGATATTCTTGTTATTTGTGTAAACATCCTACCCATCTTGGAATATTTTTTCTACATTTTTGGCTTCACTGACATCCTGTGGCAATGAGTTCCACTGTCTAATTACACACTGTATGAAAATATATTTCCTTTTATCAGTTTTGATTTTGCCATATTTCAGTTTGACTAAATGTCCCATGGTTCTTATGCAATGAGACAGGAATCTACCTTCTCTAGACCATTCATTGTTTTATATACTTTAATCATGTACATTCTTATTCCTCTTCTTCCTGTGATAAACAATCCCAACTCTTCAATCTCTCTTCAGATTAGATTTTCTTATGAGAGGTTGTAAGCAGGGGCTGCTGTTGCTTTGTTTGTACAGTGCTAAGGATCAAGGGGCCCTGATCCATTACTGGGCCCCAGGTGGTCCCATAATACTATCATTAGATATCATTAGAGCTGATCAAAAATATGAATAATTAGAACTGGTCAAAAATGAGAAAATTTTCTGTGGAAAAATGTCACAAGAAATTCATCCTGGTTTCTTTATTGAAATTAGAAATTTTTCATTGAACATGTTGACTAGCTCAATGACTGGTCAAAAAACAGGATGAATTTTTCACAAACATTTTTTCAGAGAAGTATCCTTTTAAACAACATTAAACATTTAACTGAAAGTTTTAAATTCTGAACATGTTGGCTAGGTCCATAAATAGTATAAATAGCACTTTGACTAGTTATTTTAACAGCTATACTGGTTATACCGGTGTTAACAGGTACACTGGTTATATGGCTTCATGGGGAATCTTGGTTTTGCTTGTAATGGTGCTGGGACCTCCCATATGTTTAAAAATAGTTATGCCTATGGCTTGGGGAAGAAACAGCATGAGGTGACCTCTGTAGCTGCCTGTCTGAACCTGCTGTGTATCAAAGGTTTTTTAATTCACCATTTTCATTTAATGGGCTGGAGAGGAGATTGTAATTTTGGCCTCCAAATTGCCTAGGTTTTTTTTTTTTTGCTAGATTTCTTTCTTTTCACCAAAAGGTAACAATGAAACCTACTTAATTTAAAAGTAAACACTAAGGCAATCTACACTTCAGACTCTATGCTGACATAGCCCCTTAGCATAGATGCAGCTTGCACTGACAGAAGGAGTTTTCTGTCAGTGTAGGAACACCACCTACCAGAACGACATTAGCTGGGTTGACAGAAGCACTCTTCTGTCACCACATTTTTCACACCCCTGACCGACATAGCTATGCCTTTATTAATTGTAAATGCAGACCAAGCATAAGGATATGTGTATTTTCATGGGAGCATTCAAATAGTGGAGGGTCTGGCCCTTAGTGTCTCATGGGAGGAGCATTTGCTACACTACAGGAGTGTTTGCTAGCCCAGCCTCCTCAGTGACAAATATGGAGGGACAGCCAGAATATATAGAATGAAATTGTGGCTTCATTTAAGTCAAAGACAAAATGCCTGTTGACTTCAATGGAGTCATAATTTCAACTGTAAGAACCTGAGTGGATTTGTATGGGGCAGATGTACTCTGTTCATTGGCATCAAAGCTGTTTCAGGTTTATGTGCAGTACCACTATGATGAGATGAGCTACGCACGAGCATTAAGGTGCTAACATTAACTCGTTCACTTCTTTAAAAAGGCCTTCAGTATGCATGCCCAATACATTACTACCAGGCCCGGATAGGGTGTTTCCTGAAACGTGCCACATGCAGGAAAAGAACACATCTCCCCATGCCTTCAAAGGCTGACACATCGAAGTGCTCAGGATGACACATACATATGTAGAGGTCTTACTATCATGGATCCAGTTTCCTAGCTCATTACAAAAAGCAGCATCTATTTTTTTTAATTGCAAGGTTGTGCCCTTAATGTACTTTATGCCAAATTTTGGTAAGAAAGTAAAACATTATCTGGTGTACAGAGCCACAGTGACTCATGCAAAGAATCTGATATTGATATCCAATCGTTCCCCAAAATATCAAAAAATAACAAAATATTTCATTCTTTTTCCTGCTGATTCTCAGTTCTCAAACTATAGCAAACTCAATGGAGCTTATTCATATCCATATGTTTTCACTTCTGCAAGACCCATTTTGAAACATCAATTCATGCTTTTGTGAGCAAATACACACTAACTTGAAATAATTCAATTCTGTTTACAGAAAACTCTGTTCATACAATGGCACCAAAACAAAAAGTTCCTTTGTAGATGCTGTTTAAGTGATTGTCCAGTGTTGATTAGATCTGTTTTTTCAAAGCCACTATATCCATTTTCTATTGCAGTAGCTTGCCACTGTAATTTATCAGTTTGTTTGGATAGTCTCTGTGGCATTACTTTGTGTTCTTTTCAAGAGTTTTCTTGGGTTGTCTTGAGATGATACATTTTCTCTCTCTGATGCCTGTTTTTTTTTAATGTTAACTTATCAATTTGCGTAGGAGAGTTCAACTGAAATAAAAAATCACCCCAAATATTTTATGACAAAAATATACACATCTTTGGCTATTGACCCCACACTAAAATGTTGAAATATTTGGCTTCATAAAAGTGAAGGTGGAGGATTACACACAAAACTGGATTTATGCTATAATGTAGTTATATCTGAGTTTTCTGGAGTTAAATAGAGATACAGGTGACTACATTCTGTTCTCATTTACCGCAGTATAAATCTGGACAGCATGTTAAAGGGCCAATACAGCTGGGCCTAAAGGAACGTTTAGGTTTTAAATGAAGAGAAGGTGGGGGGTGGATGGGAATGGCACACCACCAAATGATGCCTATATGGAGTTTCTTTTGAGCGGGAGGTAGAACCAAGATGGCCTTCCAAGAAGGATGTGGAGCAGCGGGCTAACTAACTTTCCCCAAAAGCCAGAAGGGAGATGTCCCCTTGAAGTCAATAGGTTAAATAAAGTTAAACAAGTATGTAAAGGTTTGCAAGATCTGGCCCTTAGTTAACAGGTGAAAAAAAATCACATGAAACTGTCATACAACTCCCGAGTAAATAGATATCTGAGAATGCTGAAGAAAACAAATTATTCCATTCAAGTTCAGCATTAATTTAAATACATAGCTTTCACTTTGAATCCTTCTTTTTCTGATCATATAATATAGATTGTTAGTTTGGGTGGATTTCAAGATCTTTTGGCCACATCATGCCCCTATTTTGAATTCTTCCAACAAAAAAATGTTGATCTGTTCCTTTGGGAAGATGACGTAATACAAGGAGATAATCAGTTAGATGCAGAGATGGCTGTCAGCTACTTAAACACATTAGGAAAATCAAATGGTGAAGATAAATAGGACAGATTTGTTAGATCCTATAGCCATAGTTGAAGTTTATTTTTCAATTTGAAATATAACTATACAAGTAAAAAGAATAAAAATGCAGAATGCTCTACAGCCAGAGTACTTGTAATGCCTGTAGGTGTATTTTTGGTTCATAAAGGCTTTTTAAACTCCATTTACATTGCAGTAATGGAGACAAACAGCAGTTAATCATAAGCTAGTTTTTTGCTATGGAAATCCTGGATGATAAAGTACAGGTTCTCTTTCTGGCATACAGCAACAGTAAGAATTTGAATTGGCCATCCACCAAGTTCAACAGCTATCTTTTGTTACCTTCTGCTGTCACCTACTCTAAGACTGGCAATATGTGCAACCCATCAAGTGCTAATGGGTCAATATTTCACTTTCTTGTTACCACAGAAGATGAGCAAATTGGATTTCTTTTAAGAGATTAAAAGGCAAAAATATCTTCAGACCTGATTGTTCTAAAAAAATGAGTACATTCAGATCCATATCGCAGCCAGATTATTAGATCTGAAATCAAAGGGTGCTTCTCAAGAGCGAGAGGCTATATGTACAATGTGCCAGCTTTTTAGATACTTCAAGGGTATACATAGCAGCTAAGATAATATGTTATATATTAATGAAAAAATCATATATTCAAACACATTCTGTCAACCTGTCACAAATCATGGTTTGCAAAGAAGCAGCTTTTTAAAAAACACATTATGAGCCTGCTCCTTTGCCCAGGGAAATCAGATGCAAAGATCTCCTTTCAGGAGCAGGTCCTATGATGCCATAAAAACTACACTGAACAAAATGTTGTCTTGAGTTTTAAGAAGCATATATATATATTATGATGAATTTATAAGGGTTACATATACACAGACAAATAGACAGTGCTTCAGCCATACAACTCAATAGGCCTGCTCGTATCTTACACTCCTAAGACCCAATTTTTTTCACGTCTCAGGTTGTTTATCAGGTTAAAAGTACAGTGAGCTCAATCCTGAGTTGCATTCAATAAGTACTGGGTGCAGCTAAGGTGGGAAGCCTGAAAGGAAGCATTTGTGATTCCTGATCCCAGAACCGATTCTATGCAGTGTTATTTAAAGAAGCCTCATAGAGAACAGGTCCATCAATGGTTATTAGCCAACATGGTCAAGGACACAATCCCATGATCCTGGTGTCCCTAAACCTCCGATTGCCAGAGGTTGGGACTGGATAACGGGGGATGGATCACTCAATGACTGTCCTGTTCTGTTCATTCCCTCAAGCATCTGGCAGTGGACGCTGTTGGAAGACAGGATACTGGACTAGATTGACCATTGGTCTGACCAAGTATGGCCGTTCTTAAGTTCTCAGGGCTGCTCTAAACCATACCCGCTGGGTATAGCTGCAAAAAAAGGCAGGGGAACACCTTCTTCTGCCTGGCTAGGTTCCCAACATGTCGCCAACACTGGAGGTCTATAGAAGGATGGGCTATGGCAGTGATACTCAGATTGAGGCTCCAGAGCCACACGTGGCTCATTAATGTGTCTCCTGAGGCTCTTTGCAGTGCATAGTGTTAAAACTGGATGAGTTAATTATTAACCAGTCTAAGTTATTAACCAGTCAGAATGCTTTCACTATGTTATTAACCAATTGTAGTTGATAATATATTCTCCCACACCAAGAGACCAGGAGTTGGCTGGCTATGCTGGTTTTCTAGCTCCTTGGGGGGCTGCAGCAAAACCAAGGCTCTGGCCCTGTAGCTTTATGACTGAGTTCAAAAATCATGAGTCTAACTGCAAAAAAATATGTGATTGGCAAAACGATTAACTAATGTTTTTTGGCCTATCTTTTGATTTTTGAAGTCCCCTGCCCAACCCCAGTATGCATCTGTGACAATTAGTGTTGCTAATTTACACTGAGAAATACAAGTTTGGCCACCTCAGTTAATTTGTGCCCCAGCCCCCACATCAACTGTCCACCCCCAGGCCCAAATCAGTTAACTCTGTTCCCCACCGCCCGAGCAGTGCCACTCCCCCACAGCCCACCTCTGCTCTCCCTGCAGCTGTGGAGATTCTTTACTCCTCCCAAGCCTGGAGTGAAGCCCAGGCCTCCCTGATGTTGCAGCATTAGAAAAGGAGAGGCGGGAGGAGCAAAGAGGAGCTGATTCATTGTTTGCATGGGGATGGGAAGGAGAGAGCTGAGGTGAGCTATTGGGTTCTTTTAACTCCCTCTTCTCCCCTCCTCTCTTGTGAAAATGGTGTACGCTGCTCCCTCCCCACTGGGCAGCAAGTAGCAGCGGTGCAAGCAGCTCTACTTCAGGGTGTGGTTGTCACTGCCCATGCAAGCTTCGGGCCTGACTGGCCCCAGTCAATAGAACCCAGTAAGGGCCCCTGCTCAGGGTAAAAAGAAAAGGCCAACAGTGGATCCAGCGGATGAGGGCCAAGTTCCCTAACAATGATGAAGGTGAATGAGCCACCATTGGGGGTCTGTGGACCACATGAGGTGGATGAAGAGCTAGATCTTTGTAATAATTATCTGTGTTCCCAGGAACCAATGACATGTGGTTGAAGAGTTACTGGGAATAGGGATGGTGTCCCCCAAAATTAAACACCTCTATGCCTTCCCAGTCCCAAGGAAGCAGCATGAAAATAAGGGGCTACCAGCCATGACAGTCCACAATAGCACCAGGGTTGAAGCCCCTGCTATTACCAACTCCAGGAGGAGGGGCACATTCTGCATGCCTAGGATGGGCATGACCCAAACCCCCTTAAGGAAAGGCCAGCCCCAACAACCCCAACTTTCTGGAAGTCTAAACTAGACCTTTGAGGCATGTTCCGTGTTGCCACTTGGAACATGCTCGCACTGACTGGCACTGGGTACAAGACCGCTCTTGTCAAAGAAATCACCCATTACAAGATGGTAATCACTGGCATCTCAGACACCCAGGTACCACAAAGCAATCGAATTACTGTGGAAGGAGCAACCTTCCTCAACTCCGATGGTCCACACAAAACTTGAAGTGTGGCACTTGTTATTACATAACCTCTAGCACAGGCTTTAATCACACGGAATCCCATCTCTCCATGTTTACTCTATACTCTGTTTCAACACTGATTTGGCCTACATGCCAACAGAAGACACATCACCTGCAGAAAAGGACACATCCTATCACCAGCTAGCAGCAAAAATCCAGTGAATTCCATCACATGAGACAATGTTAATGTTCAGAGATTTCAGTGCTGTGACTGGCTGCAGTTGAACTGGGTATGAAACCATGATAGGTTCCTTTCAATCAGGTTTCCCAAGTAGCTCTACTCTACAATTGAAATCACAACTTGACTTTTGACACTGTGGGCCACTGAGGACCTGTCTGTTATGGGCTTTTGGTTTAAGCGCTTTACCAACCATCGCTGGGCCTGGATTTCAAACAGTGGATGAGCCATGAAATTGACCACATCCTCATAAAAAATCACTCCATAGTGAAATCTCACTGGGTCTTCAGTAACACAGAAGCACCAGCAAACTCAGACCATAGACTAATTTTTGCTTAGCACTCACTCCATCTTCCATCTTCTCACATACCAGATGTCCACCAAAATACGATGTCCAAGGTCTTTCTGAGGATCCTGTTGAAGCTGTAGAATACATACAAGCTGTTGAGGATCACATATGTAACCTCAGTAACCTCTCAGACAACATGGAGATCGCCTGGAGTGGTACATGTTATACTATATCACATGCTACTGCTGAAACAATCAGCTTCAGACGGTTGCACAAGAAACCTTGACTTTCTGTAGAGGACTTCGACATATTAGCACAAAAGGCAGAAGCATGCAAGCAGGGAGATGTCCAAGAACGTAAAAGACTGAAAGACATTTTCCGGGACATGGCACAACATTACCATGAGCTCTAGGTCAACTTTCTGGCCAATGAAGCAGAGGACGGCCTAAAGAACAACAATCTGCATCCTGTCTACAAAGCCTTGATGTTGGCCGCGATAAACAGCTTTCTAACATTTTTATTATGAAACCAGATGGCTCTCCTTGCTCATCAACAGACAAGGCCCTGGATGGATGGAAAACGTGTTATGAAAGCATGCTGAACCATGGACCTGCTGACAACTGTTCAGGGCGGTGTGACTGGGCAAACCGCACAGCTGCAGATCCAGGGACAAACACTGATCCTCCACCACTCAAGGAAGTGTGAGAGGCCATCCAGAATGGTGTTAGAGGCCATTACAGAATGGATGTGCTGCTGGAACTAATGGTATTCCACTTGAGCTGCTCGAAGGTGATATGGAACCAGTGAGCATCTGCCTGTGTCACCTGTTCTTAAAAGTGTGGCATCAGGCAAAGTACCAGCAGAATGGAAAGATGGCATCATAGTGTCCCCGTACAAGGGCAAATGATCTCACACCAAATGTGGCAACGAGGCTCCAGTCTCATTGTTATCAGTCCCTGGAATGGTCTTTGCTCACGTTCTGCTTGGTAGGACGCATCTACTCCTTAACAGACATAGTCATCCACAACAATCAGGTTTCACCACAGGGCTGTCAACAGACACAGTCCTTACCTTCCAGCTTCTGGCTGAGAACTTAACCTCCCATTTCACGTGACATATATTGACATCAAAGCAGCTTTTGATTTGGTCAACAGGTCAGCACTTTGGCCTGCACTGAAAGGAGTTGGTGTTCTGAATATTCTGCTAAATCTGGTGCACGATCTTCACACTGGTATCAGTGCCTGAGTCCATGTTGGTTCATGGATTTGCAGGATTGAGACAGATCTGGCAACTTCACTACACAATGACTGGTGCAATGCCATCAAAAGTGGTCACTCTGGCTGGTGCAAATGGTCCTTAGTAGACTATGCATGTTTGATTATGATGACCCCCACCCAAAAAAGAAACACCGTCTCTCTATTCTTGAGGAGAGGGTGAGAGCTCTGTCAGCTTCCTGCAACAGTTCTGATTGGCTCTTCTTTCCCAGGAAGAGGGGGAAACAAGGAAGGCAACCAATCAGAAGGGGCTTTCCCATGAGTGGTTGAAAAATTGAATAAAGGCTGGAGATTCTCATTTCATCCTGATACTAGCTATAGCAGGGGCCAAAGTCACATCAGAAGACCTGGCAATGATGAGCTTTCCATTAAAAGAGGTGGGAGTGGATTATGAAGACCCCAGCAATAAACTCAAAACAACTGAACTCATCACACAAGGTGTAACACACTGAACTGAACCATTACGGATATTCAGTTTAACAAAATAATACACAGCAGGCCACATCTTGAAGCCTTACTCTGCTGAAGTCAGCAGGATAACTAGTGAGTAAGAGAAGTGGGATTTTGCCAGATATATGTTATTTTGAGCTACAATGTGGAGCAGCGGATGTCAGAGGAACAATGATTTTTTGTTCCTGTTTCCGGAGTTAATGACTCAGGCCCCGACTCATCAAAGTACTCAAGGTCTGAGTAAAGACTGCAGGAGTGTGCTCTAAACTCTGACAAAAGTTGAAAGATTAAGGGCCCAATCCTGTAGATATACTAAAATAAAACTAGCACCAAAGCCAGAGTCAAGATTGCAGGGTTAGTCCCTTAATTGCAAGTTAAACCCAAAGTTTATGTAGAAATCATTGTTTCTATTAATCTTTGTAATTACTATAAAATGAGGAATAACACAGAGAACAATACTTCTCATTCATTTTAAAGAGGAGATAAAATAATCAAATATGGCTTTCTCTAAAGTAAACAATAGTGTTGATTTTGAATACAACCTAGTACTGCACCTTTAAAGTCTCAAACTTAGTTGGATGTGTATTTTTTTTATTGGTGACACAAAATACACTGGGATTTTGTGCCATTTTAAAATCTTACTTCAATTTGGATTTTATTTCCTGCTAGTAAATCCAGAATAACACTTTTATGTTGTTTGACAAAACTATAAAAGTGCAAAGCACATCTATCAACTGTTCTTCATTAAGAGGGGCTTTCAAATCAACATTCCTCTGCCCACAGAGACCAGATGTCATGCCATTTTACAGTACATAATTCTAATTTACTGACAACAGTAATGCTAAATTACAAAAACAAATAATTGTTAGCAAACAGTATGAAGCATTCCCCTGTTGCAGTACTTCGCATTCTTGCTCCAGGAGACATTTGTATCATGTCACGTTAGTCCTTGGTATGTTTTCAACATTATGGAAAGTCAAATCTATTCTGTTAGCCCCATTTCAGGAGCAAGAGTGGGAGTGCAGCTTCACAGGTTGTCATTTAATTTTAACATGTTTAGGAATTAAGAGCCAATCCTGCTCCCAGTGAAGTCATAAACTCATAGAAGCATAGACTTTAAGGCCAGAAGGAACCATTGTGATCATCTAGTCTGACCTACTGCACATTGCAGGCCACAGAACCTCACCCACCCACTCACTCCTGTAATAGACCCCAAACCTCTGGCTGAATTATTGACGTCCTCAAATCATGATTTAAAGACTTCAAGTTACAGAGGATCTACCATTTACTCTAGTTTAAATCTGCAAGTGACCTGTGCCCCATGCTGCAGAGAAAGGTGAAAAAAAACCCGGAGTGTCTGCCAATCTCACCTCGGGGAAAATTCCTTCCCAACCCCAACTATGGTGATCATTTGAACCCTGAGTATGTCGTCAAGACCCTCCAGCCAGACACCTGGGAAAGAATTCTCTGTAGTAACTCAGAGCTCTCCCCATGTAGTGCCCCATCTCCAGCTGTTGGGGATTTTTGCTACTAGCAGTCACAGATAGGCTACATACCATTGCAGGCAGTTTCATCAGACCATCGTCTCCATAAACTTGTCAAGCTCAATCTTGAAGCCGGTTAGTTTTTTTTGCCCTCACTGCTCACCTTGGAAAGCTGTTCCAGAACTTCATTCCTCTGATGGTTAGAAACCTTCCTCCAATTTCAAGCCTAAATTTGTTGATGGCCAGTTTGTATCCATTTGTTCTTGTGTCCTCACTGGTGCTTAACTTCAATAACTCCTCTCCCTCCCTGGTATTTATGCATCTGATGTATTTATAGAGAGCAATCATATCTCCCCTCAGCCTTCTTTTGGTTGGCTAAATAAGCCGAGCTCCTTGAGTCTCCTCCTCTCCTTCCATTCCCTACACGTACCTGAAATCTGGGTAGGTTTCGAATTCTAGTGGTCACCCCAGTCGCAGTTCTTCCTAGCATCATAGGGTGTCCCAGCTAGTATGTGGCAGCTAAGGAGCCCCCTATGGGCTTTCTAGCTGGAATGGTAATGTCTGTGAGGTGTCTATGCCCCTTCCACTAGCTCCTGTGCGGGTGGTCATGTTGATTGACTGAGAACTTGGCTGGATTCAGGGGAAAGCAGCAGATCCTTGCCTTAAAACCCTTAAAGCTACAGAATGATGAGAAGCAGGTATCTTAAACCTATGGAGAACAGAGGTCAGTCCCTCACCCCTCCAGACGATATTTAAGGTAAGGAAAAATGAGGGGATCCTGCAGTGTTCCTTCAACCATGATAGGATTTTTAATTAAGTGAAGGCATCTGAATGTCCCCAGTTGCTTTATAATCAATATTAAATGAACAATAACTATTTTTCATAAAGAACTACTCATCAGATACTCTTTTCAATTTAAAACTAAATAGCAAACAGATCAACACATGATGGTACCTATGACTGTGACATGACAATCATAAGGCTTTTGAGTGACATTTAGCACGAGGCATTTGACATGAGCCTTTGTGCTACTGAATACCTATATACAACAATTTCAAAATACACACACATTTGCAGTGTGTCAAATACAGTGTGTATTTGTGTGTGTGTATTGAGCCACTGTGGATTGTTAATAATTATAAATTATTTAACTTTAGTATCATTGGATTTTTTTCAGATATTTTTGTTTTCTTTTGACCTTCCTGAGTTGTGTTCTAATTGCAATGATTTCCTTGCTTTACAGTTTTACCACTTCTGGTGCAGGAGTGTCAGTCAGGCAGAGTAGGATTTTCCCCCCCATTAATAGGAAGCAATATCCGTTGTAGGAAGATTCTAATCTCTGATCTTAGGTGTCTCTTGAAAGAGCCATATGCACATTTTTCCAAATGTGTTAATGCAAGCTGTGCATCTGGGATTAGAAGCTGGCGCTTTCGGTTTGGCACTTCTGCATAATTCCTATTTTGTGAGAATTGCATTAGGTGTTAGGGACCACATAAGCAAATACTAATTACCGAGCACTGTGTTTACTACTGTATTTCCATTGATATCCATGAGACTACTCATGGGAGTAAGCTCTATCCCTGGTAAAATGGTTTGCAGGATTGGGCTCTTTTTGGATACTCCGTTGGCTCATTGCTTGTGGAAGAAGGTCTCATAATTACACAAACGTGTTTTGAATACCTGGGCTGACTCCTCTTAGATTTTCTTCCTCTCAGACTATAGGATTTCCATCATTCTCAGTATCCATTTCTCCAGTCTTCATGGCTGAATTTGTTTTTGTAATTCCTGATGTTATTTTTCTTTCTGTCCATATTGACATCTTCAGGCTCTGCTCCATTTTTGTATTGATAATTTTTTTATTTATTATAATTGGTTATAATTCAAAGATGGTGTAAATTGTGGCGTATAATATATATCAGTTAAATCAGTAGGAATATAAGCTAAGGTCACGGGGCTGGAAGGGCAGAGCTGTAGTCTTTCCAAAGTGGAGGTGGAAGGAACTTGCAGTGGATAGGAGGCACCTAGTTGGAACATGGTATGACATTTCTCTTTACTCTCAGTAGGTGACACATTTCTATATCTTTATGGTCTATATTATACCTTTCTGTTACTTGATTTTCCTGCTGCAACTTTACCGTCCTGTCTCCCTGACATGTAAGTCACATCACGTTATACTCACTCACACCAAACAACAGGTGTGTTAATTACACACCCAATTACTTCACCCCGGAATTTGGCCAACTGTTTGTTTCTTCCAAGCACAGTGCATTATTCTGGTAGTATTGTATAACTTGTTCAGGTCAAGCAGTCTGCTGTGAAGTATACACTAGAGACAATGCTCCTTTCACTTTTCATTCAAATTCTTGTTTCCCTCCAGTAATATGTTTTGCAGTATCCTTCTGCAATATCTAACCTGTGAATGAGAATCAGTTCATACCTCTCTATATAAGTAAGTGAAGAAAGATCTAAGAGGCATGAAAATATCCCAGGGAAATTGTACCTGCTGACAATGTGTACTAAACTGTTGGAGGTTTTGTGAAATTTATGGTCTGCTCACCACCCAGGAGTTGGCAGACTATGGTAAACATGGCCAAATCCTGTGGATGTTGTCCACCACCGTCCAGCACTGGGAATAGGGCTATATGGCACTGGCTTCACCCTGCCTGATGCAAACTCCTTCCTCCTCCACCAGTCTCTGTAAGCAGTGGAGAAGGAATTAATGTAACTTACCACATAGCTTCCTTTCCCTCTGCCATCTCCCACCATTACACTTTATTCATGAATATTTGCTCCTTCCTTTGTTATGGGTCAGGAGAAACATGTGCTCCCTGAGGCATTATTTTTTGCCAGTCGGTTGTGTGGTATGTTTTAGTTTATTCATTCAGGAGCTATTGCCAAGATTTGATTTTTGTAGTACAGTTTCTTAAATAGCTATTCTTCATGCATAATAAGCCCTGATTTTGAATGTAAAACACTTTTTCTAATTCCTTTCTTGTCCCCATCAAGCTTAAGTTTGAACACATAATTTTATTTTCACTTCAGCAGATGGTATTTATATATATATATATATATATATATATATATATATATATATATAAAATCTGTTCCTAATACTTACTTGCATTAATGGTAGCCTAGGCTGCCAGATTATCAGCACATTGATTTTTTAAATCGCATGGCATTTCAGATGTTTGAAATTAAGCAGTTGATAGAAGTCTTGGTCACAATTGCACTCGTTCTCCTGTCTGTTTATTGGTCCTGCCACTTGTGGAGAGGGACAATATTTTGTTTAATATGCAGCTTGAAAGAGGAACTTATTATTAGTAGCTATTTAACAAAACTAATAATTGACCATTTAAAAATAGTCATAATTACGTATTTCATTTCTTTCATAGAAGCCAAATTTAGAGATGATGAGATCAACACTGAACTTAATTGCGGTATTTATACAACCAAGTGTTAGGATTGTTAGTCTTTGCATCTGCCCACAAAGTCACTGTAAAGTGCATGCAGCCACAAAGGCTACTACCTATTTTGAGGGGCGAGGTACTTTTTCCCATCACGAAAATGCCCCATAATATTTGGTGTTATATGACTGCCCATGACATATATGACAGGGACATTTCCTTTCCCAGGGATAGCTACAGACTTTGCTTCTCCCAAATAACATAATGGCAAGTGAGCCAATAATGAGTGGGTTTGTGTGCTCTGCCATGTGTCCTTTAATTCATGAATTCCTTTGTGACTGATTCTTGGGAAAAAAGACATGGACACCTTGCTGACGCATACTGGTGAAGAGCTCATCTTTTTGATTCATTCACAAGACAGCAGTACAATGCATTCCAGTTCTCTCCGTTCAATGACTCAGGTGGAAAATTGTCACTTACCGAATCACTTGGAGATCTCGCATGCAAACATTATTGTAATCTGATCTTGTTCAGCTGCTGATGGGATCACAGCCAAAGGTCATATGGTAAGTTTGCAGGCTAATATTCGACACCATGGGTCCGTTGGATAATTATGAATTGACTATAGAGCACATATGTCCTCCAGACTCAAAGACAGTGCTGCTACAAAGGTCTGAAAAGCTGCAGTGCCAAGGAAACTGATCTAACAGGGGGTTAGATTTTTAAAGGCACAAAGAAGAGTTAGGCACTGGGCTCCCACTGAAAGTCAGCGGGAGTTAAATGCCTTTGAAAATCTCCTCCTTTTGCGTCTAGGGGCTGGTATACAGTACCATTTAAGTCGACGTAATTTATGTGGCTCAGGGGTGTGAAAAAGCGATGTAAGTTATATCGACTTAAGCGCTGTCCACATTACGCTATGTTGGTGGGAGACGCTCTATTGCTGACATAGCTTCCGCCTCACTGAGGTGGAGTAATTATGCTAATGGCAGAGCGCTCTCCTGTTGGCATAGCGTGTCTTCACCAGGCGCACTACAATGGTGCAGGGGCATCGGTGCGATAGGATAGACTCGCCCTAGGAGGACAAATGAGGAGCACCGAATTAGCAGAACAAGTGCAGGCTATATACCCAAAGGAAGAAATTCTACTTGAAGGCAGAAAAGTTCTTCTCTACATTGTGTCTAAAAATATTTTCCATGGGGTATGAAAGAAATGCAGTGTTTCAGATCCTCAAAAATAAAGACATTCTCTCACATTGGTGTTTTGTGAAAAATACACTTGTTTGTGCCAACACCCTTCTGAAAACTATAACTTCACACAAGCACAGTAGCTGGGGATTGAATTGTGATTTGCCTACTTCTTAAAGTGTAGTTTTTGAGAGACATGCTAAGGACTTACCAAAAGATTCTGGTATTCCAGAGGATCTGCCTTTACAAGATATCCTGCATTCAGGTTCTTGATGGCATAACCAAACTCTTAGTGAAAATCAGTCTTCTTCTGAAGGGAATTGTGATGAGATTTTATATAGAATACCTTTGTTCTAGAACAGTGGTTCTCAAACTTTCCATGTCTTGCGTACCCCAAGTTTCACCTCACTTAAAAACTACTTGCTTACAAAATCAGACATAAACATACAAGAGTGCCACAGCACACTGTTACTGAAAAATTGCTGATTTTCTCATTTTTATCATATAATTATAAAATAAATCAATTGGAATATAAATACAGTACTTACATTTCAGTGTGTAGTATGTGGAGCAGTATAAACAAGTCGTACGAAATTTTAGTTTATACCAACTTTACTAGTGCTTTTTATGTGGCCTGTTGTAAAATTAGGCAAATATCTAGATGAGTTGATGTACCCCCTGGAAGACCTCTGGGTACCCCCAGGTGTACACATACCCCTGGTTGAGAACCACTGTCCTAGAAACGTAGCCTTAGAAGATAATGATTTATCTGAGAATACAGCAAAGTAGCAAACTATCATACTGAGGTCAGCAAAAGCCAGATCACATAGAAAAGAGAATCCTGTCATAAGGGGTTTTAATATAGAAGTATATCTGCCATTTTTAACAAAACAACGTCTTAGTCTGATGCAGTAGCTAGCTACAATTAAACAAAGCAGAGAATATTTCAATACAAAAGAATGTTGTGAGGAATATGTTTCAGACGAAGTCCATTGTATGGACTCCTGACTCTACATCTAAAAGCTCCATTATAGAAACAGCCAGAAGCTTTTTATTGTCCCATGGACTATATGGCAGCATTTTTCAAAGTTTGGGTCATGACCCAGTGACTGGGTCGCAGCATGTAAGGCACTGGGTCGCTCTGGTCAACACCGCCGACCGGGGCGTTAAAAGTCCCATTGGCAGTGCTGCCCAGCTAAGGCAGGCTAGTGCCTACCTGTTCCGACACTGCCTGCACCCCGGATTCGGCCAGCAGTGGGTCTGGCTTCTAGGCAGGGGGGTCACGGAGCTCTGGGCGCTTCCCCCACCCCAAGCACCGGCTCCGCACTCCCATTGGCCGGTGCCTGTGGGTGAGAGCCACGCAGAGCCGCTTGCGTGACTCTGCCTAGAAGCTGGACCAGCTACTGGCCACTTCAGATGCAGCGCGGTTCGCGGTGGCAGGACAGGTGGGAAGCCTGCCTCTGCACCCCAGCTGCGCTGCTGACTGGGAGCTGCCAGAGGTAAGTCTGCGCCCCATCTCCATGCCCTAATCCTCTGCCCCAGGCCTGAGCCCCCCCAAAACCATCATGCAACCCAAACTTCTCATCCCCCTCCCAACCTCAGAGCCTGCACCCCCAGCCCAGAGACCTGAACCCTTCCTGCACCCAAACCCCATGTCCCTGCCCTGAGCCCCCCCAAACCCGCACCCGAAACCCCTCATCCCTGGCCCCAGCCCAGAGCCTGCACCCCCAGCCAGAGCCCCCTCCCACACCCGGAACCCCTCATTCCAAACCGTACCCCACAGCCCTCACCCCTGCACTCCAACCCTCTGCCCCAGCCCTGAGCCTCTCCCACACCTCAAACCCGTCATCCCAATGCCATTGGGTCACGGGCATCAACAATTTTCTTCAACTGGGTCCCCAGAAAAAAAACTTGAAAACCACTGCTATATGGGATATAGACAGGACAGCTTTACTATGTGAGTGACTGTACACTTCAGGGTCATGGAGAACATGAAATGCTTTAAAGACAATTTTAGACATTTTCATTTTGGTACTTCTAAAACCAAGGGCACAGTTATCAGAAAGTGAGATTCTCTGAACCTGAGCACCCTGTAACTGTGTAGATCTGAAAGCTACTGTGGCAGTATCCTTGTTCTAAAAGACAAGAAATTGCATAATGACCTCTTTCTAGGCTTATCTTTCTTTTGGAATAGCCATCAGGGGACTTCAGATGTTCCGAAGAGGCATAGTTCCAAAGCTCTTGAGTCAACTTCAGAGATGCCCAAGGCAAATTAAATCAACTGACAGAGGAGGAGGGGCATGAGAAAAGAATGATAGGAGTGTTTTCCTCCTGCTTTCTGAAGTTATAGTTAAAATGTAAGTGGTGTCTTCCATGCAAGTAGAATTCAGACAAGTGGAATAGACATATCCAGAAGCCACACTTTATAGATGTTTATCTACCTTGTCCTTTCAGTGAAGTAAATACAAATATCGATAGTTTACACACCATACATTTCAGATGAAAAGATTGTGTAAGGAGATGCATTTTAACTCTGATACTATCCAGGTAAACCCTATAGCTACAAAATTTAACATTAATCTGGGCTGGAAGGGACCTTGAGAGGTCATTAAGTCCAGCTCCCTACACTGAGGCAGGATTGAGTAAACCTAGACCACCCCTGACAGGTGTTTGTCCAACCTGTTCTTAAAAATCTCCAGTGATGGGGATTTTATAACCTCCCTTGAAAGTCTACTACCCTTATAGTTACAAAAGTTTTCCTAATTTCTACTCTCAACATCTCCCTTGCCGCAGATTAAGCCGACTGCTTCTTATCCTAACTTCTGTGGACATTGAGGACATTGCTGTGGACATTGAGGACATTGAGGACATTGCCGTGTCCGCAGGTTCGGCCAATCGCGGCTCCCACTGGCCACGGTTCGCCACTCCACACCAATGGGGCCTGTGGGAAGCAGCGCAGGCCAAGAGATGTGCTGGGCACTCTTCTCGCAGCACCCGTTGGCCTGGAGCAGTGAACTGCAGCCCGTGGGAGCCGTGATCGGCCGAACCTGCGGACGTGGCAGGTAAACAAACCAGCCCTGCCCGCCAGGGGCTTTCCCTGAACAAGCGGGCGGACCGGTTTTGAGAACCACTGCTCTAGAGCGCTGGTCATTTTTCTTAGAATGAGCACTGTAATGATCAATGTATTCCTCTCAGATTAGAGCCCAAGATTATATTACACCTAAAGTCCTTGTAGTTGAATCATCAGCCCATTGGGTATCAGCAGCCTTAGGGTGATCAGATGACCTGATTTTATAGGGACGGTCCCAATATTTGGGAGTTTGTCTGATATGGGCACTGTGACAGGGTTTTTTTTTGAAGCAGAAAACTGCTTAGCCAACCCTCTGTCACTCCAGCTCCAATTAAGGGAGGTGAATTGGAGCTGGGTAGATCACCTGGCCCTGATTGGGAAAACTGGAACAGCTGCTGCCTCATCAGGCTGGGGCTGGATAAAAGCCCCAGGGGAAGGAAGCCAGGGGGAGGAGCTGGACAGGCTGTAAGCTGCACTAGAGGAAAGGCCGTGAGGGGAAGCAGCGAGAAATTGCTTGTCCCCTCTCTCCTGCTGGTGGACTGTAAGAAAGGGACTATGTGTATGGTGGAGGGAACACAACCTGTAAATAAAAGCACCAGGTGAGCACTGCACAGAGGTCTCTGTGTGACTTTCTCAGCCCAGCGGGGGCAGGAGCCAGGAGGGCCCTGCAGGGACCCAGTTACAGGCACTTATTATCCTTTACCCTGGTCCCAATTTTTCACACTTGCTCTCTGGTCACCCTAAGCAGTCTACATGGCCTAATACAGGGTAGTGCAGCAAAATAAAAGAAGACAGTGGGAACGTATTTAAAGGATTTAGCGAAGTTCATAATTAACTAAATATTGATTCTCAAAACCTGATATTTTGGACCAGATTCTGACCTTACTCACATTAAGCAGAATCTTACTCCTCGAGTGTCCCATTTGATTTCAGTGAGACCACTTGCCCCATTCAATGGGAGTAAAGCAGGGGTGGGCAAACTTTTGGGCCTGAGGGCCACATTGGGGTTCCAAAACTGTATGGAGGGCCGGGTAGGGAAGGCTGTGCCTCCCCAAACAGCCTGGCCCCCACTCCCTATCTGCCCTTCCCACCCCCTGACTGCCCCCCTCAGAACCCCTGACCCATCCAACCCCTCCTGCTCCTTGTCCCCTGATGTCCCCTGACCACCCCTTCCTGG
The DNA here is from genome assembly GCF_965140235.1 of Caretta caretta. Lineage (NCBI taxonomy): Eukaryota > Metazoa > Chordata > Testudines > Cheloniidae > Caretta > Caretta caretta. The sequence goes on from NC_134207.1 coordinate 159,289,109, forward strand.
GACCCCCACCCCTAAACTCCTCCCTGGGACCCCACCCCCTATCCAACCCCCCGTCCCCTGACTGCCCCGACCCCTATCCACACCCCTGTCCCCTGACAGGCCCCCAAGGACTCCCACGGCTATCCAACCCTCCCTGTCTGCTGACTGCCCCCTTACCGTGACGCTCAGAGCACCAGGACTGACAGCCGTGCTGCCCGGCTGGAGCCAGCCACGCCACCAAGCTGCCCGGCAGTAGCTCGCAGCCCCACCGCCCAGGGTGCTGGTGGCACAGCGAGCTGAGACTGCAGGGAAAGGGGGACAGCAGGGGAGGGGCCGGGGGTTAGCTTCCCCGGCCGGGAGCTCAAGGGCTGGGCAGGACAGTCCCGCGGGCCAGATGTGGCCCGCGGGCCGTAGTTTGCCCACCTCTGGAGTAAAGGTATCAAAATCTGGCCCACTAGGCTTTGTTTCTCATTTGGGATCAGATTATACCTCTCTTTAATACAGGAAAAGTCACATTGACCTCAGTGGGACATGCTGTGGGGACAGGTGCTAGTCAATGTGATTAAGGATATTTGAATCTGGTGGTAGAAGAGATGTTTAAACAAGTTTTTGAGAGGTATAAAAAAGATAACTTTGGCCTAAGCTTTAGCCAAAATTCTGAGCTTTTGTAGGTTTTTTTCCCCATTAAGATGAGAAATTGATTATATGAATCAAGTATATTCTCAGTGTAATCTTGTTCATTAAAAATAATATATATACAAAGTCCTGTTTCCCTGAATACAATAGAAAGAAACACTGGCAAGCAGTTTCCTTGCTCAGAAATCCTCAGCTCTGCCACTCCAGGGAGCTCTATGCCCAAGGAAGTCCCGTCTCTCTGCTTCCTCTCAGGGTCACACTCAGACCTCCTTCTGCTGGCTTTTTCTGCCTGTGATAAATGAAAGGGGGTGGGGGAGCTCCCTTTTATGGGCACCTAGTTAGCTATAAAATCCTTGTTGGTAGCTGTTCTCTACTTGCTTTACCTGTAAAGGGTTAAAGTCCACAGGTAAAAGGAAGGGCATGGGCACCTGACCAAAAGAGCCAATGGGAAGGCTAGAACTTCTTAAAATTGGGAAAAAAACCTCTCCCTTTGTCTGTCTCTTGTTGTTCTCTGGAGAGGGGGACAGAACGGGGACAGGGCTGGAGTTATGCTGTAAAAAGCGGTGGGCCAGGTATGGAAAATCACCAGATCATACCTAGAAACTACTCATCTGAAACCCCAGCTATGTAAGTAGATCAGGAAACGTCTAGGAAGACATGATTAGGTTTATCTCTTTTATTTCTTTATGGCTTGTGGACTCCTCTGTTCTAACCCCAGGCGCTTTTGTTTTGCTTGTAACCTTTAAGCTGGACCTCAACAGAGCTATCTTGATGCTTTATCCTTGTAACTGTTTTTTTAAAATCTAGCAAAAAGTCTAAGTTCCAAATGTATTTTCTTTCTTTCTTTCTTTCTTTCTTTCTTTCTTTCTTTCTTTCTTGTTTTTAATAAAATTTACCTTTTTTTAAGAACAGGATTGGATTTTTGTGTCCTAAGAGGTTTGTGCATATGCTGCTTAATTAGCTGGTGGCAACAGCTGATTTCCTTTGTTTTCTTTCTCTGCTCTTCCCCGGAGGGGGGGTGAAAGGGCTTGAGGGTATCCCAGAGGAAGCAATTCCCAAGTGCGCCTTCCTGGGTTCCAAAAGGCGGTTTTTGCACTTGAGTGGTGGCAGCATCTACCCATCCAAGGTGGGAGAGAAGCTGTAACCTTGGGAGTTTAATACAAGCCTGGAGTGGCCAGTATTAATTTTTAGAATCCTTGCGGGCCCCCAACTTCTGCACTCGAAGTGCCAGAGTGGGGAATCAGCCTTGATATGCCTTCAACACACACAGCCTGCAACTGATATCCTAGCCCCTGAGTTTGCAACCAGGGAAATCCATGAGCCCACATTGCTTAGTTCTGACCTGCCATGCCACCTAGTTTCCTGGGCCCGAGCTCCATGGCTCCCAGCTGTTTTTACGACATAAAGAGATCTGATTCCTGCTTATCCCGAGCCTGAAAGAGAATGCTTGGCACACCCATTGGCTTTAATAAGATGTGTTATAGTCTTTGGATTCAAGATCCCTGGCACCTTCAGAATAATGTTATTAATTTGTGGGAAGGCACTAACCCAGCTGTGTTCTGGATCTGTTGCATGGTGCTGATTGAGAAAATTGCTTTAAGATACAGGGTCAACATTTACCCCTTTAGAGTGGAAGCATTTTTCCTGGTATTTAAGTCACTTTTATTTATGCTTACATTAGCTCCTTTTCTCTTTTTCTTCCTCTTCGTCTCTTTTCTTTTGTTACATAACCTAATTTATTGGAGGCATAACCTGTATAAATCCAGTCTTACAAAAACAGTCCAGGTAGTTATTATATATTTTTTCCTTCAGTGAAGAGTATCATCTGTAGTTATGAGTGTAATATTTGCTGTCCCTAATTCATATTCCCTTCCCTGGATGCTGTGTGAATATATTTTTGGTTTGTGTATGTGTTTTGTTTTCACACTTCACTAAAAGACATCCCACATCCTGCAATTTCCTCTCATGTTTGTATAATCTATTTCTATTCTGTCATGTTCTCTTATACAGGGTGTATGGACACAGACCAAGAATAACTTAAATTAGCATAACTGCAACTGAATTACATTTTGATTATTTGTTACATAATTAATACTGTCTATATATCTGTCATAGAAAAATGTTTATGTATTTGGTTTATGGTCACAAAGTACTCCAGCGAGTGTCAGAAATCCTCATAATGTCCCTGAGTGTCCGATATAGCTGAAAGACATTAAAATCACATACAAAGAGACAGCTCTGTGTACTGACTGACTGACTAAGTATCTAAGAAAGTTCACATGTATTGTTTATTCATATCAGTGCATGGAATATCTTATACTCAGAGGATACACTATTTTCAGAAAGGACTATTGTGTGAGACTGATATCTGCGTTGCCCTAATAAAACCCCTCCCACTGTAATTCTCCCACTCTTCCTTTGGGGAGAGCTTCCAGAATAGATGTCTTTACTCGCCAGGAGAGAACACATGAACAAAACAACCACTTTAAAACCAGGAACCCACAGCAAATCTCAATAGTAACCTTAATGAAATAAGCAACAGTCTATTTATGCTTCTAATTCCTTTTAAATCCCACTCTTAACAGGGAACGGAGTGTTTGAAATTAAGATGAACTCGAAACTTCATGTTAACTTCATAAGTATGAAAATATCTTTAGATCTCTCATGTCTATGCATAGGCTTTCCTATTAAAGTAAATATTTCAGAATCATGTATTTTCACTTCTAAAATTTTCTAATGGTTCCTTCTTGCCATCAAAACCTAATAATTGTTTAAACAGCAATTTCATTTCATTTTTATTTTTTTGGAAACTTCCTAAATTTTTGTCACAGTTACCAGGAACTAATAAAAATATAGCCTTATGATAACTGCATACAAGTAAAAGGATATCAAATAGGATAAGTGTCAGACAAGAGACAGAGAGCAAAAAGAAGCAAACAGTGAATAGCTAGAGAAGGGAAAAGAGAATGTATTTTGGGAGCGATAGAGGGACACAGTTGGGAAAAATATAGTCCCTTATTTTGTTTCTCATTTCAGAAGGCAGCATCCTTCACTGGCAGGAGTGCCAGCTTTGGTTGGATGTATTCCTGGGGTTTCATCAAATTAAAGATTAATCTTTAATTCCTGGAGACTCCAGGACAAGCCTGGAGGGCTGGCTACCCTTTCACAAGGGTTCTGTATTCCACATGAGTCCATTGAGAGATTGAGAAATATTGGTTGAGGGAAATATTCACTGAGAGCCAGTTTTCATCCTCAGTGTTTTCTCTTTCAAATACAGTAACTAGGATGGTTCAGAATTCCACAGAGTCTAGCAATACAACATCATACATTGCAACATTATGCAACAGGCATTGAGAGAATCTGTGACATGAGCTATGCTTCTCATAAAATGAGAGGCACGTCACAAACATGGTTTCTAGTTGTGGTAAGTCTCCTAAGGTGAACCATTGCAACATTAGCTTGCAATTCGACACCCTCCCATTGCAGTGCATTTTATTTACTAAATCACGTTATAATAATAAATTTATTCCTGATATTTAGCTAAAGCTTTCCTTGCTGCAGCTTGAGTCTATTCTTCTCCTTTGATCCTATCCCCCTAAATTCAGTGTTAGTGATTTTTTTTCTAGTTTCATATCATCTGGAAATATTGTTATTGTACCTTCCACTCCATCTGCTAAATAACTAATAAAATAGTGAGGGGTTAGCACAGACCTTGGCACACCACCACCCATTATCTCCTCTCGCCACAACAGTGCAGCACAAAGACACATTTTGAGCCTGATTCCCCCTCCCTACAGGCTTTCTTCTATCCCTGGTTTCAAAATACTCCCGGCATGCTTTGTTCTGGGAGAGGATGACAACAATCCCACCCTACTTTTTGATGGACCTAAAAAAATCATCTTCTCCTAATAAGACCCTCATTTCACCCTCTCCAGGTCAATACATATTCATTTTCTGGTACACCCAATCACCACAGTAACGGGTACTGTAGTGTTTAGGAATTGGGTAGTATCCCTTTAAGTGGTTTCTGAGCCCTCAAATGGCTCTCATTCTCTTCTTTGTTTCAGAAGCCACCAGAAGCCTGCCAGAGCAGCAATCTGTATATGTAGCTAGGTATGGTAAGTTTGTAGGTATGTTGTAGGTAAGCTATGCCTGTGTGGTTCCTCCATATTACAGATATTGTGTAAAGGGCAAAAACATCACAGGTAATCTGTGGAGATTAGCTTTTAATGCTGTTTGGCATTATGCACGTGGAGATAAAATCTGGAGTGCAGGTGAGAGCAACGGCCCCTTGAAGTCATAAATACAGCCATATCGGGGAGAACTACAGTGGTAGCTGAGGTTGTCATATGACCTTTACTGTCTGTACAGTGATGGTGTTGTTATTGCTGCATCTGAGTGATATATCACAAACATCATTTATTCATCACTTCTTGTTTTCGTGCTCATCCTCATGACTACTTCTACCACTATTTACAAGGTGGAGCTGACACATGATCCCAAGACAACGTGCCCATTCTAATAATGCCAGTTCAGGTCAGGTTGGCACAGGCCTTTTCAAGCTCAGCCATTCCAACTCTTCCTTTTCTATTGCTGATTAAGGCCTCAATCCAATTAAGCACTTAGGTACGGTCTTTACTTTAAGCACATGAGTATGACCTGGGACTACTTTTGTGCTTAAAGTTAGGCATGTGCTTAAGTATCTAATTCATATGAGACATGATACTAAAACTACTTATTTCTCATTGTTTCATGAAAAAACAAGCTGTTACTAGTTTCTTTAAAAAAAATCAAATGTCAGACTAAACATTATGAGTAATTAGATCTGGAATATTTTATACCTCTATTTATATATGTGTATCAGTCTCTATCTGAATATACATACCTACCTAGTTATAAACGTGTGCAAAAAGCGTGATAACTATTTAAAACAGTCACCAAAAGTTACTTACACAGTAGTATCTGGGACCCTGCAATTATTTCCTATTCTAAGAGCAGGTCTACACTAGAAGTGCTATATCGGCACAGCTACATCAGTGCATCTGGTGAAGACATTCTATGCCAAAGGGAGAGGCGGAACCTATGTCAGCGGGAGAGTGTCACCTGCTGACATAGCACCAGTGTGGACAGAGGTTAGGTCGTTGTAACTTGCTTCATAAGTTAGATCAACTTAAGCAGAAGTGTAGACCTGTCCTAAGTAGATACATAATGGAACTAATTCTGCAACTTGCAGCATTGAGCAGTACTTGTGTGACTAGACCTGTTCAACTCAATGGAGCTACTTATATGGGTAAATGTGTCTCAGTGTCAGTAATGGTGGCAGGATCAGGCCCTATGCATATATTCTTGCCTGCTTACATAACTACATGGAGAGGTCCTGATGCAAAAAAGAATTTGCCAGAGAAAATAATGCAACTTTGTTTCCTCTTCATTGGAATGGATTAGTACGGGAGTTATAGACATTGTCTTCTATCAGTGCAATAACAGGGGATTATAACTATAGCAATTGTCTTTATTGTTTTTTATGGAATTACTGTGCTCTTGTTAGACTCTTGTTTTATTATGAGAAGCCATTATTATTGTCGCAGACTAAGAAAATAAAACGTTCCCTAAATGGAAAGGCTTTCAAACAGTAAGCCCAATATCCCTATCAGTGCGAATGGTATAAATACCAGAAAGAGTGACAGCTAATCCTCATGCACAGAAGTAGTGAATAGGCCAGATACATACTCCTGTCAGTGGTACTTGTATGAGCATATATTAGCTGGCAAGCCCCCACACAATCAAGCAGTAATGATATAAAATGGCTTTTTTTTGATAGATGAAGAGCCAGCAAAAGATCATTCCCTATTCACATGAATGGATAACTCACAGAACTTAAGTGATGTTTTAAAGGGTGGCTTAAATAATTTCAGAAGTAAAGATCTGTGCATGCTCTATCAGCTTCCCAGGCTCAGAGGTTTTTTCCCCTAGCATTGTCAGCACTTCTGTCTTGGCAACCTCAGTGCAAACAGAGAAGGGACTGAAACAAGAGAATTGCATGGCAGAGATTGCTTTGGCAGAGGACTGTGCAGTAGTGCCTTATTAATCCAGCTCACACAAAGTATTACTGGATTGTATTCTATTTTAAAAAAAATATTAGCACAGAGAAAGAACATCTAGAGTCAAATTTCAAAGGCTGCCGAGCTCCTATTTAAGTTACGTCTTAGGCTCTGCTCCCCATCCCTCCTGCCACCATCCAAAAAAGAAAAAGAAAGTAGAAAAGATATAGCCATAATTTTGTTTTACTAGCATTATTAAAATAAGTAATACACTCTAAAAAGCCAATGTGCTCAGTAAGTAGAATAACCAAGTCAGACTCATGTCCATACACATGAATTGTGATTTATCCTATAGTACACTAGGACCTGACCATTGAAGTCAGTGGAAGTTTGTTGTTTCCTCCGATGGTTCAAGATCAGTACCCTATGCAGTAACTGAAGTTCCCACAGACGTAAAGCCTGGGCACCTAACTGCCTTAGGCTCCTTGAAAATCCCAGCTGAACACCCTACTGCAGGATTATATTCCATAGGAGGCATTCTGCCTTGGGTATGTGTATTAAGGTTTCATTGATTTCATTTAAACTTTTGAGTCTATGCAAGGGCACAATATGGCCCTTAGAATACAGCCATAATGCCTTACAGCGTTTACAAAAAAAATCATAGATTTTTTTTTTGTAACTTCACTGCACATGAGCAAAGATTTCTTGGTTGGTGACTGCGCTTGCTGGTATTTGCAAAATAACAAAGTTGTCTCGTTAGTAGATCTGTCAGTAGAAGCTTTGTTAGATTACCATTTAGTTAAAGCAAGTTATCATTCAAAGAATGTCAAGGTTAATGTAAGCCTTCTAGAACTGGTCTTCAAATCCTTATGCATTTGTTCAGTAAATACAATAACAGGTAATAAAATTTTCTTATTTAAAGAAACATTTAAATAAAACTTTAATAAATCACTAATTTCAGTGATTTTTATAAAATAAAAGATTCTTAACATGAAATATAGTGTCTGATATAATGCTCTGATTGGCAGGCAGTAGGGGAAAAGAAATGTCAACTGTCATCTTATTCAGTTTATCCTCTAAATTCCCCAAGCTTAAAACATGATGGACACACAATTTTTCTTTTGTAGAAGGCCCATTAAAGCTATTTTATTAAACACTTTTAGAACATTTGGGAATTACTGCTCTTGATAGATAATACAGTCTTTTCAATTATTTCCAGAGAGTGTATTCTGCAGCCTTAAGAAAGATGGTATTTCTCCAGCTATATATGCAGAATACACAGAAGGTTCCTGGGGGATAAAATTTGCTCAGCAAACAAGTAATAGTCCTGATAATCCAAAGTATCATCACCAGGCCTTCTTTCAAAAAAAAAAAGACTTGAACCACACAGCTGTATTTCTGCCCAGTGTTTATTCTTTTTTGCAGTTAGCTTTTAGGGGGGTTAAAAACTAGAGCTGGACCAACGATTCCAAATAGATTGTGACTTTGACTGCATTCTTCTATAAGGGAGTAAGGCCCAGCTCCTCTGTGGAAGTTAGGAGCCTGTCAAGATTCCTTCCCCACTCTGAACGCTAGGGTACAGATGTGGAGACCTGCATGAAAACCTCCTAAGCTTACTTTTACCAGCTTAGGTTAAAACTTCCCCACGGTACAAACTATTTTGCCTTTTGCCTTGGACTTTCGCTGCCATCACCAAACATCTAACCGGATTTATTTTATTCGGAAAGAGCCCGTTTGGAAACATCTTCCCCCCAAAAATCCTCACCAAAACCTTGCACCCTCCTTCCTGGGGAAGGTTTGATTAAAATTCCTCACCAATTTGCATAGGTGACCACAGACCCAAACCCTTGGATCTTAAGAGCAATGAAAAAGCATTCAGTTTCATAAAAGAAGAATTTTAATAGAAGAAAAAGTAAAAAGAATCATCTCTGTAAAATCAGGATGGTAAATACCTTACAGGGTAATTAGATTCAAAACATAGAGAATCCCTCTAAGCAAAACCTTAAGTTACAAAAAGACACAAAAACAGGAATATCCATTCCATTCAGCACAGCTTATTTTCTCAGCCATTTAAAGAAATCAGAATCTAATGCATATATAGCTAGTTCTAAGACTCCATTCCTGTTCTGTCCCCAGCAAAAGCATCACACAGATAGAGAGAGAGGCTTTGTTTCTCCCATTCACAAGGAACCTTGACATGGTGGCAGTGGTGGGATTAACTTGAAATCATTTTGAGATCAATCTGAGATTTTCTGAACCAGAAGCACAGATTTGAAAAGGAAATATTTTATTCCCTTTGGGTTGCTGGAAAGCAGGTTTTAAACTGAAAGCAGTTAGAGGGTTTTTTTTCTCTGCTTGGGGGCCAGAGCAGAGACAAAAGGGAATTGTCTATTGTGAGCTGGAGTTTTCTCTACCTAAAGGCAGGGTAGTTAACCTCCTGCAGGGAAATTCACCAGTCTTCACAGACCTGAAGAAGTTGTTTTTTTTTACCTAAGAGCAACTAGAGGGGTTTTCTGCCTATTTGCCTGGAGACAAAGGTGTTAGGGTTTTTGTTTTTTTTGTTTTGTTTTGTTTTTTGTTTTGTTGTTGTTGTTGTTTTTAGGATTTTTCTGTAGGCTGACAATCACTATCAGAGAATACAGGTATCATATTACAGCACAGTAAAATTTTACAAGCAAAGTTTTTTTTTTGTTTTGTTTTATTTCTAACTCTCGGGTGTAAAGTTCGTTAAAAACAGAGAGGCAAAGATGACAGAAACCAAGACACAACACAAATTGGAGTTAGCCAGACTGGAGGCAGCAAAAGAGGCAGAAAAAGCCCTAGAAGCTGCCCACAGGAGAGAAATGGAGGCAAAGGACAAAGAAATGGCGGTGGCAGCGAAAGTCCAAGGGCAAAAGGTAAAATAATTTGTACCTTGGGGAAGTTTTAACCTAAGCTGGTAAAAGTAAGCTTAGGAGGTTTTCATGCAGGTCCCCACATCTGTACCCTAGCATTCAGAGTGGGGAAGGAACCTTGACAGAGCCTAAATAGCTTTGAGGATCTGGGCACATTGGAATAAGCTAACACTGCCCAGAGCAGGTGGGCAGGGAACCATCCAAGAGTGGTGGGAAATGGGTGCAGCCTTGATTCTACCCTACTACTTGCTGGCCAGTGCAGCTGATCCAGCATGGAGGTGTGTACTGTGATTTGCTGCAGGCATAGGCCAAGAACAAATTACCACTCCCCAGAAGCAAAGAGGAAGAGGAGCTGGCATGAAGCTGCATGAATGCAAGGATTCGCACTGTATTCAGACAGCAGGCCCTTAGTTACACTGAGCTGGGTACATTTCCTCTCCCTGGTGCACTCAGGGAGGAAACAAGCAGAGTCTAGGCCTATATGCAGGGTGTTCTCTTCTCTGCTATAAATCTTTCTTTCTCAGAGATATTTTCACTTATTTTATGTATTATTAATTGTGCTATAAATAAAGTTCCATGTCAGTTAAAATAAATATTACGGGAAACAAAAATCAGCTTGTGTATATTTATAATGTGCTACTATATTATTAGGTAGAATGAAAGCCCTAACAGATGAAGTATATTAAGTTATTGCTTCAAATGTCCCCATGATTTGTTCCAATGTAAAATATTTAATGTAATTTATGAGACTGTTACCACAGCTAAGTGTACAGGGAAAAGCACAGGGGGAAAAAAAACCCAACAAGTTTGTTTTTCAGTATGATTTTATTAGCCTCAATGACCCATGTGAGGATAGCACTGTTAGAAAGCCATTTGCTTTCTATTGCAGCATGAAACCAGTGCTGTGCTGCAAAAATAGGCAGCATCTTTAAGCTCTGCTGCAGGGAAATCTACAGTAGTATGACCATCTGTTTTAACTGAAAGATGCTGTTGCAGGCTGAACCGTTGACAATACATGGAGGAAAAGAGCGTACTGCAAGGAGGAAAATGAAGCAAATGAAAAAAGGCAATAAAAATGTGTTAAAACACTTAATCTCTTTAGGATTCTATGTCCTATTTTTTTTATTCTATCCTAAGAATTATTTTTAACAGATTTTTCTGTACATCTCCAGGAACTAAAGCATTTGTCATTCACTTACATTATTTTTCAGTCTTTCCAAAGTGCTTCAATGTTTGCTTAACTATGCCACTCACACCGACACCAGAAACAAACCCATATCTGATTTTCCCCTCTCGTAGTTGAGAGGATGTTTTGGAGCCAGAATCAAAGAGGAAAATAAAACCCTCTTTTCTCATCTTATAGTTTCTTCCAAATAATTCAGTCTTGCCTGCATTACACCCCACTCCTTCACTCTGATCAATAGATCACTTGCTTTTCTTATTTTTATTGCTTGTAAATTTAGTGCTCAGGGAATGTGCTGACTTGACATCACTGGAGAATGAAATCCACCTTTAGGGGTTTGTACCCAGGCACATCACAACTGTATTCTCTTTTTATCCATGCCAGACACAGCTTGGGCGGTGACAGATTTCCCCTGCATATACTTCAACCCTGTTCTGGAGGATCTGGGTCTGTTTCACTACTGTCTTGTGCCTTTTGGCAGTATTTACAGCTAAGAGGGCAACCACCACCATTCAGACTAAGTAGCATTTTAGATCCACTTGCTGGCATAGATGTGAATGAAAACAACAGGGGCAAAATAGTGGAGATTTAGGCCCACCGTCTCTGAGCATGGCCCATTCAATGCCTAGGCTCTTCTGAGACTACTGGTGAGTGCACTAATTAGTGCTAGTTGTGGACTTGGTTCTGTGAACACGGATTGTTCCTGTCTCCTTGGAATTGGAATGAGAGCACCAAATAGCTATGCATTATGGGGCAGATTTTCAAAAGAGCTCAGTACTGAGCAGCTCCCGTTGTTTCCAGCACCTGATAATGCTGAGCGCTTTTGAAAGTGTGACCATATGAGACAGACAACAGCATATACAGCCAATTAATGGGCCTGATTTCTCCCTTCATTCATACCAGTGTAAATCTATAGACATCAGAATAAAGTTAGTGTGAGGGAAGAATCAGGATCAAGTGTTCACTACTGATATATTTTAAGGCAAAAGCGTTGTTTTTCGTTAGACTTGTGATGCGTTTGCAATGACACCCGAAGGATTAACTGTCAAATCAGTCCACTTAATTTAGCTGCAACATTTTTACAAGCCCTTGACATACGTTCTATAACATTTATCCCAGCATCTTGCCAAGGAGACTAGCAGTTTCTAATTGGTGAAGCAATTTTCAAATTACTGCCTTTGAGTTTTCTGTCTTGAGAAAAAATACCAGGCTTCAACAATCTGATTTTAAACCCCAAAGATTTCGTACAGAATTACCTTACACAAATGATCCATTAATTGCAAGTCTTTTGATGTGGTGCAATCTCAGTGAGAGATGAGCCTTCTCAGAGTGCTTTAAAATGCAAATGCTGAGAAACCACTATCCATTTTTAAGCAGTGAAAGGCAGATTTAGCATATAGCACCTAACAGGTCTAGGTTTTCCACCAATATTTGATAATCAAATATTGGTTCAAAGTCTTCATTATTCTGATCAGCAGAAGTATGATCTCTGCAGTCAGATATTCTTGAATTGGGAGCTTATTTCCACAAGAGAAAACTGGGTCATCTGAGCTGACCTCATAATTACAATTTGTATCCCTCAATGAATATGAATAACACCCATACATGGAGAATATACAGGACAGATAGATTAGATAGGAGTGTCATAGCAGGCAGAAGAATACCAGGATTATCTTCAGAGCTGAGTGAGTGCAAGGCAATAAATCGCAAAAGGTGGATTCTCACATAGGTTATCATCCCCCTTTTCTCCACTCAGCTGTGAAGATAAAGCTAGTATTTGGCTTCCATACAGAGAGAAGCAGTAGAATCCTCTTATCCGGGACACGCTGGTGGCTGGCTTTTCATCCCCATTGAGAGGAATTCTTGATTAACAGAAGACACCAGAGCTGTACAGAGCCCATTGCGTTACTACACATGCTCAAGTTGAGAAAAGGTAATATCTGCACTAGGATACAGAATAAGCTTGGTGCCTGCCCTGTGCCAGCTGCAGCACGGACTGCTGTGATGCTTCCGGCATGATAGCCCAACACGTGGTGTGACTAAACCTAAAGACAGAAATGGGCAGTGGAAAAGCTCATCATCCACTCTCTTTCTAAGAGAGAAGGGAAAACTCTGGTGAGAGGGGCAACATAACCAGTATGAGACTAGACACATAAGTGACCTGAGCACCACTCTGTCTCCTGGCGGAGTCACCATTAATAATAATCGCCATCAGCAGGAGGAAGCAGTCATTGCCATTAGAAATCCTCACACAGAAACTCAGTTCTCATGATCCTGTCACCACAGAATCTTGGCATAAATAGGTAACACTCTCAAAAGTGCCTAAAGGCTAAGTTTCTAAAGGTATTCAGTCAAATGAAGCTGCAGATAGGTATCTAGTGGGATTTTCAAAAATGTCAATGGCCTACATCCACAAAGGTCAATAGGAGTTAGACACTCAGGCACTTTTAAAAGACCCACTAATCACCTATCTGCATCTTTAGGTGCCCAAATACTTTTGAAAATCCAGCCCTTAGGCACTTTTGAAAATGTTACCCAATATCTTAAACTGGTACACACTAAGTGAATTCTTCAGTCAAGCGCATACCAATTAATGTGAGAAGTTGGAAATGGAAAAAAGTCATCCTGTCCATCCCATCTGAAAAAGCAGCAGTGTTCTGAGAGCACTTTTTGTGATATTTTATTTTATATGTCCCAACGGATGAGGATTCCTCCATTTTCCTGAGGAGATTTTTCCATACCCACTAGCTCTAGCCATCAGGCTAGATGCCAATAAACAGCCAAACTGTTTATTGGCATCAGTTTTCCTTTTCTTAATTTCATCCCATTGCTCTTTTTAGTGCAACCTTGTATCACTCTAATAAATTCCTCTTCCTGTCTGGCATTTACACTTGAAGATTGCTATCATATATCCTTCCCACAGTTAGTTATAGCAAATTTATACCTATTTATGCAAGAGCTAGAGATAGATTAAAATGTTAGACAGAAAATTAGATGCCTTTGAAAATAAGTGCCAACAAAATATTCTGGGCAGTGGATGCAGAGACCACTACCAATGAAGAGACTTAAGACATTACCAACCAGCGGCTCATCTCCACTAGAATTTGAAGGAAGCCCTGGACAGATTTGGAGCATGTACTCTGGATGCCAACAGACAGACTTGCACATGAAGCTATCAAGAGGAAACCAACTGGTGTGAGGAAACGAGGGCATCCAAGAGAAATCTTAAAGAGAACCCTTATCAGCAACAGTTGATCTCAACACCATGGAATAGACGGAAGCAGCATCTAATGACAAAGAGGGATGGAAGAGAGTAGTTTCCACCCTGTGCACCAACACTGATGACAGAAGGATGTAATAATAAATAATAGTACCTATTTAGCTCTTTTCCTGCTAAGACATTCCCTTCAGGACCTCTCAGCATTGATGTTACTCTTCACTGAACTCCTGCAAGTAAGTCAATATCCTTCTGGCCCTATGATACCCTGAAAACAATATTTCAGGTGCAGTTGTAGCAGAACTATAGAAAAAGGGACCATTACCTGTCTTCTCAGTGATGAAATGACTGTATAAGCTATGTAATATCAGTGCTGTCTGCCATCACCGCTTCATCTATTTCAGCATTGCCAATTCTCAGTTTTTCTCTCCCACTGAATATGATGGGCATTAGATTTTTTCCTCTGATATTTTATCTTGTAATTTTCCCAGATGAATTGCATTTTGTTATTTTTGGCCACATTATTAAATTTCTTTAAGTCTGTTTGTGCTATTTATCTGCTCTTACTGGTGATTACAATCCACTCAATTTAGTGTCACTGTTGAATGTAGCCACTGTGCTGTTTACTCCTAGCTCTACCCCACTGGTGAGTATTTTAAATCACTTGTTCTAACAATGGTGCTGCAGATGTCTCCCTGCCTGTCGGACTCACACCAAGTTAGATGCACCAGTTAGTGGAGGGTCCACTCCACTAAGCCTTGGTAACATTGGCCCAGATCCTCAAAGGTACTTGGGCACCTAACATGCATCAAAATCAATGGGAATTAGACCCCTAAATACTTTTGAGGATATGGGACTTTGTGAAAGGAGAGGATTCAGCTGGCATGACAATGCAAGGAGAGCTCATGACCTCAGGTGTGCTGGGGTGGTGGGTGCTACAGAGACTCAGAATGTAGAGAGACGCGAACGCAGTGGGCTAAGAGCCCTTCTCTGTGGGGAAGGAAAAAGCAACAACCATTATTTTAGCTCTTATACTTGGGGAGAAGTTCATCCCTCCCCGTGCAAAGTCGTCTTTGTGAGGAAAAAAATAAATAGGGTTTGGAGGATGAAATTGTTAATTCCCCAATTCACACATTAACCCAGAGCATTCAAAACAAATTTTCTAATTGTTTTGATGTGCCATTTTTTGTCATCTATGTGCAGCACCTACCTACTACCTTTATTTTCACAATATTATATTTATTACAGAGGCTACTTCAAAATAAACTGCAATTGCAGAAAATCCTTAATTAATGCCTGTTGATTTTAGATGGGAGAAAGAGAGAGGACACCTATTTATCCTATTTTATCCAGAAGCGGAATGAATTAGTGACATCAATATTGCATTGCAGACTGCTCCCCTCAATTTTCAGGGAACTAGCTCAGCCTCAAGAGGCCTCCTATGAACATCAGTGAGAGAATCAAAATGTTGTAGGCTCTTCCACTGGAAATAGAGCAGGACTAATAACAGGTGAATCAATACTATGGAATACTGTTTGTGTCTGGAAACAAAGGATGATTATTCTTTCTTGCGTCTATTGAACTTTCAAGACTTTTCAAAACTAGTACAAGACCCACTTCTTCACCAACCCTCCCCCAAATCACTGGAGCAGAATATCTTGATGGCTCACTCAAAGGTGAGGACTAAACCAAAGGATAAGACTGAGATTGAACACTCTCTTCTAGCCGGATGTCACTCTCCTTCATAATATATGTACGGCCCCTACATAATTCAATAACAGGTGCTTTTGAAATCCTTTTAGACAGATAAATTAAACCTGTCTCAAACAGAACTGAAGCTTTCATAGCTGTAAGTCAAGATGTACATATAAACAATCAACGGTTCTAGTAACTGCTTTAGACCCCAATTCCGGTACACCTTTCAGCTGGCTGCTCCAAAGGATGGGTTACCCAATTAAGTAATACAAATTCACAAACAAATTAACAATGTCAAAAACAACGATTTGGGGCAAGTTTCCAGCTCATTCACAAACTAACCATTCCATTTGTGCCTGCATTTTTTGTGTGTGCAAATACGGGACAGGAGTGAGGTGAATAATTACCTCCTTTGCAAATGTTATGCAGTATTTCTATGCATAAAATCAGGGGTTCAAGTATAGCAATTTCTTTTTGATAAGTTAGTCAAGATAGTTCTACTTTAAGACTGACATCTTTTTAATGCCTTATGTTATTCCTATTTATTGCAGTAGATAATGATATATGGGATTATAGACTTTCAGGCTGTTCTGAATTTTTCACCTTATGATTCTATCAGGTTGTGGTCAGGTTTAGCTGCTGCTACGTACTTCTCTGCAGTGATAGAGGCGGACTTGTAATTTTATGAGAAAATGCCTTTGCCTCAGCACCCCCAAAGTACCTCTGCACATATTCTTCACCACTCACTTCCCTACAGTGCCGTCGGAAGGTATGGCTACAGGCTATAGGCTGTAGACATACCCAAGCTAGCTTTGATCTAGATCAGGGGTTCTCAAACATTTTTTTGCTGGGACCCTTTTGAAAATATTTCAGGCTGTGATGACCCCTCCCGCCCCAGACCAGGCCACCCTTACTTCTGCACTGCTGCTGGCGGTGGTGCTACCTTCAGAGCTGGGCAGCCAGAGAGCAGCGGTTGCTGGCTGGGTGCCCAGCTCTGAAGACAGCGCAAAAGTAAGGGTGGCAATAGTGCAAGCCCTCTACAATAGGCCTGCGACCCTCTTTGGGCTCAGGGCCCCCAGGCAGAGAAACGTTGGTCTAGATAGTTTCAATAACAATAGTAGTAAAGCCACAGCACGGCGCAGGCCGTGCAACCCATTGCAGGATGCTGGGTAGGTACTAGAGGTGCTAATCCATCCTGCTGTGGTTTCACTGCTATTGGTAGTTGAGGTAGCTCGGTCAAAGCTGGCTAAGGGATGCCTTCATATACTGTGGTCACACCGCCGTGGGCGTAGACTCAGATTCTGCCTTGGCAATAAACTCGCTGGCGTAACAGAGGGATGGGCTCATCCATAGCCAAATGAACATCTGTTAACAAAGAAAGAATTTTAAGGAAACCAAAGACAAATATTGTGTGCAGCAGGTCCATGCCTAACATCAAAGAAAGCCATATAGTCCAAACGTCAGCCCCCACCTTCCACGCTGTTGAGGAAGAGGCTGCCTTGGATGAACATTAAGACCAGACCGACCAGCTGCAGAATACCAATAAAGGCAAACTCCAAGCCCAAAGATGTATTTGTTAAAAAGTAAAATTGACCAGCAGGGAAAACTGCCCCACATCCAAATCCAGAAAGACTGTTTTAAAGGCTGATTTAAAAGAAAAAACGGTTACTCACTTTCTCTAAACTGTTTTTCTTCGAGATGTGTTGTTTATGTCCATTCCAACCAGATGGGTGTGTGCGCGCCGCGTGCACGCCAGCTGGAAGATTTTTTTCCTTAGCAGTGTCTGTAGGATCGGCCTGGGCGCCCCCTGGAGTGGTGCCTTCATGGCACCCAATATAGGGCCTGCTGACCCTCCTCCCCCTCAGTTCCTTCTTGCTGGCTATTCCGACAGAGGGGTAGGAGGGTGGTTATTGGAATGGACATGAACAACACATCTCGAAGAACAACAGTTCTGAGAAAGTTAGTAACTGTTTTTTCTTCTTCGAGTGATTGTTCATGTCCATTCAAACCAGGTGTCTCAAAAGCCAAAGCTCAGGAAGTGGGGTCGGAGCCATGCACTGATTGGAGCACAGCGCATCCAAAGGCCGCATCGTCTCTGGCCTGTTGTGTAATTGCATAGTGCGTTGTGAATGTATGTATCAAGACCACATAGCTGCCCTGCAGATTTCCTGGGTAGGAACTTGCACCAGGAACACCGCCGAGGAGGCCTGGGCCCTGGTAGAGTGGGCAGTAATTGGCGGGGCGGGCATCCTCACGAGGTCGTAACACTCCCGAATGCAGGATCCACGACAAGATGCGTTGAGAAGAGACAGAGAGACCTTTCGTTCTGTCTGCCATGGCCATGAAGAGTTGGACGGACTTCCGGAATGACTTAGTCCTCTCTCCATAAAAGGCTAGGGCCCTACGTACATCCAGTGAGTGCAACCTGCGCTCTCTATCGGAGGAGTGTGGCTTGGGATAAAACACTGGGAGGAAGATGTCCTGGCCCATGTGACACTGGGAGACAACCTTAAGGAGAAAGGCCGGGTGAGGTCTGAGTTGGATCTTGTCCTTATGAAAAAATGTGTAAGGGGGCTCGGACATGAGGGCGCTGAGCTCCGATGCCCGTCTAGCCGAGGTGATTGCCAGGAGGAACGTGACCTTGTATGAGAGAGAGAGCAGGGAGCACGTTGCCAGTGGTTCGAATGGAGGGCCTGTAAGTCTGGAGAGGACTAGATTAAGGTCCCAGGCTGGGACAGGCTGCCGCGTCTGGGGGAAGAGCCTATCCAGGCCCTTGATGAAACGACTGACTAAAGGGTTTGAGAAGACTGAGAAGCTGTCAGTGCCCGGATGGAAGGTGGAGATGGTGGCTAAGTGGACCCTTATTGATTACAGGGACAGGTCTCGTTGTTTTAGGTGAAGGAGGTAGTCCAGTATGAACAGTATGGGGGTGAGCAACGGCGGCTGACTGCATTGATCCACCCAGATGGAGAACCTTTTCCACTTGGCAAGGTACGTTGCCCTGGTGGAAGGCTTTCTACTACCAAAGAGGACTTGTCTGACTTGGTCTGAGCAGCATAGCTCCATGGTGTTTAGCCACGGAGCATCCAGGCTGTGAGGTGGAGCGACTCTAGATTCAGCTGTTGGAGTCAGCCATGGTCCTGCGTGATCAGATCTGGGACCAGCGGTAAAGTGAGTGGTGCCGCTACAGACATTCCCAGGAGCGACGTGAACCAGTGCTGGCGGCCACGCTGGTGCTATCAGTATGACTCAGGCCCCGTCCCTGCGGATCTTGAGGAGCACCTTGTGGACCAGAGGAATTGGTGGAAAACCATAGAGCAGGCGGCCCCGCCACAGGAGGAGGAAGGCATCCGCGATGTACCCCGGGCTGTGACTCCTGAGGGAGCAGAATACCTGACATTTCCTGTTGTCGCAAGTAGCGAACAGGTTTATCTGGGGAGAGCCCCAGAGACGGAAGATTGAGCTCACCACGTCTGGCCGAAGGGACCACTCATGACCGTGGAAGGACTGGCTGAGACTGTCCACCAGCTCGTTCTGCACACCTGGGAGGTATGACGCCTGCAGGTGGATCGAGTGCTCTACGCAGAAGTCCCACAGCATAAGGGCTTCCCGGCATAGGGGAGAGGAGCATGCACCTCCCTGTTAGTTGATATAGAACATTGCCGAGGTGTTGTCCGTGAGGACTGATACGCACCTGCCTGCTATGTGGGTTTTGAAAGCACGACATGCCAGGCGCACCGCTCTCAGCTCTCTGACATTGATGTGCAGAGTGAGGTCCGACTGAGACCAGAGGCCTTGAGTCCTGAGGTCCCCTAGATGAGCTCCCCACCCCAGATCTGAGGCATCTGTCACGAATAAAAGAGAGGGCTCAGGGCTGGCAAAGGGCACTCCCGTACAAACCACTCACGGGTTGAGCCACCATAGGAAGGAGTCTAACACCGGGTGGGGCAGGATTATGATGCTGTCCAGAGTGTCTCGGGCTGGCTGATACACCGATGCCAGCCAAGACTGGTGTAGACAGAGTCTGAGTCTGGAGTGCTGTACCACGTAAGTGCATGCAGTCATGTGATGCAGTAGCTTTAGGCAGTGCCTTGCTGTGGTCGTGGGGAACTGTCTGAGGCCCCGTATGATGTCCCCTAGTAAGCAAAACCTGGTTTCCGGGAGGTACGCCCTGGTTTGAGTCGAGTCTAGGACCGCGCCTATAAACACTATCCTCTGCTCCAGGGACACAGTAGATTTGGCCTCATTTAGGAGAAGACCTAATTCGAGGAAGGTCCTTCTTATGAATTTGACGTGACCCTCCACTTGGGCTCTTGAGCGTCCCTTGATCAGCCAGTCATCCAGGTAAGGAAAAACCTGTATCTGGCACTTGCACAGGAAAGCCGTGACAACTGCCATGCATTTTGTGAATACTCAGGGAGCTGTTGACAGTCCAAACGGGAGGATGGCAAACTGATGGTGGCCGCTGCTCACCACGAATCTGAGATAGCATCTGTGATGTGGGACTATACGATGTGAAAATGCGCATCCTTCAAGTCAAGGTTGGCATACCAGTCCCCTGGATCCAGTGAGGGGCTAATGGAGGTTAGTGAGATGATGTGGAACTGGAGTTTCCTTACAAACTTGCTGAGCTGCCGCATGTCCAAGATAGGTCTAAGGCCCCCTTTTGGCCTTTGGTATTAGGAAATACTGGAAGTAAAACCCCTTGCCCCTGAGCTCCTGAGGAACCTCCTCCACTACCCCCACCAAAAGGAGGGACTGCACTTCTTGAATTAGAAGTTGCTCGTGAGAGGGATCCCTGAAGAGGGACAGAGAAGGGGGATGGAGGGGCGGAGGGGCACAGAATTGGATGGAATATCCTCTCTCTACCGTGCGGAGCACCCAGCAGTCTGAAGTAATTCGGGACCAGGCATGATAGAAAGGGGATAGACGGGACGAGAAGGTAAGAGGGGAGGGATCCACCCCTCATCACCACCCCTGTGGCCAGCATGCACGAGGCTGAATCCGCCGCATCGAGAGCCACTTGCAGAGAGGCCCAGGAAACCAACTTCCCCTCCTCCACAAGTGCAGAGAACTCCACCCGAGAGTCCTGAGGCAGGAGCTCAGCAAACTTAGCCATTGCCGAGCAGGTGTTATGTGTGTAGTGGCTCACAATGGCCTGCTGGTTGGCTCTGCAGAGCTGTAGGCCCATGGTCAAATAGACCTTTCGGCCAAATAGGTCCAGCTTCTTGGTGTCCCTGTTTTTAGGGATGGAGCCTGGGAACCCCGGCGCTCTCTCTGATTGGCTGCATCAACCACCAACGCTTGGGGGAGGGTGGGTGGTGTTTGCACCCCTTAGAAGGTATGAAGTATCACAGTTTGGTTTTCTTGGCCATAGGGGCCAGAGAAGCGGGGGTCTGCAACAGATTTTTGGACATGTCAACTACTGTTTTTATCAGCGGCAGAGCAACCCTGGATGGGCCGGAAGGGAGCAAGGATGTCCACAACTGAGTCCAAATCCTCCTCCACCTCCTCGGCCTGTATCCCCAGGCTTTGAGTGGCCTGTCTCAGTAGCTGCTGGAGAACACAGTTGTCCTCTAAAGCTGGGGCTGTCGATGTCCCCGTGACCGTTTCATCAGGCAAGGACGAGAGGACAGGCAGCAGGCCCTGTTTGCTACCCTCAGCCCCTCTAGAGTCCCTCGAGCTGCGGTGCTGGTGCTGATGGAGGATCCAGCACTGCGGCTGGTGCCGGGGCTGAAAATCTGGTGGTGTCGAAGCTGGAGCCGTCGGCGGTGCCATTGCTCGGAGCAATGGCGCTGGAGCTGGTTGTGCCAGCGGTGCCATTCCCTCAGACGACGGTGCCGCTGGCGGCAGAGCCGGCGCTGTCTGTGGCATGAAAGATGCGGAAGACACTGACGCAGGCCTGGACTGAGGCCCATGAGCTTGGCCCTGGCTCTGATGGTAAGCCCAGGGAGTCCAGGAGGGCCATTGAACAGATAGCTGCCACTGTTGTTGCCACAGTGCCGGATATGGCTGGTGACTCCATTGAGACCTCGACCTCCTGCTCCGCCGTCTGCTGGAGTGACATGAGTCCACCTCCAACTCCGAGGTCTCAGAGTAGGAGGACCATGGAGGGGTAGTATCCTTGGTCACCGGCGAGCGGTGCCGCAAAGCCGGGGAACAGTCCAGTCCTTCTGTCTGCGTGGGCGGTGCCGGGATGCTGGTGATTGAGAACAGCGGGTCATCATGGCTGGCTTGCCCCTGGAGTGGAATGGGGGGCACATGGTCACCAGTGACTTGTCCCTCCTCTGTGGGGAGGATGGCACTGGGTTGCGCACCAGGTGCGTGGCCGTCTCGAATGCCTCTGGCGTCAACGGTAGCTGTATGTCCCCCTGGTTGTCTGGGGACCTAGGAGGGTTCGGACTGAACTGGACCCCGGCCGGAGCAGGAGTCGGAGACCCTGGGCAGAAGCAAGGAGGGGGTGGTCTGTCCCGGCACGCTCGTGGACGCCGCAGACCCCCTAGGCTTCGAGAGGAGTGATTGACCCCTCACCAGCCTCATCTTCTTTTCTGGCACCAGGGATGAAGAGTGGCGCCGAGCTGAGGCCAACTTCTTATGGCCCGAGCTGTGACGGTGCCAGGGGGCCTTAGGGTCCTTACATGGGGCCCTTTTGTGCGCCGTTGGAGACAGAGCGTTGAGTACCAATGAGGACGTGCTCGGTGCTGGTTCAGTGGGTTCTGGGTCGGAGTGCGGTCTCAATGCCGCCTCCATCAACAGAATTTTTAGTCTCTATTCCCGGTCTTTAAGGTTTCTGGGGCGGAAACCCTTGCAGATGCGGCACTTCTCCTTCTGGTGGCTCTCACCAAGGCACTGCAAGCAGGAAGAGTGAGGCTCACTCTTGGGCATAACCTTGCCACAGGCCTCGCAGAGGTTAAACCCTGGAGACCTGGGCATACCCCAGGAGGGGAAATGTTGTGGGAGGGGAGGAGCAAACCAACTAACTATAACTATAAGGAACAACTATTAACTAACTGAGAAAACTATATACACAATATGCTATCAGACACTGCTAGAGCGCTTGTTATAAGGAGCGAGCAAAATTCCAGCTAGCTGTCACCAGCAGTAAGAAGAAACTGAGGGGGTGGAGGGTCGGCAGGGCCCTATATTGGGTGCCAGGAAGGCGCCACTCCAGGGGGCGCCCCGGCCGATCCTACGGACGCTGCTAAGGGAAAAATCTTCCGGCTGGCGTACACGTGGCGTGCACGCACCCGTCTGGTTGGAATGGACATGAACAATCACTCAAAGAAGAACATTTATTACAAATCACAGACAAGCAGAAAATTGATTGACAAGCTGACCCACCCCCATGACAGAGTGATCCTAGCTTAGATTTGGTTCACTCCCCACTAGCCGCATGTCCATAGGTGGAGGATTTATTGTTAACAGACCGTGGGTTTATAGTCACTCATTAGATCAGATCTTCAGTGTTTGCCTGTGGAACAATTAGCTGTTGGGTGGTGTAGCAGGGTTGGCTGCCACCTAAGCGCTCCCTTGTGGACAGAGGTCACTCTTCAGCACCCAGCCTCTATCTTCCCTTTCTTCAGGCTTCCTTAAACAAGCTGCACACAGTCTCTCATTCAATCACAGATCTTCTTGGAGACTGGTTTCTTTATTCACAAAGTTCTAAAAACAAATCTTCCCACCTAGCCTTAAACTGGGCACAGCCCCCCCTCCTTGAGGTACTGTCTCAGCTGGTCTTCTTCCTGGCCCCACACAGTCTCCTGAGTTTCCCTAACTTACTGCCAGGCTTCCTGCTTCTGGCAGTCCTCAGCTACACTCTCAGCCACCTCCTCACTGCATCTTCCTGCAGCCTTTTGTATTGGAATCCCTGACTCCTTTCAGGTCAGGCTTCTCTTGTAATCAGGGTTGGTCTAGTCCCAGGTTCTCAAGCCATGGGGCAAGCCAACCTGTTACAGGCGGGAAGATTGGTTTTCACAGCAGGTGCAGAACCTGAATCCATTACCTTCTGAAGCTGTGGATATTCTCAACTGAAACAAATTCCTATTTGTTATAAAATAAGCCCCATGAGGCAAAAAATGGCCTTTGAATTAATTGGAAGTTCTGCCTCAGTAAGGAATGTGGGAAAGGGCCCATAATATTGTTTTATTGTTGTTTATTTGAACTGTATTTCCTTACAAAAGCTGGACAAATGAAAATCTCTCCCCAAAGTGTAAGACAGCTCAGACAATCTTTTAAGCTGATGTTATTGTCCCAAGATGTGGTAAGCCTGCCAGTGAATAAACTGAGACATAACATGAATCATGCATAGGTAGAATAAGTCTTAGGAAACTTCATTTGCCAACTGAGAGGGTGGGTGCTCTAAATCTAATTTCTAACTGCTGGATAATTTTCAAATGTGTGATAGCCTCAGAATACCCTAAAGTGCTGATCTATGTTATAGACTCGGGATGCACATAACTTCAGTGCACAAAACAAAGCCATTCCTAAATTACAGGAATTAAAAACAAAAATAAACTTCTGAAGCCATATATCCTGCTCCATTATAGAACACACCAGAATAAATTCTTACAAACTGTAATACTTACAGACGGTAAATTATTATAAGGGCATCTAATTGTTACAAGAACCAACCACACTCAAGATCAAATTTCCCCTTCCTCTCTACTCATAAGCACACACAGGCCCATTATAACTGGAAAAAGGCTTTCAGATTCATAATGAGTCACAAGAGAAAAAGGTCTGATGATCTCACTATGGTCTCTGCAGGATGTTTGCTCACATCATAAATCACTATGCATTTTGACACAACTGGTTGCTCAGGAGAAGCCAAGGTCTCTTATACCAGAGGCGAATTGTCAGAGCAAGTGTGCTCATTGCCTGCCTGCCTTATGACTAGCAGCACCTAGTGTCATCACTCCTTGACTCAATGAGAGACAATGTGAACCACTGAATTAAAAAAAAAAATTGAGCATAAAATAAGCCAAATAAAAATTCAAAGTTAATGAATAAAGATGAGCTCTTCAGTATACGTGAAAGCTAGTGATATTTTACACACACACGCTTTTTCATTTTAATTTTTCCCCTCCCAAAATTTTATCTTTGCATTAGACATGCTTTCATCTCTCAGAGTATACCTTATGGCAGGTAGAGTTTCTCAATAACCAGTCTGTAGACTGGCGCTGACCCCTGGGATTTCCCTGACACAGTTTAGAAAGGCAGCAAGCCGGTCCCTGGTATCAGAAAGGTTGAGAAACACTGCTCTATGGTACCTACACTGAAAGAAGACAGCAGGGTCCAGTGGACCGGGCGTGGCAGTCAACAGACCTGGAATCTCTTGCTGTCTCTGTCACTGAACCTGCTCCCTGGAGCTTGGGGCAAATTCCTTAACCTTTCTTTCTGTGCCTTAGTTTCTTCATCTGTAAAATGAGGGCAGTGCTATTTATCTTCCTTTGTAAGAGGGTTTGAGACCTATGGAGGAGACATGCTATGTAAGAGCTAAGCATTGTTCTTTCTCTAGTAATATTTACCATTGTTTCATTTGTAGAGAGAAAAGTGTGATGGTAACTAAACACAAAAAAATCTAAATATTTTTAAAAAGTAAGGTAGTCTTCTAAAATATGTTTCGTTCTATGTTATAAATCACTCCCTAATGGACTGAACATATACTGAATGACACTTATCCTACTTCCACTAGAGTCAAGACCAGATCCCAAATCAGCTAGTAACCATACGTATCACCTCTGTATATATAAGGGTTAATCATCATTTATAAGAAGAAAAAGAACTTTCATGCTTTTAAAACAAAGCAGTATTCTTTAGATACTCTGTTTCCAGTGTTTAATGCTTAAATGTATAGGTGCTGATATTCTAATATATACTGCATTAAAGTTTAATGCATTCATCCATTAAATATCATACTTACATTATTTATATAAAGTGCAGCAGCTTCTGAGAAATACTAACCTGACAGTAAATGGATAACCACTCTAAAGGGCTTTATCCTGAAACTTGCTTACATGAAAAATTCTCATCGCCAGCAGTGGGAGTTGCATGCACAGAGCAACTCCAGGTTTGGGCCTACATGAACTCTGATTAATCCTAGACAAGAAAATACTCATTTCACAAGTTCCAGTCTAAGACTGTGTTGTATTTGACCATCTTCAATACAGAACTTCACCCATATACAGTGACTGCTGCCTGGGAAACTCAAAGAGGACAGAAAAATCTGAATCCATTTAATTTTAAGTAATAACTTTTAATTTTTTTAAATTGTGACTAAAATTAAAGATGGGCTGCAAAAGTTATACAAAATGTTTTGAGGTAGACTTCACTCACTCCTGAGTCATCAGAAGACCATCCAACACACCAACAATTCCCTTTAAAAGTGAGCTGCAGAGAAAACAAAATTGGGCTTGGATTTTCTTTTGCTTATTTATCATATATAATCAAGGCCTGAAGAAAAGGTGTCTCCCCCACTTTAAACCCCCCCCCCCGCCCTTTTTTTAGGCTTGATTTATTTCAGTCAGAAACTCAAAACAAGTCTCGCCTAGAAGATGCTATTACACTTGGAGAGTTGGTGAAATAATGACAATATAAAAGCCAAGAGAGTGAGAGTTGAGCAACAACTAAAAGTGGAAAGGATTTTTAGTCTTTGTTTTTGCTACCTCGTTTAGCTCCAATGACTAGCTGACACATAGCCTGAGAAAAATCATCAGCCATGCCCAGCTCAGTTCAGTTCACAGCCCTTACCTCAGGGCTGAGGTTACTGAGCAACACAAGGAAGGAAATGCAGAGCAATAACATAAAGAAACAGTCTTATTCCCAACCCTATGTTGTGAGGCCTCCACCCACCCAAGGGGATTCACAGACTCTCTTACAATCTTATGCTACAGCAGAGCATACTCTCAATCCTTTCCTAGTCCCAGACTTTATCATGAAGCTGAGGCCCTAATTTATATTCCCTAGCTGGGAATCATCAGACCAATCATCTGATGCTTCCCAGCTGGGTAGGAGGATTCCCAGTGCCTGCCTGCCAGGCTCCTCTCCAGAACAGGGCTGGCTGCTCCCCAGGGCCTAAAGAAGCAGATCACCCTGTTACATTACATTATGGAGAAAAGAAGACTCCAACAAAATCAATGTAAGTGAGAGTTCATGTGCCTGATATTTCTAATGTAAAAATGAACAAAAAAAATCCACCTGTAACAAAAACCCAACAACCCAAAACCATAAACAAATCTTTCAGGCCTTTTCATCGTAAGGAAGCAAAAAAAAGGCACAAATCCAGTTGGTCAAAAACCCTTTGAAGATCACCTTGAAAAAATGTCAAGATTTAAACAAAAAGAAAAAGAGTACTTGTGGCACCTTACAGAGTAACAAATTTATTTGAGCATAAGCTTTCGTGAGCTACAGCAAAGTGAGCTGAAGCTCACGAAAGCTTATGCTCAAATGTGTTAGTCTCAAGGTGCCACAAGTACTCCTTTTCTTTTTGTGAATACAGACTAACACGGCTGCTACTCTGAAACCAAGATTTAAACAGATAGTTAACAGAATGAATCTGCTGGTATTTTAAATACATCTTGAGCAGCTTTTCATGGGAGATCTTGGATTTTGATCTGGAATATAATGGATGATGATGGGAAGTTACTCCAGTGGAATGAGAGCAGAATCTGACTCTAAAGCTGCATATATATTCTGTGAGATACAGTAACCCCTGCATGCAGTTTTGAAGAAGGCAATATTTAAAGTGATAATATGATCAAGAAGATGGAATGATCCAATTTGATTTGCTCATACCTCATTTCTCCTAAATCTTGCAAAATCATCGTGTTGATGAAGGGGAACAACCAATGTACAGTTTGATGTTGTTAAGATGCACACAGACCCATAGCTATAGCTGGAGTTCTATTTGCCACCAATTGTACCAAACATGCCACACTCTTCTAACCCAGACAGGGAAGTTAGTAATAATTTTTGAAGGTTTTTCAACATTATTTTCTGGGCAAAAAACCATATGCCCAGGATTTTGTTTCATTTGTTTTGATGAACTTGAGAAAGTTTGATATTTTTTCCATGTACCATGCTGATATCTTCCAGTGTGACCTTATAAATGCATGGCCCATGTTTT
This sequence comes from Caretta caretta, assembly GCF_965140235.1. Lineage (NCBI taxonomy): Eukaryota > Metazoa > Chordata > Testudines > Cheloniidae > Caretta > Caretta caretta. Next base: position 159,316,878 of record NC_134207.1, read on the forward strand.
GAAGAAAGATAGTTTATTGTCATATAAAGTTAAAGCTAAAACTACATTTCCCTCACATAATTAAAACACAACACATATTTGGCTACAGACATGATTCAATCTGGGTCTGCTCTTTCAGGAGTGTGTGGGTGAAATCCAGTTTTGAGCTGCATTGATCTTAAACTCTAGAAATGACTTCTGGGACAACAGTGGGGCAATTTCTGAGAGCTACTGTTATGTGAAACTCAGTGGGTGAACTCCTGGTCTCACAGAAGTCAATAGGAATTTTGCCATTGACTTCAATGGATGCAGGATTTCATCCTAAGTTTCATTTCATGGGGGTCCATACAAAGCACGATTGTTTCAGTTCACGTAGATTTGAATCCCAAATTTTGCACTGACTGTCAGATTCAAATAACTCCCAAAATCCAAAGTTAAATGGAATTAAACCATTGAGCTTTGTTTGATTTCAACTCAGAATGAAACAACTTGGTCAAAGATTGTTAGATATTCATCCCATGCTTACTCAAAACTAAACTAACACCTGCTGAGAGTTTCACAAACCATTACAAATGTTCAGTGAATCTGGACCAAGGTCAGATTGTTTCAAAACTCTAGAGCTGTGCAGTCAACCTGGTTCTGTTGTGTTATGGATCCTCTATTCCATCCCACCAGAATCAGGTGGAAAACTGCAGATGGGTACAGCACAGCTGATTGCAAAGTTTCCAGACTTCGAAAAGTTACCCATGGAAAAGGATAAAAGTTACTTCTGATGCCTGCTATCTTAGGCAATAAATAAATAAACTGAGTGTGGTAGTCTATTTCACAAGCTGTCATACAGTATTTGATGAAATCAAGGCGGTATGGGTTTACTGAAGCAAATACTGTGAATTTAAGAAACCTAAGAGTAATATTTAGACAGCAAAGAGAAGAAAGATGATGCGGTAGCTAAAACACTTACATGGGACTAAGGAGACCTGGGGTCAAGGTCTTGCTCTACCACAGTCTTCCTGTGTGACCCCGGGCAAGTCACTTAGACCCAGGCCCTCAAAGGTATTTAGGTGCCTAACTCTCATCAATCAATGGGGTACCTTTGCAGTATCTGGGCCTTAGTGTTTTTGTGTCTCAGTTAAATCTGCTAAATGGGGATAATAGTACTACAAGAGCTAACTACATGAAATATTGTGAGGTGCTCTAATACTATAGTAATGGGGGGACAGATAAGGACCTTAGATAGAAATACCCAGATTTTTGTAGCCATTTCTGTGAATAGTAAAAACAATCCTGTAGGATCACAGATTGAGAAATGAAAAAGACCTATTATATCATCCAATCCAGGGCAGAAGACAGTCCACCAAGACCCTACATACTGAAAGGCTGATTAATCAGCATGCCATCCGTAGGACATTAGTCTTTACCATGTGGGGATATAAATATATATGGATGAAAAGAGAGCTGAGGTAGTCCTTGGGGCTACTCATGAGAATAATTGTTAGAATTTGCTGAAAATTTTCATGAAGTGTTTTTCAGTGAAAAAATAGCCTTTTTTAAAATGAAAATATTCATTTATTATTTTTCAGAAAAAAACACTGAAAAAGTTTTTTAAAAAATTGTTTCCCTCTCTCTCCCCCTGTCCTTACTTCTTTTTCTTGAAAAAAGGAAGGGGAAGACAAAAAACGGAGCGCGGGGACAAATAAAAAAATAAGTTTTATTGAAAAATTGGACATTTTTTAAATTTTGCCCCCCCCCCCCCAAAAAAGCCTAAACCAATTTAAAAAAAAATTCTCATGAAACATACTTACCAGTTTTTCCGTCAGCTCTAGTAACTGCTCACCAATGTGAATAAGGGATTCATCCTCTGGCACTATGTTGATAATATACATTGGGCTGCAATTCAAGTTTATAGCTGAGAGCTATTGTCCCACAGATTTAAAAAAGGACTAGATTGTTATATAATATCTGAAACCACAGGGATTATTTTTATCTGCAGGTTTACTTTTCCAAACCAAGCTGTAATAGTTTCATCTATAAACTAAGCCCTTCAGGCTACATATTCATAACCTTTAAAAACCAATTTCTCCTAAAAGTGGTTCTCTCTGAAGCCCTTGCTAAGCTGTCTCTATAGGGGAAGGTGTCAGTAGTGTAAGCATCATGTCTGAAATACCTAGAATCATTGAAATCATTGGTTCAAATCTCAAGTGAGTCAGCTCAGCTTTTCATCCTAGCAAATTATTGCAGAGGAAATCAATTGAATGGAGTCTGCACTCTGTGTGTGTTTTTAAACCCCAAGGTCTTGGCTGGTCTGCCCAGATGTTGAAGATCCCACAACCTTTTTCTTTAGAGAGTTGTCTTAGTGTCTTTGATGCAAATGCCCCTCTAAGACATGGGTTTTTTCCCCACGAAAATTTATGCCCAAATAAATCTGTTAGTCTTTAAGGTGCCACTGGACTCCTTATTGTTTTTGTGGATACAGACTAACACCGCTACCCTTCTGATACCTCTTTTTTACTGTATGGCGGTATGCTGGGCAACTGTTCGGTGCTGCCTATCTCTGACGTGGCTGCTTTTCAGTGAGCCTCAATGCATACATTGTAGTTTGCAAAGCATTTGGGGCATCATAAAGATGCAACATGGTACATAAAATGGAGACAGTCTATTTTATATTTTAATTCACCAAGTCATGTGATCTTGTTTCATTCTGTAGCAGAGGAACCATGTCTAAGTTGCAGTTTCTGTTTTTCCACTGTCAGTTCCTCACATTCACTTCACCTTTCTGATTTTAATTGAAGTATATCTGAACAAATCTCCTGGTGCCTCTACAAGTATTTACATTTATTTTATATTTGTACCATTTATCTTAGTTTCTCCCTCCCCCCATTATTAGTGGCCTGTTATGTAACTGAGAAGTCTTCTACATCAAAGAAGAACCAGGAACTGTAATTGAAACACTGCACAGAGTATGAACCAGATATTTCACACACAGAAACTTTAGCCCTGCACTACACTTATTTCTCTAATTTTTACCCCCCTTGCTACCACTAGTGGAGAAGAACCATTAGTAGAAATGGTGGGAGCACTAGTGAAGACCAGGCACTGGTGGCTCTCAGCACTTTAAATACTGTGTAGTGCAGATATGCTCTAAGCAGGGTTAGACAGCACAGTGGTTGAAATGCTGGTGGCTGCATGGAGCCCTAACTACACTGTTACTACCATGGGTGATAAGAACATTAGGACACTTTTTGGCAAAAAAAACCTAGGGTAGATACCCCTAAATGAACTGCTGCCTCAGGCTTGTGTACACGCTCTTTTGTTTCACCCATAAGTTCATATGAACCTGGCTCAGCCACTGGCTAGTGAGTATCTGGCAGAAAAATCTTACTGACCAGCAAGGATGTATGAATACAAAAGTACTTCAGGCCACATAATATTATTAATTATTATTAATAATCCCTTGCATTTATGCAGTGCTTTATTTTGTCAACCTTTTATACAAACATTAGCTAGGTAATCACATGATTCAATATGTCTCAGACAACTGAATTATGTTTGCAATCTCAGAGTCTCATGTATTCCCTGACTCTACTCAGTGTTTTATTATTGACGTTAACGGGGCTAAGATTTTACCTCAAGAATGGGGTTACTGTGTTATTGTTTGTAGATACAGTGGAATCTGGTTTTAGGAATCATCACTGCTAGTGATCGTTCAGCTGACATGTAGAGATAAAAAGTCTTTTTCAAAATTTCGTTCTTATTGGTGCTGAACAGTTTATGGATCAGACTGGATGTGATTTCTTTCTTTGACGTTTTCAATTCTGGGATGAAATTTCACACCTTTCTGAGTGCCACTCCATTGCAGTTAAAGTAAGTTACAGTTTATACCATAAGAGCGCCCACCAGAGACAATTATAACCAAATTGACTTTCCTTGGCATTAAAATACCCAGTGAAACTCATTCTGCCTTTGCACGATAGAGATTTTATTTCTATGGAAGTGTCTGATTTGGAAAGTTTACTGTTTTATATAACTGGATATAGTAATCATTTGAATATAATGAACAAAATGGGATTTACCCACTTCAGTCCTTATAACAGTATCACACCATTTATGTTCAGTAAAATTAATTATGAACCAGCACAGAACTCCCAGTTGAGGTGCTAAAAATTGCATTATATATGAAGTAGGGAAAGCTAAATAAACTTGTAGGTGAATAATAAACAGAAGAATTATCCCCTACTGTAGGAAAATGGCAGTTTTTATTGTACGCAAAATAATAGATTCCCGGTTCCAATAGGTATTTAAGTAGCAGAAGGACTCTGTCTAGGAATAAAATAAAATAAAACAAAATGTGCTATGTAAATTAAGCAGCTTTAATGTGATATCTGTGACATTAACCATTACATATTTAGTTTTGTCATAAACAGACCCTAGTGCAATTCCCCCTCGAAATTGGAATCATTAAAGATTTCTCCTAGAGTTTCACTATAAGGACAAAAATATGTAAAAAAATAAACCCAGCTTGTTTAACACATTTTTGTCATATGATTTGGACCACAGCATGTATTTAATTAAAGCTTTCTGTTAAGTATAACTTGCAAAAATTCCATTTATTTTCTTGAAAAGAAAAGGAGTACTTGTGGCACCTTAGAGACTAACCAATTTATTTGAGCATGAGCTTTCGTGAGCTACAGCTCACTTTGTAGCTCACGAAAGCTCATGCTCAAATAAATTGGTTAGTCTCTAAGGTGCCACAAGTACTCCTTTTCTTTTTGCGAATACAGACTAACACGGCTGTTCCTCTGAAACCTGTCATTTATTTTCTTGATAGACAAGTCTCTATATATGTATGTGAATCTCCCCATCTGCATTAATCTCTGTCAATGTGTAACAGTAAACTCTACAATTAGAGAACTGTTGAAGGACCGTACCATCTGTGCTTTTGTCTCAGTAATCCTGGGAGAGCTGGCCTTTTGTCGAGAGCTGTGTACAAAGCTTCAGCAAGCTGATGTTCTGGGAGCAGAAATTCAGCAATACAAACCCATCCAGTGAGACAGAGGCAGTGAAGGACATAATGGGGACCTGCCCCAGAAAGGTGGAAGCTAGGAAAGAATTCTACCCAGATTCCAAATGTTAATGTGCCTCTGCTGTCTTCAACTGAATGGGCTAATGGGTTCTGATTTAATGTGGATGCACACGTATGTATCTATGTGACACATGCAATATTAAGCTATTTGGATATATGTGCTATGCATATACATATGTGATATATTCATAGATTTATGGCCTGTTCCTGCGTTCACTGTGAATGGAAAAGTTTTGAAGTAAATAATTTTGCTTGAGTAAAGACTACAAGAGGAGCCCAATATTTTACAAGCATATGCATACACCACATTTTAAAAGATGAAAGTCCATTTCTGCTTATTGTTGGAGGGAAACATAGTTTCTGTAAGGGAAAAACCTGTATTTTTTAAAAGACACATTACATGTTTCTTTGACGTGTCTTCATGCCATTGTGTTTGTTCTCTACACAACAACAGCCATCCTTTTTTGTCATCCTGGGCTGGTGACAGGTGACACAAAAAATTTATTTAACCTTCTACAAATGATTTAGACAGTGCATATACACATCTGACGATTTCAATATGAATGCTGTGGAAACATTATATTGCATTCCACAGACAAGTATGAAAAAGAATTCCATTTCCATCATGAGGGAAAAAAAAAAAGAAAAAAGAAGAAAAAAAGAAGTATTCAAGCAAAATATTGTTAGAGTCACAAAGTATGGTAAACTGTCAAATGAAAGTAGCATGCTGTAACATTAATCGAAATGAAAACAAATGCAGTGAATTACAGTACTTCAGTGGGGGGGAAGATGGATTCTTAAGACCATTTAAAATGTTTAGTTATTAGTTCCATTTCTTCTTTAGTAATCAAACCATTTAAAGCCATTGAATGGTGCTAGATTACAGTTTTGAGGACGGTCGTACCACCCTCAGCGAGGTTTTCCATCTGTTCCCAGCTTCTGGCCTTGTCAGAGTCAACTTTTCAATATTTCATATATCCAACTCCAGTCATTATGCACAGACAGCATTAATATAGCCAAAGATAAAATGTATTAGAGGAAGTGGGCAGGGTGGGTAGGTACATTAGGGTGAATGAGAGAAGCCATGGGAGACCAGGTTGCTTTTGTTATACATGCCATGGAAGATAGGACCATACACTAGGGAGGATCTTACATAGCCAGTTCTCACTAATGTAGCATTAGTGGCTAATGGATGGTGGAATAGCATCAACTCCATATGTTAATGGCACTGAAAGGGGGCAGGGGAGGGTGATAAAAATAAAATAATAAAAAGGAACAATCATCTAGTCTCAAAATTTAAAACCCAATCTGGCTTCTGCTGAAGCTGATGGGGGTCAGGCACTGATTTCTATGGGAGCAGCCCTGTTCCTATTATTGGTATTACTATGCATCTGGCAAAGTTACAGCATGTGTACTTAGCCCTCCTGAATGCACTCCCACGAGAAAATGCTGATCAAGAAAGTAAACAAAAAACACAAAGAAAACTCTCTCTTCCTACAGTATTAAATCCATTTGAATTATTCTGTTGTCTAAAGGGACACTGTCAGGGTCCTTGGCTCGACAGTTCACCTCTCTTTTTCTTTCCTTTTCTCAAAAAACAAATTTTGAATGCTCTGATGTGTAACAAGACAGAGAAACTAAAAGGCCTCAGCCCAGTGAGAATACAAATTAAAAGATTCCCTTTGATGCTCTTTTTGGCCTCCTATCCCCTACTTTGCTCAGTTAGGACTGATCTTGCTCTAATATATTTATGAGCTTAACCTCAAGCATGTGAGCAGTTGTTTGATTTGATTATTCACATGCTTAAAGTTAAGCATGTGCATAAGTCTTTGTAGGGTCAGGGCCATGCAGGCTCCTGATACATAAACAAGGTACTATCCAACATTCTTGAAGATGGTGGGCTACCCAGAATGGAGCTGTCATGCACAGAAGTACAGTACAATTTCTAACAGTCAATTGCACATTGTTTAGAAACTTGTTGAAGTAAAGATGGTTGAGGCTACAGTGTATCCTAGTGTCTATGGGGAACTGTAGTTTGCTACAACTCTACCCTGACAGGAAGGACCTGCTCTAATACTCTTTTAGCTCACCAAGATGATGGAGCATCACTTAAAGGGCAAATTAGGATTCATGAACAACTGGAATACGTCTCTCTACTAGAAAAATATAGAGGGGTGGTGGCTGTGGCTCTGTGGTACTGTAACCCCTCTTTGGGATCTCATGGAAGACACTCTATGGGTCTTAAGAGGCAACTGGTTCCAGTGTATTGTGGTGACAGAGACAGGGACATGCCATATGTTGCAGCAGTATACTGAGTGCAGTGTTAAAGCAGATTGAAACAGGAGAGGGAGGTCTCACCACACCTGCCAGGGCAGGCAGCGTGTAGAAGAGCAATCCTACCTCAAGTCGGCAACAGTTCTTCTGCCGCTGCTTTAGCAGAGGATTTGAGCTGAGCTCCCCTTTGCTCCCCCCTTAATTAAACTCCTGCCCTGGTCGATATTGTGGATTCCTCTCTCCATTGCTGCTACCAAACAACTGCTGGGAGGATTCAGCCAATGGCTGCTGAGGGGAAGTGAGATATGGTAGGGGGTGGCAGACTAGGCAGAGGGGCAGTCACCCAGGCAGGATGAATCTGGTGACGTCAGTCTCAGTGGATCTTCTGGCTCTCAGAGGTAGGGAGGCCTTACTCCATGTCGTTTTCCAAGCTCAACAATAGTGGTGATAATTTCTTAGTTGGGGTGAACTATGAGGTAAACCTTAGGAATGGGTCCCAATCGCCAATGTCTGGATCTGAATTTTTCCAGAGTTCAGAAGTATTTAGATCTAGGGGTTTGATTTGACCCATTATACACTTGGGGACCAGTCACAAAATTTGGAGCTAAACGAAGAGCCAAATATCTTGAAAGTTCTGTTGTGTTTGGATCTAGGAGTTTGGTCCAGGCCCATCTCTTGTGATGAGATAAAGTAGCATCCATACCAGGTGGGATGGTAGGTCTGTTGGGTGGAGGCCTGTACCCTGGGCTGGAGTTTTGTATTGGCTGAAGACGGTAAATGGTAAATATTGGTTATAAAACAAGAAGAATGTGGAGTAAAAAAATCTGGTTATGAACTGATGTGTTTGAACTGAAGAACTGTCATGAAGGAGGATCCTGGTTAAAAACACAAACCTGCTATTGTATCAGGCCAAGATGTCAGAAATGAAAGGGTGCTCACATGTGGAACCACCAGATATTTGGTTTACTTGGTTAAATTTGATGGGATGAGGTTGCACTGCTTTTGGACAATGTGGTTTTGCAAAACACTTCACAACATTTTTAGGAAGCTTTTTGCAAAAGGAGAGAAGGAACAAGCTTACCCACAGTGACTGCCACCATATGCTATGACTAGTCAATTTACCAACACATCATTTTCTTGATCCTGAAAGCTGTCCTAATCGGGCCCAGCACAGTGACTCAACCAGATGATAGCACCACGTCCATCAGGTCAGCTAAACCCTGAGAAACACCTAGCATGTGAATCCAAGGTTTGTACTGTTACTCCCAGCTCCATGTGCCAGTTTCCTTTCCTACCTTATTTCTTTTCCCTGTCTCCTATCTTTCTCTTTTTGCCTTTCACCCAATAAGAGCATGGCTTAGCACGCCAGGACAAATATACCCTTATTACTCTACTGTGAAAAAAAAGACAAATACTTTACTAAGTTTTCCTCAGCTAAAAATAAACCTTACTCACATCATACCTGCAGTACATTGTAAAATCTCATGATGTGATGTAATTGACTCAGAACTCCAGCATATTAATGTTTCTGTTCTTTAACTTTTAGGATGCAACTTTAAATACACTTTCTTTGGAGACAGTTCTATTGCACATTTAACAAGTCCTGCTTTAAATAGTCCTGCCTTGAGTGCAGGGGACTGGACTAGACAACCTCCTGAGGTCCCTTCCAGCCCTGCAATTCTATGATTCTAAGTGGACAAAATGGAAAATGGACTCCTTTAATGATAGTTATACAAGATTCAGAGTAATATTGAGACTTCAGAACTATTTTGTATCACGACAGCTCATCAAACTAGAGATGTTGCCATCTGGATTGGCCCAGTGACTTAGCATGTAGAACTTCTTATGAAGGGCGACTTTTCAAATTAGTGGCGCTTAGATGCTCCACTACTGTCTAAGGGCCCCAATATGTAACTGAAACTAGGAGTGTGCTTCCTAGCGCTTGCTAGCAGCTAGCTCTGTGCAAGCGCATGGGCTAAAATCCGCCATGTGACTGAAGTGGCGTAGGTGCAGGCTAGCCACCAGAGTATGTAACCAGGGGGTTGGGTGGGACTGTACTCGGTAGACTACCCGGCTGCCACTTATGCCGCTGCGGCCACACTGCTATTTTTAGCCCACTAGGTCAAGCAGAGCTAGGCAAATGTGTTTGCTCGGGCTGGGAAGCACGCACCTAGCTGCAGTAGTCTAGACATACCCTTACTCACAGGAGCAGTCCTGTTGACTACGGTTGCCATAGTTGCCCTCCAGGGGTTTATGGCGTGGCAGTAGCTTGGACCCTGCGGAGGGAACTTACGCCCTCTTATCTCGCAGCTGAACAGCAGCGACTTTTTTGTTTTTTGCGCATGTGAGTGAACAACCAATGATATTGACAAAGGCAGATTTAGAATGTGATAAAATTCAAACTGAAATCTCCATATATTTAGACGCTGTCAGTCAGACTCAGGCAAAACTCCCGATGAAGTAAACACAAGGCACTGCTGCGTGTAGTGTTGAAAGCAACCCAAAAGAACTAAAAATAAATTGTTCTGGGGACCTTGCATAATTTAATTCAGAATAGAACAGCAAGAAATCATTTGTTTGATTATGGCATGGAAAAATAATGCACCCCAGGTATGATTCTGATCTCGTACGGCTTTTATGCAGGTGTAATTTCATTGACTTGTAGTGGAGTTACTCCTGATTTGCACTGCTGTGAGTCAGATCAGAACCAGGGACAAATGAAGAAATCTGTATTTCTTTATTCAAAATGATAAAAAAATGAAGTACTATTAAATCTGACCACAGCTCTCATTAATAAATATTCTAATAGGTCAGCATGTCTGCAATGTAAGCTGGTGACACAGGCCCCAAGAAGACAAAAAATGATTTAATGTCATAATCATGACTAACTTGCTGTCATGCCAGTTCATGGACTGTATCACATACGTAGTGTTCTGTTGATTGGCACAGGGCATTTACTTATACACTAAGAAAACAGATCTCTGCCTAGCCTATGGAAGTAGCTGCTTGCTGCAGTGATCCCTGGGCGCTGGTAGATTTATGTTAAATTATGCCATTAAGTTAATATTTGGACTCCGTACAGCTGTTTCAAACACGGGGGGGAAGAGGGGAATTGTTCTAGGACAGTGGGGCTCAAACTTCTTGCATATTGTTGTCCACTTCTAGGTCATGTCTAGACTTGGAATATCCCTCATATTTTAAAATGTGGTAGCTAAGATATTTTAACTTGTGCTGACTGAAAATCCTGAACCATTTCAATGAAGATTTTTGTTGAAAAAAAATTCAAGAGCGAAAGGGGTTTTGTTCAAAGTTGAATATTTGATGGAAAAATGTCATTAAAAACCCTCAAAGTTAGGAAATTCCAAGCTTTGCTCATTTTAACTAACATGATTTTAAACAGGGCTTTGCTCCTAGTGTAGACAGAGTAAGTCATGTATAAAAATATACTACCTAGGCGTGGTTAATGTTAAGATATAGATACTCAGGCCTGTCTGTAAAGGCCTACGCTTTAAGCATGTAGGTACATGTTTATCATTTAGCTGGTTATAGAGGTATAAAAGAAAGAATCAAAATCACTGTCTGCTTGTGTAAGGGTCTTCTCTCACTGTGACAGTCTGAGGCCCTGTTCTTAAGCTAAGGCCTTTGGCTAAGCAGTAGGAGCAGCCATAAACTGGGAAGGGTATGGTCATATCCTCACATTGAAATAAGGCAATCTGGGGCTGTTAGAAAGGTGATCCAATCTATCACCTCCAGAGAAAGGGAAGAGCCTAGAAGATGTAAAAGGAAATTTAGTTTGACAGTTTTCTGTTCGGTAAGGACTCACTTATCAATAGACACAGCTGGGAAACCCTTATGTCTTTATCGATGTAGTTGTAAAATCCTCACTTCTGTATTGTTTTGTCATGATAGTTCCCACTTTGTTATTGTTTATTTGTATGGTCTTTGTCTGGTTCTGTGATTGTTTCTGTCTGCTGTATAATTAATTTTGCTGGGTGTAAACTAATTAAGGTGGTGGGATATAATTGGTAGCTAATCATGTTACAATATGGTAGGATTGGTTAGGTAAATTTCAGTAAAATGATTGGTTAAGGTATAGCTGAGAATATTACTATATAAATTAGGGGCAAACAGGAAGTAAGTTGGGATTCGAAAATTAGGAAAAAAGAACTTGGATTTAAGCTTGCTGGAAGGTCACCCCAATAAACAGAATTGTTTGCACCTTCAGACTTTGGGTATTGTTACTCTCTGTTCATGTGAGAAGGACCAGGGAGTGAGAGGGTGAAGGAATAAGCCCCCTAACAGCCCTAGCCTCCCCCTTAAGATTAATCAGGACCCATTAGAGCATTTTTAAACATCACTGTTGTTGCCTAAACTAGTTGTTGAGTGGTGTTCTCAAGTGTATTAATTTATATATGTTAGCTAACATGTTTTTAAAATCCCTTCATTTTTCCCAGTCTAGCCAAGCCCAAAATCTACTCTAGTCATGGCCCAGGCTTAAATGGCAGAAATATCACTACTTGAAGACTAACATGCTCCACCTGTATGGCAAATGCAGCTCTGAAGCCTATTTGGCCGTGTTTTGCAAATCTTGCATTGGGAACTGTTTCTCTATTTTATGTTCCCTTCAAAGTTTCTACCATTTGTTTAAATTCTCTGTTCAGATAGTTTCCTCTGTGGGGGATGCTGTATCTTCTATCAGCCACATTGACATCTTATTACAGTGTGTACCTTGCAAAACTGGGGAAAAGAGAAAACTCTTGGATCAACTCCCTACTGTGGACTGAGGTGACTGTACAGAGTAGAGAGCTTGAATCTGATGCCTGCACCATCTATCATTAATAATTCAAAATAAAGTAGCACTGTGCATGGTTTCACCAGGTGCAACTCCAGAGGTTTGATATAACTCCTAAAGGCCCCTGAAGAGATACAGTGTAAGGACCCAATTCTACTCTTGTGGCCCTGGATGCAAGGCTCTCTTTCTGTATGGAGAAGGGCTGCATGAAAAAGGGAGGTTGGACAGACACAGCACACAACTGTGTGGTAAACCCTGCCTTTCGGTAGATAGCTCGTGTTGTTCAAAGCGAAGCGTGATAGAATAGGAATTGGCATATGAACGTTCCTTTTCATCAGAGGGTAAGCAATTTTCAGCCTGCTTGCAGCTTTGGGGGCACAATTCAGATTTCTCAACCATGACCTCTTGGCATGCCCCTCCAGTTGAAGAGCCTGGTAGTACAGAATCCCTCTCCTACCATGGAAAGAGTCCTTCTCAATTAATGTCTTATTCTGAGTGACAACATTAACTCTAGCTATGAATAGGCCAACTGCAGAGCATGAGAACTTTGTTACTCATCAAAGAGTTCCCCATTACCTTACATAGGACAGGTGTGATCAGAAGACCTTCCTGCATCAAGAAATTGGGGAAGCACACATACATTTTCCTGTTCTCCTGTGGAGTAAGGTCCACAGATCTACCATTAGTTGCGTGTAGGCAGGGATGGAGAACTGACCTTAAAATGGCTGCACACAAGCTGTTTCCTGATTTATTAACAGACTAGTGAGCACAGCCATGCTCTCAAGAACAGTAGTGCGTAAAGCTTGCCCATCAGCTCTGAAGCACAAGGTGGCCAGGTTGGAGATTTCTTCTGAAGAAGTGTATGTCTCCCCTCAAGCAACTGCTGCTGCTCTTAGGTAGGCTGGCCAGAGTACAGAAAGATAAACTAAGCTTTTTGCTTTGTAAACCTTTGGTACATTTGAAATCAGAAACTTTGAGGCCTTACTGACCCTTGTAGCCAGGTGCAAGAGAAGGGCACTAATAAGGAAGCTATATTTTTTTGTTTAGCTATATTTTTCATACTGTGCAGACACCTAAGCTATGTCACAGACTTTTTGTTGGGAGCAGAGGCCCAGGATATGGGAACTGTAGCGCTATCTTCTGTGATTTATTCGGAGATACAGAGTTGACTCTATTGATGAATGCTTAGTTTGTCCTAAGAACCACTTTGTCCACATGGAAAATGCAGCACTGGTGCATGGATACCTCTCCTAATGCCAACCCTCCACTGACTGACAAGACTGCTATGGAAAACATCACTTGAGACAGAGAGAATATGTAGAAGCACTTTCCTTAGAGTCCCAGGCCTGCAATACATTACCCATGTAAGCAGTCGTTACTCATGCAAACGCCCACACACAGATAGGGCGGGGCCTTACACCACAAATCATCTAAACTTCACCAGACCGCAGACCTGATTTTTAAAATCATTCTGCAGGACCTTTCAGTGAAGCTTGTAAATTCTGCCAGGAGCTGACAGGATTTTAAAAGGTGTCAGTAATTGTAGCAAAAGCTCCAAAATTAATTCCCACATTTACTATATCTATATCTATCTATCTGCATCCTCATTAGTACCTGTTCTTGCTGCAAGGACAAACAAAAATACAAATCTGAGGCTTATCGTCCAAGCCATTTTGAGATAGAATATTAAAAAAAATTATAATTTTTTCCAAAAATGGAAAAGCTTGTTCTTTCCCCGAAGTATTCATGCTTCACTAACATCTTGTCCAATGAAGCTCAAGTTTTTTTGTAAGGCCCCCAATGCAAAATATGCGGTGTAAATGAGGGGTTGTTGAAGACTTGAGATGGGGAAGAAGGAGGTTCAAAATCCAGCATAAATAGAAAGCATGTTGCATCCGTCAGTATGGAGTCACTCCTGTGACTCTGTAATAGACATTGTTGTCTGAACAAACCTTAATGCTAAAAAGCCAGATCGTGCCCTAAGTGTTAAAAGACTCCCCAGTGAGATCAATGGAGAGTTCTGCTTAAAAACTGATAGTACAATATGGCTGAAGGTATTTAATATAATGAATCTCCCATCTTAGCAGCAAGCCCCCTAATGTGGTATTTCTGTAAAGGTACCAGCAGTTTAAAATAAATGAGGTGGAATGCAGAGGCAGAATAGAAACACGCTGGGCTAGTCGGGAAGTGAGTTGTTTCCAAGCAATGGTGCAGTTGCCACCAAGCTGTGCCATTGTGTATTGTCTGTGCTGCCTTCATTGATTAAAGACAGAAGATCACTTCTAAGTGGCCTGATTCTGTAGCTGCTGCATATAAATATTGTGGTAGTGTGTTAAGAGGGAAACAGTTTCATGATGAGTTGTTTGTTTGTTTTTTAATAAAAATAGCTGCCGTTTGAAGCTACTCTGAGATTTGAAATGTTAGAATTAGTCCTGAAGGAGATGGGTTTGTAAGGAGAGAGCAGCTGAGGTGATTAAAGGTGTATGGTAAATGCAATTTATTACATAGCTCTGCAATGGATCACTACCATTTCTACGTATGTGTAGTGCTCCAAAGGGGGCAGGGAGGAAACAAGGGACACCTCAGTCCCTGGAAAAATCATGGAGCAGGTACTCAAGAAATCAATTCTGAAGCACTTAGAGGAGAGGAAAGTGATCCGGAACAGTCAGCATGGATTCACCAAGGGCAAGTCATGCCAGACTAATCTAATTGCCTTCTATGACGAGATAACTGGCTCTGTGGATGAGGGGAAAGCAGTGGACGTGTTGTTCCTTGACTTTGCAAAGCTTTTGACACGGTCTCCCACAGTATTCTTGCCAGTAAGTTCAAGAAGTATGGGCTGGATGAATGCACTATAAGGTGGATAGATAGCTGGCTAGATTGTGGGGCTCAACTGGTAGTGATCAATGGCTCCATGTCTAGTTGGCAGCCGGTATCAAGTGGAGTACCCCAAGGGTCGGTCCTCGGGCCGGTTTTGTTCAATATCTTCATAAATGATCTGGAGGATGGTGTGGATTGCACTCTCAGCAAGTTTGCAGATGACACTAAACTGGGAGGAGAGGTAGATATGCTGGAAGGTAGGGATAGGATATAGAGGGACCTAGACAAATTAGAGGATTCGGGCCAAAAGAAATCTGATGAGGTTCAACAAGGACAAGTGCAGAGTCCTGCACTTAGGATGGAAGACTCCCATGCACCGTACAGACTGGGGACCGAATGGCTAGGCAGCAGTTCTGCAGAAAAGGACCTAGGGGTTACAGTGGATGAGAAGCTGGATATGAGTCAACAGTGTGCCCATGTTGCCAAGAAGGCCAATGACATTTTGGGATGTATAAATAGGGGCATTGCCAGCAGATCGAGGGACATGATCGTTCCCCTCTATTCGACATTGGTGAGGCCTCATCTGGAGGGGACTGGAACACATGACTTATGAGGAAAGGCTGAGGGAACTGGGCTTTTTTAGTCTGCGGAAGAGAAGAATGAGGGGGAATTTGATAGCTGCTTTCAACTACCTGAAAGGGGGTTCCAAAGAGGATGGATCTAGACTGTTCTCAGTGGTAGCTGATGACAGAACAAGGAATAGTGGTCTCAAGTTGCAGTGGGGGAGGTTTAGGTTGGATATTAGGAAAAACTTTTTCACTAGGAGGGTGGTGAAACACTGGAATGAGTTACCTAGGGAGGTAGTGGAATCTCCTTCCTTATAAGTTTTTAAGGTCAGACTTGACAAAGCCCTGGCTGGGATGATTTAGTTGGGGATTGGTCCTGCTTTGAGCAGGGGGTTGGACTAGATGACCTCCTGAGGTCTCTTCCAACCCTGATATTCTATGATTCTAAGGATTTGGCTAGCCCCACCTGCACTACTTGTATTAGGCAGCAGAGCTGGTCAACATGCGAGGGAGTAGGGAGCAATCTGCATGCCATAAATCACTGTTGTATCAGGCATGCAGCTTCTGAGAAGGCTTCCAGATGCTCCCACTGGAGTGGTTGGGCTCCACTCAGCCCAAGCCCATTACTGTGGCTAAACAGCATAATCAAGCCCCCAACATAAAGCCTGGATGCTGTGCAATGAATCAGGAAGCTACTGCATATTTATTCTTGTCCCCATTGTTCAGTAAGTGGATCTCTGTCTCATGCACTGAGAGAGAGGGTTGGGAATTTTCCACAAACTTTTTTTTTTTTACAAAATTCTGTGAGAAAATTTCAAGGTTGCATAAGTTTTTCCAATTTCTGTCACAAAAAACTAAATGAAATATTTTGTTTTAGGTTGGATTGACCCAAATCAAAACATTTTGCTTTGTTGAGCCTAATCAAAATGTTTCAGTTTGGGTCAGTTCCACATCAATTGTGTCCACCTGAGCTGCCACAGTGTATCTTGGGAGTTTGTCGTTTGGATGCCTCATTCCCCCATTTTCCTATCTGGGCTGGACTCCTGCGCAGAACTACATCTCCCAGGAAACAAACTCAGACTTCCTTCCATCTGAACCATTGCAGTGCATCATGGGAGTCTCATGACCGTAGTTCATGACTGGCAATTCAGTCCAAGACATTCCAGTTTTTGACCAGCTCTATTTGCTACGCATTCTGTGTACTGATGGCCCAATATGCTCTTCATTAATCCAGTATTAATTTGGAGTAGATCTGCAGACTTTCATAGAGTTACTCCATTTACACAGTGGGAACTAGAAATAGAATTTTGACCCAAATATGGCACAGGGCCACAAGTTCTTTGTCTCTTTCACTATATATACTGTGCTTCATGGTATATCGTCTAACCTGCACACTGAATAATCCTTAAATTTGCAGAAAACCTTAACTTGGCATTTTGAGTATTCCATTTTGCAACCTTATCATTCTTGTAATGGAATTATTAAAAAGTGCAAATAATCAGTGTTAATTATGTAAATGTAATACTAAGGTTACATATTTAAAGACAAAAAGGCAAGAGCTCAAGGAGTAATATTGCTTCTTCAAGCTGCATATATGCTATAGATCTCAGTATATATTTAATAGCCTAAGTAGCCAAATATTATTAGATATGTGCAGTGTGGGAGAGATAAGGTACCACAAGAACATTCAGTTTGGAAATCCTTGACTTTGTTTAAATATGTAACCTTCATGTTGCATTAACAGGTTTTTTGTATTTTCTTTCTTCCAAGAAAATAAAGGGGAGGGGAAAAGAAATTGCTTGTGCTTATTAGCATTTAAATGGAGCCAACTAGGCTTTGAGGTTCACACCTCACTGAGATCAATGGAGTGCTGAGGAATACAGTTCGTCTCTCACTGAGAAGAATGTGTTCGTGGAGGGGTGCACTCTCACTTTAGCTGCTATTGTTTGGTTGGGGACAATTTTCTGCATGGCTGGATTAAGAGGGCAGCAGGAGCTGGAAAACAAACCCAGCCAATATTCATCTTTTGGAGGAGTGTACGAGTGTTTGAATAAGGCATTTATAATCTCCGCCCTGCAACTCTCCCAGCTATAGTTGGTAACCCTATGCCTAGCTCTGCCACATCTTCCCATGTTGGAGGTGGGGCCAACAGCAGTGCATGTCCAGGAAGAAGAGTGGTCAACAAAAAATGGGAAGGCTGAGATCTGCAAATGAGAATGCTCTGGTAGAGCCCTGCCTGAGTTACACTTGTGGCATTACCATGAATTGCACACAATCCCCTTCCACCTCTACTACCTTCAAGAGCGAAGAAAAGCCACAGAACAGACATTACTGCTATTTCTACCATTAGCCATATTGACAGGTTTCAGAATAGCAGCCGTGTTAGTCTGTATCCGCAAAAAGAAAAGGAGGACTTGTGGCACCTTAGAGACTAACAAATTTATTTGAGCATAAGCTTTCGTGAGCTACGGCCCACTTCATTGGAGGCATGTAGTGGAAAATACAGTGGGGAGTCAACCACTGAAAAATCACGAGTCACTCCCATACCAAAAAATCATGGTATTAAAAATACCCTTATTTTGGGGATCTTTTTGTCACCTGCTTTGTGAGTCTTTCGGGGATGGGGAATCATGTTTTCAAACTTTATTGTATAGCTGTGAGGGCTAGAAACTTCCTTTTAAAGGAAAGCTGAGATTCTCACATAGTCACATGGCTTCAGGAGTGTGGGGGGAGGGTGGCCCTTTAAGAAAAACACCAAATATCCTGCGACTCCTAATAAAAATCACCAGAGTTCGCAATGCTACATTAATGTATGAAGTGACATAACTGCTGATAAAACAGCAGGGAAGCATGTTGTGTACAGTAGGGGTTACACTGATAATCTAGCCCTCTCCATTGTTCTGAACAGAGCACCTTTACAGCAGCTGCAAAGAGCTGACTCAATTCGAAACTGCCAGACAACTACCTTTGCCCTCACTGTGTTCCCTTCTCCTTCCTCCAACAGCACTGGACCTACTGAATCCTGGAAATAGAGATGGGTATTTGACCCTCATCTTTTGGGAAGAAAGACTTTTGGAGTGCATGTCTCTCTTCAGGATTCACAGGATACTCGATCCAATTATTCTTAATCTCTGTTTCTACAAGATT
Source organism: Caretta caretta (assembly GCF_965140235.1). Lineage (NCBI taxonomy): Eukaryota > Metazoa > Chordata > Testudines > Cheloniidae > Caretta > Caretta caretta. The sequence continues at coordinate 159,335,536 of NC_134207.1, forward strand.
ACATAATGATTCATGACTAGCAGGTAATGGTGATATCCTCTCAATTCAGAATTGGATTGCTACCCTTTTGGAATTCTACAGATCCCTTATCTATACTGCTTAAGCCTGGAGGTTTCCTAAATCCAGTATGGTGCAATTTTACCTCTAGAGTCTATGCTAGGTTCTGGAGACCTCTTAGTTGTCTTCTCTTCTGTCCCTAATCAACTTTCTGATTTTGATCCCAGTGTGATTTTCTTTCCTAAACTTACAATAAATAGTTTAGTGTATGCCATAACTTAGTTCAGCATTTCCCAAGGTGTGGAGCATTCCCTTTTAAGGAGAATTCATATGCAGATAAAGAACTAGCTGGGGTGCAGACAGGCCTCTGAATTGTTTTCTAGAGTCTCAGCTTTTATTTTTAGTAAGTATCTAGCTGTTATAGTGGTGAAGAAATCCTTGAAAATGTGACCCAAGTGAAACTGAAGAGTGATATCTGCTCCAGTTTGCTGAGACCCTGGAACAAAAATTCTGATGGGTGAACTATCCCCATCCATTTTAATAGAATCATAGAAATGTAGGTCTGGAAGGGACTTCAGGAGGTCTCCTAGTCCAGCCACCTGCACTGAGGCAGGACCAAGTAAACCTAGACTAGCCCGATAGGTATAATTTCTGCTAACTCAAATGCTATTGATGGTATTTTAAACATCAAGTTAGTTAACTCATTCAGTGTTCATCACAGCATATCAGAAAAGAAAGACTGCTACATATTACAAAGATCTGCACAATCTATTCTGAGTGACTAGTTGTTTTGGGTAGGCCTTTAACAGCTCATGGCAGAGCTGAAGGGGGGGGGGGGAATGGGAGGAGGGTGTCTGGTTTCACATTCTTTACGAGGGTCTCGGTGTTCCAAAGTTGGGGAAATGCTGACTTAGCCAATAAGACTTTTGCCAGCTTCTCATGTTATTTTCTTTGCAATGTGCTAAATGTGTCACTTGTCAGGGGATTTGCTGCATGGCCATATGCAGCACAAGAGACAGCCAGCCCTTGCATAGCACAGGGTGGGCTGACACAATGCACGGCCGAGTTATGCTCCTCAGAAGTAATGCTTGTGCCAATATCGGCTGCCGTGTGAGTACCAGCTGGCTAGCAGTGCACTAACCCCACTCATGTAGGACAGGCTTTAAGCACTGTGTGTGTGCATGGAGAGGGGGCAAGGACTTTAAAAGCTTACAAAAGCCTTCTTGGCTAAGTTATGGCTAACATTTGCTATAAAATTAGGCTTGGAGCCTAGCTCTGTCCTCTTTTCAGCCTGGGGCGTGCTCCTTCATTTTAGTTCAATAAGCCTCTCAGGGTACATCTACACTGCAACTGAGAGGTGTGACTGCAGCACGGATCAAAGCTAGCTTGATTAATAGCATCGAAGTTATGGCAGCAAGGGCAGCACTCGCTTGAGTGTGTACCCGGAGTCCTAGAGACGGACAGAGAAAGTGTGAGTCTGTGGTGGGGTGGGCAGAGCCTGGACACCCTAAATCAGGGGTTCTCAATCTTTTTCTTTCTGAGCCCCCTCCCCCCCAACATGCTATAAAAACGTCATAGCCCACCTGTGCCACAACACCTCTTTTTCTACATATCCAGTAGATTCAAAGCCAGGGCCTGCATTAGGGGGTAGCAAGCAGGGCAATTCCCTGGGGCCCTACACCCGAGGAGGCCACGCGAAGCTAAGTTCCTTGGGCTTCACCTTCAGTGCCGAGTGATGGGGGTCGGGGCCTTGGGCTCCTGCCCCGCATGCTGGGGCTTGAACTTTCTGCTATGGGCTCCAGCAAGCCTAATGCCGACCCTGCTTGGCAGCCCCCCCGAAACCTGCTCCCGGCCCCACAAAGGACCCCGGACCTCTGGTTGGGAACTGCTGTCCTTGATCAAAGCTACCTTGGATACGTCTACACATGCTGCAATCACACCTCCTGACTGCAATGTACACATAGCCCTAGAGTAGAGTACAACTTTGTGCCAAAGAGTTATTGTGCTTGGTGTTAAGGGGCTTGTTACATCATCTTCTTCCACTTCTACACCAGCACAACAAAGGGTGGGATTAGCTCTATGTTGACATTTCCACAGCATTTCATGAAAAGCACTACAATACCTTACACTCCCAGAGTAACAGGAACTCATAATACAATTGAGGCAACAAGTCCTGGGAGGGAGGGAAAGGAGTGCATGCATAGCAACTCCTTTGGCCAATGCAGCAGTGGTTTTCCACTTAAGGACACCATATCCAGTCCTTAGACACAGGACAATCATAACCTAGAGCTTTGAGCAGTGAGGTGGGAAAGTGGGAAAATGAAGGTGGGGAGAACTTTGAATGTCAAAAGTTCATGGGACCCTTCTGAGGAATAAACGGAACAACTGAAAAAGTGTAAGCGATCTTCCTAGGAAAAAATCTACCCCAAATTAGTCAGAGACCATCTTCTGCTAATTAAAAAAAAATATGATCCAATGGAAATGCCATCCTGGTAAATATTTATAAGGTCATTTTGATCTGGAATGATACATATACATATTTTGAAAAGAATTCTAAATAAAAACCTTGGACGTTGCATTACACTTTCATGTTCAATCAAGGCCTCATTAATCCTCATGCTATCTTGTGTGAGGCAGGTGAGTGTTACTGTGATAAAGAAGTGAGGCGATTTCCTCAGTGACGCAGAGGAAGTCAGTGTGGGAGATGGGATTTGAACTCGGTAGTGGCAAATATCTACTCCCATGCATACACTACTGGATTTTGTTGCCTCTAGAAGTTTCTTTACTGAGTAATAACCACACTAGTCTTTAAAGTATTGCAAACTTCCATCCCTCCATGTTTTCCTTGCTGCTGATTTAATCTATTTTTATTCTGGGATTTTATCATCATGACAAATGTCTGTATTTCAGAATCAAAATGTGAATCCAATTTTGTAAGTTTGTCACTGTTTTTCTCAGTAGTGATAATCACTCTTACTTTGTCACAGTTCTCCCACACCTGCAGGCAAGGAACTTTCAAGTGAAAGATTAACCTTAGTTATTAGCATTTTCAGAGAAAACAGTAGGGCCCTACCAAATTCACGGCAATGAAAAACACATCACAGACTGTGATATCTGGTCTTTTGTGTGCTTTTACCCTTTACTATACAGATTTCACAGAGGAGACCTCATACTGGGGATCTTGACCCAAAAGGGAGTTACAAGGCGTTGCAAGGTTATGTTAGGGGGGTCGCGGTATTGCCACCCTCACTTCTGCACTGCCTTCAGAGTTGGGTGGCCAGAGAATGGCGGCTGTTGGCCAGGTGCCCAGCTCTGAAGGCAGCGCCCTGCCAGATGCAGTGCAGAAGTAAGGGCAGCAATACCACACCATGCCATCATGGCATGCGGCGGCTTTGCCTTCAGAGCTGGGCGCTGGGCCAGCAGCTGCCGCTCTGCAGCAGTCCCGTCTGAAGGCAGCACCGCCGCCAGCAGCAGCAGTGCAGAAGTAAGGGTAGCAGTACGGCAACCGCTCCTACAATAATCTTACAACCCTCCCCGCACCCAACTCTTTTTTGGGTCAGGACCCCTACAATTACAACACCGTGAAATTTCAGATTTAAATAGCTGAAATAATGAAATTTTTGATTTTTTAAATCCTATGACTGTGAAGTTGACCGAAATGGACCGTGAATTTGGTTGGGTCCTAAGTATATGTGTCCTTCTGAAATATTACATTCCTGGGGGAATTACAAGGTAATACATCTGGAAGAAATTAGCTCTCCCGATGTGCATCTAAGAAAGTGAAATTCCACTAATCGTCTTGGATTTCACCAGATCTGCAGCACTCTTTGAAAGCAGCTATCTTCCTGCTGGCTCAAGCATGCTGACATTTTTAATTCTCAGATGGTAACCACAACCCTGGGGCAGACTGACTTTGGAAGTTGTATCATTCTGGCTCCTGAAGAACAGGCACTTACCTTCAACTACTGGTTGAGGAAAAATTAATAGTGGGACTTCTAGGAAACAGGAAAGAAAACCCTCACTCAGAGGAGAAGGAAATGAAGATACCTGGAGTGGAAATGTAATCAAAGAACATCTTCAAGGCAGAAGATTGGAAGACTCAGAAGTTGAACACAATCTCCCGATACAATAATGGAATGGTTTGTTGGGTTTCAGGGAGACTTGGTTGTTGGAGAGACCTTCCCTATTTATGTTGAGACTGACACCATATATGGATCCTATGTAGGAATCAAGAAAATCTGTCCTCATTCACTGCCACTCACAGGTTCTCAAATACTTCCAACAATTAATCATTTACTGAGTAGACACTTTTGAAAATGCCACTATAGATGCCTACTGCTTCTTTAGGTGCCTAAATACCTTTAAAATCTGGCCCTTTGTGATTTAGGCTTTGTCTACATGGGGAAGGTTTTTGGTATAAGATAAAGGGTGAATTTAAACCAATACAGTTATTCCAGCATAACATGCAATGTACACATTCTGATTCTAGTGTAGGTGGCCCGTTTTTAGTTTCATTTATATCACCCAGGAAGGATAATAAAACTGATAAACTTCCCCATGTAACTGGTACAAGCTTCCCCATATAGGCACTTAGAAGTCTAACTTTCATTGAAAGTCAATAGGACTTAGATTCCTAAATGTCTAAATCACTTCTGAAAGTGGGTGTAGTCTCCTAAATCATTTAGAAACATTTGTTTATTCATTCAATGTGTAATGACTTTGTTTCATCCATGCCCCAAAGTCTGTGAGCATTCATTCTTCAACAAACAATGGTTTGAATTATGTTTTTATAAGAAATATCCAAACACAAGTAACATACATCTTAGTAGTCAAGCCACAAACAAAAACAATAACTTTCTATTCTTTTTTAATAGAAAAAAGAAAAGGAGTAGTTGTGGCACCTTAGAGACGAACAAATTTATTTGAGCATAAGAAATGAGCTGTAGCTCACGAAAGCTTATGCTCAAATAAATCTCTAAGTCTCTAAGGTGCCACAAGTACTCCTTTTCTTTTTGCGAATACAGACTAACACGGCTGCTACTCTGAAACCTTTGAATAGAAAGTTACTGAATATTTCAAAATATCATGGTGGGATGTGTTCTGATTTTCTTCATTTTAACAATAAAGTTATGTGTGGCCTTAGAGGAGATGGTTATTTTTATTCTTAAGGTAAAAGCATTAAAGAAAACATAATGCAAACAATAAGCAGATTTAAACACACACTAAACATACCAGGAGTCATCATCAGTCTTATGGGGCTCTACTAGGCCAAAGTCTCTCCAACCCTTCCACAAGGGTTGGGGCCCGCTTGGACAGAAGTTCCTGTCCATTTGCTGGATCAGAAAGAAGGCCCTGATTCTGTTTGAAGCCAACCTTTTATATCAAAAAGCCCTTTCTTTGCTGGTCTCTGGAAAACCCTGTTTGGACCAGTATATGCAAGCCTCCCCAGGGGTAGTACCTCTGTGGTGGCATTTACAACCTAGGTGATTCATCTTAAACACCCCCCCCCACCCCACTCTTTCTATTTCCTGGAGGAGTAGTGGTAACACTCCCCCCTGGAGCTTCATACAATGCCTGGCTCACAGTGGCACAAACTGAATACAATATGGTCCCCGAAATTTTTTTTTTAATTCTTACTATTATTTTCCACTCTACATTTATTGTGTTTTTATCTGGGAGGGTCACTTCATTTGGATACCGGTAATAATTTTGTTTGTGAAATATTTTTAAGGTTCCCAGAGGGCTCTGCCGACATGGAATCAAGAAATGATTCTTACAGCTGCTCTAAATGGGGGATTTTTTTTTTGTATGGTTTGAAATAAGATTTTATTTGGACAGTGTTTAAACATTCTTGCCTGGTAACCCTGTGATAATGCTTTCTAAAGTTACATGCCTGACCTGGATTTTATTCCTCCTTCTGTTATTTTGCTCCCAGAGGGTTCAAGTAATATAGCTACCAAAAAAAACAAAAAAAACCCCACTAGTATGCAGGCAAACTAAACTGACGTGGGCTGTAATCTTTCAGATCTCAAGCAAAATAGGGTTAAGCCTGGTCAGTATTCCAACAGGAGACCTCAGAGGGAAAAAAAGAAAGTACTCAATAGTACAGACATCTCCTTTGTGCACCAAAATATGGATACTATTTTATCGCCTGTGCATCTCCTTCCTATTGTTTTGGTGACACTGCTTTTGCCCTCCCCTTTCTAATACTGTTTTCCATACAAAAATAAGAACTTATATGCACAGAACTGTATTATTACAATGTTAATGTTGAGATTTTAAATCAACAGTATGCAGAGAATAAGGAGTTAACTTTGTGTCTCTGTGTGTAGGCATTAAACCAGAGCTTTCACTATTGGCTAAATCCTAGCTCCATGGAAGGTAACAAGTTTTGTGTTTTAGGCTTAAACGGGTTCATGAAGGACACAATTTTGTGACCACCAGTGAGCCAACTAGGACAGAGACAGCGATTAGAGTTTCTGGCCAAGCGGCCACAACTGTCTAATAATCTTTATATGTCAACAAGATAACTCCTAAAGGCAATCAGTCCTGACAGCACTGAAAGAGAGGGAAAGCAAGAACCTCCTTGAATTACCATCAGTTTAGCCCCCGCTATGATGCTCAAATCCCAAACAATGTACTATATCCTTGGTTTAACCAATTAATCTGCTTAAACCTCAGGCTCAAAAGGCCCTATATCAACCCAAGGCTAGCCCCATGTAAGCTTCTGCATAAGGAAAAGCCTGTGATTAGAGCTACATCGTAGGAAGATAGATGCCTAATTACCTCCCAGGATCCTGTTCTGCTAAGAACAAGTCAGTGGGAGCTGTTGGGGGCTCAGCCCCTTTGCAAATTAGGCCACTGATTTTGATATCTAACTATGAATTTGGGAGTCCAATTAGAGGCACCCAATTTTGAAAATCTTGTCCTGAGTTTAGAATACTGCAAATGGCATTTCTTCAGGAGATTTAATTCTTCCTTGTTAGATTAACCTCTGGTAAAGGGCAAATCCTGCTTTTGGTGTTCTTTTTTAATTCTGGAAAGCAGCTCAAAGGTGGGTGACGTTACCATCATGTTAGCCAACAATATACTATGTGCATGTAAATGAACACTGCCAAGATAGTAGGCAGACATTTGTAAATCCAAAGCTCATGATATAGCAACATGTTTCTTTGTCACTTATAAAAGCAATTTTAGTTTGCTCTCATTATCCATGGTAACTTCCCAACAGTCTACTTGATAAAAATCTGAGGTGCTAATGTATACATAACCTGATTTAGAAAATCTAGCAAGTCATTAACCCTAAGCATTGTATGCCTATCTTTTCTGGTGATGTCACTGTTTAATTTCCTGGAGATCATAAATTCAATAGATTTGACAGTGCTGCCCACAGTAAGTAGGAGAAAATTTCCCTTTTTAATATCTCACCCTATTGATCATTTTCCCCTACACATGAAACTCTTTGTAAGCCATTTGGGCAATAAGATCATTACTAAACATGTCAACAGGTATGTGATTCAAATAGTCTTTTCGGGCAAACTAAAAAGAAAAAAGCAAAACAAAAAAACCACACACTCAGGATTTACTCTCATCTTCCTTTCTTTTTCCAATATCTTCCACCTGCAGAATTCTTACATTTCTCTGAAGGTTTTACATATCTGCAATACTGTTTCTCAGAGCAAAGGAGTCAAACCATCACTTTACTAATAGAACTTCTACTTACCTTCATTACTGAGAATTTATAGTAGTTATGCAATAATTTTTGAGAGTTGATCTGCATCCAAACAAGTAGTAATTTCTATACCACTTATTTTTCTGGTCATTGTACCTTATCTAAAGTTTGATTCTGCTCTCAGATACTCACATGCACTTCACCAAGGGGAATAATCTGTATGTTTGGGGCCTGATCCAAAGCCTGTTGAGCTGAATAGGCGTGTACCCATTGACTTCAGTGGGCTTTGGATCATGCCCTTGAGGAGCTAGAGGCAGCCTCCCACAAAACATTTTTCACCGAAAAGCTGCCATCCTCATAAAAATCTCAGGGAAAGATACACGTCTAATATTTCTGTGTTAGAGGATCTTGAAATTAGTACATGATTACTTATAGGGAAGGATTTTGACCTTTTCATATCTGTTGTTTGTATAGTACCTCTGAACTTGGGCGTCTCAGCAACAAATATTGCGTATAATTTATTCTAGGCTTTTGCTATAAAATAAATGAGCAGTGCACACAAGCCTTCTCAGATCCATATTCAACTGGGAGCTGTCTGGCTACTTGTGATTTGACATCTGTCATCTACATAGGAAGTTCAAATGAACAAGCCAATCTTCGGAACTGTGATATTCCCAGGAGCAATGTTCCTAAACCAATGGATAGATTATACTTATCAATATATGTACTTTTATTATTTATATAGAAAGGTGGCATACTCCAGTATAATATTTTATAGTGTGTGAACTAGTTGGAAGACCTTCTGGATTTTAGATGGGTTTCTGTTTCAAGAACTATGTTAAGAATTAGTGTCAAGGTAGGTGAGGTAATGTCTTTTATTGGCCCAATGTCAGTGGAAGAGAAGAGTTTGAGCTTCACAGAGATCTTCTTCAGGTCTGGGGAAAAACGGAGTTACCAAGCTAAATACAGGTTGGGACAGACTGTTAAACTTAAGAGGTTCACACACCCTGTAGGAGACCACTTAACATGAAGTGGGAAATAAAGAGTTATCAGGGCAGTAGGGTGTGTTATAATTGTTGTAATGAGCCATAAAACCAGTGTCTCTGTTAAGTCCATGTTTTGTAGTTTCTAGCAGAGTTATGAATTTAAGTTCTCAAGCTTGTTCTCTGAAGGTGTTGTGCAGGCTCTCTTTGAGGACAAGTACCAAGAGTTGAGATATGGAGTGACCACTTTGTGAAATGTTTTTCACAAAGATTTTAACTATCTGTCCCAACTTGTATTCAGCTCAGACACTTTGGTACTTTCCCCAGACCTGAAGCAGAGCTCTGTGATGCTCAAAATCTTGTCCCTTCCACCAACACAAGTTGGTCCAATAAAGGTTATTACCTCATCAACCTTGTCTCTCATATGCTGTGACCAACATGGTTACAACAATACTGCAAAAGACTTAGTGTCTCCATTCTAGGCTGTGAGAGCTAATATTCATAGATTTCTATGCAAGACAGACTTCTGTGGTCTGAGATCTAAGAAGAGACACTATCTAGACTCGTCACCAGCTGCACTAATTTGGCATACCAGTGCTGTTTTGCTCTCTCTGGATTCATTATTAGTCATGCTCTGTTCTTTCTTATCTTGTGTAATTCTCTGTATGCCATGGATAATGTGAAAACTCATTGGAAAGGAATTGAACCATTGTGTGGAGATCTTGCTTCAAAACACTGGAACCTGATTGTTCCCCAGAGAGAAAAACAGGAGAACATCCAGCCAACCTCATTTCTTTGCTACCTCTCTGAAAGCTCCTAGATTTGGGGCCAAATTTACTCGTCACATAAGCTGGCATAATTAGTCCATTTGATCTGTTCTCCTGTTGTAGCCTCTTTCTGGTCACAGCTTTGGGATTTTTTTTTTTTTTTGCTAACTGTGGTGTCTTTGAAGATTGTTTTTACTGTGCATTTTAGTAACAGGACAGCCTCTGACTATAGCAGTCCTTACTGGTCTGCATTCTTCCTGTTTTTTCATTAATGGCAAAATGTCCATTGATTTAAATGGGGACAGGATTTCAGCCCATGGTTATAACTTCTAAATTGTCTGATCAGTTGAAAATGTCCTGGAGTAAGGAATCCAGTGTCTGACAGTTTTTAAAGCTGCCCTTATCTCTACAGTGTTTATATGTAGTCTTGTCTTGGACCTGGATAATATTCCTCAAATGATTCTTAATCCTAAATTAGCTCCACACCAGTACCACATTGTCACTAGGAACCAACCTGGTTCCAGTAAATTCACTTCAGCGCAATTGTCCTGAATGCAAAAATGAAAACCTGCTTAACTTCCTGTGGAACTACAATCTGTTATTCCAGAATCTGTGCAAGTTGAGCACCCACACCTGAGTAGAATCTACAGAAGTATGATATACAGAAGTGCAGCTGAAACCAAGGAATTGTCTCAAGGAAGGATAATAGAAGATGTAAGACTTTTGGTGTTTCTCTCAGAATCCACAAGGCAAAAATCTATGTCTGGTCTATGAAATCCATGATTTTCCAATTCTCTCCACAGCTAGAAACTCTCTATTGCTCTATCAAACTTTGTGGTAAGATGGGCTGCTGTGTTGAGCTGGAATTAGAGAACTCTTAGTGTGATTAATACCAGACATACAGAAAAGAGACCTGTCTATTGCTCTGCTGGCTAACTGGGTAGAGGGAACACCCAGGAGACTTTCCTTTTATCTTCAAAGTTGCTTCAAACCATTACTAATGATTTATAAAAACTGAAGATGCTGGAGTTAAGACAAAAGAAGGGACACAGAATTTCAGATTTCCCAAAAGATAAAGAAAGATTATTGCTGATATTGCTTAGCTGTTAGAGCAACTTCAGGGACAGCTGCAAATTTCCCTTCTATTATAGCTTGAGATTATTTTATTCCATCTGGAAGTAGTAGTGATTAATAAACTACATTTGTTTAGCCACTTCAGATTTTGTGTTGTGCTTTTGAGGAGAACAACAGCGCAGGGAGTCCATTCCATGAACCTCTCCAGCTTGGAAACAGTTGTGACATCTGTAAATTGAAGGCAGGATATGCTAGTTAGGGAAATGTCTATCTTTTGGAATTGTTCAATAAGAGTGAATGTATGACATGAGCACTGGAAGGAGAGAGAGACTAATTGATTGTATAATCCCTGCTTGCCACTGCTACTATTCATAGGTCCATTATCGTGGTCTGTATGCATCATCCTTCCTGATGACTGATCACAGTTAGAAACATACTCTGTTCATTGCTGAGAGCCTGAATGAAAAGAATGATGGAAGATAAACATACTCCTGGAACTGCAGAAACTAGGGGAATGTCACCTGTAGGATGACTGTTCATGAAAGAAAAGATTTATGATCACAATAGTGGATACAGGGACAAAAAGGCACCAGAATTCAAAGAAAGTCTTTTGGAGAATGCTGCTTCTCATTTAGTGAGGAAACTCACCTCCTTCCTTTCTGAAGTGGTGAGCTGAAGCGTACAGGCGTTGTTTTGCTGTGTTGTGAGTTTTTTGCTTATATCAGTAGTGGGATACGAGAAATGGGGCAACCAATATTTCCTTATTTCTCATATCCTACTTCTGATTCTAGATTTTAAAGCCAGAAGGGACCACTATGACCATCTTGTCTGATCTCCTTTATAACACAGCCTAAAAAATTTCATCAAGTGGCTCCTACATCAAGCCAATAACTTATATTTGAGCTACAGCATATCTTTTAGAAAGACATCCATGATTTTTCCAAGTGAAATACACATACTGTAACTCAACAGGATTATGTATTTCCTGGTCACATCATACTTCTTTTTATACATATTACAGTAAGTAAAAGTCATAATTACTGTGCTATTCCATGCTATGTAAAGAAATTACTAGGCAATCAGAATGAGCTATATGGTAGGAGAAAACTGAACAATACACCTAGGCGTAGGCATGTGTTAAACCATTAAGTGTATCCTATAGATATCTTACTCGTAGCAATACTTTGTGCAGATATACACATCCACTTCTCTGAATTATTCACCATTTTCAAAAAGAGCAGAATTGGGTCCTTCTCATGCATAAAATTACACACTCTTATTTTTTGAAGTCTTGCTATTCAAAGCTGTGGTTTGTTCAGAACATTTTATTATATTCACTTCATAGATGTTAATATAACTGCTATTCAACTTTCAGCATTGTTTTGTACATCAATGAATATCCCCCCACGACTCTCCTCCACTTTTATATATCAAGGTGAGTTTGGTTTAAAATGTCTTTTTCCTTGGACTATAATGGTAACTTGATTCTATTAGCTCTCTTTTTAAAAGAAGAGTCTATGGTTAAAATAATTGTTTGCAACTCCACTGCTGTATTACTTATATGACCATTATTATATTAATAATGTGTACTAGCAATATTATGGTTTGACACAGAAAAGAATTATTTCTTTATTTTAAAAGACAGTAGCATAACAATTAGAAAAACTATCCTTCAGAGCACAGATCCCACCCCAAAAACAACCAAACCACAATAGTTCCTCCCCTCAGCCAATCCTAAAACCCTAACTACACCTACCTTTCTGTTGTTTGGGGAGTTCTTTACTCCAGGACCAACAGTTACCAACTGAAATAGGGCCCAGTTCTTGTCCTAGCAAAGTGAATTACAGAACTCTTCTTGACTTCAAAGGGCACAGCATTAGGCCCATAGAAACTATGTTCAAAGCATAACTTCATCAATGTAGAATGCCAACCCCACCTAAAAACCAATTTTAAAAAAGCCAAACAATTGTAGTCCTGCTCACCAAACACTCACTCTTGGACAACACTGAACATACGATAAAAAACTAAACAAAAGTAAAATGTATTATTATTAGCGTCTTATTAGAAATTTGTAAGCAGGGACAGGTTTCAGAGTAACAGCCGTGTTAGTCTGTATTCGCAAAAAGAAAAGGAGTACTTGTGGCACCTTAGAGACTAACCAATTTATTTGAGCATGAGCTTTCGTGAGCTATAGTTCACTTCATCAGATGAAGTGAGCTGTAGCTCACGAAAGCTCATGCTCAAATAAATTGGTTAGTCTCTAAGGTGCCACAAGTACTCCTTTTCTTTAAGCAGGGACAAACTATCATAACCTACCTCTGGCTCTATTTATCTTTGACACTTATGAGTTATGAAAAGTTGTATCTAAATCATGAAATACTGCCATAACAGATTACATGATGTAATGTATTCCCTCGTGTGATGGTGTATGCACCACATGATGGCCTGGCAACCAAGGAGTTAATGCAGCAACAACCTGTCATCGCTGACTGGCAGCCTCACTGCAGCTGGGAGAATAAAAGAGCTGAGAAGCAGAGGGGTGGGGCAGCTGCCAGAGAAGCAATCAGGCTAGAGAAGAAAAATCCTTTCAGCAAACTGGTGAAAAGCTGCCCAGAGACAACACCCCAGAGAAGGAATGACTGGATCTACAGGCTGGAGAAGCCTTCAGAACCAATGGAGGTAGGAGGGAGCTCAGGTACAGCAGAATGAGTTGTAGAGAACTGATTCTGCCTGCCTGATTTAAGGGCCCTGAGCTGAAACTCAGTGGAGTGGGGGCCAGGATTCCCCTACTGATCCCTTAACAGAGTCCTAAGAAAGAAAGGTGTCTCCAGACCCCCTGAGGATCAGGACTACCGAATCCCGCTAAGTATAAAGGGAAACCCAGACACCTCAGAAGGACTGAAACTAACCCAGAATAGGACTACCATAGAGACTCAGGCAAGAGCAGGTCACTGACTGCCCCACTAGACTGAGCAGATTCTGTGCAATGCCCAAAGGGGGATGCTGACATATTAGCACACCCAGCTCACATCTAGGTACACCAGAATAATGGGTAACAATTCCACTTGAATTACAGCTATAAAACAGATTCCAGTAAAACCTAGTTTTCATATTCCCATAACTTTCTCAAAGACTTGCCATTTGGTTTGAAATGTTCCACATTCGGTTTCCATCTGTGGGAGATATTTTTTAATATTTGAACAAAATCTCTTCAACTGTTTTATAGTTATGGGAGAATGAAAAAGTACATCGTTTCTATTGGTATCAAATTCTAACTATCTTTTTAGACAGTTACAACAAAAAGGCTGAAGATGAACTTTAAAACTTGGATTAGACACAATGTTCACTGAAGACTAGTGCTTTACTTGACTTGAGGTATAAAAATGTAAAACAATTGTAAGTTAAAAAATACACTTAGTATGCTTAGTGGACAGACTAAGATTTTAGTAGCACTCAGAGTCTTTGCCTTTTGTACAGCCTCATGGTACAGTCTATCTGCCAAGCTGTGGGTTCAGGGTCTGCTTCTTCCGACCCGCTCCTGGGGCAGTTTGCATGAGGAAGAGATTAAGTAACTCATGAAGACAAAGAAAAAATCTCTTCCAAAATAATGACTTAAAACCAATGACATGGGAAAACCATGAGTTCAAAAAATAAAACCCTGTATCTTGCAATGTTACCTATCTTCCCAGGCTTCCATATGGTCATCATGATACCAAAATATATAATTATTTCCCCAAACTATTGTGTGTACACATATATATGTTCATCAGTCTCTCCTCCTCTTCCATTCTGAAGTAATGTGTGTGTGTTATTGAGGGAAGGATAGATTGAAGAAGTGTATTTTTCCTTTCGCTCTTGAAGGTCAGAATTATCCTGATTTCTTTTGGGAGGGAATTCCAAATTTGCTCTCCACTTGCTGAGAGAGCTCCACTCCCTGCACCCATAAGATTCACTGTTGACATTGACTGTTCTGTGGATCACTGCTGTCATGGAGATCATTTGGGGGGAGATGTTACCTTTAGTAACCTGTGCCAGTTTCAAGCAGGGCTTTACGATAAGGACCAAGTGGTGCCAGAAGCTGAAGGGACTCACTAAATCGTCCATTTCATAGTGATTTGATGGAGTTACCTGCAAGGACTGCTTAGAGTTTTGAGGGCGATAACCTTCTAGAGTTGAGGGGAAGGGACATTCTGGTTACTCTTCTTGCTTGGAAACAGAAAAGGTTGAGTGTATCCTGTGTAGATCCTGAGATTCTCTGCAAGAAACTGAAGAGGGAATATGTGGAGAGGAGGACTTGGACCATTGAATCAGAGGTCTTGTCAACATGGAAGCTGGAATATCACAGGACAATGAGTCTTGGAAACTTCATTGCCATGCCAGAGAACATCCCCATCAGCTTCAAGGGGAAACTTACTTTTTGGTGGTCTGGACATAAGCAGATTGTCTGTGTTGCATGGTATCTGGATTTATAGTAGCTCGATGTTCTCAATGTTTTTATCTCTAGGTAGCCTCACTTGCATTCAAGCCTGGACTGGAATAGGATGACTATTTCCCTTCAGATTTGCCTTGTATGTATCTATGTCTGCAGTAACGAGTAGCTTGCAGGAATTAAGTGACCTAGCACTGGGCCTGCAGGATCATTAAGCTAGATTTCTGTGAAACAGACAAAGCCAGTGGCTTCTTCTGTAATGAGGTTGTGGATGATGACGTGCTTCTTGACCACTGCGTTGATCAGCAGGAGCTGGAGGCCCTAGTGTTTGTATTTGCTTATGCAAAGAGGCTGTTTTAAGATTAGATTTCATTTTCTGCAATTGTCCAGATTATTGGCTTCTTAGGGGGTGGTTTGTATGTCCTGTAGGTTTTTCTTCTAGATAAGAATTGAACTGGAACTTCTAGGATCTCACTGCAGTTTTTTTCTTCATTCTATAACTTCAAATTCTAAATTTACCTTTAAAGGAATAAATTTTCTGGCTTTTTCTCTTGTGAACGTACAGGCACCACAGTATAAACATATGTTATTTCCTGTTGCCATATCAGTTATTCTAATATGTGCTTCCAAATATGTTTGCTCTAGCCATGTAATGACAATTTTGTCAAATCAGTGGCGAAGATTGTTTCTCACCTGAGAGATTTGAAGGCGATCTAGCTTCAGATTATACACATTTCATAAATAATCCATGTCATTTTTGTATTAATTCTCCTGATAGACAAATCTAATAAACTTTAATGGTCCTCATCGTAGTATTAAATTGGTCTCAGTCCTCAGTGATGCTGAGTTCATAACCTGTTTTCTCATTAGATTGGGACAGATTTCTGGCTCCTCTGTCTCATCTGTTATTAGAAAAATCTCTTCCTCATGTACAACAGAGATGAAGCTTGATTAAAATTTAGCTTTAAAATGCACCTAAGCAATCCCCCAGTAAATATTAAACTATCAAAATATGTCTGTGCATACTGTATTAAGGTTAATAAAAATATTTGTAAAATAAGTGTGGGCAGGTTAACAATTTCATTTTTCCAAAAGACTCCAGGTTTAATGGCATATACATTTTTAGATCTAATTATGGTTTTAGTTGTAATTTTTTTCTAGCCTACCAAAACCATCATTTTAAGTATCCCAATTATTTGTAATAGCTATTATAGTCCTTAAGTACCTTTCCTTCATAAGTACATAGCATGTTCAATCTTTCTACTTCTTTATTCAGTTAATTTAATTGAGTGGCAGTCTCATATAATCTAGCGTCAAAAGTGCTATCTTACTTTATTATATTTGGCCCCACTGATAAAATGAAGTCATTTTCTTTACTCTGTATTTGACACCAGACCAATTATTGTATTTTAAACTGCAAGGAGAACTGGTGATAGTTGTACAATTTAACATCCTTTTGTTATATCATCACCTAAAAAAGACCTCTATTGTACAAAATTTCTCTCCCTAATTCAGTACAAGTACTCTAAAACTCTTTAGTCCACCTCATCAAACAATGAGATGGTTGGAAACATTGTAATGTTAACTACTGTACAAAATGAAGGAGGAGATCACATCCGTTTTAAAGTGAATGGAAAAGAAGTATTAAAGATTCATGAAATGCAAGCTCCTTCTCCACCTTTCTAGTTTACTGGTTTACTGAAGACAGCCAGTTAGCATACATAGCTTCTCCTCACTCTGACAAATGTTTTGATAGCAAGATAACCTGGTCTTCTCTCTCAATAAATACACTGGCACTTCAGTGGTGATTGAAAATGCTGTAATAACTGCCTTGCATTGGATTCAGTGTACACTGCTTTATACTTTCCAGCTTGAAGGTCACTAAATGAAAAATAATTCACTCTCTTTAAAAGTCAAACTCCCAAATTAGTTTCAAAATTACCCTTAAAGTAGCTATGTATCGAAATTCAAGAAGCCAACACGTTCTTTACAAGCACGCAAGGAGTCCTCTCCCCACACTACAGCTGCATAACACATAATCAACAGTGAGAATTACATGCAGGCCTGGAGGGAAAAATGGACCCCTAGAAATGGATTTCACAGCAATTACAGTATTGCAAGCAATTAAGCAAACGGACAGTAAAATTTACTCAACACAATGGGCATGGTTGCCAGTTTTGGTTGAATGTATTCCTGGAGATGTCACCAGATGACATAATCTTTAATTAAAGATTAGTTTTTAATTCCTGGAGACTCCAGGCCAATTGTGGAGTGTTGGCAATCATAACAATGGGTGAAATCCTGGGCCCATTGAAGCTGATTATAGTTTTACCATTGACTTGAACTGGGGCAGGATTTTATTCAAGAGGCATTAAGTTTTCCAGCCTTGGAGCCTGCTCTAAAGTCCACTGGAGCCCGTTGAAAGATCCCTATTGAATTCAATGGACTCTGGATCTATAGAGCACATTCCTATAAGTGCTTCCTGTGCAGAGCTCTTGTTGAAGCCAAGGGGAGTTGGGCAAGTGGAGAGTTTGTAGCCTCTGGCCTTTAATAGAATCATACAAATGTAAGGCAGGAAGGGACTCTGAGAAGTCATCAGAAACAGTGCCCTGCACCGAGGCTGGACCAAGTAAACCTAGACCATCCCTGACAGGTGTTTGTCCAATCTGTTCTTAAAAGCTTCCAGTGATGGGGATTCCACAGCCTGCTTTGGAAGCCTATTCCAGATCTTAACTACCCTTATAGTTGGAAAGATTTTCTTAATATCTAATCTAAATCGCCTTTGCTCCAGATTAAGCCCATTACTATTTGCCCTACTTTCAGAGGACATGGAGAACGATTGATCATCCTCCTCTTTATATCTTATTAATATATTTGAAGAATTATCAGGTCTCTCCTCTGTCTTCTTTTCTCAAGGCCAAACATGCCCAGTTGTTTTTAACCTTCCTAATAGGTCAGGTTTCTAACCTTTTAGTTGCTTTCCTCTGGACTCTCTCCAATTTGTCCACTTCTTTCCTAAAGTGTGTCCTCCAGAATTGGACATAGTACTCCATCTGAGGCATCACCAGTGCAGAGTAGAGCGGGACAATCACCTCCCATGTCTTACATACAACACTCCTGTTAATATACCCCAGAATGATAATAGCCTTTTATGTAACTGCATCACATTACTGAGTCATTCAATTTTTGATCCATGATAACCCCCAGATTCTTTTCAGCAGTAGTGCCTCCTAGCCAGTTACTCCTCATTTTGTGCCTGTGGCATTTGATTTTTCCTTCCTAAGTGAAATATTTTGCACTTTTCTTTATTGAATTTCATCTTGTTGATTTCAGACCAATTCTCCAATTTGCCAAGGGTGTTTTGAATTCTTAATCCTGTTCTCCAGTGTGCTTGCAACCCCGCCCAGCTTGGTGTCATCCACAAATTTTATATCCGTACTCTCTACTCCATTATCCAAGTTATTAATGAAAATATTGAGTAGTATCAGACCCAGGAATGATGTCTGCAGGACCTGACCAGATACATCCTCCCAATTTGATAACGAACCATTAACTCCTCTTTGAGTATGATCTTTCAATCAGTTGTGTACCCACTGTGACTTAACAGCATCCCAATGCAAGAAGGCCAAGGGTCACTGGTATCTGGATGAAGTGGGTATTCACCCATGACAGCTTATGCTCCAATACGTCTGTTAGTCTATAAGGTGCCACAGGACTCTTTGCCGCTTTTACAGATCCAGACTAACATGGTACCCCTCTGATACCTGGATTCTGGTAGTGAGTTTCAACTGGCCTGACCAGTTTTGGGTACCCCAACTCACTAACATCCTAACCTGTATCTAAAAGGTACTGTGTATGATATCACTAGAAAGCTAACATACAGATCATTAATACTGTTGTGCAGTGTATGTAGAGGACAAATTCAAAACTACAACATATTGGGAATTATGTTCTTAAAGTGTGGCTGCCATGCAGGGCTGAAGTTATTACACCCTAGACAAAGGAATGTGGTTCTGCTACCTGGAAGGTACTTCCATGGTACATGAAGAGACAATGAGCATACATTTACATAAAAGGAAAACAAAACCATCAAGCTAACAAGGGGGGGATATTGCAGGGCCAGATCAATTTGCATTTTAATAAGTACCAGTGGGAGAAGAACCCAGCATAAATCTTCCTTCACCAGGAGACTCCATGTCGCCTCCTCGCAGCTTGAATAAACTTTACCTTGGGGGGTAACATTCAAATCAATCCATTCCAAAGGTTCACTGGACTATTAAAGAGGGGCAAATAATCCCAAATTATCTTTCACTGCAGAAGGGAAAGGAACCAAGCGCTTTGGACTTCATGGGAGATCCTGACACAAGGGGAGGTCAGCCATCTTGCTGGAAGGTACTTTGAAAAAAAGGCTGTAGTTTGCTGTGTGAAATCTTAGCCACTAGAAAGGGTTTTCACTATTATTTGATTGTAAGCATTTCTAACTCTATCCTTCATACCTGAGCTCACATAAAATCCTACCTCCTTTTGTTAATAAACTTGTTTTACTTTTAAAAAAATCAACCCAGTGCTGTGTTTGAATTAAAATGTTAGTTAACTTCACTTAGTGTTAAACTGTGCAGTTTGTCTCTTTAGAGGGATAAACAAACCTTAGTATTGTTCTGAATAGTCCAAGAGAGGGTTGGACATTCCAGAGCACATGGTTTGGGGGAAAATTTGGAACTGGGGAAGTTGGGTTATCTTGCCAGGTGTAACTAAGGCTGGTGGAGGCCAGAGTGTCTATATGGAGTAATAAGCATGCTGCTGGAGTCAGCACTGCTGGTCGACAGCCACTCAGTGCATGCTGGCTGGGAGGATCCAGACATAGGAGTTACAGCAGTAAAGCATTTTAAGGCACCCTGGGTTACTGGGCAGGTGATGACACAACCCCTCACTGGTCTGGATTACACCCTAGAATGTGACACCCATTTTATAGTAATTTCATCTAGACCACATTTCTCTAGTTTACTTATGAGAATGTCATGTGGGACTGCATCAAAAGCCTTACTAAAATAAAGATAGCACGTCTGCTGCTTCCCCCTCTACTGCTTCCCATCATGAACTACATCAGTAACCCTGTCAAAGAAGGAAATTAGGGTGGTTTGGCATTATTTGTTTTTGACAAATCCATGCTGGCTATACCTTTTAACTGTATTACCCTCTCACAAACTGTTCAATATTTGTTCAAGTATCTTTCCAGGTATCAAAGTTAGGCGGACTGGGTCCTTGTCATTCCCCTTTTTAAAAGGTAGGTACTATGTTTGTCCTTCTCCAGTTTTTTGGAACTTCACCATCCTCTATCAGTTCTCAAAGATAACTGCTCATGGTTCCAAGATTGCTTTGGCTAATTCTTTAAGTACCGTACAATGAATTTCATCAGGCTCTACTAACTTAAATATACCTAACATCTAAATATTCTTTAATCTTTAATTCTTTAATATTTCCCTATTTTGGCTTGCTATCTTTCTGTGTTGTTAATACAGTATTAATGGTGTTGAGTATCTGGTCACCATTAATCTTTTCACAGAAAACTGAAGCAAAACAGTCATTAAAGACCTCAGAATTTTTGATGTCATCTATTATTAGCTCTTTTTCCCCCACTAAATAAAGGATCTACATGGCCCTTCATCTTTCTCTTGCTCCTATGTATCTAAAGAACCTATTATGACCTTTTATGTCCTTTGTTAGGTGTAACTCATTTTGTATCTTAGCCTTTCTGATTTTGCTCCTTCATGCTTGTGCTATTCTTTTGTACTCCTTAGCAATTCGTTCATGTTTCCAAGGAGAGACTGGTTTAAATGTCACTCTCAATATACAGATGATTCCCTCTTAGACCTTAGTAGCACTTTATGGAGGATGGAAATTCTATTTCGCAAAAGATTAAGATTTTGAAATTTTGCTTTGTTTCAAATTGGAATGAAACCGAAAATTTCAAAATTCTCTAGGAGGGAAAATTCTGGAAAAAAATAAATTTCAGGTTGATTGAGCCTTTTTTCCAATTTTGACTCCCTGGCACCAGTTTTGTATTACATTATAGTATGTAATACAAAAAAATTGAAACACAATTGTTTCAAAACAAAAATTGAAACCTTTCATTACAAAAAATGTTGTGATGGGACATTTTGACAGTCTGAATTTCCCCCCTCCTTCCCTCAGTTTTCTTCCAAAACAAAATTCTGGGAAGAGCAACCCAATTTTGCTCAGCATTTAGATTTCAACAGAACGGTATTCTCCAGTGGAAAATAGTTCTGTCAAAGTTTCTCTGACCAATCTAGAACTTCAGCTTTTACGCAGGAGTAACTGGGCAGCTGCACAGCAGCCATCTAATCATTGTAGGATTGGGCTCCCTTGTGTTCTCAGAACTACTCATGACTCTTCACCTATATGTGCAGCCATCTACACCTGCACCACACTGATCAAGATCAGTCTATTTTCTAGAGATTTTCTCAATCTGAGTTTGAATATATCATGAAATGTGATGACCACAGCATCCCCTAGAAGCTATTTCACAGTCTAACAGATCCCACTTTCAGGAAAATTTTCTTGATATTCATCTTAAATTCTCTTCCTTAATTCACCCCATTACAATGACCGCCATGCCAATCCTCTTCCCTCAGTACAAGCCACAATGTAGTTCGGTGTTTGCATCCCTCAGATATTTGTAGACATTTATATTGTCCACCTATAATTGTCACTTATCCAAAATATACATTTAATTATATTAATTTTAATCTCAAACCAATCCTTCCAGTCCTCCGGTGATTTTGTCACTCTTCCATGATTTTCCTCTAATTTGCCTACATCTTTCAGGTATGGAAGTCCTAGATGTACAGAGGGTATTCCAGATGTGATCCATGATATCATGCCTTTGCATAATAAGCACAACATTGCATTAGCCTCTTTAGATGCATACTGTATTCTAAACAAGTATTGAGGGTCTGATTTGCAACTATATTACTCCTGTTCTACACATGAGTAACTGAATTTGATGGCATTACACTGGTGTAAAACTGGAGTAACAGTGGTGAATTGGGCTCCTCATTTACAGTCTATTGTCACCCTCACAACTTCTATTCACATTATTACCCTCCTTTCACCCTCCTCTTGAATATATACCTGGACCAAAAACTCTTCCCTCAGATACTTATAGTCACTGATTTAACAGGGATTGGTGCATATGTATCTGTAGGTGGAATTTAAACCGTTTTGGATTATTTTCCCACAGATGTAATGAAGTAATATCTCAGCATAATATTTCTGCATGCAGAACCTCATTTTTCTCTGTATCAAGTGGAAAAAATATTCTTCCTGCACTTAAGGCCTGATCCAAAGCCCACTGACGTCAATGGGAGTCTTTCCATTAACGTCAATGGGTTTTGGATCACATCCTAAAATAGTCCTATAATAATGTTGCTGTGAGCTGTTAAATATCTGCTGCATTTGGTCCTTGAGGAAGCTGCATTTCAGTGATGGGATGAAATGATTCCTGTACATAATTTATGAATCAGATTGTTAATTTTTTTTTAAATATCTGGGAACTTTTTTAAAAAGGGTATAAAATGTAAGTTAATTATTATTGTCATATAATTTAATGCCATCATATGGCAGAATAACAGAGAAGAGATTTTTAAACCTTTAACGATAACTAATATTTGTGCTACAGACAATGAGCTGTGCAGTTCATAGGATGCAGATTAATTCTATTCATAGCCTCAACATGCACTTTTCGAACCATATATTTCCAAGTGTTTCTACTGCCAACATTAAACATTATAAAAACAGACTGTATAGAGCTATGAATGCCCTGTGAGTACAGGAGTACACCTCACAAACTAACACCTATTCCACACTTCACAACAGGAAAACAAACTTTAACCCTTACCAGGCTGAAAATGAATAAATGAGTCCCCGTGTTCTGGAGTGGGGCACTATAGATGACAGAGAAGTTTTTTCCATGCAACAGATTCACTGTGTATGTCTACACTGCAGGTAGGAATGAGCCTCCCAGCCTGGGTAGATAGACTCATGCTAGTGGGGCTCAAGCTAGCCTGTGCTAAAAGACAGTGAGGACATTGAGGCTCTGTTAGAGACTCAGACTACCCACCCAAACTCAAACCCATCTGACCCTCAAGGCTTGAACTCACAGAAAACATTGAAACCTACTGTATCTATACCATACCTGAAAGCAATTCCTGTTAGGAAAAAACAAAGCATTTTCCTCAAACAACCCTCCTGCTTCTTAATGAAGTAGTAATGCATGGTTTTTTTCCTCACAGAATTAGCTGCAACTAAAAAGTGACAAGAGAGAGAGTCCAGAGCGGAGAACAGAAGGTTTAAACCCCCTAAAAATACCCATTTAAATGAACTGATTGCATACTATGTTATTAATAAAAATACATTGAGTAAGGACTTTTATGAAAGCTTGTAATATTTTAAACTTATTCATTATGAGATATGTATATAGGCTATGGGGTGTGAATTAATGCATTTCTATATAGAAAACTGTGCTCATAAACTGTGGTGCAACTTCAGCTCCATCTCACAGGAGGGCGGTGAGCAGTCAAGGGCACCTCCCCAGCCAGTTGTTAACATGAAACTGGCTTCAACTTGTCCAGATCAGGAAAAGACAATAGTGGACAATTAGAATGAATGGAAAGACATTGAGACAACAGGCTCCCAGAATTTCAGGTAAAGCTTTCCAAGTCTCCTGGCATGGACCAAGGTTCAGTCACTGCCTGCCCTGTAACTTGGGGGGGGGAGGGGGGGGCTTTGTGCTGTGCAGCTGAGACTCAGTTCCCTCACACAAGTAGCCAGCCCACAAGCACACGGTCTCACCCTGGCTCTCACCCTGTTACACTTTGCAGGGTGACACCAACAGCCCTTCCAGTCCCGGGTTTCCTCAAATCATCCTCCCTGAGTTCTTAATTATGAGACACTTGGACCATTTCCCTCTGGTTCGTGAACCCTGAAGATGGGACACCAGCCTCCCCAACCCCGCAGTTATCAGCTTACTTTGCCACATACACTCCACACAGTTTGCACACCAGATACCTGCTTGGGATAAAAATTAACAAAGTTTATTTAATAGAAAAACCACTGAGACAAAGATGAAATCGTAAGGGAAAGCAAACATACACAAGTTACACAGAAAAACAAACAGATGCAATCTAAGATTTTTCACTTTCATATTACATAAAATCCCCTTTTTAATGTGCTAGCTATTGCCTTAAACCAGCATACCCCCTAGCTATGAGTGGTTCAACATTCACTGACAGCCTCCCACTTCAAGACTGAACTCCAAAGTTCTGTTCAAATCTCTTCCATTTTAAAAGGGGTTTGTTAAGGAGTATTTTTCTTCAGTCACTACAGATATTCAAAGCAGGGAAAACTACCTCCTGACTTGATGGTTGAGAGCTGGGATGTTCTTTTCAATTTTGAGTTGTCTCAATGTCTATTAACCCTCACAGTTCACCTTTGTCTTTTCTTGGGCTGGACAATGGAGAGTCTACTTGAAGCCAGTTTGACGTTACCAGCTCGTTTGGGAGCTGCCCTTCCCTGCTTGACTGTTCACTGCCCCACTCCAAGGTGGAGCTGAAGTTGCATCGCAGTTTATGAGTGCAGGTAGCTTAGTGGCTAGGAATGCTATTACATTTCTAGGGGGTCATAAATGCACTAAATGTCTGAAACTTTGCAGAGAAAGAAGTGAATACAAGCCTTGTGGGTGTGTTTGTCAGGAAGGTAGGCAGTCCACAGGCACCCTTCCCCAGGAAAATAATTTGATAGGTAGACGGCACTTTGTGTAGTCTACTGCATTCTGAAGGCAAAATACCCGGCAGGACTACCAATGTGTCCTGTTCAATTCAGACAGTCACACTACTGATGAAGGACACCAAAATCTAACACCAGCGTCCCCTTCTGCAACACTGGCTAGTAACCTATATACAAAGAATGGGGGTTGTCAGCATTCCATTTCCTAGGGGGCATGTGTCCCTTTCCCAACTGGCATGACTTGGCATCTTTATTGACAGTCACTGAAGACAAGTGTCTCGCTAGAGAAGCCAAAAGATTTATGAATGAATACTGAGTTTCCCTTTTAACCTACAAGGTCATTCATTTAGCTTAGGACTGTGGCATGTTGATAGGGGTGGGGCAGTGTGAGGAAGCTTGCTCTGCAGCTTGCTGCCATGTACCTGTTCTGTCAAGAAATGAAGGACTTCTATTTGCAGAGTTGTGAAGCAGCTTGTTATCATAAGTAGTAAAGGATAATTTGTCTTGTAAAGACAATACATGGAACAAGCTTTTAAATCTCAAAAATAGAACCTAACAACAAGGACAGTCTTTATATTTTTGCCTTATAAAAATACACAGAATAGTCTGTTTTTCTTCAAAGTATTTTAAAGTATATTCACTTTGCTTCTGGTCAGAATAAAAATCAGAATCATGGGACTAGGCATTTGAGATTGTTTGAAATATGCAAACACCATGCAATTCTGAATAATTTTCTTGTTAAAAACAATTCTTCAAATATATATTAAGTCATTCTTAAGAAATGGAAATGAAAAAACTGTACTGAAGACACTGGATTGTAATGTAATTTCATTTACGTTTACAAAGTAAATGCTTTTCTCTTTTCTAAGCTTAAATGTTATTAGCTCTGATTACAGACTTAGAGCAATTTTTGCTCTTTTTGTCCCTCAACTGGACTGTTTTTACAAAGAGGTTTAACAACAAAAGTTAATGTTTCCATCATGTGGAGCCTCATCTAACATAATTGTACAGAGTTCAAACGTTTTGAGATAGTTAAAATGTATATAGCATTGCTTAGCAATGCAAACTTGCTTGATCTGCTTGAGAGAAGCCTTAGACACAAGAGTGTTTTTGTTCAATGCTTTTAACAAAAACAAAAAAATCAGACGGATTTAGGTCACAGAAGAAAGCATACTAACAGGCTGTAAAGTTAAAATTCAGCTGCAATAGTAACAACATACTGTAATTAATTATAAACCTTCATGAATACGAACTCAAACCTAGCACAGTTCTTGCAATATTTCTCTTTAAAATGTGCTGCAGTATCCATGGGGAGGTTCAGTGGTGTGATGAAATTCTTATTTTATTGTATTTGCTGCAATTTTTCTTTTTCTATTCTTTACATTAAGATCCTCACAGTAGTAACGTGACTGTTTTTCTTTTCTATTTTCTGACAGTAACAATGATGTTTACTCTACAAATCAGGGGCTGTACAGTGAAAACATTTAACCATCCCATGCTGCATTAGAATACTGTCACCATGGGATTATTTTCTAAAGTGTTCTGCCAAAGAACAATTCACTGCAGCTGTAGCTGGGATATTGCTATTCTACAGTTCTTCTATAAAACATCATTATCCTGCCAGATTCAGAAGTGGTTAGGAAGTTATGAGAGCATATATTTTAGCCTCTGTAGTTTTATGCTACACAGGTGAGGTGGGAATTTTGGGTGAAAGGCAATTCAGGAAGAAGTCTCTACTGGGGTTTTGCAGTTACTCAACATTTTGGACTCATTACTAGAGCTGACTGAACATTGTTCGCTGACATCTCATCCCCCTGCCTCTCCCACCCCCACCTCCTGAAGGAAATACTGAAAACTAACTAAGTGAAAATGTTGCTTTGATCTATTTTGTTGAAAAGTCCCAAGAAAATTTTTGAATTAAGCAAAACATTTGTTTAGTTTGAAAATTTGTCATGGAAAGCTCCTACAGCTTTTTAGTCAGCCACGTGCATTGTTAAAGCACCAGCTCACGTTTGGAACAGATTCATAAACTCTATGGCCAGAAAGGACCCTACCTAGTCTGACCTGCTGCCACATAAAACTGGTCATAGGACTTCCCTGAATGAATTCCTGTTTGAACTAGACTGTATGTTTTAGAGCAGGGGTTCTCGAACTGCGGGTTGGGATCCCTCAGGGGGTCACGCGTTTATTACATGGGGGGTCGCGAGCTGTCAGCTTCCACCTCAAGCCCCACTTTGCCTCCTGCATTTATAATGGTGTTAAATACATTAAAGTGTTTTTAATTTATAAGGGGGGGGTTGCACTCAGAGGCTTGCTATGTGAAAGGGGTCAGCAGTACAAAAGTTTGAGAACCACTGTTTTAGAGCTACCCTGTCCTAGAAGAAATGTTGGGGGGCACACAGGGGGAGCACAGCTATGACTACCCCCCTTAATATGGTTAAGCCACTTCTCTGCAACCAACCTGAATTGGTTTAGCATTGTCACCATATCCATGCTTCTTCCCTGCTCCTCTAGACTGACTAGTATTGCAAAACAGGAGCTTACCTCCTGCCCTCTTCCTCCGCACACACCCATTTAAGGGCCAGCCACTGTCTGGCACATTAGTTGAATATACAATTAAAAGATTACTGGTTACAGAAGAAATTCTGTAGTCCAACCAGTTTGTCCTTTCTTGTAATTAAACGTGCTATTAAAAATAGATCAGACAAGAAACATAGGCTTTATATTTAAATAAACTGAATATTTAGGAAAAAGGCAAGTAAAGAAGGATGAATGATGGATTCCTCCCTTCCCCCCCGAGATACTGTTCATAACTATAAAGATTGAGCCACGCATGAGTGTCATACATGTATCTTTCCTTCGAATAATTGTGAAAAATTATGGAGCAATACTCATTTCTGAGCAAGTCAAATGGCAGATGGATTTTATGTCATATTATGCATCTAGGAAATTAAACTTTCAATAGCCATAGTCAATTTATTAAGTCCTAGATACCCAAAAGTGAAGTCTTTAGGTTGGGGTTACTAATATTACACTATAAGGCTTCAAAGAATCAGGGGTGTTCCTTGATGTGTTAAGATTTTCTTAATCAGATTTGTAGATTAAGAAAGAGTCCAAATAAGAGAGCCATAGTACCAGGGAGACCTAGCCCTGTGTAAAAGGGTTTATGTTTAACATTTGTTCATTTATTTCTGCTGACTGCTAATGTTGCTGGGAGAGCTTGAAACAGAAAACTATTCATTCATTCAGTCAACAATGCTTTAATGTGTCCTTTCTCCCTGAAGGAGGAAAGCGTTGCCTACAGAAGTCATTTTATTGAGAAAACTGTATCTGAACAATTACATGACCAAAGTGGATGAGAAAATTTTGTCTAGAACATCTCTACTAACAGACTCTGACAACAATTATATTCACTCCTTGCATTCAAAACCCTTACAAACAGAACTGCTAACTTTCTGATAGTATTAGATCTCATAGTAGAGACATCCTCCCTACATTTTTGGGGTTGGGGGCAGGGTATAGAAAGGAAAGAAGGAGAGTACCAAAAGATACAGAATACAGTGGTTCTCAAACTTTTGTATTGGTGACCCCTTTCACATAGCAATCCTCTGAGTGTGACCCCCCCCCCTATAAATTAAAAACACTTTTTTATTTATTTAACACCATTATAAATGCTGAAGGCAAAGTGGGGTTTGGGGTGGAGGCTGAAAGCTCGCGACCCCCCATGTAATAACCTTGGGACCCCCGAGGGGTCCCAACCCTCAGTTTGAGAACCCATGGAACAACCTTATCTGTAAATATTTATAAGTAGACAACATTGCATTTGTCAGGAGAGTGAATGCTGACTAACGAAGGTTTATTGTTGGCTAGCCAAATACACACATTTAGTGAGTCAGGTCCTATATCATTAAATTGTTCTAGCCCCTCATTCATCTGAAATAATATTTTTTCTAGATGGGTAAATCACTCAACCCAACATATCATTCCATAATACTAAGACTGATCATAAGTCTCCATTTTGGGGAAAGCATGACCATGAATTTTACCCTAGGTATGAACTTTTATTATGTGCTCACCATACCTGCTAACAAGTTAAGATCTCCTAAAGCAAAAATTCTTGGCTCTTTATATACTCCCTTAAAGATTATATTTATTTGGGCCTGATTTTTCATTCTTACTTCAGTTCTAAACTGGTGAGATTCCAGTGAAGTTTTACCAGCATAGCACTAGAGTAAAATGACAGAGAATCCGATCCTATATTTTCAAAGGAGGCACCTGATCATTAATGTTATAAACTTGAACTAGCATAATGTCTTCCAGCAACCACATCTCTAGCCTTTCTTAAGCAGGCAGTTAAATCTAAAACCTCAGCACAGTAATCTTGTACATTTGTGCTCTTCTCAATCAAATGTAAGAAATTATTCAGGGCAAAATGGTTTTCTGATGTAATGTACACTGTAGTATTAGTAACACTACTTAGAAGAAAGCATAAATATGAAGAATGAACAAATATAATCATATTCCCCCCTTTGAATTTAAAGCTGAAGGTGATTCAGCAAAGAATAATCCATATAGAGGGGTCAAGTATATATGAAGAAAGTCAATATGGCTACTGATAAGAGCTGGAACTGTGGTGTGGAGAATGGAATGCAATCCACAAGATGCAGAATTGCCAAATGGTTAATTCACTCTGGGAAGTAAAAATTGGGAAGCTTGCTTTTGTTCAAGTTACACAATTGTCTGGGTTTGAAAGTTAAGAGTGACCTACCACACAAAAAGTTATGTGAATCAATGCATAATTTCCTAAACCATCTGGGCCAAAATATTATCACCAATTCTGAACACAGGCTTATCCCATAACTCCAGTGTATAATGAACAAGTGAGCTGTCTGAATTACATTTTTACACTGTTAGCCATGTGAGAGATTGAAGAGGTTTGCTGTGTTAAACCTGACAGCTAACTAACAGTTGATTAGACAGCTTCTATATTCATTCCGTTAAACTTAACCAACCGTCTGCTCAGTTTGCTTTGAAATTATTCGATCTGGTTAAAAGTAATGTAAACTTGGTAAACTTGAAAGTCAAAAGTTTTAAACCACCTTTTTCACCTGAATGCGACATATTCCGGTGAGTGAGTCTCTTCTCCTAATCTAACACAAGCTACAGGAAATCAGGTATATTTAATGTATAGAATATTAATTGACATTTGCAGTGGTACCTGCTTATAGTGAGGTCAGGCATAATAAAGCTGTGCAGTAGACTGTTTCATGTAATATGAATAATGAGTCATATTACGTCTGGTTAGTCATGAGATTTCACTTTTAGTGAACTGATTTGTGGAAAAACATACTTCACTATTTTAGACTTTCACTGCATTTCTAAATATCAATATATTAGAGATGGGTAGATGTGGGTTTCAGATTAGAACCCTTAGATCCAAATCCACCACTGTTTTTTTTTTATTCTTGATCAGATCCAAAACCAAAGAGGAATATTTACTGACATGGGTGTGGACAGAATCAAAAAAAGCTTGAAATAGAAATCTCAGAAGAACAGCTGACCTCACAAAATTTCCAGAATTCAAGATGTGAGATCAGCCAGAAGTTTGAGATTTTTGCAGTACTGTTGATTCCAAACCTGAATCTTGGCCCTGATTCAGCCTTGAACCTGAATCGTGGCCTAAACTTAATCTGGATCTAAACACCACTTAATTGGCACATTACTATATCTGACATGGGCATGCCATCTATATTACCCAGGAAGCTATTCAGAGAAAAATTAGCAGTGTACTCAACATGCCATTACATAACAAGTATTAAAAGAAAAAAAAAAGCCCTATAACAATATTCTGTATAAGACTAAAGGGCACTGCCAAAAAAGTACTGTGGATTTCTTTTCTGCTTCTTGGCTACGTGGAAATCGTTAGGGAGAATAGGGATTTCCCCAGTCAGAATTCTACTATTATAATCAGAGCTATTTTAATCTCTTTATAGGATTGGGGGAGAGGACTGGAGGACCATTTTATGGGTAAGGAAATTTCAGCAACAGTCTTGGAGGACCAACTGAATCAAAGGGACTGTGAAGAGCTCATATTTTCCTCACATACATGGTTAGGGAAAGGGTTTATGGTGGACTGGAATATCTGGTCCTCTTATTCTGCCTTGATTGCAGCACTAGATACTTCTACTCAAAAAGTGATAACTGAAAAGGGGAAAGGGCCAGGAGAGTCAAAAGAGTCTGCAGATTCGGTCTTTGAGGCCACTCACACAGAAATCTGATGGGTTTTCAAGTTGTCCCCTAAGGGGAAACTCTATGGAGGGGAACAGTGGTAACAAAGATTGTTCCCAAAGGGCTGCATCTCCCCTTCAATGGACAGTGCATTGCAGGAACAGGGAGATCAATGGTGTAATGGTTAAAAAAAAAAAAAGAAGAAGTAGGTAAACTAACCTAAATTAAATGCCATATTCCCCATATGAGAAGTGGGTAAACTTTGTTTACCCTCAACTACACTATTGAGTGAGTTTTACCATGTATCATCTTTGTAGAATCAAGCCCTACAGGCCAGGTTTTCAAAAGAGCTCAGCTCCCTTAGGTAGCAAAATAAGTGGCCACATTTTCAAGTTGGGTACTGACTTCTTTTGCAAATCTGGCCATAGGTGTAATAACAGGAGTTGCTGTTTGAAAATCTGGCCTTTATTTATGTGCCTCAGTGGGTACTCAGCTCTTTTGAAAACCCGCCCCCAGGTGTGTAAACCCTGTAGACAGAGAAAGAACATCATTCATCGCCAACAATCTGTTCAACATTCTTACCTAATGACTACCTTTTTCAGTATGGTAAACAGAACAAAACAAAACAAAATCAACCCTTTATTTTCCACTCTATTTTAAGAATAATAATTTGTCCCAAAGTGTAACTTAATTATGACCATACCTAAATTTTGTCTCACCTCTAATCTGGGTCTCACCTGTAATATATCTTCATTTCTAGAAGTAAATTCATTGAGAAATATTCAAAATGTTTGATGGAAACATCTAAAGAAATAGATTAACATACTGAAGACGAATTGTTCCAAATGACCAATCTCATCTTTTTTCTACACACTTTCTCTCTCACAATTTTAATAATGTTTTATTACAATGATAAAATTACTGCAGGGTATTTGGTTATTATGAGATTACCATATCCCTAAAGAATTTGAACGCCAGGACGTGCTGTTCTTTTTGCATAATTTGAATACAGTATCCATGCTTACAGTACAGAATATGGATTTAAAGGTCTTCATTAATTTCTGTAGTATTAAACAATTTTTTGCAAAAAACATACATAAAACTTGATTCAGAATAAAACAAACATTTTCTGGTTAACACACTTCTGGTCTATTAATATGACTGAACACAGACAAAAAAATATCTATAAACCTAAAACTGCAGATCTTTTTAATAATTCTGACATATTTTAGCTGAGCATCTTGTTTTCAGATGTTCTGGTACCTTATCTGACAAATTAGTAGCTGTCCTACTGCTAAATTATACAATTACAAACATAGTCAAAAGAAATAGGCAATAAGGCTACAATCCCCTTCCAATATGCCTCAACCCTGACCTGGAGAGAACAACTTTAGGGGTGAGGAGATAGTAGTTTGTATTTAATCTGTAACGATATACCTACATATGTTATAATCACCAATTTAAACTCACACAGACACGCAGGTGTATTGAACCCTGAAGCTTTTGCTCTAGAAACACTGGCCTACACTATTTGAAGCAGCTCTAATCTAGCAGAGAAAGGCACAACAAGAACCAAAGCCTGGAAGCTGAAACCAGATATATTCAAAAGGGAAACAAGACACAATTTTTAACAATGCGGGTGATTAAACATTGGAACAAGCTCCCAAAGCAGTGGCTTCTCCATTTACTGAGGTCTTCAATTCAAGATGCCATTCTCGAAGATATGCTTTAGTCAAACACAAGTTATTGGGCTCAATACAGAGGCAACTGGGTGAAAGTTAAGGCCCAGTGATAAACAGGTGGTCAGACTAGGTGATCTAATGATCTCTCTTCTGGCCTTAAACTCTATGCATCAGTGAAATACAGGAGAACCTATCATTCCCTGTTTGTAATATATGAGATATAAATCCACTAGAGGGTAATCATGAATGGATCTGACCAGATCTGAATCCATCCAAGTAGAGGGAAGTGGTATACAGTCAGCATGAACATAATATAGTATATTTATTGTCTATTGAAAAAGTAAATTAATGATCCAACCCTATATCAAAATATTTACATGAATTCATCACAGGTCAACTCCTGCTTGTCTCATGGGTGTAAATAGACTGGTTGACTTTAGTGAGTCTTGCCCTGTAAGTTGAGGGGATTTTTATAAAGAAGTCTCACCCTGCTTGAATTTAAGTCACTGGCAAAATACTTACTGGCTTCACTAGGGACAGGGCTGGGCCCTTTTAAAAAAGGCCATGTTGCATTACCAGTTTGGATTTATTACGGAAAACATCTTTACTATTTAAAATTAAATTAGCCACAAGCAATTTTTGACTGCTTTGTCTTTTGAAAAGTAAATCTAACTGCTCTGAGCACTAAAAGAAAATAAAGTGTCCAATCCTGCTCACCTTATTCACCTGAGTAATCAATGGATGCACACCTGTGAGTAAACTGAACAGATCTGCTTAAAATATTTAATTGCACAGTAAGAAGAATTTTGACAATACAGTTTAGGCTCTGTAGGTCTAATTATCCATTTAGACCATTTTAGGTATAGACACTGCATTGCATTAGTTGAAATTAAGTTTCCCCCAAAATTGAGAGTGAAGCTTCGACCAGACACTTTTAATTTGTACCCCTATGCATCCCAACTCTGAAAGTCTCCCCTCACATTTTACTTAGCCGACAGTAATCAATTCAGGGCTCATCTTCAGTGCAGTGTTAGCTCAAGTTATCTACAACTTGAGTTAACTCCTCTCAAGGTTAGCCTAGCTCCCCAAAGAGCGGCCACACTGCAAAACAACACTGGAATTACACAAAGTAATTGGATTAGCAACACAAAGTGATTCTATCGGCAGCACAGAGTAGCTGGGTCCCCACTGCATTACTAGTTGGAGTGTCAGTAACATTCGAACTTCAACCCATATCCCCTGGCAGACCGGCTAGATTGAGTTTAAAGCATCACTTTAAGTAGAGTTAGAAATTTTCATGTGTGGATGGAAGTTTCGTTAGGAGCCTCAGTAAAGTTATACCTCAAGCTAACACTGCAATGAAGACAAGCCCTTAAATTCTCTTTTATTAACTTTCCACATTTGTCTCAGTTTGGTGCCAAACATCAGTACTGCTGGTTGGCAACTTCCTCCTTCCATCTCTCTCTAAAATCATTCTGAGTCATTCCGCTAAAACCCAATGTTAATCACTGAAATATCTTCTAATTTTAAAGGACTCCCCACCTGGAACCACAAAAGTTGTTCACAGCAGGTACGGTCCACTAAAGGTAAAATGAAAAATTACAAACAATCATTTAGAGTTTGAGGAAATGGACATTTCTGTTGGCAGCCTTGTAGAACTATAGTACACCTCTTAAAATGTAAGTACAATTTCTTCTCAGAAGTAGGAAATTTCAAGAATATAATCAGAAACAAACACATTTTTGAAAAGTCATTTTTAGGAGAAAGGCAGCT
Organism: Caretta caretta; assembly: GCF_965140235.1. NCBI lineage: Eukaryota > Metazoa > Chordata > Testudines > Cheloniidae > Caretta > Caretta caretta. The sequence goes on from NC_134207.1 coordinate 159,369,945, forward strand.
TCAGTAGCTCTACAAAGAGGTAATCATGTGGCAAACAGGGGATTATAGAGCGTTCAGAAAAGGATCGTCATCTTCAACATATAGTCATAGTGCACTAGGATCCAAGCAAGACCCATGACTATATCATATTCAGGCATACTTTCTAAATTGCTGACATGATTCAGCCCTGGTGCAACAGCATGTTGCATAACTTCTCTATGGAATCACAAGTAACAATTGCTTGTAGCTCTTTTCAGACCAACCCCCCCAACTCATAGTTATTAAGAGTTGAAAGAAAGGGAAATATATAATTTTTCAGTCCAACATCTGGTTGAAGAGCCAGTACTTCATACTGTAGTTACAGATCCCACTGATGCTGGAACGAGACATGTTGGCATGAGTCTTTTGGAACCCAGAGTACTAGTGGTGGACATTATAGCATGAGATGAAATCGAATGGTTGACTCCATGGCATGACTTTTGTTAAAGCTGCACTAGGAATGTTGATATCAAAACATGGATTTCTATCTATTCGTCTGAAATATTATTATACAAAGAAATCTAAGCTAACATTTCTGAGTATTTTTTCAACGACTGGCACCAGTACATAGTATGAAATGGACTAGAAGCAACATAAAGCAGGGATGGCAGGAATATAGACACTAGGAGTGCATGAATAATGATGAAAGGGTTTGGCCAATATTTACCAGTAAGTCTGCTTTCTTTTTTGGTCAGGCATTTAACAGTAAATATTATTTTTAAATGAGAATGAGAAGCTACATTCATAATGCTGTACAACACACTTTACAGTGTTTGTCATTATTCAAAGCATTTTTACGTAGCCCATACCTTCAAAAATTGAAAGTTATCTCAAACAACATATGTGGGTGCAGTTTTCTTTGCTAGCAACCACTGCACCGTAACTTAAAGACAATTTTAAAAAGTTAAACACAAATATTTGTTTCAGACTTTAGCTGCAATTGTTCTTTCTACATGTACGTAGCGGTACTGGTAGCAAAGAAGAATCAAAATGAGGTCAAGCAAACCGGCTGCATTTCTCACATGCTTCCTCCCACCCCTGGTTTCCTGGGGAATCCATTACCAGAAATAATGTAAACACAAGTATGCATTCGTTAGTTCAACACTTACACAATGAAAATTAAATAATGTAACAGATTATACTGGACCCCAGTGAAAGACACAATCCTGTATTCCCTAAGAGTTTTGGGTGTGCAAGAATTAGAGGATCAGGCCCACAATTATGGAGAAGTAGTAGCTTCTTAATAGTTAAGAGACAGCCTTATCACTCCATAATAAAGTATTATCCTTTCAGTGACCACAAGAACTAGATGGCATTACTCAGAATCATAATGGAGCTGTGCAAACTCCTGCTAACTTTAAGTCCATATATAGTCCACAGAAAAATATATACTTTACATATGCTGATTTTTAAAAATGGCGTAGTGAGGACAGTTGTTCCTCACTCTTCATAAAGAGGCTAATCCAGCTGCCACCTCGGCAGTCATGAGTCGTGCAACCGGTATGAATCTACTGTCTAAGGGGAGACAGGATTTGGGGAGAGCCACCCAAGGATTGCACACTCCCTGTGAAGCACAAAGTGCAGATCTGTGAATGTGTCCTTCATGGTAGTGCAAAGGTGGGTAGGGGAAAGCATGGCAGATGCTGAGAAGGGATGGGATCAGGAAATGGATTGCTGTATATCTTCAAAAATAGGGATGAATAGAACAAAGAGGGGAAGATGGGAGTGCTGAGGAGAGTTGCATTGTTTGGGAATGAACTGTGGGGAACAATGGATGAACAGTTTCTTTAAATTGGGGTGTGAAGCACCATTTAAAGGGGAGGAGGGGCCATGAGGCGAGGGGTTGTGTCCTGCTTCCAGTGGGTGGAAAGTCTTGTGTGTGTGTTGGGGCGGGGAGGTGCTGAAAGATGTACACAATCTGTGCTAACCCTCCCTCTCCCCCACAATGACTCCTGTGCTATGGTGCTGGCCTGCCTCTCCACTCCGGCCTATTGGCTCTCACCAGTGTGCAGGCAGGGGTCTTCCCCCTGCAATGCAACACACTGCCTCCTTCCTGGCTCTGCTGGAGACCCTGCCCCAAACTGACCTATGATAGGCCAAAAATTACTTGGTCCATAGCCCCTGTGGCCTCTCCCCCATCTCCTCAGCCTATGCCTTAAATTCAGAATTCTTGGTCTATAGGTGTACAATAGTCATTTGAGCTCTTCCTACAGGGTTGGACACCTTGGGGTTCACTAACATACAGCCTAAGTCCTGGCAATAAGGTCAGAGCCCGCACTACATTATCTGGATCTGACAGGACGGAGCTAGTGCACCTACATAAATATTTATCGCCATTTTATATTTTTGTTCCCTTTTTAGTTTTGTTACAGTTGTTAAATTTGGGGTGTTCACTTTCTGAAATTGGGCAGAGAACAATGATCAAACGCTGCAAAATCTGCCACAGGAAGAACTGGAAGAAAAAAAAAAAGAAGGAAAAATTGTATTTAGGCAAACACTCCCAGTTTGCTGCCAGATATGTGGGGGCAGGACAGCAAGTCTGCTGTTGCAAGGACCTTGGAGAGGAGGGAAGGTTTTCTACCTATCTATAATTTTATAAGCTACACGTTTTCCCAGGGTAAGTAGCAGCAGTTTTGGGCATCCTGAGAAGCCATTAGTTTAATGTACTCCATGTAGCTTTAGAAATACTATCCCCTCCTCCTTCAACTCAAGATTTCAGAACTGCCCATCCCAACCCCCATGAGGTCCATAAAAGTATGACTTACCAGCCCACATGCACCCTTCTGGCTGGGAGTGGCATAGTGAGCTCTCCGCCATTTGCATTCCTCGCTGACAGCCGCTCTGGTGCAGCAGTGGTCTGCTTCTTCCTGTGACTCAGCCTTCCAGCGAAGCCACATACAGTCCAACCCCTTCTGGGGTAAACCAGTAATCCAACGGCTAATAGTCCTTCAGCTTCATGCTGGGCCTTCAGTCCAACTCCGAACTCCTTAAGCCATACCAGTGGTTTCAGGGAGTTTTGAAATGCATACCCCTTGTCAGGGGTGTCCACTATTCCACCCTCCTTGATGGGCTGGTAGAGAACCCATACCCTCCAGCTCCACTGGCTTCTGGTCCAGCAATCTTTTAATAAACAAACCCCTGACATCTCCCTGGACCACTTCCTATCTTGGGCTCTTGCCACAACCTTCTCCTCAGCTCACTGTGTATCAGATTCTCTCTCTCTCTCTCTAAGCCTCTTCCCCAGGCTCACTGCAGAGTTTTTTTCTGCCACCCAGCTACTTTGCTGAAGGAGAGATTTCTCTACATTCCTTGAAGGGCAATCCCTGACCCTGCAGGAATCTTCTGCCACCAGCACAGGGAACCCTAGGCAGATTCCCTGCCCCAGCTTTCCTTCACCACTGCTGGGGGCTCCCTGCTGCAAACCTATTTCACTTCAGGAAGGCTCTGTCTGCCAGCAGTTCAGCTTGCTTAGTGTAAGCCAGCAATCTGCTTGTCCTCACTTTCTCTCCTGGTAAGCCCCCACCTGAGCCAGGTTCGCCCCTTTAGCCCCTCCCTCCAAGCTTGATACCTGCCACGCATGTAGCGGGTGGGGTAGGGCTGACTGACTTCTGAGGCTCTCATTAACTCCTTCTGACCCAGTGTAGGGTTGGTACACCATATCACCATGCTTCAAACTAATAAATTCCCAACATACCCATGCACTTGCACATCGGATGTTATCACTGACATCACCCCGCCTCAACTGAAGACAAAATCAACTCTGAAATCAAAGGGGACTTTCACCAGCTATATCTCCCTACTAGTGCCAGTAGAAGAAAGGAGCCAGCACCAGCACCAACCCAGCACAGAACTATTAGATAAGAGAAGAGAAGAGAAGAGAAGAGAAGAATGCATACAGGATGGGGGAGAGGGAAGGGAGACAGAAAAACAAACTGGTCTCCCCAGCCTGTTAGCTAACAAACAATGCATGGTCAAAAGCATCTATTGGGGTCAAAGATCAACTGATGACACTTAACAATAGTGGGAAACTGCATACTTACAACACCAACTAAATCTGGAGGTCTTTATTTTTTTTTGTCTCAGTCTCAACTCAGACAAATTCCCACTAGCTTCACTGGAATTTTATCTGATTTAAGAGGCTTGGGGTTTGGTTCATTGACTTAAATGGGAATTAAGGGTGCTCAGCACCGGGCAAGATTATGCCTTTCTGTAAGTAATGAAACGTGCAAACTATAAGCCTGATCCTGTCAGGTGCTGAGCATCCTCCACATCCCATTTAAATCAATAGCAAAACTCCTATTTATGTCCAAGTTGCAAGTTCAGGTCCAAAGTGAATAGGAATGAAGAGTGCTCAGCATGTCACCAGTTTGGGCTCTAGAGGCCAAATCTTACAGTGCTTACTCAGGGCCCAGGAGCTCCAGCTGTGGAATTTCTGTGGATAGTTTTAGAGTCTTATCCTTAGAACATCTTTACTGGAAGTTGATGTGTACTCTTCCCACTTCTAATCTATCCTCCATTCTAGCTCTGTAAGCAGGGGGCAAAGAGAGATTTGGAAGGGGCTTGAAAAAGCCAATGCTTGCTGTGGAGTAGTCAGTGCAGTGTGTAGAGTGTTTCAGAGTAACAGCCGTGTTAGTCTGTATTCACAAAAAGAAAAGGAGTACTTGTGGCACCTTAGAGACTAACCAATTTATTTGAGCATGAGCTTTCGTGAGCTACAGCTCACTTCATCGGATGCATACTGTGGAAACTGCAGAAGACATTATATACACAGAGACCATGAAACAATACCTCCTCCCACCCCACTCTCCTGCTGGTAATAGCTTATCTAAAGCGATCATCAAGTTGGGCCATTTCCAGCACAAATCCAGGTTTTCTCACCCTCCGCCCCCCCCCCCCCACACACACACACAAACTCACTCTCCTGCTGGTAATAGCCCATCCAAAGTGACCACTCTCTTTAAAATGTGTATGATAATCAAGGTGGGCCATTTCCAGCACAAATCCAGGTTTTCTCACCTCCCCACCCCCCTCCAAAAACCGCACACACAAACTCACTCTCCTGCTGGTAATAGCTTATCCAAAGTGACCACTCTCCTCACAATGTGTATGAAAATCAAGGTGAGCCATTTCCAGCACAAATACAGGTACTCACCGCCTCCACCCCCGCCTTTTTTTAAAAAAAAAAAAAAAAACACACACAAAAACTCACTCTCCTGCTGATAATAGCTTATCCAAAGTGACCACTCTCCCTACAATATGCATGATAATCAAGGTGGGCCATTTCCAGCACAAATCCAGGTTCTCTCACCCCCCCACCCCCATACACACACAAACTCACTCTCCTGCTGGTAATAGCTCATCCAAAGTGACCACTCTCCCTACAATGTGCATGATAATCAAGGTGGGCCATTTCCAGCATAAATCCAAGTTTAACCAGAACGTCGGGGGGGGGAGAGAAAAAAACAAGGGGAAATAGGCTACCTTGCATAATGACTTAGCCACTCCCAGTCTCTATTTAAGCCTAAATTAATAGTATCCAATTTGCAAATGAATTCCAATTCAGCAGTTTCTCGCTGGAGTCTGGATTTGAAGTTTTTTTGTTGTAAGATAGCGACCTTCGTGTCTGTGACTGCGTGACCAAAGAGATTGAAGTGTTCTCCGACTGGTTTATGAATGTTATAATTCTTGACATCTGATTTGTGTCCATTTATTCTTTTACGTAGAGATTGTCCAGTTTGACCAATGTACATGGCAGAGGGGCATTGCTGGCACATGATGGCATAGATCACATTGGTGGATGTGCAGGTGAACTGATAGTGTGGCTGATGTTATTAGGCCCTTTGATGGTGAACCCTGAATAGATATGTGGGCACAGTTGGCAATGGGCTTTGTTGCAAGGATAGGTTCCTGGGTTAGTGGTTCTGTTGTGTGGTATGTGGTTGTTGGTAAGTATTTGCTTCAGGTTGGGGGGCTGTCTGTAGGCAAGGACTGGCCTGTCTCCCAAGATTTACATTGTAAGGAGAGTGGTCAGTTTGGATGAGCTATTACCAGCAGGAGAGTGAGTTTGTGTGTGTACGGGGGTGGGGGGGTGAGAAAACCTGGATTTGTGCTGGAAATGGCCCACCTTGATTATCATGCACATTGTAGGGAGAGTGGTCGCTTTGGATAAGCTATTACCAGCAGGAGAGTGAGTTTTTGTGTGTGTGTTTTTTTGAAAAAAGGGGGTGGGGGGGTGAGAAAACCTGTATTTGTGCTGGAAATGGCCCACCTTGATTTTCATACACATTGTGTGGAGAGTGGTCACTTTGGATAAGCTATTACCAGCAGAAGAGTGAGTTTGTGGGGGGGGGGGGGGTGAGAAAACCTGGATTTGTGCTGGAAATGGCCCAACTTGATGATCGCTTTAGATAAGCTATTACCAGCAGGAGAGCGGGGTGGGAGGAGGTATTGTTTCATGGTCTCTGTGTATATAATGTCTTCTGCAGTTTCCACAGTATGCATCCGAAGAAGTGAGCTGTAGCTCACGAAAGCTCATGCTCAAAAAAATTGGTTAGTCTCTAAGGTGCCACAAGTACTCCTTTCCTTTTTGTGTAGAGTGTCTATGCATCAAAAATGTTTGGTATTTGAATAGATGGTTTGAGTGGATGCATTAGGAATAGCCATACATATCTGCAAGCAGGATCAGGTCCTCTAAAGGCTTTAATTTTATCCTGTGCGGGAACTCTGCACTATTAGACAATAAAAAGGTTTTTATAATAACTCTTAAATGCCAGTGTCATAACAAAGCACGTAAGTGACTGTCAAAGTATCCTAGCAATTAGCAACTCTGGATTACTAAAATCACTGTATCTTGCAAAGAGTTGTATACTTGTTTAATACAATGTTCGGATTTTTTAAGAACAATTATTCAGCAAAAATGTTGTCACCTTTTAGTTTACTAACTAAACCAATGAAGAACAAAATCAATATTTATTCATGCACCTGTATGCTGAAGTGTTTCCAGCACACTAAATAGCAGGATGCAGGCCCCTTTTACAAACAGTCCCTATCGAAAACATCACGGTGTTGACAGAATTCATAGTGGTAAGGTAAGATTTTTTTTTGATGATTATGATGATATGGAGATGTAGTTCTGCTTTGAAGAATGCATGTTACAAAAATCCACTTTTGAAGGTACTGCAACTGAGCCATTTAAAATATTTCTAAGTGGCAAGCAACTTTGTGGTTCCATATGTTACAGCGTTCAACAGGGTGGAGGAAATGAGAGGAATTTCAACACTAGAATTACCCAGACAGTCAAAGATCTCACAGCATATGCATGTTAGCTACAGGGGTTTGTTTTATAGGGAATGTGACACAGCAACTAAAACAAAATTACTCCACTTGAATATATCTTAGTAAGGCTACATATTTTATCCTACTGGTTTACATTTTTGGTAAAAAAAAAATACCCAATATCACTTTAAAATTGCAGAGATTAGTAGGAGTCAGATGAGACTAATATACTTCACGCCTAATACTAAAACTGTAGAGCTGTCTGGAAGCACAGGTCCAGTATTCCTGCTGAGGCTTGCACCAGTGGCTAGGTCTGGGGGTAGGGTAGAGTAGAGATTGTCTGCGTGTTTCATCCTCTGCTCTAGCCAACCTTGTGGGTCAAGCCATAATGTAACTCTAAAGTATAACAAATATGTGAGGAAAGGATGTTTATTGAAGTTGGAATATTATTATATCACAATTAAACAGCTTCTCTTTTGCACCAAGATTCATTTTGAAAAGAAATGCAAAAAATCTTGCAAGTGTATGCCCAACAGTAAACTTCTAATAAGTCAATTTCACAAGTACATTCTAGATGAGCAGTGTTCTTCATTCTTTTTAATGTTCTTTAAGATGGGGAAATCCTTACTGAAACTAACACCATTAACAAAGCGAGTAACATACATAAAAAATTAGTCCACAACTGAACACAGCGTACAACATAAAAACTAATGACCCACAAAAAGAAAAGGAGGACTTGTGGCACCTTAGAGACTAACAAATTTATTTGAGCACAAGTTTTCATGAGCTACAGCTCACTTCCTCGGATGCATTCAATGGAAAATACAGTGGGGAGATTTATATACACAGAGAACGTGAAACAATGGGTATTACCACACACACTGTAAGGAGAGTGATCACTTAAGATGAGCTAATAGCAGCAGGAGAGTGGGGGGAGGGGGAAGAAAACCTTTTGTAGTGATAATCAAGGTGGGCCATTTCCAGCAGTCGACAAGAGCATCTGAGGAACAGTGTGTGTGTGTGGGGGGGGGGGAATAAACATGGGGAAATAGTTTTACTTTGTGTAATGACCCATCCACTCCCAGTCCCTATTCAAGCCTATGTTAATTGTATTCAGTTTGCAAATTAATTCCAATTCAGCAGTCTCTCGTTGGAGTCTGTTTTTGAAGCTTTTTTGTTCAAGAATTGCCACTTTTAGGTCTGTAATCGAGTGACCAAAGAGATTGAAGTGTTCTCCGACTGGTTTTTGAATGTTATAATTCTTGACGTCTGATTTGTGTTCATTTATTCTTTTACGTAGAGATTGTCCAGTTTGACCAATGTACATGGCAGAGGGGCATTGCTGGCACATGATGGCATAGATCACATTGGTGGATGTGCAGGTGAACAAGCCTCTGATAGTGTGGCTGATGTGATTAGGCCCTATGATGGTGTCCCCTGAATAGATACGAGGACACAGTTGGCAATGGGCTTTGTTGCAAGGATAGGTTCCTGGGTTAGTGGTTCTGTTGTGTGGTGTGTGGTTGCTGGTGAGTATTTGCTTCAGGTTGGGGGGCTGTCTGTAAGCAAGGACTGGCCTGTTTCCCAGGATCTGTGAGAGTGATGGGTCGTCCTTCAGGATAGGTTGTAGATCCTTGATGATGCGTCGGAGAGGTTTTAGTTGGGGGCTGAAGGTGATGGCTAGTGGCGTTCTGTTATTTTCTTTGTTGGGCCTGTCCTATAGTAGATGACTTCTGGGTATTGTCAATTGTATCTTCTGGCTCTGTCAATCTGTTTCTTCACTTCAGCAGATGGGTATTGTAGTTGTAAGAATGCTTGATAGACATCTTGTAGGTGTTTGTCTCTGTCTGAGGGGTTGGAGCAAATGCGGTTGTATTGTAGAGCTCGGCTGTAGACAATGGATCGTGTGGTGTGATCTGGGTAAAAGCTGGAGGCATGTAGAATACAGACTAACACGGCTGCTACTCTAATGACCCACAGAAATTTCTGAGACACAAAATCATTTAAAAGGATACGAAAATTTTATACAGTATTCCCTTATGAGATCTTTATTGGAACCATAAATTTTAGTTCAGTGGAAATTAAACATTAAAAAATCTTAATACCCATAATGAGAACACTTTAACCTTGCCTTTAAGGGAAATTAAACTTAATTTCAACACCAGGGTGATCCTAGTCTCTGATCATTTTAATCAGATTTGTTTGACTTTTAAGTATTTGTTGCTGGGGAAAAGAATAATGAGACAACAATTTGATGTTTTTTTTCTGAATACTTCCTGGTACAAATGCACTAACATGTCTGTAGTTGCAATAATTCTGAATCTTCATGCAAATAGGAGGAAGACATTATTTATCATCGAACCTGTGCATTTATATACCCACACCAATATGTCTAGCAGCCATTCCTGTATCACCTCATACACTTGTCTTTAACATTCTGCTGTTTAGATATGGATAGTCATCTACCTAAACCTAAGGGTCTGATTGGGCAAAGCACATAACCACATGCTTAACTTTGAGAACATATGTAGTCCCATTAAAACCACAGTTAGCCACGTGCTTAAGTGCTTTGATAAATCAGAGCTCCAAGCTGCAAAAATATCTAAATAAACTCATGTACAAGCATATGTCAGAGTGGATGTATTATGGATGCAAGACATCTCTCACAATTGCTTACTGTTTCATCCATTCTTATTCCTTGGTGGGATGTTGGCAACGAGCTTCCTGGGAATGTTGAAAAATACAAACATACAGTTTAACCTTTTATAACTGCTTCTTCACAGTAGTTTGCTCATTTTATTTCTCCCACTCTCCATATCTGTTTTTGTTCTTCTAAAAGTTTTGCTAGTCTATATGAAACCTACTTTGCCCCTTTATTGAACTGTAATAAATAATTAAAAGCAGATCTTTTATCATGTAATATAAAGTTGCACCTCTCACAGTACTTTGTATGTTTAGCAGAATAAATTTGAACATGTGATCCATCCTATCATTGTCGATCTTCCGAGTTATAAGAGCGTGACATTGTTTAACAAGGATTTGAAAGTCTTACTAACCTTCATTCCCTGTTGCTTTTTTAGAGCCACAGTGCATAACAAGAGGGGTTTTACCACTTCAATGCTGAACAATATACCAGAGCTGAATGACTTTACTTTCCAGACAAACAACGTAATTAGAGCGAGCCACAAAAAATCTCATCCAGTAAGAACTGTTGAGTTTTCCAACATTTTTCCCATCCTGAATCAGGATGAAATGTCAAAATCTTGAAAATTTTCATGAACAAAAAATCTGAATATTTTGGAAATACGGAAACTGTTTTCACAATTTTAAAACATTTTTTTCAAAACGAGAAATTTGTTGAAACCAACCATTTTGCATGAAAAGTTTTGGTTTTGACAAACCAGCATTTTCCAAGTTTTGTTGAAAAATTCCCAACCAGCTCTACTCATCATATTCATTACCATTTCTTATTTTAACAACAACCAACAATATGCTAGCCTAGGTGATTTGCAATCAAAATAAAAATACATGATCTCCAGACAACATATATTCTAATTTTAGATATGATGCTCCAGATTCTGGTCCTGCTAAGGGTGCTTTGCCCCAGCTTAACAGGCTTCCTGGGGATTCCCCTGGCTGGGGGAAATTCCTGGCCAGTATAAGGCTTCCACAGCTGGCTCTATGCTATTCCTCCTCCCCTCCTTTTGCCACTGATGTAGAGGGTAAGCTGAGGGCATGACCAGTGAAAAGGGGGCATAGTCAAAGAGACATAACATCAGGCTGATCCCACACAGCTAGAATAGCTGATAGACTGAAATGGCCCATGAGGCGGCTTTATTTTGCACAACAGATCAGACTGGTACCCAGGGGCCCTGGGATCTGGGCAATACAAATATGTTCCACAGCTTCCTTTATGTTCCCCCTTTCCACAGAGCTCTACCAGGTGCAACACAGCTAGCACCCAAGATCTGGCCCAGTGGAATGAGAGGAGGTAACAAACAGTAGGGAAAGGCAAGTTTAATGACAGCAATAAGATCACAGAGCTATTACTCAGTTTTGGCATACTGACTTCTGGCAGTTCAATCAAAAGTTAAAAATAGAGTTATTATTGTTGACTAACAAGTTGTGGGCATTGTGAGGGGGGAAAAGATTCTTATGCAGGATATTATGATACAAATTACAATCAATAAAGAAATGTCTGTATGAAAGTTGCTGAAAGAACACATGAAAATTCCTGAAGAAGTGTGAAAGGGTTAAAAGAAGCAATCTTGTATAAATCAGGTTTTGCAGGAATAACTCTGTTATGACAGGTTGTGCCAGCACTATGTTTCCCCACTCTTTCTGATATAAGCACCTTAGGCAAACTTTCTAATTAGAGAAGCACAGTAGGCAGTACCATGTCTCTGCTAAATTATGCCAAAACCAAATTTTGTCACTGGCAGCCAATAATCTGTTTCTCTACTAAGGCCTTGAAGTGGCCATATCAATTATTTAAAGACATACCAAGAACAGGAATCCATTTAAAATCTTCTGGGAAAGCCAGATATAAAACAGGGCACATTCACATTTCCTTCACAACACTGTCCTTTTAAAAATACAATATTACTAATTAAAGCTTAGTGCATTAGGCCATTAGGACTGGAGTGATTCATGGCAGCATAATGATCTTGCTTATCATTCGTGCTTTAATTTATGGGGCACTATAAAAACAAGCAATTTGCAAAACTGAATCCAATCCAAAAAATACTTGAAATAATTTCTCCTGAAAAGTGATTTCACTATGCATAAGTGCTACGCTAGTAAGAAACTGCTTCCTATCAATAATTAAAGTACAATGAAAGTTTGATGCGTCAGAAGACACGCTCGAAAGGCCCTGGGAAGTAGAACATGGAAACACCATTCTCTTTCCTGCAGACCTTCCCATTTCAAATTTATCTTTAGCTCACAATAAAAACTTTCATTTTGCAGAGAAAACATGTTTTACATAAGCTATTTAGACAGGCATCTCACTATCCAAAATGTGGCAAAAGCTATAATAAAATGTCAAACTAGTATTGCATTATCAAAAAATGACAGACGGCAAGTAGCTGAGATCTGTAACATGCTGAGTATCCTTAATTTGTATTGACAGCAATGGGAATTATGAAGAGTCAGCATCTTGCAGAATCATGCCGAAGAGCACTAAAAACAATAGTATGTCTGAATGAAGGTTTAAACCATTCACATTTAAAAACCTAGAGAGACAGAAGATGAAGCTGGGCTTTTCTTAGGGGTCTGAGGGAGTTAGGATCCAGGCCCAGATCCTCCAGCTTTTAATGGGAGTTAGATGCCTAAATACCTTCAAGGATCTGGGTCCCAACTCCTATTTAAAGTCAATAGGAGCTGGGAATCCAAATATCTTAGGCCCCTTTGAAAATCCCACCCTAACTGTTTAGCCCATTGTTCTCTTTGCTGGCCAACAGGAAGAAAGCTGCCAGCAGGACAGACTCCACTGTCTTCAGATCATGTGAAACAATTTGTGCTAGGCTGTTTGAGCACAAAATGCCTGACTTCCTGAAACTAAATTGTCAATGGAGTGGGATTCAGAAGCTGCCATCACAAGGCATACTGTACTTCCCCAATCAATCTGGAGCAACCTTTCAGGAAGCTTTCAAACTGGTTTATAAATTGTTTTTGGCACACAAGACCAAAACATTAAACAAGTTAAAAACTAGCAAGTTACAAATCAAAATGCATGTGGTGTATTGAATAATACTAATGTGAGCTAACTAAAGTCAGAAAATTAAAAGATAAGTCTATCACACTGTTAAATCACTCATCAACACCATCACTGTGTGAATTAAATATGACTCTGCATGTACATTAGGCTCAGTACGAGGCTTCAGATTACACGATTGAGGTAATTTTCATTGTTTTAAAAATAACTTTAATCATTGTGGTTTAAATCCCCATGAAAGAATGGAAATCTAAATAATTTCCTTAACTATTTTCTATGCCATGTATGCACTGATTGCCGTTCCAGCTAGAGCTTGTTGAAAAAAATTGATTTTCAAAATTTTTCCTCAAACAATAGAGTACATTTTTCACAAAAGAGTATTCTGTTTTTCGACAGCTCTACAACAAGTCAGAACATTTCAAAACTCAAAAGTTTTCAACAAAAAGAAAGGGACCAACTTTTGACAAGCCTTTTTCTGACCAGCTCTAGTCCCAGCTGCACTGTCTGTCCCAAAGCTAGATCAGACATTATCTGTAATTTTTCTGAAAGTTCCTCACTGAAAATTCCAGCTACCAGATGACCTCTTATCTGTACTTTTTTTCAGCTGTATCAAAGTCACTCTGCTTGTTCATATAGGGCTGCAGTAAAAGATCCCATGCTTGCTCTGTGCCCTTCAACTCCAGGCTGTATTGGCTTTTCTGTGGAATCTTAGCAGTGCTGAATGGAGGACAATGAGCATCTTTCAGAACCCAATCCTCCCCAGCATAGGGATGCATGTTCCCTGCCTGCAGCCTACCCAGATCACATTCTTCACCCCACACTGACCTTGAATTCATGGAGTTCTAGGAAAGGGGTGCCAAGAATGTCAACGACTCCTTGTTCTTCATGAGTGGGGTGGGATCGACTTACAAAGCGTCTCCTCCAGGCCCAGGTGTACAGGACAAGATCTGGTCCTATAATCTTAGAGCTTAATCCTACAAATGCGCACACAAGTAACTGTGCTTACATTAAACTCAATGGGACAACTCATGTGAGTAAATTTATTCATTTATGTAACTGTTGAATTGAGCCCTTAATGTTGTACACTGTTTCTCTCATACAAAGGCTGCATCCATGCCAGGAAAAAAAGGTGGATTTTTACCATACGAGCTAACTTGTGGCAACTAATACAAGGTAAAATCTTACTGTGGCTAAGGCAGCTGTAGTTTTAACATGTGTTAGCAGGTCCACGTAAACACTAGACTCTCCTCTAGCCTGTACCTTGACCTACTAACATGTTAAAACGACGACTGCCTTGTCCACAATAGGATTTTACTGCATTTCAATTATTACGTATTCACGTATTACCTAACACATGATAAAAGTATATCTTTTTATCTTGTGATTACAAGGCCAAACAGGTTTTATGAAAAGTATTAGATTTTGTATTATTTATTAATAGAATTTACATGCCTCTCATGTTAGATTTTTTAGTACAACACATAAAAGTCCACATTCGTTAAATATTAATTGTGGCAAATTGCTGGCACTACTTTGATGGGTCTCGTGCTTTCTCTTCTTGGGGAGGGTTCAGGGCACCGTTTCTCGCCCCTGAACCGGGGTATTAACTGCCCCACTAGTGTCCTAAAGGAAAGGAGTGGAGAGGGAGGGACCTGGGCCCGTCCTCTACTCTGGGTCCCAGCCCAGGGGCCCTAGGGATAGCAGTAAACCGCTTGAACTAGCGGTTCCTTCCCCTGAGCTACTTCCCTCTCCTGCCCTTCAGCTTGTGGGGCTTCCTGCCCTCCCTCTGCACAAACCAGATGTCCCTTTACCTAGGGTCTTGGTCATCTTAGCCCACCGCAGCACTTCTCCAGACTCTCCGCTGCTTCCCTCCAAACTGCTCTCTGCTCCAACACCAATCCACTCTACTTCAACAACTCCAAACTACTCTCTACTCCAACACCAATCCACTCTGCTTCAACTTTTCCAAACTGCTCTCTCCTCCAACACCAATCCACTCTGCTTTAACTCCTTCCCTTGTCTGATTGAAGCAGGGGGTTTTATCAGGTGACTGGCTTCAGGTGCTTTAATTGGCTTCAGGTGCTTTAATTAATCTATAGCAAACTTTCTTCCCTCTACAGGGAATAAGGCTCCCTTCTAACACTCTCCTGCTTGACTGTGGGGCCGTTTTCCGATCCTCGGTCCGTTCATGTATCCGGGCGGAGTTCCTCTGGGCGGCGTCCACCAACTCCCTTGATGCTTTTGAGGAGCGGGGGGTGCTGTCTGAGGTTCTCTGCTCGGTGTCCCCGTCCGGTTCCCTTTGTTTGACCCTTTGATCGGGGGAGAGAGTAAGGGACCCCAGCCCCAGCCATTTCTGCTGCGGACACCACCACCTTAGAGGGGTCCTTTCACACATGGGTGCACGTGCCCCCCCCCGGATTGTCCACCCCACAGCCTGCCCCTCTTCTTGGGTGCTTTCGGAGGAGGGAATTGTTGGTGACACTTGGGCGTGGCGCCAGGTAACTCAAGGGGGTGGCAGACCTTGAGAGTCAATGAAGCCCCCTTACTCTGGGCCACCAGGTAACTCGGAAGGGTGGAAGATCACGAGAGTCGAGGAAGCCCCCTGCCCTGAGCCCAGGCAAGCTTGAACACTTCCCTCCCCTGAAGCTAATGCGAAAACAATTGTGATTGGTTGCTGTGTCACACATTGCATATGCTGCTGTTTTTACTTTTTAAGTGTGTTATGCAAATAAAAACACCTTTTTTGCTCAAAAAAAAAACAACTCCTGCTGCCCTCTGGCCATGCTGTATCACATAATTTACCTGCATAATGCAGTATTGTCTAACATATCATTCTTTTTTGGTTTATAGATTCTTGAATCTGATCAAAGCACCAAAAGTCACATCAACCTAATCACCATCCTCAGGGGTGCTAGAACAATTTTTATAGTGGGGGTGATGAGAGCCATTGAATCAAACTGTAAACCCTGTACTGTATATGACGGAAACCACTTCAAGCCAGGGGACGCAGCAGCATCCCGCAGTTCCAGCACCTATGCATTAACCTATGGTTAAAATATTTCTTGCATAGGTGCAATCAATTTAAAGTTTCAATCAATGTAAAAGCCTCAAAAGTGTGACTTGACTGTGAGCTTCTTTTAAAAAATACAAAAGCAGGTTGAGAATATTATGTACTAGTTACCTTCATTTTTCAAAATAATGCAAATTCAGTTAAATTGCTGCAACATTGAAAGGTTTTTTGTTTTATTTTTCACTTATACTGATGATACTTAAAAAAACCCAACATATTTAAGTTTGTAAATAACTCCAAAATTGAGACCTTAATATAGCAAATTCTAAGATCAATTTAAAGGTTTCCAAACTTGATTACAGTTGTATGGGAAATTATTTTGCTCAGCGTTAGATAGTTAACTGGCCATTTTTATACTTACGTTTGGAATCTTTGAACTGTTTAAATATTAAAGTACCAGCTTCCACCAATTAAAATTTAAATCCAGTGCAGAAACAAAATTGATTCAAACTATACACAAAGATTATCTCCATCTTGCTAAGAATATCAGAAATACATAGGATTATTATATATCAGGAACTAAAGATAATCTAAGCAAAAATTTGTCTTCATAAACACTAGAGAACTTAACACTTTTTTCTGTAGAATGCTGTTATGTGCCTGAGTGAAAATCCTGTCCCCAAAGACAGACCTGAGTAAAGGGCCTTGTACAGAAGAACTCCATGGGAGTCAGGACTGACATATGGAATCTCCTCCCACATGCCATGAAGCAGGTACAGGAGCAGAGCTCCTCAGCATCTAATTCTACCTCCCCCTAATACTAAACCACCCTCCATAGCAACATAGGAGTCCCCCACAAGAGCAGTCCTCTAACATCATGCAAGGAGGATACAACCCTCTGCGAGTATGTCTAAATCGGAGAAAAAGATGTGTAGTTTTACAAGATGTTAGCTCAAAGCTCTAAAATCCCTAAAATGTGTTAACTGGTCAAGGTGAAGACCAGGTGTATCAACTAACATACAACTTGTCAAGTCTACATTAGAGTTTTAAAATATTTTATGTAATCATGTCAGTTAACATGTTTTAAAAATACATCTTTTACCTTAGTCTAGACAAGCCCTATGGGGTCTCCCAGCAGCTTATTCCTTCCTGTTCTGGGAAAACACAGCTGTTCTGTTTCCACGTTTTTTATTTGTGGCATGCATGTATGTGCGCAGCATGAATCTCCCCTAGCAAATATAAAAAGCATAGAAGTCAAGACCACTGTGAAGATCTCTCTCTGGAACTTTTAAATCTTTTAACTTTTAAATATTTTAAATCTTGTCCCCCAAGATATTTTATTTGCATTTTTACTGTATATATTAGATCTTGAAATATATGGTATCTTCACTGTTAAAAGTTAAAATGTGTATGCGCATATAATAAACTGTGAATACCATTATGAGGCAAGAAGTTAAAGAGAGACGTTTTATTTTGGGATCCTAAATGTTTGCTTTTAAAAACAGTACAAATCACTATGAAACGCAGTAAGGCTCAGCCCTGCAGAGACATGGATGAAGGTTGTGAGAGAGAAGCGCTGAGCTACCAGTAGGATTGCTGAGCACAGTGCTTTGTTATTCATGATCCAATAAGGCAAAGTAAGCTGAAAGTGGCAGGCCCTGCTCTCCTCTACAAATGTCATGAGGCATTGAGCATCTGGCTGTAAGAGATAGTGTTTTCCTAAAACCTTTAGAACCCTGTGTCTGTTGCAGGGATCCTGTGGAAAAAAATTTTAGGTAATCTTGTAATTAAAGACTGTATCATAATGCATATGCACAAGGGGGCTGAATTAAGGTTGCATGAGCTACCTAAATATTGACATTTCCTAAGGTTTGAGTGCTTGCCTTTGTAGCCTCAATAACATTCTTTTAAAATATTTTATTTGTAGGTAATATTTTAAACATTGCTTGTTATAAAACCTGTATCACGTAACTCTTCCTCAATTTCACCTTACTGAGTTCACCTTCTTTTCCCAACTCACTCCTTCGCTGTATGTTTCTGAACCAGAATCTTGCCAATATTTTAAACAACAAAATTAACTCTAATCCAGCAGGAACCATTTTGCCTTGTCTCCCTCTCCTCTTCTTCCTCCCGCTAGTTCCACTCTCTCCTTCTTCATGCCAGCCTCCGACTCTGAGGCTACCCTTGTATTTCTGCCTCTAACATCTCAATCTATCTTGGGTTCTCCTTCTCCCTCACTCTCATTCAATCCCTCTTACCTATCTTTAATCATCTCTACTTGCTTCCTTCCTTACATTTGCAAAGATGCTTTCCCCCCTATTTTGACAAATCCTTCCCTCAGATCCATTTGATTTACTAACAACTAGTCTAACTATCCAATTTGAATATATAAGTGCTCATACAATAGAAAGCGGGTTGAGGGTTGCAAATGACTGTACACCAAAACTACATGCACAAGTTTAGAAGTGGCTTGAAAAATTTGGTCCTGAAGATATAACCCCATTGTGCCTTTCTAATGTGCATTAGGGAGATCTCAGAAAAGTGGGTGATCTTATACATATGGCACTGTGGACTTCACCTATGGTCATGGAATCACAAAATTGTTTCCTTTGCAGGCTCTCTTAGACTGCAGGCAAGGGAATCACACCAATCACTCCCCCACAAAGTGACAATCAAAACAGTGCTCCCCACACAGAAAGAGTAAGGAGTCTCAAGTAAACTAACCCGATGAAGTGGAAGCTTCCAAATCCACATGGAAATTCTCTACTCTACTGTCGTCATCCCAAAGAAATCACTATGGGGAGAAAATGGAGAGAAAATAAATCATCTGCCCTAGTCTCTCTCATTTTACTGCTGCTGTTGTTCAGTATTTTGTCTCTCTGTCACAAAACTCAAAGGATTGTTATGATGGCTAATTAGTTAATGCCTGTAACATCTCTGAAGACGGAAAATGCTGTAAAATAGTGAGTATCTGCTTCCGGATTTACACAGTATTTTTACGGCTTTAGTGAAAATATGCATAAGAACACAAAAGAGAGAGAATAAATGGAAGATATATTTTCATGCACATAAATGGAAATAAACACTCAGAAAATATAAACTCACTAAACCCCCAAATCCATGTTATAATTTACAAGTGATATATTTAAAATGTCATCACGGTTTTCTTTATTTAGACTTTAGTTTTTGAGAAAGGCCTTCAATGTATTTCACACTGCTACAGAACTCAGCACTCGTATGCTGCAGAAATCAAGAGATGTTGCCAAAAAAATTAGGTCGAGTATGCGGCAGAATGCCAGGGGCATGATCATATATCATGTAATATATGGTTCAGTGGGATAATAATAACAATAATAATGCTTTGCATTTTTCACATTGGAACTACTTCACAAATCCAGGCCCTGATCCTGAATCCCTCTCTCAGACAAGTAGACCCACTGAAGTCAATGGGACTACTCATGTGAATAAGAGGTGCAGAATTCAGTCCCAACCAATGGTACTGTCCCATTTCACAGATACAGAATGCAGCGTACAAAAGCTTTGCCCAATACCACAGAGCTCCCAGGTCTGTGATCAGCCCACATCTCTTTCATGGAGGAGTTTAGGAATTGTGCATCAGACTTAACTCTGAATGTCCTAGTTTTTGCTGTTTCCTTAAAATTTATTTGCATTTTAAAAAGGTAAGCAAATGAAATGGACTAATACACTGTACCAGGACAGAAAACCATTCATATCCCATATACAGCAATCTAAATGTAAGTTATACAGGTGTACCCTTCTTCTTTTCTACTCACATTATAGCACGTATAAGATAAAATAATTTTTGTACTAGGATTCTTTGTCACCACTAGGCAGTTGGGATTTTACGTGATACATAGTAATAAATACTCTTCAGGCCAAAATACATAGCTTCCATGGCCAGACACTGGCTTTTGCATTATGAAGGTAGATTTTTTTCCCCATAAGATCTTCACAGGCCAACTCAGACCCTATTAGTTTTCCTCTTCTCTCCCTCTCTTCAGCCTCCTGTGGCCACTGAATGCTGGATGTAGCACTCTCTAGACTCCTGGAGCAGCCAGTGGGAACTGAGAATATTGCGATCTGATTGCTAAGGCTGGATGTAGATGTATTTTATGCTGATCTGAGCCCATATGAAAAGACTCCTGGCAAATGGTATGAATGATAAGGGAACCAGGCATTGACAGGTTATTTAATTTTATGGGAGTTTACATAATTCAACTTCTCTTATTTGCTTAAAATGTTTATATGACAAATGCAAACAAAAAGCATCATTGCTGGAGCTCCAGGTAACTAATTATAATAGCATATTCACCTGCATGTAAAGTCTCACTGAGATCGAAAGGATGTTGAATATTATCTGTACGAGGCATGTGACTGAAGAAAGTATTTACATAAAGTAAAATACTACCATTCGGAATTTTAGAAACAACTGTCAAAAGGGCTGAGTTTTCATCATAAATCAATTGCCTATTAAAAAGTTTCATTATAAAGTAATTAAACATTTTATTTAGAGGAACATAAAGAAAAAACACAGCCAAAATTAACAAAATAAGATATGTACTTTTTATTCTTCTTCTTTAGTGAAACTAGAAAGAGCAATTAAATGAGGTTTGGTATAAAAAAACAAAAACCAGAGTTTATCTTACACTTGCAGGCAATACGACATTTATCAAATATATATTTTTCCATTTGATCACAGCATTTAAATAATTTTTAGTACTTACATGCATGATCAAAGATTAATATCTCCACATACTATGTGAGCAACTCAAGGCATAACTGCGGTTTTATATATTTAATATATTTAAAATATATTTATTTAAAATCTCCTATGGAAAGAAAGTGTATTCACTATGAGTGTATTCAGGTTTCTTCACTGTAAATGTTTGTCTACTGTCAAAAAGGTTTAAATTGTTTGAAATCTCATACACTTTACAACCCAGTTTACCACTGGCTCTGTAGTTATTAATGTCTTTGGCTCTTTTGGCTTCATTCTAATATTTTGAAAATTTAATGCTAATGTTTCTTCTGCTTCCCTCCCGCCCTGCATACGCTCCCCCCATAAACTGTGCCAACTCAAACCTACATAAGTGAACAGGAGATATAAGCTGTATATAAATGTATTGAATATGTAAGTAATTTAAAAAGTGTCAGATAGGTATATTAATAATAATATAATCAATTATTTTTCCACTGACCACCTATATATGCTTCCCAATAGAGAAGCTGTTTGGTACTACTATGAACTTCTTTTTAAATCTCCAGATCTATTATAATCCAAAGAAGAACTAAACAGATCATTATGAACACTGTCTTTGAAACAGAGGACCCTCAATAATGTTGAACGTGAGACAACCACTTGGTGTTTTTAGCCCTACAGCATAATGTTGCTCAAACACCCTTCCTCTGATATGTTGTTTTCCCCAAGAGGCAGTCAGTCCCTTTCACTGATGTCTAGGTACATAAACTTGTCACTATTGCCATTCACTCAAGTTCACCCACAGCACTGGGAATCTAACTACATGTAGCCCAGTTCAGAGCTTGATATTTCAACAGGGCTACATACAATTCCCTGAAGCTAAGCACTCATTATCCTCTTTGTGTAAGCATATATGGCAGAAAAATGTCATTTATTACTAAAATATTATTCCTAATAGACAAAATTTTAAGAAGTAAACTGACAATTTTGTATAAAATAATCTGATGCATTTTAACATCTTTTTTTTTTAAATTACAAGTGTGCGTTCAGAGTGAGACATACATATATTACCATTCTAAACTAGCAACAAAGTGTGATACTGTAGGGGAAAATGTGTTAAGCAGTTTTCATATGTATCACACTACTATTTTGAAACATTTTATTCTAATTATAAACTGCATGGCTCCAACACAAAACTTTGCTAATTTCCAATGCAAAAAATGCAAGGGAGTACACAATTAATATAATTTTCTTTATAAAAAAGTTTAAATTTTATGACAAATTTTCCCCGTAAGGAAGAACCAAGTATTGTATTAAAGTCTACTGAAACTGACAAAAGTAGCTGTAGTTTAAGATACAAACAGCACATTCATGTTCTTCAGTAATGGAAATATGTTAAAGAATAGAACGTCTAAATATAACTTCAGATAGAACCTGTAGAAAAACAATGACGCACAAAAATTACAAGAAAATCATTTTAGTTAGATGACAACAGAGAACAACCCCACCTTATTTTTGTAACAACAAGTCCTACAAAGTTAGCCAGACTTCTAAACTCCATAACTATTCCTATTAGTTCACTTAACAGTAGTTTAGGATTTTAATGGGCATGTTTTACAAGTAACAAAAAACCTGATAGGTAAATAAATCCATGTTTTACCCAATCCTCAAACAATAAATTAAAAGAAAGCTTCACCATAAGGTACCACTACACTGAACAATTTGTGAGAGCCTAAGCCTGTTATCATTGCAGTCAATGGGAAAATCTTCAATGGGAGCAGGATCGGGCCCTAAATTAACCCTACTTCTTAGGTTTTAAAAAGTGACAGCCAAATGGATGGACACTACATCCAAACTGAGTTGGTAAAAAAATGGTTTCCATATACAACTGAAGACATCACTCTTTTTCAAGTCTGTTATGATATGGAGACAGATTAACTCAGTCCTTCCTCTGCATTTTCATACATTAAATTATATATTTTTTCTTAAATGCCTTGCCCATAGTAATAATGAACTAACTACAGCAATATACAAAATAGATTTAACTAGTGAACACTTTCTATTTTACAAATGACTGAAGAATTTAAAAACGTCTGAGATTAACAATACTAAAATTTCATGTCCAGTGACACACTAATTTTCTTGTGATAGAACAAACATATTCAAATACACCTTGATTATGTATGTCACTCTGCATAAAATCTGAATGAAGTGATTCATTAAAGACCTTGACAATTTTATCTTTTGGATAAATCCTAACTCTTGAGAAGACAAAATGCCTGATCCTTAAAGGTATTGAGCTCTTGCAAATTCCAGTAACTTCAAGGAGAGCTGTAGGTATTCTAGACTTCTCAGGATCAGGCCATTAGGCAGGGCTTTTATAGCAAAGGAGCAAGTGCCCTGGGCCATATGTGATTTTAACAACACAAAATCTACAAAACTAAAACTAGCATGATATTGAATAGAGATTCACCATAAATACTGTGTTTAAACAGTAATTGGAGTTTAGCAACAGAGCTGTTTACAAGCTTCCATGTATACTTCTAATATTGTGTGCTTTATTTTGTAACTGTTTATGCACTTAGATTCATAGATATTTAGGCCAGAAGGGACCATTATGATCATCTAGTCTGACCTCCTGCACAATGCAGGCCACAGAATTTCACCCACCACTCCTAAAAAAGACCTCACACCTATATCTGTGCTATTGAAGTCCTCAAATTGTAGTTTGAAGACCTCAAGGAGCAGAGAATCCTCCAGCAAGTGACCCGTGCCCCATGCTACAGAGGAAGGCGAAAAACCTCCAGGGCCTTCCAATCTGCCCTGGAGGAAAATTCCTTCCCGACCCCAAATATGGCGATCAGCTAAACCCTGAGCATATGGGCAAGATTCATCAGCCAGATACTACAGAAAATTCTTTCCCGGGTAACTTGGATCTTACCCCATCTAAAAACCCATCACAGGCCATTGGGCCTATTTACCATGAACATTTAATTACCAAAACCATGTTATCCCATCATACCATCTCCTCCATAAACTTATCGAGTTTAATCTTAAAGCAAGATAGATCTTTTGCCCCCACTACTTCCCTCGGAAGGCTATTCCAAAACTTCACTCCTCTGATGGTTAGAAACCTTCGTCTAATTTCTAATCTAAATTTCCTAGTGGCCAGTTTATATCCATTTGTTCTTGTGTCCACATTGGTATTGAGTTTAAATAATTCCTCTCCCTCTCTGGTATTTATCCCTCTGATATATTTATAGAGAGCAATCATATCTCCCCTCAACCTTCTTTTAGTTAGGCTAAACAAGCCAAGCTCCCTGAGTCTCCTTTCATAAGACAAGTTTTCCATTCCTCGGATCACTTGTCTGGTTTTCCTCTTTTTCTCACACCATTGAATACCTCCTATACAAAGCACTTAAGTATTTTACTTTTCCCCACGCTATCATGGACATTAAGAATGACACAATCAACCAAAGACATAGCCATACAATCTCTTCACTACAACTTGACATTTGTGGCCAAAAACCCCAAAGCAAACTTGTGTAAAATATTTTAATTAGGCTAACAAGAAAAAGAAATGATCAAAGATGTCTTCTTATTAGCATAACAAAAATATTTCCATGACTGATCATTTTTTGCTGAACATCATCCATATATAGCATGTGGAAAGATAGGTTATTTTAAAATTACATGTACTAGACAGGTACGATAAATGTATTCTACTGCCATCAAAACAAGAAGTATTGCACTCATTATAAAAATCCATACTATGAAGGCCTCTAACTACAGGTAGTAGCAATCTTTTTAGTTCACGTCTAAACTTTGAGATGCAAAAATGATTCAATATGTTTTTAAAATGTCCAAACAAAATGCATTTTAATGTAAAGTAGACCTATTTGATCTTCTATGCAAATTCATAGTTTTACACATCAGAAAATTTAATATAACAGTATTTGAACTATGAATACTTTAAGCTGTTTATCATGATATGCCCAGTTTGTTTTGTTTTTTTTAAATGTTACCAGTTCTTTAAGGAAACAGCATGCTATTTTTGATACAAATACCATGTGAAAAGTCTATGGAGAAGAGCTAGGGGGTTGTTATTTTGCTTTGTTTTGAACGGCACCTTACAAATAGCATCTCTGCAAGTTATGATTTAACACCTTATCAAAATGCAGCTAAAGTCTACACTACTCCAATTCAAACACCAAGGTAAAATAGCTGAAGGCACACAAAAACTGTAAAAATTCCTTGGGACAGATATGTTACTTGATAGCCACTAAAAAAAACCCCCAAAAACAAAAACCAACAACCGGAACAAAAAAAAAAAGTTGTTTCCCAAGACATTTAAGATAGGCTATTTTACTGCAGAAATAAGTGTCTGTTTTCAATGCTCTTATAGGAACAGTCAACTGAACAGCTGAAGAAAACAGTCTAATACAACTTCGCAATTGGAAAGTAAACCTGGCTGCAATACTTCTAATAGCTGACAAAAGTAATAACGCTCTGTATCTGTTTTGTAACTGAAAACGAGCATGTGACACCCAAAGATCCGTTTATTCTGGATTGCAGTCCTATTTTCACCATTCATCCCTGCAGGATTAAAATTTTACACTGCTAGAACAAAACACTAACAATAAGGTAGCACTAAAGTTTTTCCTCTCTTCACTACTCCACTGAGACGCCAGCCGAAGAGTGGGAGCCATCACTATTAAGGTGCCAGTTATGATTTAAGAGGAGGTGTCCTGGAGCACAAGGAGCGAACATTTCAAGAGCTGTGCAGCCTTCCTGCAGCCCTGATCAATTTCTCCATCAACAATCTCCGCTGTCCCCCTCTCCCTGTATACCGTGGCTGTTTGGAAGCTGTATCGCTCATCCCATAAACACAAGTACAAATGCACCCTCCCAGTACACACATACGCTCGCTCTCCCTCACCTCACATGCAATTCTTTGTAAGTCCCCTGAGAATTGCTCAAAACCAGAAACCAAGCAAAAAGAAAGAAACAAACAGAAGGGGGGGGGGGCGAGAGGGGAAGCTTTGTGCTGCTGCTGTTGCAGTTGCTCCCAAGCATGCAGGGCAAAGGAAGAGTAGCTCCCCACTTTCATCAGCCGGCTACATCCCTGGGATAAAGGAGCAAGGCGGAATGATGCTGAGGCTGCAGAAGGGAAAATAAAGGCGTTGCAAACATGCTGGGATCCCCCTGAAATCCACCCGCCCTTCTCCCTAAAGCTGCCCGAGTGGGGGGTGGAGGAAATAACACACAAGGGGGAAAAGTGATGAAAAGACACAACTCACCTTAACAAGGGGTGTTGGATGGGGTCAGAGGAGGAAGGGTTTTGGTTGGTTGGTTGGTTTTAAACAGAGGTTGTGATGTTATTAAAACACACAGACACAGGGTTTGGAAGCAGGGAGAAGAGTAGAAAAAAAACGAAGGGGGGATAAATTATCGAGAGGGTGCGAGTCAGTCTGGCAGGAAAAGGGAGAACCCCCAAGGGGGAGGAGGGGTGCGAAGAGAAAAAAACAATCAGATGCCAAATCGAGCTCGAGCGTCGGTGCCGGGGGGAAGGCTCCCGGCGAGGTGGGCGCTTGCTTGTTGCTTTCCCAGCGCCTCTCGCTGGGTGGCTGCTCCTGGGTGTATTTCCCGGGCGGGCGGGCGGGCGGCTTTGCGGGGCGGCGTTAAGGCGGCTCGCGGTGGCTTCTATCCCTGCTGCTGCCGCTGCCGCTGCCGCTGCGCTCCCCGGGCTCCCGCAGCTCGCTGTGGCTTTGCAGCCCAGCCGCTGCTCCTCCTGCCGCCGCTCTCGCCTGCCCCCTTCCCGCGCCCGCGCTCCCGCGCTCAGGCGCGCTCGCTGGCTCCTTCCCCAGGCTCCGCCGCCGCCGCCGCTGCTGAGCTGGCCGAGCTTCGCTGGCAGCCCTGGCCCCTCGCCCAGGCGGGCCGCGATGCACCAGCGGGAGGGGGCGTTGCCCTGCCCCGCCGGGGTGGGGCCGCGGCGCCGGGCCCTGGCTGGCAGGCAGAGGGGGCTGGGGGTGGGGGGTAAGGGAAGGGATCTAAGGGGCGTGGGGAGAGAAGGGGTGATGGAATGAGGAGGGGGACGTGAGGGGGTCCCAGTCTCTTCTTCCTGTAGTTGGTTTCGGGCTCAGGCAGCCGGCCCGCCCGCTCTTGCACAGGAGAAGGGCTAGCCCCCCCCTGCTTTGGGGGCTGACCTACCAGGGTGATGACACAGCCTCCCAAACGCCAGGGCTTTGCTTTGAGCGCTGGAGGCTGACCCCAGGAAAGCCTAGCCAGAGAGTGGTGCCAGGTTTCAGATGTGTGGGGGTTATTGGCGTGTCCAGGTCTCAGGCTTGGAGGCACTGAGAGGGTGTCACTTCACTTGTTTCCATAGAGCCACTGCTGAATTGCTGGGGGTGAGAGGACAACCCGGCCTATGAAATGGAAAGGTCGTAGGGTCACCGAATTTTAGGCCAGAAGGGACCAATAGATTATCTAGTCTGAGCTCCTGTATATCACAGGTCACCAACACCACCAGCAGCTGCACACTCAACCCAGCAACCAACATTAGACTAAATAGCCCACAGGAGACTAAATTACTATGTGCCACAAGCAGAGAACAGAAGGCACCACGGTGCAGCAGTGCATGAGGCCCACTACAATGGTAGGGAAATGATTGTGATATACCCGGAGAATCCTGGCAAGTGACCTGTGCCCACACACTGCAGAGGAAGGCAAAGAACCCCCAAGGTCACTGTCAATCTCAACTGAGGGAAAATTCCTTCCCAACTGCACATATGACAATCAGTGAGACCCTGAGCATGTTAGCAAGAATAAGCCCGCCAAGCATGTGCAAGAGAAAATGCCTGGTGCCACCTCAGAACCCTGGTCCTCCCAGTCCAATGTCCCATCTCCAGCTGTGATGATCCCTGACACTTCAGAAGAAATGTATGTGCCTGAGTGCCAGTTTTAGCATTTATGGGATCTGAATGTCCCTTTAAGGCATCTTGATTTGAAATCTGAGCTCCCCTTGTACTCACTGTCACCACAGAACACTCTTTGCTATGTGGAATCAATACACAGCATCCCTGGGGTAAACAGATTTACAAGTGGAACTCTGGAAAAGCTAAGGAGGCCAGGGCATCACACCAAGGGCTTGACAAGTGACATTTTATTAGGAATATGCTGTATGTCAGTAGCACCCAAACTTTGCGTAATGTCACTGATTGCATTGACAACATGCCAGGAGACGAAAGGCTGCACTTATTTGCATTAATAGTAGCAAACTGCATTCAACTTTATCTTTAATACAGAAGCATGGCCCAAGAGTAGGTCCCAGCAACTGAGGTGCCTTCTTGATCCACATAGAAGCTATTTGAAACCATTTATAAGAAATGCCATCATGGTGGGCCACTGACAAAATAAAGCCAAGATTGAAATGTTCTGAATACAAGCTTTTAAAAAACCTACCATCTCCATACATATTTCTGGAATAAAAAAAAAAATCCCGTGAAGAGATGTTTTCAAATAGATAAACATTCCTCACCTGAAATCATTTTCACTGTCTAAACTGAGAGAAATGCAAAAGGTAATCAAAGAACATAAGTAGAGACAACAAAACTGGCTTTTAAAACGTCTTTTATTTATAACAATCCAAAGTGTTATTATCATTAGTAAGTCAGTTCTTTGTTTATAATTTAGGATTTGTATGTTGAAAGTGTCCCTTAAAAGATGAGAGCAACTGCAGGCCGATGTAGGTAGAATCCATGGGTTGTATTTGGTCCACTTCAGCACTGAAACTATCAGAAGTGGAACACTGAAACAATCAGAAGTGGAATCTGTGAATAGTGTAAGGCTATGCTTCCATAAGCAAAATGATCTAAGGAAGAAAATTTCAATAGTATTTCAATAATTCAGTAAATGCAATAAGCTTATCAAACATTCATCAAATAACATAAAACAAAGACATTTGCAGAACCAAAAAGCAATTTCATTATCTTGTATCTGAAGCCATCTCCTCCTCTGAGGAAGGTGCTCCTTCCTAATACCTCCAGAAGCAATGGATTTGGAGAAAGAAATAGATCCCCAAATCTCTCACATAAGAGTAAGAATAAAGTAAGAGAGGAGAGGCTACCTCTCTAGCCTTGGTCCCAATCTCTCACAAGAGATGGGGAAGAAGATCACCTCCTATTTTGATGTTTTTAAATAATATCCTCTTACACAGTATGGCCGAATTCTTAAAAAAAACCCAAAAAACGTACACACTAGCCTGTTTGCAGGATTGGGGCCTATGTCGGTATTTATGAAACCAAACATAAAAATTCATGCATAACCACAAAAATGAAAGCCAATATATCAGAAATAAATTCTGCTGCCTGATGTCTGCAATAAATAAATGGACAAAAAGTTTTAAAAATTAAACAAAATCTCCACTTTAGTTAAAATTAAATCTCAAGGACATTTATATCAGTTAGAATGTGTAATTTATCCATTTGAAATTTACCTAGTGCTTTTATTTGAATGTTTTTCTATTCATATTACACTGATGTTGAAATGCCAATTTACTGTAAAATAGGTCCACCAACTATACCCAAGACAAGGTTCTCACCAATACCAATTCCCTGAGCCACTCAGTTCCCAGTAACATTAGGCCAATTTTTACTGTCAATTACAGCTGTGCAATCTCATTGACTTCAATAAAGATGTATAGATCTATTATTTTTAATTCAGCTACTCTGGAAAAGCTTTGATGGATAGTTTGATAGTTGGGTGATAAAAAGCACATGAACTGCTAGTATTCATTCATACCTATATACAAAATACATAAATGCCAGCATAGCTTTTAAAAATGCACATTTTTGTGTCACAAAGTCTGCATATTTGTCTTCTGATTTACAGGGATAACTTGGCATTCAAATAGTTTGCATGCTGGGATACAGACAGTTTTCAGGTCTGCACATACATTTAAATGTGGGGGGGAGGGAAATTCATGACATGAGTTAAGATTAGGGGGTTTTTTAATCAGAAAAGAGCCCTTGTAGAAATCCCATAACATTTACACAAGACGATATACATATATTACAGATAATTGTGCAAATTGCTCAGAATCCAAGGGTAGTCAGAAAACGTTATCCACATGAGCAAGAAAGAACAACAGAACTGGCATAGACAGAATCAACCTCCAAACAATATATTCTGTTGTTTTGAATGTACCTACAGGGAAAACAGTTAATGCTGGAAAACGTTTCCTTGGATTGTCATTTAAGACTATTCAGAAGAAAATACTCGTACAGCCTTTAGGATACATGAGACCACACCTGCTGACAGCAAAGCTGTCTACTTAGGCAA
The DNA here is from genome assembly GCF_965140235.1 of Caretta caretta. Taxonomy (NCBI): domain Eukaryota; kingdom Metazoa; phylum Chordata; order Testudines; family Cheloniidae; genus Caretta; species Caretta caretta. Next base: position 159,400,023 of record NC_134207.1, read on the forward strand.
CAGCTATGTCCATTGCGGAAAGGCAAAATAAAAATAACTGCAGAAGAACTCATATAAATAAGGCAAGTTATCTATGCCTCCCATGCACCAGAACATCCTATCTTCTCTGCAGGCCTCTTCCTCCTGCTGGTGCTGAACAGTCTGTGGGAATTACTTTAGAACTGTTCCAGGACTGGAGTAACTTCCATGTGTGTTCCCCCTGAAGCCTTGACAGATGTTCCCTTATCTGGGTGTCTTCTTTTATAAGTAGAAAGAAAGAAAGAAAGAAAGAAAGAAAGAAAGAAAGAAAGAAAGAAAGAAAGAAAGAAAGAAGAGTACTTGTGGCACCTTAGAGACTAAGAAATTTATTTGAGCATAAGCTTTCGTGAGCTACAGCTCACTTCATCGGATGCAGAAATAAAGAAAGAAATAAAGCCCGGAGTTTTGAGAACAGGAAGCTGTAGTGCACTCTTCCATCTCCATTGTTAAAGAAGGGCTCCTGTCTCTAGTGCAGAGGCTTATTGGAACTCCTAAACCCCAGTTGTCCAAATGGTATGTGTGAGTGGGGTCAGTCACTAAAGAGAAGCTTTTAGATTGAAAAGGGGCTCCCTTCTCTCCAATGTGGGGTTCAGAGGTGCAAACTTCAGCCTAGGAGACTCCTTTTATTTTCCTGAGCCCTGGTCTACACTAGAAAATTAAGTCAGAAAAAATCCACACCCCTGAGCAGCAAAGTTAAGCCGATCTAAACCCAAGTGTAGGCAGTTTAGGTTCATGGAACAATTCTTCCGTCGATCTAGCTACCGCCTCATGGGGAGGTGGATTAAGTATGCCGATGGGAGAATCCTTTCTGTCAATGTAGGTAGTGTCTACACTGAAGTGCTACAGCAGTGCTGCAGCAGAACAGCTAAGCCACTGTAGTGTTTTAAGTGTAGATACACTCTGAGTCAATGAAAGAAAAACTTGCTCCTCTCCTCCAACCCAAAGTGAGGATGTCAGTTGAATCACTTGTTTCTCAGCTTCCCCTCAATGTCATTCCTATGAGAACACATTGCAATCAGGGTGACATGAATCTGAGACTCCTACCAGATAAGAAATTGCTGGATAACGATGAAATCAAAAGATGCATTCTGTATTATATAGTGTCCATTGAATGGACATGATATTGAGGTCTGATGGTGTCTGAAAGAACATGCAGACAATCTCTCTGTCTCTGTGGAAGTAGGTGGTAATGCTGTTTTGTTGTTGACATAGGTTAGCATGTTAATGTCCTTGCCCATAGGTAGATCTCTCTAATGGGAATATTATCTCAGACTAATTGAAATATATTAAATGAGCCCACCCATATATGATAGATGCGCACAAATACACTAACCTCGTCGTTCGGGTATTTGTATAGTCCATCTGGTACTGTGAAAACCTCTGGGTCATGCCCAGGGATAATGAAAGTTGACACACAATTATACTGATTATGGACATTCATGAGTAACTAAACTCTACACGTCAGGGCACCAGCCCTCGTCATGCAGCATTGACACAAATATGATGAAGGCTCTCCAATATCGGGATGATGCCAAAATAATAAATAACATGTCAGTACATTCAGGAGGCTGGTGAAGTCTCTTGCAGTCACAAACATCTATTTCTTCACTCCAAGCCATTTAAGAAATGACCCTATAATTGCAAACTGCACTTGAGAATTCTTCAGCACAGAATATTTTTACCTTTTAAAAATACTGTAACACTATTTTCTTGTGTGTGTGTGTGCGTGTGCGCACAGGTGTGTGTGTTCTTGGTTTTTTTCCCCTCGTATTATAAAATATGAGTCTTTAAATGGCAGTGCTTTGCTGGCTTTGTGAAATAAGCTTTGTTAGAATTCCAAAATAGTATTTGGGAAACATGCAATAGAAACATACTGTTTTTGTAATTAAGAAAATCTCAAACAAAAGTAAAGTGAAATCATGCATTTAACAGTAATATTAAGATTTTTGTTATTTGCTCTGTACATTTGTTAACAGAGACTTCTTTCAAAATGTTTAAGTTATATTAGCCTACATGTCTTTAAAACGTTAAACAATCAATAACAAATGAAGCTGGATGAAATGTGGTTGCTATTTTATTTCAGGTTGATGCAACTGATAAGAATTTTAAATATCTCGCTAAATATATCCAATGCTCTTTTTTCAGTAAAATTATAAACATTGTGATGGACTTGGAAGCAATATTGGTCTGGGCACTAACTACAGAAAAATTTGAATTAATATAGCAGTAAGCACACTAAGGTGCACAATGGCAGGCAAACCCTTTGCTCAGTGCCCAGGTGGAGCAATCAGTCTGGGTAGTGGGCAGAAGCATGAGGGAGCTGGGAGGGGAATCCTTCTTCCACAGGCCAGGAAGTGGTTACAGACTCACTCTGCAGGAGCTACTCTAAGCCAAGGAAGTTCCTCATGAAAATGTGGAGTTTAACCATCAGCAAAAACATGTTGCATGGGCACTGGAGTTTAGTTAAGGAGTGTCCCCTCACTAGGCATTGCCTTGCTTTTAAGGGATTATGTTGGAGGGACATCGCACTTAACTAACCTTAAGCCCTTTTAAGTAAAGTTTTTGTTCCTAGATTTTTAATATATTAAGGAAGGAGGTGTAATTGTTTCAGTCATATAATCATAGAATCATTGAACTATAAGGGACCTCTAGAGGTCATCTAGTCCAGTCTCCTGCACTTAAGGCAGGACTAAGTATTATTTAGACCATCCCTCACAGGTGTTTCTCCAACCTGCTCTTAAAAATCCCAAATGATGGCAATTCCACCACCTCCCTAGGCAATTTATTCCAGTGCTTAACCACTCTGACAGGAATTTTTTCCTAATGTCCAACCTAAACTTCCCTTGCTGCAATTTAAGCCCATTGCTTCTTGTCCTATCCTCAGAGGTTAAGAAGAATGATTTTTTTCCCTCCTCCTTGTAACAACCTTTTATATACTTGAAAACTTATCATGTCCCCCCTCAGTCTTCTCTTCTCCAGACTAAACAAACCCATTTTTTTCAATCTTCCCTCATAGGTCATGTTTTCTAGACCTTTAATCATTTTTGCAAAAAGAAAAGGAGTACTTGTGGCACCTTAGAGACTAACCAATTTATTTGAGCATGAGCTTTCGTGAGCTACAGCTCACTTCATCGGATGCATACCGTGGAAACTGCAGAAGACATTATATACACACAGAGACCATGAAACAATACCTCCTCCCACCCCACTGTCCTGCTGGTAATAGCTTATCTAAAGTGATCATCAGGTTGGGCCATTTCCAGCACAAATCCAGGTTTTCTCACCCTCCGCGCCCCCCCCACACACACAAACTCACTCTCCTGCTGGTAATAGCCCATCCAAAGTGACCACTCTCTTCGTGGGGGGGTGAGAAAACCTGGATTTGTGCTGGAAATGGCCCACCTTGATTATCATGCACATTGTAGGGAGAGTGGTCACTTTGGATAAGCTATTACCAGCAGGAGAGTGAGTTTGTGTGTGTGGTTTTTGGAGGGGGGTGAGGGAGTGAGAGAACCTGGATTTGTGCAGGAAATGGCCCACCTTGATTATCATACACACTGTGAAGAGAGTGGTCACTTTGGATGGGCTATTACCAGCAGGAGAGTGAGTTTGTGTGTGTGTGGGGGGGGGACGCGGAGGGTGAGAAAACCTGGATTTGTGCTGGAAATGGCCCAATTTGATGATCACTTTAGATAAGCTATTACCAGCAGGACAGTGGGGTGGGAGGAGGTATTGTTTCATGGTCTCTGTGTGTATATAATGTCTTCTGCAGTTTCCACGGTATGCATCCAATGAAGTGAGCTGTAGCTCACGAAAGCTTATGCTCAAATAAATTGGTTAGTCTCTAAGGTGCAACAAGTACTCCTTTTCTTTTTGCGAAGACAGACTAACACAGCTGTTACTCTGAAATTAATCATTTTTGTTGCTCTTCTCTGGACTTTCTCCAATTTGTCCAAATCTTTCCTGAAATGTAGCACCCAGAACTGTACACAATATGCCAGTTGAGGCCTAATCAGCGCAGAGTAGAACGGAAGAATTACTTCTTGTGTCTTGCTTACAATACGCCTGCTAATACATCCCAGAATGATGTTTGCTTTTTTTCCAACAGCATTACACTGTTGACTCATATTTAGTTTGTGATCCACTATGACCCCCAGATCCCTTTCTGCAGTACTCCTTCCTAGGCAGTCATTCCCATCAGATGAGGGTGCTCAAGTAGTGTTTTGCATCATACCTCTTAACGTACACAGTAGCACCCCAGGTGGATCATGCCCCATCGACAAGAACTGAAGGACCTTCAGCTGCTAGGCTTATAGGTTCTCTCACTTAAATACTTAGATGAATGGCACAAACAGAAAGGATAATTTACCAGGGCTGGGAGTAAAGGTCACAAGTGCCTTATGGGTTAACAGTAGCAATAACAATAGGGTAGTGTCTAGTTTGTCCAAAAGAGGGTTAAGGATCCTCATGCATGGAACCTGCCTTCTGAGCAGGGTCAAGTTCCATAGTATATCTTGTTGAGGGCTCCTCTGCATTGTCCATTTGAGCCAAAACAGTGGATACCACATGGCTCATGCTAACAGGCTCCTCCAACTGTGTTTGGTGAGATGCACAGTTCCCTTGTGTGCTGGTTCTCAAAACCCAACTGCCTCAAATGCTATATTCTTCCCAGGTCCCCATGAGCCTGTCTCTGCTGCCTCTGAAAAGGGTTATTTCCTTGCATCCATGTATAATCCACCAGAGGGCTGCCCATTGACCCGCAAAGTGCTTCTCTCATCCCAAAGCATGCATCTCAGGATCACAACCTGCCTCATGTAGCTGGGAAACAATGTGTGTTCTGAGTGTGCTGTTCATTAGCCATTTCACATTGCTCACTGGCAGAGGAGAACTTAACTTTTACCAAGATAGATGTTATGGCAGAGAAAGCGATCCCTGTTAAATAGCCTATAGAACGGTGCACTGAATCAATTAGACCATGAGTTCAAACCTCATCTCTTGCATTTACTACTGAATCTTTGTAAAAAATTAGTCCCTCCAGCCCTTACATTTTTGTTGGTTTCTTGCTGTATATTAAAATCTTTCTAATTTGTTAACATATATTGACATAGAGGTGCCCAGAAGTCAGTGGTATATTCTTCATATTGTCACACCAGGACCCTATAGTTTGCTTGTCCATGTTATCTTATTGGTTTTTTTAGCAGCGAGAATGCACTGCAAGCTCATATTTAATTTGCTGCTCACCATCATCCTGAATGGTAGGTCTCTTTTGGCATTACTACTTTCCAGGTTTTCCCTGTACACTGAATATCTGGTTTTTGTATTTCTTCCCCCGATGTATTAGCTTGCATGTTATAAGACTCTGCCTTGTAACACTCTACTATAAAACAAATATTTAAGGTGATATTAGAGATAGTTTGAGCCACAAAGTTAGGCCTGTGCTCCAGATTTCAAGTTTTCTCAGGTTTGAGGGTGTAAAGATATGACATTTTTGTTTGGACACTTTTCTAGTTGAGATCTTTCCTTTTTTGTTTTTGTTAGAATCATTTAGTAAATATGTTTTTTTGGTCCAGATGACTAACTAAGATTTTTCAGTGAATTGCAAACCATGATATGCAGTAACAATACAAACCTTCCCACTGTGTCCTTCCAAGGATTTTCACATAGACCAGGAGCGAGTGGCCTATCCAGGGGTCATATCTCCTCAATTTTGAACATTTCTTGCATTGGAACGGCTATGTCACAAACTTTGCAATAGTTAGGTAAAGTGACTTATTTCTTGCTATAGAATGTGCCTCCTTCAGAAGACAATCAACAAGTTCTCCTAATGACATTTCACTTAGCTTTTTGTAAGATTTTAATTTTAAAAATTACCTATCATGATTCTTAGTTTGGCACTTCTGACTACACAAAATGCGGATCTCTTTAAGAACCTTCCAACACATCAGTTTAACATTAACACTTCCCCCTTACGATTAGTTTATTTATTAAACTTTGGTAGGCTACATGTTCAGATTTATTGATAATTCTTATCCAACCAAGAAGATTACCGGCAAGTTCAACCACTTTAAAAGGAGAGTAGAATGGATTTCTCATTTGGCTGTCAATCAGTATTCTTCATTTCTCAGAAAAAAGTCTAAGCCCTCTTTTGATTTGTCAGGTCTGTCTTCCCCATCATATGCAGTAAGGTTGAGATTACAACTCATCTCAAGTACTTATAGCAGATACATTTTGGACAATAAGAATAAGGTTGGTTGACTTCGAAAGACATGCACAGTAGCTCATAACAAGAGCTATAGGATATTATTGGCAGGACCATGCCAGTAAGATAGAATGACAATACATGGGACATTTTCTCTCTCTGTGTCACACACATACACACATTATTACTATTACATATATGTAGTGTGTGTGAGAGAGAGAATACATGATGGTGTGGTATTGTAGAAAAAATATCAGCAGGAGTTTCTTGGGGAAGGGGATGTATTGATCCTTTTTTCTTCTAAACTCTCATGGTTTTAAATTCCTATCCTTCAAGGGAGACTAGGAGGGAAGAAAGTCCAGTTGTGGGACTGGGACTTCTAGGATAAAAACTGGGTCTTTGAGGGAGAAGAGAGATTCTGGAACTAGGGGGATAGAGGAAGAGAGGAGAAAAGGACACTGCCTGAGATTTGAGGTGAAAAAGTAGGAAGGACAAGAAAGTGTCTGTTGGGGGGAGGCACTTAGATTTGAGCACAAGAGAAAAACAGTGACCCTGACCAGGTGTCCAAGGACAACTTAGTCTAGAGCTGGGAGAAAGAGAAAAGAAAAGGATGAATACAGGAAGAAGAATATGACAACAGGGAAGAAAGCTGAAGAGAGGGGGAATGAGAATTGGAAAGAGAAAAAAGGATAGAAAATAGTAGAAAAGGAACAAAAGAGGAAAAAGAAGAGCCTAACTGAAACATAACACAGCTATAGAATAAAAATAACTGTATGGGAAAAAGTAACTAGAGCACAATATGTGTGTATTTATTGTATCGACTTAATATTTTTATTCCTTTTTGGTTTTGTTAATGGACGGTGGGTAGGGGAGAAAGTGTTTTACCTATCCATGATGTTTCTTCTTTCTATTCTCTATCTGCAGCTCTCTGTTCACTTTGTTTATTGTTGCTTCTTTTTATCTCCCTGTCCCCGTCCCTGTGTTTTTGGAAGGGAATAAGATGTCACCCTTCCATGTATGCCTCTGGATCTGTTGTATCCAAAAGTGGATTAATGGTGATTTAAAGAATCCTTAAAGCCAATTTTGCATGCCCTGCTACCTTCTTCCATTCCTCCTTCCCATCCCTAAGCTTCCCCAAGCACTCCTTGGTCTCAGTTCAGGATATGGCAAAACAATATAGTTAAACAGTATTTTTCTCTTTACTTACTTACTGTAAGATACGTACTTTGCACATTTACATTTTAATCATGTAGTGAAAGTGTTAACTGACATATAGTGGGCAGGATTCTGATCTCTGTTGTAGTGGTATAAGCCTGAAGTAACACCACTAATTCCTGTATATTTGAGATCAGTATCTGGGTCATTATTACCAATGATTTCCAAACCAATGTGATTTCCTTCCAGTTAATATGTGACTTCTTATTTCATGCATCCCCAACTCTTCCATCATCAATTCCTTCATATGTGGGTTTTCAAATTAACTCAGATTTTTTCTGTCCTTTTCTTCGTGCTTTCTAATCACAAATTTGGGCACAATTTTCATTGACCTTGACAACCTTGGGCCAATAAACAATTTCACAGTTAAAACCAAATGTAACATCATTTTTATCCTTCTATAAAATAGCTCAGAAATACATACTAAGATAAATCTAGAGCTTTATTACCTATTTGTGCTTCTTTGTACCTTTTTATTATGTTATGTCCTAAATGTGATTAATAAACAAATATTATCAAAAATTCAAAGATTGCCAACTTCTTTACAACAGAACAAATTATTCCCGGTACTGATCGCTGGCTCATTTTGCATTGGATTTCACATCCTGCTTTCAAAATGACTGAACCACAGTGTCAAGCAAAATATTATTTAGAGGAGTAAGTGAAGTGGAAGTGTGAAACACAGAACAAAAATATCCAAGCAGAACGTACATATTATTTAGTGTTGCATACTTATGCAATAGTGTAATGCTGTCCTAAAATGCTTCAACTAATCATTGTGGGTTTTTTTCCACCAGACACCTCAAATTCTGGCTATATGCAAGGGTCCCTCCACCTTACCCTCTCTTCTACTCGTGGCCTCACCTGCTAGCTCTGTCCACTTCTGAGATTTTTTTTGGTGCACTGAAGATGCACCCAGTCCTAGTTCTTGTTCACCTGGGCTCCTAACTCTGAGCCCTGGTCTACACTAGGACTTTAGGTCGAATTTAGCAGCGTTAAATCGATGTAAACCTGCACCCGTCCACACAATGAAGCCCTTTATTTCGACTTAAAGGGCTCTTAAAATCGATTTCCTTACTCCACCCCTGACAAGTGGATTAGCGCTTAAATCGACGTTGCCGGCTCGAATTTGGGGTACTGTGGACACAATTCGATGGTATTGGCCTCTGGGAGCTATCCCAGAGTGCTCCATTATGACCGCTCTGGACAGCACTCTCAACTCAGATGCACTGGCCAGGTAGACAGGAAAAGAACCGCGAACTTTTGAATCTCATTTCCTGTTTGGCCAGCGTGGCAAGCTGCAGGTGACCATGCAGAGCTCATCAGCACAGGTGACCATGATGGAGTCCCAGAATCGCAAAAGAGCTCCAGCATGGACCGAACGGGAGGTACGGGATCTGATCGCTGTTTGGGGAGAGGAATCCGTGCTATCAGAACTCCGTTCCAGTTTTCAAAATGCCAAAACCTTTGTCAAAATCTCCCAGAGCATGAAGGACAGAGGCCATAACAGGGACCCGAAGCAGTGCCGCGTGAAACTGAAGGAGCTGAGGCAAGCCTACCAGAAAACCAGAGAGGCGAACAGCCGCTCTGGGTCAGAGCCCCAAACATGCCGCTTCTATGATGAGCTGCATGCCATTTTAGGGGGTTCAGCCACCACTACCCCAGCCGTGTTGTTTGACTCCTTCAATGGAGATGGAGGCAATATGGAAGCAGGTTTTGGGGACGAAGAAGATGATGATGATGATGAGGTTGTAGATAGCTCACAGCAAGCAAGCAGAGAAACCGGTTTTCCCGACAGCCAGGAACTGTTTCTCACCCTAGACCTGGAGCCAGTACCCCCCGAACCCACCCAAGGCTGCCTCCTGGACCCAGCAGGTGGAGAAGGGACCTCTGGTGAGTGTACCTTTTAAAATACTATACATGGTTTAAAAGCAAGCATGTGAAAGGATTACTTTGCCCTGGCATTTGTGGTTCTCCTAGATGTAGTCCTAAAGCCTTTGCAAAAGGTTTCTGGGGAGGGCAGCCTTATTGCGTCCTTCATGGTAGGACACTTTACCACTCCAGGCCAGTAACACGTACTCGGGAATCATTGTAGAACAAAGCATTGCAGTGTATGTTTGCTGGCATTCAACCAAAATCCGTTCTTTATCTCTCTGTGTTATCCTCAGGAGAGTGAGATATAATTCATGGTCACCTGGTTGAAATAGAGTGCTTTTCTTCAGGGGACACTCAGAGGAGCCCATTCCTGCTGGGCTGTTTGCCTGTGGCTAAACAGAAATGTTCCCCGCTGTTATCCACAGGGAGGGGGGAAGGTTGAGGGGGTAGTCACGCGGTGGGAGGAGGCAAAATGCGACCTTGTAACGAAAGTACATGTGCTATGTATGTAATGTTAACAGCAAGGTTTACCCTGAAAGAGTGTAGCCACTGTTTTATAAAATGTGTCTTTTTAAATACCGCTGTCCCTTTTTTTTTCTCCACCAGCTGCACGTGTTTCAATGATCACAGGATCTTCTCCTTCCCAGAGGCTAGTGAAGCTTAGAAAGAAAAAAAAACGCACTCGCGATGAAATGTTCTCCGAGCTCATGCTGTCCTCCCACACTGACAGAGCACAGACGAATGCGTGGAGGCAAATAATGTCAGAGTGCAGGAAAGCACAAAATGACCGGGAGGAGAGGTGGCGGGCTGAAGAGAGGAAGTGGCGGGCTGAAGAGAGTAAGTGGCGGGCTGAAGACAGGGCTGAAGCTCAAATGTGGCGGCAGCGTGATGAGAGGAGGCAGGATTCAATGCTGAGGCTGCTGCAGGACCAAACCAGTATGCTCCAGTGTATGGTTGAGCTGCAGCAAAGGCAGCTGGAGCACAGACTGCCACTGCTGCCCCTCTGTAACCAACCGCCCTCCTCCCCAAGTTCCATAGCCTCCACACCCAGACGCCCAAGAACGCGGTGGGGGGGCCTCCGGCCAACCAGCCACTCCACCACAGAGGATTGCCCCAAAAAAAGAAGGCTGTCATTCAATAAATTTTAAAGTTGTAAACTTTTAAAGTGCTGTGCTTAAAGTGCTGTGTGGCATTTTCCTTCCCTCCTCCACCACCCCTCCTGGGCTACCTTGGTAGTCATCCCCCTATTTGTGTGATGAATGAATAAAGAATGCATGAATGTGAAGCAACAATGACTTTATTGCCTCTGCAAGCGGTGATTGAAGGGAGGAGGGGCGGCTGGTTAGCTTACAGGGAAGTAGAGTGAACCAAGGGGCGGGGGATTTCATCAAGGAGAAACAAACAGAACTTTCACATCGTAGCCTGGCCAGTCATGAAACTGGTTTTCAAAGCTTCTCTGATGCGTACCGCGCCCTCCTGTGCTCTTCTAACCGCCCTGGTGTCTGGCTGCGCGTAACCAGCAGCCAGGCGATTTGCCTCAACCTCCCACCCCGCCATAAACGTCTCCCCCTTACTCTCACAGATATTGTGGAGCGCACAGCAAGCAGTAATAACAGTGGGAATATTGGTTTCGCTGAGGTCTAAGCGAGTCAGTAAACTGCGCCAGCGCGCCTTTAAACGTCCAAATGCACATTCTACCACCATTCTGCACTTGCTCAGCCTGTAGTTGAACAGCTCCTGACTACTGTCCAGGCTGCCTGTGTACGGCTTCATGAGCCATGGCATTAAGGGGTAGGCTGGGTCCCCAAGGATACATATAGGCATTTCAACATCCCCAACAGTTATTTTCTGGTATGGGAATAAAGTCCCTTCCTGCAGCTTTTGAAACAGACCAGAGTTCCTGAAGATGCGAGCATCATGCACCTTTCCCGGCCATCCCACGTTGATGTTGGTGAAACGTCCCTTGTGATCCACCAGAGCTTGCAGCACTATCGAAAAGTACCCCTTGCGGTTTATGTACTCGGCGGCTTGGTGCTCCGGTGCCAAGATAGGGATATGGGTTCCGTCTATAGCCCCACCACAGTTAGGGAATCCCATTGCAGCAAAGCCATCCACTATGACCTGCACATTTCCCAGGGTCACTACCCTTGATATCAGCAGATCTTTGATTGCGTGGGCTACTTGCATCACAGCAGCCCCCACAGTAGATTTGCCCACTCCAAATTGATTCCCAACTGACCGGTAGCTGTCTGGCGTTGCAAGCTTCCACAGGGCTATCGCCACTCGCTTCTCAACTGTGAGGGCTGCTCTCATCTTGGTATTCATGCGCCTCAGGGCAGGGGAAAGCAAGTCACAAAGTTCCATGAAAGTGCCCTTACGCATGCGAAAGTTTCGCAGCCACTGGGAATCATCCCAGACCTGCAACACTATACGGTCCCACCAGTCTGTGCTTGTTTCCCGAGCCCAGAATCGGCGTTCCACAGCATGAACCTGCCCCATTAGCACCATGATGCATGCATTGGCAGGGCCCATGCTTTCAGAGAAATCTGTGTCCATGTCCTGATCACTCACGTGACCGCGCTGACGTCGCCTCCTCGCCCGGTATCGCTTTGCCAGGTTCTGGTGCTGCATATACTGCTGGATAATGCGTGTGGTGTTTAATGTGCTCCTAATTGCCAAAGTGAGCTGAGTGGCCTCCATGCTTGCCTTGGTATGGCGTCCGCACAGAAAAAAGGCGCGGAACGATTGTCTGCCGTTGCTCTGACGGAGGGAGGGGCGACTGACGACACGGCTTACAGGGTTGGCTTCAGGGAGCTAAAATCAACAAAGGCGGTGTCTTTACATCAAGGAGTATTTCAGGCAGGACTTCACGGAGGGTTCCAATAAGAAATGGTGCACCTAAGTTATCGTTGTTATTGGAACAAGGAGGTTAGCCTGGCCTCTGATTGATACATGGCTAGATTTACCTCGCTGCACCTTCTCTGTGAGTGACTGCAGTGTGACCTAGAGGAATGAGTCCCCTAGACAGGGGAGGAGGCAAATGAGTACAAAACAAATCTGGTCTATTTCTTGTTCTGACCCACTCCATCTATCTTTTACATCTTTGGCTGGCAGCAGACGTTGCAGAAGGACTGCATGCCATCCACATCTCATGGCTGCTCGGCAGAAGATGGTACAGTACGACTGCTAGCCATCCTCATCTCTTGCCTGCCTGGCAGAAGATGGTACAATACGACTTCTAGCAATCCTCATCTCTTGCCTGCCTGGCAGAAGATGGTACAGTACGATTGCTAGCAGTCCGTATCGCCTGCCCGCTCACCATAAGACGGTTCAATAGGACTGACTGCAGGACTAAAGAGAATGACCTGGTCAAGTCACTCCAAATTTAGTCCCTGCGCCCATGTCTGCCCAGGCACTCCCAGCCGACGTGGCCAGGAGCACCTCGGACACGACGAGGACGACTACCAGTCGTATTGCACTGTCTGCTGCCAGAAGGCAATGGGTTGCTGCTACTGTGCAGCAAAGCCATACCGCGTCTGCCAGCACCCAGGAGACATAGGGTGACGGTTACCTGAGCGGGCTCCATGCTTGCCGTGGTATGGCGTCTGCACAGGTAACTCAGGAAAAAAGGCGCGAAATGATTGTCTGCCCTTGCTTTCACGGAGGGAGGGAGGGAACGGGGACCTGAGAATACGTACCCAGAACCACCCGCGACAATGTTTTTGCCCCATCAGAGTGCTCCATTGTGACTGCTCTGGACAGCACTCTCAGATGCCCGATTGTTTGCCGTTGCTCTGACGCCGGGAGGGGCGACTGAGGACACGGCTTACAGGGTTGGCTTCAGGGAGCTAAAATCAACAAAGGGGGTGTCTTTACATCTAGGAGTATTTCAGGCAGGACTTCACGGAGGGTTCCAATAAGAAATGGTGCACCTAAGTTATCGTTCTTATTGGAACAAGAAGGTTAGCCTGGCCTCTGATTGATACATGGCTAGATTTACCTCGCTGCACCTTCTCTGTGAGTGACTGCAGTGTGACCTAGAGGAATGAGTCTCCTAGACAGGGGAGGGTGGGAAGCAAATGAGTACAAAACAAATCTGGTCTATTTCTTGTTTTGATCCACTCCATCTATCTTTTACATTTTTGGCTGGCAGCAGACGGTGCAGAAGGACTGCATGCCATCCACATCTCATGGCTGCTCGGCAGAAGATGGTACAGTACGACTGCTAGCAGTCCGTATCGCCTGCCCGCTCACCATAAGACGGTTCAATAGGACTGACTGCAGGACTAAAGAGAATGACCTGGTCAAGTCACTCCAAATTTAGTCCCTGCGCCCATGTCTGCCCAGGCGCTCCCAGCCGACGTGGCCAGGAGCACCTCGGACATGATGATGACGGCTACCAGTCATACTGTACCGTCTGCTGCCACAAGGCAAGGGGTTGCTGCTACTGTGTAGCAATGCTGTACCGCGTCTGCCAGCACCCAGAAGACATAGGGTGACGGTTACCTGAGCGGGCTCCATGCTTGCCGTGGTATGGCGTCTGCACAGGTAACTCAGGAAAAAAGGCGCAAAACGATTGTCTGCCTTTGCTTACACGGAGGGAGGGAGGGAACGGGGGCCTGACGATATGTACCCAGAACCACCCGCGACAATGTTTTAGCCCCATCAGGCATTGGGATCTCAACCCAGAATTCCAATGGGCAGTGGAGACTGCGGGAACTGTGGGATAGCTACCCACAGTGCAACGCTCCGGAAGTCGACTCTAGCCTCGGTATTGTGGAAGCGCTCCGCCGAGTTAATGCACTTAATGCACTTAGAGCATTTTCTGTGGGGACACACACACTCGAATATATAAAACCGATTTCTAAAAAACCGACTTCTATAAATTCGACCTTATTCCGTAGTGTAGACATACCCTGAGTGAGCCTGCCTTTCAATGGTGAATCACCAATAGAAGAGTTCAGGGACACCTCTGAGTCAGAGACTGCCTCAGTGCCAATGGACTTGAGCCAACTCTTGGCCCTTCTCATTCAGGTACTGTATAACAATGCAAGGCCACGGAATGGGGCATTGCCTATCTGTGAGTTACCTCATGTGTCTCTTTCCTTCTTGGGAGAAACTACTTCTTTTTTATATGGCCCTAAATGCCAGAGTTGCTTCCCAGAGTCAACTGGACATTAATACAGAACCCAACCCTTCCTCCAAGGTTTTTTCCACTGAGGAACAGTCTGTTCTGTCATATCAGGCCACCACAACGTAAGCCTGCCTCTGGAGAGAGTGTTATGATTCCTGTCCTAATTACAACTGCTGTTTCCGTGGCCACTGAGGCCTGGTCTATGTTATAACATTTTCTGAGTATGGCTGTCAAGCAATCATGTTTGCTGATCAGGAATTGGACACAGTTTAGAGGCCAGCTTAGAAAAAGGAAAAACACGTGCAGCACCATGTCCACTAACTGTGATTAAACATGCAAGAGTTTAACTCCCTGTGTAGAATCTATGAATAATGAGTATGAACTGTTAGCTGGGAGAAGCAGGAGGTCTGGGAACACTAGCAACAGCAAAGCATCTGCTGATATGAAGTCTTGAAAAAGAAGGTTTCAGAGTAACAGCCGTGTTAGTCTGTATTCGCAAAAAGAAAAGGAGTACTTGTGGCACCTTAGAGACTAACCAATTTATTTGAGCATGAGCTTTCGTGAGCTACAGCTCACTTCATCGGATGCATACCGTGGAAACTGCAGCAGACTTTATATATACACAGAGAATATGAAACAATTGCTATCTTAAAACAAAAAAACTTCAAATCCAGACTCCAGCGAGAAACTGCTGAATTGGAATTCATTTGCAAATTGGATACTATTAATTTAGGCTTAAATAGAGACTGGGAGTGGCTAAGTCATTATGCAAGGTAGCCTGTTTCCTCTTGTTTTTTCCTACCCCCCCCCCCAGATGTTCTGGTTTAACTTGGATTTAAACTTGGAGAGTGGTCAGTTTAGATGAACTACACCAGCAGGAGAGTGAGTTTGTGTGTGTATGGGGGTGGGGGGGATGTGAGAAAACCTGGATTTGTGCAGGAAATAGCCCGACTTGATTATGTAAAGAGTTGTCACTTTGGATGGGCTAGCACCAGCAGGAGAGTGAATTTGTGGGGGGGGGTGGAGAGTGAGAAAACCTGGATTTGTGCTGGAAATGGCCCACCTGATGATCACTTTAGATAAGCTATTACCAGCAGGACAGTGGGGTGGGAGGAGGTATTGTTTCATATTCTCTGTGTATATATAAAGTCTGCTGCAGTTTCCACGGTATGCATCCGATGAAGTGAGCTGTAGCTCACGAAAGCTCATGCTCAAATAAATTGGTTAGTCTCTAAGGTGCCACAAGTACTCCTTTTCTTTTTTTGAAAAAGAAGCTGAGGGGAAAATCAACACCCTTGACGTACTCTCTATGATGACCTGGCTGGCAGTGTGCTCTGCCAACTGTCTTTGAAAACTGCTTCACAACTCACAATCATAGATATCCTCAGTTTGCCTGACAGATTGTCCAGCAGCATAACTGCATTGTAACCCAGATTGCAGTGTTTGCATCTGAGCAGTGGGCATTTTGCTAGTTTCTTTTTTAAATAGTTCTTCCTTCACTGGACTAGTATCCATGATGAGTGGATCAATCTCACACTCAGTGTGGATGCCCTTCTTCTTTCCTACCTTATTGAGATACTCAACCCCAGTGATATTCCACCGTCCAAATCATCTCCATGGACATGTTCCTATCCAGAACAGTTTGCACCAGCTGTGTCAGCCATGAAAAGTAAGGTTTTGTATTCCAAGTACATTTCTGAAAACGAATAGCCTTTTTCATATGCCCTGAAGGTGAAAATACCATTAACATATAAGGAAATGACTAATTTCCATATGATAATGAGATGGCCATGGGTGGAAAAACCCCTCTCCTAGAGTAATCTGTTATGTTTGGCGTGCATCTACCCAAATTAAGCTTTGGCACTTTCTTATTCTGAGAGTTCTGATCTTTACAGTTACCATTTTGCTTGGCCATCATAACAAGGTAACAGGCTATTTTGATCACCAATATCCCTGCGGTCACTGAGTCTGCATTCCAATATCAGGAACATTTGCACTTCCTTTGTGCTGAAATAGTGCCTGCTGGAGGCTGTAATACAAGACACTGTGGCCACGGCTCTCTGGGAACATTACACAGTCCCCGTCTAGTATGTGAGGCAGGCACTCATTTATCTATCCTTGCACAGACACAGCCATCAGTGAGCTTGTGTTTGACCCAGTGGGCCAGTTAGCATGGGCACTTAGTAGCTATTTTTTAAAAAAACAAACTTCACTTAAGGCAACCTTTGGATTCTTAATTACCTTTCTACATCCCAATCTGAACACCTTTGAATTACATGCCTGAGGAGCCCTGTCACAAAGTCAAAAATGAAATCCAGATTGCCAGAGTCCCATTCCAGTATGTTAACCATAAAACCATCTTTCTGACATGTTCACAGAAGTACTCCTTTCATCACTGTTGAGGTTCCACTTCCAGCACTGATGTTGACTGTTGTGGGTCTTAATCTTTCAAATAAATTGTAGCCTGACTCCTGGTAATTATGTTATATCTGGAACAGTTTTTCAACATGAAAGCCCTGGCTTTTGGGAACCTGGAAATATATTTCAAAAACTATCTCTGCAGCTTTAGCTTAAACACCTCACTCAAGTGTAAAATTAAACAAAACCAGGCAAGAAATAATGCTTAAAGAAAGAAAAACAAACTAGAAAAATAACTCGTCATATTATCTTAATGCATCATAGCCAAATGCTCACAGCTGGGAAATAAAAATCATATTGCATTTTGTAAAAGCAGCACTAGTGGCAGAAACTAATAAGGCTGGTAAATCTTTATGCTGAATGTTTAATAAAACTTCACAGTGGTGTGATTTACCAGATTATCATTTCTTGACTAGGGGAAATAACTTACACCCAATCTTACAAAGATTTATGCGCATGCTTAACTTTACTTGCTGTGAGTAGTCTCATTGGCTTCAATGGTATGGGAGTGGGGGGGAATTAAGCACATGTATAAGTCTTTGCAGGATTGTGGGCTAAGTGTACCTAGCGCTTCCCATCCTGACAAGGCAAAGGTTGGAAATTTCCTATAATGGGGGGGGGGGGGGGGAATCCTGAACTAACTCTCTCTCTTCTATACTTTTCATATTGTAAAGAAGTTCCTTGGTTTAGAAGGCAGTGTGCATTAAAGTCATATAGCTCAATCTAACTAATTATTCTGCCTTCTTCTGCTCTCATTGAATTTAGGGGGATCAGAATTGGGCCACATATGTATTTTAATAGATGATTCAAATGTTTTAGCCTTTCATTTGCTTAGACTGTATTACTTTATTTACCTGATTTTATTATATATTATATATCCTTTTGCATGTACTTTAAAACATCAGTGAATATATTTATTAAAAAAGACAGCTTAATAAACTTCTTAAGAAAGATATTAATAAATGGCTCTTTTTTAACTTCATTAAGGTCTTCATAAGTAACAAAAATGCTCTGAGCATTATATGGTTTGTAACAGATAAGAACATAAGAACGGCCTTAGCGGATCAGCCCAATGGTCCATCTAGCCCAGTATCCTGTCTTCCGACAGTGGCCAGTGCCAGGTGCTTCAGAAGGATTGAATAGAACTGGTCATCAGCAAGTGATCCATCCTGTTGCCCAGTTCCAGTTTCTGGCAAAGAGAGGCTAGGGACACTTCAGAGCATCATTTTGCATCTCTGCCCACCCTGGCTAATAGCCATTTATGGATCTATCCTTCATGAACTTATCTAGTTCCTTTTGAACGCTGTTATAGCCTTGGCCTTCACAACATCCTCTGGCAAAGAGTTTCACAGGTTCACTTTGATTTGTAAGTTAATGCCAATGTATGGGTAGGGTTTTGGCTGATTGCATCTTTGAATTAATATTTCATACACAGTCCTGTAGAGGAGATTCTGCTTAAAAGAATAACAGAGAATTTTGCAAGTAGTAATGATCATTTTGACATAATATTCTGTCCAAAAGAGGCAGCTCTTGCCAGTGATTAGTGCACACAGAGTTATCAAACTGCTTTGATTCATGAAAATGGGTTGTGCTGTAGAACTGCCTCAAAAAACTCTGCTGATGCTTCTGATACTTCCAGTTGTGATGTCTGTAAACTGCTGCTTTGTTTCAGAGTAGCAGCCATGTCACAGGTGGAGCTTAACTCCTGCAAAGCTGGTGAAAGGATCTTTAGCTACAAGGTGAAAATGATATATTTCAATGTGCCTAACAAACAGAAGTACTCTAGGAAAAGAGAAAAGTACTACAGAGAAAGAACAAATGCTACCTCTTGCTTTTTAGCACAGTGTTGAAGGGGAGTAAAGACCCTGTGTTCCACTGCAACCTTGAGATACTGTAAGAGAAATATACGGGAACTGTAAAATTAATGGAAGGTGACATTTTCTTCCAACTACTACAATAAATATATTGGGTGAAGAATAACTTGGTAGCATAAGAACACATACAGTACCTACCTGCTGCTAAAGAAAACCCTATTTATGTCCAACAAATTGGAGAAACTGTTCAAGAATAGCTTATCCATGTGAAAATATGACCCAGGAAGTCTTACCAACCAAGATCAGTAAGGCCTAAAATGATTCACTCAGCAAATACTGCTCTAGGGAACTGAAAGTGCTTGAGGCCACTTTAATGAGCACATTCATATTTTCCTCAAGGTTTTCGAAAATGGATTTGATGGTACAAGACAGTAGTGAGCAAGTCTTTCTTCCTTTCTGGTGATCTAAGTTTAACTTTTGGTTTTAGGTGAATTTCCCAACCCCTACTTGCTGATTCTATTAAACTATCCCATTGCTTGATACTTTATGCAAATCAGAACCAAGATGCATTGGCAACACGTGTGTTATTCTTGGCTGGTGACCCCAGAACTCCCTCTAACCCCGCTACCATTGGCGGAGGGTCCTCTGCTTCCCATTGGTCCAGTCACCCTGATCCAATTCTCCAACATTCCCTCCCCAACTCATATGTCACCACAGCACCCCACCCTTAAATCCAGATGCCCTTATCTGAGTCACGTGAGTAAAATTTAAAAGCACATAGCTTAACCATGTGCAGTTAAAAAAAAAACAGAGTGGGATTTTTCAAAAAGAGGGGTAGAGCCCACATCAGAAGAATGAAAATGGCCATGTAATGGTGAGACCACACCTAGCCTATTATAGACAATTCTGGACATCATATTTTAGGAAAGGTATTAGAAAAAGAAATAGAAAGAATACTGAAGAGGGCAACAAGAGGATTTTGCTGTGTAAAGAGGTTGGAAAACTAGGTTAATATTAAAAGAAAAGAAGATTAATTGGGGCCATGACTGAGGATTTTTTTCTGAATTTCTTCTAGAAACTTTGTTCCTGAGATTCTTGTATGGAGTTTGCTTATGCTATTAAAACTTATTTCCTAAGTTTAAAAATAAATGTCAGGCTATGTTGGCATTCACCCCAAGGCAACAGGGTTGGAATAGTGATCCATAAAGTTCCTTTTATATATTCTTTGAGTGTGTTAAAAGAAAACCATCTCCAAGCATAGGCACCCACTCTGTGGGTGCGCCGGGGCTGGAGCACCCACCGGGAAAAATTGGTGGGTACTCTGCACCCACCGGCAGTCAAGCTCCCCACCCCGTCCCAGCTCACCTCTGCCTCCTCCCCTGAGCGCGCCGTCCCCGCTTGTCGCCGCCAAACAGCTACGGGTGGGAGGAGCGGGAAGGCGGCACGCTCAGGGGAGGAGGTGGGGAAGAAGCGGGGCCGGGGTGTAAACTTTATTCTCCATTGTGTGTTCCCCACATTTCATTGGCTTTAGGAAGAAATCTGGGTAAGTAGTTTGAAGGAAATAGTTAATTAAGTAAGCCTAAAATGTTAAAACACTATTAAACTGCATCCCAACATTTTATTAGAAAATGTATCCATGCGTGCCTGGTGTGGCAACACTTGATTCAATGTTAAAGACTTAATTACCTGAGTACTGGAATTCTAGACACCAACTCTGTCTTGTGCTCTGAAAACTCCCACTGATGCAGTCATAGACTGGGGGACACAAGGATTGCGCAATTGGAACCTTCAATACTTAGCATTTTCTTTTGCATGTTTGTTGAACAACATTACTTTTCACTAGTTTACAATTCATTAAGCAGGTGTAAGGCTTTGTTTTTGTGGAACATTGGTCCACCTTCTGTGCAGGAGAGGGGGCTATACAGGTTGGAGGGCCTTAATTTCAGCAGAACAGGAACCAAACTTCTAGACAGTTATACTAGTAAAGAGGGGGTTAAGCTATCCTCAAAAGGAGGAGGGAGAGCAAATGAGTGCTCATTTAACCCAAAATCAGGGTGTTGAGAACAAAATTAACCAAGGCAGCAAGAGACAGGAAGAGAAGATGTTCTTTAATTGTTCCTACATCAATAAAGTTTCAGAGTAACAGCCATGTTAGTCTGTATTTGCAAAAAGAAAAGGAGGACTTGTGGCATCTTAGAGACTAACCAATTTATTTGAGCATAAGCTTTCGTGAGCTACAGCTCATTTCCACACTATGCATCCGATGAAGTGAGCTGTAGCTCACGAAAGCTTATGCTCAAATAAATTGATTAGTCTCTAAGGTGCCACAAGTCCTCCTTTTCTTTTTACATATACCTTCCACAACAATAGCACAATGTATTGAGTCCCCAGCGCCTAGATATACAGATTGATGCTCTCTGCCCCAATTTGAAGTCCAGGTAGTACAAACCTCTGTGTCTCCATCCTGGACCATGTTATCTTCCAAGCTCTGTGCGCTCTGATGCTAGAGTGAGAAGTGAGCTCAGAATGATGAGTCCTTGGTCCTGGGGCATAGATTCATTCCACTTTCCATGGCTGCTGTGTTAGTCCAGACTGTCCTCCTGGCTTCAAGCAGCTTTCTGTCTCAATGCCACAGCTGCTGCCTCTCCTCCTCTTCCTCCTCCCTGGAGCAAAATTCCAAGGCTGCACAGCTGAAATTGTTTCTTTACAGCCCCCAGCCAGCTGACTGGTCCAAAGTCATCCAGGTGATTCCCAGTCAACTCCCTCTCAGTTTTGAAGTGATATCCCTACTTGTGAAACTCAAGTCACTGGCAATCAACCTCCTGTCTTTTTGGGGGATGGACATTTCTCCCCACGTTGAACATTCATCAGTCTGTCAGCCAGTCTCCTGCACCCACAATAGAAGACTATCTGTGGCAGGTAGCTAGTGGGTAGTGCCCTTTGCTTCCCTTTGCCAATCAGGTCTTTTTTTGTGAGGAGGAGGTCTCTGCACTGCTCCACACTGAAAAGTAATGTCATTCTACAAACATGGAGAAAAGAATGCTAAATAGTAAATGGGCAGTTCATAGATTTTAAGGCCAGAAGGGACGAACTGTTGTTATCTAGTCTGACTTCCTGCATAACACAGGCTATAGGACTACCCTGCACTCGTTTATCTTTCAAGATGAGGTCTAATATAGAATTCCCCCATCTTGGATGGAGTTAGAAAACGGTTGTTTTTTATTGAGATTTTGTTTTGATATTTAGAAATTCTGAGGATGTTTTAGTACTGGTAGCATGTGTTACTCAGATTGAAGTGCCCCATGATTCTGCAGCTTTTTTAATACACATTATAGATAGCTGCTTAAGGAGTTGGTCATCCTATCTTCTAGTGTGATTTAGTAGGCTGTCGCAGAGACCAACTAGTACCCCATCAGATATTTTATCTGTTAGAACATTGATCCACATACATTCAAGATCATTTGCTTCTGAGTTGCCGGTGTCTCAAAAACAGGTATTGACAGAGTTAATTCCCTCCCTTTTTGTCTACTCAGTCCTTCCTAAATTGGTTAAAACAAGCTATTTTAACATTCCAAACAGACTGATCTTCTAACCAACTTTCACTCATACCAAATAAGTCAAATTTATGCTTATAAGTGAGCAATTCCAATTCCTCTTGTTCGTTATCCAGGCTCCTGGCATTGATGTAGGAACAATTAAAGAACATCTTCTCTTCCTGTCTCTTGCTGCCTTGGTTAATTTTGTTCTCAACACCCTGATTTTGGGTTAAATGAGCACTCATTTGCTCTCCCTCCTCCTTTTGAGGATAGCTTAACCCCCTCTTTACTAGTATAACTGTCTAGAAGTTTGGTTCCTGTTCTGCTGAAATTAAGGCCCTCCAACCTGTATAGCCCCCTCTCCTGCACAGAAGGTGGACCAATGTTCCACAAAAACAAAGCCTTACACCTGCTTAATGAATTGTAAACTAGTGAAAAGTAATGTTGTTCAACAAACATGCAAAAGAAAATGCTAAGTATTGAAGGTTCCAATTGCGCAATCCTTGTGTCCCCCAGTCTATGACTGCATCAGTGGGAGTTTTCAGAGCACAAGACAGAGTTGGTGTCTAGAATTCCAGTACTCAGGTAATTAAGTCTTTAACATTGAATCAAGTGTTGCCACACCAGGCACGCATGGATACATTTTCTAATAAAATGTTGGGATGCAGTTTAATAGTGTTTTAACATTTTAGGCTTACTTAATTAACTATTTCCTTCAAACTACTTACCCAGATTTCTTCCTAAAGCCAATGAAATGTGGGGAACACACAATGGAGAATAAAGTTTACATATTTCTATGCATTTACAAAATATTAGAGGATGAAAACTAATTTCAGTCAGAATGGAATTACATTGTCTCTGTTTATGAAAACACTTAGTATTTGGCATTTCTTTGTTTCCTAATAAAAAAAACTCTTTGCAGAATTCCAATTACTTATGTTTGTAAGGTATAGTATTAATGATTTATTAGAGATTAAGCTTTAGTAATGAAATTTTGTAATAGATTCTGGTGGTTCATTATTTTAAAGTGTATATAAACACAGAATACATTCTCAGTGTAGTGCTTACATAAGGACTTTGATGACACTACAGTACATTCCTCTGCAGTATTTAAGAAATAAGTGTTTATTTAATGACAACAAGCCTGAAGGAGAAATTGGTGCATAAGAAGATATGGGTTCTAGTCCTGGACCTGCCAGATGGCATTTTCTAAAATGATCAGCCTTTATATTTCTCTCTCTAGTTGGAAACACAATAATCACCCAAGTTATGTTAGAAAAAAGGGCTAGGAGGTCTTGGAGGATATCTAGGTTAATGCTGTGATAATACCAAATACTGAAATATTTCATAATAAATCACAACCTGACACTTACTCAGGTTGAATACTACCTTCTGTGAGCAGTTTCACTGATTTTATAGGTGTCATGGAGAAATGTAATCAAAATGTAGAAAATATTTTTTCCCCAAATTCTTATACAGTATTGCTGATGTCAAGGAGCCAAAAAAAACAAACAAAAAAACAAAAAAAAACAAACAAAACCACAGGTCAAGTCTCAAAAAATCATGAGACTGTATTAAAAGAGCTATGAGAAACAGATTTGCGATTTTATTTATTTATTTATTTATTTATTTATTTGGCCATCTGGCTTCTGAGCCTTCAGCATACTCTTCCTTCAGATTTTCAAACTTTTCTCCACAGCCATGAAGACTAGAAACTTTTTTTTTATGAAAGTTGATATTTTCATCCAGTCTCTTGTTTCCTGCCACTTGGGCTATATTATTCCAGCTAAGGGCTTAAGAAAAAAAACTCATGTACGGGGCTATGTTATATTTATTAGATGCTGTCTCTACGCTAGTGTGGGGAGAGAGAAGTTTGTGGCTGTTCCTTCACCATGCTATAATGGTACTGCTCAGGTAATTCCCTGAGATAAATCTTACTTTGTAATTAACAAACATATTTACCAAAAGTTACATGTTTATCATTTTGAAAAGGGATTTTTTGAAAAATGAAACAAACAAACAAAAATCCTTACTAAGGTTGAAACTGCAATAACTACTGTATGACATTACAACAATCAAATATATTTCCAATGGTACCAACACAATGACAACAACAATGTTATACTCACTGTTGCATGAAATAACATTATTTTTGAGGCAATTTATCTGTATGAATAATATACAGATAAAAAGACAGGCATAGACAAAATGGATTCATTCACATTTCAAAACTATCAAACATCTATCTTAGGATATAGGAATGAACACAAACTTCCTATAAAGGAAGGCACAAATTTGCTTTTGTTACCCAAACCTTTGCATGCAGTGATGACTTCTCCAAAATCTTGGACCAGAAACAATACCTTCTAAATAGGAGTGCTAAAGTTTGGGTCGGTTGTATAAGCTGGAGCATGGGAAGACTGACCTGAGAGGACCTTCTGGAAGGTGGCTTTTTTCTTCATAGATCTTTTTTGTGTGGACTCCACCAAAATCTAGATTTTAAAAAGAAGCAAGAAAAAAGCAAGGCCAATTTTTTCAAAGTTAGATGCATATGTTTTGGAAGCTATTTAGGCATATAAATCAGTGGTCTTCTTTTCACAAGTGCTTAGCACCCAGCAACTCTCACTTAGTCATTTGAGTTGTTCTTTTGGAGTCAGTGCTTACCACCCTGAGTTCATCTACTCAATCTACTCCATGTTTGTACCTGTGTTTTGAGTGTGTATGTAGAATAAGTGTAACAATGTAACTTAAGGATTATCTGTTGTGTTCATTCCCTCTGAAGCACCTGGCATTGGCCACTGTTGGAAGACAGGATACTGGGCTAGATGGACCATCGATCTGACATAGCATGGCTGTTCTTGTGTTCTTATGTAACATTTGCAAGTGGAGATTAATTACTGTTTAGAAAAAGACAGACAGCTACTAGTATCTGTTTTTTCAATGTAAGATTCATAGCCAATAGATACCACAATTAGTTTTGAAAATATATTTAATATAAAAGCCAAACTGGTTCAGTATATGTTCATAGATATATAATTAATGCTTTCAGTGACAAGTCACATAACATGGGCATTCACACGTGAATATGGGTATTTGCTATTCATGCTGGAAGTGCACATCTCTACTGATAATGTTTCTTATCTGACCAGGGAGCAGAAACAATAGTCACTGATCACATACCATGTTAAAAATGAATAATCAAAGACATAGCAAGGCATAAAAAGTAGATCACAAATCACTCAAAGGTTGAAAAATGTCCACATAAATTGTTTGTTGAACAATTACAAATAATGAGTACATTCATAAAAATCAGTCTGTCATTGCTAATTCACAAAAGAGAATAAAAGGGTATATTTGATGGATACATTATTTGCTATGAATAGTTTGCCCATATTTAACTGTGAAGCTCATACTTCTCTGTTTAAAAAGTGAGCAAATATGGTTGAGGCAGAGCACTGGACGTTAAAATCTGAGTTTTCCCTCCTGATTTTTGTCACAAACTTCCTGCTTGACTTTGGGCAAGCCACTTATGCCTAGATTCTGCCACACTTATTCACAGTCCTCTGCTTCGACCCTTGTATGCTGTTGTGGATAAAGGAGCCCATAGAGCCCTAGATCGTGCCGGGGAGAGTTCACACTACCTCAGGCTTTGTGCAAGACAGCTTGCACTGGCCTACCAGGCCCCCTCTCCAAGGACTGAGTCAGCAGCATGAGAGATGCTTTGGGATGGCAAGGTGTGGGGCCAAAGGCTATAATGCTGCAGGGATACTGGGTGAGGGAGCTGGGGACAGTCTGTTATCATTTAGGTAGTCTACCAGGCCTGTCTGGATCATGCCAGAGGTGTCATCAGCACATGGTGCAGCCTAAAATTGGAAGGGCACAAGGTTGGCTTAAAGCCATCATTAACCCCTCAGCCCTTGGTTGACGGTTTGCACTGTGCCTCTTAGAGTTACAGCACAAAACTGTACCCACAAGTAGTAACCTTTCCTAGAGTAATCCAGCCTGGGTAATGCATGACAGAATTGGACTCTTAATCTGTCTGTGCCTTGGTTTCCTTATAACGCCTTGTCACAACCTAGCTCTAAAGCATTTTGGACTCAGTTTGTCTGAAACAGCCTATATAAAATAGAGGTGTTACAGGCAAGGCTGATAATACTGCCTATTGTTTAGGTCCACACCTTCCATTATAAAATCCTGTTGTCAGTTGTTTATAAACGTTGTAACTGTTTAAACTTAAATTTTCCATCCTGGGTGAATGCCTCAGGCTGAATTTTTTGGGAAGACTTCAGCCAAAATAGGTCTGTTTCTGAGAACAAAGCTGGGGGGGGGGCGGAGAAAATATTGTTTTGCACATAAAACATTCTGGTGACCTGTCCTTTGAAAAGCTCTAGTGCCCCCCCACCCCAATTTGGAGCGGGAACTTGAAACTGGCCTTTGTATTAGGGATTGGCCATTTGCCATCCCCATAAAAATCTGCCCAACTGTGGCTAAATTATAAGCCTTTGAAAAATCTCAGTTCACACATGCTCAGTGTAGACTTCTTAGATTTTAGCAAATAAATTCCCCAAGATTCAATCTTCACTGGGCATACCAAGCCCAGGAGCTGAGCAGGACGCTCCCTGCAATTGCAGCTCAAGGCTTGGGTCTGGACACCTGAAATGAGGTCAAAGAGACTGTCTCTCCTGTGTTCTCAATGACCACCTGCTGGGCCCAGGCAGTGTGAAGGTGGAAGATACCTGATTTGAATGAAGATGGGACAAGAGCCAGACCTTGGCTGTGGGTGGGGAGCAGACTAGGGCAAGGAGCTTGGGAGGCAAGGGAAACAGGACCTGGGAGTTGGGTTGGGGGAGACTAGGACTGGTTGAGGAAGAAGATGGGACTGGGTGTCAAAGGCAAATACGAGTTTCTGGGCAAGAAGACTTGGAGCCGAGGATGGAGACTGAGATCAGTTGAGCAGCTGGGTTGGAGACTGAGACTGAGAACCAGTGGGTCGGGGAAGGAGGAGGACAAACAGATCTGATGAGGAATCAGTATGAGTGGGGAGAACTGGGACTGGCTGGGCAGAAAGACTGGGACAAGGATCCAGGCAGAGGAGAGAAGAGGAGAGACTGAGATTTAACAAGGAACCCAGGGAGAGAGACTGGGAGCCAGTGGGGATGGGGAGTATGCACCTAGAGGCTAGGATGTAGGAGAGATACTGATTGGATGAGGATGAAAACTGGGACTGGCTGGGCAAGGAGACTGACTGGGAGTGGGAAGACTGTGATGAGGAATCTGGAGGGGTGAGAGAAGGACTTGCTGTGCAAGGAGACTGGGATGAGATGCCCGAGTAGTGGAGACAGACTGGGACAAGGAACCAGGGGTGGGGAAGGAGCAGAACTGGGCCAATTTGCAAAGAATGAGTGGAAGTGGTCAGGCTTAGGGGCAATGGATAGAAGAGTTACAGTCCCATGCACCCGATGAAATGAGCTGTAGCTCACGAAAGCTTATGCTCAAATAAATTGGTTAGTCTCTAAAGTGCCACAAGTACTCCTTTTCTTTTTGCGAATACAGACTGACACGGCTGTTACTCTGAAACCAGTCCCATCCAGAGTTTGGAATGGAATCCAAGATTCCTGAGTCTCACCATTCCTCTGCTGTCAGCAAAGATCTGTGAAACCCACTGGCAAAGTGTCCTAGACCCATCTAGTGCTGGTCCTTAGAGAGGATGACAACCTACTACTGCTCTCAGTTATTCTGTTAGCTCAAGTGGCAGAGGTTTGTGTTGTGGATCTAAAGGTTCCAGGGCTGCTGCTGACCAGTTTTGGTGTCAGTATGATGCTATATGATGGAATTTGTGTTTTTAGTTAGGTTTTTAAAAAAAGAAAAACTAAGAAATTACACAAAAAAAGAAATACGTGAAAATAACATTAAGGTTGCAAAGTGAAGCAGTCAAAAGTTAAAAAATGCCAGAATTAAGGTTGCCTGTGCAACCTTAGTTCAGCCACCATGTGGTTAGGCATTATAATACTGTCTTCAATTACATGATCACATCCTGTTTTTCCCTTAATTCTGGCATTTCCTTTGCTTTGAATGCTTGATATTTTTAATGTCAATAGTGTTCTTTTAGCTGGTTTTATGTGTGTGTAATATGGTATTATATTAAACATCTTTATAAACTATTGATACAGATTTTTTTTCCACATTAACACTATAAATAGCCCAAATAACTAAAGTCAAAGTGACTTGAAAAGGTCCCCAAAACATAAGTTACATAAGGGAAGAGTATTCTTCTTAAATACAATTTTAACTACGATTCAATTAAAATGGTTGTATATTGTATCAAGCAGTTACTATTTTTTTCTCATTATAATGACTATATGAACAGGCTAAGATTTTCCAAAGGAGCCTAAGGGAGTTAGGTGCTCAACTCCCATTCGATTTCCATAGGGAAAAAAGGAAAAGAAACATGCCAAAATTAACTAGTTCTTATTTTCAATCATCATTTTTCAGACTTTATTCCTCAGCCCAACATGACAGTGAATCCTCAGTTTGGTACTTCAGCCTGCAACATGTACTTCACTGGAGAGAAGTAAATGCTTGAATTAAACAATACTGTGACCCACAGTCTGAGTTTTATCTAGAAGGTGTTTGATTAAAAAATAGGACTTCTCTACCAGAAATAGGAAAGAAAAGGCTTTGTAGGGAGTTTAAGTTCTATGGAAATGACTGTAGGATCAAAGGAAGAATCGCAATAATTTAAGGACAGGAACTCTTTGCAAAATAAAATGACTGTGATTAAAAATAGCAAACAGAATAAATAAGGAATGTATTCTGAATAGGCTGACTTTACTATACTTCTTACTCAGAGGCTTGCAGAGTCTTTGAGAGGGGCAGATAAGGTCTTCTGTTTTTTCCATCAGTATGTTGACTACCTTGTAAATCTTCCATAGGTCCAAGCATCCCCAAGGATAGCTGTGTGAGACTGAGTATTTCTAGTAAAAGGATGACATCTTGGATCACAGCTCGTCATGTGTGAACATCTGCTTACTTTTTATTCTGCATCTCAAGAAGCACAAAAGTTTCTCCCAGGCGAAAGCTGTACACTTTATCTTCTCTGTAGATGTATCCAACAAGGTTATTTGTGGTGTGACAAGAAAAGGAGTACCTGTGGCACCTTAGAGGACACTAAAATTTGTACAAATCATATCCAGAGAGGGAACAGGTACTGAAGCTGCAATAAGATTAGAACTCTATTGTGTATTAAATTTTCTTTGAAGTTTTTTGTTTTGTATACTGTATATTGCTCTCCTAAATTGCATAGGAAATTCTGAGCCTCCCCACTTTACAAGAAAGAGCTTGTGTCTGTTATTTATTTTCTGCATACTTTACCTTAAGAGGAGTATGCCTTCCTGATGCAGAGGTAATTTCTAATTTGATATGCCCTAATACAGCAGAGACATAAACATTGATTTCTCTTGGACACCTTACTTTTTAAAATTCTTGTTCTGTTGCATTCTTAATTTAAAATAAAGATAATTCACAGCAAAAGAATATGTTTGTTTTGTGTATAAAAAAAAAACAGCAGGGAAAAGGTGCCACATGTGACAGATAACATTCATGGTGCTTAATGCACTGAAAATGGCTTGATTAACCACTGTGATGAGCATGGTTTCAGGATAATGTTATTAATAAAGTTAATAGGGATTGTTCCTCTTTAGAATTTTGGCTAAGATGTAATACCAGTGAAGTTGCAAATGATGATGTAAGCCTTGCAAAAAGTAGACCTCCACTCTGTCCAGAATTTAAGCCCATGGATCTTGTCTTTCAAGCCTCATACAGGAATATGATTTAAGTCTAGAAGCTGAAAAATAAAATTTGAGTATACTATTTTCTACACTTTTTTCTAAGCATTTTTATGCTTGTATAATTGCATTTGTAGTGTGAGACAGTGTTCTGTTACTGTGATCTGTCTGGGTTATTTCTTTGTTTTGCAATGTTGATAGATATAATGCTCTAATGTCCTGATCCTGAACCGCTGAAATCAATGACAGCTCTGCCATTGACATAAGTGAAGGGCAGGTTCAAGCCCTGCAAGGAGAAAACCTGACTAAAAGCATTAGATTGGATTGTGTCATACAATGTATGACCTCTAGAGGTAGTAGTGATGCATTATCTTTCTTACATTACATAGTTATTTATGATACTTAAATTGTTGTTACTATTGAAATATTAGATGTTTGTACAATGTTAGGACAAAGAAAACAGTAAGAGACAAGCTGAAAAACACACATTGACTGTATTTAAATGGACATTAAGATTTATTTTGTCACAAGGTCAATATTGACAAGAGCTTCAAGTCTAGCAATATTTACCTCTCAGTTCAATAAAAAATTGATGTTCAACTCAGACATCAATGTCTGCTTAGTATTTCTGCAAATTCATTGGTGAAATCCAAAATGTCAGGAGAGAAAGTGTAAGAGAATGGTATCAGTGATAATTTCTTAAAGCTATTCCTACTGCATAATTTTCAGCACTGAAGGATACAACAAAAACATTTAGAAAGGTAGTTACCACTGCTATTTCATGTGCAAATAGGATAACTCTGACTAGGTAAAAAAAAGTTCCAATGTCCCAGTATTAAAATAATGGTATTTGGATAAGGATGGAGTAGACTATCTATTTATGCCTGAATTTTCTATTGTGTCTTTCATTTAATATCCAAGAATATTTAATGTATAAAATGACTGACAAAATAGAATTTAATTCAAAGTTAATCCGCTTTTCAAAGGAGAGACTGAATATAAATCCTAGATTTGAATTTAAAATATAAATTTGTAATTGGGGGGTGGGGAGAGCATTTCAAGATTTCAGCATTTCATTATAGGTATTTTAGATTTGTTTTTATTAGCTTTTTTAAGTGTGCTGGTTTTCAATACTAAGTTGTATCTGTATTTGTTTCTGTTTTTGTATTCAGTTACTTAGAACCATTCTTATTTAAGATCAAGTAAAGACAGCTGCAGAAGAAGTGACTCACCACCAGTGCATCCCCTTGTGGCTGTGCGTGGCAGTGCAGGACCTTTTCCTCAATTGCTACCATGGACTGTCTCTAATCCGTGTTCATCTCTGTGGCAACAATATTGTTCCCCAATTACGTCCCCCCTGTGGCTTGGGGAGCAACTACAGCCTTACTTTCTGCGCCGTGGGGCAGTCCATCCTTTCCCTCTACTTTCCTGGCCCTTCTCGTTTCCATTGGAGCACCTAAGTTTCTTATGAGGGAAGTACCTTTTCCTATGTCCAACATCCTCACTCCCAAAATACATCCCTGTTGTCCATGTTTTGACCATAGGTCAATCTTCTGTGGTTTTTCTCCCAGGGTCTGCCCCTTCCTACCCCCCCAGCCAGTTTACATCCCAGTTTGCATAGGGCAAGCCTTTCTGATGTGTTCCATCTGACCACACGCATCACATATCTATGGGTGAGCTTGAGGCTTCTGGAACCCAAAATAGCCCTTTCCTTCACAGCACCTGTGGCCACTGATGCTTAGGATTTCCAGGAGATGTTTTTTGCTGCTTCTCTAACCAAGATTGCTTCTGCCAATCCAACTGCACCTCCCACCCTGTTTGCTGAGTCTCCCAGAGCTGCTGGAGGACTGCCTGGATCTGCTGTGACAGCTCCATCACCTCCTGACACTGGCAAGTGAACGCCAGCAACCACAGCTGTTCCTGTACATACCAACTTGGCAGGGTAGATCTCCTCCCATCAAAGAAGGCTTCCCTGTATTTTGGATCCATCCCTTTGCCTCCCAACATTTTTTGCTTGTATGTTTTTAAGCTACTACCAGCATCCTTAAGGTCATGAGTTCAAGTCTCGCTCCATACCACACTGAAACACCACTTCCAGTTCACCCAGCTATAACATGGGACCTGAGCCATTGGGTTAGGGCAGTGAAAGGTGCTCAGCCATGATGCTGTCCTCATCACTCTTTTGTGTACCATTGGCTCTCAAACGGACATGCCTTAACTTCATCAGCCCAAAGAGCCATCAGCTCAGAGGAACTTTAATTTTGAACAGCCTGCCTCATTCCTTATTTCAGGAGCAATGATCTTGCCTGCATTTTCTACCACTTTTTAGACAAGTGACTCACTGGCCAGCACGCCCCAAAATGGCTGGACACAGCATTGCAGTATCTTCCCCTCTGTTGGCTCTTCGGACAGACCCTGTGGTAGTCTGGTTCTTTCAGCGACTCAGCCCTCTGACCAGATCATAAACAGTTTCACCCCCTTCCAGGGTATCAACCTCCTAAATAAACAGTTTCAACACAAAACTAGTTAGTCATCCATATGATATCTTCCACCTCTCTCAAATCCTCTCAAATCCCACTCTTCTTTCATAGCAGCAGATTCATGGGTTTCTTCCCTGCTCAACTCAGAAACCTCCAGACAAAACTTAAGCCACTGCTGCTCACCCCAGGCTTGAACTTTTAGTCCCTTTGGTTTCTCCCCAGCTCCCTGTTTCTCTTCTAGAACATTGACCTGCAGGGCTACGCCCTGGAGCCTTCCCCCTGTTTCAGGGCCCACTGCACAACTATCTCCATTACTGTAGCTTCCTCATAGTTCGCTTCTCACAGACAAAGGGCACTGAAGACACCTTCACTCCTGTGCCTCCACCCTCACTGCTCTGAGCACCTTTCCTTATGAAGGAGACCTAGGTCCTCCCCCACTGAGTCGGATAATGAATTGAGCCTAACACATCCTCCAGATATAACCAGGTGAGCTAATTGAGCTAATTAACCACAGTTAACTCTTTGTCTACCAGCATGGGGTTTATACACCCCATCACAATAATCTTTTACTGATATGTTGTGAAGCAAATGTGCAACCTCAAAATCAACTTGAATTTCTTTTAAAATACAGGGCATGATGTCTAGATTGTGGGGGTTTGGTAATGATGTATGGATTGGACCAAATACAGACCTTTCCTCATGCAAATAGTCCAACTGATTTCAATATTTCTCCTCATGTGAGTAAGCCAAGAAGTATTTGGGATGTATGGTGCAAAAGATAGAGATAGAATGAGATTAATAGACTTATAGAAAGCAAACATTACAAGTCATTACAGATGTATGCATCTACACACAGAGATCTATCTTCATATGCACACACATACATATTCTTTTTATGGAGTGCTTTTCTAGACACACTGGGCCAGATCTTCACCTGGTGTAAGTCAGCCTAACTCTCCTGAAATTAATTTTACACCAGCTGAGGATCAGTTTTGTTATGCATACCACTGCAATACCAAGCCTGTCTTGAGGTAGCAGTAGCGTAGAAAGTTAGACTGGCATTGGAAATTAACCAAATGTATTAATTAGAGGAAATAGTTATTGATTTCTCAACATACAATGCATCTCCGATACCACTAAAACGGAATAGAATAGCAAGAGATAGACTTTGTTCGAATGTACATGACCTGTGAGGAATACAGTATGATTAACAAAATCGGCTGTTGCCAAGTCCTCAGGATTTGCCTCAAGAACTGACTCCAAGACAGGAAAGTCTTCTTAAACATGTAAATTACCCTTTTGACTAGCTGAAAAAGACTCTAAAATGAAATCATTTCATTTCCATCTATGCCCTCTAGGAAATTATTGTAATTAACTAAATTCTGCTGTTTGAATCTTGGAGAAGGCTTTCCAGTCCTGAAAATCTAACAGCTACCAGAGACTAAAAATATGAGAGTTTTATTACTGACCACATCCTTTGTTCAGACTGTTTGGTAATATTTATGGCCAATTATATTCTTTTAAGTTACTTTGCTGAAGCTGGTGCAAAAGCTCCAGGAGTCTTTGCTGACAATTGAATTTGCATATTAATTTATTCAGATATAAGTGCCAGCAGTGCCACTTTTTGGTGAGATCACTACAGACGCCCCTCCTTCTGCTTGTTCCATGTTAGAGAGAAGATACCTGATCCTGCATTGGCATCTGCTACTTTAGAACCCAGCACCCAGGAGAAGTCTTATTGAAAGCATTGGGTCTTCACACAGGTGCTGGAGCCTACACTAGCAGACAGGAAACTTATAGGGTAGAATACAGAGTCCTTCTAATTACAAAGACACTACAGCAGTGATGCTTGTTCCAGGATCTCACACCATTTCCAGTGAGATCTCCTGTTGGCTTGCGGTATTGTTAAATACTTACCCCCTCACACGCACACATAAACATAGTGGCTACCTGCAAGCTATAGTCTATAAGGTGCCACAGGACTCTTTGCCACTTTTACAGCTCCAGAGACCACCCACTGTGGGGGTTGCATATACTTGTTCAAATGGGGTTTTCCAGAGACTCAAACAAACAAAGAGCTTTTGGTATAAAAAGCTGAGTTTGAATGGATGCAAGATCTTCCTTTTGATTCAACAAACTGACAGGACCTTGGGTCCTAGGGGAACTTGAACAGTTGTGGAAGGGTTGGAAAGACTGATGCCAACCAGAGCTTTATGCTGGAGCTGGGGGTGATTCTGGTAAGCTCTTAGTAAGCATGTAGGAACTTCCATTGTTTTTATATGTTTTCTCTCTAATTTTTTGACCCTAAGAATAGATATATTTGATTTGGAAGAGCTGCATGGTAATGTGTAACTGTAGGCAATACACTGGTCATAGCCCTCACAGACAAAGCAGAGCCCAGATGCTGGCCTTTAGTCAAACTGTCTTGTTAGGGATATCACAGTGTAAGGTACGGAGCTGTGCAGGCTTAAAACCCCCAGTCAGAAGGGAGTTGGACAAAGATCCCTGCCCAGAGACAGGTGATGGGTGGAGTCATAGATTCATAGATATCAAGGTCAGAAGGGACCATGATGATCATCTAGTCTGACCTCCTGCACAACGCAGGCCACAGAACCTCACTGACCCACTCCTGCGATAAACCTCTCACCCATGTCTGAGCGATTGAAGTCCTCAAATCATGGTTTAAAGACTTCAAAGAGTCCTGAGTCCTGACAGGGCACTCCTGGAATGGACCATGGAGTGGGGATACAAGTGCAATTACCCTGAAACTGTGACAATCACCGGCAAAGAGGCCAGACAAAATGATGGCCAGCCACACTGGGAAAATACTTTAAGACTGTGGTTGAAACAGAGTTAGATGAAAAAAGTTCTTTGGGGCAAGGACTATGTCATCCTATGTGTTTGTACAGTGCCAGCCACAGTGGGGCTCTGATGAAGACTGTGGGCTCTGAGTGCTAATGCAATACAAATAATAAATAACAAAACACCTTAATTTTGACATTTGAATGTTGGGCAGGGCTAGGGAAAGTCAGGTTTCTTTGCTTTATCCCAGATCTAAGCCTAAAATGGAGCTCTTGAGAGGGATTTTCAAAAGTGCCCAGTGTTGGCCTAACTCTGCTCCAACGGTAATCTTTGGTTTAAGTGGACTCATAGTCCTGTGCTAGCCTTCTGAGCAGGGGTGAGTTTTACCTTACCTAAAAAAATCTATCTACCTAAGGACTGCCTCTGCATCGGATACTACCTATTTTGACATATAGGAAGGTAAAATACAGTAGATTCAGTATAAAAATGATTAGCTGAACTGTGCTATCATTAAAAGTCTGGAAGTTTGAAAGCCTGATTGAGGATGAATGTCTCTGTTTGGTTTGGAGGGAAAAGATTAAATATAGGTGAAGAAGAATTCTAGAATAATCACTTTGAACATTCTCAGTGGCTATTTGAGATAGCTTAAAGAAACCTTGTCTTCTTTGGGAATCACAATGTACACTGGTGACATCACAATGCACAATTGTGACATCACAATGCAAATTCTCTCAGACCAGTCTGGCAGGCCTAAGGGCTGTTGCTGGGATAGTTTCCATCTGCCTAGATCAGGGGATTCCAGAATGTATCACAGTGTGGATTACTTCTTAGTAGTGAGGGCCAACATAGAGATCACGTCCTATTCTGACCTCCTGTCCTGCTCGTATTAATGAGTGCATTTCATTCATTTGGCAACTACTGTAATTGATTATGTCAGAAAAGAAAAATAAAGACACTGTTTATATAGTTTAACTATATTGAATGGGATTGATGTGGTTCCTTTCTGAAAGAAACCATGGCCAATATCAGTCTCAAAATGCCACTAGCTTGCAATCTGGTTCCACATGTTGTCTTAAGTGAAAAATCCATTCTCACACATATGTTGATATGAAAGGCATTAAATATTTCAAAGATTCAACTGGAGGTGCTGGATATACTTCCTATACTTGCAGCCAAAACTCTTTCAGGGGCTGGTTGTTGAATGTGCTGCAGGAAAATTCCAAGAGGTCTTCTTCTTTCTAATGAACTTTTCACTGTATGGGTCTTTGGGGATGTATTCAGAGATCTCCTTCCAGGAGAATCAAGTTCAGTTTGAATGGAAGGCATACATTAGCATGGTGA
Source organism: Caretta caretta (assembly GCF_965140235.1). Lineage (NCBI taxonomy): Eukaryota > Metazoa > Chordata > Testudines > Cheloniidae > Caretta > Caretta caretta. The sequence continues at coordinate 159,436,639 of NC_134207.1, forward strand.
GGAAGCCATCCAAAGTAGGGAACTTGTCAAGGTTATACTAGTTTACTTGCCAAGTAAATGATCACTTCAGCCTTATCCTGTACACGGCACACTGACTGTCACAAGCTGACTGCAGCTGAGTTCATTCACTCAGGAGAGAATAGCTGAAAGTCAGCAGTACAAACCATGAGTGGTCATCAGAGCATGCAGACAACTCAAATAAGAGGTCTGGCACAAAGCTTTGCACTTCGGGAGAGAGTTCAAAGAGGTGTGTCACTACTTGCCTTAATCAAAGATCAATTAACTTCAGCGTGAAGGAGGAGCTGCCCAGCTCATCACACAACACAGCAAAAATTGGAGAATTCACAGGACAAACTTTGATAGTTAACTATCTTCACAGAAGCATCCATAACAGTTTTCAAGTGTCCATCAATGTACTTTGTGGCTAAGGCTTCTCAGGGCATCCATCCAATATTTGACATATTTCCTTTGCAGTAATGTGGTTTGGCAAAGACTGATATAAAAGGAAGTCTTCCTCAACTTTGCCATCAGATTCATATATTATGTAGGTGAGAAGGTTTCACATCAAAGGGTGCATCAAGTGGAATGACAAAGCATGGGCTACTCCTAACTCAGGAAAGGAGTTGCTCTTTCACATTTTCAGCCTGATACAGTTTTGTTGGATAATGGAAATGAATACAGCCACTTGCTTATTTTGTTACCAAATATCACTGTCATGAAAAACTCCCCTCTAATGTTATCAGGTTTTCCTGCCTTTATTATTCAGTGACTCCTTCACACCCAACGTACTCTTGTCCCCTATCCCTACCAGTAGCAATATTGGGAAACATGCTGTGGCAGTGGTGGATCCCAAATGGTGGATCCTGCTGCAGGGGCAGGTCCTATGGGTGGCTGATCCTAGTGACAATTGGTCCTGGTTCTGCAGTGATGTAGCAGTAGATCCCACAGCAATGGCAGATGTAGTGGATCCATGGCATTGAGTTGTCCATGATCATGGTGGATCTCATTGCAGCTGGTCCTGGTTTGCACTGGTGGCAGGACCTATGGTAGTGGCTGATCCTTTGGTGGGGGCTAGTCCCATGCCAGTGGCAGCTCCTTGTTACATTTCTGGTGAGGCCTCTGAGTCAGGGAGGGGCAGGGATGGATGCAGCTCTTTTCATGGAGCAGCCTCAGCAGAGGAACCTAGCCACATTCTAGCTGGAGCTGCACGCAAAGGAGTAGAACAAGCATTATCACGTATTTCCGTGTACTAATGGGAAGAGTTTGATAGACTACAGTTTGGAATTCATTGCTGTAGATTTTTATACCACATTCATACAATTTGCAAAAAGGGGCTTGTAGATGTATCACTGAAGCAAAGCAAAAACCTCCAGGGACAGGAGAAAACAGGGTATGGAAAATGACTAACTAACTAACTACAAATCCTGTAAGTTTAAGGTTTCTACCTTTTTTGGTTGCATTCTACAATACTCTGCAAATTACTGTGTAGACCTTTTGAAAAAATGTCCATCTTTTTTTTTTTCATCTCTCACAATATATACAGAGGTGCTGCTGTCCTATTAATCCACCCTTGCGGTAAAGTCTCCCACCAAAAAATAACAACAGCACATCTGGGAACTCACCCCTCTCAAGATAGGGTCACCTCGCTGAGCTGTGAACTTCTGAGCTGAATGTCATGTTTAAATGTAAATATTAAAATGTCAGGTTAGTTTTTTCATCTTTTCTATAAAATGATTAAATTGAATACAAATTACCGTATTATTGCATCATTGAGAGCCAGACTGGATCTGACTCTATTACTGGTATTTCTAAGCACCACTCACTTTAGTATCTAATCTCCGCTTCTCTAGTAGATACAGTGATTAACTTCTGATATACAGACTGTGTACATTGTTCAGAGACACTGAACAAATTACATGCATTAATGTCTCCACTCTGCAAAGTGAGGGAATGCCATGGGTTGCTTCTGGCATTAGGTCAGGTACTGCCTTCACGTTTAATCCTGATGGAAGAATTGCATGGGAGAATTAATGCAAACAGACTTGTCATGGCATGAAGAACTATGGTTCTTAAAGTAACTGCCAACGTTTAATGTACCATATAATCAGAGAAATGTAGGTTACTGGAGGTAGTACTCTCAGATATTCAACTGTACTTTGAGTAGTAAAACAAATGTTGACAGAATACTCATTCAGCAAAGAAAGGGAAAGTACCACATAGTATTTAATATGATTTAAAAATATTACACCAAATCCTTACTGCTTATGCCTTATCCATTACATTTGGGCTGTTCTGGTGCAGGTTAATAACTTATGATAGGGGAACCTCAAAATATTTGGATTCTGAGTTCCATTTGGATGAGCACCTAAAACCTCAGGTGCTAATCATTCCAGCCTCCTATCCTGAGATTAGTTGGGTGGTCTACTCCCAAACGGGGGTGGGGGTGGGGGTGTGGGGGGGTCCAGTGACCGCTTTGTTCAGTCTTGCTAATCTGCCATTTTAAAAGAGCTTTCTCCCCAGAGTGCACAAAGAGATTGTTTATGGTTCTCATGGAAACAGAAGCAGGGATTTCACAATACCGCAATGTCATCTGGATGAGTGATTTTAATGTGATGCTTTTGGGATGGTGAGGTTCAACTGGACTCCACTGCAACAGCGTGAGGGAGTGGTCCACCCAGATTCCCTGTGAAAGGCTCTGATTCCAAATTCTCATGTGAAATTTTCTGTGAGAACCAAATGAGTCTTATTAGCCTGGGTCTATTAATTGTTTTCCTTAGATTTTAAATGCAGAACACAAAAAAGCTACAGTGTTAGTAGTTTCTGTAGTTGATACTTAGGCCCAGATCCTCACAGTTAACTCCTATTGAAATTAATGGGAGTTAGATGCCTAAATACTTTTGAGGACCTAGGCCTTAATGCCTTCATCTTCAAAGCACTTTACAAATGTTGACTAACTAATTGTCATAATGTTCCTGTGAGGTGCTGTAGGTAACTCATAGACTGGGCATACAATTCACAATAAACAATTTGATGAATCAAGTCCCTTTTTCTGTTTGTGAGCTATCCAGAAGCCTGTCTTGATTTTTCCAGCTGTGTGCATTATTTATTATAATTTACTGAGTCATTTGGGCAAATTACTGCATTTATTATCTGAAATTGGAACTCTATTGCTATTGGGGGTTGGTCACTTAAGTCACATGGTATTTTTGATCCTTGACCAGAGAAGGGCATTTTCTCCAGCAAAAAATGAAACTGTGTATTACATTGGCTAAAGATAATAGTGGAAGTAGGACTTGTGCAACACGTTGATGATCCAAATCTAAATAATTAATTAGGGTGCTCATGGTCAGACTGGAGAAACTTTGGGGAAAGGAGAAAATGAGGAGAGAAAAAAATAGATGTGTGAAAAATATCTATATTTAATATTAGCCTATTTTAGTGAAATTCTCCACATACCCATTAATTTTGTGTTGTCTTAGAAACAAATGATATTCTCATATTTCATCTTTTATGTTGATGGAAATTGCTCTTGGTCTGTGATTGTGACAAGAGGAAAATGAAGAAAAGTAAATTAAGAAAAGTGGGAAAATCAGGAAAAGGAAGAGAATTCTTCTAATATTCAACCACTGTGACTTGTGCCTTTTGTTGCTAGAATGTAGCAAATTGCTCATTGTAGATTCTATTTATTTAAGGGGTACATCATCTGTTGACTTCCTGTGCTCAATCAAACTTGAGTCTTTGCATTGTTTTTCTCAGTCAAGGTTTTTTCTTGCAGGCCTCAAATAGAAAATCTATTACTACAGGGTAGATGGGGCAATTCTACATTGTACAGATATTGAAAAAAAGTGATTTAAATGATGTAGATGACTTACTGATTACCCTTTATTTATTTTGTTGTTGAACACAAAATGAAGCTATACATAATAGGAGACAATATGACTATTTCCTATTCCTATCTTTTTGTTATTAAATTAAACTTTATATCCTTTTATAGCTTGTCAACATAATAAATGCACACAGGAAATAATTTTGTACATCACACAAACATTACATATCAGAAAGGTATGTGATTAATTATAATTTATTTTAAGTATGTTGCTCTGGATTGATTGCCTTGGTTTGGAAAGTAATTATGAGTGAAATGTTTGATGAATTATAACAATAGGAAACAGACAAACCAAAGCCTAAGGGAAGAAATAAATCAGAAGGAAATAAGCCCATAAAATCAAGTACAGAAAGATAAAAGAGGAGGGGGAAACCTGTGTCTTTATGACAAGTCAGTAGATAAGAGAATTTTGTTACTCAGTTGACTCATATTCAGATCACATTGTTATATGCATTATTGCTTGATTCAACAAAGTACTTTAGTATGTGCCTAGCTTTAAAAACATTAGCAATCCCAATTGGACTATTCCCATATTTTAAATTAGGCAAGCCCTTAAATGACTTGATGAATCAGGGCCTATAGGAGGAGGTAGGATGTGACTACTCAGTCTCAGCATATATTAGTGTGATGATAAAACAGAACTCTAAGAGTCACCACATCTGGTCATAGATATACATTCTGTTGGTGTCTGTAAAAGCAACATCTGCAAGTTTTCCTCCTTCTGGCTGGGAGCCGATCCAGTGCTCTATTTTTGGAGTTACTTTGCTGCCAAATCAGCCTTAGCAAACTACCTCCATTCAGAGCAAGAGATTTCATAGACCTTTTTTCTAAACTTTATTTTTAATTAAAAGCTGTCTAAAACTGTTTGAATAGCACTATTAAGTAATTTCACTCTCTTTTGCTAACTGTTATAATATTTTAATCTTTGTGGAGAAGGAAATTTTTTTGTAATCTTTGGAGTTCAATCAGATTTTCTCTAGTAGAACCAAGATAAATCATTATTCTGTATTAAAAGCTGAATTTTTGAACATGCCAATACAGCTGGCATGACATTGGCCTCCCTAATTCAAGGACATTATGGATCATTCTTAATCATAAACAAAAAAGCACAGTTGTGATATGAATCAAGATTTTTCCCCCCCTACATGATTGCTATTTGTCCCACAGTTAAGATTTTGATCAACGCAACTTTTGTCAGCGTTGTTTTGCTCAGTGAGAACTAGATGTCTAACTAACCTAACGATCAGCATGTGCCACACTGTTCTCTGACTCCTGAACAACTGTGGTGTCACAATTCTGTGGCATGGCAAATATTGGTAATTATTTAATGGTGACCACTGCCATGTAAGGTACCAAATCTGACTGGTGAACTAAGCAAACTCCTGTGTTTTCAGTTTTCAAGGCGTCCGGTGTCCAGTTTCTTTGGGATCTCAGTCCCCTTTCCTACAGGTTTTTCTCTAAGTATCTACAAATTCAAAGCCAACTTTAGACAAAAGTCAAAGCTGCTAAATTTCACATGAAAAGATGCAACACTGTAAATGTTACATGGTGCCAGTTGTGCAATGTGGTTCCTGGTTTAGTAACAACCACCACCAAATCTTTCACTCAGGGAGCTTTTCTACCTAAGGATTCTATTCTTAAAGTGTAGAGGGGAGATTATAATCAAAAGAAACTAAAGGTTATTATTCCAACATGAAAAAACAAACGGAAAAGACCCCCTTCAGGCTACAACTCAGCCCTCTAACTCTGAACACACTTGGTGTGGAAATTATGAAGAGACCATAACCGCGGAACTTCACTGTACTCTCAAGAGTGGACACACTATGTGTCCTGGCAGCTTGGCTGACCGATGTGAGGGGGGACAGTGTACAAGATCCCTTTAGGATTGTTTGCTTCTGTAGGGATGCTAACAGGGAGCACAAGTATTGCAGTTGTTCTGGGTCCTTGTACATGGTCCATGGGTAGGGAAGACTCATTGTACCCCCCCCTAACAATCCCATACACTCACAAAAGGGCCAGGAATAATCTAGCTCTAGTTTTCTAACAATATTATAAGACATTTGGGATACACCTTGAATGAAAGATGTTATATAAGACCCTGCAAAGTCCTGAGTGCCTCTAACAATAATAATAATAATTAATACTACCTAGCTCTTATATGATACTTTCATCAGCAGATCTGTAATGGGATGTGCTCCCCACATAAGCCCTGAAAGAGCTGAATTAGGCCAGGTGGTGCCAATCAGCCAATTAAGCTGCAAACTGGAAGATGTAGTCCACATGGAGGGTGCTAATTGGGACAAAGCTCACCTCTGAGGGAACAGGTGGGGCTTTTATGAAGCCAGGAGGCAGTGGCAACAGTGTGGGAGGTGGCAGGGAGGAAACCTATAGTCTCTCTCCCTGAAGTAAGGGAGAAGAAAGGGGTGGGGAATAGGAACCAAGGAGGAAGGGCTAACATAATAGTCCTAAGAGAGAGGGGTCTGAACAAGAAGGCTGGAGAATGCAAAGCTTGGAGAAGTAGGGTAGGAAGCAGTCCGGGGTGAGAGCAGTAAGGTAGATGTAGCTGCAGACTTTAACTGCTCGCTGTAGGGCCCAGGACTGGAACCCAGATCAGAGAGCAGGCCTGGGTTCCACCACTGCAGAGTGATATTGATATGGTCAGTGAATGGAACGGTTGCCTGAGTCACTGCTGGAGTGATATAGTCACGATAGTGGGTGTGAGGACTCCCTAATGCTGCTTGTATGGAGATTCTTGGAAAGATTCTCCAGAAGGGGAAATTACAGTTTGACCTACTGTGACACACTGTACCTCAAAGTGGCACCCTGTAACCCCCATATTCATCATTCATATATGGTTGTGGTATTTCATAGAAAGCATGCCGTGTAAGATATATGAAAGGTCATGACCTGCTGAAACCCATTGTTCTGTCCAAATATGTATATTATGAGATTTTTCTGTATGGTTGTTACTGCAGTATGGTGTAAATTTTCTTGTGACATATAAAGGACCCCTGCCCAGGAGAGTGCTCCACGGCCATTAGTCAGTAGGGGAGTTGTAATCAAGAGATTTACAATTCAATGACAGTTGTCCAAGCATCACATGTTGGGGACTGCTCAACTCTATGACTCTGTTGCATGAGACCACCCCAGAAGGATTGCCAGCCCAGTGACTCAGCAAAGCCCACCAGGACATATCTGGGCAAGTGTCTTTTAGACACTAAGGATATAAAATAGGAGACTGTGGCCTCATGCTTGGCCTTTCTCCCCCCACACCTATGCTGGAAGCAACAAGGATGCTGAAGAGATTGGTCCAGACTTCAGGAAGAAATCTGTGTATGAAAGACTGTAACATCTAGTGCAGTTAGAAAATTGCTGATCTAAATACTGTCTAGTGTAATAAGGTTTAAGGTTTAGATTGTGCACTTATCTTTTCTTTGATAGCCATCTCTGACCTTTTATGCCTACTACTTTTAGTCACTTAAAATCTATCTCTCTGTAGTTAATAAATCTGTTTTATATTTTACCTAAAACAGTGTGTTTTGGTTGAGGTGCATGGGAAATTTCAGTTCAGTTACAAAGGCTTGTGCATGTCCACTCCACATTGAGGGGGGGCAGACTGGGTAATAAACTTATACTGGTCAAGCGTCTAACCAGGGCTAGATGGTACAGCGCTGCAGTGTAAGGCTGGGGAGCTGGTGGGAATTGGTTGGACCCTCTCTGTTGTTAGTTCATGGGTGGCTGGGAGAAGCATTCATGTAATTCAGCTACGTGTGTCCCACCCTGTGGATGTCTGTGTAAATCCAGTACCTGCAAGAGGTTTGTAACTTGTCACAGCATGACAGTGTGAGAGGGAGCCCAGGTTGGTGGAACAGAGGGCTAAGCAGTACCACAGTTCAGGTTGCGGATCCTGTCATACCTACCCAGAGGGCCCAAGTTGTGAAGCAGCTGTATTGTAACTCCATGAGCAGGAGGAGAGTGACAATGTGTGAAAGAGAAGAAAGGTGGTACTGAATTGAGTGGCACTAATCTCCAGAAGTACCAGAAGAAGGTGCCACCCAGCAGTAAGTACAAGTGGTGACAAGATCTCAAAGCACATTACAAAGGAGGTCAGTTCCATTATCATAGAATCATAGAAGATTAGGGTTGGAAGAGACCTCAGGAGATCATCTAGTCTAGTCCCCTGCTCAAAGCATGACCAACACCAACTAAATCATCCCAGCCAGGACTTTGTCAAGCCAGGCCTTAAAAACCTCAAAGGATGGAGATTCCACCACCTCCCCAGGTAACCCAATCCAGTGCTTCACCACCCTCCTAGTGAATTAGTGTTTCCTAATATCCAACCTAGACCTCCCCCAGTGCAACTTGACACCATTGCTCCTTGTTCTGTCATCTGCCACCACTGAGAACAGCCGAGCTCCATCCTCTTTGGAACCCCCCTTCAGGTAGTTGAAGGCTACTATCAAATCCCCCCTCACTCTTCTCTTCTGCAGACTAAACAAGCCTTGTTCCCTCAGTCTCTCCTCGTAAGTCATGTGCCCCAGCCCCCTGATCATTTCCGTTGCTCTCCACTGGACTCTCTCCAATTTGTCCACATCCTTTCTGTAGTGGGGGGCCCAAAACTGGATGCAATACTCCAGATGTGGCCTCGGCAGTGCCGAATAGAGGGGAATAATCACTGTGACGTTGCACTCTATATGTTTATGAAAATATGCTTATAAGTGTAAATGTAACATAACTGGAATAAGCTTTATGCTAGATATACCATGTAACATATCTTTGCAAAGGTTATGATCTACTGAATGCATTCATCCTCTTTGTATGCATGTATCATTTTTATATCTAAAGTTATGAGCATTGGCTCTATGCTTGTATCTAAAGTGTTTGCTGTAGAAAACACATAAGGAAGGTTTGGCCAACATATTGTGAAGGAACTTTTCAAGTAATTGGGAGTACTTAACTAACAATGGACTTTGGAGATGCCAATCCACATCTGAGCTTTCCTGGCAATGTTCAAACCAACATGTAAACAATGGCGTCGGCCTGCAAAAAGCTAAATCATTCATGGATATGTGACTTGCCCAGGTAGTTACAAACCCCATTTTGTTGCTGTGATTTGGCACAGAAGAACAAAGGGGTTTCTGCCCACAAGAGAGAGAATATAAAAGGTCCTGGAAGCCTCTCCACTTTGTCTTCAGCTGGCTCAAAAGATGGCCTCTCCACCCCCAAAATGATGCCTGAAAGAAACTGGAACAAAGGGCTGTAGCTACGGGGGGTGACTGATTGCTGGACCCAGGCCATAAACTACAAGGTTGGTCTGAAAAGGATTGTACCTGAGATAACATCTAGGGTGAGAAGTTAGTATTTGTAACTAGATCCTTAGTGTATTAAGTTAGCCTTACGCATTTTGATTGATTTCACCTAGTAACTTACTTTGTTCTGCCTGTTATCACTTGAAACCACTTAAATCCTACTTTTTATTCTTAATAAAATCACTTTTGTTTATTATTGAACCCAGAGTAAGTAATTAATACCAGCGGGAGCAAACAACTGTGCATATCTCTCTATCAGTGATATAGAGGGCGGACAATTTACGAATTTACCCTGTATAAGCTTTATACAGAGTAAAAGGGATTTATTTGTGGTTTGGATCCCATTGGGAGCTGGGTGTCTGGATGCTGGAGACAGGAGCACCTGCTAAGCTGTTTTCAGTTAAGTCTGCAGTTTTGGGTCTGTGCTGCAGCAGGCTTGCGTGTCTGGCTCAACAAGGCAGGGTTCTGGAGGACCAAACTGGAAGAGAAAACGGGCTCAGGGGTAGTCTCAGCACGTCAGGTGACAGTCCCAAGGGGGTCTCTGTGACAGAACCCGTCACAATCACTTCCCTCGATCTGCTGGCAATGCTCCTACTAATGCAGCCCAATATGCCATTAGCCTTCTTGTCACAGTGTTGACTCCACTGTAATCCCCAGGTCCTTTTCTGCAGAACTGTCGCTTAGCCAGTTGGTCCCCAGCCTGTAGCAGTGCATGGGATTCTTCCATCCTAAATGCAGGACTCTGCACTTGTCCTTGTTGAACCTCATCAGATTTCTTTTGGCCCAATCCTCCAATTTGTCGAGGTCACTCCGGACCCTATCACTACCTTCCAGCATATCTACCTCTCCCCCACATAGAATCATAGAATATCAGGGTTGGAAGGGACCTCAGGAGGTCATCTAGTCCAACCCCCTGCTCAAAGCAGGGGGTTGCCCAATTAAATCATCTCAGCCAGGGCTTTGTCAAGCCTGACCTTAAAAACTTCTAAGGAAGGAGATTCTACCACCTCCCTAGGTAACGCATTCCAGTGTTTCACCACCCTCCTAGTGAAAAAGTTTTTCCTAATATCCAACCTAAACCTCCCCCACTGCAACTTGAGACCATTACTCCTTGTCCTGTCATCTTCTACCACTGAGAATAGTCTAGAACTATCCCCTTTGGAACCACCTCTCAGGTAGTTGAAAGCAGCTATCAAATCCCCCCTCATTCTTCTCTTCTGCAGACTAAACAATCCCAGTTCTCTCAGCCTCTCCCCATAAGTCATGTGTTCCAGACCCCTAATCATTTTTGTTGCCCTTCACTGGACTCTCTCCAATTTATCCACATCCTTCTTGAAGTGTGGGGCCCAAAACTGGACAAGTACTCCAGATGAGGCCTCACCAATGTCGAATACAGGGGAATGATCACGTCCGTCTATCTGCTGGCTATGCCCCTACTTATATATCCCAAAATGCCATTGGCCTTCTTGGCAACAAGGGCACACTGTTGACTCATATCCAGCTTCTCGTCCACTGTCACCCCTAGGTCCTTTTCCACAGAACTGCTGCCTAGCCATTCGGTCCCTAGTCTGTAGCGGTGCATTAGATTCTTCCGTCCTAAGTGCAGGACCCTGCACTTATCCTTGTTAAACCTCATCAGATTTCTTTTGGCCCAATCCTCCAATTTGTCTAGGTCCCTCTGTATCCTATCCCTACCCTCCAACATATCTACCTCTCCTCCCAGTTTAGTATCATCTGCAAATTTGCTGAGAGTGCAATCCACACCATCCTCCAGATCATTTATGAAGATATTGAAGAAAACCGACCCCAGGACCGACCCTTGGGGCACTGCACTTGACACCGGCTGCCATCTAGACATGGAGCCATTGATCACTGCCCGTTGAGCCCGACAATCTAGCCAACTTTCTACCCACCTTATAGTGCATTCATCCAGCCCATACTTCTTTAACTTGCTGACAAGAATACTGTGGGAGACTGTGTCAAAAGCTTTGCTAAAGTCAAGAAACAATACATCCACTGCTTTCCCTTCATCCACAGAACCAGTAATCTCATCATAGAAGGTGATTAGATTAGTCAGGCATGACCTTCCCTTGGTGAATCCATGCTGACTGTTCCTGATCACTTTCCTCTCGTGTAATTGCTTCAGGATTGATTCCTTGAGGACCTGCTCCATGATTTTTCCGGGGACTGAGGTGAGGCTGACTGGTTTGTAGTTCCCAGGATCCTCCTTCTTCCCTTTTTTAAATTTGCAGATGACAGCTTAGTGTCATCTGCAAATTTGCTGAGGGTGCAATCCATCCTATCATCCAGATCATTAATAAAGATGTTGAACAAAACTGGTCCCAGGACTGACCCCTGGGGCACTCCGCTTGATACTAGCTGCCAACTAGACATCGAGCCATTGATCACTATCCATTGAGCCTGACAATCTAGCCAGATTGCTATCCACCTTATCCCCAGTGTGGTGCTGCTTATGTCTTTGATGAAAGTTCCTGACCTATGTAAAAATCTTATTTGATTAACTAAGTTAGCTGTGGTTGGGATGATCACAGTGTTTCTTCTTTTAAATTTAAATGACTTCCAAATAAGTTTTCAAGGCACCTGCTATAGATTAAATAATAGGAAGAGTGTGACACAGAATATTTCAGTAGTGTTTGATCAGAAAACTAATCATTTAGATTTCAAGTTCTGTTAAAAGGTTATGTGAACAGGCAGAGGAAATTTTAGCTACAGTGTGTGTCTCCATTCTGTGAGTGGCTGATCATATTCTACTTCCCACTGGAGTCAGTGCATGTTGCGAGTATCTAGAATCTTGCAGGAGATGATCAGAACCTTAGAGGTGACCCCATAATTCACTAGCCACTCAGCTGTCCTCCCTTTGATGCCAGAAGGAATTTTTGCATTGACTTAAAGGGAACAGCATTGGGCCTATAGAAATCAGATTTTAGGGGATGGAATGAGCAATCGTGTAAGAAGAAGAATGAGAAGAGACAGTATTGGTCACATGTGTATGGCATGGGAATGTGGTAGTGTTAAGGACAGACTATTTGCAGGTGTACAAGAGAAGAGATCGCAAAATAGAATCATAGAATCATAGAATATTAGGGTTGGAAGAGACCTCAGGAGGTCATCTAGTCCAATCCCCTGCTCAAAGCAGGACCAACACCAACAGTTGAAGAGAAGTGTGGGAAGAAATATTGTCTGCAAGTGAATGAAAGACATGGTAACAGAGACACAGCAAAGGTATAGCTGTAGGAGAGGGGGAGAGAGAAGCAGAGACAGTAAGGGAGAGAGACTGGCAGCTTGACATCAGAATTTTTTGCATCTGTCTTCACTGCATAAGATGTGAGGAAGATTCCCACACCTGAGTCATTCTGGAAAATTACTTGCAAAAATGTTCAGTTGAGAGAGAGAGAGAGGAATAAAATATCGTTTTACCCATGTTAAACATTTCTGGTGACCTTTTCTTTAAGCTCTAGCACCTCCATGCTTTGGAGCAGGGATTTGAGATTGGATGAGGAGTCCAAAGGGGGAGATTAGGGTAGACTGGATGCAGAGCAGGGAGGGGAATGACTGAGACTGGCTGGACAACAAGATAGAGATTAGGCATAGGGAATGGGAAAGAACTGGGATTCAAACAGTGAGCCTGGAGAGGGAGACTGGGACTGGGATGTGAAGCCTGAGGAGTGGATACTCGGACTGGGTAGACAAGGAGAATGGGACTGTGACAAGGAGCTAGGGGTGGGGAGGAGACAGGACTAGGAGAGGACAGAATGTATCAGACTTGAGGGAAAACAGGAAGATGTGCCTGTGCTCACGAGAGCACAGTCCACATCAGAGCCTGGAATGGGACCTAAGATTCCCAAGTCGCACCATTCCTCTGCTGTCAGCAAGTACCTGTGAAACCCACTGGCAAAGTGTGCTTCATCCCTCTCAAGTGCTGGTCCACATACAGGATGACAACCTACGATTGCTGTCATTTCAGCCATTAGGTCAAGTGACAGAGGTCTGTGGAATGGGTCAAAAGGCTCCAGCCCTGCTGATGACCCATGTGCATTTCAACACGATTGCACATGATGGAATTTCTGTTTTTTTCAGTTTGTTTTTTGTAAACCTAAGAAATTATACAAAAAAAAAAATTAAAAGAACTTAATTAAGGTTGCAGGTTTGAGCAGTCAGAAGTGAGGAAATGCCAAATTTAAGGTTGTCTGTGAAGTCTTAATTCTGCCCCCTTGTGGGTATGCACTGTGATACAAATTCACTGGGTGACATAAGAACATAAGAACAGCCATACTGGGTCAGATCAAAGGTCCATCTAGCCCAGTATCCTGCCTTTCGACTGTGGCCAATGCCAGGTGCCCCAGAGGAAATTAACAGAACAGGTAATCATCACATGATCCATTCCTTGTTGCCCATTCCCAGCTTCTGGCAATCAGAGGCTAGGGACACCATCCCTGCACATCCTGGCTAATAGCCATAGATGGACCTATCCTCCATGAATTTATCTAGTTCTTTTTTTAACCCTGTTATAGTCTTGGCCTTCACAACATCCTCTGGCAAAGAGATCCACAGGTTGACTGTGCGTTGTGTGAACAAATACTTCCTTTTGTTTGTTTTAAACCTGCTGCCTATTAATTTCATTTGGTGATCCTAGTTCTTGTGTTATGAGAAGGAGTAAATAACACTTCCTTATTTACTTTCCTCCACAACAGTCATGATTTTATAGACCTCTATCATATCCCTTAGTTATCTTTTTCCCAAGCTGAAAAGTCCCAGTCTTATTAATCTCTCCTCATATGGCAGACATTCCATATCCTTAATCATTTTTGTCGCCCTACTCTGAACCTTTTCCAGTTCCAATGTATCTTTTTTGAGATGGGGCAACCACATCTGCACACTGTACTGAAGATGTGTGCGTACTATGGATTTATACAGAAGAAATATGATATTTTCTGTCTTACTATCTATCCCTTTCTTAGTGATGCCCAACATTCTGTTCGCTTTTTTTGAGTGCTGCTGCACATTGAGAGGATGTTTTCAGAGAACTATCCACAGTGACTCCAAGATCTCTTTCTTGAGTGGTAACAGCTAATTTAGACCCCATCATTTTATATGTATAGTTGGAATTATGTTTTCCAATGTGCATTTCTTTGCATTTATCAACATTTAATTTCATCTGCCATTTTGTTGCCAAGTCACCCAATTTTGAGAGATCCTTTTGTAGCTTTTTGCAGTCTGCTTGGGACTTAACTATCTTGAGTAGTTTTGTATCATCTGCAAATTTTGCAACCTCACTGTTTACCCCTTTTTCCAGATCATTTATGAATATGCTGAATAGGACTGGTCCCAGTACAGACCCCTGTTGGACAACACTATTCACCTCTATGAAAACTGACCATTTATTCCTACCCTTTGTTTCCTGTCTTTTAACCAGTTACTGATCGATGAGAGGACCTCCCCTCTTATCCCGTGATGGCTTACTTTGCTTAAAAGCTTTTAGCAAAGGACCTTGTCAAAGGCTTTCTGAAAATCTAAACACACTATATCCACTGGATCCCCCTTGTCCACATGCTTGTCGACCACCTCAAAGAAATCTAGTAGATTGATGAGGCATGATTTCCCTTTTCCAAAACCAAGTTGACTCTTCCCCAACAAATTATGTTCCTCTATGTGTCTGACAATTTTGTTCTTTACTATAGTTTCAACCAGTTTGCCCGGTACTGAAGTCAGGTGTACTGGCCTATAATTGTCAGGATCATCTCTGGAGCCCTTTTTAAAAATTGTCGTCACATTAGTCATTTGTCCTCCAGTCATTTGGTGCAGAAGCTGATTTAAATGCTAGGTTACAGACTACAGTTAGCAATCCTGCAATTTCACATTTGAGTTTCTTCAGAACTCTTGGGTGAATACCATCTGGTCCTGGTGATTTATTATTAATTATTATTATTATTATTTAGTTTATCAATTTGTTCCAAAACCTCCTCTAATGACACCTCATTCTGGGGCAGTTCCTCAGATTTGTCTCCTAAAAAGAATGGCTTAGGTTTGGGAATCTCCGTCACATCCTCAACAGTGAAGACTGATGCAAAGAATTCATTTAGTTTCTCTGCAATGGCCTTATCGTCCTTGAGTGCTCCTTTAGCATCTTGATCATCCAGTGGCCCCACTGGTTGTTTAGCAGTCTTCCTGCTTCTGATGTACTTAAAAAAATTGTTATTACTTTTTGAGACCTTGGGAGTTAACTCACTTCCCCCTTACTGTAACAGTTTTCTCCACTATAAAATCTACCCTGGGGCAGAAGGACATAAGCCCCGACAATCACTTTCACCTGTGGGTTTCTGGGCCTAAGAGCCTAAACCAATTGGATTATCTGCCCAATCACTTAAACTGCCCTGTCTTTCCCTCCTAGGGCCTTGTCCTATGTGCTCAGCCTGACCCCTTCCTGGCTTGTCCTTGACCTTTACAGGACTATCCAAGCTCCCCTCAGGCCTGCTCCCCATTAGATGTATGAGCAGAGCCATGAGTAGGATAGGGAGGTGACACAGCAGCACGGAGACTGATATTGGAATACTGAATCCAGTTTTGGTGTCCACCTTTGAAAAAGATGTTGAAAAATTGGAGATGGGACAGCAAAGAGCCACAAAATGTTTTCAGAGTTGGAAAAAAATGTCTTCCAGTGAACTATTGAAAGAGCTCAACCTGTTTAGCTTATGAAAAAGAAGATCAGGTGGTGACTTCATTGAAGTGTTGAAGTGCCTTCATGGAGGGAAAATATCAGGTATTAAAGGGCTCTTTAATCTAGCAGAGAAAGACATCATAAGACCCAGGGGGTGGAAACTGAAAAGAGACAAATTCATTTTAGAAATAAGGCACAAATATTCAACAGCCAGGATGATTCACCAAAGGAACAAACTACCAAGGGAAATGGTGGATTCTCCATCTCTTGATGTTTTCTAAGGAAGACGAGATATCTTTCTGGAAAGTTTGGTCAAAAACTAGCTATTGTGCTACACAGGAGGCCTGTGATATGCAGAGAGTCAGATTGGATGCTCTAATTGTCTCTTCTGGCCATAATGTCTGCTAATTTATGAAAATCTGAGTGTGGCATGGGGAGGAACCTCTGATATTTTACTGTGTAGCAGGCTTGCTCCCCAGACTCAACAGTCATTGTGTGGGGTGATCCACAGAGAGTAGCTCAAACATCCAGTGTGGCTGACCAGAGGCAGGACACCAGCACTGCAGGGGAGGAGTCGGTGTGGCAGTGACATCACAAGGGCCTTTTGCAGGACCTCAGCCTATTGGGCAAAGGTGGTGGGGTGGTGATGACCTCACAGAGAGATGCTGACATCAGCCAGGCAGGACAGGGGCGCAAGGTCAGGGAAACCTCAGAGACCCCCGTGGCTTTGCCTCAGCAAGTCTCCTTCTCAAGGTCTGTCCTTGAGGACTGAGAGAGAATTCTAGTTCACGTACGTGAGCGCGAGGAGGACCTTCTTTTGAGTTTTCTCCTTTCCTTTTACTGATTTTGCTAGAAAACAGAGGTCCCTGTTTACAAGGTAAGGGCCTCAGAGAGCTTTGGAATCTCTTCAGTCTGATCCATCAGGTGGGGGCTGAATGCTAGGCACAGAAAACACTTGACTGAGTTGGCAGAATTTTATTTCCCACCTAGGACTTTGTCCCTTAGAATCCCTGGAGACACTGGGGTTTCTCCTTTTTGGTTTTCCTTTTCCTCCATCCCTCGCTCCTTTCTCGTCTTCTCTTGCTTCTTTTGTCTTTTTCCCCTGCTCTCCTCCCTCAACCAGGAGTTGTGTGTGTGTGTGGAGTGTATGTGTGGGGGCATGGGGGTTCCTCTCCAATTCTCTCTCTTTGTGGGAGGCCCTCACAAAGAGGTGGGGCTGGAATAGTACTTGGAGAGTGATCTCTTCTGATGACCTGGGCCATTTTTTTGAGCTATTTGATGAGAACCCTCAGCCTCCCGCCCCTCAAAGTCTCAACCCTGATTGGATGAGCAGGGGGCTATTGACAAGGAGGAGACTCAGGTCCTCGTTGTTCTCTTTTAAGACCAAGCAAATAAGTCATAAACAATTATATGTTTGATGAATTTTGATGCTTCTCTCCATTAATTGTCTCTGAGCAGTTCATGATTCCCTCCAACATTCTAGTTCTCCTAAAATACTTGCTGAAGAATTACTATGAACAATTGTTGGTCTACAGCTCATTTGAGAACACTTTCTCCTGATCATTCAATGTATGAAATTCAAGATGTGATGGTTAGTTTGAAAGGCAGGATTCCTGCATCCTGTTCCCAACTCCGCCACTGACTGGCCGTGTGACCTAAGACAAGTCACTTCTCCTTTTTCAGCCTTAGTTGCTCCCTCTGTCAAGTGGGAAGAACAATCAGCTTCTACCTACCTCACAGTGGGTGGAGGATGGAGATCCATTGGAGAGTGTCACGAGGAGCAGTGAAGAATATGAGGTGTCCCATCATGTTCAGTTGTATCAGCTTATGATATAATATAATATCTGAAAGATTCTATTTCATTTCTATTTTATTATTTTGAAATTGTTAAGAGCAGCAACTTCTTAGCTCAGATTGAAGCATCTCATCTAATTTTCTAGATCACAGTGGTTCCTCTTTGTGTGCGACGAGACAATTTAACACACTGTGACGAACTGGAGATGCTTTTGTTTGCAACAAAATGTATTTGGAATGGATTTTCATCCAACTTGTTATGAATTCAAAAAACAAACTGGTTTAGTCTGAATGGGATTTCCTGACAGAAAATGACTTCCATGAGAATGTTCTCACCATCCGGATTCTGGGCCGTATCCCTGCCTCTGGGGGGTTTCTTGTCTATTAGTTGGAACAGGAGTCAGGACTGTTGTTGGGGTCTGCCACTGCCTGGCTGTGTGTGACCTTGGGTAGGTCGCTTCCCTTCTCTGCACCTCAGAATCCCCGCCTGTCCAATGGGAATAGGGCCAATTCTCTAACTCCAGGCAGCAGTGAGCGTGGGTGAGATAAGGGTCGTTAAAGCCCAGTGTGAAGGAGAAAGGGGTGTTTCCAGGTGTTGAGCGCCAATGAATTCTAAACTTTGCTAAAATGGCTGGTTTGTGGATAGAAGAAATGGTTCGGGCTAAATCTTAACCATTATCCTTTTTAAAAGCCCATTCAGGGATCTGAATCCCACAGAGAGGGGGAGCAACTTGCCCAAAGTCCCACAGGTCAATAGGAAAGCCAGCAATGGAACCCAGGAGTCCTGACTCCCAATCCCCTGGTCCAGTCACTACAGCAGAGCACACTCCCTCTCAAAGTCAGGGGGACCAAACATGTGGGCCTGGTTTTAATTGCCAGCTGTGGGAGGGAGTGTGCAGCAGTGGTTAGTGAAGGGGCCTGGAAATAAGGACTGCTGGATCCCATCCATGGCTCTGACCCTTGGTGTAACCGTGAGCCGGTAGCTTCCCCTCCCCAGGCCCATTTCATAGAATCATAGAATCATAGAATATCAGGGTTGGAAGGGACCTCAGGAGGTCATCTAGTCCAACCCCCTGCTCAAAGCAGGACCAATCCCCAATTAAATCATCTCAGCCAGGGCTTTGTCAAGCCTGACCTTAAAAAAAAAAAGCAGTGGATGTATTGTTTCTTGACTTTAGCTTTCAAGAAACAATACATCCACTGCTTTCCCTTCATCCACAGAACCAGTAATCTCATCATAGAAGGCGATTAGATTAGTCAGGCATGACCTTCCCTTGGTGAATCCATGCTGACTGTTCCTGATCACTTTCCTCTCATATAAGTGCTTCAGGATTGATTCCTTGAGGACCTGCTCCATGATTTTTCTGGGGACTGAGGTGAGGCTGACTGGCCTGTAGTTCCCAGGATCCTCCTTCTTCCCTTTTTTAAAGATTGGCACTACATTAGCCTTTTTCCAGTCATCTGGGACTTCCCCCGTTCGCCACGAGTTTTCAAAGATAATGGCCAATGGCTCTGCAATCACAGCCGCCAATTCCTTTAGCACTCTTGGATGCAACTCGTCCGGCCCCATGGACTTGTGCACGTCCAGCTTTTCTAAATAGTCCCTAACCACCTCTTTCTCCACAGAGGGCTGGCCATCTATTCCCCATGTTGTGATGCCCAGCGCAGCAGTCTGGGAGCTGTCCTTGTTAGTGAAGACAGAGGCAAAAAAAGCATTGAGCAGATTAGCTTTTTCCACATCCTCTGTCACTAGGTTGCCTCCCTCATTCAGTAAGGGACCCACACTTTCCTTGGCTTTCTTCTTGTTGCCAACATACATGAAGAAACCCTTCTTGTTACTCTTGACATCTCTTGCTGCAGTTTCAGGTGCGATTTGGCCCTCCTGATTTCATTCCTACATGCCCGAGCAATATTTTTATACTCTTCCCTGGTCATATGTCCAACCTTCCACTTCTTGTAAGGTTCTTTTTTATGTTTAAGATCCGCTAGGATTTCACCGTTAAGCCAAGCTGGTCGCCTGCCATATTTACTATTCTTTCGACTCATCGGGATGGTTTGTCCCTGTAACCTCAACAGGGATTCCTTGAAATACAGCCAGCTCTCCTGGACTCCTTTCCCCTTCATGTTAGTCCCCCAGGGGATCCTACCCATCCGTTCCCTGAGGGAGTTGAAGTCTGCTTTCCTGAAGTCCAGGGTCTGTATCCTGCTGCTTACCTTTCTTCCCTGTGTCAGGATCCTGAACTCAACCAACTCATGGTCACTGCCTCCCAGATTCCCGTCCACTTTTGCTTCCCCCACTAATTTCCCATCAGTAGGGTTGGGGTCCTGTCCCTACAGCTCATGGGGGTTGGGAGGTTTCATGAAAGTGTGTAAAGTGCCGGGATGTCAGGCTCCAGGATGTGCTGTCACCCCCGCAGTAGGGCAGTGTTCTGTACCCCCTGCTGCTGGCTGAGTTTCTCCATCCCTTGGCAATAAAACAGACTCTTGTTTTCACAGCCAGTCAATCGCCCAATGTCATCACCCTGCCTGCTGACTGGGCAGGGTAACTCCTCAGGACACCAACCTCTCCAGCCTGCCTTGGGCTTGGGGAGTGAGGAGGAGGGCGAGGGATAGTTGAACATCCTCCATGCATCACTCCATCACCTAGAGCAAGTGAGTGGCATTGGGGTTCCTTGGTGGCTTCCCCTGTATGTCTGGGAAGAGGCAGAAATAGGAGGAGAGAATCTCTCCAAAAGGAGATTTGATTTGCAAACAGGAGCCTCTCGCTCTCAGACCGGGCAGGGGCTTCTCCAGAGCTGTCTCCAGTGTGTTTGGAAACATCCCACCAATGGGGCTCCCAGCCATTCTGTCAGGGTTCCTTTCCCACTCTGAACTCTGGGGTACAGATCTGGGGACCCGCATGAAAGACCCCCTTATTCTTACCTGTTTAGGTTAAAATTTCCCCAAGGCACAGATTCCTTTCTTGCCTTGGGATCGCTGCCACCACCAAATGATTTAACAAACCATCAGGGAAAGGGCCACTTGGAGTCCTATTCCCCCAGAATATGTCCCCAAGCCTACACCCCCTTTCCTGGGGAAGCCTTGAGCGTATATCCTTACCAATTGGTTACAAAGGGACTACAGACCCAAACCCCTGAGTCTTAGAACAATGGAAAAATCAGTCAGGTTCTTAAAAAGAAGGATTTTATTTAAAGGAAAGGTAAAAGAATCACCTCTGTAAAATCAGGATGGTAAATACTTTACAGGGTATTCAGATTCAAAACACAGAGAATTCCCCTCTGGGCAAAACATTAAAGTTTCAGAAAACAGGAATAAAACTCCCTCTTAGCACAGGGAAAATTCAAGTTACAGAAAACAGGAATAAACCTCCCTCTTTGCACAGGGAAAATTCACAGGTTGAGAAAACAAAGATAAACTAATACGCCTTGCCTGGCTGTTACTTACAAGTTTCAAATACGAGAGACTTGTTTAGAAAGATTTGGAGAACATGGATTGATGTCCTGTCCCTCTTAGTCCCAAGAGTGAACGGAACAGAAACAAAGAACCCAAAACAAAACCTCTCCCCACAGACCAGATTTGAAAATATCTTTTGTCCCCATTGGTTCCTTTGGTCAGGTGCCAACCAGGTTACTTGAGCTTCTTAACCCCTTACAAGTAAGGAGGAATTTAGGCTACCCCTAGGGTTATGACACTTTCCCTTGTGAGAAATTGTTCCCCAGGCTGAAAGTCTCTGAGTTGGGCCAGACCCTGTGAGCTGCTGAATATGGAAATCAGCGGGAAACGAAGGGACCCTGGGCTTCCTGTGCCTAGGGACTTTGTGACGTTGACGTGGGGAATGATTTCCTGGGAGAAGTCTAGACCCCTGGGTTCTGTTCCATCTCTAGCCTGGACGGGAGTGTGGCCTGGGAGGGCACGAGGGGGCTGCCTGTCCAAAGTAACCGATGGTCTTTGTGACTGACCCCACTGCTCTAAAAGGATGAGACTCCCTGGATATTGCAGTGCCAGGAATGACGAGGAGCAGATCATGCAATGAACTCCTGCCAGTGTGTGTAGCTTGCACTCCCTACACCCCTGTGGCAGGAGGAGGAGCTGCTCTGGCTGGGGCAGGGATGGGGAGGGACTGAAAAGGTGCCTTACTGAGAGACTGCCTGGACCCCAGACTCACGCCTTCTCCTCGCTCGGTTCCAGGATGGCCACGCTCCTGAGGATGTTCAGGAAGAAGGCTCTGCAGGTGGCCCTAAAGCTTGAGGGAAGCAGCCACCATCTTCCCCAAGAGCAGAGCGGCCTCTCCGTCCCCGCTGGTGTGGAAGCAGCTCTCGGCCAGGCCAGGAGGTGGAAGTGCCCAGCCTTCCGGTGGAGGAAACCCACTCCCAGCGCAGGCTCCAAGACGGGAGTGGCAGTGGCCAGGCCCCAATGGAGCTGGCTCAGGATATGGCTGGGCAGGCGGGACCCAGCACAGGAGGGGAGCAGGGCAGGGTGGCTCTAAGGTTTGTTGTGTGGGCAGCACCAGCACCAGCCCCAGGAGCCCAGCCCTGATTTCCAGCAGGAGGCATGGCCCTGCCCAGTCACTGAGGACTCTCCCCGGGGCAGGAGGTGGAGGATCCCTGTCCCAGCACTAGCAGCTCGGCATGGGACAGAAGCAGCTCCTGGGTCTCTGGCAATAGTGAGGCCGATGGACGCTACTGATTGTTCCAGGTGAGGAACCAGGCTGGGGTCAGTGAAGGGTGAGGACAGGGCTGTGAACACCCTGGGCCCAGATGCTCCACCAGTGCTATGCGGGGTGGGTCCCCAGACCAGGTGTCTGGCCTGAGCCACGCGAACCCCAGTGACACCAGCAGCAGTCACAGAGCTGCCCCTGCAGCAACGGGAACTCGGGGGGGAGGGTGGGGGCAGCAGGAGCTGGTGCCACTTTGGTCCCTGATGCTCCGGGGGGAGCAGGCACCTCCCAGGGAGTCTAGGACAGTGTGTGTGTGGTGGGAAGGGGCTTTAGGCTCATGAAGCTGTTGGGGTCTGAAGGCATCCCTGAGAGGAGGGAGTGTGGGGCCTGATCTGCCCTGTGTCCCTGAGGTAGGAAGGGGGGACATTAACCCTGCTCTCTCCACCACGCCCCTGTCCTTGACACCAGGAGTCTCCCTGTCCCCTTCTCTCCCTGGTGCATTGACCCCCAGGGACTCAGAGGATGAGGAGGAGGAGAAATGGGTGGACATGGCCAGAGAGGAAGCTGCTCTCAAGGTGATCAGAGAGCAGCTTCAGGGCAGAGAAAAGGTACAAACGTTCCCCATCTGGGCTGGAACCGAGATTGTCCTGCGCCTTCCCAGCATCCCAACCCCCAGCATCCCAATTTTGACAGGCAGGAGGGAAGGGGAATGGGACCGAGCTCGGCAGGAATCCTGGGAGGGGGCCACGTTTGATGGGCAGGAAGGAAAGCGAGGAGCAGGAGTTAGGTGAGGGGATCCTGCTGGCTGTGTGGGGGGCAGGCTGTGGAATCTCCTCACTTGGAAGTGTCAGCGGGGCCCAAATCTCACATGCTCCTTTGTCTCTTTTGGGTCTCACAGGAGCGCATTGAGGAGCTGCCTAATAACTTTCCACCCGGCGCTATCCTGGCCAACTCCGTGATCGCCGTGGGCAACCTCAGGTACCAACCCCCCCGCCCAGCTCTCCTAACCCCGGTGCTGCTCAGGCCCAGGACTGGGAGTCACTGCCCCTCCCACTCCCAGGTCACCTCCCAAGGGCGGCTCCTCTGTTAGAGATGGCGGGAAGATTCACTCTCTCCTGGCTGGGCTGTACTTTTCACTCCAGTAACATTAAGGGGCCTTTGGGGAGAGGCTCATTCCTGGGGTTAGATACAGATACCCTGCTGCCCGGTCAAGGGAACAGGGGCTATTCCTGCCCTGCCACTGTCTGTGTGTGAGGCCTTGGCTTTGTCATTCCCTGGCTCGGTGCCTCAATTTCCATTCTTGCCAGCCTGTGCCTATTCCCTGCAGTTTCACGTCCGTGTTGGTGCCAGTCCCAGCCCCACACTGTACAGTCTAATATCGGCTCCTCTCTCTTGCCAGCACAATAACACCTGCCCTAAGGTCATGAATTGAAGAGCCAGCTGTCACCCTGCCATGAATCCTTGCCAATTGCCTGCAGTGGGATGTGAATGAGAGAGGCCAGGATATGTGTTTGGGGATCTCACCAGTGCTTTCCAGAGACCGCTCTTCCCATCCTGTGTCAGGTGTAGTCCCAGTTTCCATTTCTCTGACCCATGGCTCTCCCTTGCTTTGCAGGCTCTGCACAAGGTCGTACCAGAGCTCCTGGATGCCATGCTGGGGAATCTGCTGGTAGAGTCCCCGGACACAGCCAGGCTCCACTACATCTTGGAGGTGAGCCTCCTGAGGGGGGTGGGAGGGCAATTTTACCTTAATTCTTAGGAGGACTGGTAAGGAGAGACTGGAAGGTCCATTTTCCAGTCTGTCGTCCTAGCTGAACCCACAGGGGGGGGCGTCCTTGGTCAGGGCAGTCAGTGAAATGCAGTGTCAGGCCCTTCCTTCTTGAAGGACAGAGGAAGGAGCTGGGATTTCACCCAGAGCTCTGCCTGGTTCTGTTGAGCAGTAACCACAGGGCCCTGGCTGGCTTGCCCTGACCCCTCTTCCCCCCACACGTGAGATCCAGAAGATGGTCCTCAGAGAAGAGGCAAAGGCTTCTTCCTAGAGAAATAGGAGGACCACAGGGAATCAGCGCTTCTCTCCGATGGGCCCTGAGATTCCTGGGGGGATTGTGTTCAGTCACTCCCTTCCTTCCACAAAGGCCTTCAGTGAGGAGGGGTGAGGGGTCTGTCTCCTTCCTTGTGAGCTGTTGAGGAATCAGGAGTTCTGGGAGGATGGGACCAGCACCTAACGTTGTCCAAATCTAGAGAGACAGTGACAAATTGTTACCTGCAGGGTACAGGCATTGTCATGGGGGCAACAATCCCCTTCTAAAGCTCTGTGATCAATGACTTAGATATTCCACCCTGCGCACAATGTCTCAGCCCCCTGGGGATGGGGAGGGGCTCATTTGCACAGCATGTGCACCTGCCCAGTGATCCTGACCTGCCTCCTTCCCCAACGGCACGTCAACTTCTGGATCGGGTCCAGGGTGTCCCAGGAGAGAGCCAGAGCCATTAGGAGCATCACAGCCCTGCTCAGATTCACCATCACTCTCCCTGAACTTGACATAAGTGACCTTGACCCCAGCTTCCTGACTCCAAGCGTGGGTGGGCCGGCACCGACAGGCTGTAGGATCTGCTGCTGCACAGGTTGTGGGTTAGGAGTGTTCTCTTGGGGAGGCAGAGCGAGAGCAGGGGATGAGCTAGGCTTGAATCAAGTTCTTCTTTTCCTGGTTAAGTGGTGACCCTGGGCCTTTAAGGGGACCATGCTCCAGCCCCTGCTCCAACCAGGTTCGTGCCTGGCCTTGGGTCTTTTCTTGGCATCCTGGAACAGCTCCAGGCTCCCTTGGCGGCAGAGAAAATTAAGTGTCTAGCTCTAGCATCTCCTGTGGAGTGGCTGAGGGGAAGGAGACTCCTGGCCCAGGGCATCTGGGAGCTGACAGGAAAATGCTGATGGAGTCCCCTCTTCCTCTCCCTTCCATTAGATCTCAGCAGAGTTCCCTAGGATGGGTCACCATGTGGCACAGCTGGCTGTGTTCATCGGTGACCCAGCCAAGGACATCAGCAGGCAGGCCAGGGAGGGGATTTACCGGCTCTACTAGCTGCTGCTGCACCAGAGGGGTAAGGAACCCAGCTGGAAAATGGGACCCAATAGGAGACTGAGACTGACTGCAACTGGGTAATGGGTCCCCAGCCAATTTCTCTCAGACTGACCCCAGCTGGACGATGAGTGGGTGTGTGTGTGTGTCTCTGTGTGTGTGTGTGTGTCTGTTCTTCTCCACCCCCTGCAATTCTACTGGGTCAGGGATGCAGCGAGGACTCTGCCCACTGTGCAGCCATCAATGGGATTGGAAGGAAACAGACACTGCAATCAGAATGACAAGTGTGTTTTTGTCTTTCCCAGGACTGACCATCCGTGAAGCAGAATATCTGTAGTGCTGGGACTGGCACCAGGACAGCAGGCTTCTGGGCTACAAGAATACAGCCAGGGTGAGGGAGGTAAGGACACTCTGCCACAGTATGACACGGCTCAGGGAGTGGAGCTGGCTGGGTTCCCTGCAGTGCCCACCTACTGGAGACAGGACAAGAGTTGATTCTTTATTTCCAACTCAGAGTTCCTCATCCAGCACCCAGTGGGAGACGCTGGTCCTAAGGGTCACATGTTGGAACCTCGCTAGTTGCTGTAATTTGTGTGTCTGACATGGGTAGGGGACACAGTGATCTCCAAACGGCTACGGACCACATGCACCCACCTTAGTTCTCTGGATTAGGTCAGGGAATGGCAGAGTGTCTGGACCTCAGTCACTGTTCCAAAGAAGCACATTGTCACGGAGCCACCCCATAACACAGTGCCCCAGAATTGGAGTCCAAGGTGAAATGGGTGATCTCCACAATGTCACAGAGGAGGCTTTGGAATGGCTCCTGGATCTGCAAGTGCATCTACAGAATGCTGCTCTGCAGATCCCACATGAGAGGGACTGTGAGCTCGTCCCCCCTCCCACAAGCTGAATTGCTGCACTGAAACAAAAGGTTTATGGGAGTGTCTGTGCAGTGGGGACTGGGACCTGAGTCTTTGCGTCCTTGTCATGTTGCAGTTTGGATTCCCCTTGGAAGAAACCCAGGAGCTGCAGACCCCAGACCCAGCTACTTGAGAAATCACTAAGTTGGGGGAATAGGCCTTTGGTCTGTCAACTCCAACCCCCTCCCCCGCATGCCTCTAGCCACTGAGTGCAGGAGATCTCTCTGCTGGAAGCAATACAGCATCCCCTGTCATTGCTGTGAGCTGCACACCAGAGTGTGCCTGCTCCCACGCACAGAGATCCGTTTCCAGCCCAGCCTGGCCTCTGCTACAGGCTTTAGAGGTGTAGCCGTGTTAGTCTGGATCTGCTCTTACATTAACACAACCCTATACTGAAAACCCACCGACCGCTATGCCTACCTTCATGCCTCCAGCTTCCATCCCAGAGACACCACACAATCCATTGTCTACAGCCAAGCGCTGAGGTAAAACCACATTTGCTCCAACCCCACAGACAGAGACCAACACCTAGAAGATCTTCACCAAGCATTCTCAAAACTGCGATACCCGCATAAGGAAATAAGGAAACAGATCAACAGAGCCAGACGTGTACCCAGAAGCCTCCTGCTGCGAGACAAGCCCAAGAAAGAAACCAACAGAACTCCACTGGCCATCACATACAGTCCTCAGCTAAAACCTCTCCAACGCATCATCAGTGATCTACAACTCATCCTGGACAATGATCCCTCACTTTCACAGGCCTTGGGAGGCAGGCCAGGCCTCGCTCACAGACAACCCACCAACCTGAAGCAGTGGCCTAGTGTCTGTCACCCCAGCCACCATCCAGAATTGCTCCCATCACTGGTAGCTTGGGAGGCCAAGGACAGACCAGGCAGGGCTGAGGCACATGTGCGGGGGAAGCTTGTCCTGCTGCTGGCAGGGCTGGACCCGCTCTAGAGAGAATGGGAGGATTCAATCAGCAGGGGCTGCTGACCTGCCCCATTCATGAGGGCTGCCATCCTGGGGCTTCAGCATTAGTCACTGGTGTGACTTGGGGAAAGGTCTCAACCTCCCCACATCCCACTTCACTGCTGCCAGAATCCCTCCTGCCCCCACTTCTAGAGCCCCCTCCCTGCCTACCTGGGTGGGGGTGGGATGAAGGAGAGAGTGAGAACTTGAGGTGTGTCCTCAGGTGGGTTGGAGGTGGAAGAGCTGTTAGGGACACTCAGGGGAGGTGTCAGGAGCTCACCCTACAAGGAGGGATGTTGGCACTGGAGGTCACTCAGAAAGACAACAAGACTCCAACCTGGGGGGTCAGAAGAGTGAATCCATCCCGCAGAGGTGGGTAGGTGCTGGGTGAAAATGCTGCTGGTTTCAGGTGCCATTAATCCCCCCTGATTCCAGGGGTGGTGGTGTCTGAGTCTCTCATGGGTTTTTTGTTCCCTTGCAGCACGGGGACCTCATGGCCAATGTGATGTGCCAGCTCCGCATCATCCAGCACTTACGCCAGATGCCTGAGGGGCTGCCGGGGCTGTGCCTCTGAAGATGCCAGCAACTCCCGTTCCCTGCTGGAGATACTGCTCTGGCTCACTTACATGGGGAGCGAGTGGAAGTGGAAATGGAGCCCCCTGGCACTGACAGAAATGCTCTCCCTTCTCTGTGGAGCAAGGTCCTTTCCTCTGCCCCAAAAATTCCTTCATCAGGGGCATGAGCTCTTCCACTCAATCCCTTTAACCCTACAAGGCCCCAGACCTTGCTGCACCAGAGCTCTCCCTGCCCCACATGGTTCAGAAGGGCCTTTGTGTCAGGGCTACAGCCCATCTGCCCAACAGAAGCTCAGAACGCCCCCACTTTTGAGGAGGTGGGGATGGGACAGAGGCTCGGGGCTAGCTTCACCTCCTGCCCTTTGTTCTCCCTTTGGCCCTTCTATGGGGTCTCAGAGTGTGAAATGAACAAGAGACTCCTCCCCGGGTGTCTTCCAGATTCTGGGATCTGTCACAGCCTCCCTGATGGGTGCAACCTGCAGCTGAGCCACCTCAGAGGGAAGTGGGGAAAGGTCACCTCGTCCTATCAAACAAAACAGTGCTGGGTCTGATAGAGGCCTAGGTGGAAGACCCTGCTCCTTCCTAGAGGTAAGAGCCATTTACTCCTTGGGGCATGTGTTTCTCTTGGGGAGAAATGGGATCCCTGATGTCTAGCCTGGCTGAGAACTTCCTCCATCCCTGGATCCCAGCCCTTGGACAGAGACGTCTCCATCAACGTGCCAACCTTGTTTTATTCCTAGCAAGAGGCTCCCCAGAGATATCCTCGAACCTGGACTCTTGAGAGCATTTCTGGCAGGAGACTCCAGCCCCTCAGGCATGAAGAGAGCATCATGCAGTCTCGTTCACATGGCATCTCCGCTCTCCAGCTCCACTTCCCAGAGCAGGACAAACAGCCCTTCAGCTCCCAGAGTCCCGACTCTTTGACCTCCTTCCAATCAGCAGTGGGGTTTCTCCAGCCCCCTCACCGCACTCGTCAGCCTCTGAATGATGAAGGGCCTGAATGTCAGTCATTATAGCAAGAAAACTCCAGTTCCAGCCAGTGGAGCCTATGTGTACTCAGCCACTCTGGAGACCTGGTCTGAAATGGGGAGCAAGGACCTCAGCCCAGTAACAGCAGGACTGGGCAGAGCAGGCCTGTAACAAGGCGCTTTCCCCCAGGCTGCAGAGCCTGGGGCTTAGCTAATTTGATTACAGAATGAGCCCTACCTGAAAGGCACCATGTACCTCCCCATAAAGAGCCAGAGTTCAGCAGTGATAAAACCCAGCTGGGCTATGAACTGGAATGAGAAGTAGGTAGGAAGTTCCGACCAGCAAGAAAAGCCTGGAGGGGAACTTGAGAAGAGAGGTAGGAAATACCCAGGGGAAACTGCAGCAAAGAGAAATGAGCAGATCTATGTACAAGGCCCTGGGCTACTACCAGTGTCAGGGTGGGACTGGGTTCCCCTAAGGGCCCCAAAGAAGGGGACGTACATGCACCCAGAGAGGGTTACCAAGCCCAGCAAGGGGGATGCAGGCTGAGCAAGAGCCCCAGCAAGGGAAAAGGACTTCTTCCTGTGGGAAGACCTCTTTGGACTTTTAGTGTGAGACAAGCTGGGCCCCAGAAGGATGGACTAAAGGTGGTGACCCAGCCGGAGAAACTGCCATGGTGCTGGAGCAACCATGGATGGGGAACGCTAGCCCAGTGAGAGGGCTGTGATTCCATGCCTAGCTGCCAGAGGGAACGTAACGATGAGTAGATTCGTTTATCATTGGCATAGTCGGCAGGATTGAATTCCCCGTCATCCATGAGGGCTGATGGAAGTCTTGGTTGCTGAAGGAAGGTCTGTTCCCATGAGCGGGTGTATCGAGGGACCGAGCTGGTCACTGGATTTCCACTGCTGATAACTTTGGTGGGTGATAAAATACTGGCAGAGTGGTAATTAATGATGAGGACAGGGCAGTGATACAGAGCAATCTGGATCCATTGATAAGCTGGACCCATTCAAACAAAACAAGGTTGACCAGAGCCAAATGCAGGGTCCTATACCTAGCAACAAAGCATGCCAGCCACACCTACAGAATGGGGAAGTGTATCCAGGAATGCAGGTGATTTACGGGCCAAACTGGTGTGGTGTTTAGATGTTGCTTATAATTATTAGAATTGGGAGCACTGGCTGTTGGGAGTCTGAAAGGACAGGAAACAGGAAGGGGGGGGAGGAGTTGAGAGGTTGGGAGAAAGCTACAGAGGGTGCAGCAGCAGCTTGGTAAAGACGTTTCCACTTTGAAAATAAAGTCCAGCTGAAGCTTGTTAGTACCTTGCCTGGTTGATACAACATTCTGGTGACGAGGATGGATCTTCTGCCTCTGAACCCATCTGCACCCTTTCTGCAAAGCCCAGGTGAGCCTCCAATTGCTTTTACTACCTGGAGCCATATGTTTGAGACTTATCTACTTGCAATAAGTGCTACAGAGATTTCCAAAGTAAGAAAGCGTGCTCTGCTACTCCACTGCCTTGGAGCAGAAGGGCAGCATATATTTTACACGTTTCCCCTTGCAGACGATAAATATGGGACTGCACTCACTGCATTAAAGAATTTTTTTGTGCCAAAAGTGAATGTAGTAGCTAATTGCTACAGATTTCACCAGCATGAGGAGAAACCAGGGGAAACTATAATGCAGTATATTGCTTCCCTGAGGAGTCTGATTATACTTTGTGACTTTGGGAATAAGGCAGATGAGATGATTAGAGACCAGCTCATTGAGAAAACAACCATGCTTCATGTAAGAGAATGCTTACTTCTAGAACCACAACTTGCACTAGAAAAAGCAATAACCATTGCTACCCAGATTGAGTCAGCTACAGCTGAAGCCAAAATAATGAGCATGGATACAGGAGGCACAGTCCAGGCTGTGACTCCTTTGCAGAAAAGTTCACTGCCGCTGCAGACACACAATTGCAAGAGGAAAACTAATGAAAAACCACTGAATCAGCAAATTCAAAATACAGTAAAAGCATGTTTTCGCTGTGGATCCCCACAACACCTTGCAAGCTACACAGGATGTCCTGCAAAAGGAGCTCAGTACAATCATTGCAAAAAGATTAGACATTTTGCTAACGTATATCGCAGTAGCCAGTTCAATGAACAGGTGCATGCAGTTACAATACCAGATGTTACCATGCTAAGCATGGACAAAATCACGACTGCACATATTTCAGAACAGAGAAAGTGCCCTGTAAACTTTTCCGCCATACCCTCAGGCAAACCACACTCTATTCAACTAATGTTGGACACTGGTTCAGCAGTATCTATACTACCTGATTCCACCTATCTGCATTATTTTAAAGATGTGCCTCTTACTGAACCCAAACTTCACTTGGTGTGCTATTTGAAAAACCATGTTCCAGTACATGGCTGCCTGCCAGCAATAGTTACTTTTGGTGATTGCTGTGTTACTGCAGAGTTCTACATTGTCCACAAAGGCACTCCCATCCTTGGCAGAGATTTATTGGCTGCTCTAAATCTCAGGGTAAAATCAGGAAGAATTGATCTTCCTCAGCAAAGCACTCTTGCGGTACACACACCAGTTTCAGCTGGGACCCAACACCAAGTTGAGGAGAAACTTGGCTGTGCTTATTGGTTTCTGCATAAAGTTAAAATGCAGAATAATGTGATGCCTGTATGACAGAAGTTACAGCGCTTACCATTTTCAGCCAGGGAAGCTGTTTCAGAGGAACTTAGAAAACTTGTTCAAGAGGACATTATTGAAGAGATCAACTCCTCGGAATGGGTTTCACCTATAGCAGTGACGCAGAAGAAGAAGGGTGGAGGCATTTGCCTTTGTGTGGACTTAAGGGAGCCAAATAAAGCTATTGTGATTGACAGCCATCCTCTTCCTCACAAAGAAGAAGTATTTGCAGAACTCCATGGAGCAAAGATGTTTTCTACTCTTGATTTGCAGAGTGCATACCACCAGGTTATGTTGCATGAAGATAGCAGAGACCTCACAGCATTTATCACACATGAGGGACTATTCCGTTTTAAATGTGTTCCATATGGTCTTGCGTCTGCCCCAAATGCCTTTCAAAAAATGATGTAATTGATTTTGAAGAATCAACATGGAGTTCAGTGCTATCTGGATGATATTATCGTGTTTGGAAATACTTCAGAGGAGCATGACAGTAACCTGCAGTCTTTACTAAACTGCATCAGGACAGCAGGCCTCCAGCTCAATAGGTCCAAATGCAAATTTAGACAAACTGAACTCTCCTTTCTGGGGCATACAATTTCACAGGTTGGACTAAAGCCTGATCCAGATCATATTCTGGCAATTTCAAATGCTCCTCCTTCAACAGATTTGCAAATCTTACATTCCTTCTTGGGTCTTACCTCCTGGTATGCAAAATTCATTCCCAATTATGCTTCTGTCATTGAACCGTTACGGGAATTACTACGGAGTAGTTTAACCTTAGTGTGGACAACGGATGCACAAGCTAGTTTTGAAACGGTGAAAGACTTGATTGTACATAGTCCAGGACTTGCACTATTGAGTCCTGCATTGCCCACAATTATAATTATGGACTTGGGGCTGTCATCACACATGAGGACAACACAGAGAGGACTATTGCATTTGCTTCAAGGACACTAAGTAATGCTGAGAGGAAATATTCTACAGTCGAAAAAGAAGCACTTGCTTGTTTCTGGGCTACTGAAAAATGGAGAACTTACCTGTGGGGCTGCACGTTCAGGTTACACATAGACCACAGCCCTTTGATGACGTTGCTCACCACGAAAGGACTGGGAAGAGCAGGATACCATATTGCTCGATGGTCTGCAAGACTACTCTCTTTCAATTATGAACTGGAATATAAGCCTGGAAACCAAAATGTGGTAGCTGATTGCCTTTCTCGCCTACCTTGGCCTTCACCAGTTGGTCCACCGGAGGATGAGGGTGTAGTAGTTGCGCTTATTACAAGCACTCTTACTGTAGTTACAAGAGAACAATTTCAAGCTGCTTGTTCAGCGTGTCCAATTCAACAAAAACTACAGGAATTTCTGACAAAGAGATGGCCCAGTCACCCTAAAAACCTTGACCCAGTTTTGTTGCCTTATTTTAGAGTTCGGGATGAACTTTCTTTGTTTGATGGCTGTGTGCTACGAGGTACACACCGGCTATTTGTGCCAGAAGAATTACAGTCAAAACTCATACACCCGGCACACGATACTCATCAAGGAATTGTCCGAACCAAACAACGACTACGGGATCTGTATTGGTGGCCAGGGATGGACTCTCAAACTGAAGCACTCATAAAATCCTGTGTCACTTGCCAAATGCATGATAAGACAGTAGTGACATGTACCCCTCCATTACATCCTCTTCCTCTTCCTGAATCTGCATGGGAAAAAGTAGCAATTGACATTGTAGGACCCTTTGATACTGCTCCAAGTGACTGCCGTTATGCCATCACTTTAATAGACTATTTCAGTAAATGGCCCGAGGTAGCGTTTACATCGCAAATCTCTTCTGCTACAGTAATTAAGTTCCTCTCTTCACTTTTTAGCAGGGAAGGTAACCCCAAAGAACTGGTTTCAGAGAATGGTAGTCAATTTACTTCCCTGGAGTTTGAAACTTTTCTAGCAGAGAGGAACATTTTACACAGAAGGTCATCCCTATATTACCCTGAAGCCAATGGGGAAATCGAACGGTTTAACAGAAGTTTGAAAGAGAGTTTGCAAACGGCTAAACTGGAAGGATGATTGTGGATACCCTTCACTACTGATTTTTTGCAAGCATACCAGGCTACACGACATGCCACAATGCAAAGATCACCCCCACAGTTACTGCATGGGAAACAGATGAATACTAAACTGAACATTGCTGGATTGTTAAAGCCATGACCTGATGCCCCAAACGAGGATGATGTGAGAAAAACAGTCAAACAGAACCAAGCAAAGTCTAAGGCTTTCACAGACAAACGGCGGGGTGCTAAGGAACTAAAGTTTGGGGTGTGGCTCCTTTGTTAGAATACGAAAACCTGGAATTTTATGCAAAGGGGACCATAAATTCACAGCTCCTCTTAAAATCATAGAGAAGAAGGGACCGTACACCTATCGACTTTCTGATGGGCGGGCATGGAATGCTTCTTATCTTGCACCTGCCTATGCACCGAGCGGAGATTATGCCAACACCGAGTCTGCATTGGATGACTTCACCACAGTACCAACACAACAAGACATTGCACTGGAACCAGGGCTTGAGAGACGGCCTGTCAGACCCAGACGACCACCTGTCTGGACTAGAGACTATGTTATGTAGTATCTACAGTGTTTTCAGTGTAATATTTCTGCCAACAGTATAATGTCTTGTTTCATATTTGTTCTTGTGGTTAGAACAATAATGTTTATTTTAACCAGGAGAGTTTCTGAAGAGAGGAGGGAATGTGGTGTTTAGATGTTGCTTGTAATTATTAGAATTGGGAGCACTGGCTGTTGGGAGTCTGAAAGGACAGGAAACAGGAAGGAGGGGGCAGGAGTTGAGAGGCTGGGAGAACCCTACAGAGGGTGCAGCAGCAGCTTGGTAAAGAGGTTTCCACTTTGAAAATAAAGTCCTGTTGAAGCTTGTTAGTACCTTGCCTGGTTGATACAACAACTGGGCAAGCCGTTCAACATGAGCACCCAGTGTGATGCTGTGGTGAATAGGGCTAAAGCCATCATTAGACGTATGAGCAGAGCCGTGAGTAGGATAGGGAGGTGACACAGCAGCACGGAGACTGATATTGGAATACTGAATCCAGTTTTGGTGTCCACCTTTGAAAAAGATGTTGAAAAATTGGAGATGGGACAGCGAAGAGCCACAAAAATGTTTTGAGGGCTGGAAAAAAATGTCTTCCAGTGAGCTATTGAAAGAGCTCAACCTGTTTAGCTTATGAAAAAGATCAGGTGGTGACTTCATTGAAGTGTTGAAGTGCCTTCATGGAGGGAAAGTATCGGGTATTAAAGGGCTCTTTAATCTATCTGAGAAAGACATCATAAGACTCAGTGAGTGGAAACTGAAAAGAGACAAATTCATTTTAGAAATAAGGCACAAATAGTCAACAGCCAGGATGATTCACCAAAGGAACAACCTACCAAGAGAAATGGTGGATTCTCCATCTCTTGATGTCTTCTAAGGAAGACGAGATGCCTTTCTGGAACGTGTTTGGTCAAAAACTAGCTATTGTGCTAAACAGGAGGCCTGTGATATGCAGGGAGTCAGATTGGATGCTCTAATTGTCTCTTCTGGCCATAATGTCTGCTAATGTATGAAAACCTGAGTGTGGCATGGGGAAGAACCTCTGATACTTTACTGTGTAGCAGGCTTGCTCCCCAGACTCAACAGTCATTGAGTGGGGTGATCCACAGAGAGTAGCTCAAACATCCAGTATGGCTGGCCAGAGGCAGGACATCAGCACTGCAGGGAAGGGGTGGGTGTGGCAGTGACATCACAAGGGCCTTTTGCAGGACCTCAGCCTATTGGGCAAAGGTGGTGGGGAGGTGGTGACCTCACAGAGAGATGCTGACATCAGCCAGGTAGGACAGGAACACAGGGCCAGGGCAACCTCGGAGACCCCAGTGGCTTTGCCTCAGCGAGTCTCCTTCTCAAGGTCTGTCCTTGAGGACTGAGAGAGAATTCTGGTTCACGTGCGTGAGCGCAAGGAGGACCTTCTTTTGAGTTTTCTCCTTTCCTTTTACTGATTTTGCTAGAAAACAGAGGTCCCTGTTTACAAGGTAAGGGCCTCAGAGAGCTTTGGAATCTCTTCAGTCTGATCCATCAGGTGGGGGCTGAATGCTAGGCACAGAAAACACTTGATATAGTTGGCAGAATTTTATTTCCCACCTAGGACTTTGTCCCTTAGAATCCCTGGAGACATTGGGGTTTCTCCTTTTTGGTTTTCCTTTTCCTCCATCCCTCGCTCCTTTCTCGTCTTCTCTTGCTTCTTTTGTCTTTTTCCCCTGCTCTCCTCCCTCAACCAGGAGTTGTGTGTGTGTGTGGAGTGTATGTGTGGGGGCATGGGGGTTCCTCTCCAATTCTCTCTCTTTGTGGGAGGCCCTCACAAAGAGGTGGGGCTAGAATAGTACTTGGAGAGTGATCTCTTCTGATGACCTGGGCCATTTTTTTGAGCTATTTGATGAGAACCCTCAGCCTCCCGCCCCTCAAAGTCTCAACCCTGATTGGATGAGCAGGGGGCTATTGACAAGAAGGAGACTCAGGTCCTCGTTGTTCTCTTTTAAGACCAAGCAAATAAGTCATAAACAATTATATGTTTGATGAATTTTGATGCTTCTCTCCATTAATTGTCTCTGAGCAGTTCATGATTCCCTCCAACATTCTAGTTCTCCTAAAATACTTGCTGAAGAATTACTATGAACAATTGTTGGTCTACAGCTCATTTGAGAACACTTTCTCCTGATCATTCAATGTATGAAATTCAAGATGTGATGGTTAGTTTGAAAGGCAGGATTCCTGCATCCTGTTCCCAACTCCGCCACTGACTGGCCGTGTGACCTAAGACAAGTCACTTCTCCTTTTTCAGCCTTAGTTGCTCCCTCTGTCAAGTGGGAAGAACAATCAGCTTCTACCTACCTCACAGTGGGTGGAGGATGGAGATCCATTGGAGAGTGTCACGAGGAGCAGTGAAGAATATGAGGTGTCCCATCATGTTCAGTTGTATCAGCTTATGATATAATATAATATCTGAAAGATTCTATTTCATTTCTATTTTATTATTTTGAAATTGTTAAGAGCAGCAACTTCTTAGCTCAGATTGAAGCATCTCATAGAATCATAGAATATCAGGGTTGTAAGGGACCCCAGAAGGTCATCTAGTCCAACCCCCTGCTCGAAGCAGGACCAATTCCCAGTTAAATCATCCCAGCCAGGGCTTTGTCAAGCCTGACCTTAAAAACCTCTAAGGAAGGAGATTCTACCACCTCCCTAGGTAACGCATTCCAGTGTTTCACCACCCTCTTAGTGAAATAGTTTTTCCGAATATCCAATCTAAACCTCCCCCACTGCAACTTGAGACCATTACTCCTCGTTCTGTCATCTGCTACCATTGAGAACAGTCTAGAGCCATCCTCTTTGGAACCCCCTTTCAGGTAGTTGAAAGCAGCTATCAAATCCCCCCTCATTCTTCTCTTCTGCAGGCTAAACAATCCCAGCTCCCTCAGCCTCTCCTCATAACTCATGTGTTCCAGACCCCTAATCATTTTTGTTGCCCTTCGCTGGACTCTCTCTAATTTATCCACATCCTTCTTGTAGTGTGGGGCCCAAAACTGGACACAGTACTCCAGATGAGGCTTCACCAATGTCGAATAGAGGGGAACAATCACGTCCCTCGATCTGCTCGCTATGCCCCTACTTATACATCCCAAAATGCCATTGGCCTTCTTGGCAACAAGGGCACACTGCTGACTCATATCCAGCTTCTCGTCCACTGTCACCCCTAGGTCCTTTTCCGCAGAACTGATGCCTAGCCATTCGGTCCCTAGTCTGTAGCTGTGCATTGGGTTCTTCCGTCCTAAGTGCAGGACCCTGCACTTATCCTTATTGAACCTCATCAGATTTCTTTTGGCCCAATCCTCCAATTTGTCTAGGTCCTTCTGTATCCTATCCCTCCCCTCCAGCGTATCTACCACTCCTCCCAGTTTAGTATCATCCGCAAATTTGCTGAGAGTGCAATCCACACCATCCTCCAGATCATTTATGAAGATATTGAACAAAACCGGCCCCAGGACCGACCCTTGGGGCACTCCACTTGATACCGGCTGCCAACTAGACATGGAGCCATTGATCACTACCCGTTGA
Organism: Caretta caretta; assembly: GCF_965140235.1. Taxonomy (NCBI): domain Eukaryota; kingdom Metazoa; phylum Chordata; order Testudines; family Cheloniidae; genus Caretta; species Caretta caretta. The sequence continues at coordinate 159,474,324 of NC_134207.1, forward strand.
GCCCGACAATCTAGCCAGCTTTCTACCCACCTTATAGTGCATTCATCCAGCCCATACTTCCTTAACTTGCTGACAAGAATACTGTGGGAGACCGTGTCAAAAGCTTTGCTAAAGTCAAGAAACAATACATCCACTGCTTTCCCTTCATCCACAGAACCAGTAATCTCATCATAGAAGGCGATTAGATTAGTCAGGCATGACCTTCCCTTGGTGAATCCATGCTGACTGTTCCTGATCACTTTCCTCTCATGTAAGTGCTTCAGGATTGATTCCTTGAGGACCTGCTCCATGATTTTTCCGGGGACTGAGGTGAGGCTGACTGGCCTGTAGTTCCCAGGATCCTCCTTCTTCCCTTTTTTAAAGATTGGCACTACATTAGCCTTTTTCCAGTCATCCGGGACTTCCCCTGTTCGCCACGAGTTTTCAAAGATAATGGCCAATGGCTCTGCAATCACAGCCGCCAATTCCTTCAGCACTCTTGGATGCAACTCGTCCGGCCCCATGGACTTGTGCACGTCCAGCTTTTCTAAATAGTCCCTAACCACCTCTATCTCCATAGAGGGCTGGCCATCTCTTCCCCATTTTGTGATGCCCAGCGCAGCAGTCTGGGAGCTGTCCTTGTTAGTGAAGACAGAGGCAAAAAAAGCATTGAGCAGATTAGCTTTTTCCACATCCTCTGTCACTAGGTTGCCTCCCTCATTCAGTAAGGGGCCCACACTTTCTTTGGCTTTCTTCTTGTTGCCAACATACCTGAAGAAACCCTTCTTGTTACTCTTAACATCTCTGGCTAGCTGCAGCTCCAGGTGCGATTTGGCCCTCCTGATATCATTCCTACATGCCCAAGCAATATTTTTATACTCTTCCCTGGTCATATGTCCAACCTTCCACTTCTTGTAAGCTTCTTTTTTATGTTTAAGATCCGCTAGGATTTCACCATTAAGCCAAGCTGGTCGCCTGCCATATTTACTATTCTTTCGACTCATCGGGATGGTTTGTTCCTGTAACCTCAACAGGGATTCCTTGAAATGCAGCCAGCTCTCCTGGACTCCTTTCCCCTTCAAGTTAGTCCCCCAGGGGATCCTGGCCATCCGTTCCCTGAGGGAGTCGAAGTCTGCTTTTCTGAAGTCCAGGGTCCGTATCCTGCTGCTTACCTTTCTTCCCTGCGTCAGGATCCTGAACTCAACCAACTCATGGTCACTGCCTCCCAGATTCCCAACCACTTTTGCTTCCCCCACTAATTCTACCCGGTTTGTGAGCAGCAGGTCAAGAAAAGCGCCCCCCCCAGTTGGCTCCTCTAGCACTTGCGCCAGGAAATTGTCCCCTACGCTTTCCAAAAACTTCCTGGATTGTCTATGCACCGCTGTATTGCTCTCCCAGCAGATATCAGGAAAATTAAAGTCACCCATGAGAATCAGGGCATGCGATCTAGTAGCTTCCGTGAGCTGCCGGAAGAAAGCCTCATCTACCTCATCCCCCTGGTCCGGTGGTCTATAGCAGACTCCCACCACTACATCACTCTTGTTGCACACACTTCTAAACTATCTAATTTTATCATCTAATCATCTAATCATCTAATTTTAATCATCTAATTTTCTAGATCACAGTGGTTCCTCTTTGTGTGCGACGAGACAATTTAACACACTGTGACAAACTGGAGATGCTTTTGTTTGCAACAAAATATATTTGGAAAGGATTTTCATCCAACTTGTTATGAATTCAAAAAACAAACTGGTTTAGTCTGAATGGGATTTCCTGACAGAAAATGACTTCCATGAGAATGTTCTCACCATCCGGATTCTGGGCCGTATCCCTGCCTCTGGGGAGTTTCTTGTCCGTTAGTTGGAACAGGAGTCAGGACTGTTGTTGGGGTCTGCCACTGCCTGGCTGTGTGTGACCTAGGGTAGGTTGCTTCCCTTCTCTGCACCTCAGGATCCGCATCTGTCCAATGGGAAAAGGGCCAATTCTCTAACTCCAGGCAGCAGTGAGCCTGGGTGAGACAAGGGGCATTAAAGCCCTCTGCGAAGGAGAAAGGGGTGTTTCCAGGTGTTGAGCACCAAAGAATTTGCTAAAACTTTGCTAAAACGGCTGATCTGTGGAAAAAATAAATGGTTGGGGCCAAATTTTAACCATTGTCCTTTTTAAAGCCCATTCAGGGATGTGAGTCCCACTGAGCCATAGAGAGGGGGAGCAACTTGCCCAAAGTCCCACAGGTCAATAGGAAAGCCAGCAATGGAACCCAGGAGTCCTGACTCCCAATCCCCTGGTCCAGTCATTACAGCAGAGCACACTCCCTCTCAAAGGCAGGGGGACCAGACATGCGGGCCTGGTTTTAAGTGCCAGCTGTGGGAGGGAGTGTGCAGCAGTGGTTAGTGAAGGGGCCTGGAAATAAGGACTGCTGGGTCCCATCCATGGCTCTGACACTTGGTGTGACCCTGAGCCGGTAGCTTCCCCTCCCCAGGCTGGGCAGGGTAACTCCTCAGGACACCAACCGCTCCAGCCTGCCTTGGGCTTGGGGAGTGAGGAGGAGAGAGAGGGATAGTTGAACATCCTCCATGCATCACTCCATCACCGAGAGCGAGTGAGTGGCATTGGGGTTCCGTGGTGGCTTCCCCTGTACATCTGGGAAGAGGCAGAAATAGGAGGAGAGAATCTCTCCAAAAGGAGATTTGATTTGTAAACAGGAGCCTCTCGCTCTCAGACCGGGCAGAGGCTTCTCCAGAGCTGTCTCCAGTGTGTTTGGAAATGTCCCAGAAATGGGTCTCCCACCCCGTCCCTTCTGGGAGACTATTACCCAGGCTGAGAGTCTCTGAGCTGGGCCAGACCCTGTGAACTGCTGAGCATGGAAATCAATGGGGAACGAAGGGCCCTGGGCTTCCTGTGCCTAGGGACTCTTGACATGGAGAATGGTTTCCCGGGAGAAATCCGGACCCATGGGTTCTATTCCGTCTGTAGCCTGGACGGGAGTGTGGCCTGAGAGGGCATGAGGGGGCTGCTTGTCCAAAGTAACCAATGGTCTTTGTGACTGACCCCACTGCTCTAAAAGGATGAGACTCCCTGGATATTGCAGTGCCAGGAATGACGAGGAGCAGATCATGCAATGAACTCCTGCCAGTGTGTGTAGCTTGCACTCCCTACACCCCTGTGGCGGGAGGAGGACTGCTCTGGCTGGGGCAGGGATGGGGAGGGACCAAAAAGGTGCCTTACTGAGAGACTGCCTTGACCCCAGACTCACGCCTTCTCCTCGCTCGGTTCCAGGATGGCCACGCTCCTGAGGATGTTCAGGAAGAAGGCTCTGCAGGTGGCCCTAGAGCCTAAGAGAAGCAGCCGCCATCTTCCCCAGGAGCAGAGTGGCCTCTCCGTCCCAGCTGGCGTGGAAGCAGCTCTCGGCCAGGCCAGGAGGTGGAAGTGACCAGCCTTCTAGTGGAGGAAACCCGCTCCCAGCGCAGGCTCTGAGACAGGAGAGGCGGCAGCCAGGCCCCAACGGAGCTGGCTCAGGATACGGCTGGGCAGCTGACCCAGCTTAGGAGGGGAGCTGGGCAGGGTGGCTCTAGGGTTTGTTGTGTGGGCAGCACCAGCCCCGGAGCCCATCCCCGATTCCCAGCAGGAGGTATCGCCCTGCCCGGTCACTGAGGACCTTCCAGACTCCCCAGGGCAGGAGGTGGAGGATCCCTGTCCCACAGCACCAGCAGCTCGGCATGGGACAGCAGGAACTCCTGGGACTCTGGAAGCAGCGAGGCCGATGGACGCTACTGATTGTTCCAGGTGAGGAACCAGGCTGGGGTCAGTGAAGGGTGAGGACAGGGCTGTGAACACCCTGGGCCCAGATGCTCCACCAGTGCTATGCGGGGTGGGTCCCCAGACCAGGTGTCTGGCCTGAGCCACGCGAACCCCAGTGACACCAGCAGCAGTCACAGAGCTGCCCCTGCAGCAACGGGAACTCGGGGGGGAGGGTGGGGGCAGCAGGAGCTGGTGCCACTTTGGTCCCTGATGCTCCGGGGGGAGCAGGCACCTCCCAGGGAGTCTAGGACAGTGTGTGTGTGGTGGGAAGGGGCTTTAGGCTCATGAAGCTGTTGGGGTCTGAAGGCATCCCTGAGAGGAGGGAGTGTGGGGCCTGATCTGCCCTGTGTCCCTGAGGTAGGAAGGGGGGACATTAACCCTGCTCTCTCCACCACGCCCCTGTCCTTGACACCAGGAGTCTCCCTGTCCCCTTCTCTCCCTGGTGCAGTGACCCCCAGGGACTCAGAGGATGAGGAGGAGGAGAAATGGGTGGACATGGCCAGAGAGGAAGCTGCTCTCAAGGTGATCAGAGAGTAGCTTCAGCGCAGAGAAAAGGTACAAACGTTCCCCATCTGGGCTGGAACCGAGATTGTCCTGCCCCTTCCCAGCATCCCAACCCCCTGCAGAGGGTCTTGTCCCTTATGATCCACCACCCCTAATGGGGCCTTTCTCCTCCATGATCTGGGACCCCCAAGATGGGGGTGTTTGTCATACACCAGCCGGGGTCTCCTCCCCCCCTGTCCCAGTTCCTCACCCTGCCTGTGTAGGAGTCATGGCTGTTTTGGACAATGGGCGGGTCCCCACTATCTCCTGTGGAGGTCTGCATGAGCGCTGCAGCTGGTGTGGGTGGGGCAGGGAGGTCCCTGGCTAACAGTCTGTCTCTCCCCTAACTCCATTCCTGGTGGGTGCAGGATGAGGCCCAGGAGCTCATGTTCCTGCACGCCATCCACCCTGCGTGTCTCGCTGCACAGCAGATAGGGCAGGACACGCTGGAGCCGCACTGCTGCAAGGTGACTGTGGTGGAGAGGATTGCGGTGAGTGAGACATGGAGCCCAGCAGCTCGAGGGAGGAGAGACATGGGACAGGAAGAGGTCTCCCTGCGCTGGTTTATGGGGGCTGGGTGGAGCTGGAGGGGCCAGCAGAAGGCCAGGATTGCTGGGGCTGAGGACTGCGAAGAAGAGACGGGAGAAATTCTGAGATTGGTCACTAGAGGGCAGTGGGGGAATCGCAGGGCCGGAGGGGCAGCTGAGGCCGGGGGACAAGGAATTGGTAGTCGTGGTGCTGTGGGATAGGGGCAATTTTGATAGGGAGGAGGGCAGGAATCCTGGGTGGGGGCCACATTTGATGGGCAGGAAGGAATGGGAGGAGCAGGAGGCAGGTGGGGGGATCCTGCTGGCTGTGTGGGGCGCTGGCTGTGTAATGTCCTCACTAGGAAGTGTCAGTGGGGCCTGAATCTCACATGCTCCTTTGTCTCCTTTGGGTCTCACAGGAGCTCACTGAGGAGCTTCCTGATGACTCTCCATCTGGCGCCATCCTGGCTAACTCCTGATTGCTGTGGGCAACCTCAAGTACCAAGACCCTCCCACCTAGCTCCCCTATCCCCAGTGCTGCTCAGGCCCAGGACTGGGAGTCACTGCCCCTCCTACTCCCAGGTCACCTCCCAAGGGTGGCTCTTCTGGCAGAGGTGGCGGGAAGGTTCACTCTCTCCTAGCTGGGCTGTTCTTTTCACTCCAGTAATGTTATGGGGGCCTTGGAGAGAGGCTCACTCCCTGGGTCAGATACAGGAGGAGCAGCAGGGTCAAGGTAACAGGGGCTATTCCTGCCCTGCCACTGTCTGTGTGCGAGGCCTTGGCCTTGTCATTCTCTGGCTTGGTGCCTCAATTTCCATTCTTGCCAGCCTGTGCCTATTCCCTGCAGTTTCACGTCCGTGTTGGTGCCGGTCCCAGCCCCACACTGTACAGTCTAATATCGGCTCCTCTCTCTTGCCAGCACAATAACACCTGCCCTAGAGCCAGAGATGGAGACCCACCTCCTGTGAGCTGCCCTGCACGCCATCTTCATCATGGGCACGGAAAAGGACACCACCCAAGTCCAGGTGCATCATCCTCCTAATCCTCCCTGCCAGGAGCAGGAGAGGCCTCTGGTCCCTGCTCCCTTGATTCACTGGAGCTCCAGAGAATGGGGTGGGGGTAGGCAGAGATGGAACAAGCTGCAGGGTTGGATCCTTCCCTCCAGGGAGGATGACGTTACCCCTCCCTGGGGGATTCCTTCCTTCCACATGCCGTGTTTTGCCCAGCAGCCCAGCTACCATCTATAGCAGCTTGGCTGTTCCATACTCTGCTGCCTAAAAAGCCCTCCACAGAGACCTCCTAAGGTCATGAATTGAAGAGCCACCTGTCACCCTGCCATGAATCCTAGCCAATTGCCTGCAGTGGGATGTGAATGAGAAAGGCCAGGATATATGTTTGGGATCTCACCAGTGCTTTCCAGAGACCGCTCTTCCCATCCTGTGTCAGGTGTAGCCCCAGTTTCCATTTCTCTGACCCATGGCTCTCCCTTGCTTTGCAGGCTCTGCACAAGGTCGTACCAGAGCTCCTGGATGCCATGCTGGGGAATCTGCTGATAGAGTCCCCGGACACAGCCAGGTTCCACTACATCTTGGAGGTGAGCCTCCTGAGGGGGGTGGAAGAGCAATTTTACCTTAACTCTTAGGAGGACTGGTAAGGAGAGACTGGAAGGTCCATTTTCCAGTCTGTCATCCTAGCTAAAACTGCAGGGGGGGCGTCCTTGGTCGGGGCAGTCAGTGAGATGCAGTGTCAGGCCCTTCCTCCTTGAAGGACAGAGGAAGGAGCTAGGATTTCATCTAGAGCTCTGCCTGGTTCTGTTGAGCAGTAACCACAGGGCCCTGGCTGGCTTGCCCTGACCCCTCTTCCCCCCACACGTGAGATCCAGAAGATGGTCCTCAGAGAAGAGGCAAAGGCTTCTTCCTAGAGAAATAGGAGGACCACAGGGAATCAGCACTTCTCTCTGATGGGCCCTGAGATTCCTGGGAGGATTGTGTTCAGTCACTCCCTTCCTCCCACAAAGGCCTTTAGTGAGGAGGGGTGAGGGGTCTGTCTCCTTCCTTGTGAGCTGTTGAGGAATCAGGAGTTCTGGGAGGATGGGACCAGCACCTAACATTGTCCAAATCTAGAGAGACAGTGACAAATTGTTACCTGCAGGGTACAGGCATTGTCCTGGGGGCAACAATCCCCTTCTAAAGCTCTGTGATCAATGACTTCTTAGATATTCCACCCTGCGCACAATGTCTCAGCCCCCTGGGGATGGGGAGGGGCTCATTTGCACAGCATGTGCACCTGCCCAGTGATCCTGATCTGCCTCCTTCCCCAACGGCACGTCAACTTCTGGATCGGGTCCAGGGTGTCCCTTGAGAGAGCCAGAGCCATTAGGAGCATCACAGCCCTGCTCAGATTCACCATCACTCTCCCTGAACTTGACATAAGTGACCTTGACCCCAGCTTCCTGACTCCAAGTGTGGGTGGGCTGGCACCAACAGGCTGTAGGTTCTCCTGCTGCAGGGGCTGTGGGTTAGGAGCGTTCTCTTGGGGAGGCAGAGCCAGAGCAGGGAATGAGCTAGGCTTGAATCAAGTTCTTCTTTTCCTGGTTAAGTGGTGACCCTGGGCCTTTAAGGGGACCATGCTCCAGCCCCTGCTCCAACCAGGTTCGTGCCTGGCCTTGGGTCTTTTCTTGGCATCCTGGAACAGCTCCAGGCTCCCTTGGCGGCAGAGAAAATTAAGGGTCTAGCTCTAGCATCTCCTGTGGAGTGGCTGAGGGGAAGTGACCTTGACGTAAGTGACCTTGACCTTGACCTTGACCTCACTCCTTATTTCCAGCTCAGAGTTCGTCATCCAGCAACCAGTCGGAGATGCTGCTCTTAAAGGTCCCATGTTGGAACCTCGCTGGTTGCCGTGATTTGTATGTCTGACATGGGCAGGGGACAGTGATCTCCAATACTGCTACAGGCCACATGCATCCACCTCATGTCTCCGGACCCAACCAGTGAATGAATGGCAGAGTGTCTGGACCTCAGTCACTGTTCCAAAGAAGCACCTTGTCACTGACCCACCCCATAACACAGTGCCCCAGAACTGGAGTCCAGGGTGAAATGGGTGATCTCCACAACGTCAGGGAGGAGGCCTTGGAATGGCTCCTGGATCTGCAAGTGCATCTATAGAATGCTGCTCTGCAGATGCCACGTGAGAGAGACTGTGAGCTCGTCCTCCCTCCCACAAGCTGACTTGCTGCACTGAAACAAAAGGTTTATGGGAGTGTCTGTGCAGTGGGGACTGGGACCTGAGTCTTTGCGTCCTTGTCATGTTGCAGTTTGGATTCCCCTTGGAAGAAACCCAGGAGCTGCAGACCCCAGACCCAGCTACTTGAGAAATCACTAAGTTGGGGGAATAGGCCTTTGGTCTCTCAGCTCCAACCGCCCGCCCCGGTCCCCATGCCTCTAGCCACTGAGGTGAAGGAAATCTATCTGCTGGAAGCAATACAGGGTCCCCTGTCATCTCTGTGAGCTGCACACCAGAGTGCGCCTGCTCCCACGCACAGAGAGCTGTTCCCAGCCCATCCTGGCCCCTGCGATATATTGCCCTCTAGAAAGAGCCACTATAGGCTTTGGATCCCTAAGTGCCTGCCACCTTTTAATAAAGGGGCTTCCCTGAGCCAGGGGATCCTGAAAGCCCCGAGGGGAAGGAGCTGCCTTGGCTACAGTAGCTCTTTCCCTGCCTCTGGGCCACTAGAGGGTGATGCTGTTCCAGCCCGAGGTCCTGGAGCCTGGCTCTGGGCAATCTGGTAAAGCCTCATGTCCTGTTGGTTTTAGGTCTTTGGAAAGTTCTTCTTGAAGGGGCAGAGAAGATTATTCCTCTGGACTGGAGTTCTGGCCATCCATGACCCCCTGCTGCATGTCAGTCAGGCTGGGTTGGTCCTGGCCTACTCCCTCCTGGGGGAAGGCCAGCAGCTGATGGGGGACAAGGTAAGCAGCGGGATTAGACTCAGGAGATTGGGGAGGGGCCCAGGGCCTCATTCCCATCCTATCGCCATTCACTGGCCTGGCAGCAAGGAGCCTGGTGGGGAATGAGCGTCAGAGCGTCAGAGCAGGTGCTACTGGGAAGGGAAATGAATTCACCTCCTTGAGCTGGAGGGAGCCAGCTTGTCCCCGGAGCAGCTCCAACCCAGCTCTTTAGCCAGGCTAATTAATTACAAGCGCTACCTCATCATAGACTTATGTTCTTAGGACACGGTGCTATCGCTCCTGGGAAGGGCAGGACAGTCCCCTAAGTGCCCTCTGTGAGCCCTTCCTACCTGCCCCCAGGGCTGCACCCAGTTCCCCGTGGCCTAGTGTCTGTGTCACCCGAGCCACCACCCAGAGTTCCTCCCATCACTGGCAGCCTGGGAGGCCAAGGACTGATAGGTGATGGGGACTGACCAGGCAGGGCTGAGGCACATGAGCAGGGGAAGCTTGTCCTGCTGGTGGCAGGGCTGGACCCTCTCTAGAGAGAACGGGAGGATTCATTCAGCAGGGGCTGCTGACCTTCCCCATTCACAAGGGCTGCCATCCTGGGGCTTCTGTATTAGTCACTGGGGTGATTTGGGGAAAGGTTTCAACCTTCACCCACCCCACTTCACTGTCACCACAATCCCTCCTGCGCCCCCTGCTAGAGCCCTCTCTCTGCCCTACCTGGGTGGGGGTGGGGTGGAGGAGAGGGTTGTGAGAACTTGAGGTGTGTCCCCAGGTGGGTTGGAGGTGGAAGAGCTGGTAGGGATACTCAGGGGAGGTGTCAGGAGCTCACCCTACAAGGAGGGAGGTTGGCACTGGAGGTCACTCAGAAAGACAACAAGACTCCAACCTGCGGGTCAGAAGAATGAATCCATCCCTCAGAGATGGGCAGGTGCTGGGTGAAAATGCTGCTGGTTCCAGGTGCTGTTAATTCCCCCTGATTCCAGAAGGGGGCTGTGTCTGAGTCTCTGACAGGTTTTCGTTCCCTTGCACCATGAGGACATCACTGCCAACATGATGCTCCAGCTCTGCATCATCCGGCACTTATGCCAAGTGCCCGAGGGGCTGTGCATCTGAAGATGCCAGCAACTCCTCCTGTTCCCTGCTGGAGATATTGCTCTGGCTCACTTTAAATGGGGAGCTAGTGGAAAGGGAAATGGAGCCCCTGGCACTGACAGAAACTCTCTCCCCTCTCTGTGGAGCAAGGGCCTTTCCTCTGCCCCCAAAATTCCTTCATCGGGGCAGGAGCTCTTCCACTCACTCCCTTTCACCCTGCACCCAGGCAGAGCTCTCCCTGCCCCATATGGTGCATAAGAGTCTTTGTGTCAGGGCTACAGCCCATCTGCTCAACTGAAGCTCAGAAAACCCCACTTTTGAGGAGGTGGGGATGGGACAGAGGCTCAGGGCACCTCCTGCCCTTTATTCTCCCCTTGGCCCTTCTACGGGGTCTCAGAGTGTGAAATGAATAGAACACTTCTCCCCATCTGTCTTCCAGGCCCTGGGATCTGCCACAGCCTCCCTAATGGATGCAGCGAGAAGTGGGGACAGGTCACCTCCTCTAATCAAACCAAACAGTCCTGGGTCTGATAGAGGCCAAGGTGGAAGACCCCGCTTCTTCCTAGAGGTAAGAGCCATTTATTCCTCGGGGCATGTGTTTCTCTTGGGGAGAAATGGGATCCCTGATATCTAGCCTAGCTGAGAACTTCCCCCACCCCTGGATCCCAGCCCTGGGACAGAGACGTCTCCATCAACATGCCAAACTTGTTTTGTTCCTAGCAAGAGGCTCCCCAGAGATACCTGGAACCTGGACTCTTAAGAGCATTTCTGGCAGGAGACTCCAGCCCCTCAGGCGTGAAGAGAGCATCATGCAGTCTTGTTCACACTGCATCTCAGTTCTCCAGTTCCACTTCCCAGAGCGGGACAAACAACCCTTCAGCTCCCAGAGTCCCAACTCTTTGACCTCCTTCCGATCAGCAGTGGGGTTTCTCCAGCCCCCTCACCACACTCGTCAGCCTCTGAATGATGAAGGGCCTGAATGTCAGTCATCATACCAAGCAAACTCCAGTTCCAGCCAGTGAAGCCCATGTGTACTCAGCCCCTCTGAAAACCTGGTCTGAAATGGGGAGCAAGGACCTCAGCCCAGTAACAGCACGACTGGGCAGAGCAGGCCTGTAACAAGGCGCTTTCCCCCCGGGCTGCAGAGCCTGGAGCTTAGCTAATTTGATTACAGAATGAGCCCTACCTGAAAGGCACCATGTACCTCCCCATAAAGAGCCAGACTTCAGCAGTGATAAAACCCAGCTGGGCTGTGAACTGGAATGAGAACTAGGTAGGAAATTCAGAGCAGCAAGGAAAGCCTGGAGGGGAACTTGAGAAGAGAGGTAGGAAGTGCCCAGGGGAAACTACAGTAAAGAGAAAGGAGCAGATCTAGCTGTTGGGTACAAGGCCCTGGGCTGCTACCAGTGTCAGGGTGGGACTGGGGAGGCGTACATGTACCCAGAGAGGGTTACCAAGCCCAGCAAGGGGGCTGCAGGCTGAGCAAGAGCCCCAGCGAGGGCAGAAGGACTTCTTTCTGTGGGAAGACCTCTTTGGACTTTTAGTGTGAGACAAGCTGGGCCCCGGAAGGGTGTACTAAAGGTGGTGACCGGGCCAGAGGCTGAGTTACGAGGCAGAGAAACTGCATGGTGCTTGAGTGACCATGAATGGGGGACGCTAGTCCAGCAAGAGGGCTGTGATGCTGTGCCACCATAACGATGAGTAGATTCATTTATGATTGGCATAGTCGGCAGGATTGAATTCTCTGTGTCATCCATGAGGACTGATGGAAGTCTTGGTTGCTGAAGGAAGGTCTGTTCCCACAAGCGGATGTATTGAGGGACCGAGCTGGTCACTGGAACTCCCACTTCAGTTTCAAGGGCTGGTTTGGCAGCCAAAGCAGGGCTAGGGGTTTCTCGAGCAGCTCCTAGAAAACCAACGGAAGCAGCAGGAAGTGCAGGCAGAGCTACAGAGGCAGCCGGCAATCTAGAGGGAGCAGCAGTAATACCTGTCATAGATCCCTGCCCTTCTTGCCCCATACAGGCCTCTTCCCTATTCCTCAAACTTCTAAACCCATGTTTATGCCTGTCTCACCTGCCCCCCCCACCGCCCCCCCACTGCAAGGGCTCATGCCCTGGATCTGGAACAGGATTCGCAGTTCCTGTGCACTGCCCTGCATGGAGTATTGCCCATGGGCATGGGAAAGGACAACAGCCACATCCAGGTAGATCATCAACCTACTCCTCTGTCCTTTCTCTCTTTGGTAGCTGGACCTGCTGAGGTGGGGATGGGGTGGGCTGATATGGGAACAGACCACAGGATTCATAAAATGCCAGGAGGAGACTCTCCTTTCCCCAGCTCCCATCCCTAGCATCTTGGCTGTTTCATACTCTGCTGTGCAGCAGGCCCTCTGCAGAGAGCTGATCTGAGCAAGGACTGAAGAGCCAGCTGTCACCCTGGCAAGTGTGGCCCCAGATTCCATAACCCTGACCCACGGTCTTCCTCCGCTGGCAGGCTCTGAACAAGGCCTCTGCAGAGAACATGGATGCATCGCTAAAGAGCCTGCTGACAGCAACCCCCAGCACAAACTCCAGCACATCTTGGAGGTGAGCACAATGGGGAGGGGCAGCAGGAATTTTACCTTAAGCCTGGGAAGGCCTGGAAATGAGAGCTTGGATGATCCACATTTCCACTGTTCCCTGCTACCTGAGAGCCCATTGGGCCACCCTTGGTCATGGTAGTCAGTGCAGTGCAGTGCTGGAGCCCTTTCTCCTTCAGGGACACATGAAAGGTGCTGGTGCTCGATGACAGGGCTCTGCCTGGTTCTGTTGAGCACTAACTACAAAGCCTCAGGCCAGCTTGGGGAGTGAGAGCATCAGACTCCTGTGAAGTCCAGGAGAAGATTCTCAGAGAGGAGCCCTGGCTCCTTCTTAGGGTGCTGCTGAGATTCACATGGATCTCAGGGAATTAGCCCTTCTCTCCCATGGACAACAATTATTGTAAGGAGCAGGGGGTTGTCCTTTGTCCAACAGGACAGGTCTCACCCACAAACCTGGGAGAGAGCGGGGAACTTAACTGGGTCCCACCCCAGTGCTTCCCCTGGTCATCAGAGAGCAACTCCAGGGCAGAGAAAAGGTACAAACATTTCCGAGCTGGACTTGAACTGAGATTGTCCTGCCCCTTCCCAGCATCCTGACCCCTTGCTGAGGGTCTGGTCTCTGATGATCCACCACCCCTAATGGGGACCTTTCTCCTCCATGATCTGGGACCCCCAAGATGGGGGTGTTTGTCACACACCAGCCGAGGTCTCCTCTCCCCACAGGCACTGCCCCGTTCCTGACCCTGCTTGTGTAGGGATGGGTGATTTGAACAATGGGGAGGTTCCAAGAATCCCCCTCTGAGGCCTGAGGCCTGCAGCTGGTGTGGGTGGGGCACGGAAGTCCCTGGCTATCTGGCTGTCTCCCCTAACCCCATTCCTGGTGGGTGCAGGATGAGGACCAGCAGCTTATGTTCCTGCACGCCACCCACCCCGTGTGTTTCACTGTGTTCGTCAGTGACCCAGCCAAGGACATCAGCCAGCAGGCCAGGGAGGGGATTTACTGGCTCTACCAGCTGCTGCTGCACCTAAGGGGTAAGGAACCCAGCTGGGAAATAGGACCCAACAGGAGACTGAGACTGACTGCAGCTGGGTAATGGGACCCCACCCAATTTCTGGCTGGGTCCCCTGCAGTGGCTGCTTCTTGGGGCCGCTAGAGAGTGGTGCCGTTCTAGGCCAGGGTCTGGAGCCTGGCTCTGGGCAATCTGCTGAAGCCTCGCATCCTGTTGGTTTTAGGTCTTCGGAAAGTTCTTCTCAGAGGGGCAGAGAAGGTTCTTCCTCCAGACAGCAGTGCTGGCCATTCATGATCCCCTGCTGTGTGTCTGCCACGCTGGGCTGCTCCTCACCTACTCCCTCCTGGGGGAAGCCCAGCAGCTGATGGGGGACAAAGTAAGTAGCTGCATTAGACTCAGGAGATTGGGGTGGGGCTCTGAACCTCATTCCCATCCTATTGCCATTTGCTGGCCTGGCAGCAGGAAGCCTGGTGGAGAATGTGAGTCAGAGCTGGTCCTACTGGGAAGGGAGATGAATTCACCTCCATGAGCAGGAGAGAGCCAGCTTGTCCCCTGAGCAGCTCCAACCCAGCACTTTAACAAGGCTAATTAATTATAAGTGTTCGTTCCTCATGGACTTATGTTCTCAGGACAAGGTGCTATCACTCCTGGGAAAGGCAGAAGAATCCCCTAAGTGCCCTCTGTGAGCCTTTCCTTCTTGCCCCACAGGGCCGCACCCAGTTCCCCATGGCTGCTATCCTGTGGCTTCAGCATTAGTTACTGAGGGTGACTTGGGGAAAGGTCTCAAACTCCCCACACCCCACTCCACTCCTGTCAGAATCCCTCCTGCTTTCCTGGCTAGAGCCCCCTCCCTGCCCTGCCTGGGTGGGGGTGGAGGAAAGGGTTCTGAGAATTTGAGCTGTGTCCCCAGGTGGGTTGGAGGTAGAACAGCTGTCAGGGGCACTGAGGGGAGATGGCAGGAGCTAACCCTACAAGAAGGGGAGTTGGCACTGGAGACAGCTAGGGAGGACAACAAGCAGTGGGGACAGATTTCCTCATCCTATCAAACCATGCAATGCTGGGTCTCAAAGAGGCTTAGATGAAAGTCCCACCTCCTTCTTGAGGTAAAAAGTATTTACTCCTCTGGGCATGTGGGTCTTTTAGGGGAGAAATGGGGCCCCTGCTACAAAGCCTGGCTGGGAGCTTCCCCCATCCCTGTCTGCCAGCCCTGGGACAGAGATATCTTCATCATCATGGTGTCCTTGTTTTGTTCCTAGGAAGAGGCTCCCCAAAGATGTCCTGGCACCTGGACTCCGGACAGCATTTCTGGCAGGATCCTCCAGCCCCTCAGGCTGGAAGAGAGCATCATACAGCCTCATTCACATGGCATCTCCGCTCCCCAGCTCTGCTCCTCACTGCAGAACAAATGAACCCTTCAGCTCCCAGAGTCCTGACTCTTTGAGCTCCTTGTGGTCAGCACTGGGGTTTATCCGGCTCTCACACCACACCTGTCCACCTCTGAATGACGATGGTCCTGAATGTCAGAGTTCTCCTGGATCCAAAACTGCTGTTCCAGCTCGTGGGGTCTGTGTGCAGTCAGACCCTCTAGAAACCAGCCTGAAATACTGATCAAAGACCTCAGCCCAATGACAGCAGAGCAGACATGTAATAAGATGACTTTTCCTTGGGCTGGAGAGTCTGGTGCTAAGCCAACTTGATCACAGAATGAACCCCTGAGAAGGATCAGGGAATTCCCCATAAAGAGTCAGGCTTAAGTAGCAATAGAGGCCAGCTGGGGAAAAAGTTAGAGTGAGAGAGAGATAGGAATCTCAGCAGAAAAAGGAAACTTTTCAGGCAAGGAGGCCTGGGAGATACTCTGACTAAAGCAAGGAAATGACTGGGAGACCCAGAGGGGAACTTGAGAAGAGAGGTAGGAAATGTCCCAGGGAAAACTGCAACAAAGGTAAAGGAGCAGACCTAGCTGTGGTTCAGGGCCTTGGACTGGAATCCAGAGTTGAGGATGGAACTGGCCACGCTGGTGCCAAAGAAGGGGGTGTATGACCCCTGTGACAGGGCAAGGCCAGATGGCTATAGAAAAGTAGTGGGAGATAGATATATTAGCTCCAGGCTAAACAAATCCCTGGTACCAGGATAAGTGAAATGGCAGCTGCTCCAGGTCAATTAAGACACCTGGGGCCAATTAAGAACTTTCCAGAAGGCAGGGAGAATGCTGGGTTGATTGGGACACCTGAAGCCAATCAGGGGCTGGCTGAAACTAGTTAAGAGCCTCCCAGTCAGTCAGGTGGGTGGGCATGTCAGGAGCTGTGGAAGGAAGTTGTGCTGTTGGAGAGGCTGAGTAGTACACACCATGTCAGGTACAAGGAAGGAGGCCCTGAGGTAAGGGTGAAGTGGAGCTTGAGGAAGTGAGGGCTGCTGTGGGGGGAAGTAGCCCAGGGAATTGTACATGTCATGTTTCTAATAGGTCAGCTAACATAGCTGATACTATTAGGGTCCCTGGGCTGGAGCCTGGAGTAGAGGGTGGGCCTGGGCTCCCCCCCCCCACACACACACACATACCTTTGCCCTCTGATTAATCACTGAGACTGGGAGACAACAGAGACTGTGCAAGGAAGGATAACTTCTCCTCTCCTCCCTTGTTGGCTTATGATGAAAATGGCTCAGTAGCTTGTGACCCTTGTCTCTAGAGAAAGAAGGGTTACGTGGAGGGTCACAGTGAGCCTCTGAGGCTAGCGAAATCCGCCAGAAAACGTGGGACCCATGGAGGCAAGAACAGAGCTTTGTCACACCCCATAGAAAGGCCCAACAACGGTAGCCGAAGACAGGCTAAAGAAGAACCCAAGAGAGGGTGGAAGTACTTGCTGGCAAAAGCATATTTGGACTCTTAGTTAATTTGGGAGAAGTGGGACCCTGGAAGGGGTACACTGGAGACTGGGACCTGGCTAGATGGCTGAGTTACCAGGCTGAGGAAACCACCACAGTGCCAGAGCCACTGTCAGCAGGGGGACTAGCCCAGCAAGTGCTGCCACACGTACCTGGACAAGAGGGGGCACCTAGTGGTAAGTGACCTTTGTTAACAAACCCTGTTCCATCCTGGAAACCCCCTGGCATTAGAGTGAGGTGGGGAGAATAGGGCTGGTGGTGTGCAGGAAGCTGTAGGGGAGAGGTGGCTAGGCTGGCAGGCTGGAAGGAGATTAGAAAGGTGACCTGTCTTGTGGGTGGGCTCCTGCTGGCTGTGTCTGGAGCACTGTGTAGCTTCTTCTCTCGGAAGTGCCTGTGGTAAGGGCATGCACAAGGTGGGGGCAAGCAGGGGCACCCCAATAATCATCTCTGCCATCGCCCCCAGCTTCTGCCCTAGCCCCCTGCCATGGGATTCCCTCCCCTGAGCCCATCCTCACCCCTTTCTGCCAGGGTGGGAGTTGGGCTGAGTGTGGCTTAAGGCAGTGGTCTCCAAAGTGGGGTGCGCACACAACCATCCATGGGGGTGCACGGCAGGAGGAGGACCTTTGATTCTTCGGCGGCATGCCGGTGGCAGCTCGGCTCTCCCTGCTTCATCTTTGGCGGCATGCTTTTTTTGCTTCCCCACCGCTGTCCCTGGGGGTGCACGATTCAAAAAGTTTGGAGACCCCCGGCTTAAGGGGTGCACCTGGGAAAGGCACTGCAGCTAGCCCTCCTGCTGAGCCCCACTAGATAGTGCCTGGAGCAGGGAAGCCCAGCTGGCAGTACAGCTCTGCCAGAGGGGGCACAGGGAAGCCTGCTGAGTCCCATCACTTCCTTGCCTGCAGCTTCCATGTGCAACCGCAGGTTCCAGGACCCTCCTGCCCAGATCCCTAACCCTGGTGCTGCTCCGGTCCACAGCCAGGTGTCACTGTTCAACTCACTCCCAGGTCACCTCCCACCAGTGGCTGTTCCCCTCCTTTGGCAGAGTGGGTGGGAACAATCCCTCTCTCCTGGCTGAGGGGTTGATTTGACTACAGCGGTATTAGGATGGCTATGGGAGAGGATGGCTGGAGGGGGCATACAGCAGGGCCCAGTGATGAGAGCAGGGAGCGGGTTGTATTGCATCCTTGCCGTTGACTGGTAGCATGACCTTGGCCAGGTCACTGTCCCACCTGGTGCCTTGCTTTTTCCATCTCTGAAGAGGGTATAATCCTGACCCCCATTTAGAAAGTATTTGATTCTCTATTTGGCTTCCCAAGTCCCTGTCCTCAGTGGCCCCACACCAGCCTGAGGCCCATTCGTCAAACTTCCATACCCATGTCACCCAGTGTACCCCACCCTTACACTGCAAAGTCTAATGCTGGCAGGACACTGTGTAAACTGAAGCTGCGCCTGGATGCGGAGCTGGAATCTAATTACCTGTGAGATGCCCTGCACAGCATATTAACCATGGGTGTTGTCCTTCCCAATACCCATGTCCAGGTAGATCATCAACCTACACCTCTGTTTTGGGAGCAGGATGGCAGCTGGAGCTGCTGAGATGGGGTGGGGTAAAACAGAATCACAAGAGAATCTCTCATCTTTGCTGCTTGAACTCTCACAGGGCCAGAGACACTAAACTGAAGCAGAGATGCCCAGGCTCAATCTGGGTCTGAAAAGACTATTTGAATGCACAGATTACCCCATCTGTCATCTTTAGGAACCATATATGGTAACTCATTTGTGTGTATGTTGGCTTGCTTTAACCTGTATATAACTCATTTCTTTTTCCTAAAAAGGAGTACTTGTGGCACCTTAGAGACTAACCAATTTATTTTTATTTATTTAGTCTCTAACGTGCCACAAGTACTCCTTTTCTTTTTGTGGATACAGACTAACACGGCTGCTACTCTGAAACCTTCTTTTTCCTGGTTAGTGAATACACCTTTAGATTGGCTAGGTGTTGTCCTTGGTGTAAGATCTAGCTTACCAATTGATTGGGGTAAGTGACTAGTCTATTCGGTCCGGAAGCAACCCGAATATATTGTGTGGTGGGTTGCGTTTTTTTGAATATGTGACTATCACTAATTCCAGCTTGCCTGGGTAGCAAGATAGACTGGGAACCCCAAGGGGACTGTCTGTGACTCCATGGTAAGACTGATATTGATCCAGGAGTTCATGTATTATTAACTTGGTGAAATGTAATTATAGAACACACCACCAGTTTGGGGTGCCTGCTCTGTTTTTTTGACAGTCTGCTTTGAGGTAGGCACTCATGGTTATGAGCCACTCCAGACAGCATGGCAGCCTTAAGTACTCCAAATTTTAAAAAATGTAGAATTAACTTTGCAAACTTAATCTTTTACAGTAGTTTTGTGTGTAATTAGTATTGGAATAATTACTTTCCTTAATCACCCCAGGTAGGGAAGCCACATGGAGAATTCTAGAGCCTTTTACAGTGAAGACTTGGAAAATATTTTTGAACTGCAGCACTGAAGTCACCTTGTCTGCTTTGCTTGCTGCAGCAAGTTGAATGATCAAGATCAAACAGCTATATTACAGACTGAGGCTAGCTTAAATTTTTTCATCTGTTTACACAGCAGTAATCAAAACCACGAGGCACCACAAAGTTTCTTAAATTCACCATAAAATGAATACTTACTGTAATAAGAACAGAGATGTGGGTCTATTACATAACTTTCCCCCTAACCCCCAGACATTTATTTTGAAACTAGGTGTATAGATACATAAAGCATAATTATGAAATATTTAGGAAGGGAGGAACACCAGGAAGAAAAAGTGTTTTTTTGCTGTTGCTTAAGGATGCCAAACACTATGGACTTAAACCATTTTCAGTGAAAATGGTTTATCTCAAAGAGGGGAAAAAAATATTTGCCCCCTCGTGTGGCAGAGGTGGAGGACATAACATGTGAGGCTCTGGCAGTTGGTGGAAAAATAATGGCAAGAGTGTTTGGTGTAACTTCATTTTTCTTATTCTATGTAATGCAATGGATAGGCATCCTCGTTGTGCCACCTGCCAGTAGTCAGGGAAGCTAATGATCCAACCAGTGAGACTAATTCCACGAGCACCAGCTCAATGAATCCCGGCATTGTCGTCACCAAGAATCCCAGCGTGCAGCCCGGTGACTTCAATGTTGTGGGTCCAGCTCTATCTATGCGTGTTACAACTCAATGTGGAGGGCTTGTCGGCTGCCAAGCATGATTTACTTGGCATTCTTGCTCTATCAACACATTATCGACATCATTTGCTTGCAAGAGACACACGTGGCAACCGCCAAAGCTGGGCGTTACAGTATTGATGGCTTCAACTGGGTGTGCCATGTGGCACACCCAAAGCATGGCCAAGCCACATACATTTGGTCTGATATTGCAGATGGCATTCAGCTGATGTCTACTGAATTCTGTGACACTATCCAGGTTGGCGGTTTCTGTCTGGCAAATGTTTACAAGCGTCAGCTGGAACCAACTGGTTCTAACAAGCCTGCCACACCCAGCTGCTAGGTCAGAGACTTCAACAGCCATCACACAGACTGGGGGTATAAGGAGGTTGACACAAACGGTGAACAACTTGCAGACTGGGCATCTTGTAATGACCGTGCCCTTATCCATGATGCTAAGCAGCAAGGCATGTTCTATTCTTCTAGATGGGATTGTGACTACTCTTCTGACTTGTGCTGGGTCAGTTCAGTTCATGGCCATCCTCAGCCAGCAACATGCCAAGTCTTGGATAGTTTTCCACACAGCCAACACAGGCCGTCGCTGATCCATATCAGGCTACAGCTCCCAGTTGTCAAGCGTTCCAGAAAGAAGTGGTGGAACTTTTGAAAGGCTGACTGGGAGAAATACAGGGAAGTGCTGGAGATGAGTGTGATGACAATACCAGCCCGGCATATCTCGGTAAATGAGACTTACCGTTGCTTCAGTGGTGCTATTTACAAAGGAGTCTGCAGAGCCATCCCACGCGGTTGTTGCCCAGTCTACATCCCTCTCTTGATGAGGAGAGCGCTGCCTTGTTTGAGCAATCTGAGGCATCTGGTGACCCAGTTGTTGCTGACCATCTGCTTGAATCATTGGACACTGCTTGCCAAGCCAGATGGGAGGAGACGACCAAGAGGATGAACTTTATCGACTCCAGCCACAAATGTTGGAGTCTGCTCTGATGCCTTGGAGCAACGCAGCAGCCACCTGCACTCTGCCGACCCTCAGTGACACCCAGCCAGGTAGCCAGACACCTTCTTAAAGTGGCCAGAGCACCTTTGGAGAAACAGTGCGAAGACAAGTGAGGAACGAATGGAGTATGTTTAAACGTGTACACCAGATCAGAAACTGCCCAGAACCATTCACTGAAACAGAGCTGGAACAGACACTGGGTAGCATCAAGTGTGGGCTATGACAACACATCTCCAGAATTCCTGAAAAATCTTGGCCCCCATGCGTGGCTTTGGCATGTGAAATTCTTCACCAGGTTCATCCGTGAAGGCAGGCTACTGAAGATATGGTGCACTGCAAAAGTCATTGGCCTCCTAAAGCCTGGAAAGGACTCAAGTCAACCATTAAGCTATCGTCCCATATCATTACTGTCGGTGTGCTTCCAGGCACTGGAGCGCTTGTTCCTATGGCACAGCACGTATTACCAGATGTGGAGAGAATTTTGAGCCCTGACCAAGCTGGCTTTCGGCAAGGCCGTAGCACATGCGACCAAGTACTCATTCTGACCACATTTGTTGAAAATGGCTTCCAGGGAAACTTGAAAACAGGCGTTGTTTTCATCGATCTAACATCGATCTGAGAAATGGGTTACCCCAGGGCTCTGTGCTTTCTCCAACCCTGTTCAACCTTTACATCAATGACCTGCCAACAAGAGAGTCACAAAAGTTCATTTACGCAGATGACATCTGTTGTGGTACCCAAGCCCGGATGTTTCACAAGCTTGATGCCACTTTAAACCGGGCCATGGTAAAGTTAGCTGACTACTGTAAGACTTGGTGCCTCAAGCCAAGCATCATAAAAACAGTCTCCAGTTTGTTCCATCTTCATCATGCTAGCATAACCTGAGAACTGAATGTTTATCTCAACGGTCAGAAGGTGAAGCATGAAGTAGAACCAGTCTATCTAGGTGTGACCTTAGATCGCACACTGAGTTACCATGCACACCTGAAGAAGACAGCAGCTACAGTTAAGACACGCAACACTCTCCTTAGCAAACTGGCAGGTTGTCATGGGGTGCTTGTGCTCCAACTTTGTGGACATGAGCTCTTGCCACCTCATATTTGGTGGAGAAGTACTGTGCACCAGTATGGAGTCGATCTTCGCACACCAAACTGGTGGATACGTGGTTACCTACCGCCATGCACATCATTTCCGGCACCCTGTGCCCAACTTCACTCCCATGGCTTCCAGTTCTGAGCAATATTGCTCCTCCTCATATCAGACGAGAGGTTGCCACTGGCAAGTTACTGGAGAAAGTACACGACAACCCAAGCCTGCCGCTGCACAATGACCTTTTAAAATCACCAGCTGCATGTTTGCCGTCATGTTGCCCATTATGGTCTCATCCGCCATGCCAGGATGTTAGGGCGGAAACACTCTGGCGAGAGGAATGCATATCTGTTACAATCCCCAACTTGTCCCTTGTCACCGACCCCACAATCTGCCCGCCTGGTTTTGACCTGCCCCGTCATCAATGGTCCCTGTTGAACAGGTTCCCGACTGGGTAAGTCTCTGTACAGCCTTTCGCGTGGCACTGCTGTGTGTCCCTGTCGTAGCCTCTCTCCGACATGCCCTGTGAGACTCTGGCATATATATTTGCATTTCTTCTTCTTTGTGACAGCCCTTTGTGCAGCTGCAGCACAACGCAGATGATGACGCACACGGTTGAGGAATGCCTGCTGACTAGGTTCAGCGGTGGCCTAGAAGAACTGCATCACGCCACTGAAGATGCCATCACTTGGCTAGATGACTGTGCACATGCTAAATTAAAATGATCAGTAACTGAAAATGTAAGAAGCAGGGTTAACTTATGTTTATCGGAATTTTCAGTTGCTCCAACTGCTGTGAGATACAGCTTAAAACTTTTCCAGTTAGTCATATTGCCCACAATAAGCAGTGAAGCTGGAGGTTTGACCATTTCTGACTTAGCTTATAACCCTTATCTTTTCTTGGGCTGCAGCTGTGTGGTTGCCTTTTAAAAAAAATCTTTTGGATTTGTGTCAGCACTCCTGGAACCATGGAAAGATTAGTAATAACTGAGAGCAGCTATGTTGGCTAGAGCAACAATAAAGGCCTGTGCTTCAGCTTTAATCCGCATGAAGGGGATCCCATGACAGCAGCACTTTGCTGTAGAAGCATTATTGCTTTTGATCATATTGAAGCACGTTTTTATCCTCCCTCTGTGCTCTGTACACACCTGACTCTACTCTGTCACCAAACCATTCTATATTTAAAACATACTGTATTGTTATAGCATGGTATAGCCTAAGCCCAGACCAGGCCCCCATTGTGCTAAGTGCCGCACAGATTCATAATTAGAGAGGCTCCTTCCCTTGAAAAGCTTGCAATCTAAATAGACGAGACAGACAAACGGTGGGAGAGAACTCAAGGCCTTGAGCTGTGGGGGGACTTGCCTGAGGTCAGTGGCAGAATCAGGAATAGAATCAAACTCTCCTGGCTCTAGCCACTGGACCATGTTGCCTTCCAATTCTCCAGCACTATGCTAATTAATGTAACAATATAATGTTTGTTTTTATGAGTGGCAATAATAGAAATACTCTGGTAAGCCACTGATCTCAGTGATCTCTCCCCTGCCCTCCATTGATGAACGGGGGGAGCAGCCCACATACATCGATACCCTTACTTGGCCTATGTGATCAGACAAACCTGCTTTGCCAAAGTGATCAGTTGTGGCTGTTTTGGGGTAAAATTCTCTTTAGTCTTGAACATAGAGGTACGAAAAGGTATCCTCGTTGTACAACTAAAGGGTAGCAGAAGTGTATTTAATATGCCCTGAGGGGGGGGTTGCTCTACCTTTAACCTCGCTTGCTGAGCAGGGGGTAGCGAGATGCCAAATCCAAGTGAAAGTCAGCAGGGGTGAGCACAGGTGGTCCTAGCTGGTGGAGAGGACTCTGTTTAAGAGTCCTAGATACCCAGTGTTTAAAGGCAGAGCTAATCAGACTCAAGTTAGTCCCTGTTTCTTCTTCGGGATCTCTAGAGCTGAAAACCCTGAAGAACAGAGCTAGGGGATAAGCCTTAAGCCTTCTGGGAGGAGAGTGGTGTGCTGAAAGGTTCCTCACTACCCAGAAAAGTCACTATGAGCTGCAACCGCTAAAAACGGAGCTCGTGATGGAACCTCAGAACATGGCATCGTAGCCAGTAGCAGCAGCCACAACAGTATTGCTCCACTCTGTCCTTCAGCGGTGGGAGGTGAACCTATGTGAACGCACCTCTGAAGTCTAGGATCTCACTGACCTTGGACAACCAAATGTGAGTAGGGTGCACTGGAGAGAAAGTGGAGGGGCATGTTAAAGGAACATAACTCTGTCAGACTTTCACCCTGCCAGGTGGGAAACTGAGGCAAAGGACTACTGCCCAAGATAGTATGTGGTGGGTGTTTTCTTATGGTTTGCATATTTCTGAATCACTGTTACAATGTTTTTTCCCAAAATTAATTCCAACTTCCTTCTGTTCTTGACAGAAGTTTTATTTTGTTATACATAGACTCAGTGCTTGTGAGTGGGGCAGTATATTGCTTCTTAAAGGTGCCGAGGAGTGGTATTTAGTGTTCTCAGAATGCTGGGTTAGGGCTCATGCTAGTGCTGTTTTGTAGTGTTGAGAGAGAGATATTGAACTTAGCCACTGTTGCTGCCAGCACCAGCTGGCAGCAGGGTTACGCTATCCATTATCATTAATCATAATTTATCTGGCAATTTCATCCAAGGATTTCAAAGCATTTTATAAAGATAGGTAAGTGTTATCATTTTAGGAACATATTCTGATTGTATAGATAAACAGAAGCAGCGAGACTAAAGCCCACATCTGCAAATGTGTCTGATAATTTTGGGTCCTTTCTTTCCAGGTGCCTAACATGAAAAATGTAAAATGGTTGAAAATGCCCCCCCCCAAAGTCTAAGTGACTTGTCCAAGGACTCTCAGGAACTCAGTGGCAGCGTGTGGAATAGAACCAAGTTCCGTTGACTTCCAGTGTCTTCTACTCACCATTGTATTATGCTAATCATACAAGATGAGTCCTTTGTGTACATCAGTAACTAAACCTTTTCCCAAGCCAAATTACCCAGGGGAATGTGGAAGCAACAGCATTGAACAGCTGTATCCGACAGTAAAATCAGGCCTGCAAAGTGTAGCCTGTCCCCCTTCCTGTCCACTGGCCCAATATCCGGTTGTTCAAGATAGGATAAGTCTGTGTTGTGGCTTTTTACACAACTTTAGGATACTGAAGTTTCTCCATATGCTCCGTGTTGTATGTCAGTGTGTAGTCACTTCAGACCAGGCCCACTCAGACAAACCACCAGGAACAAAGTTTTATTTTCTAAAGAAACATAGAACAGGATTACAGTCCAGCAGCCTCCTCTCCGCTTCCTTGCCTTGTGCCCCCAGCTTCAGTCACTGCTGAAACTTCCTGCTGGGAGGGGCAAAGGGTACTTCCTGGCAGGACCCAGGAAGTTCTCCCAACATGTCGCAGTTTGTAGTCCACAACTTGTAGTTCCCATGGCTGCTGCTGAAGGACACTGGACCTTGGGCCACAAAAGTTTACTACTTTATTGTTAAGAGGGGCAGAGACTAAATCACTTACACTGCACAAAAGCAATACACTTCACTAGATAGACCTACATAATGCATGAACATAGTCTCATGTACTAGCTATTGGCAGTTTATCTATTATCTAGCTACATACATATTCAGGCCTGTTTCTCAGTTACAATAAAGTCCCTCGCTGCTACTCATGCAGTGTAAACAGGCCTGGAAGTTCATGCATAACTTTTTCACACACTCTTTGAAGTCAATATTCCCTTGTAGAAAAGGGGCTTGGTGCAAATGAGAATCAGGGCCCTAATCAATCCCCAACACTGGACCATTAATACATGTGATCCTCCCCTCCTGCTTCCTTGGTCAGTGCCTACACATTTCAAAAGGTCTCTGCAAATACCAGAGAAGGAAATATTTGTTTGGGGCTGTCAAGGTTCCTTCCCCACTCTGAACTCTAGGATACAGATGTGGGGACCTACATGAAAACCCCCTAAGCGTATTTTTACCAGCTTAGGTTAAAACTTCCTCAAGGTACAAACTATTTTACCTATTGCTGCCACCACAAAGCGTCTAACAAATATATAACAGGGAAAGAGCCCGCTTGGAAACAGCTTTCCCGCAAAAATCTTCCCCAAACCCTACATCCCCTTTCCTGGGGAAGGCTTGATCAAAATCCTCACCAATTTGCATAGATGAACACAGACCCAAACCCTTGGATCTTAAGAACAATGAAAAAGCAATCAGGTTCTTAAAAGAAGAATTTTAATTGAAGAAAAAAAGTAAAAGAATCACTTCTGTAAAATCAGGATGGTAAATACCTTACAGGCTAATCAGATTCAAAACATAGAGAATCCCTCTAGGCAAAACCTTAAGTTACAAAAAAACACAAAAACAGGAATATACATTCCATTCAGCACAACTTACTTTATCAGCCATTTAAACAAAACAGAATCTAATGCATATCTAGCTAGATTACTTACTAAGTTCTAAGACTCCATTCCTTTTCTGTTCCCAGCAAAAACATCACACAGACAGAGAGAGCCTTTGTTTCTCTCCCCTCCAGCTTTGAAAGTATCTTGTCTCCTCATTGGTCATTTTGGTCAGGCGCTAGCGAGGTTATCCTAGCTTCTTAACCCTTTACAGGTGAAAGGGTTTTTCCTCTGGCCAGGAGGGATTTTAAAGGTGTTTACCCTTCCCTTTATATTTATGACAGGGGCAGTTGTGAAGGAAATTTCAGGGGATGTTTACTGATCATTGGGTATTGTAATGATTACAGCAGCTGAGTGATGGAGTACACCAAACCTCTCAGGTACTAGTAGTGTGCCAGGTATACTGTGACTCTGAGACAAGCAATGAAGCCAGTTCAGCTACTAGGCCTTGGAGACACTAGCCATGGTAGGTCCCCATAACCACTTATACTTGACTAAAGCGAAGGTATATTTTACTAGGGCTGGCAGGAAAGGGACAGGTTGCAACTACATTAGGTGCAAGTACTTAAGCAGTTGCCTGGCCAGGAGGAAGGGAATGTCCAGTTGGGAAGGGGTTGATGGGAATCATAGTGTCCCGCTTAGCAGGTCCCTCAAAGTATATCAGGGGTTGGCAACCTTCCAGAAGTGGGGTGCCAAGTCTTCATTTATTCACTCTAATTTAAGGTTTTGAGTGCCAGTAATACATTTTAACGTTTTTAGAAGGTCTCTTTCTATAAGTCTATAATATATAACTAAACTATTGCTGTATGTAAAGTAAATAAGGTTTATAAAATGTTTAAGAAGCTTCATTTAAAATTAAATTAAAATGTAGAACCCCCTCCCCCCCCGACTGGTGGCCAGGACCTGGGCAGCATGAGTGCCACTGAAAATCAGCTCCCGTGCCGCAGGTTGCCTACCCCTGCAGTATATTCTGATGAAGTGAGCTGTAGCTCACGAAAGCTCATGCTCAAATAAATTGGTTAGTCTCTAAGGTGCCACAAGTACTCCTTTTCTTTTTGCGAATACAGACTAACACGGCTGTTCCTCTGAAACCTATTTTTTTTAAGTTTCCCAATACACAGACATCACTGAATGCTTTCTTTGCCCCTTTCCACCTTTCTGTTCTGCTTCTACTACCCCACCAAATAGCTACTGCAGCCCCCTTTTTCTTCTGCCACTTTCCATCACAATGAAGGTGCTAGCTTCTGGAACTAGGATGCTTCTCTCTGAATTAGCATCGCAGAACACTTCTAGTGAGTCCCACTCATTTAAAAGTTCATTGGATGGAAACCAGTGCAGGAATCAGATGAAAGTACATGTGTATATTTACTTGGTCCAGGTAGGAACCGTGAAGGGCACATGCCCTCTTTAGTGCACCAGTGATATGCAGGCTATGAGTGCTTTCAGAGACACATACACCTTATCATGAAAGTTACTGATGTGGGAAAGTGTTGTATAATTCTTTCCAAGCTATCCCAAGGCTTTCTCTGTAGAGGAGCTACTTCCCTTCAGAAGAAAAAGGTATAAACTGAGCACAGTGTCCTTTTTTTCTGTTCTCATTTCTACAACACCAAGCCACTTAATACAGCAATTACTCGTGTGGCATACAGCAGAGAGCTCAAAGCTGTTGAGCTCCAGCACAAGCCCTGTACCTGAGTGCAAGTGTCGTGACCCTTTGTCTGACTCATTAGCAGAGGCTGAACTGGGGATCTTCAGTAGTAAAAGCATGTTCCCCTATGACTGGTGCCAGCGCCAGGAACTGGTAGCCACAATAGGCTTGTAGTCTCTCGTGTGGACTGGCCGCTAGAGAAGGACATGACACACACTGGGTCAGAGTGCTCTGTGCTTGCCTTGTTAGGAAGAGCTCATACCTTGCACAGCAGACTTCAAGCCCTGCACCAGGTTGCCATTTTTGTGGGTCATCAGTGGGGTTTGAATGTGGGACCCTGACCACTGAAATCATGGACCCCTATCACAAACTTAAGAGGACATGGCAAAGACTGTTCCAGCGCATGACACCACTTACTCCACGGTGGTCTTGGTCTCACATGAGGCATCTAGGTTGATGTGTAATACAAATGCGAACCACATATATATTTTCTCTTTATAATGTGCAATAGTTTGAACTTGATCAAAAGTCTTAAATTTAATTATTGGTGTTTTAAAAACAGATACTAACTAGGAATATTGGCTCAAATTCTGCCCTCTGTGACCGGCAGGCAACTCTGGTGACCCAAATAAGGTTGCACAAAGGAGAGTGGGGACAGAATTTCCAGCCAGCATATTCAAAATTTTCAAATACTGTGAATCAGATTCTAAGTTCAGTGGGAGCTGAACTCAACAAGCCACATGAATGTATTGAAGGACAGAATTTGGCCCTGTGAATGAAAAAGAAATAACCCATTAATGCTTCTCATTGTAAGGTGTTAACAGTTTAAAATTGCAGTAATTGTATGGCACAAAAAAACATGCTGTACAATCCATTTCCTTACAGATGTGATTTAAAATTAATTCATTCTTCATTCTGACTCCATTATTGCCAGCACGCCAGTGATGTGGAATTACATACTTCTTCACCATCTGGTCTTTTGAGGATAGATAGGATACCTCCTTAGCTTACCCTAATTAATACATTTCAAGTAGCAGAAGTTCGTTCTGATTCTTAATTTTATGTGAACTAAACTGTAAAAATACAAAAGGGAAGGAAGAATTTACAATTACATGTTACACTTGCTTTTGTTGCTGTTGGGTTTTGTTTAGTTTAAAATCCAAAGTTTCCACTGAATTGTGGGGTGATATTTCATGGTTATGTATTGTGACAAAGTTCCTGCTCTCCCTTGGTGGGTCTTGTGCTTATTGGCAGATTTGCTCACCTTGAAGCTTCACGGCAGCCCTCAGCTTGGCCGTTTTTCTGAACCCACAGTCCAGGTCGACTCCTCCTGTGTCTGACCAGGAGTTGGGAGGATTTGGGGGAAACCCGGGCACGCCCTCTACTCCGGGTTCCAGCCCAGGGCCCTGTGGAATGCAGCTGTCTAGAGCGCCTCCTGGAACAGCTGTGTGACAGCTACAACTCCCTTGGCTACTTCCCCATGGCCTCCTCCCAACACCACCTTTATCCTCACTATAGGACCTTCCTCCTGGTGTCTGATAATGCTTGTACACCTCAGTCCTCCAATAGTCCATGTTCTCACTCTCAGCTCCTAGTGCCTCTTGCTCCCAGCTCTTCACACGCACACCACAAACTGGAGTGAGCTCCTTTTTAAAACCCAGGTGCCCTGATTAGCCTGCCTTAATTGATTCTAGCAGCTTCTTGATTGGCTGCAGATGTTCTAATCAGCCTGTCTTAATTGTCTCCAGAAAGTTCCTGATTGTTCTGGAACCTTCCCCGTTACCTTACGCAGGGAAAAGGGACCTACTTAGTCTGGGGCTTATATATCTGCCTTCTATTACTCTCCTGTAGCCATCCTGACCGACCCAGTCTCCACTTCACCATTTCTTAATACTGTGACAAAGTTTAACCTGAGTTCTAAACCATCCAGATGAGTTTTATATGTTCATGCTTCTAGCTAAAAATGTTATCCTTTTCAAGGGCTAATTGCAGCAGAAAAGCCAGTTCTGCAGATGACAGGAAAAAGAAAGCCGCCCCCCACACACTTTGCTGACTCATTTAGCAGAAAGATCTGCTGACTAGCAGCAGCTTTTTAACATTATTATTAATTATTTACTATTCATAGTATGTTTTTTCCCCCTTGGGGTTTTTCAAATGGTCAGGAAGACAGAGGAGACACAGGTCTAGATGCCTGATTAAATCTGCAGCCAACTAAACAAATATAGGGAGTTTGGGGGGGGGGATTAACTGGGAAAGGTCATCTGGAAAGTTTGCAAACACCAGGTGCAATTTCCCAAATTATGGAAGATTTGAAATATAGTGCATAACAAGTTTTTTATGCAAACAAATAATAAATCTACATGATTTTTATCTGGAAAGTTCTGTTTAAAGTACCAACAATGTGCAAACTAAATGAACACAAACATTAAAAAAGTATTCCCAAATGCCACCACTGTGTCGGTACTGGTCGTTCACAGGTTGACTATGAGCGGCCAATGTGGTGCAGCTGTGGAAAAAGGATAATGAGCTCTTAGACTCCATCAGGCAAGGTATTTCTAGTTGCGATAGTGTCATAAATAATACTTTTCTACACCCCAGGGGAGCACCCTTTAAATCCCATATTCATCATTTGTATACGTTTATATTTCATATAAAGCATGCCTTATAAAGTATCATGGGAAAGGTTATGATCTGCTAAAACTCAGATCTAAATATGTACATCACGAATGCATATGAAGTTATGAGATTGTGTTGTATGGTTGTCACTAAAATATGCTGTGGGTTTGGGAAGCACCCAGATACGAGCTCCACAAAGACAATAACTAGGGGGATAGCCAGTGCCCGGGTGGGTGTTGAACAACCATCAACAGCCATTGTCCAGCAAGGGAGTTACAATTCAATGACTCACCTGCATTAGGCCACACCAAGGGAATTGCTCAACCTTGCCTGGGGACTCAGCAATACCCACCAGACATGCCAGGACTTGTGTTCTCCAAGCACATGAATGAAAGGTATAAAACAGAACACAGTGGCCCCATGCTTGACCTTTTCTCCTCCCCCAACCTGTGCTGCAAACAACAAGGACACTGAGAAGACTGAAGACTCCAACGGAGGAGACTGGCTGAGGTTTCAAGGGTGAAACCTGTGTTTCCAGTCTAATATGGATTGAGAATTTAGACTGCGTGCTCATATTTTATTTTGGTAACCACTCTGACTTTTTGCCTATCACTTATAATCACTTAAAAGCTGTCTTTTGTAGACAGTAAACTTGTTTTACTGTTTATCTTTACCAGTGAGTTTGCCTGAAGTGTTTGGTAAATCTGCTCAGGTTTACAAAGGCTGGTGTAGGTCCACTTTCCATTGATGAAGTGGTGAACCAATTAATAAACTTGCACTGCTCATCTTGAGCAGTGGAAGACTGTGTATTCCTGAGGTACAAGGCTGGGAGCTGGGGGAATTCGGCTGGTGCCTTTCTCTGTGTGATTTCATGAGTGGCTCTGGGAGCATTCATGCAATCTAGCTGGGTGTGTGCTGAGTGATAACAGCGCCTGGAGGGGTTTGCTGCTTGTCACTAACAAAGCATTGTGAGAGACAGCCCAGGCTGGAGAGTTAAGGGAGCACAGTGGTCCCACAGTCACAGGCTGCACCCTGGGAATCCCGTCACATTATTACCATTGTACAAGGCCCTGGTGACACCTCAACTAGAATACTGTGCACAGTTCTAGTCTCCCATGGTTAAGAAAGATGACTTCAAACTGAAAAAGTGCAGAGACTGGCTACTAGGATGATCAGAGGAATGGAGAACATACCTTTTGAGAGGAGACTTAAGGAGCTTGGGTTGTTTAGCCAACCAAAAGAAGGCTGAGGGGAGATATGATTGCTCTCTATAAATACATCAGAGGGCTAAATGCCAGGAAGGGAGAGGAGTTATTTAAGTTAAGGTCAATATTGGCACAAGAACAAATGGATATAAATTGGCCATCAACAACTGTAGGCTTTAAATTAGACAAAGATTTCTAACCATTGGAGGAGTGAAGTTCTGGAACAGAATACCAAGGGGAGCAGTGGGGGCAAAAAACGTAACTGACTTCAAGACTGAGCTTGATAAGTTTATGGAGGGGTATGATGAGATTACCTACAATGGCATGTGGTCCATCTGTGCTGCTAGTAGCAAATATCTCCAACAGCTGGAGATGGGACACTAGGATGGGGAGAGCTCTGAGTTACTACAGTGAATTCTTTCTCAGGTGTGTGGCTGGTGGATCTTGCCAACATGCTATATTTGGAAGGAAGGAAGGAATTTCCCCCGGCTCAGATTGGCAAAGACCCTCAGAGTTTTTTGCCTTCCTCTGCAGCATGGAGCACGAGTAAATAGTGGATTCTCTTTAACTTGAAGTCTTTAAATTGTGATTTGAGGACCTCAGTAACTCAGCTAAAGGTTATGGGCTTATTACAGGAGTGGGTAGGTGAGGTTCTGTGGCCTGCAATGCACAGGTTAGACTAGATGATCATGATGGTCCCTTCTGGTCTTAAAATTTGTAAACAGATACACTTTAAAAAAATCCTCTGATATCAAACTAAAACCAACTCATCCCAATCCCCTGCAACACCAGACTTCTATAGCCATTTCCCATCAACAAGGCAGGTTTCCCAAGACACTCCTGCTGGATAGTCATTTATAAATCAAATATTTGTATGTTTGGCTGTCTCACCAAACTTTCTTTAAAACAATTACTTGCTCTCCCTTGCTCTTTGTTCTCTCTTCACTTGAGTTTCTCTCCATGTGCGGTTACCTGTTTCTTTCCTTTGTTTTGTTTTTTGTGTCAGCAAATTTTCTGTTCTACTTCAGACCTTTCGGTGTCTCTCCCCTTCTCCTCCGTGTTCTTCAGCTTGCTCCTTGCTCCCACATTCCCTCCTTCCTTCCCCTCCCCACTTATCCCTTTCTTTGATCCCCCACTCTTTACACAGCTTCTTTCCCCTGCTCACTGTCCTCAGACTCTTCTTCCCCAATTTTTTTTAAATATCTAAATAATCCAGCAGTGTCTTGCTTTCCTTTATTCTTTGTCCATGTAATTGCCCTCTTGGGAAACTCGTTATTTCCCAACAGACCTGGTTGAGAAGCTGGGCAGTGGTGGCTGCACATCTCCAAGGTTATTTACACAAATGATTGGGGTGGGGGATGAGGGATTTGAGGGGTCTCTCTCTATCATTTCAGAAGGAAAGGAGAGAAAGTACATTACGAAGGTCCTCCCCAGTGTTTACCAAAGGCAGTGATGGTGGGGGCTGTGAAAGAGTAGGGAGGGGATGGAAGATGTCTAAATTCATATTTATAGGCCTTTAACGCCACATGATGGAAATGAAGGAGATGTGAATGGTTTTATTCTCCTTCAGGGAGGCTCATCTTTTGGAAGTTTGGGCAATGTTACCGGAAGGAACAAGAAAAAAAACACTCACGGGCAGGGTGGGGGTGTTAAGTGTTTGCCACAGCTCCCTGAGTGGACACCAAACCCAGATCTTGTGCTCCCTGGAAAGTTCATTGGCAGATAAGACTAGTTTCATGGACAGCATAACTTGGCCTAGCTCTGCATGGGTGCACAAGATGGAGGCAAAGTAACAGGGACCCTCTCCTCACTTCCACATGTGTGCAGGAGCCAGACACAATGTGCTCCCTCCTCAGACTCCAGGACCACACAAAGCTATCCACACCAGCCCCTCCTAACTTAATGGCAAGGACAAGAGCATTAGAACCTTTCCATTCCCTCACCCCCGTGCCCGGCAGACCTGACTGAGTATAGAGGGGTGGTGATGCGACCATGGCCCAGACCCACAGTGCTCTGGGAAGCATTGTGCCTGAGACAGGGACAGAAACTCAATTACTGAGCAAGGTTTTAAGGCTTGTCTACACAGGAGAGAGTTTTACCAGTTGCACTGGTAGACTAAACTGCTACAATTACACTGATATAACTCCCCACATGGACACTCTCGTTCTGATATCGTACTGGCTTTTTGGTTAACTTCTTCCAAAGTCACATAAGCTAGCCTGAACAAAGGCACTCAGACTGGAATAGGGTTATACTGGTTAAACCAAGGCCACTTAAATTTACACCTTAGATTATACTGTATAGATGTCCTGTGGAGACAGGTCCTTAGATTATATTGTCCTCCTTCCATGCCACCCCTATGCACAGACTCACACCTAATCCCCATCTGAGAAACTCCTGCCACTTCTCATTCAAACCATTCACTTCTTCCACAAAGCCCATGATAAGACCGATCAATTAAGCAGAAAAATTAAATTGGCTACACTGGAGCCATCCAGAAAAACCCAGATCAAAAACTATGGAACCACACCATCTTATTGCTGTAATTCTTGTCCTCCCATTCCCCCCAGAGTTTGTTGCATCATTTTCATAATTAGGTCACAAGATCCTTGGGACAGGAATTGCTTTTATTATCTGTATTATAGTTGCACCAGGAGATCCCAAACAGGGACTGGGAACCCATAGTGTAGACGCTGTACAAACATAACAGTAAAATGGATTGTAAACTCTTTGTGTCAGGGACTAAGACAAGAGACAACAGCTAGATAAAACAAATGGTTGGGAGGAGCGCAATTCAGCAGCAAGGGGATTATCAGAGTGCAAAGCAGAGGTGTGTCACTTACTCTTTTGGTAAAGCAGCTAGCACAGTTTTGATTTGCGCCACAACATCATAATGCTGTTCCTTTCCCACACTCCTTTCAGCAGGTCCCCAAAGTTGCTGCCCCTCAGATGGTGGCTTCCTGATTGCCCCCAAAAGTTCCACTATTTATTAGGACCATAGAGTGGCAAAGTGAGTAGCCTTGCAGATCAGCACTGGTATGAGCCATATGGCTACATGGAAGAGGTGAGTTTCGCTCTTCTTCCATACTGAATGAATTGCTAAGGCTTTTCAGCATGCCTGTCACTCAGAATACCAAAAATGAACATAGAGACCCACCCAGTACTGAATTAAAAAAATCACTATGATCTATGATGTGCTTGGATACCCCTAATGAGGTTAATTTGGGCATTCAGCTAAGTGGTATAAATGTAGATATTTATTTTTGTTAACAGATTTCCATTGACTAAATAAAGGTCAGTGAGTGTGGCACCTTTCTTAAAAGCATAATTTATTTCTAGCCTCTGGGCAAGCTCATGAAATAGCTGACAGCTTTCTTTATTTCTGCAGCACAATTTACAGCATGATCACCTTTTTTAAGAGGGATCTCTGTACCTACTTCAGTATGCTCCTAATGATGAAATAAGTATGCTAGCATTAAAATGCATCTTTTGCCAGTAACAAGCAGCAGAAATCTTGAACACTCCCTAGGCTAAGATTCACAATCTATTTAAATTGGACTTTCATGGCACAAGGTAAACAGCTATAATTATCTGGACAAATAATTAAAGTATTCTTATATTGTGTGGGGAGGTTAAATTAATACAGTCAGACCCCTCGACAAGGTCCAAGTCTAGCAGATACTTCAGTGCTGAGACAGAGTGGTTAGTACATAACTCTTATGAGCCCCCCAGTTTATGAAAATATTATGGATGTCATAGTGTCAACTTTGAAGCTGGAGATTCCTAATAACAAATTAAAGAAGGTCAATTTATATTGGCCTGCAAAATGTACTATACATAATGTAAGTGGACCACCAGCAATCATCAAAAGCAGTGGTTCCCACACTTTTTTCTACCGCTTGTGCAGGGAAAGCCTCTGCTGGGTCGGGCCGGTTTGTTTACCTACTGCGTCCGCAGGTTCGGCAGATCACGGCTCCCACTGGCCGCGGTTCGCTGCTCCAGGCCAATGGGAGCTGCTAGAAGTGGTGGTCAGTACGTCCTTCGGCCCGCGCCGCTTCCAGCAGCTCCCATTGGCCTGGAGCAGCGAACCGTGGCCACTGGGAGCCATGACTGGCCGAACCTGCAGACGCGGCAGGTAAACAAACTGGTCCAGCCCGCCAGGGGCTTTCCCTGCACAAGCGGTGGAACAAGTTTGGGAACCACTGATCAAAAGGAAAGGTTCTCACTGAGATACATACCATTTTTAATTAGCGAGCAGATCGAGGGACGTGATCGTCCCCCTCTATTCGACATTGGTGAGGCCTCATCTGGAGTACTGTGTCCAGTTTTGGGCCCCACACTACAAGAAGGATGTGGATAAATTGGAGAGCGCCCAGCGAAGGGCAACAAAAATGATTAGGGGTCTGGAACACATGACTTATGAGGAGAGGCTGAGGGAACTGGGATTGTTTAGCCTGCAGAAGAGAAGAATGAGGGGGGATTTGATAGCTGCTTTCAACTACCTGAGAGGTGGTTCCAGAGAGGATGGTTCTAGACTATTCTCAGTGGTAGAAGATGACAGGAGAAGGAGTAATGGTCTCAAGTTGCAGTAGGGGAGGTTTAGGTTGGATATTAGGAAAAACTTTTTCACTAGGAGGGTGGTGAAACACTGGAATGCGTTACCTAGGGAGGTGGTGGAATCTCCTTCCTTGGAAGTTTTTAAGGTCAGGCTTGACAAAGCCCTGGCTGGGATGATTTAATTGGGGATTGGTCCTGCTTTGAGCAGGGGGTTGGACTAGATGAGCTCCTGAGGTCCCTTCCAACCCTGATATTCTATGATTCTATGAAAGTTATAGATATAACACTTATTAAATTCATCTGTGCAGGATACAGAAATGTTGTTCTACTGCAAGTCATGGAAGCAGTATTGGCCAACAAGTGCTGTGCCTAACTTAAGATTTATTGGGAACTGCATTTATTTTCTGCCCTTGCCACAGAGCTACAATATTTTATGCAATATTTATTGCATCACTAATGGTCTACGCTCTGTAGCTTTCCAATTATTTCTATTATGTGAACAAAGAGAAAAGTAAGGTAGAAATAAATATACTGTCTCTTTTTCAGATGAACTGCTGGAAATGTTAAAGGTGGCATCTGAAATTTATGGCTTTGAGAGCTCAATTATCTGATCAAAGATTTGGCTGTCCTGCATTTTTAATTATATATTTTTTCATATAACATCTTGCTATGGTCCCTGTGGAGTCAAAACATTGACTTCATCATTGCACTCTCTCTGATGACATTAAAAGGAAATGTAAGTAAAATGCAACTTCAGCCTGGTTGCATTCATGTAGAAAGTGATTTACGAAGAGATGCTCATTGTGGCTGAAGCTTATTTGAATTACTATAGATGGCTGTAAGAGACTTCAATGCATTCTAAATGATCTTGAGTCCTTTCTATGAAGAGTGCTGGAGAGATAGGCAATTCTTTATTTCTTTTACATATTCAGGGCTGCATTTTCAAGTGCTCAGCAACCAGAATTGGGCCCTGTCAAGGCTAATTCCCCACTCTGGCACTTCGAGTGCAGAAGGTGGGGGCCCGCAAGGATTCTAAAATTTAATACTAGCCACTCCAGGCTTGTATTAAACTCCCAAGGTTACAGCTTTTCTCTGACCTTGGATTGGTAGATGCTGCCACCACCCAAGTGCAGAACCTCTTTGAGAGCCCAGGAAGGCGCACTTGGGAATTCCTTCCTATGGGGTACCCTCAAGCCCTTTCACCCCCCCTCTGGGGAAGAGCTGAGGGGAAAAGGAAAAAAAAAAAAGGAAATCAGCTGTTGCCACCAGCTAATTAAATAACATGCACAAACCTTGTAGGGACACAAAAATCCAATTCTGTTCTTAGAAAAGGTAAATTTTATTAATAAAAAAAAGAAAGAAAATACATCTGGGAACTCAAGCTATTGCTAGATTTTAAAAGAGCAACTATAAGAATTAAGCACCAAGAATAGCTTTCTTGAGGTCCAGCTTAAAGGTTACAAGCAAAACAAAAGCACCTGGGGTTAGCACAGAGGAGTCCACGAGACATAACAATATAAAAGAGATAAACCTAATCGCATCTCCCTAGACATTTCCTGATCTACTTACATATCTGGGGTTTTAAATGAGTAGTTTCTAGGCATGATACTGATGATTTTTTCATACCTGACCCAAGCTCCTTACAGCGTAGCTGCTGTCCTGTCTGCCTCTCCACGAGAGAACAACAACTAACAGTCAAAAGGGGAGTCTTTTTTCATTTTTAAAGTTTTAGCCTTCCCATTGGCTCTTTTGGCCAGGTGCCCACTCACTTCCTTTTACCTATGTATAGCAGTGAGACTTTTTAACCCTTTACAGGTAGAGCAATTAGAGAACAGCTACTAAGAGGGATTTTATAGCTACTGGCTGGCTGGGTGTCCATAAAAGGGAACTACCCCCCCCCACCCCTTCATTTATCACAGGGCCAGTTTTCTCCCATTTGGGCATCTAAAATAGGGCCCCATTTTAAAAGAGTTTAGCACTCATCAGCTCCCACTGTGTCACCTAGGGCCAGATTTTCAAAAGTGCTCAGCACGCAGCATGTTGAGTACATTTGAAAATGTGGACACTTATTTAAGAACTCAGCTCCCATTTAGGGACTTAAATGTCTGGCCCAGATTGTAGAGGCTTAGTGCTTGTGAAAAATCTCGCTGAAAGGGCTAACCATAGGCCTAAGCAGTGAGTAAGGCAAAGCTCACCCTCTCGGTGGGGCAAATCTCTCTCAGGATGTGCAGGAAGACTGAACAGGCTACACCAACCTTCAGTTCATCCAATATGCACCCACAGGGGTGGACTCTCTGGGCCACAGGCACACGTGGGATGGGGCATGGCCAGAGGCCACTCAAAGCAATCTGCTGCCATAGGTAAGTTTTCAGTGTTGCTGCCCTCTCCCCCACCATCCTGACAGAGAAGCAGCCAGGTCAAACCTGCGGCCCTGCTGCTTTGATCCACCTATAGCTAGAGCAGCCTCTGGGCATGACCTCGCCTTCTCTGCAGCTTTCCCAGCACTTTAGGGATGCAGCAAGGGACAGCATTCCTGCTAGTTGTTGACTGCAATTGTGATAGGCCCTTGCATAGGCTTTGCAAGGTGAAGGGGATGGGTTCATTGCATCTCTGCCCCACCACAATTACATACATGCTAGTAACAACAGCACAATGGCAACATGTTTCAAGCAAAATTTGAAGAAACATAAATGGTGACATTTACACAGTGCCAATAATTCTATTCTGCCTCCCTAAATGCCACTTGCTTGCATTGGATAAATCAGGTTATTAGTAAAAACAGGTATTAAATATGAACTAGAAGAAATATATCTTGGGACAGGTAACTACAATACAGCATGAGGACTAACTGGAACATTGTTTTCAGCTGGGAAACCTCACAGCAGGTCCAGGGTTGCCAATTCACATGATTTTATTCTGTGTCTCACATTGTTTTTCCTAAAGCCCCAGCACCTGGAGTCAGATGACTATGTGAAAATCTCAGTTTCGCTTAAAAAAGTGAGCTTCTTGCCCTCATGATTGCAGACAAAAGCTTGAAAACATGCACTCAACGGGCTCAAAACCAGGAGTCAAAACCAGATATAATTTAATTGTTTGGCTTTAAAATGGTGAGATTTTTAAAAAAAACAATCTAATGATTTGAAATTGACACATGACTTTTGAAAGCGTGGACCTCATACAACTGCCATCGAAATCAATAGGAAAGGCTCTTGTTTATTCTGGAGACAGTTGGCTCAGGTCAGTTAAGGATGTGGGAATCAGATCTGAATCTTTTTATACCAATTACGGGAAATGTGGTACAGATTTCAGGGGTGTCGGTGGGGAAATCACAATTTTCAAAATAAAAAAAGTAATTCATGTATATTTTGTCCCCATTCCTTGGGTTCTTTAATTGTTCTAATGACCAATGGATGACTGAAATCAGTAGGGGGTTGCTGTTGCTTCTCATCTTACACACTGTGCTATCCAGAAGCAGAAGGAATAGGGAAATAGAGTCACACATAATACATTTTAATAGCGCATGCAGGTGTATTGGCTCTGTCACTTGTGAATTAAATAAAAGTGGCTTTTGTTATAACTCTTTTGTTCTTTCTCTATTATTTCACTTTGTGTTATTTAAGAGAGAAAGCAATTAAAGAATCTATTTTTAATAGAATTATGATCGGGTTTTGGCTGCTACACTTCTCTGTTAAGGTTTATCAGTTTAAAAATAAGTTATACTTAACTTTGGGGGAGATCCCCAGCTGTTATAGCTCCACTGACTTCAATGTGGCTCTGATCATTTATACCAGCGGAGGATCTGCCCCTTTGTGTCTGAATTCGTGCACTTAAAGTGAAATCCTTGCTTCACTGAAGTCAATGGGAGTTTTGCCATTGATTTCAATACGGCCAAGATATCACCCTGGGGTTACACTGTCTGCTACCTTCCCCCCCCCCCCCCCACCACTGAGTTTTTGGAGGGGGGTGCGTGTGTGAGAGAAATGTTTCCTATATGTCTGTTCGCAATGTCAAATATTTCTTTGAGAGGTTCTGTATAAGGGCCTGATCCAAAGCCCATTGAAATCTATGGAAAGATGCCCATCAGTTTCACCAGGGGTTGGATCAGATCTTAAATCCTTTCAAAGC
Organism: Caretta caretta; assembly: GCF_965140235.1. Lineage (NCBI taxonomy): Eukaryota > Metazoa > Chordata > Testudines > Cheloniidae > Caretta > Caretta caretta. The sequence goes on from NC_134207.1 coordinate 159,514,581, forward strand.
AACAGCAATAATTTTGAGATCCAAACATGCCTCCACTTTACAGACCCTTGGGGTTTCTGATCGTGCAAAAGCGAGACTCCAGCTACTTCAATGGAATTACCCTTGTTCAGCACATACCAGAATCAAACCTAACTGCTGTCATTGTCTGTTCTTGTAAATTACCAATATCAGAAATGCTGACTTTGAGGCTAATGTCACAGAAAACATTAGAGCTTCCTGTATTATTATTTTTCTTCCCTGTCCTTGTCCCATATTTTGGCCTTGTCAAGATAAGTGGTTGAGTTCCAATATAGGTAATGACAAGCTCTGACGTTTCATAGTTATGTGTATGTCTGATTATTTCGTGAATGGCATGGAGAGAACATGCTGGTTATGAATTTCTTATAGGAGGAGCTGGAAAGGCCTTCTTTGAACAGCACACTTCTTTGCAGGTAAAGTAAATTTTACATCATAGGTATGAAAATATGTTTGTACCTCTGTGCACAAAGCCACAAATGATTCAGCTGCAATTCAGAAAGTGCATTGTCTCAGCAGAATCTCCTCCCACTCCTCCTCCTGGTGTGTTGTCCAGAAAGAAGCTGCAGCCATGGCATTCTCTGCTATCAGTGCCAAAGCACACAGGTGATGCATGCAAAATGACTGTCCAGATCCTGAAGGAAGATGTCCGATTTTGTTCCATTAAGGACAGAACTGCTCCTGCAGATCCGCAAGAAACATTCTCTCCGAAACACAGAACAAAAATAGTCTATTGCATTTCTGAGAGATACTGTGGATGTTGTCTAGCAACATTAACACTGATAAAACACTACAGCATTCTTATAGGACAGATGACTACCTGGCTGTCCAGTCAGGTAGGAATCAGGGAAGTAATTTTTTCCATGCAAAAACTGGGCCACATTATTCCGCTACAGGTTCTCTTTTAAAATTTTATTTTAAAGTATTTTCTATTGTATTTGATCATCTCCCTTGTAGCCTAACACTTTGCACACGTGAACGGATTTATCTGCCTCACTCCCTTGCAGGGTTTCTATAACTGTATTTGATAGACAATGAAACTGAGGCACAAATTTTGGGCCTGAGCCTGCAAGATTCTTAGTACCTTCTGAAAGCCATTGAGCACCCTTCATTCCACTGCCATCAGCAGGTGTTGAGGGAGCTCAGCCCTTCATGGGATCAGGGCCTAACTGACTTACCAAGAGTCACAAAGTAAGTCTATGGCAGAGCTGGAAGGAATCTGAGATCTTCTGAGTACCAGTCCAGTGCCATATTAAAAGGTCGTCTTTCCTCTCTGGTAATACCTGCATGGAAGGAAGAAACTCTGGCCCTGATCCAGCAAAGCACTCAAATACCTGCAGAACTTGAGAGTACTTCTACAACCTTGTGACTCATGCCAGCACTTCAGTGGGCCCACTATGGGATTGAAGTTACATGTGTAACCAAATGCTTTGCTGAATTGTGGCCTCCATGGGGCTATGCTTGTGGAGTTTCTCCTGGGCTATTCAGCTGGAGGTTCTCCCCATGGGGAAAAAAATGAAGTATCTGGCTTAGCCCCCCTGACACTCCACTAGGATCTATGTGGAGGGCATCGATGTGTGGGAAATAAGGGGAGTTCCACACTACAAGGTGGGCATCACTGACACCCTTGGGCTGAATTTATATTTTAGTTTAAGTTCCATTGGTGCAAGGACAATGCAAGGTTTTCCCTAGGCCTAGTCCTGCCTTCTCATTCCCTGGCCTGCCCATATCTCTCATTCAAGCACAGAAACTCACAAAGAGCCAGCTGTGGGGTGCAGGGAACATAAGAACGGCCATATTGGGTCAGACCAATAGTCCACCTAGTCCAGTATCTTGTTATCTGACAGTGGGCAATGCTATGTGCCCCAGGGGGAATGAACAGAACAAGGCACTTATTGAGTGATCTATCCCCAGTCGTCCAGTCCCAGTATCTGGCAAACAGAGGCTTAGGGACATCCAGAGCATGGGGCTGCATCCCTGGCCATCATGGCTAATAGCCATTGTGGGACCTAGTCTTCATGAACTTATATCATTCTTTTTTGAACACAGTTATACTTTTGGCCTTCACTACATCCCCTGGCAATGAGTGCCACAGATTGACCGTGAGTTGTGGTAAGAAGTACTTCCTGATGTTTGTTTTAAACCTGTTGCCTATTAATTTCATTGGATGATCCCTAGTTCTTGTGTTATGTAAATGGATAAATAACATTTCCTTGTTCACGTTCTCTATACCATTCATGATTTTATAGACCTCTATCCCATTAGGCATCTCTTACTAATCTCTCCTCATATGGAAGCTGTTCCATACCCCTAATCATTTTTGTTACCCTTCTCTTTTCCATCTCTAATGTATCTTTTTTGAAATGGGGTGACCAGAACTGCACACACTATTCAAGGTGTGGGCATTATGACATTTATTGTCTTATTATCTATTCCTTTCCTAATGGTTCCTAAAGAGAAAGGGAGAACATTGCTGTAGAGGTGACTGACCCTGCCCTTCTGGATGAGCAGTGGGAGAACTGTTCCGGGAGGTTCCCCTCTGTGCTTGGAGCCAAAGTGCATAGCCAGGCTCTCTGTTAACACCAGGCTAAGCTTGAGATTAATTACACAGAAGTCAAGAAACGCAGAGTTGAGGTTCCCACAACAAGGTTAACCAGGCTCCCCCATGTGCACCAATTACAACAGGCTATTTCATTACAGTTAACCACTGTGGAATAAGGTGTGATTCAGTGTGAGGTTGGCATATTTTTTTCCACTGACAAAGGCAAGAATCCCATTGACACCAATAGGAATTTGGATGAGAGCCTACTTCAGTATTTGCTGATTTTCACCCAGCTAATCCACACTTGTTAAATATTTGCTAAATAACTTCACATGACAGGCCCAACCTTTCATCCATTCTGAGGATACTGACTCTTTAAGGATTGCTTACCCCTCTCCCCCATCCTTGGCTGAGTGTAAACATGCATGGGATTTCCTTCACCCCAGTCCCTCTTTAAAGTTACCTTGTCTGTGGGAGTTTTCAACATTTCATTTTAAAAAGATTATTTCTTCCCTTTTCTGGTAGCTGAGTAGCACTGTCTGTTCCCAGGCTTGGATCGTTGGCACTAAACAGATTACGACGCCCACAATTGGCTTGCTCAAATTACAGAATGTTTACACTAACAATTTGGAGAAAATGACACCGGTGGTCTCCAGGAAGGAAAGTGCCAATGCAATAGCTTTAAAAAGCTGCAAGAACTGTGAATATAGTTCTCAGTGAAAGCAAAAGCCTTAAGTACTGGGTTAATAAAAGGAAGCCATTCAGAACATATAAAGTACATTTTACTTGTGGGACCTGCCTGCTAATCCAAGGCTGTGCTAAAGCTATAAATTCAGCTTCATTCATTTACTAAATATCTAGAGAACCCAGATATACCAGTGCACTGAAATGGTCTCTCAAAGTGGCATTTAATAATAGATACACATACACGAGTCAGTCTTTTCATTAAGTCTCTATTTAGATCCTGATCCCACAAACACTTACGCACGTGCTTAACTTGACTCAAGTGAGTAGCAATGTACAGGATCCAAGAAAGGGGAGGCCAAAACCAAACAAAAATCATGTCCCCTTTAAGAAGGTCTCCAAACCAACCCAAGGCAGCATCATAGTTCACCTATTGTTCGAGGAGGCAGGTTGGCTTTTTCCCTTTCCTTTAGACTTCAGGTCAAGGAAGGAGCAGCTTATCCAAGGTCATAAGGCCCTTATCTCAGGGTACATCTACACAAGGATAAATGCCCTGCAGCTGGACTAGGTCAGCTGGCTCAGGCTCTCGGGGCTTGGGCTTGTGGAGGTAAAAATTCCTGGGTAGATGTCCAGGCTTGAGCTGGAGCCCAAGTTCTGGGCCCCTCCACCAGCACAAGGACCCAAAGCTCGGGCTCCGGTCTACAGAGCAATTTTTCAGCCTTGGAGCCTGAGCCTCATGAGCTTAGATCAGCTGACCAGGGCCACCCACAGGTTTTTGATCCCTGTGTAGAGAACAATCAATACACTCAGAAAACAAACGCCAGTGCCCTGGAATTTGGGGCTGCAATCCATCGTAGCTAGTGTGCCCCGAGCACACCTTTTTCTGTTTATATATAGTGCCAGGGTGCTCCTTCACTGCACTGAGGTGTTTTGGCTGCAAGGTCCAGAATGGCCCTTAAATGGGCTGTACCCTCATGGGGCTATCACATGAGTCAAGCTAAGCATGCCCATAAGGGTTTGTAAAATTGGCGCCTTAGACTGTACCCATATGAGTCTTTAGGGCAGTGGTTCTCCACCTGCCACTCAGTCAACACACAGCTGCAGCCCATGTGACATCCTCAGGGCCATATAGGGCCATATAGTATATATATTGCATAGATGTGGCTCACATAACACACAGAGAGCTGCATATGTGGCACACAATGGTAAACAGGTTAAGAACTGCTGCTTTAAGGTCTGATCCTGCATGGATCAGAGAGCAGGATTTTCAAAGGAGCCTAAGAAAGAGAGAGAATTAATTGTTTGATTCTAAGCACAGCCACAATGGATCACACCAATGGTCCATCTATCAAGGTATCCTGCCTTCTGACCGTGGCTGGTGCCAGATGATTCGGGGGAATGAACAAAATGGCAATTATCGAGTGATCCATCCCCTATAATCCAGTCCCAGCTTCTGGCAGTCAGAGGTTTAGGGACAGCCAGAACATGGGGTCTCAAGCCCAACCCCCTTGGCTAATTGTCACTTATTTTCTTGAAATTCAGGAAGTGGGGCATCTAATTCCCTCAAACTCCTTTGACAATCCTAGTCATACTGTCTCCTGGGAGGCGATGAGTGCCCTCAAAGGAAGTCTGAAGACAAACAGTTCTAAAGGAAAGACAGGAGTAGGGAGGAAACCACCAGGAGAACACTGACTGAGAATCTCAACGGCAAGACGGCTCACTCTTTAATAAATAGCGCACATGTGCATGCAAAGTGTTGCCATGTGATCAAACACTGAATATTTATTTTCATATCTCTATGGGGAGGGGAACTCCTAATCAATGAATTGCCCCTATTACCAACTACTTTTAGGACTCACACAGTATTTTCCTTTCAGTTACAATGAATCTGCCCAGCTAATCTGTACAGTGTTTAGGCTTCCTTTGTGCATAATCCAGCAACTGACAAATCCATGTGAACTTTTAAAAGATGCTTATGTAAGCCACAGCTACCACTTTATCAAGTGCATCTAAATCACTTACTCTAAACAATTTCTATATTTCAGCTTTATTTCTATTTTTGGCCTGATCCAAAGCCCACTGAAGTCAATCAGCCCATAAACCAGATTCTGTGCTACAACTCTCTAAAGTGGATGGCTCAGTGGTGGGTTGCCATAATTTTCAAAGTCCACATGCCTGAAATTGGTCTTTAAAGCAGCCCAAAACTCATAGGGAGCAGGGTTAGAGCACAGGGCAGAGTATGGGGGCAGGCGTAGTTTGTCACAGTCATATTAAGAGAAAAAAAAAAAGAGAGAAAATGTGGCCCATAAACTTCAGCACAAAAACCCATAGGCCACAACTGGGTTAAAAAACAACCAAGCTTTAAAAAGTCAGCCCAAAGTTGTATGTTTTCAGCTACCCTGGCAAACTCAGTTATGCCTTTGCATCTCCCAAGTTCTGCTCCAAGGGTTGAAGCAGCCCCTGTTTATGTTCGAACAGTCCACCAGGACAAACACTTTTATTGAAACAGTTTTCCTAAATCTAAAAAAGAAAAGAAAAAAAAGTACAATTTTGTAAAATACACACCAAATATCAGCGTTTCCTGCATAAAACAAACAAAAAAAAATTTGGACACACTCTAGACAGGCAGCAAAAAGCTCCAATCAGATTGGGCCTGGCCTGAGACTTTCAGCACAGAGCTTCCAACTCTCTAATGGGCTTGTGTTAGCTTTGAAAACTCTCGCATGGCCACCTCTCTGTAATGCTGTCTGCTGAAACAACAGGGATTAAATGCCTCATCTGAGTATTATATAGGAGAAACAAAGATATACTAGAAAGGCAAATCTCTCAAGAATAATTATCTCAATCATAACAGCACATCCTATGATGTTCAGATGGATTACTAAAAAGGTCTAACCCAGATGCAAGTATGGTACCTTTAAACACTTGTATTCTCTTTGGGCAATTCTGCTAAGGAACAGTGAAACACTGGTGTTATTTGCAAAATTGAGAAGAGAAGCCTCAGTCAGTTAAAGTGAAGTCTTTATCCGTCATAAAGGCACTATATGAGACAAGAGTTCCCCTTTGCACATCAGCAGGCCATGACAAGTGATTCATAACAAGAAACTGAAATAAAAAATACAGGGCTAAATCTTTCCCTGGTGTATTGAAACTGTTATGAATTTTATGGGATGAATTTGCCCCATAAAGTTTAATTCAGAAAAGAGCCAACTCCTAATAATTCAAAGTGATAGTTTATACTAGATAACTTCCGACTTGGCACCCAAAAGTAATTGCATAAATAAAACAGCTTGGAAAAGCCACATGATACAAAACACAGTTTAGATTATAAAAACATGGAAAGTCTGCATCCTGATAAGAGTTTATCCAAAGCATAACTGTCTGAAAAATGAGAAAGTGATTAAGCCAAAACTGCATAAAAAACCCAATTCCAAACAATGTGTCCCACTTAAAAGTAATACAGAAAAGACATTCATTCCCTACAGAGTGTTATGTTCCACCTATGTTATGTTCTCAGCATACACACAGAGAAATTAGATAAGAACACAAAATACTCTTGCTGGAAGGTTGCAATATAACCTAATTTATTGATTGGAATTCAGAACAATAACACCCAAGAACCTGAAACAGAGAGACAAAGCAGGCTGCTCCCTGAAACAGAGAGACATAACTCACTTCATCTTGCTGGAGACTGTCTGTCTGCAGAGGGACTGCTGCACTGTTAGGCCCATATTGCAGGCTACTTTTGGGTCTCCCTAGCCTGCAAGCAGAACCAGGAAATCCCCTGAAATTTAAAGTGATAGCCTACAATTTTAACACAGTTTTCAATACACTGGTCTGGAATATGAAAATTCTTGTAGCGTTCCACAAAGTGGTCATAGAAGCACGGCATAAATGTGATAAAACTCTCAATCTTATTCAGATATTTAAATACCAAAAGAAACAGGTCCCCACAATATGTAATCTTACATTAAGACAAAATAAAGGATTCTTCTCTTTTTTTTTGAGTGTTTGCTTTGCAGCACTGGAGTTATAAAGGGGAGAAACACCCTATTAATGTGACAGTAGATCCCATGCTCCCTTGGTGTAGAGAGCACTCACAGAGCGGTAAAGGCAGAAGGCATATTTTCCCCGTTCATTATGGTATCTGTATTTATTTGAGGGGAGTGGATGGATCAAAGCTATTGATATTGAAAAAAGCACATCTGTGGATACTAGTATTAAGGGGCTGATAAGACGGGCACAAAACTTGCCAAGGAAGGAGTTAACACTGTCTTGGGCAGCCCAAAGCCCTGAACTAGATATCATCAATCCACCTATCAAGCTTAATGAAACAGTAGGAGTTCCTTGGGGGAATGGAAAAGCCTAACTGGTTGCAGACACCTGATTTCCTAGAGCATGGGGAATATAAATCAGCAGTGTTCTTATAAGGCCTGATTCTCCACTGCCTTGAATCTAATGTAGTCATCTACACCTGTGCTGAGTGGGTGTAAAAGGTGATTGTTCTAATCTGGTAGAGCTTTATGCCCACTTTGCACTGGTCCAAATGACTGGATGATGTATCAGGCAGTGGATAATAAAACCCAAAGTGTCTCTTTAGTTTTCACCTCAGCTACAAGAAGTTCCATCTTTTATGTTTAGACACTGAGCTGACAGGAGATCCTAGGTGTCATTTGTTGCCTTGTTACACCTGTGCAAAGGGGGTATACAATACTCCCAAATGTGAATGGCTTTACAGCTATTTTACAGCACTCAAGGAGCAGGACACTGGAGGAGCAGGCCCTCTTTATGTTTGGATTTGGCTAAAGAAAGACTTCCTCCCTCCACCACATAGACACAAACTTTGCCACCCAGCAACTGACTAAAGCCCTGTGATGCAGCTTCCTTTTCCTTTATAACTAACTTCTCCAGCAACTGACTCATTTCAAGCTGATGGTGTAAAACTTCTGAAGAAATGCCTGGTAAGCACAACAGTTTCCATGTTAATGCATCTCTAGTTCAGAGATCTAAAAATTTTGCATGTGTTAAGGGACATCTAAGCAACTGCAAACACCAAAAATCAGATACAGGGTCTATAGGAAAACAGTGGCTGTATGGTGTCTAGTTGGCTGGATGCCCCTGCAGGCCTAGAGAGGGATAGAAACACATTAAGAAACAAATTATAAAATGTCTGACCTTTAGCAAAACCCTGTTTATCTACCAAGGTGGAGGATGAAATGGAGGGTTAAATTCAGAAATGACACAAATCAGTGGGATTAGCAATATTTTGGAGGAAAGACTTAAAATTTTGTTTGATCTTAAAAGTCACTTTCATTAGATTCACAGAACTTTTACTCTGAAAAGTGACTATCTGAATATAGATCTCTGTATTAGGAATCTTATATGGGACTTCAGTGACAAAAAAGAAGTGTTTGCTGCTTTACTCCCCTATTAGCTTCGTAGAGCTGCATTCTGTTCCACCTTGTGCACCGTCAACAGAACTATTTACCAAGCTACAACTGGAATTGTCATTGTTTGAAGACGCTGAGGGTTATGTGTAGGTATAACTGAGACCATAATTTGGTTTGCAGAGGTTTAATTTTGCTGATAATGCCTCTTGGAACCTGGCCAAGTTTGCCAGGCTGGCAGTTAATACCCATAGAATAAGAACATATGATCTCAAAATTGAGGGGCAATAAATATGAAGCCCTATTATACCATTTTAAGGTCCATTTTTCCAAGCAGACCTGAACAGTAAAGGAACTATCAAGCATTCAAGAGTAGAATGGAGGTATACTACCACACTAGGGAGAATTGATATAGTCAAGCTAATAACTAGCTCAAATCACCCAGTCATCCCCCAAACCAAATCTGAACTCTTTATACATTCAGACTGAGTAAAATAATTCCCTGTCTACTTCCACTTCTACTACTTCCCAAATAATCCCTCTTTCCACACCATCTTGATCAAGTCTCCTGCTCTTCCACCACACTCCTATTGCTATTTCCCATCCATAAGATCATGATTCTGTTCTCCTGGATCCAGTACCTGACACTCTCTCACTCCCTCTGCTCATATTTCAAAGCATATATTTGCACATTTAAAGGTCCAGCCACCACTGAGGTATAATATGGAGAAACGTTGACCGTTCTAGTGGATCATAAACATTGTGTCACTGTTACATAAAAGACAAATTCTTTATTGTGTGTTAAGAACAATATCATTTTAAAACTAAGCATTGCTCACCTTCACAAAATGTTCCTCATTCAATTTGTCTGCCTTTTGAAAAATGTGGCAGCCCAAACTGGAGAAAGTTCGGAGGAGAGCAAAGTAAAGGTAAATGATCTGGAAAATAAGAACTGATGAGAAAAAATTCAGAGCTAGACATTTTACGTAAGAACATGAAAATGGCCATACTGGGTCAGACCAAAGTTCCATCTAGCCCAGTATCCTGTCCTCTGACAGTGGCCAATGCCAGGTGGCCCAGAGGGAATGAACAGAACAGGTAATCATCAAGTGACCCATCCCCTGTTGCCCATTCCCAGCTTCTGGCAAATACAGGCTGGGGACACCATCCCTGCCCATCCTGGCTAATGGCCATTGATGGGCCTATCCTCCATGAACTTATCCAGTTTTTTTGAACCCTGTCATAGTCTTGACCTTCACAACATCCTCTGGCAAGGCGTTCCACAGGTTGACTGTCCATTGTGCGAAGAAATACTTCCTTTTGTTTGTTCTAAATCTGCTGCCTATTAATTTTGTTGGGTGACCCCCTATTTCTTGTGTTATGAGAAGAAGTAAATAACACTTCCTTATTTACTGTCTCTACATCAGTCATGATTTTATAGACCTCTATCGCAAAGGTTCTCAACCAGGTATCTGGGGGCCCCAAGCAGGTTTCAGGGGGGCTTCCAAGCAGGGCCAGCATTAGATACGCTGGGGCCCAGGGCAGAAAGCCAAAGCCACACTGCATGGGGTTGAAGCCTGGGGCTCTGAGCCCCACCACCCAGGACTGATGTTGAAGCTTGAGCAATGTAGCTTTGTGGGGGTCCCTGTGGTATTGGGTCCCAGGCAATTGCCCGGCTTGCTACCCTCTAATGCCAGCCCTGGCTTTTATAAGCAGAAAACCAGTTATTGTGGCACAGGTGGGCCGTGGAGCTTTTATAGCATGTTGGGGGGTGGGGAGCTCAGAAATGAAAAGGTTTGAGAACCTTTGCTGTATCATATACCTCCTTAGTCATCTCTTTTCCATGCTGAAAAGTTCTAATCTTATTATTCTCTCCTCGTACAAAAGCTGTTCCATATCCTTCCACAAGTACTCCTTTTCTTTTTGCGAATACAGACTAACACGGCTGTTCCTCTGAAATTAATCATTTTTGTCGCCCTATTCTGAACCTTTTCCAATTCCAATGTATCTTTTTTGAGATGGGGCAACCACATCTGCACACAGTATTCAAGATGTGGGCGTACCATGGATTTATACAGAAGAAATATGATATTTTCTGTCTTATTATCTATCCCTTTCTTAATGATGCCCAACATTCTGTTAGCTTTTTTGACTGCTGCTGCACATCGAGAGGATGTTTTCAGAGAACTATCCACAATGACACCATGATCTCTTTCTTGAGTGGTAACAGCTAATTTAGACCCCATCATTTTTAGAGAGAGAGAGTTGGGATTATGTTTTCCAATGTGCATTACTTTGCATTTATCAGCATTGAATTTCATCTGCCATTTTGTTGCCCAGTCACCCAGTTTTGAGAGATCCTTTTGTAGCTCTTCGCAGTCTGCTTGGGACTTAACTATCTTGAGTAGTTTTGTATCATCTGCAAATTTTGCCATTTTACTGTTTTCCCCTTTTTCCAGATCATTTGCGAATATGTTGAATAGGCCTGGTCCCAGTACAGACCCCTGAGGGACACCACTATTTACCTCTCTCCATTCTGAAACTGACCATTTATTCCTGCCCTTTGTTTCCTATCTTTTAACCAGTTACCAAGCCATGAGAGGACCTTCCCTTTTATCCCATGACAGCTTACTTTGCTTAAGAGCCTTTTTTGAGGAACTTTGTCAAAGGCTTTCTGAAAATCTAAGTACACTATATCCACTGGATCCCCCTTGTCCCATACTTGTTGACCCCCTCAAAGAATTCTAGTAGATTGGTGAGGCATGATTTCCCTTTACAAAAACCATGTTGACTCTTCCCCAACAAATTATGTTCATCTATGTGTTTGACAATTTTGTTCTTTACTATAGTTTCACACAGTTTGCCCTATACTGAAGTCAGGTTTACTAGCCTGTTATTTCTGGGATCACCTCTGGAGCCCTTTCATGTTCACCTTTTGTGGCTAGAATACAAAGGGGAAGCTAGGTGGTGGAGAGAGACATTGCAAACCATAATGACTTTGTTCTTTATCCATTACTGGAAAAGATTAGCTATGCGAATTAAGTGAGTAATTAGTGCAGGCTGCTTGGTATTGTGTATGAACTTTCTAAAGCTATGCTAGGGCAAACCAGGCTCCTGTCTCCTTGTAACGGGAACAGTCTTCCACATTTTGGGGCTAGAGAAAAACATGCTTGGAGAGAGCCATAGTTAGCTACTAGCCTTTATAACATCCTGTTGCAGACAATTATTGTACTGGAACAGAACAAGAAGTGGTAGCTTCAGGTGCAAAAAGGAAAATGTAATTTGAATGTTAGGGAAAACTTTCTAACATAAAGCACAGTAAGGCAGTGAGCAAGCTGTAGGAAACTATGAAATTATGATCACCATGGAGACTTAGGGGCAGAATGGGTATCCCTATCTACTGGGAATGGGTTAGAAGAATTAAATCATATCTGCTCCATAAGAGCATAAACCAACATCTTCATGCAGCCCCTTCTCATAATCTGCGATCCCCACAATCTCCTCAGCTTTTTTGTTCTGTATCTTACCTAGTTTTGTGTTTGTTTTACTTTATTTAGATTGAAAAATTGTTGAGGCAGGGAATGTGTGGGAGTTGCCACTACTGCCTCAGCAGGTAGCGAGAATGGAAATAGTGGAACTGGGGTATGCTGCTTTAGAGGTTTTAGATCTCTTTCCCCCCCGACCCCCGGCCTCCATTTTTTCTAGACCTTGCTGAAGTTTCTTCCTAGGGCTGTGCATCTATCCAGGATAATGATAAAAGCAAGAAGGGGTTGGATGGGAGAGATGACTATTAATCTGTTTAGTTATGTTTCTATATTTCTGCCAAGGAATTGGAATAGATAAAGAGAAATACAAAATAATTCTAGCTTCATAGCTCAGTTTGGTATTAAAGAGGCCTCCTATTAGAAAACCTACCACAGTGAAGAGAGAGCAAATTTCAATATCTACCAAGAGTACCAAGTTATCAAAAGGCCTTAAATAAACAATTGCCAATGGAACAATTAAGATGAACATGTCTATCCTTGGATTCCAGGTTCATTTGAGGCCAATTTTACCTTACTCTTGTTCAGAATGAGTCTGCTATTTACAGAATAAACCTTTATATTACTTATCTCTAGGCACAGATTTTGTACTGTTGTGGAATTAGTTGTGGGTGGTTTTTTTAAGTATGGCATACTTGCTAAGCGTTTTCCTTAAGGTATTATATACAGATCATTATATTCCTGTGTCAGTTTAAGGAAGTGCTCTTCTTCATATACTTTCATTAGTTCATGATCATTTTATAGATTTTTTTTTAATCACTAACTTTATTACTTGAAGTATAGCTTGTATCAAATTTATAGTAGCCCCCAGTATTTGATTAAATATTTGGCGATCCTACATAAGAACAGTATTACTACCACTTGCACGATAGTGACTGTGGAATTTTTCTTTCTAGCAAATGCATCTGTCCAGATTTTGTATTTACATGGGAGACTTAGCATACAGTCTGTTTTGGAATTAGCAAAGCAATAGGTACTGAATGTGCACTTTCAAGAGTTTTGACATCTTTCAATGAAAGAAAATATTTTTACATTAAAAATGAACTCTTCAAAACTTATTTCCTTGTCATCACACACAATGTGTGTGATGACATATCTGTGCCACAAGCAAGCAAGCAAACAAACCAAAAACCAAATCAAAACAAAACTAGGCACTGCTCCTGCCCCATTGACTTCAGTGCTGCAGGAACTTAGAACATCAACACTTTTGTATTGGTAAAACATACACTATATACCCCATGTGCACATACAAATATAGGGTGATCCATAGTGGCGACATTCCAAAAATATTCTAACAAGCGACTCCCATACATTGGCCACAATGTACTTTGAACTGTGGGGTGGAGAGGAGGGAGGTGTGGGGTGCTCTCTATGGAATTAAAAACTAAAACAAACACCTTAGTGCAATCTAGTGGATTATGGGCTTGCTCAAATTCCCACTGAAGTCAATGGGAAACTTTCGGCTGACTTGAATGCACCCTGTAAAAGCTTTCCTCCTCTGAAGCATTTCTATGAACTCCATGGATAAATCACATAAGCTGGGATGAGGCAGCAGTGTCCAGAGAGCAGTTGATTCCATCTAAGAAAGCAACCCAGCTTCATTTGGGTGTTGGCATTTAACACAGAGCTCCTAACAGTCTCTGAGAGCTGCTTCCAGCACATCACTGATCCACGGGTAGATCTGCTTTTCTGCAGATTACCGGTGCAGAGAAATTATTCTGAAATCCCCCTCTGGCTTGGTGGGCTGATGAGACTGTTGTGAGAAGGTGTGATGGGGTCTGTTAGGTCTTCTCTGCCCCCTGCTTGCACCCTGATAGCCCCCTAGTCAAGGAAAACATGCTCAGGCTGGGGTACTGATGAAATTTAGTTCTGCAGAGGCATAGAAGGGCAAGAGATGACACTGACCAATCGGGAGCCAGCAGGGCAGTTAAAGCTCACCTGCCTACTCTGAAAGGCAGTGCTGAGTAATCCTGGAACAGGGGAGGAGTTCCTCAGTACTAGTCTAGAACTCCAGGGTCCAATCAAATCCTCTGCTTAAACACTGTGACTATGCCTGTATAATGTGTGTGAGAGAGAGAAAGAGAGAGTTTAAAGGTACAGACAAGCACATCTTGAGTTTATTTTTAACTGCTGCTTAACTTGTGGCATGGGCCCTTTGTTTGTTTACAATATTTACAACAATTATGTGCTAGGCACTTTCCTCAGGAAAAACAGCTCTGAGGAGCTCATGCTCTAAGTCAGACACACCAGGAGACAGAATATAGGAAGGGGGACCACAATAAGCTGTTCATACACAGTCAGCTCAATTCACTGTAAGCAGCATGGCAGAAATGAGGTTTTAAGAGGGAACCAGAATGGCCAGTGTTAATTGTTAAAACCAAATATCTAGTACCATAGCTTCCCTCCCTGGGGCTAGATTTAAGAATGTATTTTTGTTTCGCAGTGCATGAATGTAGTTGCTAAACACAGGGAAGAATTTTAACCCCAGATTTAAATAACTTCCTAGTTGAGACTATTATTTGAAGCACCTTTATGTTTTTGTTGGAAGACCAGGGTCGCAAGACATCATTTAAAAAATTGCTATGTGATTATCTGAGCCACTGTTTTCCAAAAGATGTCAAAGATCATCATATATGTTGAACCTTCATCTGGCTCATTTAAAACCATTTAGAACTTAGTTTCCAAAAGAAAATATGCTTAATATTGTCCTTGCTTATGAGCAGTCAAGCCGGGCTTGGATTGTTGGAAGGGGTTGTTAGAGAATTCAGGTGGTAATCACAGACACAAGGTTGATCTGGGCAAAAATGATTATTTTAAGAAAAGTATTCTCAAACGTTTTATTCCAATACATTCAAGAAGTTCATATCTGATGACTGGGAGCTGAGCAAAATGTGAAAATGGTGACGTGAGTAATTGATTTGAAAGATATCACAACATTTGTCAACTATGTAATTCAATCAGCTCTACTGTATTCCTAGTTGTCAGTTTCCTCTGTCTGCAGTCTGGTACCCCTTTAAAAAAAAATATAGCCTCATCCCAAATTTCTCCATGCCTAGTGAATGTATAAACCTCCTCTCTTTACCCCATCTTCTTATTCACTCACTGCAACTCTGAAGTCATCCTTGTCTAGATGGCTTTATGCCTGGAACTGTGCTTTCATGGAGGCTCTGATTCCTAAATATAGCTTCTAAGACTTCATAGCAATCTGTCGCTGTGTCATGGGTACCAGTAGGCACCATAACCACAGGCTCATCCTAAGTGTCATGAGCTTTGCCACTTTCACATCTGGCAGGCATGTCACTGAAGGGGTCGTGCTGTCATAGCATACCCAGCCAGTCGTATGTCTAATAATCAAATTTTCTTCCACTCTTAGTCTACATCTCATGACTGTAAATCTATCTCCTGCAGCGATCTCCTAGGTTTAGATATAATCTGCCTCCTCTGTGGTAGGTATCGGGGTAGCTGTGTTAGTCTGTATCCACAAAACCAACGAGGAGTCCGGTGGCACCTTAAAGACTAACAGGTTTATTTGGGCATAAGCTTTCGTGGGTAAAAAACCACTTCTTCAGATGCATTGAGTGAAAATTACACATGCAGGCATTATTATACTGACACGTGAAAAGAAGGGAGTTACCTTACAAGTGGAGAACCAGTGTTGACAGGGCCAATTCAATTAGGGTGGATGTAGTCCACTCCCAATAACTGATGAGGAGGTGTCAATACCAGGAGAGGGAAAGTTGCTTTTGTAGTGAGCCAGCACTCCCAGTCCCTATGTGGTAGGACTCTGTGGTAAGACTCTCTGTGCCTCTGTGGTAGGACTCTCTCATCTAAGGGAGTTTGCCCCACATTTGCACCTTGACCACTTCCATCAGATCTCCCCTTCCTCTGGGTAACTAGAGGAGCACACAAATCTCTTATTTCCCTCTTGTTTTCCTTCTGGGAGAAGTAAATTACAATTCTTCCTTCCCAGCATGCATGCTCAGCTAGATTTAATATTTAAATTGTGATTGAAAATAGGAACAATTCCAAAAGAAAGCTTTATTGTGTTACGCCTAGGTTGTGCCACAGCAGTGGGGACATGACACAGCCTGCAACTGGTGTTACCTGGGGTTCCTTAAACCCAAAGCTCTCAGTAATTTTACTCTCTGTGTGGCAGTGGGAGGAAATAAATCAATGGCGACGCAGCATGCCCGTCTGCTAGGTGTTTGGCATAAATCACAAAGTCAAGTGCTTTTACTTTACTTTATTTATCTCCAGCACTCTCACAGGAATGCCTTCACTCAAAGCTTCTCCTTTATTTCATCTCAAGCACATACAAAGACAATAAGCTTTAGAGCATCGTCAAACAGTAGTTACCCATGGTCTGGAGGGGTCTTGAGTGGCCAAATGACAAGGTTCAAGTGGTCAGCTACCCATCTGAAACTGGGGATTCCAAGAGGTGTCCGGAACGTCAAATCCAAATTCCTCAGGCCTGTCTACCCCTTTTATGTTAGTAACTACTACAGTTTTATCGACAACATGTCAATCAAAGAAAAACCACTAAGCAAGGACTTTTTAAGCTGTTAGTCCTGCAGCTGTATTTCCACACAACAATAGTCCAAAGATAGAGCTAGACTTCCTGTTTTTTCACAGATGCTTACCCTAGCGTATCGGGGAGGACACAGTCAGGCTCACGCCTTGTGATTGCTGCCCCTTCCCTCCCAGCTTTGCCTTAGTTATGCTAAGTTTCTGCAAAGGCCTACTAAATAGCTATTCTTATCAATAAGCAAAATAATCGATATTCCAGTACTGCCAGTGGCCTAGGCATTCTGCTGTACTGCGAATGTCTCCCCTTACACTGGTATCCAAGAAAAGCCAAACATCAAGTAATGTGGCCTTACTTTTGCACTTAATACAACATGCTGAAACCCCTTCTAACAATTTGGATAAACATTTTCCATTCTGTTCAAAAAGAATCCAGAGAAATCCTTGCACATTTTGATCATCTTGGAAGTCCAATATAAGAAGGTGGTAAATGAATGCTGTCAAGGTTCCTTCCCCACCCTGAACTCTAGGGTACAGATGTGGGGACCGGCATGAAAGACCCCTAATCTTATTCTTACCAACTTAGATTAAAAAATTCCTCAAGGTACAAACTTTGCCTTGTCCTTGAACCCCATGCTGTCACCACCAAGCATGTTAAACAAAGAACAGGGAAAGAGCCCACTTGGAGACGTCTTCCCCCAAAATATCCCCCCAAGCCCTACACCCCCTTTCCTGGGGAAGGCTTGATAATAATCTCACCAATGTGCACAAGTGAACACAGACCCAAACCCTTGGATCTTAAGACCAATGAAAAAACAATCAGGTTCTTAAAAGAAGAAATTTAATTAAAGAAAAGGTAAAAGAATCACCTCTGTAAATTCAGGATGGTAAATACCTTACAGGCTAATCAGATTCAAAACATAAAGAATCCCTCTAGGCAAAACCTTAAGTTACAAAAAGACACAAACAGGAATATACATTCCATTCAGCACAGCCTATTTTACCAGCCATTAACAAAAGGAAATCTAATGCATTTCTAGCTAGATTACTTTCTAACTTTTTACAGGAGTTCTGAGCTGCATTCCTGATCTGTTCCTGGCAAAAGCATCACAGAGACAGACAGACCCTTTGTTTCCCCCCCGCCTTCCAGCTTTGAAAGTATCTTGTCTCCTCATTGGTCATTTTGGTGAGGTGCCAGCGAGGTTATCTTAGCTTCTTAACCCTTTACAGGTGAAAGGGTTTTGCCTCTGGCCAGGAGGGATTTTATAGCACTATATACAGAAGGCTGGGTACCCTTCCCTTTATATTTATGACAAATGCTCAGAAATATTTCTGAGTTGATTCATTCCGGGTCCAAGCTGAAGCCCAATTAACTCAATGGACAGACTTGCTGACTTTGATAAGCTTTGGATGAGGGTGGTGCATCTCAGCTTTTGTAATTTCAGTATGCCAGTCTGAGTACTGTGGTCACAATTTCCCTTTAGCTAAACACACGGGAACAGAATCGTAATAATTTAGTTTGTATTAGTTCTTGATGAAAAGAACAAAAAATACTGTAGGACAAAGAACATGAAAGACGCCTACCAAACATATTTTAAAATGTTCATAACCCCAAGAAAAAACTACAGAACCATTCTTGTGCCCAATCATATCCTCACTGAATTCAAAGGGAGCTTTATTATCAACTTCTGTGGGATGTAGGAGACCTTGATTTGTCTATTTTACTACATATAGCTATATGAAAATTTTAAAAGACAGATTTGATTTATTAGGGTAGTTTCCTGACTTGTATATTGCCAAGAATCCTGTTCCTTCCACCTCTCAATATTTTGGGATCCTATTTTCCCTTGCTAAACCACTGTATTATGATTTAGAGTCCCTTTGACTTTGTTTAAGGAGAGGTATAGAAAGGAGAAAGTGATGGATTCCAGGTCTGTAGTTTTTCATTTCCTTCTCTACTCACTATACTTAAGCAAGGAGATTAGCATTTCATATGATGATCTTTCCACATTGGTATTACAAACTTTTCTGTGTCACAGCTGCACTGACGCACCACAAATACATTTGAGAAGTGTATTTTTAACCAGGATAACACCTGGCCTTTGTTTGTAGCCACAACATGCCTCTATCTTTTTCCACCTGCAAACTGGCTTTTTGACAGAAAATACGAGTAGTGCAAACTGGATAGTTAGAGATCCTATCCTATTATTCAGATTGGCTTGCAAAATTCCAAATTGAATGCAAAATATGCAAATTGAATGAAATGCACATGCAAATTGTGTCCTCAAAAAAGAGAATTCTTCTGAAAACTTTCTCTGTACATCTCTGAAAATTATTTAAGGTTAGGTTAAGACTAGAATTTGTGCATACGTTTCAGATCCAATGTAGGGTCATCCAGATAACTTTTCTAGAGATGTTGATAACCTATTATATGTCATTAACAAATCCTTAAATTCCTGTATGGAATCTCACCAAAAGATTGTCCAAGGGGATTAAACTGGTGTATATAGAACTCTAGATATATATGATCCAGCACAAATAACTAAAGAGGAGCTCTTTTTTGCACTTAGATACAATTATCATTTGCAAAACTGTAGGGTTATGCTTTTGCTTTTATATTCCACTATGCGACTGACCTAGTTGGTAGGGATTTTCATTTTTAAGAGTTGTACAATGCAAAAATACCAGCAAAAGTCAGTAAAATGATTAAAGTGTTCTCTCTAGACTTCAGGAGATGACTCAGGGTTTATTGCAGCTGTGATGGACAGGAATGATTTGTGCCAACTTTGATAAGCTTGATGTGAAACTGGCAGGCCACACTTTCATTGGTGGGAATAAACTGTAAGAAATATCTTTGAAAAAACTAGTGTGGTCCTGAATGGGGAAAGAGAAATTGAGGGTTTTTTAACAAAAGAGGAGTAATCTCCATGAAAACCATCAGAGAAATATAATATCCTGTTCCAAAGGGGGAAAATAAAATCAAAACATCACTTTGCAACTGAATCCACTTTTTAAATTGAGATTCCCTTACTGTGTGTTGCATGGCTAATTTAATCATGTATTGAGCATAAGCTCAGAATGAGCAAATCTTTACATTCCTATCACTGGCAGAGGTGTGGCAGTGCATAACAAACAAACCATTTAATTGCTCTCAGTAACACAACATCAATACTGTTTTATGAAGGAGACATTCCACAATGCACTGTAAACATAAATGTGTATACTCCTAGATCTTGCTAGTTCATGGTCTATCTAGAAAATGAACCCTGGTATTCACATTGTTTAATGCATTTGGCTCATTCATCAGAAGTTAATACTGGAGTACTCCTCCTGAATACCAATTGCATCTTTGAGTCTGGGTTACACTGTTTTAAAATCTGATTTGGTTAGTTGCATAACCAGTCATGACATTGACTAATAAAATAGATATCCAACTATATGTTCCATAGATTTTTTTCCCTTCATGAGTTAATTGAAAATGGTATATAGTTATTGACTGGGGCACTCCGCCAATATGTTTTAAACGAACTCCTAAAACTAATGACTACATTTAATACACCCATATGAAATTTAGAAAAATTCTGTTTAACTGTAAACAGTTCAAATCAATAACTGGAACTGATAAATATTCCAACATACATCACTATCCTCCCACTTCCCCCCAAATGATACCTTATCCAATTTGTTATCAGCAAACTTTGTCAGTGATTATTTTATGTTTTCTTCCAGGTTACTGATAATGTT
This sequence comes from Caretta caretta, assembly GCF_965140235.1. Classification (NCBI taxonomy): domain Eukaryota; kingdom Metazoa; phylum Chordata; order Testudines; family Cheloniidae; genus Caretta; species Caretta caretta. The sequence continues at coordinate 159,535,019 of NC_134207.1, forward strand.
TAAATACTGCAGGATTCAGAACTGATACCTCTGGGACCCCACTGAAAACACACCCACTCAATGATGATTCCCCATTTAGTTACATTTTGAGACCTATCAGTTAGCCAGTTTCTCATCCATTTAATGTGTGCTGTGTTCATTTTTTAATAAAAACATCTGCCAGTGTGGATCTGATCACAGGATCATGAAGTAAGTATGATTGAGTGAGAGAGTCTTAGTCCCTGATTAAACCTTTACAATAAAATCCCCGCCACCGTTTTTGGTATTTCTAAAAAAAAAAAAAAAAAGCAGACAATAATAATTTTTTTTAAAATCCCTCTTCAAGGGCTCAAACCAACTCTCTTTGAGGACAATGGAGATCTTTGGATTTGCTGGGAGTTGGTGTGGATCTCTGTGCTGTAAGCAGGACTTGGTTAGTGGGAACAGAAAAGCCCATGTATATTAGCTGCATTTAAACACAGCACTAAAATCTTAAAAAAAAAATCTAATAAAAACCTGAATTTCTAAAACATGTGGAGTCTAATTCTTATTCATCTGTACTTGCCTGCTAGGTTACCTCTTGCCAGGCTTTGTCTTTATGTCTATTATAATTAGTAAAGTGGGAAAATACATTCATCTTCTCTTCAAAGCAGAAAACTATCGCTTTAATTTCAAGTATGTCATAATCAGCAAACAGCTATAGCAGGAGCAATATGTGCGTGCAGGGTGTTTGAAGAGGAATATGGAATTTCGCTACATGAACCCGCTACTGGTTGGAAACCATTGCTGATGGCTATTTTGACAGAATAAGGATTTCCACTTGGGAAAATAAACATAAAGAATAGTGAAGGGCAAGTATAGGAGCACAAATAGCATGGGATGCGGTTAGGAGTTCTGCCATTTTACACCAAAACTGGGGAAGGGAAAGACTGCACTGGTTACAAAAAACCTGCTTTCACCCTCTCTCTGAAGAGCAAGTATCTGAGGCTTTTGACTATGCTAATGGAGTCAATCATAGTAAGTGGATTATTTTTAAAGATCTTGTTTTTCAAAAAGGTTTAGTACCTCACACTTCCACTTCAATGCAAAGGTCGCATTGCAGAAAAAGGAGTGTGAGCAATCCAATGATCAGGCCCCTGACAGAGTCTGAGTGCTGCAGAGAATTCACTTCTATAAATCACAATGTATGGCCATCAATTCTGATGTTCCTAACTGAATATACTACTGAGGAGTACAGTATCTCACTAAAATGATCCATTGTTACTTCAAAGAAAAAATGTTAAATTTGATCTAACGTAATAATGACATCCAGGATCCATTTCTACACACTGGGTAATATAAATATAACCTTAAATATTATTAAAATGCAACTGGTGCATGTTTCTGAGCTAAGAGAGTGATTCATTACACTTCCATAGTGCCTTTTATTGAGGATCTCAAGGAACTTTACAAACATCAGCTGATGATCTGACCCACAAATTATTTAACCCTTATAACATCCCTGTAAGATAAATTAACAGTGTTGCTGTGAGCCCAGTTCTGCAAGTCAAGGGGACATGCAGATGCTCATCAGCTCTGACAATCGGGCTACTTATTTAGGTGGTTACCCTAGGCACCCAAGTTTGAAAATTTCACTGTGAGTGTTTTGCCCCAGTTTGCACAGCACGTCAGTGCCAGGGGTGGAACCAAAATGTAGGAGCTCTGCCCTTCTCTTCATTTAACCACATTGCCTTCCAGGTGACAATCCAGAGTACCAAACTCTAAAATAGTCATGAACTATGTTTGTGCACATTTGTTAAGGGTCATACCAAGAATGAAAAGAATTGCAACACTGCCTGGAGAGCTGGATTTCTGTCTTGTTAGTAGGACAGATCACATGCCCAATTTGGTCAGGCTCAGACAAGGGATTTCTTTTGCATTTTGCAGAACATTGAGAAAGTCTGTCCAACAGTCCACATTGCCTTAAATGTACTACATTTAAACTCTAGGGGCCAGATCCTCAGCTTGTGTAAATAACTGGAGCTCAATTGAAGTTAATGGAGCTATGACCATTTCCACCAGCTGTGGATCTGGCCGGATGGTCTCAAAATGCTATTTTTTCCTCTCTACACCATCTTCTTTTAAAAAAAAAAATCTACAGCATGGGTCAGATTCTGCCTTGGGCTATGCCAGCTTCCAGTGAGGTAGCCCGGGGTGCAGGACCTTCAATGGCAGAAAATCCCCCTCTAGAGAGTGCCACAGCTGCATAATGTTCTCACAGCTCCAGAAGTTGGTGACAGTGGCTAGGAAGGAGCTGACTAGGGTGCTCTGAGATGTGCTGATGAAGGCAACTTCCACTAGAAGGGCTACTCTGGGGCAACCCCTTAAGACAGGTAAAGGGCAAATGTTATCTGTCCTCTTCCCTATAGGAAGCAGTTGCCTCAAATCTGTGCTTGTAGAGTGCATTTACATGATATCCAGAATGACATAATCTTGGGATAAGGGACTAGATGGGTCTCTACCAGTAACCTCCCTCTTGCCTGACCGTTCTTCTTTCAGTACAACCCATTGTAGTCTTCCTTTAACCAGTTCCTTATCCACCTTTCACTTCTGATATTAATCAGTCCTCTGCCAGTCAGTAAAACGATGTCCCTAGCCGATAATTTGAGTTTGGATTTCCTCCAGAGGTGTACATCTATGTTGTGTGGCTCTCCTTGCTTCACAATGTGTCACTGTCACTAATCGGCTGATGAGTGATTACTTCCACTGGACAAAGAAAGATAACTAAACTGATGATCAGATTCCATCAAGTCAGGTCAATACAGCATTTCTAGCTCACCTGTCTTATATACATCTGGGGACAGACAATTTCTTGTTATTCCATATGTCCCTTGATTGTGTAATAAGCAGCATGAAATAAATTAGAACTTCCAGTGACATCTGGCATGCGTTTTGGTTTTGTTTGGGGGACTTTTGTACTGTTTTTTTTTCCTCCTTAAAAGTTTTCTGATTCAGTTTTCAATGTTTACACAATCCCATGTCTGTATAGGACACTGTATAGGATTTATATGGCTAGGGACACATTTTCTTATTTGTCATTGTGGAGTATATTGGGTACCATTTTTTCCACTGAAGAATTTTGCCCTTAAGCGCACTGGCTCACTTCTCTTCTCAAACAGGGAATTTGTTAGGCATCAGAAGTATATCCCCCTTGTCCCAACATCTGGATGAATCTATACCATCAGGGCTATTCATATTTACTAGTCAACGTACCATTTGTATGAGACAGACCTGGTGGGGATAGATATAGAATCACAGAAATGAAGGGCTGGAAGGGACTGTGATAGGGTGCCTATCCCACACAGGTGTAAAAGGGGTTAATCCTGGGTGTGAGTACACCCAATCAGGGAAGGGCTGCAGGAAGCAACCAATCAGGGCCCAGTGGGCTCACATAAAAGAAGCTGCCGGGACAGAAGTGGTCAGTTGCTCCTGTAGCTCCAGGAGTCAGGACTATGTCTCTAGTAGGCTGATAACACTGTGGACAGAACAGTGCTGAGGCCTTGAGGTAAGAGTGAAGAAGATGCTGGGGCTGCAGAGAAGTGACCCAGGGAAATGTACTGGGCAGTTGGAGGGGATGCAGCATGTGGCTGCTGTCCACAGGGTCCCTGGGAAAGCCTGGGTCATTCCTCCACTTGCCACTGGGGTGGTGGCCAGATTGAGATACTAACCCCCAGAAGGGGGGGAACACAGGTGGAGGACTGAGTCATGAAGAGGGTGCCACGGTTCCTGAGGCTGTGAGAGTGGCTGAAGGCAGATGCACTCACGGTGTGCAAGCCATGGGCAGGAGGTGTCAGCCTCAAGCTAATCCCCAGAGTGACCAGGAGGAGGCACCAGTCCAGTGATGAGTGATGTGCCCTGTGACCTCAAGAGGTCATCTAGTCCCTCCCCCCCATGCTGAGGCAGGATTAAGTATACCTAGATCATCCCATATCTATAGTGTTTCTTTGAATCTGTAGCAGGAAGATTCTAGGCAGAATCCTTAAAGATAAGCAGAGCAAGAGGAAGAGTCAGAGTAGCTTTCAGGATAACACTATTGTTTGTATTCTAATAAAGTTCCTTGTTTAGTCTTAGGAGAAAGTGACTCATATTGTGAGTCTTTACCACTGTCCTGTGATAGACCCAAATTCAGCAGACTGAAACATGCTTCCTTTTAATTTTCCTTTGTAAAAATTGTGCCTGCCCAATAAATGCTTTCTGATTGTGTTTTCTGCATGCAAAACAATAACAGGCTGCACCCTGTTATTAAGACATGTTAAATATGGTATAATCACATTGGTCAAATTTATTCCTGGGACAACTCCCTTGACTTTGATCAGTTTGCGCTAGGGATGAGTCTGCCTGTCAACATTAACAGGAAATATTTGCCATGAAAAGGGAACTACGATACCTTTAGAGATGATACAAGCCATGGTTGTTGTTTGTCTTGTAGAACATAGTCATTACAACTAATACAATGCATGGATGTGATATATGGCAGGTTTCTGTAAGTTCACACTTATGTTACTATACCGGACATATTTACATGGAGTAATTCCATTCAAAGAGTAATAGCTGTGGTTAGCATACCCACCACATACAGCGCAGTCCCTGAATTTATTAGTAGGGGTATTTTTGAAGCAATTAACAGAACCGAAGGCTGTAACTGCTGAACCAGCAATACAGGTGGATGTGATTTGCTGAGGACCAAATTTCATTTGAACTCTTTGGCACACCTCTAAATCAGCCGAACAGATGGATTTTTAATTAGTTCTGTCACTTAGTTTTCTGCTTTCTTAATATATGTCAGACTGTATGTCAGGGAACATTAGCGTCAACTTCAAACTGGATGAAAATATCCATAGCAGGAATAAACTAATAACAATAACAAAACATAATTAGGGTACAAATTGAGAGGTCGGCAAGTTTATAAACATGGTAAAACTGCATTTATGAGATTTGAAATGAAAAATAAAATAGAACGAATGGGTTTGCAGTATGTTTATGGAAACAGAGCCGGATCCTCAAGCTCATACTTACTGGGATACTCCATACTTGTGTTAGTTGTGTCACAGATATCAGTGGAGTTATACCAGGGACTCCAAAACTTCTCGAAGCACAGCAAATACTTGACTCAGGTGAAAAGCAAATTTTTGTGCCAGACATCACAACAAGCTAATTCTCACAGCAAAATAAAATCAAGGATCTTAACTTTGGACATCATCTAATTATAATTGCACAGTACAAAATAGATCCTTTTTGTATCAATGCCCAAATCAATGGCACTTTTTGCATAGGTAAGGCTACGGAAGCAGCCCCACAAATAGTAATGCAGCATAAATAGCGGCACTCAATTCAAGGCTGACATGATAGCAATGAAATACTATATGCTTGCTTTATTACAACAATATTTCAGAAGTCTAGAGATGGTGCTTACATGAACGTAGTTAACTAGATGCAATACAATTTAGATTTGAAAAAATCTCATGCAACTGTTTTCAATAAGAATGTAGTAATGTTTATAAAGTTTTGTCTTTAAAAAGCACCAAATCAGGTTTTCTATGTATTTGTAATTTTCCACGGTAAACTCTGGATAAAATAACTATTTTCTCTAAATCTCATTCTACTGGGAATTCTGTAGTATTATAGGAGGCATTATATCAGAAGTAATGTCAACATCTAAGAAAAGGAAAACTGCTTTAATCATAGATTTCCAAGAAATTATCCTTTTTTGTTCTGCTGAAAATGTCTAACATGTAAATAGGCCTAATCAGAGCAGTATCATTTCCAGCAGTGGGAGTGCTAGCGGAATTAAGAATAGATGGATCGTCAGAGATGTAATGATGCTCAGTGGGATAAAGCCTTGGGAGATGTCTATCAGCAATATTATAAACATGCAAATGGTAGAGACTGGTTGATTTAATAAAATGTTGTCATAGCACTAATCTGAATGCAAAACTCATATTTATAAAGAAATGTTCTCTTTAAATGTTTTACTGGAAAATACAATTTACTATATATAGGTTCAAGATTAAAATGAAAAGTTTAAAAAATCATAAAAGGAACTATTTCTCTGAGCTTCAGTCACTTAACAATAATGGGACAAATCCAGAGGGTCAGACTCCATTTTCAATTGGTCCTGCTCAGCTTAATTTTGAACCAGATCCGCTGAGAACCCATGGGCGGCGGTGAACGTGCCCTTGGGGGAGGCTAGCTCCCAGCCCCTCCCCCTCTGCCTGAGGTCTCACCTCTTCTGCACCCCCTCGAGAGCCCGAAGCACACCCCCCCCCACCCCACGCGCCCAAGTGCTGGGCAGGCAGTGCTGCCGAAGCACCTCCAGCCCCAGCGTGGTCTCAGCTCTGGGAGGATGGGTGGTGGCGTGGTCTTGCAGACCGCCCCCCCAGCCTCTCTGCCACAGAATGGAGCAGCAGGCAGAAGAGGGGCCTGGTGAGCGGGGCAACGCTAGGCTGTTTGGAGAGGCATTGCCTCCCCCTGCCTACCATATCTGCCGCCCATGTGAGAACCTCCTGAGAAGTGTAGGGCTGGCCAGAAAATAATCATTCCATTTTGCAGATAATTTTGAGGTTTCAAAATTCATTTTTGTTCTGATGTGGAATGAATATGAGAATTTTTGTGGTGGGAAAAACAGAGAGCAAGACCTACCCACCGGTAGAATGGCCAATGGCTCAATGGTTAGGGTATACATCTTGGAAGTGGGAGACCAGGTTCAAGTCCCAGGGCTAAATCAAGCGGAGCAGCCATTTGGTCTACCGCTTCTCAAGTGAGTGGCCTGGGCCATTGGCTCTACTGGGGCAGGTCTTGCTCTAAATTCCATTCTGATCCTGTGAAATGTTCCTGATGAAATTTTCTAAACTGATACATCCCCATGAAACATTTTTTGTTGGAAAAATGATTTGTTGAAAATTGTTTGGCCAGCTCTAGTACTGAGCACCCTTAATTACTATTAATGTTAGAGCAGAACCCGAAATGTGCCCAGATACTTTCAAAACCAGAGGAAAATACAGACTGTGCCCTGCAGATTGTACTATCCAAGATCTGATCCAGCAAAGATTTACACATGGTTTAACTGTACACATGAGCAGTTCTATTGAAGTCAGTGGGATAGCTCACATGCATAAAATCATGCAAATGCAAGTCTTTGCAGGACTGGAACTACTTCACAGCTGTGGTCATTGTCCCCTCTCACGCAGGGTTTTTGGCTGGTAGATCCATACGGCTTTTGGTGTCATTGCATATACTTCTAAGCCTCTCTAGCCTTGTCTCTTAGCTCCTCTCCAAGGAGGACACCATTGCAATGCAGTGTTTGGCAGTCTGCATGAATCCTTCAGTATGGTCTCACTGTAACATAGCCCCTTCCCAAGCAAATAAATGTTCCTATTTCTCTGCATTTTGGGATTGGCATGCCTGTGGGGGAATGGCAATGACAGGGAGATAGTATTGAGCCCTAAGTGCAGAGTATTTACAAAAGCAAAGACAACTGTGAGGTATAAAAAGAGGCAAAGGCCATGGCCAGGAAGATAGGGCACTTGAGGGGAGCTGAGTCCTATTCCTAGCTCTGCTACTGGCCTGCTGAGTAACCTTGGCCAAGTCACTTTGTAACACTGACTGACTCTGGTCAGTGGCGGCTGGGGTCCCTTGAGCTTAGTGCATGAACCTTTACCGCATGAGTTAAGACACCTCTTTCTTAGCCAAAGCTGTAGCAGACCAGTCAATTTCTGCCTGGCCTAACCACCACTAGAAGGGGACCAAGTGCCACACGGAGCAGGCCTGGGTTACAACTTCATGTAGTGTTTCAGTTCCCCCACATGTAGCATAGGGAGGATAATACTGACCTCCTCTGTAAAGTGCTTTGAGGTCTATGGATGAAACTTGCAAGTTTTATTATTAAAGAGCTAAAAGATGCCCTTGATGTGTTCATTGACACACAATAAGCAAACAGAAACGTTCAGTCTGAATGACCTTCTATTTTAGGTTAAGCGAACAAAAAATCTGGGAAGAACTGAAGTAAGGTCTCCATGTGAGTGCACCTGTGTCTCCTTCGACAGCGCACTGAACTTGGAGAACAAGCTGGCTGCCAAACTCCACCCACAGTGCATGTGTTTAGGAATTTAAAGGTGCAATGAAGAGGAAACAAAAAGCATCACACTTTCATACCTGCCTTCTTCATATTTTTGTTCCCAATAATTTTAAAAAATCTTCAGTGGTTCATGATGCAGGATGCCAGATTCCCACTATTCAGAGTAATGCAGCTGGTCAAGCAGGAATAGCCACAAAGAAAAACTGATCGCTTCAGGATACTCAGGATGAAGGAAACATGTGCTTGAATACACTTGTAAATAAATGAGCCAGCTTCACTCTGCTGCTATTCTTGGGGCCCTGTTATTCGTTGTTTGTGACAACTGCCATTAGCTCCTGAAAATGTTCATGAATCCTGACTGATTCATGATCCCTTGGCTGGGAGATTATTCATCAAACAATTCAGACCTGAAGTGCATTATTTGTTATTCATTGAATCAGTGTTTGCTATTTATCATTTGTTAGTCTCCAGTTTAAAAAGTTTCCAGCATCCAATCAGGAAGCATACATATATTGTCATGTAACTTGGGACCAATTATAAATAGCAAGTAGTCAAAGGGAAGGGTTTCAAACACTGAAAAGAGTTTGTCCAAATTATTTGGTGAATATCTACTTTCAATACATATGTAATACATAGAAATCAGTACTTGTTTATAAACAATTCACAAACAGGGCTAAATTCCTAGTGAATATAAATCCATCCAGTTCTAGTCAATACTTTTATGCAACATGTATCTTGTTTGCCTTAATGGAAGACACTGTTCATACTAGAGGTAGCTTAAAAGAAATACAAGTTTGCATACAAAAGCTACTCACAGGGTTGGAAGAAAACAACCATGTTGGGCTACCTATTTCTTTCAACATAAAATAATGAAACTTAGTATTTGCAAGGATCAATTATTCTTTTTTCATGGATAAAAGCAAGCTGCCTGGCAGGCGTTTGTTTTGTTGCTTTTAATTATGTAGACTTATACATCATTACACATTTCTTCTCAGATCCATTGTTTGAAATACAAGATGATTTCTAGGTGAGATCTCCAAATGCAGAATTAAAATGTTTCTAGGCTGCAATGTTGTTACACGTCAAACAGAATTCCTGATTTAGTCTTATCTTCAGATAAGTTAGACTTTGCATGCAAGAGCAATGTGGAAAGTAGAAAAAGAAAACTAGAAGACAGTAAGAAGAAAATGGAGCAGTTTCTATACTTTTCCTATTCCTAGGTCTATCTAATTAGATTAGTGGTTCCCAAACTTTTTCATGCTGTGTCAAGGTTCCTCCCCCACCCTGAACTCTAGGGTACAGATGTGGGTTCCTGCATGAAAACCTCCTAAGCTTACTTTTACCAGCTTAGATTAAAACTTCCCTCAAGGTACAAATTAATTTTATCCTTTGTCCTTGGAATATCCACTGCCACCACCAAACTCTAACTGGGTTTACTGGGAAACGTAGTTTGGACACGTCTTTCCCCCCCCCAAAATCCTCCCAACCCTTGCACCCCACTTCCTGGGAAAGGTTTGATAAAAATCCTCACCAATTTACATAGGTGACCACAGACCCAAACCCTTGGATCTGAGAACAATGAAAAAGCATTCAGTTTTCTTACAAGAAGACTTTTAATAGAAATAGAAGTAAAGGAATCACCTCTGTAAAATCAGGATGGTAGATACCTTACAGGGTAATTAGATTTAAAACATAGAGAATCCCTCTAGGCAAAACCTTAAGTTACAAAAAAGACACACAGACAGAAATAGTCATTCTATTCAGCACAGTTCTTTTCTCAGCTATTTAAAGAAATCATAATCTAACACATACCTAGCTAGATTACTTACTAAAAGTTCTAAGACTCCATTCCTGTTCTATCCCTGGCAAAAGCAGCATACCTTCAGACACAGACCCTTTGTTTTTCTCCCTCCTCCCAGCTGTTGAAAGTATCTTGTCTCCCCATTGGTCATTTTGGTCAGGTGCCAGCGAGGTTACCTTTAGCTTCCTAACCCTTTACAGGTGAGAGGATTTTTCCTCTGGCCAGGAGGGATTTTAAAGGGGTTTAACCTTCCCTTTATATTTATGACATGCTGCAACCCCCTTTGGACTCACCTCTGTTAATGGGACATGCAAGGGTCTCAGAGGTGGGGTAGTTGAAAATTTAAAAGTGTGTGTGTGGAGGGAGATGGTGGGTGTCAGGTGCTACTCCTGGGGGTTGAGAGACCCACGGGAGGAAGGTTGATTGCTGCCTCTGGAGGGTGGGTGGCCTGAGAAGGGGGAAAGTTGCAGAGCAAGCCCACCTCACTCTCATTCTGCAGCATGGGGTCACATTGCAGTGCCGCTCAGGTTTGGCCAGGCCAGATTTGACGGAGTGGTATTTGTGACTCCATGCATCAGGAGGCCAGGTTACAAAGCAGGGAGCCAAGCCCAGCCAGTCCCGTGGGACAGGAGTTGCTTCCACCAAGGCAGGGTTCCCTTCCCCCCCGCATCCCCAGCCCCATTTTCTCAACATCTTCTGACACCCACCTTCCCCTGATACCATAGTAGTCACAACAGACAGTCCAGGAAACGCTGAATTAGGTCATCAATTCCAGTCACTTTAGGCCTCATTCTCAGAGGTACCAAGTGCTTGCAACTTCCACTGAACTCAATGTTATTTCCAGGTGCTCAGGCTCTTCGAGCCAAAAAGTAATATGGATTTTCCTCCTACAACCCAACATTCAAGCTTAATAATAAATTTCTGATCACTTACGCTGCGTGAGATTGACAAATAAATTAAACCACAACTTTGACACTCCTAGAGGGACAAACTAGGGTCTTTCAAAAAAAAAAAAAAAAAAAAAAGATACCATCAAGCAATCACTGAGATTTAGAACGCATGCCATGTTTACAAATCTGGTATTTAAAATGTATTTTTCATGCAGAGTCTTTCTCTGCATTTTCAGAAGGGGGGGCGGGTGGATCCCAGGGTGGGACTCATTAATGAAAGTCTCATTGGCCTTACTAGAAGCAAACACTAGATTTAGTTTTATTATGATTAAGTGGAGAAACAGCAGATCCTGTTTGAGGGTGGGTTCATGAAGCCACAGATCCAGATGCAGGTCATCCACCACTCAAAATTCAGGGGCCCTTTGGGACTGGCAAGATGGATGGAGCAATTCATGCGATCTTATGCTGTCCCCTTTCAGCGCATAAGTGGCCTGGTAGAGGGCGACAGATGAGTTGGCAGTCAGAGACAGAGAGACTGGAAACAGAGGTGAGAAAACAGCAGTGTTACGTGATGTGAGATGTCAGCAAAATGAGCCAATACAATTTGGGGTTAGGTATGCAGACAGAACTGGCCTTAGAGCAAGCTGGAAAATGGAAATCCCTTCCTGTGGAAAAATGTCATCTGTGTTTTTGGGTTGGTTTGTTGATTTTTTTGATCCCCTAATTGGGATGAAAAGTGAAAACTGTGAAGTTTTTCATGGGAAGGAGGGAAGCTGGGGAGCCAGCCAGCAAGGGAGGCTGAAATCTCTGGGAGCACAGTTTATGCGGCAGTTCACCTGGTGGTTTGCCACTGAGCCTGGGAGATCATGGAGCCTCAGACCCTGAGAGCTTGGCAAGTCCCAGCTCCCCAGAGGCCCAGCAGCTCACCAGAAGGGCATGTCATAGGACTGTGCTAGCAGTCCCTCTCTGTAAGGCTGTAAGTACTTCAGGAGGCCGGAAGGAAGTGTGAAGACACTGTGCCTCCTTGTAACTTCCCATGCCCTCTGTGGGTGTCCTCGCTGGGGTGCTGGCAATAGAGGTGCTGTGTGTGCAGCAGCACCCCATGGCTTGAAGTAACTATAGCAACCGACTGCGCCATAGACAGGATTTACACTTCCGTTGGATGGCTTTCAGCCATCTACCACATTTTCCAATTGCGCCTTCGATCTTCAGACACCCAGGGATTTAGTGGGTATCTATCGGGTGAGGGGTGGGGCAAATACCTCCAGTAATGGAATTACATGGAAGCAATTCCGAAAGCTGAGATACTGGGTTTAATGGTGACCATCTTCAAATAGCTGGCATTTCCCACAGCCAGGGAGATTTGACACAGAATTAGGAGATTGGAGTGGCAAGTTTAAAAAAATATCCTTACACGATGTAAAATATTCCTGAAAGGGAAATTACTTTCAGTATATATGGTAAAATGAAACTGCATACAGAGGGTACAATTTAAAGCAGAATGAAAGATAATGCACATTTATTATAAAATAATTACATTTATGTCACTGAACAAACTTCACATGATTATTTTTAGTGTTATAACCTTTAAGTATGAAAACACTTTTTACCTTTTGAGATTAGTGTAATTGTTCAGAAGGGGGAAAAATGCTACCAGGATATATTTTTGTTACAGTAGGTAAGGTGATCGGATATTTTATATTCTGCATGTACAATACATTCAGTTTAAATTCAAATTACATAAAAGGCACTAAAAAGTCCTATTAATGTCGTGTATTTTAATTATCATTTTACTGACTCACACTGGCAATAATATTTTAATAATTCAGTAAGTGTCAATTCAATAATTCAGTTTTAAATCTCTGACAGCTGGTTGAGATTTTAATAGAATCTAGCAATTTAGTCAATATATGAGAATACCCAAAATCAGATATAAAATTAGAGACACTATAACTTCTGATGGGCCATGACCTCAGTACCTAAGGATTATCATATCCCTGTGAAATCAGATGAACAGATAATGAGGAAATTACCTGGTGAACTTTGCAATGATAAACAAACAGTGCTCCTAGTGGACAGGCAGAGTGAACCATTTCTAGTAACTGGAGAACATGGTGCAATTTGTCTTTACACTCAATATAAACTGTTTAAATCTGCATATATTGGTATAAATAAGAGGAACTAAAATGAAATGTACTTTTTCAAAAGGCATGCATATTTAACTGGTACAAATAGTAGTAAAATAAATTTACTTACAACAGGCTACTCTTCACGAGCAAACCAAGCAATTGTAAGATTTATATATTGAATTTAGTAATTAACATTATTGAGGAGAAAATCAAAAGATACATTTTGAATTTTCTTAGCCTTTGTTAGGGTTCCTTCCCTTCTCTGAACTCTAGGGTACAGATGTGGCGACCCACATGAAAGACCCCCTAAGCTTATTCTTACCAGCTTAGGTTAAAAACTTCCTCAAGGTACAAACTTTGCCTTGTCCTTGAACCGTATGCTGCCATCACCAAGCATGTTAAACAAAGAACAGGGAAAGAGACCACTTGGAGACATCTTCCCCCAAAATATCCGCCCAAGCCTTACACCCTCTTTCCTGGGGAAGGCTTGATAATAATCCTCACCAATTTGTACAGGTGAACATAGACCCAAACCCTTGGATCTTAAAAACAATGAAAAAACAATCAGGTTCTTAAAAGAAGAATTTTAATTAAAGAAAAGGTAAAAGAATCACCTCTGTAAAATCAGGATGGAAAATACTTTACAGGGTATTCAGATTCAAAACACAGAGGCTCCTCCTCTGGGCAAAACAATAAAGTTACAGAAAACAGAAATAAACCTCCCTCTTAACACACGGAAAATTCACATAAAACAAAAGATAAACTAATCCGCCTTGCCTGGCTTACCTATACTGGTTGCAATATTGGAGACTTGGATGAGGATGGGTTGGAGAAGATGGATTTCTGTCTGGCCTCTCTCAGTCCCAAGAGAGAACAACCACATAAACAAAGAGCACAAACAAAAGCCTTTCTCCCCCCAAGATTTGAAAGTATCTTGTTCCCTTATTTGTCCTTTGGGTCAGGTGCCAGTCAGGTTAGCTGAGCTTCTTAAGCCTTTACAAGTAACAGGATGTTGCCTCTGGCCAGGAGGGATTTTATAGCACTGTATACAGAAAATATACCCTTCCCTTTATATTTATGACAGCCTTCAATAAATCTAGTGTTTTACTGTAAGAGGAAAATAATATAGGCTTGGAAAGAGCTGAGTGGCTTTGCACAGTGCCTCATGCACAGGACAAGCTTTTTGGATCTATCTTATGTATTTTTATGGCCTGTACCCGCATGGCCCCACAGTATGCCAACATTTTTATGGCTGATTTAGAACAACGCTTCCTCAGCTCTCGTCCCCTAAAGCCCCTACTCTACTTGCGCTATATTGATGACATCTTCATCATCTGGACCCATGGAAAAGAAGCCCTTGAGGAATTCCACCACGACTTCAACAATTTCCATCCCACCACCAACCTCAGCCTGGTCCAGTCCACACAAGAGATCCACTTCCTGGACACTACAGTGCTAATAAACAATGGCCACATAAACACCACCCTATACCGGAAACCTACTGACCGCTATTCCTACCTGCATGCCTCCAGCTTTCACCCTGACCACACCACACGATCCATCGTCTACAGCCAAGCTCTGCGATACAACCGCATTTGCTCCAACCCCTCAGACAGAGACAAACACCTACAAGATCTCTGTCAAGCTTTCTTACAACTACAATACCCACCTGCAGAAGTAAAGAAACAGATTGATAGAGCCAGAAGAGTTCCCAGAAGTTACCTACTACAGGACAGGCCTAACAAAGAAAATAACAGAACGCCACTAGCGGTCACCTTCAGCCCCCAACTAAAACCCCTCCAACGCATTATTAAGGATCTACAACCTATCCTAAAGGATGACCCAACACTCTCACAAGTCTTGGGAGACAGGCCAGTCCTTGCCTACAGACAGCCCCGCAACCTGAAGCAAATACTCACCAACAACCACATACCACACAACAGAACCACTAACCCAGGAACTTATCCTTGCAACAAAGCCCGTTGCCAATTGTGCCCACATATCTATTCAGGGGACACCATCACAGGGCCTAATAACATCAGCCACACTATCAGAGGCTCGTTCACCTGCACATCCACCAATGTGATATATGCCATCATGTGCCAGCAATGCCCCTCTGCCATGTACATTGGTCAAACTGGACAGTCTCTACGTAAAAGAATAAATGGACACAAATCAGATGTCAAGAATTATAACATTCATAAACCAGTCGGAGAACACTTCAATCTCTCTGGTCACGCAATCACAGACATGAAGGTCGCTATCTTAAAACAAAAAAACTTCAAATCCAGACTCCAGCGAGAAACTGCTGAATTGGAATTCATTTGCAAATTGGATACTATTAATTTAGGCTTAAATAGAGACTGGGAGTGGCTAAGTCATTATGCAAGGTAGCCTGTTTCCTCTTGTTTTTTCCTACCCCCCCCCCCAGATGTTCTGGTTTAACTTGGATTTAAACTTGGAGAGTGGTCAGTTTAGATGAGCTATTACCAGCAGGAGAGTGAGTTTGTGTGTGTATGGGGGTGGGGGGGATGTGAGAAAACCTTGATCTATGCAGGAAATAGCCCGACTTGATTATGCAAAGAGTTGTCACTTTGGATGGGCTAGCACCAGCAGGAGAGTGAATTTGTGTGGGGGGTGGAGGGTGAGAAAACCTGGATTTGTGCTGGAAATGGCCCACCTGTTGATCACTTTAGATAAGCTATTACCAGCAGGACAGTGGGGTGGGAGGAGGTATTGTTTCATATTCTCTGTGTGTATAAAAAGTCTGCTGCAGTTTCCACGGTAAACATCTGATGAAGTGAGCTGTAGCTCACGAAAGCTCATGCTCAAATAAATTGGTTAGTCTCTAAGGTGCCACAAGTACTCCTTTTCTTTTTGCGAATACAGACTAACACGGCTGTTCCTCTGAAACCTGTCATAGTATCTGAGTACTTCATAGTCTTTAATGTATTTATCTTCTTCACAACAACCTGGCAAGTCTGATTTGCTTTTCTTTTGCACTGGTATAAATCAAGAGCAATGGACAAACTGAAATCAGTGGATTCAATTCTGATCTCACTCTGGTGTAATCCATGTCAGTGAGTTACACTACAGTAAAGTGGTGTGAGTGAGAGGAGAATGAAGGCTTTGGGGCTGTGCATAGTACTATATATTTGCTGTTGTTTCACAAACTATTGTTAGAAATAATCTGTAGTTATTACTTTATTGCTATTCATGTTGAAAGAGTATATGCCAATAGTTTGGTGGTTTCTGTGGGGATATGTGGACTGTTTGTTTAAATCTGTAGCAGTCTTTCACCATTGATGCATGCCAGTTTCTGCATAGTCACCTAAATGTGTTACACTTGTTCAGAGTAACATGGTGTTTTGTTTTGTTTTTGCGGGAACTCAAGTTAAACTATCCTCCAGTGAGGCAGTAACCATGATGACACTTGCTGTCTGGTTCACTCAACTCTAAAGTTACTGAAGAGAAGAAAGAAATTCATTACTTAAGAGACAAGAGTAACATTATATAAAATCAGGCTGTAATTCGTGTCATTTTAAATTAAGAGCAGATAAGGCATGGTGTGTTGTGACTTTGTTTAGCAAAAGGGGATATGTGCAACACTTCTAATACAGAGAGAAACATCTCTGTATTCACATGTTCAAAGAACTTGTGTTTATACCTTACAAACAGAAGTGATTTCTTTGGACCACCTCAAACTTTGGCAGAGGCTGGTGATCGGGGTAAAATGTGATCTGGATCTGAACCTTAATCAGCTTTGGTTTTACAAAAGAGAATCCAGCTGACTAGGGATGGAAAAATATAGCCCAAAAGGCTACATATACTTGCTTTTTCCAATTTCATGCCAGTGTAAATCCATTGATTTCAGTAGATTTACTGTGGAGTCAAACTGGGGTAGTCCAGTGGTGAAATGCCCAAAAATCCATACTTTGAGGCTAAATTCTTATCTATGTTACATATAGGTATAAATCAGGAATAACTCCACATAAATCAGTGGAGTTACACTCTGTGAAACTGGTGTTAGAAATCAGAATCAGGCCCTTGCTGTTTGTTTTGGATTAATCCAACTGAGCCTTCTGAGTTTCCATGGCCCCAATTCAAACAGTCCACACCTAGTCCAGTGTTATGCTTAAGCACAGACTTAACTATAGGCATGTACTTAACACCTATTGATGTCAATGGGACTTCAGAGTACATGCTTAATGCTCTGCTGAACTGAGGCCCCCAACAAGTAGAGTAGTAAAAGTCAAGGGTTGAAGTCATTGCTGAATGGGACCCAAAGAGCCCACTTGAAAAAATGAGATGCTTATAGGCATCTGTTTTCAAATTTCAAAGGAACAAATCCTCTGCCCCTTTCATCCATCCTGTGGTGAGTACCTACAACTCCAAAAGGCAGGTGGACTGGTGCCATGTGGGAGTATGTTGAGAAGAATTCATGCAGGGGGCTCTACACCCAAGGATCTCAAAGCACTTTATAAAGTAATATAGCAATGTAGGACTGGAAGGGACCTCCATAGGTCATCTAGTCCAGTTCCCTGCACTGAGGCAGGACGAAGGATTATCTAGACCATCCCTGACAGGTGTTTCTCTAACCTGTTCTTTAAAACCTTTAATGATGGAGATTACACTATCTCGCAAGGTAATTGTTCCAGTGTTAAACTACAGTGACAGTTAGGTAATTGCTGCAATTTAAGCCTATTACTACTTGTCCTACCCTCAGTGGATAAGGAGAACAATTTATCGCCTTCCTCTTCATAACAAACTTTTACATACTTAAACTTATCATGTTCCCTCCCCTCCACCCCACAGTAGTGTTCCCTCTAATTTTTCCCATCCATGTGCAGAATGAATTTGTTATGTGCACCAATATGGAGGTGATGTGTGGCAGGGATGGGGCTGAGCAGTTCGGAGTGAGGGAGGGGGCTCAGGGCTGGGGCAGAGGCTCCTGATGGGAGTGTGGGCTCTGGAGTGGAGCCAGGGATGAGGGGCTCAGCAGGGTCTTGTGGTGTGGGGGGGGTGAGGGCTCCAGCTGGGGGTGCAGGCTCTGGGGTGGGGCCAGGGATGAGGGGTTTGGGTGCAGGCTGCTGCGGGGCTGTGATGGGGAGAGAGAACTTCCCTCCGCCCTCTCTCCCTGCAGCAGCACCTGGGCTGGCGGGGAGGGGCACCTCTCCCACGGCCATGGTAGGTCTGGGCCAAGCTGGGTTGAGGCCGGGGGGAGGGGTGCCTCTCCCATGTCTGCGGCAGGTCCATGGTTGGTTGGGTCCAGGGCTGCGGGAGAGGAATTTCGCCCTGCTGTAGCCCTCAGTGCCAGCGTGGTGCTAAATAGGCTGCTGAGTAGCCGTGAAGCTTAGAGGGAACTTAGTCCCCCAGTCTTCTCTTCTCCAGACTTAACAAACCCAGTTTTTTCAATCTTTTCTCGACCATCAGTCATTCTTTTTGCTCTCCTCTGGACTTACTCCAATTTCTCCACATCTTTCCCAGAGTGTGGTGCCCAGTTGTGGCCTGATCAGTGCTGAGTAGGGTGGAAGACTTACTTCTCCTGTCATGCTTACAACATTCCTACTGATACATCCCGGAATGATGTTCCCTTTCTTTGCTACAGTATTATATTGTTGACTCCATATTTAGTTTGTGATCTGTTGTAAACTCCAAATCCTTGTATGCAGTACCCTTTGCTAGCCAGTCATTTCCCATTTTGTATATGTGCAATTAATTATTCCTTCCTAAATGTAGTACTTTGCATTTGTCCTTATTGAATTTCATCATGTTTGTCAAGATCATTTTGAAGCCTAATCCTTTCCTCCAAAGTGCTTGCAATTTCTCCCAGCTTGGTATTGTCCACAAATTTTAGAAGTGTACTGTCTATGCCATTATCCAAACTATTTATGAAGATACTGAATAGACCTGGATCCAGGACAGATCCTTGTGAGACTTCACTCTATATGCCCTTTCAGCTCAGTTGTGAATCACTGTAACTTATCTATGGTTTTCCAACCAGTTGTGTACCCACCTTATAGCAGGTTCATCTACGATATATTTCTCTAGTTTGCTTATGAGATGGTAAATGTGAAACAGTATCAAAAGCCTTACTAAAGTTGAGATATGTCACATCTACTGCTTCCTCCTATCCAGAGGACTTGTTAGCCCATCAAAGAAGGATATTCGGCTGGTTTGGCATATTTGTTCTTGACAAAAACATGCTGACTGTTACTTATTAACTTATTTTCTTCTAAGTGCTTAAAAATTGATTGTTTGTTTGATTATTTGCTCCATTCTTTTCCTGGATACCAAAATTAAGCTGTCTGGTCTATAATTCTCTGGGTTGTCCTTATTCCCTTTGTTTAATAGATTGGTACTGGATTTTCCCTTTTCCAGTCCTCTGGGATCTCTCCCATCCTCCATGAGTTCTCAAAGACAATTGCTAATGGCTCAGAGATCTCTTCCTCTTCTGCAAGTTCCTTAAGTATGCTAGTATGTATTTCATCAGGTCCTGGTGACTTGAAGACATCTAACTCATCTAAGTAATTCTTAACTTGCTCTTTTCCTAGTTTAGCCTCAACTTCTACCCTATTGATATTGATATTCTACCCTATTGATATTTGCTATATTAGTTGTAGAATGTAAGCATTATTATCCCCATTTCACAGATTGGGAAACAGAGGTACTGAGTGAAACACCCTATAGGAGAACACCAAGCATGTAGGAAAAATGGGACTAGAACCCTGAGTCCTGACCCTTTGTCCTCTTCCTGACTCCTAGATCACACTGCCTCCCTTCATGCTTTTAGTATATTGATGAAGTCGTTTCCCACTAAGGAACCATTTTCAAAAGAGGACCTAGGTTTTAAACATTCTGGTCCTTTTAACTCATCCCTCCACCCTGGCTTGGAAGACACATCCTGCTGCCCCCCCATCCCACAAAATATTTTGGACTTCTTAGACAATTCATTTAAAAGCACTTGCAGCAACGTTAGGAAGACTCTATCTAACTGAAAAAATATAAACACAAAATTTCCTTACTTGTCTTCCTAACACTTGAGGTTATTTAAATAAAAAAGTAAAATCTAATACTACTTTCCATTAATGTTGTCTGTTTTTTGCACTTCTTATTTCTAATTCAGAGTTAAATGCTTTATTCGGGATGGACAATGGAAAACCTTCCAGCTATGTTGCTATTAGTCATTTTCTTGTCCCTTTTACCTTCTAGCTCTCATGCTGTAATATTATGCTGCAATATCTAGTTTGCAAATGCTGTAAGGCAATATTTCTATTTTGAAAAAAAAAGATTTTTTTTAATGTAATGGAAACATTTTAGTAATTTTGGATTTTTGTAAAAAAGTTTTTAAAACAACTTAGCTTTGAGTCTAAACTAAATGTGACAGCACCCCTCTGGAAACTATTTTGATGTATATATGGGCTAGAAGCTAAAAATATACAGCAGCTTAGGATATTCATCTTAACAACATTAACCTTTCCCCAGAGAGATGTTTCAGCTTGTTCCATCTGCCTACATCCATTTTTATCATACTTATCCCTGTTTCTTAAATTAAATTTGGCTCTCTCATTCAGCCTTCTTTTTATTCTAATCCCTAAATATTTTATCCCTTCAGTTCCCTTGTGAAATTGCAATTTCTGTAATGTGCCCTATATCACCCTTTGGATAAGGGTGATGGCTCAGATTTATCCCAGTTAACTTTATAATTTGAAATTATACAAACTTCCCCCATTAGTTTCACTATTTCAGAAATAATCATCTGCGGCTCAGTGATAAACAACTGGGTGTATCCAGGGAATAAAGTATATTCTTGATTTCCAGCTGCTATTACGATTCTTCCTTTATGGATTCTATGAACAAACAGGTCAGCAATGGTGATAAAGAACAAGCACAACCCTCATGCATTCTTATCTAATAAGCATTTGTAGAAATACAGTTTGCAATACTGACTCATTTATATCACTGCAGAGTAATGTATTCTGTTGACAACATCTGTCACAAATCCAAATTGCCTCTGCGCTACAAACCGGCTAGAGAAGAACAAAGGTTTCTCCGTGCAGAGTCAAGGCCGCTACTTGACCCTTTCTGCTTTGATTAATATTAATCTGATTAAATAATAATCGGTTGTTATGGCAGAGAATCTTTTTCTCAAACCCACTTTGGCGAAGGATAGCTGAAGTCAGGAAGAATCTGCTTTCAGTTAAGCACTCGGCCACACACAGAACCTCAATCTTCCTAGCTGGGTTGCCAACCATAGAGAATTGTATAAATACTCTGAAAACCAAAACCTGGGACTATCTGTGAGTGTTAATAGAAAAATGTGGATCTCTTTTTTTTTTTTTTTTTTAAATACAGAGTGATTACCACAGAGGGCATTCACTGTCACTCCTCTAATCAACCTAGCTAGTTCTGGATGATAGCAGCGGCATGCCACCAGCCCAACAGAGTGAATGGGTTGGAGCCACAGCCATATCTTGGCCTACCCCAGTGTCCAAGAGGGAAGATGGCAAACCCTAGGAAGAATGGAGACTTTCTCCATTTGTGACTACCCAAGAATCTGTCCTTTTTTTTTCTTTTTTTTTTTTTTACCTTCAGTGGCACTAGGTAATCTGAGGGAGCATTTGCATCAGTGGCTGCTTTCCTTTTCCCTCCCAGGTTACAATGATAGCTGTTTATGCTCATCAAAGCTCTTCCATCCTTAGCTGTAAGTAGCAAAGTTAAGCCCCTGAAGATGGGATGGTCAAACAAAGAGGTTTGGATACAGTCCTGGGGCCCAATCTTCCCCTTTACTACCCAGTATGCAGCAGTGCTGAGGGGAGCAGTATTAGCCAGTCATGTAAGGTAACTGTGTAATGTGAATTTAAAAGATTTAAAGCAGAAGTCCTGTCCCCATGTGCAGTGCAGAGGTGATATGCCATGTGCTGCTTCTTTATGTCAGTGGGATGCACAGTGTTAAACAGAGTGAGGCACAGTCCAATGCGCACACAGTGGTAGGAGCATATAACATCATCTCTAAAGCAAAGCTTTCATACCAGGTGCAGAAGTGGAAGGTGTATAACTATGGGCAGTTTTACCCTTCAACGCCGCAAAGCCTTGGACACACAGGTATGTTTTGCAAGACTTTTGATATCACAGCTATGGGCTATTAGAGGCTCTGGCCCCTTCATATCAGTGTGACTACAATATTGCTCAAAGCCATACTTTGCTATGCTTCTGCCTCTCTGTTGCAACTAATTTTTCTTCATGTGATGTGGGTTTTACCAAGTAAGTCCATCTCCAATCAGGATGTGCTCTAGAAACTCCCACCCTGGACTATGCAAGATCCATCACATGGGGACTTGTTTCCTTTTCAGTGTGGGGTTATGGTGTTCCTTACAGTCTGACATGGTTAGGAATGCATGGAATGCTCTCACCCAGGCTTATCTTCTATTAGGCTGTTTTCTACTGGATCCTGGACCACAGCAGTGGCATTGCAGAGGACTGAGCTTTGACTGGTCTCCTCTGAAGAGACTTTTTTCAGGCCATTTTGGGTGAAGCTCTAACCATCCTCCCCTTACTCAAATTTGGAATCTCAACACTTCTTTTATCTCTTCCAACTGCCTCCTTGCACTTTTTTTTTTTTAAACTCGTGCTGCACAGCTGCCTGCAGACAACATCTTGGTGTACCTGTGCAATTTTGGGCACAGTTTCTAGCATTTGCACACTCTTCTGTGCAGTAGCGAGTGATCAGGCCTCTGGAATTCAGAAATGGTCTTTGCAGAAAGAAAGAAAGAAAGAAAGAAAGAAGGGTCTGGACCAAGAGCAAGCAATAGAAAAACAAAATGGAGGCCCTGGAATTTTAGGTGATGGGAAGAGCAGTGGAGAAGGCAGATGGAAAAAGACATGGGTTTGGAAAGATACAGAAAGATAGAAGTCCCAGTTTATTCAGCTTTTCTGTCTCTAGGGCAGAGTAAATAAATCATACTGTCCATTGCACATGCATGTCGTACATTTAGTTTACTGTAAACATATAGAGCTTGGATGTCATTCAATTAAAGAAGAATGAAAGAGAGATAACACTAGTAGTTCTCCTCATACCAGACCAACAAAGTCAAACATTTCATTATCTATAGGCAAATGCCCACATTTTCTTTTTGTAAAGCATTGGTTTTAGTCTTTAAAAATTCGTTCTCCCAAATCAGAGTGACTCATAAATTGACAAAACAGAAACTGACTTGCTGCAATGTTTTAAAAGAAAAAGCAACCACCAAGAGCATGTCTGTGTATATAAAATGTATATTACTCTGACTATATGGGGAAGTGAAAAAGGTGCTTATTTAAAAAAATCTATTTTATTGATCTGAAGAAGTCATAATTATAAGTAGGTTCTTCAGCAACAGAATAGGTACAGGGTACTGTAATAACAAATAAAGCAATATAACAGGCGTTTGAAATATTGTACTAACAAAAAAGTAATACCATATCAGCTGGCCTTTACTACTTCAAGCATTTTTCTTGTATCTAGCTAAAAATAAAACAATAAACAAAGGAATACACAAAGTTATTTTAATCTATCAGACACGTATCCTCATTTATAAAATATGGTCACAAAGTTAATAACTTTGGACCAAATATTCCCGCCCTGTTTCCACAAGACACCAATAACTTGCATGGCTTCCTCACTGTCTTCTAAAGTCCCCTATCCTAAATCAACAATGGAAATTGTGGAATTCCAGACAGCATGGCTCCCTTTCAGCGGAGCGGCAGAGGCATTCCAGATCACTAGGATTCTATATGGCTGCTCTTCTGCCTTTGTTGAATCCCCTGAGAACTCTAGAATCCCAGGAGATCTGCTGTCTTAGAGGCCATTCCACTTGTGCTTTCTTGGAAGTGGCTAAAATTACAAACCACACCCATACAATGAAAGAATTAAGAGGAAACTCCATGATGACAAACTCCCTTGTTCTAATCCCCCATTTGGGTTATTCCGTCGGTAAGGCAAGGGGTTCTTTAATCATAAATTATGATCTTGGCCAGCTAGTGAATAGGAAAGTCTTGAGTTTTCAAACTTTCAATAATCAAATGTCTGTGATGTTTGAAATTCACAACAGGTTGCATGTTCAATATCTGCAGAGATACTGAAGTTCATGTTTTTTGAAACCTAAGTTCTTCATAAAATTAAGGTTTACCTGCCATTGTTCTTAATTGTGAATACACACACACACACACACACACACACACACGAATGCACACAGACTGGAATTTGTTTTAGGGGCAGACCAAGAAAGTGCTACAAAGACACTCTGAAAGCCAATCTTTCAGAGTTGACCTCAGCACCTGGGAGCTCTTCGTCCATGACAAGATCCGATGGCAGCAGCTCTGCCTCCTTGGACTGAGACATTTCAAGAGCTCGCAGATTGATGCCCTCAAGGAGAGATGTGTGAGGCATATAGCTAAAAGCAGCACACATTAAACTACAATTGTCTTCTCCTAGGGCACTTGCAGATGGGGCTGCAGATCTGAAATTGGTCTTTGGTCTCCTCTCAGGACTCACAATAAGTGGCTATAGCTCATCAAACTTGATAGGCGACTCCATCACATACACATTTAATATTTACTTATCAAAACCCATTTTTTGGTTTGATCATGGTGGCTAGTGAGTTTTACTCCTGTCATTCAGTACTGTAAAAATAACTTGCAAAAGGCAGGTGACAGGCTATTTCACACCACACTTATAGTTAACAAGATACAGGGCTATCAATTTCTCAGATTTAAAAGGAGTGAGGCAGGATCCAGAAATAGGAAGACAGCACTGATTGTATTCTGAATCCTCATATTATGGTATATTCTATGCCCTAATCAGCTAAATCCCAAAATAGAGCACAATAAATTTTGCTTCGCCAGAAAACAAGTGGGTCGGGAAAAATCAAATGGATGTGACAAACTGATTATATTTTTATTTCCTAGTAATTATTTTTCATGTCATATAATTTAAGTGAATGAGAAGGCTCACATTTCCATTGTCCAATGGATTAGATAGGGATTATATTGTAATTTTACAACTGGAGATGGACAGGAAACAATTGTCTTGTCCCATGACAATTTTCAATATTTCAAAAAAAAATTCCCATCCCAAACGGGAATGAAAAATTAATCTCAAAAATTATAATAATTCTGGGATGTGATAGTCCATAAGCAGCCTGTCATGAATTATAGCTGCACAGAATCTGTTCCAGTGCATGAAGATGCTCCTAAGAATTATACACTCTGTCAATAAATTTCTAATGCCATCACCATAGTACTGAGATCATATATACATAAATGGCACCATATATTTTGGCTAAAAATAGTGTAGATATTCCCTCTTTAAGAGTCTATTTTCCCACATTTATATCTAGTACCTTGCTCAGTGAGTAGTCCAATTAAAATCAGTGAGACAACTCACTGAATAAGGTACAATCCTGTACAACGTAAGAAAGGTTGGCAGAATTGGACCCATTGTAGTGCTCCTGATTGGGATCATTTCAGTGATTGCTTTGAGGGAGACTGAAACTAGTCATTCTGTAGCTCTACTACAGGCATCTTATGAACTCCCCAAATGGGCTTATGTAGATTTTTAGAAGTATGGACCAGCCCTGAAGGACAAGAAGCAGTTGCTCCTCATGTCTCTCTGGGGTCTGTTAGAGAGGAGTGAGCAGACCTAGATTAAAGCAACTCTATATTCCTTTGAAGTGTTGTAAAATAGACAGTAGCAACTCATGGTAATTGGTATCAGAACCATTGTCTGTGGTTCTAGGGCCAGAAGGAAGTCATATTTCAAAGCCACCAGAATTGTCACCATATCATATCCAGATTTGAAGCCTAGTTGAAAATGGTCTTGGGTATTGGTGGATATCTAATGATGCCAGTATTTTTCAGTGATTTGGCCCAGAAAAGAGAGGTTTTAGATGGATCAGATTCACGAGAGTTGAGACATGGCTTCTTTAACACTGGTAAAACTTTAATTTGATTCTAGGTGGTTGTCAGGGTGCTTTCCATGAGTGAGGTAATGATGATGTCAGCATTCCAGAATGAAGTATTCCTCACTGGTTTTAACCAACCAGAGAAGCGTGGGACAATTTTGCAGGAGGGGAAAGAGAATCCCATAGACTCCTCGGAACCTCAACTTGTTTTGTTGTCCTAAACTCCACCAAGGATGGTGATACAGCTGCTTCTGCCTGTTTTGACATGTTTCCATTCAGTTGTTGAGACACACTCAAATTCAATGGAATTCATTTGTATGTGAAATATGATGCATGTTCCATGTTTAATATTATTCTTTGTCAACCTGGCACAAGACACCCTATCAAAACCAAATGTCCCAAGCCGAATGACAGTATCTGTTTTATCTGTACAATTCAAAAGCCTTGAGTTAATGATTATATACCTGTTATGTTTGTATTATCCAGCATCAACACAACACTGTTTTTTTTTTCATATATCATGCTCCCAATAATCTTTTTTACTTCTTATTTTATTTTCCCTTTTAAAAAATCTGATCTGTTAACATGTAAATTACTTTCATGAGTATAGTGACATTATCTTTGTCAGATTTTGAGGAAACCATCTGACAGTATTCAGTTGTTTCTCTTAAACTGTAGTCCTTGTCTGAAAAGTGTCCCCATAAAAGAGCACCATCTTACTTAGTGATCTGCTTAGTGACCATGTGTATTCAGAGTCCTATCTGCTAACTTTAGCCACTAATATACAACTGCACTGCTTTTTATCCCTGTTTGCCCTGCAGAGCCCTCACATCTAAGAGGGTTTTTCTTGTGTGCCATCAATAGACTTTTTCACTAAAAGCCAAACAGGTCCATCAGTGCCAATGCATTGATGGCAATGGATTGCATAACTGTCACTGAGAACACAATTTAAAGGCAATAGGGCTGTGCAGATATAATTGAAGCTCGAATCTGGTTTTGCAGAATACCTTTTAAGACTAATGAAGATGGATGAAAAGGAAAGAATCCAGTTTGAATTTCTGATACCACAGGAAATTTTCAGGAGGGCTGATGGACAGAATTACTTATAAATTGACTAAATCTGAAACTGGGTCATTGAAACATAATAAATAGAGCTAGTCAAAAAACAGAATTTCCATCCTGCAGGAAATTCTGAGATTATGAAATTGTATTTAATCCTGAATTGGGACAAAAAGACAAAATCTTAGAATTTTTTGCAAAACAAAATATTCTGAAATATTTTGTTTCAACCTTATTGAAATGAAATGTGGCTAAGGTTGAAACATTTTATTTGAATAAAATTCAAATGTTTTCTTTTGACTATCATTTTGACTTTTATGAGTTGTATAATAAGCCAAATGGAAACATTCGAACCTTATTGAAGCATTTTGATAACTAACTATTGAAAATTGGGACAAAATCAATGTTTCTATGAAACATTTAAATATCATCAATTCAGCATTTTCCAACAGAAAAATGTTCCATTGGAAAAATTTTGACCAGCTTTAATAATAAACCTGGAATCCTACAAAACCATTTTCACAGTCAATTCGGAAAATTAAGCAACTTCTTTAGATACCTTACGTGGAAGTGTCTAACCTACCAAAAACAAACAAAGAACACATGGAACATTTGCCATTGCATAAAACAGAATCCTGAGGCCCTACTTCCCCCACTCCCAGGAAGAATTTACTTGGTTAACCCTCAAAAGATGTTAAAAAGGATGAGTAATGAAGCAGGCCTGGGAGTAATGAAGGCCCAATCAGGCCCTCAGAGGGAGTAGAGGACACTTTGTAAGAAAAGCCACTTGGTAAGAAGTTGAAAGCCTTTCAAAAGGCAATTACAGGTTTATTGTGCCTATAGTTTTTCTGCTTTAGCTTTTGTATCAATACATAAGCTATATTATGTCTTAATTGGCATCATGAAGACTTGGTAGGATAAATCTCGTAACTGGAATTTTGGTATAGAAGGGTACAAGAAGTACAGGCAGAGGGGGAAAAGGAGGAGTTGTTGCATTATACATCAAGAATATATACATTTCTTCTGAGGTCCAGAAGGGAATGTGGGGCAGACAAGTTGACAGTCTATGAATTAAGATAAAAGGGATAAAAATAGGGGTGATGTCATGGCAGGGGTGTACTATAGACAACCAATTAAGGAAGACGAGATGGATGAGGCATTTCTTGAAAAAATAACAGCCCTATCCAAAACACAAGACCTAGTACAAACGGGGGAATTTAATGACCCGGATGTCTGTTGGAAAAATAATATGGCAAAACTCACAATTTCTAGTAAGTTCTGGGAATGCATTGGGTACAAATTTTTGTTTGCAGAGGAAGTAACCCTGGTGGACATCCATTTTAGACTTGATTCTGACGAACAGGGAGGAATTGGTAGCGGATCTAAAGTGGAAGGCAATTTGTATGAAAGTGATCATGAAATCTATCATTTTATGATTCTAAGGAAAGGAAGTAGTGAGAGAAGCAGAATACGCACAATGGACTTCAAAAGGCAGACTTTAACAAACTCGGAGAACTGGTAGGTAAGAAAATCTATGGAAAAAAGGAGTTCAGGAAAGCTGGCAGTGTCTCAAGAAGATGATATTAAAGGCACAACTGCAAACTATCCCAATGTGAAAGAAAAATAGGAAGAATAATAAAAGGTCAATATGTCTACATTAGAAGCTCTTTAATGACCTGAAAATAAAAAAGGAATCTTGCAAAAAGTGGAAATGTGGACAAATTGCTAAGGGGGAGTACAAAAGAATAGCATGAGCATGTAGGAACAGAGACACAAAATGAGTTACACCTAGCAAAGGACATAAAAGGGAATAAGAAGATGTTCTTTAGATATATTAGGAGAAAGAGAAAAATGAAGGAAAGAGTAGGTCATTTTAAAAAGTGGAGAAGGAGAGCTAAAAATGGGTGATATCAAGAGAGTTGGGGTATTTTGCTTCATTCTTCTCTGAAAAGGTTAATGGTGACCAGATATTCAATACAAATCTTATTTAATAACAAGGGGGAAGGAAAGTAAGCCAAAAATGGGGAAAGAAGAGGTAAAAGAATATTGAGATAATTTCGATGTATTCATGTGACCACACGTGATGAAATTCATTCTAGGGTACCTAAGGAACTAGCTGAAGCAATCTTGGAACTGTTAGCAATTATCTTTGACAACTCATGGGAGAGATCCTAGAGGACTGGAGAAGGGCAAACATGGTTCTTATCTTTAAAAGGGGGAACAAAGATGACCTGGGGACTTTTAGACCAGTCAGCCTCACTTTGATACCTGGAAAGATACTGGAACAAGTTATTAAACTATCAGTTTTTAAACACCTAGAGGATAATAAAGTTACAAGGAATAGCTAGCCATGGAATTTTCAAGAACAAATCATGCCAAACCAACTTGATTTCCTTCTCTGACAGGTTTACTGGCCTAGTGGATAGGAAGGGAAGCAGTAGATTTATTTCAGTAAGGCTTTTGACAATCTACCACATGATATTCTTATAAGAAAACTCAGGAAATGTGATCTAGATGAAATTAATATAACGTGGGTGCACAACTGGGAGTGTGTATCTTGGGGGGTCATAAAGGGATCAGTCCTGGATCCAGTACTAGTCAATATTTTCATTAATGACTTGGATAATGGAGTGGAGAGTGTGCTTATAACTTTTACAGATGATACCAATCTGGGAGGGGTTGCAAGTATTTTGGAGGATTAGAATTCAAAACAATCTTGAGAAATTGGAGAACTGGTATGAATTCAACAAAATGAACTTCAATAAGGATAAGTGCAAAGTACTTCATTTAGAAAAGAAAAATCAAATGCACAACTACAAAATGGGGAATAACTGGCAAGGTGGTAGTACTGCTAAAGAGGATCTGGGGATTATTGTGAACCAGAAACTGAATATGAATCAACAGCATGATGCAGCTGAGAAAAAAGACTAATATAATTCTGGGGTCTCTTAACAGGAGTGTCATATGTAAGACACAGGAGGTAATTGTCCCAGTCTATTTGACACTGGTGAGGCCTCAGCTGGAGTACCGTGTCCATTTCTGGGTACCACACTTTAGGAAGGCTGTGGATAAATTGGTGAGAGAATCCAGAGGAGCAACAAAAATGATAAAAGGTTTGGAAGCCTGCCCTATGAGAAAAGGTTTAAAAAAAACCTGGGCATGTTTAGTCTTGAGAAAAGAAAACTGAAGAGAGGCGTGTTAACAGTCTTCAAATATGTTAAGGGTTATTATAAAGAAGACAGTGGACATGGAGAAAAACTGATCACAGAAGGTAGGACTAGAAGCAATGGGCTTAATCTGCAGCAAGGGAGATTTAGGTTAGATATTAGGAAAACCTTTCTAACTCTAAGGGTAGATAAGCTCTACCATAGTCTTCCAAGGGAGGTTGTGGAATCCC
The DNA here is from genome assembly GCF_965140235.1 of Caretta caretta. NCBI lineage: Eukaryota > Metazoa > Chordata > Testudines > Cheloniidae > Caretta > Caretta caretta. The sequence continues at coordinate 159,565,328 of NC_134207.1, forward strand.
CGTCATTGGAGGTTTTTAAGAACAGGTTGGACAAACCCCTGTAAGGGATGGTCTAGTTTATTTTATCCTGCCTCAGTGCAGGGAGCTGGACTTGATGTCCTCACAAGGTCCCTTCACATCCTACATTTCTATGATTCTGGCTATATTACACAATTTTGTTTTCTGGTTCGTGTTAAAACCCTCCAGCCCTCAAAAATAAAACCCCAAGGAAGAGTTCCTTCTGACAGAGACTGTGCTTATTTTTTTTTCTGTTGACCATGTTGATTTGAGCATTCCACCAGCTTGCACTCATTACATTGTTAGACGTTTGTGAAAAAAAAACCAGAATCCTCCAAGCACCAAAGGCTCAGAAAAACATTGAACTTGGAGGCTGCAAAGTCCCATTTTCCCTGGATTCAAGACTAGAAGTGGTTAGCATCAGAAAAGACTTTAGTCCCATGAAAAAAGGATTTTAAACACCTCAGCAGCTGTCCTCTGTGTTCCTCATTACCATGACTCTTTTCAGTCAAGGCACAGAGATTCAATTCTGAGGTACACAACTGGGCTTTATTGATAATACCTGCACTGCATGAGTATTCACACAGTGTAAATTTAAAATTCCCAAACCCTGTCCCAGCATGCATTGGGCTTAGTGTAAAATCAGGGATGAATTCTTGCTTTTTTGTAAAATCTGGAAAATGCAAGAAATGTCCCCCAAATTGTGTACCATCTTCTATTAATAAAACTGCAGAGGTAAAAATATATACTCCAGAATATACTTTTTATGAAGCAGCTCCTACAGAAAGTCAAAAGAGGAATATAGAACTGGATGGGATGGTATTTGGAACAATAATGAAGATGAAGTCTTTATGGATTCTTTCAGGTGGCTGCTTTCACAAACAATTTGGATAAAGGTCTAGATTTATTTTGTTCAAATGACACTAACCTATGCCGAGAGTTTACCTGAAATTTCTTCTGTGTTATTCTTTAAAACTACACCTCTATTATAAATTATTATAAAATTAAGTAAGTTCATGATGTCTTGGAGTGCCTAGTATATTTTCAAATGCAGAAAGAAAAACTCTCTCTGAAATAAACCCCTATATATAATCATTTGCATTTAGGGGGAAAAGTAGTATATATTCTATTTGATTATGCTGGTCTGGTCTTTATTTGATTGTGCTAGTCTGCAAAGCATAATAAGTCACAATTTTTTAACAGTGAGGGTAATTAACCATTGGAGTAACTTACCACAGGTTGTGGTTGATTCTCCATCCCTGGCAATCTTTTAATCAAGATGGGATGCTTTTTCTAAAACATATGCTCTGGTTCAAACAGAAACTAATCAGCCCAGGTGAGTGCTTTAACCATTGGGTTACAAGTTGTAAGGTTGGCACCGCAGAGCCACCACCTCCTCATCTGCCTAGATTTTTAATGGGATCCAATCTAGCAGGCACCTACTGAGCACACCTACAGGATTAGGCCCTGCATGAGACTTAAATGGTCAAACACCTGTCTTTCCCTGGTCTGTGAGTCACTCTGGGGCTTAGGCACGAGATAGGCATCCGCATGCCTCGAGGGAGCAGCAGTGCAGGTGCACATGTAGAAATATAGGCACTATGGTAACTTTTCCCCTGAAAAGTTAGGGGCCAAGTGAGTTTAGGCACCTACAGGGTTTGGTAGGAGCTTTGTGGATGGCAGTGGAGTGTAAAACTGCAATGCAGGTGTCTAAGTACCTTTGTGGATCCCACCCTAAATGACAGTCAAAGTTTCTAAAAGACAACAGCATTTTACCCTGGGCGAACAGGTACAACTTTGCTGCTTGATAGTGGATTCCCTCGTGCCAAACCCCGGCTTGCCACATAATTGTCAGCATCTGTAACAAAAAAAGCAATAGATTGGATAAATTCAGGTACAAGCCATTAGAAGCACCTGCCATTCTTAAAGTTACATTTAAAAAAAACAGTCCTGGTATTAGGAGAGAACTACATGATATTGCCATGATACTTTCATTCCATATTTCTATCATTGTTCCGATTCACTTTTTCATGTAGAGAAGTCCCGAGAGACATGAGGGTGTAGAGCTTACTACCTGTTTAAAATTAATTACCCTTACCATTATCATCAGTTTAACCCCACCTAATGACAGAAGGAAATGCAGTCAATGTCAAGCCATTTTCAACAGCTCTACACAAATGAGCTTATGAGAGTTGGTAATGACATCTTCAGGATGTACAACGGAAACTCAGGGAACCCAACCAATGCATTCCAATGCATTTCCCTGTTAAAAACAGTCTGACCAGAGGGAAAAATCACAACTTTCCCAATCTCCTGTAGAAGAAATTTAGAACTTTAAATGGGATGATGTAAGTAATCTGAGAAATCTTGACATAAAAGCCCCAAACAGATAAATACTTGTTTAGAATTAGTCATGTGAGAGTATGTGGGGAATCAGATATGACTAATCTAAATCACAAAAAAAAAAAATTCAAAGGAAGACCGCTGTTAAACATTTTAATTCCCTAACTATTTCTTAACATACATATCTCACTCTTTAATTTCCTAGGTTTCAGAGTAACAGCCTTGTTAGTCTGCATTCGCAAAAAGAAAAAGAGTACTTGTGGCACCTTAGAGACTAGCCAATTTATTTGAGCATGAGCTTTCGTGAGCTACAGCTTATGCTCAGATAAATTGGTTAGTCTCTAAAGTGCCACAAATACTCCTTTTTCTTTTTAATTTCCTATGAATTTTTTCTACACTGGGTGGGGCTAGTGGTGAACAGCAATCAGTGTTTTTATGACCATGTCATCTAATAAGGGCTTGTCTTCACTGTATTGTTCATTCAAAGAATAACAAGTTTTGCACCTAACCTAACTCCCATCCAGGCACCAAAATTGCTTTAAGCTTGAGCTCACTGGCCCATCAGGGGCTGTGGATTGAAGGCAGACACACAATGGATAGGCAGCAGCAGCTCAGGTTACATACAACTCATCAGTTGCTGATCCAATAGCTCTCTCTGTCTGTGCTAATCAAATCATTCTGCAGCTCCAGTACTGTTTCACAGTATGGCCTCTCTCACTCGGGAGACTTTCACAGCAACCTCACTATAGACATAGGGCTGGTCTGCAGCTGAAAATTTAGGTTGACCCAGCTACGTTGCTCACGGGCGTGGATTTTTCATACCCTGGAGCAACATTGTTAAGCCGACCTAACCCCTGGTATAGACAGCCCTAGGTGGAGGGAAGAATTATTCTGTCAACCTAGCTACAGAGCTGCAACTGTGCTGCTGTAGGTTTCAGTGTAGCCATAGCCATAGGCCTGGTCTATGCTATAAAGTTAGATTAACTAAAGCCACCTTGCATCAAACTAGTTGTGCATGTGTCTACACTTAAATTTGTCTCCCACCACTGTAAAGGCCCTGAGTGGCACTGAGCCATGGTCAAGGAATTATTGTTGGTGCAGCATGCATGTAGGCACTACATTACCTATGTTGATCCCAACAGTCCTCCAGCACCTGTCCCACAGTGCCTGACACTGGCCATTCTGGTCACAATTGTGAACGCCACTGCCTGGGGGTCATGGAGAGTGGAAGGCCCCATACCCCCTCCCCCTCAAAGGCCCACGGATTTTTGAAATAACTTTTTCTCCTGATCGTTCAGTTTGGGAAGCAGGCTTAGCAGCTCGCCATTGTTGTATGAAAATACCCAGCTTACCATGCTGGTGACATGCTCCAGCTTGGAGTACACAGAAGATGTTGGATCTCCTGAGCCTATGGGGAGAAGAGACTGTACAAGCACAGGTACAGACCAGCTGTAGAAACATGAACATCTACCAGCAGATAGTATGGGGCATTCAGGAGAAACCAGGGACCTGCAGCAGTGCTGCATAAAAGCAAAGGAACTGTTTATCAGGAGGCCAAGAATTGATCTGGTGTTGAGCCACCCACAGACATGCCACTTTTGTCCAACGCATCATCAAGGATCTACAACCTATCCTGAAGGATGACCCATCACTCTCATAGATCTTGGGAAACAGGCCAGTCCTTGCTTACAGATAGCCCCCAACCTGAAGCAAATACTCACCAGCAACCACACAACAAAAACACTAACTCAGGAACCTATCCTTGCAACAAAGCTCGTTGCCAACTGTGTCCACATATCTATTCAGGGGACACCATCATAGGGCCTAATCACATCAGTCACAATATCGGAGGCTCATTCACCTGCACATCTACCAATGTGATATGTGCCAGCAATGCCCCTCTGCTATGTACAATTGGCCAAACTGGACAGACTCTACATAAAAGAATAAATGGACACAAATCAGACGTCAAGAATTATAACATTCAAAAACCAGTTGGAGAACACTTCAATCTCTTTGGTCACTCGATTACAGACCTAAAAGTGGCAATTCTTCAACAAAAAAACTTCAAAAACAGACTTCAACAAGAGACTGCTGAATTGGAATTAATTTGCAAACTGGGTACAATTAACTTAGCCTTGAATAAAGACTGGGAGTGGATGGGTCATTACACAAAGTAAACTATTTCCCCACATCTATTCCCTGCCCCCCCACACTGTTCCTCACATGTTCTTGTCAATTGCTGGAAATGGCCCACCTTGATTATCACTACAAAAGATTTCCCCTCCACCCCCCACGCCCCGCTCTCCTGCTGGTAATAGCTCACCTTACCTGATCACTCTTGTTACAGTCTGTATGGTAACACCCATTGTTTCATGTTCTCTGTGTATATAAAATCTCCCCACTTTATTTTCCACTGCATGCATCTGATGAAGTGAGCTGTAGCTCATGAAAGCTTATGCTCAAATAAATTTGTTAGTCTCTGAGGTGCCACAAGTACTCCTTTTCTTTTTGCGGATACAGACTAACACGACTGCTATTCTGAAACCTGTCACTTTTACAAAGTGCTGCATGCCATTCTTCACAGAGACCCCCACCAGCACCCGGCAGACCATCCTGGATACCTCCAGGGAGCCTGAGTCACAGGCCCCTGGCATGAACAGTGAGGACGAGGATGGAAGAGGAGGAGCATGGGGGACATGTGACCAAGGGGGTACAGCTATGCCACGAACCAGGATCTGTTTTGAGACTCCACTACAGTCCAGTCAGTGACGGCAGTTGAGCACAGGTGAGTCTGATGCAGGGCAAGGAACTTCAGGTAAGCATGCAAATCTATTTCTCATTACACTGATGGTGCCACCCAACTTGGCAGGACACAGCAATAGACTTTTCATTCATTTACTCATACTACAAGAGGCAGTGGTACAACAAATTGAGGTAGTGTTGTTATCTGGGTTTCATTCCCCTGTAGAGTTAGGCAGGAGGGCCATGCAGAGCAGTTTGTTTATGGACATAGGGATGCCTCTTGAATCTTCTTGAGAGATCTCGATGAAACTTTCATGGAGGTGTTCTGCAGTCCTCTCATGAACGTGTCTATAGATGGCAGCCTTATTTCTTCCTCTGCAGTGGGACATTTCCCCATGCAATTTAGCAGTGACTTCAGCAAGCACCATTGCAGTAAACAAGCTGGCAACATAAGGCCTAGGTGGCTTTGAGACACCAGCAGCTGTGCTCTCTGTGCCTTTGTCACCCTCAGGTGTGAGATATCAGCTAAAATCATCACCACCTGTAGAAAAGGGTGCCAAGATTCAGTGCCACTGCCTTCATAGTTTCGTGCAACCAAACAATTCCCTCCTCATTTCCCCCACCCCTGGCAGGCCACACTCACCATGGCTGGGGCTATGAGTGGTGCTGTGCACAAGCATTCCCAAGCAGAACTGTTAATAAACAGGTCTTGTTTAAAATTTTAAGGCAGCAAGGGAAGCGAGATTTAACGCTTAACTCTTGCTTTCCTTTGTGACTACATTGACAAGTGTACCTGTGATGGAATACACCCCTGTGTCCACACTCTAAACACTATTGTAACCTTTGTACAAGGTATGCCTGGTAAGGTATCATTTGAAAACTCAAATTTGGTGGTCAGTATTGTCCTGATAAAATAAGTGTGGTAACATTGTATGTGAAGTGATAAGAATCCCCTGTATGATGTTATTAACACACCTTCCAAACCCCACAGCCCTGCCCAAGCAGATGTCAGCAAATGGGTCTGTCCTAAACAAAGGAATGTGTGTCTGCCTTAATTTGCCTTGAAGCTGTAAACAGTCACCAAGCAGAAGGGAAAACAAAGGAAGTTCAAACAGGTGAAAAAACTTTCAGGAAATATCCTTCCACATAGACTTTTTCTCTCCTGGGTCTCAACTGGAAATTTTTTTTCAAGAGGGGGACTGAAACTATAAAAAGGAGGGACAAATATTCCAAAGGACCCCTCTCTTTTCCTGCCCATCACACTCTCTGCATCTCAGAAGACAAAAGGAAACAGCTGTTGGACTTTAAGGGAGGGGTCCTGACCTAAAAAGTTTGATCAGTAATTTGCTGGAGCATGTGGTAAGAAAGTTTGTTTTGCAATTAAGATGGTTTCTTAAGTAGATATTAGTATATGTTTTATCTTTATTTTTCTTGTAACCGTTTCTGATTTTTATGCCTCATTACTTATACTCACTTAAAAATCTCTCTCTTTGTAGTTACTAAACTTGTTTTACTGGTTTTTTTTAATCTAATCCAGTATGTTTAAACTGAAGTGTATGGATAACTATTTAAATTAATAATCTGGCATATTACTCCTTTACAGGAATAACAGACTTAATATGTTTGTACTGTCCAGGAGAGGGCTGGGCAGTACAAAACATACATTTCTGGGGGAAGATCTAGGACTGGGGGAAAGTTGTGGTCACCCTGCAGTATAACCAAGGCTGGTGAGAATCAGGGTGTAGCTGGCAGGCTGCAATTACACACAGACACTCAGGGTGTGGCTTGCATGCTGGAGACTGTGAGCAGTCCAGGTGGGAGCTACTTCAGCAAGGTATTGTAAGGGCACTCAAGGGTTTCAGGGCAGGGGTGACACAGCCCCCTCACTGGTCTGGATTCTGCCCCAGTATGTCACAGTAACTGTGTGTGTTTTATCTGTAGCTGCTGTCATTGTGGCATTGGGGAGTTCCTCTTCCACATCAGCAAAATGCCTGAGTCAGATAAGGAGGAAGAAAAAAAGAGGACCCAATGACATGTTCGCTGAGATCCTGCCAGCCGGTGCTGCTTCAGACCGTGAGCAAATGGCCTGGAGGGTGAACATTGCAGACAGCCTGGAGAAGGAAAGAGCAGCCAGGAGAAAGTCCCAGGGGAGTCCCAGCAGGAAAATGGGAGGGCGATGTACCAGGACATAATGGGTCTTCTCCAACAGCAAACACAGATGTTGCAGACTCTTGTGGACCTACAGATTCAGCAGTCCCAGGCTTGCCTCTCTCTGCTGTCCATGGAGAACTCCATTACAGCACCTCCCTAAGCACACACCCAAACATTCCACGTGGCATCAGGGGCCACATCCCTGCCCCTACTACTCCACACTGGAGGACGTTAAGGACAGCCAGAGTTTCAGATACACTGACCTGTGAGAGCCACCATTGCTGTATGTGTAGGTAAAACAGACATGAATGCTCTCATTCTGGTGTCCCTGTGCTGGAGGATTGGGTGAGCTTAGCACACAGAATGTGGCCTTGCACATCTGAAGTATTGCAGCCACTGCTTATCACCCCAAGCCTGCATTATGATGTGATCCCACTGATCAGTGCTCAGGCCCAGAAGCGGTGCTCCACCATCTGCAGCTGCTCCATGAATGTCACCAACCTTGAACTAGTTCTTGCTATGTCCCACAGCAATCTGTCCTCCATGAAATCATCATGTTCCCCACTGATTCAGTTCTTCCTGTGGCTCTGCAAATACTGGAGGACTGTGCATCCTGTGCTTGCAATGCTTACGACAATAGTCCAGCGCTGTGCAGGCTCCATGCTTTTGTCAGAGATGGTGAACTGTGAGGAGGGCCATGCAGTTTTGTGGGATTTTTTTTAACGAAGATGTGAAAATTATGGGATATAGATGACATTATAGGTTGGAGACCGCTGCATACTGTTGACCCCATGCTCCCAGTTGCACCACTGAGCAACTTGCTTCTACCCCACCATGCATTGTCAAAACTTCCCATAAGACCATGCGCTAGATGGTGGGAGGGTTGCACACAGGGATATGTACCCATGGTGTGCCACTCTGTGCACTGCCATAAGCACTGCTGGTGAGTACTGGCAGCACGGATGCAAGAAGCTAAGTATATACACATGTAAGTGATATGCTAATTGTAGCAGCTTTAGGCCTACATAACTTGTGTTGGCAAAAGGTTGTACTAAGGTCACGTCTACACTAACTGCTCTTCATTTTGTTCATTTCCACTGAGTACGAAACAGTTTTACTGTAGAAAACCGATTTTTGTCTGAATTTAGTGTGTGTAATGAGATGCATTTTGTACAGCTTTTCAGCTCTTGAACTTCTCTGTTGCAGTCCTGGGCCTGATTTTGCCTTCCTCATCCTCAGGTCAAACTCCCACTGAGGCAGGATTAGTCTTCCTGTTTTACGGGGGGTCCCAAGTGCAACTGATTTTGTCATTCTCATCCTAGTCCATTATGCACATCAAAAGAACCACAAAACTACTACACAATATTTAGCACAGCTGTCATTCTCAGCTCAGCCCTAGGGCTTTCTTGAGCTATCATGGGAACTGCAGATCAGGAATGAAATGTATTGTTACAACTGTGTGGTGAAAGCTGCACAACTCCCTCCTACACCATCTGGCAACAACCCCTGCTATTAGCTGCTCACTTTTAAATATGTTTTAAAGTCACACTTCAAATTGAATCCTAAAATCACAGAAATGTAGAACTGGAAAGGACCTCGACAGGTCATCAAGTCCAGTCCCCTTCACTGAGACAGGACTAAGGTGTTTGTCTAACCTGTTCTTTAAAACCTCCAATAACAGAGATTTCACAACTCTCCTAGGTAAATTGTACCAGTGCTTAAATACCCTGACTGAAAGTTTTTCCTAACATCTAACCTAAGTCTCCCTTGCTGCAATCCAAGCCCATTACTTCTGGGCCTGTCCTCAGTGGATAAGGAGAACAATTTATCACCGTCCTCTTTATAACAAACTTTTACATCTTTGAAGACTTACCATGCACCCTCCCCCGCCCCCGAGTCTTCTCTTCTCCAGACTAAACAAATCCATTTTTTTCAATCTTTCCTCATAGGTCATGTTTTCTAGACTGTCAGTTATTTCTGATGCTCTTCTCTGGACTTTCTCCTCTTTGCCCACAGCTTTCCCAAAGAGTGGTGCCCAGAACTGGACACAGTACTCTAGCTGAGGCCGTATCAGTGCTGAGTAGGGTGGAAGAATTACTTCTCATGTCTTGCTTACAGAACTCCCACCAACACATCCCAGAATGACGTTTCCTTTTTATGCAACAGTATTATATTGTTGACTCTTATTTAGTTTGTGATCCACTGTGACCCTCAGATCCTTTTCTGCCGTGCTTCTTGCTAAGGCAGTCATTTCCCATTGTGTATGTGTGCAAATGATTATTCCTTCCTAAATGTAGTACTCTGCATTTTTCCTTATTGAATTTCATCCTGTTTACTTCAGACCATTTCTCCAGTTAGTCAATATAATTTTGAATTCTAATCATGTCCTCCAAAGCACTTGCAACCCCTCCCAGCTTGATATTGTCCATAAACTTTGTCAGTATGCTTTCTATACCATTATCCAAATCATTTATGAAGATATCGACTAGACCCAGACCAGATCCTTGTGGGATCCCTTCCAGCTCAATTGTGAACCACTGATAAATACTTTGAGTACAGTTTTCCAACAAGTTGTGCCCCTGCCTTATAGTAGGTTTGTCTAGGCTGCATTTCTCTAGTTTGTTTATGAGAAGTTCATGTGAGACAGTATCAAAAGCCTCACTAAAGTTGAGCTATATCACATCTACTGCTTGCCCCCATCCTCAAGGCTTGTTACCCTGTCAAAGAAGGATATTAGGTTGGTTTGACATGATTTACTCTCAACAAATCCATGTTGACCGTTACTTATCAACTAATTTCTTCGGCTTACAAATTGATTTTGATTATTGCGCCATTATTTTATGGGTACTGAAGTTAATCTGACTGGTCTATAATTCCCCGAGTTGTCTTTATTCCCCTTTTTTATAGATAGGTACTATATAGGCCCATTTCCATGCCTCTGGGATCTCTCCTGTCCTGCATGAGTTCTCACAGATAATCGCTAATGGCTCAGAGATCTCTTCAGTCAGTTTCTTAAGTATTCTAGGATGTATTTCTTCAGGCCCTAGCAACTTGAAGACATCTAACCTGTCTAAGTAATTCTTAACTTGTTCTTTCCCTATTTTAGCCTCAGGTCCTACCCCATTTTCAATGATGTTTGCTATGTTCGGTGTCTGATCACTGCTCATCTTTTTGGTGAAAACTGAAACAAACGCATTTAACACTTTGGTCATTGCTGCATTTTCTGCTATTGTGTGTGTGTGTGTGTGTCTCTCTCTCTCTCTTTCTCTCTCTCTCTCCTCATTCAGTAATGGGCTTAACTTGTCCTCTCTCTTCCTCTTGCTTCTAATGTAAATGTAAAATGTTATGTCTCTATGAGTTTAATCTTGTTTTGTGTCTTGGTCTTTCAAATTTTGCCCCTACCTACTTGTTTTCTTCTTCTTTTTTATATTCATCCTTCTTAATTTGACCTACTTTCAGTTTTTATATCTATATATGAGAGAGAGAGAGAGAGAGAGAAATCCAGGTTGTTGAAGATCTGGTTAAGACAGGCGGGTCTCTTGCCATACTTCCTATCTTTCCTACTCATTGGGCTAGTTTGCTCTTGTGCCCTTAATTTCTATTAAAAAAAACTACCAATGCTCCTGAACTTTTTTTTCTTTTACATTTGCTTCCCAAGGGATCTTACCTACCAGTTCTGTGTTTGCTAATGTCTGCCTTCTTGAAGTCCATTTCAAACAAAGCAGCAAAAAAAAAAAAAAAAACAAACAAAAGAAAGAAAAATAGCAAAACTGCTTTTGTGGAAGAAAGTTACTTTCCTGAAGCTGGTTAAGAGTACATTAGATAGTTTTCCCAACTGTGGGCATCATTAAAAAATTTAAAATTTTGTCTAGTTTGCTTTACTGAGGTATTCACAATATTCCTTATTACTACTTATAGTTTAGTTATCACCTCCTAGTATTTCCTATACTTATTAAAGGAATACCATAAATATCATTGCAACATTAATTCAATAATAATAAATTGCAAGTCTTCAAGGTTGCAAGTTTGTCTGGGAGGATTTGGTCACACTGTACAAGATTCATACAATATTTACTGAGCTAATGGCTTCAGTTAAGCCACAATGCACAAATAGGCCGATCTGGCCAAGGTAGGAGTGGGGCCAGGGACATTCAAAATATCCCCTAACAGCCTCCAACAGGGGAGTTCCTATGGAGTCTCCAGCAGAGTTTAGCACAAACAGGCTGTGTGATAAGGCATCTCCTTACTGGTTCCACCTGCATCAGTGGGAGTGAATCCACCCCATGCTTCGTAAAGGGTTTTTAGGATAACCATAGTATAGCTGTACTTTTTCATATATTTAATTACAGTGTGTGTAAGCCATAGACTATATTTTTTTTACATTATTCTGTTACTCAATATGCAGCATGACAGATACTGTTATCAGAGTAACAGCCGTGTTAGTCTGTATTCGCAAAAAGAAAAGGAGTACTTGTAGCACCTTAGAGACTAACCAATTTATTTGAGCATGAGCTTTCGTGAGCTACAGCTCTGTTATGTTGACAATAGTTATCCTTTATTATTCCAATGATGATTATTTTAGTGCTTTTTTAAAACAAAAGGTAGAGAACACAGCATGTTTAATCTTACTTATTTTGTAACAAGAATAAGTTACAATTTTTTAGTAACTAAACAAATTCTTCCTGGATCAGAGATGGTACCAAACAAAATACACACCCAGTTAGTTCCTTTTACTTTGCTATCTTTTTTCACCTGTTAAAAGGAACCATGTTCCAACACACCATAAAGTGGAAAAGCCAAAGTCATTTATTTCAGGGGAGAGTATCATACATATAAGTTGTTTGCCACTGTAATATTTTATCTTTGAAGCTGAAATAAATGTATATTTCATTTCCTACTGGACTACAAATATTTCTGAATACAATAAAAATGTATTCTATGAACAGCTGTGAGGTGACTGAATGGTATTAGACGTAAGGGAGGGCATATGATCTAGTGTTTAAAGTATACAGCTGAAAATCAGCTTTCTACCACAAACTCCCTCCATGCTGTTGGCCAGTCACTTTTTCTTATTTTATCGAATTTAAGGCACCTATTACAATGGTTTCCTAGACTAATTTTTCTATGCCTTAGCTTTCCCATCTATAAAATGGGGACAATAGGACTCTTAACTTTATCATACTGGATCAGACCAGTGATACATCTAGTCCAGTAACCTGTCTATAACAAAGACTGATGACAAGGTTCAAGAAACTCCAAACTGGGAATTTATGGAATAACTTGCCTCTAGGCAAACTTTCTTCCTAACCCGGAATTAGCGGTTGACTTATGCCTTTAAGCATGAACCTTTTCATCCGTTCCAGACTTTAATCTTTGTCAAGTATTTTGATCGCCTTGGGTGAAAGACATTGCATGAGTGCCAACTATTACTGATGCTAACTCTATTATACAGCGCTAGATGAAATCTGAAAACCACATTTCCTTTGGAGCTAGTGGTAGAAGTGAGCAAGTTGTACAACCCAGAACAGTAGTCATGGAGACACTGAATTGCCTAATGTCACTTACAGCAATAGTGGTTTCAGGACTTACACTTTTCAGGTTCTTCCAGCATGAAGATTCTCCTTCTGTTTGCCTATGATAAGTGCAAGTAGCTCTTTCACTGCCCGGGAAAGGAAGTAAACTATGTGAGGTGAAAGAGAGGCTCGTATCATCTGTTGCTAATGTGAAACTGTCTCTGAACCTTGAAGCAGATATATATATTTTGTTGGTGTATTGTACAAGTAGGACTCTACCTATGCTGTGACTTTGCTGTGCTGTCCCCTGTCCCACCTGACCTTCCTGACTGGTGAACTGGCATATGAGATTTAAAATCTTTAGATGGCATCTGATTCTGAATCTCACAGGACTCAGCTTGGCATTTTGTATAAAGTTTTTTTTCCCCTCCTTTCTTACTTTGACTATATGCAGCAGTATAAGCAGCCACACAAGACATGCAGCTGCTAAGCCCTCTATATTTTATGAGCAAGAGCCTGAAAAAAATACATTTACACGTCTCCTCCTGCAACAAGGAGCCTGCTTCTGCTCCCCTCAATGAGAGCTTTGCCAATGGTTTCAGTGGAAGCAGGACTGGGCCCAAGGTTTATTTTTCAAGGAACCAGGTATATTTTCAGGTTTCTAGGAGAGATAATCCCCCTGTGTTTCCTTGAATCCCCAAAACAACCTTCTTTCCAGTTAGGATAGACTCCCTTTAAAAAGCCCCTTTTAGATGACCTGACTGTCATTGAAGGTGACATGGGGTGATCCTCTCCTTTTCTCCCTAGAGCTTGAGCACCCTGCTTCTGCAGCACTCCCAGACCCTCCTAACCCAGACAGTAGGAACTGGGATCATGAATCATTTGCATGGTCAGTGCACAGGACTACCCAAAAAGCCATGAGGCTGGCTTGAGAGATAGGCATCCTGAGTCAAGTCTTTCCCTGAGTTACACGCTGTGCAACTTCAGTGAAGAGTGCAAGTCAGAGCAGAATTAGGCTGATGCTTGACAAGAAAGGTCTAAAGGTGGATGGCCATTGTTCAAATGTTTCTAGGGCTGAACACAGAGAGAAGGTTTTCTGTTGCTGTCCAAAGCAAGCTCTCCACTCCAAATTGATATTTTTCTCCATCACATGACATATTAGAAACAAGATTCCAGTCAAATATTACACAAACTTCATGAATAAAATGAAATAACTTTGGACACACAACATTCTTTTCTTGATTTGGCTGTTGCTTAGGTATGGACATATGTCTCGGCAGCTGCAAAGGTAGGAAACACATTACTGGAGAGAAAGGAAAGTTGTTATCTCAAGAAACATGTGATAGGGTGGTCTCCCTTTAAGGGCCAGGAAGCAACTGGCCCTGTTCTGGAGGAAAGTACAGCAGGCAGATGCTGGGAATCTGCCAACCCAACTAGACAGCAGCTAATGATTAGGTCTGATTCCTAGCTGAAGGATAAAAATGAGGACCATAAGGGAGCCTGGGACCAGGAAAGAGCTGAGTGCACACCCCTGTGGCTGCAGCAGAAGGCCATAAGAGGGAAAGCCAGTCCTGTGTACCTCCCCTGGGCTGGGAAAGTCCGGACCCTTTGGTTACCAGAGACTGAGGGCCTCCAGAACTGCAGGCAAAAACAGGACTATTGCTTTTGTTGTTGTTCTCCATTTCATTCGTTTTGGTCTTGGAGAATAAACAGAGACCAGGGAAAAGGGGCTACCAGCGGAGCCAGGCATGGCTGATTGTTGTGTTGCCCTAGGCTGGTGATCAGGACCACCTGTTTACAGTACAGTGGTTTACTTTGTCAGTGCATCCTTTGCTTTATCTCTGTGTTACACGCTCTATTTCACTGCAAGCTAAGCTCAGTCAGAGAAACAAAAATTGGAGGATGGACAAATCACACTTAAAAAATTTATTCTTTCAGTGTCAGATTTAGCTTTTCATAATTTACAATAAGAATACAGTGTTAGTTTTGATCAGGAGCAAGAGACACATGCACAATTTCTCTGAGGTTAACTCCTAGAACACAGATCCTGTTAGGAGTAGCTGTGGAATACAAAATCTTTCTGTGAGGAAACACTATGTTTTGGCCACATCCTTTCTAGCTAAGAGAAGTAGCTAATTTTTATGTCAGTCCCAGGCTTTAGCCTCCTGACCAGCCTCACTCAAGAGTAGGGTGATCAGATAGCAAGTGTGAAAAATCAGGACAGGAATGGGGAGTAATAGGAACCCACATAAAAAAAACCCCAAATATCAGGACTGTCCCTATAAAAATGGGATATCTGGTCACCCTACTCAAGTGCCCATCTGGTGTCTACAGAGTGAATTCTGACTACTTGGATTCAGAAAATTTAAATTGAAACTACATCACCCTATTTCCTTGGAGTGAAAATCTCTTCAGATAGGAGATTACTAATTCCAGAACCTCAGTTTCTCCAGTAGCAGGCACATCTTGTTCTCAGCATAAGACTTTATAAGCATAGCTCATACCGCTAAACGCCCGGGAGAAACACGGGGAGACTGCCAGAACAGAAAGAATTTACCATTATTCCATTTTTCCCGGATATTGTTCAAACCACATAGAGATGGGAGTCTGAGATATGTCTCTAATATCCTGGGACCAACAGTCTGAGATGTGTCATACTAAGGACCGTGAATCCTTTATTCAAACTAGTGTGCAGTGACAGGAATAATTCCAGGAGTAACTGATCACCATTCTGAATAAAGGGCTCATAATTATGATGGGATAATATGATTTTGGCAATTAATTGATCTTTTAAAATATTCATGGTAAATAGGCCCAATGGCCTGTGATGGGATGTTAGATGGGGTGGGATCTGAGTTACTACAGAGAATTCTTTCCTGGGTATCTGGCTGGTGAATCTTGCCCATATGCTCAGGGTTCAGCTGATCGCCATATTTGGGGTCGGAAAGAATTTTCCTCCAGGGCAGATTGGAAGAGGCCCTGGAGGTTTATCGCCTTCCTCTGTAGCATAGGCACAGGTCACTTGCTGGAGGATTCTCTGCTACTTGAAGTCTTTAAACCATGATTTGAGAACTTCAGTAGCTGAGACATATGTAAGAGGTTTATCGCAGGAGTGGGTGGGTGAGATTCTGTGGCCCTGCATTGTGCAGGAGGTCAGACTAGATGATCATAATGGTCCCTTCTGACCTTAATATCTATGAATCTATAATGTGGTTCTTTGAGGGCTGGACCCCTTAAAAATGTTCTGTTTGTTCACCTACTGCTAGCAAAAAGAAGCTTGTCATCACAAGATAACTTCTCTGAGCAATTTCTGTGTAACAAACACCACTGACTGCCCGGCCAACATCTAACATGAACTTCTTTGGCTTAAATGACAGCAGGTAGGTGGGAGTCTCATTTTTGTTAATGGGGTTCCTACATTATATTGCCATTGGCATTTCACTTATTTACAAAATATTACTGCAGTCCTTTCCCCTTAGCAGATAATATTTTCTACAAATCTGAGGGACACCAAAAATTGTTTCCCTTTTCAATTTCCTTTTCACAAATCATCTAAGGCTTTGTTGTGTACTATAAATAATACCAGATTGTTTCCAGCACTCTGCGGGGATATTCTGGCAAACTGAATACCTGACTGAGGGCTCCTGTCTGGCAATCAGCTGCTGTTGAGTGATGCTTCCTTTTGCACACAGGCAAGATGAGAGACAGACATACTGGCAACGGCAAGTATACATGTACAGATTGCCAAGTGTCAACTCAAAGTACAGAACACTACCTCCAAATTGTTATAAAAATCTGGTCCCTTATAGAAGTACCCAAAGTACTTCTTAATTGCAGGTAAATTCTATTTCTTTTAATTTTTTATGAAGTAAAACATCAAAAAATTAAATGAAATATTTTAGGAGCAATAGCTTGATAAATAAAGTATATTTGTACTATTGCTCTAGCATGTCTGATAAGCATTATCATTAATGCATTATCCCATAAATTGGCTTAACAATTTTTCTGGTAAAATATTTCATGGCTATTTAATAATACTTGTTTATATTTAATGTCAGGTGGTTGTTTTTGTGGCTAGGAAATGTAGCTTCTTTTGATTATACATGACAGGCCTGATTCAAAGTCTGTTGAAATCGGTGGAACGAGTCCCATTGAATTCACTAGATTTTGGATCAGCCTTTTTTTTAGGTAATTCTGGTGTAAATCCTACAAACCTTTTCAGACCCATGAATAGGTAAAAGACAAAGTTAAAACAGCTATGCTTCAAAATGAGTACAACCTGAAGAAGAGAATCAGTATGTGCCAAATCCATCACTGGTGTAACCCCAGGCATGAATTTGGCCCACCGAGTTTAAGTCTTGTTGGTATGGTCTATAAGCAGTCTATTAAAAATATAAACTACAGTATAACGGCACTCCTGCTACTTACAGTTTCATGACTTTCCTAATCTACTATCCAGCAACAGATTTACTACCATCCAGCTGAATTATTTTCAGCCATAAGACAAGAGAAAAAGAGCTTCAGCAGACAAACTGTCACACAGATTTTTACCAAAGATTGCTCTAGATATCTTTGGAACTGGGCTACTACGAGGCTGGTCTGATGCTGACCTCCTCAATATCAAGGATGACATTGGCAATCATAGTTTGTTCTAATGGTCTTTGTGTGACTCCATAGACCAGTGTGGGAAGAACAACATTTACTGCATTGGCCACAGAGCCATTTGTCTAGTTGTGGTGATTGAGCTGCATGTTATTTCCATGCCTGGTGCTGGCTTCCAGCTGCTCCATGTGATTCTTCTCAAAGTTGGGGACACCCACCCTTATGGTGTGGCGCCATGCGATGCAATCAATTGCCAATTGCTCAAAGGTAGAGTCAAAAATGTTTGTTTTGTGCAGATTGTTTCAGAGTGTTTTTGAAGTGTTTCGTCTGCCCTCCGTGCTTATGACTGCAGGAGCTTAATTCAGAATAGAAGACTTGTTTTGATAGATGGGTCTCAGGGCATTTGAATTACGTGGCCAGTCCATCTCAACTGGGCACACATCAAATAAGCCTTTATACCAACCAAATCAGCTGTGTCCAGGACTTCCATGCTGAAAACCCGATCCTAACTTCTGATGCCCAACAATAGTTCTAGATGTTGCAAATGGAAGCTGCCAAGCTTTTCAATGTTTCACACCCATTGAGGAATGTTGTGAGGACACCAGTGTTCTAGACTTTGATTTTGTTCTCTAGATAAATTTCATGTTGCTTCCAGATTCAGTGATAAAAGCCACGACATGCGGCACTAGCTTTCTTAATTCACGCACCCACTTTGTGGTGAATTCTTGCTTCATTGTTCAGCATGCTGCTCAGATAAGTAAACCATTTGACAGCTTGGAGTGTGATGCTTTCTAGGCTTATTGATGACTCTTGGTAAGGTTGTTAGGAAACTCGCTGGTATGTAATCTGTTTTTGTTTGGGCAATGGTGTGGCCAAAGTTACGAGCCACCACAGCAAAAAGGCTTGTGCGATCTTGTAGTGCTGCCTCAGAAGGTACCTTCAAGGCACAACAAACAGAGAAATTCCTGGATTACAGACCAGTCAGCCTCACCTCAGTCCCCAGGAAAATCATGGAGCAGGTCCTCAAGGACTCCATTTTGAAGCATTTGGAAGAGAGGAAGGTGATCAGGAACAGTCAACATGGATTCACCAAGCTCAAGTCATGCCTGACTAGCCTGATTGCCTTCTATGATGAGATAACTGGTTCTGTGGATATGGAGAAAGCGGTGGACGTGATATACGTTGACTTTGTATCAAAAGCTTTTGATACAGTCTCCCACAGTATTCTTGGCGGCAAGTTAAAGAGGTATGAATTGGATGAATGGACTATAAGGTGGATAAAAAGCTGGCTAGATCGTTGGGCTCAACGGGTAGTGATCAACAGCTTGATGCCTAGTTGGCAGCCGGATCAAGCAGAGTGCCCCTGAGGTCGGTCCTGGGGCTGGTTTCATTCAACATCTTCATTAATGATCTTGATGATGGGATCGATTTCACCCTCAGCAAGTTTTCGGATGACACTAAGTGGGACAGTGGGGGAAGAGGTAGATATGCTGGAAGGTAGGGATAGGGTCCAGAGTGACCTAGACAAATTGGAGGATTCAGCCAAAAGAAATCTGATGAGGTTCAACAAGGACAAATGCAGAGTCCTCCACTAGGAAGGAAGAATCCCATGCACTGCTACATTCTGCGGATCGACTGGCCAAGCGGCAGTTCTGCAGAAAAGGACCTGGGATTACAGTGGACAAGAAGCTAGATATGAGTCAACAGTGTCCCCTTGTTGCCAAGAAGGCTAATAGCATATTGGGCTGCATTAGTAGGAGCATTGCCAGCAGATTGAGGGAAGTGATTATTCCCCTCTATTTGGCACTGGTGAGGCCGATCTGGAGTACTGCATCCAGTTTTGGGCCCCCCCCCCCATAGAAAAGATGTGGACAAATTGGAGAGAGTGTCCAGAGGAGGGCAACAAAAATGATTAGGGGGCTGGGGAACATTACTTATGAGGAGAGGCTGAGGGAACTACAGAAGAGAAGTTATGAGGTGGGGATTTGATTTCAGCCTTCAACTACCCAAAGGGGGGTTCCAAAGAGGATGGAGCTAGGCTTTTCTCAGTGGTGGCAGATGACAGAGCAAGGAACAGTCTCCTCAAGTTGCAGTGGGGGCAGTCTAGGTTGGATATTAGGAAAAACTATTTCACTAAGAGGGTGGTGAAGCACTGGAATGGGTTACTTAGGGAGGTGGTGGAATACTGCATGCAGATGTGGCCATCCCATCTCAAAAAAGATACATTGGACTTGGAAAAGGTTCAGAAAATGGCAACAAAAATTATTAGCTGTATGGAATGGCTGCAGTATGAGGAAAGATTAAAAAGTTTGGGACTTTCCAGCTTGGAAAAGAGACGACTAAGGAGGGATATAATCGAGGTCTATAAAATCATGACTGGTGTGGAGAAATTAAATAAGGAAGTGTTATTTACTCCTTCTCATAACACAAGAACTAGGGTCTACCACATGAAATTATTAGGGAGCAGATTTAAAAACAAACAAAAGTATTTCCCCCCCACACACAACGCACAGTCAACCTGTGGAATTCCTTGCCAAAGGATGTTGTGAAGGCCAAGACTATAACAGGGTTCAAAAAAGGAATGAGTAACTCATGGAAGATAGCCATTGATGAACCTGTTAGGATGGGCAGGGATGGTGTTCCTAGTCTTGGTTCACCAGAAGCTAGGAATGGGAGACAGGGGATGGATCACTTGATGATTATCTGTTCTGTTCATTCCCTCTGGACCACCTGGCATTGGCCACTGTTGGAAGACAGGATACTGGACTTGATAGACCTTTGGTCTGATCCAGTATGGCCTTTCTTATGATTAAAAACACAAATTGTGTTTAATTGCATGATTAAACAATAGAATATCATTTATTTAAATATTTTGTACATTTTTTATACATTTTCAAATACAACACAGAATACAAGTGCTCACTTTATATTTATTTTTACTACTAATATTTGTACAGTAAAAATAGTATTTTTCAATTCACCTAATTGAAGTACTGTAGTGCAATCTCTTTATCATGAAAGTTGAACTTACAAATGTAGAATTATGTAAAAAAAACTGCATTCAAAAATAAAACAATGTAAAACTTTAGAGCCTACAAGTCCACTCAGTCCTACTTCAGCCAATCACTCAAACAAGTTTGGTGACAATTTTCAGGAGATAATGCTGCCTGCTTCTTGTTTACATCACCTGAAAGGGAGACCAGGCGTTCACATGGCAGTGTTGTAGCCAGTGTCACAAGATAGTTACATGCCAGACGCGCTAAAGATTTGTATGTCCCTTCATGCTTCAACCACGATTCCAGAGGATGTGCGTTTGGGTTCTGTAGATTCCACATCTGACTGTTGCTCTTTTAAGATTTCTGAAAAGATGCTCCACACCTCGACTCTCTCAGAATTTGGACAGCACTTCAGATTCTTAAACCTTTGGTCAAGTGCTGTAGCTATCCTTAGAAATCTCACATTGGTACCTTCTTTGCATTTTGTCAAATCTGCTGTAAAAGTGTTCTTAAAAACAAACATGTACTGGGTCATCATCAAGACTGCTATAACATGAAATATATGGCAGAATACAGAGCAGGAGGCATACAATTTTTCCCCAAGGAGGTCAGTCACAAATTTAATTACCACTTTTTTAAAAAATAAATGAGCATTGTCAACATGGAAGCATGTCCTCTGGAATGGTGGCTGAACCATGAAGGAGTGTACGAATGTTTAGCATATCTGGCACATAAATAACTTGCAACACCGACTACAAAAGTGCCATGTGAATGCCTGTTTTCACTTTCAGGTGAGATTGTAAACAAGAAGCGGGCAGCATTATCTCCCATAAATGTAAAACTTGTTCAGCCAATCACTAAGACAAACAAGAAGTAGGACTGAGTGGACTTGTAGGCTCTAAAGTTTTACACTGTTTTGTTTTTGAATGCAGTTATGTAATAAAAAACAATCTACATTTGTAAGTTCAACTTTCACGATAAAGGGATTGAACTACAGTACTTGTATGAGGTGAACTGAAAAATACTATTTCTTATCATTTTTACAGTGCAAATATTTGTAATCAAACATATAAAGTGAGTACTTTACACTTTGTATTCTGTGTTGTGATAGAAATCAATTTGAAAAAAGTGTAGAAAAACATCCAAAAATAAATTTCAGTTGGTATTCTATTGTTTAACAGTGTGATTAAATCATGATTTTTTTAATCACAATTAATTTTTTTGAGTTAGTCACAGTTAACTCACATGATTAATCGACAGCCCTAATATAAAGTAAAGAAGTGAATCAAAAACTAGAGCAAACAAAATTATGAAATTAGAGAGTGCCACCCACTTGCCTCAATGGGTGGAAGACTAAAGGAGGAGGAAAACATACTGGGGAATGCAGAGGTGACGCTTCCCGCTCCAGAGTCTCTAGCCACTCATTAGCCAGTGGAGGGAGGATGGGAGCTGATTGGTTCCTCGTCCTCCCCTTTCATTAAATTAAATGCTAGCCTGGGCCTCTATTTGCTCCGTTTCAGTAGCCCCATCCTGTACTGATAGCTTTGGAGCTGTGTTTTGTGGTTGCTGCAGGTTTGACCAATCACCTCTTTTAAGGTCAGAGGGCCAGGAAGGATTTTTTCTTCTTCCTGTAGGGACCAAACTAGCGTAGGCTGGTTGGGGGCGGGGGGTTGTCCTTCCTCACACCATCCTGGAGGCACAGTTAAGTTAAATATGAATAGGATTTAGTAATTAGTGGTAAGGATGTTAGTTTCTTACAACCTGCGAATGGTTTCCAATGCTCGTGGGCCTTGTGCTCCTGGGATAGGGGGGAGAACCTGAGGGTCGCCCTTTCAGTACCGTCTGTGAGGTTCTAGGACTCAAATGAGCTAGCTGAGTCATAGGAGTAGGCTGAGGAGAGTCTGTGCTGAGTAATGTGTTATATGTAGGGCCATACCAAATTCACAGCTATGAAAAATACATCAGACTGAAATCTGATCTTTTGCATACTTTTACCCTATACTATACAGATTTCATAGGGGTGACCAGTGTTTCTCAAATTGGGGGTCCTGTCCCAAAAGAGAGTTGCAGGGAGGTCACAAGGTTATTTTAGGGGGGAGGGGGGTGTCACGGTATTGCCAGCCTTACTTTTGCGCTGCCTTCAGAGCTGGGCAGCAGCGGCTGTTGGCCAGGCGCCCAGCTTCTGAAGGCAGCGCTCCACCACCGGCAGCGCAGAAGGAAGGGTAGCAGTACTGCAATCCCCCCGACAACAGCCTTGCGATCTCCCCACAACTCCATTTTGGGTCAGGACCCCTACAATCATAGCACTGTGAGATTTCAGATTGAAATAGCGGAAATCGTGAAATTTACTATTTTTAAAATCCTGTGACCGTGGAATTGACCAAAATGGACCGTGAATTTGGTAGGGCCCTAACCATATGGTAGGAGCCCTGTAATCCCTGCACTGGAACCACTTCAAATGCCTGGTCTGTGTGTATGGATGACAGGACAGGTGGTGGCCTTCTCCTGTGTTGAGTTTAATTAAAGCCATCCCTGTGTTTGTCCTCATTCACCACCATCTCCAGATCAAATAAATAGAAATCATCACACCACACAGGCAGACGAAGGCTAGCAGGCTGACAGCTATCTTGCACTTGTACTCTGATTGCCACTCCTCCAGGTCACCATATATACAGGTCAAAATTTTCACATGTGGGTGCTTAATCCCTGAATGCATGCATACACACCTGTCACCATCTCTTAGTGGGTTCTCTTGAAGGGTCCAGGCTTCTCCTGGCTGACCCTCTTTAGTTTGCCCCTCGGTCAGATCAGTTCCTGTACCCTCACCTCCAATTAATCTGTCAGCCCTTCACTTTTCTGGCTTGCAGTCGCCTTCAGTCTCCCAGCTGTTTTCTTGGAGACAGCCTCATATGGGACTGTTGCTCCCTTGCTCTCCCAGTCCTTTTTACTTCCCTTTCCAGCACTGTACTATCCCCTTTATAGCAAGCCTTGTTTCCTCTATTGGGGTATTCTACACTACGAAATTAGGTCGAATTTATAGAAGTCGGTTTTTTAGAAATTGGTTTTATATATTCGAGTGTGTGTGTCCCCACAGAAAATGCTCTAAGTGCATTAAGTGCATTAACTCGGCGGAGCGCTTCCACTGTACCGAGGCAAGCGTCGACTTCCGGAGTGTTGCACTGTGGGTAGCTATCCCACAGTTCCCGCAGTCTCCGCTGCCCATTGGAATTCTGGGTTGAGATCCCAATGCCTGATGGGGCTAAAACATTGTCGCGGGTGGTTCTGGGTACATATCGTCAGGCCCCCGTTCCCTCCCTCCCTCCGTGAAAGCAGCAGCAGACAATCGTTTCGCGCCTTTTTTCTTGAGTTACCTGTGCAGACGCCATACCACGGCAAGCATGGAGCCTGCTCAGGTAACCGTCACCCTACGTCTCCTGGGTGCTGGTAGATGTGGTACTGCATTGCTACACAGCAGCATCAACCCATTGCCTTGTGGCAGCAGACGGTACAGTACGTCTGGTAGCTGTCATCGTCATGTCCGAGGTGCTCCTGGCCACGTCAGCCAGAGGAATGCCTGGGCAGACATGGGCGCAGGGACTAAATTTGGAGTGACTTGACCAGGTCATTCTCTTTAGTCCTGCAGTCAGTCCTATTGAACCATCTTATGGTGAGCAGGCAGGTGATACGGATTGCTAGCAGTCCTACTGTACCATCTTCTGCCAGGCAGGCAAGAGATGAGGATGGCTAGCAGTCCTATTGCACCATCTTCTGCCGAGCAGCCATGAGACGTGGATGGCTTGCAGTCCTTCTGCACCGTCTGCTGCCAGCCAAAGATGTAAAAGATAGATGGAGTGGATCAAAACAAGAAATAGACCAGATTTGTTTTGTACTCATTTGCTTCCTCCCCTCCCCCATCTAGGGGACTCATTCCCCTAGGTCACACTGCAGTCACTCACAGAGAAGGTGCAGCGAGGTAAATCTAGCCATGTATCAATCAGAGGCCAGACCAACCTGCTTGTTCCAATAAGAACAATTACTTAGGTGCACCATTTCTTATTGGAACCCTCCGTGAAGTCCTGCCTGAAATACTCATTGATGTAAAGCCACCCCCTTTGTTGATTTTAATTCCCTGTAAGCCATGTCGTCAGTCGCCCCTCCCTCCGTCAGAGCAACGGCAGACAATCATTCCGCGCCTTTTTTCTGTGCGGATGCCAGACCAAGGCAAGCATGGAGGCCGCTCAGCTCACTTTGGCAATTAGGAGCACATTAAACACCACACACATTATCCAGCAGTATATGCAGCACCAGAACCTGGCAGAGCGACACCGGGTGAGTAGGCGACATCAGCGCGGTCGCGTGAGTGATCAGGACATGGACACAGATTTCTCTGAAAGCATGGGCTCTGGCAATGCATGCATCATGGTGCTAATGCGGCAGGTTCATGCTGTGGAACGCCAATTCTGGGCTCGGGAAACAAGCACAGACTGGTGGGACCGCATAGTGTTGCAGGTCTGGGACGATTCCCAGTGGCTGCGAAACTTTCGCAAGCGTAAGGGCACTTTCATGGAACTTTGTGACTTGCTTTCCCCTGCCCTGAAGCACATGAATACCAAGATGAGAGCAGCCCTCACAGTTGAGAAGCGAGTGGTGATAGCCCTGTGGAAGCTTGCAACGCCAGACAGCTACCGGTCAGTTGGGAATCAATTTGGAGTGGGCAAATCTACTGTGGGGGCTGCTGTCATGCAAGTTGCCCACGCAATCAAAGATCTGCTGATATCAAGGGTAGTGACCCTGGGAACTGTGTAGGTCATAGTGGATGGCTTTGCTGCAATGGGATTCCCTAACTGTGGTGGGGCCATAGACAGAACCCATATCCCTATCTTGGCACCGGAGCACCAAGCCGGCGAGTACATAAACCGCAAGGGGTACTTTTCAATAGTTCTGCAAGCTCTGGTGGATCACAAGGGACGTTTCACCAACATCAACATGGGATGGCTGGGAAAGGTACATGACGCTCGCATGTTCAGGAACTCTGGTCTGTTTCAAAAGCTGCAAGAAGGGACTTTATTCCCAGACCAGAAAATAACTGTTGGGGATGTTGAAATGCCTATAGTTATCCTTGGGGACCCAGCCTACCCCTTAATGCCATGGCTCATGAAGCCGTACACAGGCAGCCTGGACAGTAGTCAGGAGCTGTTCAACTACAGGCTGAGCAAGTGCAGAATGGTGGTAGAATGTGCATTTGGACATTTAAAGGCGCGCTGGCGCAGTTTACTGACTCGCTTAAACCTCAGCGAAACCAATATTCCCACTGTTATTACTGCTTGCTGTGCGCTCCACAATATCTGTGAGAGTAAGAGGGAGACGTTTATGGTGGGGTGGGAGGTTGAGGCAAATCGCCTGGCTGCTGGTTACGCGCAGCCAGACACCAGGGCGGTTAGAAGAGCACAGGAGGGCACGGTACGCATCAGAGAAGCTTTGAAAACTAGTTCCATGACTGGCCAGGCTACTGTGTGAAAGTTCTGTTTGTTTCTCCTTGATGAAACCCCCCGTCCCTTGGTTCACTCTACTTCCCTGTAAGCTAACCACCCTCCCCTCCTCCCTTCGATCACCGCTTGCAGAGGCAATAAAGTCATTGTTGCTTCACATTCATGCATTCTTTATTCATTCATCACACAAATAGGGGGATGACTACCAAGGTAGCCCAGGAGGGGTGGTGGAGGAGGGAAGGAAAATGCCACACAGCACTTTAAAAGTTTACAACTTTAAAATTTATTGAATGCCAGCCTTCTGTTTTTTGGGCAATCCTCTGTGGTGGAGTGGCTGGTTGGCCGGAGGCCCCCCCACCGCGTTCTTGCACATCTGGGTTTGGAGGCTATGGAACTTGGGGAGGAGGGCAGTTGGTTACACAGGGGCTGTAGTGGCAGTCTGTGCTACAGGTGCCTTTGCTGCAGCTCAACCATATACTGGAGCATACCGGTTTGATCCTCCAGCAGCCTCAGCATTGAATCCCGCCTCCTCTCATCATGCTGCCGCCACATTTGAGCTTCAGCCCTGTCTTCAGCCCGCCACTTACTCTCTTCAGCCCGCCACCTCTCCTGCTGGTCATTTTGTGCTTTCCTGCACTCTGACATTATTTGCCTCCACGCATTCGTCTGTGCTCTGTCAGTGTGGGAGAACAGCATGAGCTCAGAGAACATTTAATCACGAGTGCATTTTTTTTTCTTTCCAATCTTCACTAGCCTCTGGGAAGGAGAAGATCCTGTGATCATTGAAACACATGCAGCTGGTGGAGAAAAAAAAAGGGACAGCGGTATTTAAAAAGACACATTTTATAAAACAGTCGCTACACTCTTTCAGGGTAAACCTTGCTGTTAACATTACAAACATAGCACGTGCTTTCGTTACAAGGTCGCATTTTGCCTCCCCCCACTGCGTGGCTACCCCCTCAACCCTCCCCCTCCCCGTGGCTAACAGCGGGGAACATTTCTGTTCAGCCACAGGCAAACAGCCCAGCAGGAACGGGCACCTCTGAGTGTCCCCTGAAGTAAAGCACCCTATTTCAATCAGGTGACCATGAATGATATCTCACTCTCCTGAGGATAACACAGAGAGATAAAGAACGGATGTTGTTTGAACACCAGCAAACATACACTGCAATGCTTTGTTGTACAATGATTCCCGAGTATGTGTTACTAGCCTGGAGTGGTAAAGTGTCCTATCATGGAGGATGCAAGAAGGCTGCCCTCCCCAGAAACCTTTTGCAAAGGCTTTGGGAGTACATCCAGGAGAACCGCGAATGCCAGGACAAATTAATCCTTTCACATGCTTGCTTTTATACCATGTATAGTATTTTAAAAGGTACACTCACCGGAGGTCCCTTCTCCGCCTGCCGGGTCCAGGAGGCAGCCTTGGGTGGGTTCAGGGGGTACTGGCTCCAGGTCCAGGGTGAGAAACAGTTCCTGGATGTCGGGAAAACTGGTTTCTCCACTTGCTTGCTGTCTACAACCTCTTCATCATCATCTTCTTCGTCCCCAAAACCTGCTTCCATGTTGCCTCCATCTCCATTGAAGGAGTCAAACAACACGGCTGGGGTAGTGGTGGCTGAACCCCCTAAAATGGCATGCAGCTCATCATAGAAGCGGCATGTTTGGGGCTCTGACTCGGAGCGGCCGTTCACCTCTCTGGTTTTCTGGTAGGCTTGCCTCAGCTCCTTCAGTTTCATGCGGCACTGCTTCGGGTCCCTGTTGTGGCCTCTGTCCTTCATGCCCTGGGAGATTTTGACAAAGGTTTTGGCATTTTGAAAACTGGAACGGAGTTCTGATACACGGACTCCTCTCCCCATACAGTGATCAGATCCCGTACCTCCCGTTCAGTCCATGCTGGAGCTCTTTTGTGATTCTGGGACTCCATCATGGTCACCTTTGCTGATGAGCTCTGCATGGTCACCTGCAGCTTGCCACGCTGGCCAAACAGGAAATGAGATTCAAAAGTTCATGGTTCTTTTCCTGTCTACCTGGCCAGTGCATCTGAGTTGAGAGTGGTATCCAGAGCGGTCACAAGTGAGCACTCTGGAATAGCTCCCGGAGGCCAATCCCCTCGAATTGTGTCCACAGTACCCCAAATTTGACCCGGCAAGGCCGATTTAAGCGCTAATCCACTTGTCAGGGGTGGAGTAAGGAAATCGATTTTAAAAGCCCTTTAAGTCGAAATAAAGGGCTTAATTGTGTGGACGGGTGCAGGTTTACATTGATTTAATGCTGCTAAATTCGACTTAAAGTCCTAGTGTAGACCAGGGCTTGGTTGCAGCTGTGGGTGTCTGCCTCCATGAGTGGCAGCTCTGGCAGCTGTGAGGGGTTGTGATCAAGCTGCTTGCCTGTAAACAGGAGAGACTCTTCCTCCCCACCCCCGCTCCATCTCTGCTCCGTATTGGATTTGTGGACCCTACTACAGCACCTAAATAAATGCCAAATTGTCAGTGGGGGTAAGCATCCACAGCATCCATTGAAATCAATGGTGTTACTGCAGAGAGAACTTGGCTCGCGAAGGCTCCTTAAATGAGCTGGAGTGCTGTATTCCATTCTGACTGCAAACTCCACGATGAAAAGATCCAGCCTGTGAAGTTTCACTAGAGAAAACGGGTCCATTTAAAAAATTTTCTTCTGTTTCTAGCGTTATTCCCCATTTGAAGTATAAGGATATATCTGTGAAACCTTTACCATCTCCAGAAACAGGAGGAACTCTGTGCCCATTGTAGATGTATAGTTTGAACTTCCACCAGTCAATCATACTCCTCCTTTCTCATGACACTTCATAAATCAATGTACTGAGCTAATCCTTTGAGATTAATTACCATGGTCAATAGAGATTCTGAAATCAGCATTTACACTGTCCCTCTTCAGGAAACCTTCAAATTAAATTAATCCAATGAGAGTGACCAATCAGCAAAGCCTTTCTAAAACACTCACGAAGATTCTCTGTCACACCCTCCTTTCCCCGTAATAGAATTTGTCTGCGCCCCCCCAGGAGCTGCAATTGGGAGCTGGGGCTGGGAGCAGAGCCACGGCTGGGAGCGGGCCCACATTTGGGAGCCAGGAGTGGAGCTGTGGCTGTGGCTGGGAGTGCAGCCATGGCAGGGAGCGGGAGCAGGGCTGAGAGCTGGGGCTGGAGCCACAGGGCTGTTAATGCAATTATATTTTTCTCTTTCTTTTTTCCTGATTTATCTTTCATATCTCTTCCGTAGGACAGTAAATTATTTCCAAGCTTGTGAAATCCTGATCCCATTGAAGTCAATGGGAATTTTGCTATTGACTTCAATGAGGCCGGGATTTCACCCTTGGTAAGTAATTTTATCAATCAAAGTCATCGATTTTTATCTGCAAATCATGGATTTTACCAACTATTTCTAATCACATCCTTCTTGAAATATGAACACCAGAACCAGATACAGAATTCCAGCAGCAGTTGCATCAAATACAGAGGTAATATAACCTCCCTTCTCCTATTCAATTCCCCAGTTTACACATCCAAGGATGTGTATGACAGAATTTCAAGTCGCTGAGAAAATATCACGAAAGGAACTTGAGTTAAGAGGTTTATTTATGAGACAGCAGCTGAGCAGAAATCACTATGGGAAAAGTCCACATTCAAAACAACAACAACAACAATCAACTATGGCAGATCCCACTTAATAGCAACCCAGATATTAACAACTTCAGGTTAATAGCAACATTTTCCTGGGAACCAGTTGCGTACCATTGACTTGAATGTTAATGGGATTCAGATACTGGTAGCAATATGCTGCTTATTGAGAACATCTTTTGGAAAAAAGGCCCCGCTGCAAGTAGGTTTGCAAGGCTGCAGCCAGAGAAGGAGTTGCTGGAATTTGTCTTTTCTGGCTGCAGCCACCCAAACCTGCATTAAGGGCTGCAGGCTGGGAGGGGAGGCTGGTGCCAGGGCAATAAGCTGCAAGGTACCTCTCCTGAGTTCTCCAGGCTGCAGCCTGCTGAAGCTGCAATTAGGAAAGGAAGCGCTGGGATGTGCTAAGCCCCCAACCCCTGGAGAGTGCAGGGAGATGTATCATGCAGTTTTGTGGGACCCCAGGACCCCCATACTCCACAGAAAACTCTAGCATCCAGGCTGCAGCCCCTCTCCCCGCTTGCAGGACTATGGCTAGGGAAGGCACGTCCCAGTGCTGCAGCCCTGCAAATCTGCCTTCTACTTACTGGCAACTGCCAGATAATGGCAACTTTTTGCTGTGTAGCCTTTTATTATATTTAAAGTGAGTCTAGTAGCATTGTATTACGCTACTGTGGGTTCAGCTCTGGTGGCTACAGTTTCAAGCTTAACAGAGTGAAAGTCACCTTTGCTGCTTGCTTCAGATGTACAGTCTCTAGGAACACATAAAGATCAAGAGTAGTGACCACATATATATTTCCAAGTGCAAGGTTTAGTTTGTTTTATCAATTTTATTAAAGTTACAATTAAGGTTACGATTACCCAAGCATACAGAAATCCTATAAAGACCTATGCACAAATTACAAATATAGTCATATTCACATCCTTTATGATATTCTTAAGGTTTGATGCATGTCTTGCCAATTGATCATCAGTGGAGGGACGGTTCCTGTGGAGTTGTTCCATAGGGAACTCATTTTGCCCAATCTGGGAACTCTCTTTTAGCTTGTGTTTCTGACTCTAGCTAACACTCTGTACATGTGCATGTGTTAGAAAAATGTGATTATGGGGTACGTTGTAATAAAAAATTAGGGTTAATTTTTGCACATCTTTTCCCGTAATCTTGTAGCATAGGGTAATTCTTTGGTCATTTATGTCAAGCATTTCTTAACTCTAAGGCCTAGTATGGCTCAGCTAAAACCTTACAGGCCTCAGCCTGTAGGTCTTGTGTTACAGCCTAACGCATACTTATCCTTTCCGACTACTGATCAAACTTATACTTCTACAATTCTACAATTTAAATCTATATAGCATACAATGATTATATATAATATAGCATGTTAGTTAATCATAACATCACACAACACACAATAAATCAGTAGTTCTCCACCAGGGGTACATGTACCCCTGGGGGTACTCAGAGGTTCTCAATCAGAGGGTACATCAAGTCGCTTAGATATTTGCCTAGTTTTACAACAGGCTACATAAGAGCACTTGCATACAGTCAATGACTTGGTTATACTGCTCTATATATAATGAAATGTAAGTAACATTTATATTCCAATTGATTTATTCTATGGTAAAAATGAGAACGTCAGCAATTTTTCAGTACCAGGGTGCTGTGACACTTTAGTATTTTTATGTCTGATTTTGTAAGCAAGTAGTTTTTAAGTGAGGTGAAACTTGGGGGCAGTTGAGGCAAATCAGACTCCTAAAAGGGTACAGTGGTCTGGAAAGGTTGAGAACTACTGCAATAAATGAATGATAAAATGAAGTAATTGGCTACAGCTGGCACCAAGTTGTTGCTTACAAGTAGAATCTATTGCCTACAGTATGCCTTTCACTGCTATGTTTTCTGGAAACGATAATCGGTAGATC
The DNA here is from genome assembly GCF_965140235.1 of Caretta caretta. Lineage (NCBI taxonomy): Eukaryota > Metazoa > Chordata > Testudines > Cheloniidae > Caretta > Caretta caretta. The sequence goes on from NC_134207.1 coordinate 159,596,730, forward strand.
TGATATTTAATGTGCTGAGTAAACAGAATAAGAGTATTTTTCTTGTAGTGAATTGACACCTTTTTGAAAATGGAGAAATTAATGTCAAAACTCAGTGAAAACAGGATACTTAAAATTAATGAGAACACTGAGCTTATTTTCATTTGTCTTTCACAGAGATTAAGGGTCAAGGCATCTTCTAGGTAAAGCCTTTAATATTTGTACAGAAATCCACATCTCTAAGGGAAGGATTCTATATAAAGCAAATTTCTAATAAAAAAGTATCATTATTCAGACCATCTCATAGTGCTTCCAGAACTGGCAAAATAAAATAAAATAAAATAAAATAAATAAATATCAGCAGCAAATGGACTTTAACTTTATGTTTGGAGAGATATGTCAAATATGGCATCGACATAGACACAGTCAGTAGTTAAAAAATAATTCAGAACAATATATTCAAAAAATAATGAGACTCAACTGGGTAAGTCATCATATAATTGGTATTGTTTAAAGTCTGTACAAAAGACATTTGAATTATTCAGGCAAAAATAATCAAGCTGGGGATAGCAAACCTCTAAGAAAGAGAAAAATATGTTTGCATATCCAAAGAGATCTCTTAAAAATAAGCCAGAGTATCTCAAAGAAATATAAAGGAATATAGTTTCATGTAAAGATGCCAATACGTTATAACTTGAATTCTGGTATTTTTTTACTTTGTACTACGTGCTACTATAGGGGTAAATCATAAGCCTCCATCATAGATGTAAACAACATATACATGAATCTGTTGTAGCTATCATCAAAAGTCTCCAGCCCAGCTCTGTATGCTGATATATATGAAACGTCACAGAATCCAAACACTGCAGAAAGCAGTTTATCATTTAAAGTCAGTATCACTAAGCCTCAACCAGCACCATTATGATTCTGCTATCTACATTATGTGGAATATCTTTGGGCCTCTTGTAGGCCTAACATGCTGTCAGAGATTTAAAGAGTTTACATTTTCTGGGTACAGTATACTATAAAATAAAAAGTGCTAGTATGCAAAATTATAGTCACGGTGGATGTGCTTTTATGTGAAATCTAGAATTCTAAAAGCAAAGTGGTATTATCATTAACTTTACTTTCTCTTTAGTTACAAATTAGTACAACACACAAAGCCATGGATGTACGGATGGAGGCAACTTAGAGTTGCCAACTTTCTACTCACACAAAACCGAACACCCTTGCCCCGCCCTCTCCCCCACCCCTCTCCTGAGGCCCTGCTCCCCTTCTCCGAGGCCCCACCCCCACTCACTCCATCCCCCCTCCCTCTGTTGCTCGCTCTCCCCCACCCTCACTCACTTGCTCATTTTCACTGGGCTGGCTCAGGGGGTTGGGGTGAGGGAGGGGGTGAGGGCTCCAGCAGGGGGGACAGGCTCTGGGATGGGGCCAGATATGAGGAATTCAAAGTGCGGGAAGGGGCTCTGGGCTGAGAGAGTGGGTTGGGATGCTGGAGGAGGTGAAGACTCCAGCTGGGGTTGCAGGCTCTGGGGTGGGGCTGGGGATGAGGGATTTGGGGTGCAGGAAGGGGGTCCAGGCTGGGAGGTGGAGCCGAGGGGTTTGGAGTATGGGAGGGGGCTCTGGGCTGAGGCAGGGGGTTGGGGTGTGGGAGGGGTTATGGGCTCTGAGCTGGGGGTGCAGGTTCCAGGGTGGGGCCAGAAATGAGGGGTTCAGGGTGTGGGAGGGGCCCCCAGGCTGGGGCAGAGTGTTGGGGTGGGGGGGTAAGGGCTCTGGCTGGGGGTGCGGGCTCTGTGGTGGAGCTGGGGATGAGGGGTTTGGAGTGCTCTGGGATGGGACTGAGGGGTTCAGAGGGCAGGAGGGGGATCAGGGCTGGGGCAGAGAGTTGGGGCATGGGAGGGGGTGAGGGGTGCAGACTCCATGTGGTGCTTATCTCAGGTGACTCCCAGAAGCAGCAGCATATCCCCCCTCTGGCTCCTACCATGTGGAGGCACAGCCAGGTGGCTCTGTGCATTGCCCCATCTTCAGGTGCTGCCCCCGCAGCTCCCATTGGCTGCAATTCCCAGAAAATGGGAGCTGGAGAGGGGTCATGCCGCTGCTTCTGGGAGCTGTGTGGAGCCATGGCAGGCAGGGAGCCTGCCTGCCTTAGCCCTGCTGCGCCGCCAACCAGACTTTTAACAGCCCGGTCAGCAGTGCTGACCGGAGCCACCAGGGTCCCTTTTCGACCGGGCATTCCAGTCGAAAACTGAATGCCTGGCAACCCTAAGGCAAGTTGTAAAATTTGCATCTGGACTGGACACAGATCTGGATCTCTCCAAAGTGTTGGGGTGTTTAGATCCAAAGTTTTGGTTTGATTCATCTCTGATTAGCAGAATTTGTTTATTTTTGTGTTTACTTCAGCACTTACCTAACATCTGCCTCATGTTGCCTCTTAGTACCTCTCACAGTGATAAGAAGGCAGGCAAATGAATATCTCTCCACTTAAATTTGCTTGGGCCATTAGGTGACCAGTCTGGTATGACTTAACAAGAAATGTACTAATCATGGTTTGCCAAACCTCTGTGTTATTTTGGCAATAAATACATCCATTAGGGTGACCAGATGTCCTGATTTTTGGGCCTTTTTCTGACATAGGCACCTATTACTCCCCACCTCCTGTCCCGATTTTTGACACTTGCTATCTGGTCAGCCTAGCACCCATCCTTTTGAAGGCACAAACTTGTGTGTTCAGGTCTTCCTTTGAATGCCTGAATTCTATTTAGTGGCACAAAACTTTGTTGTGCTGTTGCTTTCAATTGCATTTTAATAAATGTTCAACTCCTGATAAAGTTCTATAACAACATTTTCAGAAATTAAATATTTTTATCAAATCATTGTACTTATGGCCTAATCTTGCTAGGCACTATAAGGGTCCAGTCACCCAACCACCCATTATTACGGATATATTACTATTACTAAGTATGTTTTATATATCTATATCTATATATTACTATTTATTTCTATTCTATTACTAAGTATGTTTGTACCGTGCCTAGGCACGGTACAATCATACTTAGTAATAGTAGACAGTATTAACAGACAGTCTCTGCCCCAGAGTTTATGCAAGCCTGATGAAAGGTAGGGGAAAGGGACAGAACAAGCTGAGTGAACAGAGTGCTGGCTTGCACACGACATGTTAGGTGTACAATTTTTTTTTTGGAGGGGTGGAGGATGGGGCTAATTCTTTAGGTGTGGGTTATGTGGGAATGGATTAGCTAAACAGAAAGGAAAAGGGAGAGAGGACATTGAAGGGATTGAGCAGGGGAGAAGACAGGAAGGAGGGGAGGATGGAGGACAGGTGCAGTGAGGCAGAGGAGAAGAGACTAAGCAAAAGGGCAGAAGAGAGTTGTAGCAGACAGACAGCACAGGGAAGAGAATGTCGAGTGTGAGAACTGTAGAAAGCCGTCTGATGACATCTTCAGTGTCTGAGTAGCTCCTGAGGCGAATTCTGTGTCTGCTCTGCTGACTTAAGAGTTCCTGTGGTTCTCCAAGCTGGCTCTTGCCTGGAATTTCTTTTTTTGGTAAAGGCCATGTGACTTGGGGGAGGCTGAGTGCTGCAGAATTCCTAGCTCCCTTGCAGGGGAGGGGTTCACCATTTTGGGTGTTAGGGGTGCTACGGTGGAGAAGACCAGGACTGGCTGGATCCCAATTTTCCCCCTTTCGCTGAGGGCTGTGTCTATCTCTGCTCATGCTGGCTTGAGAGTTTCTCTGGCCCCTCCCTGGAATTTCTCTGCCACTGAAGTCAGGAGGACACTGAGCACCTTGCAGAGTCAATGCATTAATCAGTTCAGTTTACATCAGCAGCACATATCATCACCCATGCTCTATAGTTATGTTCTGTTTGCCACCTGGCGGGCAGGGAGAATGGAGTACCACAGGGATTCTTTTTCTAATAATTAAAGTCAGTGGCAATAACCCTATTGACTTAATTCAGGCCAGCATTTGACCCTTAACTGCTGATAAATTTTCTATGATTTGATCACATAACATTCTTCCATTAGTGCCACCAAAATTCAATGTCTATGCTTTCCTCTGTTATAACTGCTGCATGATATTCAGCTTGTTGGGGAGTATTAAAGTGGTTTTTAAAAAATTATAAATAGGGGAGTGCAACAGGCTGACAGTCTAAATGTTTTGCAGTCTTAAAGCTTAATCTCAGGAGAAACGTGCACATGTATATCACTAAAGACAATAATCTGGGAGGGCTGTACATCATCCTACTCATGAAACAATAGCTTTGTTGTTATTCTGATGTCCAAAAATTACATGTTAAGACAGCTACATCTTTTAAACCTATACTGGAATATCACTGGTAGGGCACATGATTTACCCAAAAGTGGCAAGTCTTAACTCTTAGATCTACATATTGTATCAATTATTCATATCCTACAGTCTCAACCAGATGTATGAGAAACACCGTTTCTAGTAATTAATTTTATATGCATGGTGAAATGAACAACACACCCGAACCTCCTCAGATAGCAGTCAATAGGCAATCAGCTTCCTACAGTACCCAAAGTATACAAATTATTCAGTTAAATCAGACCCAAAGGCAAAGACCAGTATTCAGTGGCATCATATGGATCTGTAATGCTAACTGGGAAATCCTGAGGTCCAAAAACTATTGAATTAATTATATTACACTATATAGGTAGTCTTTCTTGAGTGGTAGTTATTTGTGGATAATCTTAATTTATTAAGTAAACTGCAATCAAAATAAGATATTAATATAAATTAAAAATCAGGTATGGACTTGAAAAAAAACCCTGGATCCTCATATCAATAAACTTTGGGAAAGTTCATATCCAGATCTGAACTTTTGTACGTTGTGCCAAACATTTTTTGTTCGGTTTGATTGTTTCAGGATACCATGTCAGAAAGCCTATAACAGGAGGAAGATTGTTTATAGATATTGTGAGAGAGGATTGTGCCATTTGTTGGGATGGGGCTCGCTTGACAGTGAACTGAAAGGCATGTCACAAAATACCTTTTGGCTGTGGCATGCTTTTTGTCCAACACTTAACTGGAGTGGCAAGCATGCTTCACGCCATAAAATGCATTCAATGCTATTTTTGGAATTTGATTTTGTGTGCTCTGTCTACACTGAGGATTTTGTGACTGTTTCCATTTTGCATTATTGTTGTAGCTCCAGTGCAGGCAGCTCCACTGACGCTAGCAACATTCTGAGGCCTAATGCGGACCAGTTGCTGGCATTTTTACTGTGTTGTCTAGCTCCAGAGCTAGTTTAAATGCTATGGTATTAAACATGCTGGAGGCTAGTTTACATTAGTCTTTTCACCTTTTCTAGCATCCATGGAGCTACACGTGTGCTACAGCAGTGGTTGGAGATTTTGAGACATAGCTCAGTGTGGACACAGCCAGCGGTGCCTGCAGCTGTGCACGCGTTATGGAAGGTACGTGACATTGGCAGGGGCAGAGCCAGCAGTGGTGAAGAGAAACAGCTCTGGCCACCTCACTGCCCACACAGGTTTGGCTCCATGGCTCTTCATCCTGACGGGAGCCAGCAGAACCAAACTTGAATAAATGGCATTCTGATTTGCCGCATGTGGGTCTCAGCACCATTCAGGTCATGGCAGAGAGCTGCAGGGCGAAACCTGAGTGGTGCTGCAATTACCATGCTTCAGGTCGCAATGCCACTCATTCAGTTTTGGCCATGCTGCTCCCAGTCATGATGGAGAGGCTCTTGGGCCAACCTGAGAGGGCTGTGTGCCGGCCAGCACTGCTCCTCCTCGCCGCTACTGTAGGGCCAGCTCCTGTACCAGAACTCCCCTTCCTGGCCTCACCCCACTTCCAACAGCCCGTGTCCCCTCTGCTCTGCCTGTATGATTCACTCAGTGACAGAATCGAGGCCTGCTATAAGTAGAGCAAGCTGCAATGAGAGCCACGCAGGAGAAGGACGGTGGGGAGCCCTAGAGGGTGGTGGACACAAGCGGGTTTTGCATCAGGAGCAGTGATGGGTTTCGATAGATGACTCCATTTTGTTTCCATGCTATGGGTTGGAGTGTTTTTGGAGAAGAAACTTTGGGTCAGAACCTGCAGAGGCACCATGCATTGTATGTACCATGTAAAAAATTTCTGGAGGGCATCCCAACACATGGTTTAATGATAGTGAGCATGATTTGACAAAGGCTTCACCACTGGAGGTTTACGATACCTGGTCTTTATGCAATATGCAACATTTTATGTCTAATATTGTCTAGTATGACCATCAGGAAATATGTCAGGCTGACAATGGGAACCTTGATTTCTCTGCAGTTAACATTAATACATCTGGTCAATATATTTGTTACCAGAACTATTTATTAAAATTTAGCCTCTTTCTTGGTTATCACGTTCTTTGTCAACGGATCCTGCTTTTCAAAAGTATCCACTATTTATAAGTGCCCTCTGAATAACTGGGAAATATTGTTCTAATTAATAGTTGTTATCTGCATTGCAGTACCATCTCAAGAAGCCAATCAATTTTGTGACCCCATTGTTTTGACACTGTACTAATGTAAAAGAAGACATAGTCCCTGCCCTGATGAGCTAATAATTTTCAGCTTATGCGTTGTTTGCAAACTGTTTGCCGATATTATTCTCTATTGACGTTTTTGTGGTATGTGATTAGTTACAAAAGTCACATGATATTGTCTCAGCTCCCTGATTCATCCTTTAAAACAGGAGAATAAAAAAAAAAGTAAATATTACATAACAGATTTCTGGTATGAATTTTTAGATGAAAAGTCATTGGTTGTAAGAGTCATGAAACTTTCAGGATTCACAGATGTTTTCATGAACACTCACAAATCAATGTGCTTGCTATTTCACCATCTCTAAACATTACTACACTGCAAAGAAACAAGGGGAGTGAAACTGCTCTCTCTTACCTGTGGTTTCAGGCCTCCAAAGAAAAGTAAAGAACTCTCAGTCACTAAACTTTGTGTGTGTGTGTGTGTGTTCCATAACTGAGTGTTATGGAAAGGAATGCCACACATTTCAGAATTTTATTCTTGTGAAGTAGAATCTCTATACAGCACCTTCATTCTTATCTGTCTAATCTAATCTACCTACATACTTATGTGGCCTAATCACATATTAACAAGCATCTGATATCATTTGTACCTGGAGATATCAAGAGAACAGGATGAACTCCTTAGCTACCTATCTGTAATGTATGAAAAGAAAAATTGTGTTGTTATGGGGGACTTCAGGTTGGGAGAGACATGCCAAAAGTCTCCCACAGCCACTACTTAAACATCATTAGAGTTTCTAAAAATTATAGATGGTAATTTTCTAACACAAGAGGTATTAAACCCAGCATGAGGTAACTCATTTTTGGACATCATTATGACCAATCAAGATGAATTAATCACTGGACTGGAAGTTAGTGGTTGCCTAGGAACCAGTGATCATGACCTGATTACATTCAATCTGGGCAAACAGAGGACAGTTACTCATTAGAATATACTTGTTGCTTCAAAAAGTCTAATTTTCCAAAGCTGAAGAAAATTATGAGTGATATTGATTGCAAGAACAAATATAGACAGAAAATGTGAATGAAAATTGGGAGTTCTGTAAAAAGAGTTTATTAGATGGGCAAAATGCCACATTCACAATAAAGAAATAGGACAAATTTGGGTAAAAGCCCATCCTGGTTCAATGGGAAAGTGAAGGTAGCAATGAGAAATAAAAATAGTTACATAGAAAAAAAATCTAATGTTACTGTGTTAGTGTCAGAAAATATTTTTAATATTTTAATAAAACTGCTTAGAATTTTTTTGTGTGAAAATTTTTAATAAATATGTTTTTTGTTTCATTAAAATGTTCTTGGAAATTTGTTGAGTTTTCATTGAAAATCTGAAACTATGAAAACTGAATATATTTTGGTTTTTTGTTGCTGCAAACTGAACTTTTTTAAGGGGGAAGGTCATGAAAACATGAATGTTTTTCAATTAAAATGGATTTTTTTTTTTTTGGCTAAAATTTTCATTACATTGAAAAGGTTTTCACAAAAAGATTTTTTACCAGCTCTTGTTATTTTGAATGTATTTAAAACGACTGAAAATGAAGCTAGAGAAAATATGTTGTTTTGCTCATGTTAAATTTTGCTGACATTTTCTAATGGTAAGCCCCCATGCTGGATATACTGATAAGGCCCAGATATATATAACTTAGAAAAGTGATTCTCAGAATTTATTGATTCCCATACCACATTTTAAAAAATAGATTTTTGAAGTACCACATTCAAATGTCTCTTTTTTTGTGTGCATTTATTTTAGGCCTTGGTAGGCTTAAGTATTTCTAGACTCTAATAAAATAAATGCCTAAGCAAGCTTAAAATGTTTGATTATAATAGTCTTTTTAAACATCTCAGGTTTTTAGACATCAGAAAGATACACAATGAAGCAGCCCTTATGATTATTATTTGTCTCTAGTGCTATTCAAGTTACAAGAAACAATGGAATATGTCTTCAGTGACAATGATGTGTTTTGGTATGCTGCTCAACTATATTCAGTGGCTTGACTTTTTAACTTGTCTAATATAAGTTCAAAGCTCCTGCTAATTCTTATCTGGATTGTTGTTGAACACAAACCAGAGTTCACTTTGCTTCCCTTTGACAAAACGCAAATCAAGAAAGATATACGTTTTGAGTCGCTCTCAGAGAAAATGGAAAAAAGTGCCATTTATGAAAAGGGGGTTCTGTGTGTAAAAGGGCAGAGGGGCTCTGCTGTGAGTGTGTGTGTGTCTTGGTCCACAGAAGCTCCACCCTCATCCCAAGCAAGGTCTCTGGATGTCTGCAAATGCTGGACAAACTGCACAGTGCCTCTGCCCTGCTAGGAAACTCATATTGCAGCCAGCCATCTGCTCTGCTGCTGAAGAGCCAGACGACTTTTTGTTCTGTAGCCAAGGTTTTATCCATCAGACTGACCCCCATGCCTCCAAACTTCCCTGCAGAGCCAGAAGGGAATTTCCCATGCAGCACCTGCCTCTCAGCCCTGCAGAGCAATCAGTCAGTGCAAAGGGAGCCCCTGCTCTGCAGTGCCTTCCTGTGTGAAGGCCCTTTGATCTTGGGGCTTCATGAGACTATGGGTTATGCAGCTGCTCTGACTCATGCCTGTATACCTGTGTCTGTTTGGGCATGAGAAGTTCTGGTGGCATGATATGGAACTTTACAAGCTTATCTCTGTAGCTCAAGCTGTGTGGCCCAGCACAAACTGACAGCTAGGCCTAGCAGAAAGCCAGCCAGCTGTGCAGCAAATGAGAGTACAATGCCCATCTGCACAGCAACAGTGTACAACATACTGCTAAATAAAACTACTATGCTGGCATGATTGCCAAGTGTTATTCACGCATTTTGTTTCCTGGGTATTTTCGGATGTACTGCAGTGCATGCAACTGTTCATTTGATACTGAAAGGTTTTGTTTGGAATTTTTGTGGTACCACTTCTAATAAGCTTATGTATCACCAGTGGTACACATACTTCAGTTTAGGAGCCCCTGATTTAGAATATGTAAAACTTCCATGTTTCTGTAATAATGTCTGTTTGGGTTTGATATTTTTCCTGAAATATGATTACCAGGTTGACCTGTAGGGCTCACTTGCTGCAGAGTTTTTAGAGGGTGTAAGGTTTTTTTGGAGACCAATTTTGTAGGTGACAGTAAGATATAGAAAAATGGAGGAGGGGGACAGACTTCTGTGGAACACAGATATACCGTACTGGGGTGGACACAGAGGGATCTAGACCCTGGTTCGGGGGCGAATTAAGTCCTGGGATGGGACACAGAGTGCTATACACATACATAGTCACTATCATGCTCACACTCAAACAGATGGCACACCCAGATAATGGTGGCAGCTCGTAGAAACACCATAGCCAGGGTTGTGTTCTGGGATGTTAAGCCACCTAAAGTTGCCTAGGCACATTATGATACTACCATACACCACAGCATTAACTCTGCCCCCGAGGGACGCCAGACATCACCCCTTTACCAAACTGTCCCCTCCCAATACCACACCCTACTACACCTAACATCCTCAACTAACAGGATTAGATACTTTGGTAAAGGAGTGTATACAGAAGGGCAGAGTTAAGCTTGTGGTGCATAGTCTCCAACACCCCAAATACCAGGAAGTATGAGCGCGATAAAGATTTCCTTGAGCTACCAGGAATCGTACAAGATGTCTCAACAAAAAGTGATGAGGAAAATCTGTGCCTCAGCCTGGGAGAAAGGAGAGAAGTAGCAGAGATGGTATGACACTACACAGCACAAGATCAAGAATGGACAGTAATGATAAATGGACACAGCAGATCAAGCCCAGGGGTGTAACTGAACCCTTGGTGGGTTATACTCACCTGCGCAACACCTCAGGGGTCTGTCGTTCCCCTACACCTTTATATTTTGTTATGCCAATACTATGTAAGGTGGCTTTGCTTTTCACTACCTTGTTTAGTAAGGGTGGGGAGACGCGGGTGTCAGGCATGTTGTGTGTAGCAACACAACCTGCTTTTGTATATTAAAGAGACAAGGTGGGTGAGGTAATATCTTTGATGGGACCAACTTCTGTTGGTGAAAGACACAAGTTTTGAGCTTACACAGTGGACATGGTGCTACCTAGGAGCTTTCATGAGGCGGGTAAGTGAGCTCATCTGTGGAGCCAACTCTGTTTCCCAACTTTGGGATAGAAAACTACTCCATTACTTCCCCCATCACCACTTTATTTTGGTGGTTACATTCTGTTTCTCCTCTGGAAGAACCTCCTGCCCTCCCCCTGCTCTCTCTGCTTCCTTCCTGCCAAAGAAACTCCCTCCTGATCTATCTTCTTCTCCACCTGCCCCCCTTAATCCAACGTCACTGCCACCAACTTCTCTGAGGTCCCTTTACAGTTATTGCCCAGGGCCGGGGAGGGGGGGCAATTGCTAGCTGCTGGTGGGTTTGCAAGATCAGCCTTTAACTCGCTTCCTCTCACCCCCGTTCATGTGGGTCTGGTAGTGCAATGAACAGGCACCTGGAAGAGGATTGTCTTTTCTTTTCTTTCCAGAATACCTCGGCCACAGGCCCTAGAGGAATGTCACAATGACACAGGGAACATCCAACCTCAGATCCAAGCCAATCCTGAATCTGGGAAATACAGTACAATCATGAATGATTATTACTAATGATGACACCATTGGGTTCGTTCACCCCGGGGCTTCGCTCAATAACCTAGAACAGGTGCTTCCCCTCCTCCGGCAGCGGGGCGAGGGCTGTGAGTGCGCGGCGCAGGGATGAAGCCAGCGGTAGGAACAGGGCTTGAGGGCGGAGGCGGGCGCTGGGTGGCGCGCCCTTTGCTGGGGGAGGGCGGCGGGAGGAGCTCGCCGGATCTCCGCCTGCCCCAGCTGAGCGTCCGTGCTGTGCTGGGAGGGATTCGCCCAGGAAAGTCTGCGCCAGCTCAGGGCTTGCATCATGGCAGGGAAGCCGCAGAGCAGGGCCGAGCTGCAGCAGCAGCAGGCGGCGCCGCCGTCATGGGGAGAGCTGCTGTCCTTCCAGTCCTTCCAGCGCATGTGTCCCCCCGGGGCCGGCTACGGCTACGGCGGGGGCAGCATGCAGGGGATGCGGGAAAGCGAGTTCCGCAGGCTCGGAGGTAACCCGATCTGGAGTGAAGGTGCCTGGGGGGTGGCCCCCTGCGGCCAGGGAAGGGGCTGTGGGCTCGGCTCGCTCACTGAGAGGGCCTGGGACAGGCAGCTGCTTATACAACTTCTGCCCTGGCCTCCCCCCACTCGGCACAGTCCCTCGGGCTTGACGCGCCGCAGCTAAACCGAAAGTAAGACGCCAAGTTTCCCTCCTTCGCGGAAGTTTGAAGAAGCGCTGGCAAGTGGAGTGGTTGGAGTGTAAGTGCAGGCTCCTTGCAGGAGAGGACCCCAAACACTCGGAACATCCTTTCAGCACGCCCCAGAGCTAGACAGCACAGAGTTTACCCCCGCAAAGGTTGGGTGTTTGCTGCTGAAAGGGTCAGGCCCGGTCCCTAGCGTTTGAGACCAAGCGCTCTAATTAGTCTGGCAAAAAATATTCTCTCCCTTGTCCCTTGCTCACCTTTCCCTCCCTTCGCCCTTTGGATGTCACCAAACTGGTTCACCATCCTAGGCAGGACTTGAATTTCTAATGTAAAAAGCCAGGGGGAAAGCCCATTTAAAAATAAAAAGCAATGTTGTATATGGCTAAAAGCAGCAAAAAAAAAGGACACAAGCCCTGCTTGTTTTCCCACCTTTTCAGGTCACCTTTAAACAGGGTTTAAATTATCTCCATTGGTCTCAATAGTGACATAAGTAAAGGACATTCCTTTTTATATATTTATAACATTTTAAAATTGTACTTGTGTTGGTGTAAAATGACACATCTTCACAGGGAAATAATGACAAAATACAGCAATAGCTTTAAAAAGAACAGCACAATTCACAACATTTAGGCGGGTAAGGATTTTAATCTCAACACTTCTCTGAGTGACATTTCTCTTTGTATAGATTTTTATTTTTCAAAGTCAAACTTTGCTTTCCCATACCCAAGCTGATATTATATTGGCAATAAGAATAATGATGTATTGTTATATGTTTAAGATCCATGCCCATGGCTGCTGTGGCTACAAGACTTTTGGAAAAGTTAAAATAACACAGGGAGCAAAAAGTAAAGGAGTAGTCGCTAAGGTGCCACAAGTACTCTTTTTCTTTTTGTGGATACAGACTAACACGGCTGCTACTCTGAAACAGGGAGCAAAATACCCACAGATCCAATCCTAGATTTGTGATCAAGTCAATATGCTTGTTTTACTAAGAATATTTTTATCCTGTCACTCTCTTTTATTACTTCTGTGAAAATGTTTCTTGCAGTAGATTATAGGATCTGTGTTCAACTCACTAATGGTTTAATGTGTAACACTGGCCTTTAAAATTTACATCAAAAGGCCAAAACGAGGAAAAGAGTGAAAGAGAGCAAGGTATAGTTTGAGATGTTTGAGGATTTTTTCTTTAAAGAAACAAAGATTTATAGAATTTTAATTTGAAGACGTAGCATTTCTGACATCAGTTATTCATATTTGTGAAAGTTTGAAAAGAGGTTTGTGTGTGACAAATAAACTTGGGCCAAAATTTTAAAAATAGGTACTTAAAGTTAGGATTCTAAATCCCTATTGACACTGAAACATGTGACCTGATTGTCAAAAGTGCTGAGAACCCAGTTGCTCCTAATAACTTCAGTACTTTGAAAATCAAGCCTTTTAAGTGTCTATAGATCGGGTCTTTCAGTGAGCTCTCTGTGAATAAATCTCTGCACCTACATTGCAGAATCAGGGTCTAACAAGGGAATTAGGATTCTACTTTAGGTATCCATTTTGGAAAACTTTGTGGCGTGTATATATATATATATATATATATATATATATATATATATATATACACACACGCCACAAAATCAAGCCTTAATAGATTTTGTTACAGTAGACTATGGGTGTTAGATATTTTATAATGTTTCCAGGGAAAAATAAATATTGAGCATAAAATAGAATGTATGATAACCCTAAATTGTATGTTAGTCTGTGGCAGGGTGACCTGAATTGCCCAATCTAGCTGGCATTCAGATATCTCTACTTTGCTTGTCCCTCCCTCCCCGCCTTTCAGGATGTAATTTTTTTGAGTGTTTAAAAGGCTCCAGAGCATTTAGCCAACCAGCAGTTTTCAGTAACCTGTCAGGATCTCCCTACTGGGGCCACAACTAGAAGCTTTGTGTCATGGAGGGCTCCATCTCATCTGTAAACATGGGTCCAGAGCATACAAAGTTTTTCAAACTAACCTTCAGATTGTCCCTCCCTTAGCTGAATGAATGTTGTTGGGCTTCTCCATGTCTGCTGCAGGAAAACTCATCCCTTCTGGTAAAGAAAGTAATTGAGCAAGAGGTGAAAGAGTGGGAAAAATTATTTCTAGTCGTTCCTGATGATGAATAAGACAGTTGGGTGCAATGTATATGTGGTCAATAAAAGAATTCAAGATAGTCACCAGGGGAATCATCATGCCATTTCTAGAGGATGGCAAAGGACTATGAACTTTGGACCTTGTAGAAGCTTACATGCACATAGGAATACTCCCCAAGTACTAGAAATACCTTATTTGTTGTAGAGGAACAGCACTGCCAATTCAGTGTTTTGCCTTTTGGGTTGGCACTGGTGCCACAAGCTTTTGTGAAATGCTTAGTCATGGCTATCTGCACAGGATAGTATTGCTTGTGTTTTCCTTGGATGACCTAGTCCTTCTCCCCATGCCAGGCAGGAATCAAGTAGACCTAGACCATCCCTGACTGGTATTTGTCTAACCAGTCTTTAAATGATGGGGATTCCACAGACTCCTCACTTGACAGGTATCGGTGCTTAAATATCCTTAGAGTTTGAAAGTTTTTCCTAATATCTAACCTAATTCTCCCTTGCTGCAAACTAGCCTGTTGCTTCCTGACCTACCCTCAGTGGGCATGGAAAACAGTTCATCACCATTCTTTATAACTGCCATTAACGTATATGAAGACTGTTATGAGGGCTTCCCGAACCTTCTCTTCTTTAGATTAAACATGCCCATTTTTTTCAATCTTTCCTCATAGGTAATGTTTTCTATACCTCATCATTTTTATTGCTCTCCTCTGGACTCTTTCCAATTTGTTCACATCTTTCTTTAAGTGTGGTGCCCAAGCTGGATGGTACTCCAGCCGAAGCCTCACCAGTGCTGTGTAACCCCAAACAATTACCTCCAGTGTGTTATGAAACTCCTGTGAATACATCCCAGAATGACATATCCGTTTACAAAATGAGCGAGCTTCAAGCGTTAGGGATTGATCTGTGTTATACCAGATTTTACAAAGTGGTCCTTTGGAGTTATCCAAGTTTCCTCTCTAAGGTGGACAGTGTCCTTATCTCACCTTAATGAGCTTGTCTTGACAACATACCCCCCCCTCCCCCCCAGTATACCCATCCGAAAGCCTTTCTCCTAATGCAAGAGGATAAATGCCCTGGAGTTCTACTTGGAGTGAACTAAAGCATTCAAAGTCCTTCCAACTTTTTGTTTTCAATTGACATCAGTTCCTTAGATGATGCTGTCACTAAGTGGACCATGCTGAAATGCTCTCTGATTGTAGCTTGCATTGCTATGGTGTGACTGGCCTAAAAGTTAGAAGGCCATATCAAGGCTCGCTTGATCTGAGGCAGGGTGGCTTCTACAGCTAGCCTCAGGATCTTCCCAACAAAGACATCTACAAGGTAGATGCAAGAGGAATCCTGTTTTGATCTCTCAGTTCCGCAGAACCTATCTCTAAAGTAGGGAAGCCCAAACTTTCTTGCACCTAGAGATGTCATTTCTTTATGTATATCTAAGTTCGTCACTTTGTGCAATTTTTAAGCCTATGCTTTTTTGGAATCCTTCTACAGACTATATGTGAATTAGGGCTGATGTCTTTTTGGGGAGTATCTTACTTCTTTACATATTTCAAATCAAGCAAAGCCCCCATTATAATTTTCAGTTCAGTTTCTGCTGCCTGTTGCAGTTGTTTGGTGGTTTGCACTGAGAAGCTCTGCTGTCACACCACGACCTGGGATGAGTAGGGTCCCTCCCCCAGTCTCTATACAGACATCCATTTCACAGCCCCACTACTCGTCCTGGATGCTTGGTTGAGTGATTGTAGCCCTAAATGCATAATGGTTCTCATGCTTATTGGAAATAAATTAATGGTGGGTATAAAACACAGATCTGCTCAGCCTAAAATAAAAGGTGAGATTTGCCAAAGTGCTCAGCATTGACCTAACCCTACTCCCATTGAAATCAATGGGAATTATACCACTGATTCCAGGAGGGAAAAAAAAAATCCCTCTTATAAAAGCTCTGTGAAAAGATAAAAAGAACTAGTGCAGTTCCTTAAATCATCAGGGGTCTGTTATGCTTAACACATAAGCCTTAAGACTTTCCTTTTAAGCAAAAGTTTATCTGTAAGTTTCTCCTTGGAGGACGATTAACTGACAGATTGTGCAATACTTTCTAAACATATGCATGGAGGCTATTAAACTGATTCCTATCTTATAGGCAAGAGAGTACACGCAACGTGTGACCGTGGCCTTAAACACTTACTTATAAAATAGGGTCAGAATATTAACCTTTAATTTAGAAACAGTTAAAAAATCAACAATGTTTCAGAGTCTCTTCTTAAGCAATAGGATCTAATATACTTTATGTTGAATGATTTGCTATAATGAAATCACAGCACTAAAGAAAAAAATCACATTCAAGCTGTATCATGTCTTTGAGAAGAAGTGGGCATACTGTATCTAATATAGTATGTTACATTTAATCCCAAAGTACTTTTCCAGTTATGGGTCTGTTCCTGTACTCCTTTCCTAGAGAAAGCTCTCATTGACTTCGGTGGGAGTTGTTGCAAGAATAATGAGCACAGCCGTATATACAGATGCACCCAGAGAGAAGAATCAACAGGGCACTAGAGTGAGCACCTGTCTTTTAAGAAATAAATAATCCTCACTTGTTGCCTAATGTCCCAAATCCCATATCAAATTAATAGATGGTGCTCATCATCCCATATTTCAGTGATAATCATGCAAAAAATCATACAATACTAAGGTGCTGTGTAGACTTTGTTGTTGTGCATAATTTTGTACCACTAATAAAATATCATGGGTGTTGGTCTCTTAATAATAAATTTAGTCTTGAATTATTAATAAAATTGTCCTTTATTTCCTTGAAATGCGGTGGTCACTCAAAGTTGTCACCTGTTCTCATTCTGTCTTTAAGTAACAAAACAAATAACATTTAGGTATTTGACCTTTGTCTTCTCCAAATAATTACTTTCTCATATTTCTGTTAACAGTTATCCTAGGACTTTGTCTCTAAATAGGATAGTGGGGCAAATAGTTCTTCTCAAGACAGCATTATTTTGTTGGTAAGGGTTATTAGACAAGCAGTGTCAGTTCTGTCCTCTGGGAGGAGAATAATCATAGGCATAGGTTCATCTCCTATTATTTCTGTCCTGGTTGAAATCAAGAACTAGCGAATGAAGGTTGGAAAGATTTTTCTTCTCACGGTATGAATTAATGTTTAGCCTTAAATCTTTTCATAATCTAGCACCACTCACTTTTATTATTTCCTCCGCAATTGTAAAGATTAAATCATTTTGGTATTTGATCTGAGAGCTGTCTCATATGTATATGAATCCCTGCTGATTTGCAGAACAGTCATGTACACTGGCACGTCTGCCCTTTTAATCTTTGTTTTGTAGAGACCTGCTTTCCCCTTCAGCAGAAACTTCTGTTATTTAGGGTTGGAAGTGAGAATGGTCTAGTCTCAATATGTTTTTAAAGATTAAATTTGATAATTAGGATTATATTTATGTCACTAATTTAATTATCCCCAACCAGGTTAAAAAAAAAGTGCAGGCATGTTATAATCAGGCAGAAAGAGCTTAATTATGCCTTGTCAAAAGCTGAGCCACCCGTGCCCCTCACAGTGGCTGAAGGTATTATACCTTTTGAAAAAGTAAAATGTCTTCACTGGTGTGAGCAGGTGAGCATGCAGGTGGAAACCAGTGCTCCCCCTTCCTGTCACAGTGGAGCAAACCTGGGGTGCAGGGGGATGGATGGGGCCAGGCCCAGGTGTCACTCACCACAAGTGATGCCTCCTCCTGGCTGTCCTGGGGTTTAGCTCTGGGCAGGCGCTGCACCCTCCTCCGCAGTCTCTCCCACCACCCTCTCATCCTGCAGTCCCTCTCGCTCCAGGAACTGCGGCCTCCTCTTTGTGACTCTTTTTCCATTTTGCTGCTGAAAAAGGGGGAAGGGAGAATTGGAAGAAGGGGGAAAGCAAACTCACCCCAATTTTTCATTTTTGAGTTTTAGTAAAAAAAGAAAAAAAAGAATATTTAAAATCTCCTAAAAATCTTTCATGAACATATTCACTGGGCCTTTTTTCCCCCCGCCAACCAAAAGAAATGTTAGTTTAAACTTTGACCAGCTCTAATTCACACTCATGAATCCTCAATCCTTTTAAAAAGAGAAACAAAAAAGCCAAACAAGTATGTGAGAAACATAGATACAAACAAGCGACCTAAAGCACAACAGAGCACTGAATAGAATACAATGCTACCTAAACTTATCTGGGAGATTTACTACTATTTGTATTATGGCTGCGCCAGATGCCCAAATAAATGATCAGGGCTTCATTGTGTTAGGTGCTATTCACAAATGACAAAAAGATAGTCCCTGCCCCAAAGAGCTTACAGTCTAAGGGCCAGAACATGGCCTGTCCTATGTGCTAATGCAAGGCAGGAGAGGGGGCAGTAGGTGACCTTACTTTCTTGGACTGATGCACCCTACCACCACTTCCTGTGCATGAGAGTGAAGCAGACTTTACAGAGCTGCTATGTACCCCCCATTGTACAGGTAGGTGGGAAGGTCAGGAGAGGGCATGGAGTGGTTGGGAGCCTAACAACAATTACTACCGCCCAGAGCCAGGTCTAAATAACAAGCTCTCCCTTGGGCTGCTCCACTGGCTGTACAACACTATAGGCTAGATCACACACAAATGGTTTACCCCCAGGTAAGGATAGCATAGATGGTGGCGTGCTATAAAGGTGTACCAGCATGAGTTTGGGAGTGTCACATTACACACGTCAATAATGGTAGTCATCTCAATAACATGCTAGTATCACCTTTATACCACATCACACTGTCATGTGTTCTGCGTAAGCCACGCAGGAAAAAGCTGTTTCAGAGAATATACAAAAATTCTTGTGGGACTGTTTTGGCATGTCTCTTGTGAAGCTAGGTGATCCAGAAGTACTGGACTTGAAGGGAGAGGAAAATTATAACAAATACATTTTAAAAACCTCTAAAAATGATCTTAAGTATCTTTTCTAGACATAAAAAAGGTCATGACTTAAAACCCCAGTATCTCAGAACCTACTGGTTAGGGAGAGTGAGTAGAGGAAACTGGGATTTGCCCCAACCACACAGAGCTTGTGTTTCTAGCTCCCATTAGGCATGAATTATGTGAGTGTCATGGGCCAGTACTGAATATTTCCCCATGGTGCACTGCATTTTAAAGGGGTAAATTTTGGTTTGCTAGGGGAAAGAAGCTGCTGTTTGAAGATTTGTAGCAAATGAATCCATACCCCATGGAAGATGGATTAATGGGTGGAGTGCTGGTGGTGAGAGGGCCATGTTACATGCAGCTTATTATATGGCTGTTCAATTGATTGCATTGCTATCACCACAACAATGTGATATGACACAATCTTACTAACAGTTCCTGTAGTTTCTGATTGTATAAATGGTTAGCTGAATATGACCATTTCTTAATATGTTTGTCTGTGTTATCTAATGAGCTCACATTAAGAAGTAGAGTAGGAGCTGTTTGAGTGTAAAAAGGATTTAATACCGAATATAAGCATAAAGTCAACAATGCATAGATATTTCAATTTTTTTTTCCTTCACAAATTTTCATAGCAGCAACATGTCATTAGGAAACAGCTATCTGGCACATCATGATTCAAAAGGTTATCACTAGTACACTTGGTGTAGGAATGATGGTTCATTCTTGCAGTGCTGCTTGATCTTTTACTCTGGTGTTGGTGGACTGAGCTCCAAATAAATAGTAGTCCCCATCAAGAAACTGCCATAATATTTCAAAATTGAAGGAATTTTTAGTTTTGTAAGAGGAAAAAGATTTCCCCAAAGATTCAGGGGTTGTCTTCTGTTTCTGGCAGTTGCATTACTCAGGCTGATATATGGAATGTAGTTTCTAACCTCAGCTTTGTCATTGCAATACATTTCTCAAAAGTGTTTGAGGAACCATTGTACTGGTTCAGCTAGCCCTGGTGGAAGCCACCAACTTAGCACCCTGAACTGGAGTTTGTTGAAGTGCTAAACCAGCTTTTCACAGCAGTAGCCTCTTCTGTGGGTGCAGAGAATCAACTTCTCTGTAGGAGAATAACTAAAAAATGCAAACCAAGACTGAAATCTATTACAGTATTTAGATCAAGATTTGCTGATTTAAAGCGTGATTACAATTGGTGATTTATATCCCTTTGATTTAGATCAGGCCACCCTGGTATTAAAGCAACGGTGTCAAACTGTGGTGTATACTTAATTATGGTCTCGGGTATGAATTTATGACTGGGTATTCCCCTCGGTCCACAGCAGATTACCAATGTCAGTGGAAGGTTTATGCAAGAGACCAAAGGGAGTATGTGGTATTTATGTAATAACCATTAGTTAGTGTTTATTAAATGTTTAGTTAGTGTTTATTAAATTAGTGTTGGGGGGAGGGATAGCTCAGTGGTTTGAGCATTGGCCTGCTAAACCCAGGGTTGTGGGTTCAATCCTTGAGGGGGCCATTTGGGTCAAAAATTGGGGATTGGTCCTGCTTTGAGCAGGGGGTTGGACTAGATGACCTCCTGAGGTCCCTTCCAATCCTGATATTCTATTCTATGATTTAAATACATGGGTTATAGTATGAGGCTTTTAAAACTGTAGGCTCAGCTGATGAGTTTAGGAAACAAGTCTGTAAGCAGTAAGGTCTGCTGCTGCTGTAAGTAAGGGTGCAAGTTCAGACTTTTCATTTGTACTTTGCAAGTACAGACAGGATCAGTTGTGACTGGATCCTTTGGCGAAAAAGGTTCAGATTTGGGTCCCTTAGGCACTTATAGCCACATTTAGACTCCTGTTTCCAAATCAATGTCTTGATTTAAAGAGGCGCCTCTGGGAAGTCAACGGGTGTTGCACATATTGAGGCACTAATGAGTAATTTTCAGCACCCAAGTTTGAACATTTTCGTTTTAATGTTCAGATATGTTAGTGTGGAATCCCTATAAGGGATATCTATATAAGCCATAGTAGTGTCCACTTTGTTGTATAGTATATGAAAATGTCAGTACAGGGAAGAGATTGTATTGTAAAAGGAGAAGCTGCTTTCTGATCATTCACTGAGCAAATTGAGCATATTTGAAACTTTTGTTGCTCAAAAACATTCCTGCTGTTGAATTTTTATATTCAGCAATGACTACTTCCAATTAAGGTTTTTTTTCGTTGTAATGTTGCCATGTGATATTGCCATGTGTAAGATAGAAATACACTGGTAAGAAAACACCTATGTACATATCACATACCATTCTATTAGATATAGAGCTATTTCTTTTTTAAAAAAAAGAGAAGATTATTAATCTAAAGAAATTTCACACATTTTAAGACAGAGACATGGTCAAGTTGATATCAGTGGAATTGCTACTCTAGATTTACACTGCTGTAAGTGAGATTGGAATCTGGCCCACAGAAGCTTCTGCTATGTCCATGTATTAGTAGTGATTTGTTTGTGGTATCACTTACCATGTGCTAGGTGCTTTCCAGACATTCAAGAAGGGACGGCTACTTGATCCAAGGAACTCCCAGTCTCCAGACAGATACAAATAAACAGAGAGGGGAGGGGCAGTTTATATGCCAATCAGCTTGATTCGCTGTATACATCATAGCAGAAGTGGATCTTTAAGAGGGTCTTAAATGTGAAAAGAACCTTTATGGTTAAGCTCGGGAAGATCATACCATGCACAGGGGGCTGCCTAGTAGAAATCACCAATGAGAGAAGCTGACAAATGGGCAGACAAGACCAGGAACATGGGCAGAGCAGAGAGGATGGTGAAGGAAACCTGAATCTTGTCCGGGGAAGATATTTGGGGTGGGGGAAAAGGGGGCATGTAGAGCTTTTTAAGATGTCTCTAAGGCATCTATAACAATGGTTTCTAAGCACCAGGTATAAATGTATACTAGGCATATTTTATTTAAAATGGCATTTTAAAATATTTTGTTAGGAATCTTTCTGTACTTCACTGAGGTCACTGATTCAGAACACAGCAGTTCGAAAAGGGAACTGAACGTGTTTATGAACAGTGAGTCAGTTTTGTGCCCGTTTTGTGCTCTCAAATTTATCCTTGATTGCAAAATAAGTTGTATAATATACTTATCATGGGGCTGCTACCCTACACAACCATGTTAGTTTTCTATCTGGTATATGAAATCTGGGTATGAAACCAGATAGAGAAATTTCCCCAAACAAGATTTATAATTCTCTTATTGTCCTATTTCTTACTATCTTCCTCTCTCCCCTGTGTAGGAGAATTCAAGGGAATATTATATTTGCAAGAGGAGGAAGAAGATGGGGTTTCAGTGTTCGTTCAGACCAGGCTCTGAAGCAACATGGTCTAAAACATTTTCAGAGCACCTTAGGAACAATGTTAATCAGACAACATTTTTCTCAGTTCTGGATTCCCCTGAGTAGAGACTTAGCCAATTTTGTGACATGCATAAATGAAGGAGTAGGATGACAACAACAAACTCACTTTTACTAGTAAAATAACTAGTACTTGAACTTGAGTCTCTGGAGATGGAATCGTGCTTGTTTAACGTTTGGAAAGATGACAACCTTATTTTAACAAGTATTCATTAATGTAATTGTGAGAATTTTATTAACATACGACCTTAGGATACTGAATACCACTATGCATATCCCTATGCATACTTGTTAAGAGTGCAGCTGAAGGTTAAAGGCCACATAAATCACCTGAAGTAAGGATGCAGCCCAAACATCCTACCTCCTATCTGAGAGAGAAATCGAAGGTGCAAAACTTTCAGATTTTTAAGATTCTTGTGCTCTTATAACACTGTGTATAAGAAGTTGTCATAATTACTGCTTATGTTGGGTAGTTACTAATAGTTTCAAGGATGCCGTGATATGTAAGCCTTTGTGTATGCGTACCAATGCCCTTTCATTAAAACAGGATAGGCCTGATGATGGGTAATGGTCCCATCCACTAGTGCCATTAATGTCTCCAACAGCATATTAAGCAGAGGCCTGTGATTGGGAACAACATTTTTTCCTTTTATTTGTACTTGCCAATAATCTCTTTGTGAAATCATGAACACATTTTACAAAATAAAATGTAAGTGGAAAAAAGTGTATGACAAGATTTATCTTTTGAAACAGAGAAGAGTATGGAGTCATTTCCTCCCCGCCCCCTGCGCTTTTACCACACATCTGTGGGTAAAACCAACAAATGACCAAAATGAAAAAATGTGTAACGTAAGAGAGCAGAACATGGCCCTTTCGTTTCCCCCTGCCCAAGCTATATAGAATGGTGAATAACTTGCCTTGTAGTCTGGTACCCCAGTGTGTCAGCATCCTCCTTTGGTCAGATAGGGCACTGCAGTGTCTGCGCAGATCAGAGGGGATGTCAGTCCCACTTTCTTGCGTGTTATAGTCCCGTTCTGGAGTCAAGGACATTAATATCTGTCTCACTGGGGTGTACAGGTTTCCCCTTATGTTGCTAGGGATTATATCCCCCTTGCCCTCAAGGGGCCTGGAACCCCTTTTGCTCTTAAGGCCTTTTAGAGGCAGGTAGGGGAACCCAGGCCCACCCACGCCACTGGGTTCCAGCTCAGGCCTCTTAAGCCAGGCAGGCAGAATCAGTCCTCCACAATTCTCCTGCTATACCCTGAGTTCTCTCCTGATGCTTTTGGTTCTGTAGGCATTTCCAGCCTGTGGCTCTGGGCATCCCTTCTTTGGGTTGTTGTCACTCTGGGGCAGCTTCTCACCAGCTTGCTGGGCAGAACCTTCTTTCTCTGGCCTGCTTGTTCCTCTAGCAGCCATTCCACCCCACTGCTTCTCTGCTCTTTTATTCTCCCAGCTGTTGTGAGGCTGCCAATCAGTAGTGGCCAGCAGTTGCTGCATTTACCTCTTGGTTGGTGGTGACATTCCTTCTCACACTGAGGTTGGATCAGAAGCAGATAAATAAAAACAGGAAAGCTCTGTGCTTATGGTGCTGACTGGAGTGAAACTAAGGATTTTACCAGAAATTATCTTCTACTTCTTCAGGAATTGCTCTTTGCTTCTTCATATAAATGTTGACTGGAACAATATTTATATTTAAAAAAACTAGAAAAGACCAAAAATAGTTGAAGCTATCTGAATGCTGCAAAGAGATAATGTTGGAAAAGCTACAGTACTTAATACTGCTATTCAGGAGAACAGGAGATATAAAGGTACTTGTGTTTTGAAAACTGGGAAGTGAACCAAATTGACATTCATATGAGAATGTATGGGGATTATTGTACTCTGAGGAAAACTATATTACTGGAGCATCATGTATTCAGTGCTTGCAACCAAACAGATGAAACATTTGATTAGCTAGCAAAGGACTTTAAATGCTGTCCATAAACAATGCGAACATCTTAGAGGTGGCGTTTCTTGCTAGAATGTCATAGGGGATCATTAGAGATAATAAGAAGAGGACAATTATTGGCACACCTTAACTGCAGAAAGGTAGTGACAGATACAAAGCGCTGCAGAAACTGCATAATAATAGAAATGGAAACTGATTGATGGTTATACATCAAGCTGTACTAAAGGAGACCATTTAGCATTCAATCAAGTAAATAAAAGCAAACTGCAAATGCTTGTTAACACAACAGGCAAATTGGATTTTGGGAGGTCCAAAAATGTTCCGTGGGATATACAATGCCAAAAAATCATGTAAAAGCACAGTAGGCATGACACAAAACAGAATGGGACATATGATATTAAACCAAGCAAAAATATCCATGTAGAAACCACTTCACAAAAGTTCATGAGAAGCTGTGACACAGCTGACTTTGCATGGTTCCTGGGACAGTGCCATCCAGTTAGACTGGATTGGTTTGTTCTCCATTCTGCTGCTGACAGCAGTTCGTGTCTTGACTAGGTCTCTTTGTCTCAATTTCCCCACCTATAAAATGAGGACGGTAAAAGTTGACTACCTCAGATTGTGAGGATTAGCCAGTTAGTTTGTATAATGCTTTAAGAACACCAAGTATTAATGTGCTTTTGTCCATCTAATGTGCTTTAAACTTGTCAGGGAGGGAGTATGGAGGAACGGGGAAAAAACCTATGAAAACATCTTGGAAATTTTTTTTCCAACGTGGGTTAACTAACTGCAAGAGCCATACTTTCAGTGGAAAGCCACTGGTCATATGGTTGTCTGTTTTTGGTGGATTTCATGTCTCTATCTAGATATTATTGAAAACATTATTCCTAATTTATCCATTAGTAGGCCAGATTTATCACTAACTTTATCAAAGTTATGCTAAGTGGTACAACCTGGAACTGTGGGACTTTTGTGCCCCCTTAATTCTCCAGCCTGGGCTGTCTCTCACACTGCTGTGCCATTGGCAAACCCTTCCAGGTGCTGCGATCACTCAGCCATCAGCGTGTGGAGACTCACACTCAGTGAAATTGCATGAACGCGCTCAAAGCCACTCATGAATCATACAGAGAGAGGCATTAGCCAATCAAACCAGCCCCTCACCTTGCACTCGAGGAATATTCTGTTTTACACTGCTCAAGACTCCTTTGGACCATGCAAGCTCATTAGTTTGCCACTTTGTCAAAGGAAAGTGGACATGCACCAGCCTTTGTAATCTGAGCTGAGCTTCCCCAAGCATTTCAACCAAACAGGTGCTATTTTGAGGTACAGAGTGTCACAGCCATGTTTCTATGCACACTAGGCTTCCAGTTAAATGTAGTTATACTCAGAAAGTCACTCTGGAAAAAACTGTTTTGTGGGATTCTGTGTTTTTCAATGATTTCCATATCAAATTTGCTCAGTGTTTTAACAGTCAAATATTTTTTTCTAACTACTTGGATCTGAAAGTCAAGTGTGTTCTCTGACTTGTGCGTCATCACCAGTAATAAGTCTGTATTTGGAATGCAGTTAATAATTCTGTCAGTGGAATAGCAGCCAGTTCATATACTCTTAGCTTTATTGGCTCTACAATGCTCTTATGACTAACAAGTATTAAAGCATTTCTTCTGTGTTCAAAATAAGTACACTAGCTATAACTCATAATACGAGGGAGCAAATCTGTTGACTAAGAAATGGCCAATTTTACATAGGCACTTTTTCAATCATTATTTTATACTGTGAAATAAACTTGTAGGTAACGATGATGAACACTGATCCCCAATTCAGCAAAAGTTTGAAGTTCCCGATGTGCCTGCAAAATGCAGCAGCTGAGCTGGAGGGATGAGTTGGCAGGATGGGAGCGCAAGGGAAAGAGCATAATATTTTTATATTCTCTTCTATGGCACATGCTGCCCTTTTAGCATCCACTTCTGACCCTATGACCATTTTGATAGCTCATTGTAAGTAAAAAACAGCCTCCACATAATTTGGGAGGTGTTTAAAATCTCATTTTGGTTTTTCAGTTCGAAAATGAGTTTGGAGTGTCCTCTAGGCTTGAAGCAAAGACAGACTTGTGGTGGCCAGGCGGAGTGAGAAAAGGGCTAATAGTCCCCAGAATACACTAAATGTCACTGTATAGACAGCTGCAGAAGCTAGCAGAGCCATCTAGGTCTCCCTGATGTAAAAACGGGGAGGTGGCAAAGCTGCCTACTCCTCAGAAAATATCCTGGGAACGTGTGGTGGTGTGGGGAATGAGCATTTCCTCACAGCCCTGCTCACAGATGGGGAAACGGGCGAGCTAAATCCACCCTGATGCCCTGAGAGAGGCTAGCCTGAATCCCCCTCATAAGAATTGGGTTTAGCTGGCCACTTGGCTGTTTCTGCAGAAGAGAGCACCAGATAAGGGCATTGGGGTGGGTGTTCCATGACCTATGAAAAGTTTGACTCCAGGTGCATTATGCCAGTTTCATTTTCAGTCATCTTTCATGGTTTCACCCGGGATGTAGGTGCTTAAATAAACCGGAGAGTTGATAGGAAATGGGAACTTTTTCCTGAGCATTTTAGTTAATTTTTACCCCTCATTTCTCATTGGACCATTGTTTTCAACAAAATTTCTGATTTGCTCAACTGAAATACCAGGGTAAACTCTGGGGTCCTGGTCCCATGTGAACCAAATCCATCAGTACGGTGTGCCAAAACTCCAGCGCTTTGAAACAGGTGAGTTCTGCACAGCTGTAATAGCGTGACATACTTCTCAGTGTATGAAGGTAGTCAGAAAACACCCTAAGCATATCAGGACTTCCGCAAGATTAAAGTGCTGTTTCTATCAGAACCACAGTCAGCTTTTTCTTATCCATTTCTGCAAGTACAGAAAAGGACAGGGTGTGTCTGTAAGGTGTCACAGTGATTACCCTGGAGTTCATTCAAGCTAAAAAGAGTACCGTTGCATTAGGGAGAACATTAATGCAACTAATCTCTTGCAAATGTAACAGTTCTTTCATAAACAGGGAGTGCAAAAGTTAAGAAGTAAATTTTCCTATCTTAGAGTCAATATATACTGGTATATCAACATTTAACATTAATTGTCATTGTTTTTGTTACTTTCCACTGTGGCAGTGGCATGTAAATATGGTTACACGTTGAGTGACCAGATGGCAGTTACATGTGTTATAATAATGAAAATTGACTTCAGATTTTAATGTTCTACTCTCAGAGCTCCTTTAAAGAACTGGGACTAAGGAGGCAGAGAGAACAAATGCAGAAATGGGTAATTAGAATCTCTTCACAAAAAAGCCCTTTAATTTTATTAATCAAAGTGCCCATAATGTCTTTAAGAACAATCTCAGTTTTTATAAGGACTCCATCAGCTCTGTATCTGAGTACTTCAGCTGAATAGAATTGTTAACAATCAGTAACATAACCTTCCTGAGTATAGAGAAAAATGGAGAGAGCTCCAATATTCTTTTTAGTCTCTTAGGAAATGTATTCATGTCAGCTAGTTTTGTTTCAGGTCTCGAGTGCCAATTGAAAATTGTCACACACGCCCCAGAATATTAAAAAAAAAAAAAAAATTGGAGGGGCTGGGTTGGGAGAAGGGCGGGGAATGGAAATTCAGAAACCAAACTATTTCAGCCAAAAATCTAAATATTTCTAATTGGAAATGCAGCTGTGGTGCTTCAAGGGAGTTATAGTCCAGGTGTTTCATGCTCCCAGTCTCCTCTATACACTGGGCTCCTTGGTTGGACAATATTTCCCATGATGCACCATGGTCTGTCCTCTTGAAGAGGAGAAGCAGTCTATCAGGGAAGTTTCTAGCCATGCTGAATCATGGGGGATGTAGTCTGCCTGGACAGCTTTGCCCATAAAAGAGAATAGAGACATTAGGCAACTGAACCATTATTCCCAAAAGACATCCTGGGAATATTTCCAGCTAGGAATATTTTGGTTTTCAAGCTTTTTTTTTTTTTGAATGAAAAATCAAAATTTTCTACAAAAATCAGACACTTCTAATGAAAAATTTTGTTAAGTTGAAAACACAATTTTCCATTGAAAGCCAATTTTTGACCAGCCCTAATAACAACCCATCGGGAAACAACAGGTGGTGTGAAACTTTGGTCTGGGTAGAAGGGGGTGGGAGAAAAGAAGGGGACAGTAAGGAAACTATTTCTATATTGCTTACTTGAGGGCTCAATCCTACTTTGGTTGACATCATCGGGAGTTTTGCCATTGACTTTACGGAGAACGGGACTGGGTTCCCATAGAACAGAATGGCTTATACTTTCACAGGTCTGGATTTGAAAAGCCACTTCTTTTTAGATTATCTTGGCTGTAGGTGTCTATCTTGACAGTATGTATGTGTTTTAAGTAAAGCACTTGGTTTGTTTCTCTAGATATGCCATGTTGCCAGTTCTGATTTTATTGCAAGTCTTGGAATATTGAGAGCTTTTCATAAGGCACATAGAGTTACACAGTTGTCTGGCTATACTGAAAGAAGGACAGGAGACATTTGATATGGGGTTAATCAGGCTGTAACTTTATTAATACATGTCGGGTACTACCTGGCAGATAAAAGTGTACAGTACAGGTAACCCCATGTTTATTCTGTAATAACCTAGGGAGCTTCCCCCAGAACCCCCTCTTTTTCCATTCAGGTGCCCCCAGCCAATCCATTGCTGGGACCTTACCATCCAACCTCCCCCGTAGGAGGGTTAAGGTGGGCTATAAGAAAGTGGGTTGGCTCCCTGTGTTATCTGGGATTTTCAGAACCCTCAACAGGGGCAACTTAACTATTTTACTCCAGGCGGTGTAAGGAAGCAGGCACTTCCATCTGATAAGATTCATGCCAGTAAATGTGCTATATCTAAAATTGCAGTTTATTAGATTTAAGCAACACAAACATAAGCAATAGGTTTAGACAGTGGTTCTCAAACTTTTGTACTGGTGACCCCTTTCACACAGCAAGCCTCTGAGTGCGACCCCCCTTATAAATGAAAAACACTTTTTTATATATTTAACACCATTACAAATGCTGGAGGCAAAGCGGGGTTTGGGGTGGAGGCTGACTGCTCGCAGCCCCCCATGTAATAACCTCATGATCCCCAGTTTGAGAACCTCCTTAGCACATCCCAGATATTTACCTCCCATCTAGAACGGTATTAAGTAATTAACAGCAGGTTTGCAGTGGCCACTTGTTCACCCACAGGGGAGAAAGGGTGTCAGGAAAAGTGTCTCTCAAGATGGCATCAGAGGACTGCTCCAAAGTACACTCTATTAGCTAATCTTTTGTAACTAACTTCTACAAAACACATAGGTCATAATGACCCCTACTGGATCATCACTTTTCTAACTTTCAATAAACTGTTAATATCAGAGGCGTCTAGACTCAAGGTTTTCCAACTACCAAGGTTTTCAGTCTCAGTTGTTTACTTGTCTGTCCCCTCCTCCCATTTGGATGAGCAGAAACTGTAGCTAGTTTTGACCTTGTTTCTGAAAGCCTGTCTCCACATCAATCCTTAACTAGGCGGTGTTCTATTTCATTAATTCAGGGTGGCTGAATGCACATAATATGGTTGCAGTTAGCTTGATCACATTCTGGGGTATACATACCCCTCAAATCCAGGGCATCACTTGCCATACCAATCATAGGAGTCCCCAGTCCCCTCCCGTTCATTCCTTTAACAAACCCTTCCTTTATATATCCTTTTCAAGCCATTTATCCGGTCACTGTATGCCTTTCCTATGGAGTACCTGCACTGGACATCTGCCACACACTTACATAATGAGTTGCAACGTATGGCCTACCCCACTTCATGCCATGCATGAACGGAGCCCTTTCTGAACCTGCTGCAGGGGAAGGCGGAAAAAAACCCAACTGCACCTAGGCCAAAATGGTGGTAAGGGAAAATTCCTTCCCAGGCCCCCTAAAAAAGGGGCAGCTAGCATAATGCCCACAGCAGGTCTTGACCAAACCTGGTATTTCACCACCTCAAGGGAAGGGAGAGTGGATACTGCCTCAGCCTGCTCTGTGTAAAAGGAGGCTTCAGACACAGAGCTGCCCCTTTTAAGCCCTTCATTTCCAGGGGATGAGTCAGAGACCATGCTGACCCCTCCTCCACTTTTGCAGCAGTTTTCCTCTTTCCCCCCCGCCCCCAACCATAAAGCACTGTTCCCTTCATTCAGCGCAGGGAACATGTCATCTTATGTGATTGTAAAGCACAGTGGGACCCACTATCTTGACTAGTACCTCCAAGAGACACTCTAATATACATTTTTGTCAGTCATAATAAGCTCAGGAAAATATAATTCAATCACATAATATTAAAGTAACCCAGAAGATGACATGAGGCATCAGGAGAAAAACAAGAAACTTTCAACCTATGGCAGGCTCCAGTGAAAGTTACAGGCAGATATGTATGCTAACAGTGGGCACAAAATAATAATACATAACTCTTATATAGCACTTTTCATCAGTAGATAGCAATGTGCATTACAGAGGAGGTCTGTACATTATCCCCATTTTACAGAGGAGGAAACTGAGGCATGGAGCGGTGGAGGTCACTCAGCAGGGTAGTGGCAGAGCTGGGAATAGAACTCAGCCCCCGTCTATGGCCCCGTAGAAAGAGCAAGAGAGATTTTGTATGACTGGAGTAATTAAGCTCAGAATATGTACTGCAAATCAAGAGTGAGTGCCGTTTGTGAGGATTCGTGTAAAACTTAAAAAATACACCTAGTTTGGCAGCATTTTTTAATTGTGTGACAGGAAAATGTCTCCCAGGCTCCCGAAGAAGCAGTCCTTTTACAGCAGTATCAGGCTTCTGAGGGTGTATGGTCTAGCACTGCTTCGTTTTCCTTAGAAGCCAAGTATATTAAAAAGAGAAAATAATCAGAGAGTGAAATTATTTCCTCTCATCATTTCCTAAGGCAACCATGACAGGTTTTCTTTTCAATAATTTATTTTTCCTTTCTCCTCTCCATTCCCCTCTCTTCTCTGTTTGTGGTTTTATTGTGGCTGTTGATAAGCTAAATCAAAAGTGAGTTTTACACTTCCTTCTGAAGGCAGTGAGATTTGTGGTCATTCTAGTCTCCTGTCATTAAGAGTTGTAACCCCTAGGCCCTTATCCTGATGGCACACCTTCTGACCGCCTAATTGCCTCTGCCTTGTAAAGCGTCACTATTTTATGATGGGGGGAAGGCAGGAAGAAACACAAGCCAAAATAAGGAAAAACAGGTTGAAGAATATTTAGATATATTCAAGTCAGCAGGGCCTGATGAAATTATCCAGAGTACTTAAGGAACTAGCTGAAGCAATCTAGGAAACATTAGCAATAATCTTTGTGAACTCATGAAGGACAGGTGATGTCCCAGAAAATTGGAGACAAGCAAACATAGAATCTATTTTTA
This sequence comes from Caretta caretta, assembly GCF_965140235.1. Lineage (NCBI taxonomy): Eukaryota > Metazoa > Chordata > Testudines > Cheloniidae > Caretta > Caretta caretta. The sequence goes on from NC_134207.1 coordinate 159,628,426, forward strand.
AATAAGGGAAAAAAGAGGACCTGGGAAATTATACCCCAGTCAGCCTAACTTCGACACCTGGAAAAATACTGGAACATGTTTAAACAATCACTTTCTAAGCACCTAGAAGATAATAGGGTAATAAGTAATAGCTAGTATAGATTTGTCAAGAATAAATCATTCCAAACCAAACTGATTTCCTTGTTTGACGTGATTACTGGCCTACTGGACAGAGGGATGCAGTAGAAATGATATAGCTAGATTTGAAGACTTTTGTCACAGTTCCACATGACATTCTCACAAGCAATCAAGGGAAATGTGGTTTAGATGAAGTTACAATAAGGTGGGTGCATAACTGCTTTAAAGATTGTACTCAAAGATGGTTTGCTGTCAAACTGGGAGGATGTATCTAATGGGGTCCTGCAGAGGTCTGTCATGAGTTTGGTACTATTCAATATTTTCATTAATTATTTGGATAATGGAGTGAAGGGTATGCTTATAACATTTTCAGATGACACCAACTGGGGAGGGGTTACAAGAACTTTGGAGAACAGGATTAGAATTTAAAACAACTTCAACAAATCGGAGAATTGAAATCAACAAAATGAAATTCAATAAAGACAAGTACAAAATACTTCACTTACGGTGAAAAAAATGAAACACATGACTATTGAATGGGGAGTAAATAGCTAGGTGCTACTGAAAAGGATCTGGGGTTTATAGTAGATCACAAACTGAAAATGAGTCAACAATGTGATGCTGTGTCTAAAAAGGCTATGATCAATTTGGGGTGTATTAACAGGAATGTTGTATTGTCCTGCTCTACTGGGCACTGGTGAAGTCTCAGTTGAAGTGCCGTGTCCAGTTCTGGGCACCACACTTTAGGAAAGATGTGGACAAATTCGAGAGAGTCCAGAGGAGATTAACAAAAATTATAAAAAGTTTAGAAAACCTGACCTATGAAGAAATCTTAAAAAAAACTGGGCATGTTTAGTCTTGAGAAAAGAAGACTGAGGGGTGATCTGATAACAGTCTTCCAATAGGTTAAAGGCTGTTGTTCTCCAAATGCACTGAAAGTAGGACAAGAAGTAATGGGCTTAATCTGCATCAAGGGAGATTTCAGATGGATATTAGGAAAACCTTTCTAACTATAAGGGTAGTTAAGCACCGGTATAGGCCTCCAAGGGACATTGTGGGATCCTCGTCATTAGAGGTTTTGAGGAACAGGTTAGACAAACACCTGTCAGGGATTGTCTAAGTATACTTGTCCTGCCTCAGCGCAGGGGGTTGGACTAAAGATGACCTCTCGAGGTCCCTTTCAGCCCTATGTTTCTATGATTCTAAGAGAAAGCCCAGTCTCCTGTTCTCACAAGGAATGTAGCTGCTAGGGAATGTGGTCATCACAAATAGTGGTGACCAAACTTATTACACAGGAGGGCCAACTAATCCTAAACACAACCTTGTGTGGGCCAAACAGATTCTATGTGGAGTGGAGATATTTGCCTTCTTGTAAATCCTCAGGGAGTAGTCTTAGTTAGAGATGTCTATTATCCAGTCTGGTTTAGCAGTTCCTTTATAAAGGTTGTGTTGTGTGTTGTTGTTGTTTTGTTTTTTTCTGAAAAAGTGGTTGCTGCTGAAGCACTGGGCTGGGGAAAATATAATTTGCATGAGAAAAAGGACAGCCCAGAATTGAAGTGTGATGTTTGCTTCAAATAGACTTTAAATTCTTAAACATTCTCTATAACAAAGCCCATTGTGTGTGTGTGAGAGAGAGAGAGAGACAGAGAGTCTTTTAAAAGTACATTTTCTTTCCCTGTTTGCCTTTTGTTATTGAAGGAGCTTCTGGTGCTGCTCTGCTTATGCCTGGTGGTGGAGACAATGCTCATCAGAATAACACAAGACCTATATGCTTTAGAGACTCCTGAGAAGAGGGGAAGTACCTGACCCTCCCCAAAAGTTGTACAACTGCAGCCATGTCCTGCTCACCAGAGACGCCAGAAGGAGAGTTGGTGAGGGCTGCATGGTGCTGCTGAGGAAGAGGACTAGGGTGTGCTGATGCTAGGAAAAGGAGGTAGCTCTTGGCCGTGGCTCCTTAGGTGGTTCTTAAGAAGCAGTCCTCAGCAGGCCCCCTCCATTCTTCCTCAGGAGACAGCAACCCACTGCTGCCAAAATAGAAGCCAATGTTCCTTTAAAATCTGGCCTCAGCTGGATTTCACTGTTGATGAGCTAAATTTTTTGATTTAACTCACCATCCAGCGGTGTCAGCTAAACAGAATATTTGTCTGGAGTAATTGTAATATTGATATCTACATTTACACAATATGTATGCACAACTTGCATTGACTTCAATGGGAGTTGTGTATGTTGAACAACTGCAAGACAGGACCTAGTCAGTAAGAAACTATGTCACAGTTACTTGTGGTTAATGGCTCTCAAACTGTACCAGTGACGCACTGCCAGTATTGTAATAAAATGTTTCACCTGAACCTATGCTAAAGTCTGTGTAACAATGCATGAGCTTTCAGAGAAGGGGAGTGAGAGACTGCAAAATCAGTTCTTTTACTATTTAACTGAAAGCACTTTCTCATAAATAGAACCAAAGAAGGTTTCAGAGTAGCAGCCGTGTTAGTCTGTATTTGCAAAAAGAAAAGGAGTACTTGTGGCACCTTAGAGACTAACCAGTTTATTTGAGCATAAGCTTTCATGAGCTACAGCTCACTTCATCGGATGCATTTAGTGGAAAATACAGTGAACCAAAGAAGGAAGCAGTGGTAACTGAGCAAACAAACTTGCAGTGATATAAGTTCCACTTTACTGGAAATGGTTATACTCTGTTCCCAAAGAATGCACTGAATGTATAGATGGTAGAGCAGTGTTCATCTGGTGGATTTTTTAGTGCGGAGAAGAAGGGCCCTTTCCCAGGGACATTTTTTGGAAAGTACTTGACACCTATTGCAATCTAGTTTATTCCAAATCCAAAATATTTGCTTTTTAGTAGTACTTTTTTGAGCCTAAGGCACAAGTCATCTCTGACAAGTTAGATTTAGCAGTCTCCAGAGAGGGGATGTCTACATCAGAGGCAGAGAAATCTTCCTAACCCTTCTTTTGATTGGTGCCAGAATTTTAACATGGACCCTCGGAAACCCCTGGAAGGCTCCCTCCAGCATATCGCTAATATCGTGGGCTGTTTCACCCATTCATAACTTTGCATTGCTTATCCTTCAGTGAAAAATCTTTGTTTCCAAGTTTTCAGTTTTAGATTATTTTTAAATTGCTTTGCCAGTTATAGTGGAGGATGAGAATGTTGTAAGCATAGTTAATAGATCAATTATAAGGCACAAACAGATTGTGATTGCTTTACAAGAAAGAGAACATAACTATAAGCCAATTTATCTTCCTTAGAGAGGCAACGGATTAAAAATGGCTTGCAAATTGTTTCTCATGGAAACACCAAGTTTGCATTTAATATCAGACTTGTCTTTCTTAGTAAAAGTTCAGCAGAAGTTTGAGAAAGTTAATCCAAAGTCAGTTCTCAGGGGAGAAGACTAAATACACTGAGCAATAACTGAAGCTTCTAAGGTTTTTTTTAACTTGAGTTAACATAATAGATATTAGATTAAGCTTAAAAAATAAAACAGTTTTCAGATATACTATACTTTTTAAAAACACTGGGGGAGTCTCTCTATGCGTCTGAAAACTATGTTCCTTGAAACTTCAAACTAAAAATTGTAACTATATTTTTAGAACTGTATGGCAGTCGGTATAGTCAGTTAAATGGGTTGCTTCTTCAGAAGAATGGTAAACATGAGGACCTTTTTATTAATTATTATTATTGTTATTTTACATTTCTTTTGTCCCTAATATCACAGCCTGGTTGGTTCCCATTTTGTTAGGCATGGCATAAACATATGTAAATTTGGCAGAATTTTATTTTTGTTTTTTATAAATTTTTGATGGATAATATCAATATTTACTTTTCAACTTTTTTTTTTTCTATTTAAATTTTTACAGTGGCAGGAAATTATGGAAGGCTCAGATGATTAGTGGGTCAGACAATTATTTAATGACAGTAGACTTAAAGTTAAAACTAGGGCTGTCAAGCAATTAAAAAAATTAATCGTGATTAATCGCGCTATTAATCGCTATGTTAAGCAATAATAGAATACCATTTATTTAAATATTTTTGAATGTTTTCTACATTTTAAAATATATTGATTTCAATTAGAACACAGAATACAAAGTGTACAGTGCTCACTTTATATTTATTTTTATTACAAATATTTGCACTGTAAAAAAGAAACAAAAGAAATAATATTTTTCAATTCATCTCATACAAGTACTGTAGTGCAATCTCTTTGTCATGAAAATTGAACTTACAAACATAGACTTATGTACAAAAGATAACTGCACTCAAAAATAAAACAATGTAAAACTTTAGAGCCTACAAGTTCACTCAGTCCTACTTCTTGTTCAGCCAATCGCTCAGACAAACACATTTATTTACATTTGCAGGAGATAATGCTGCCGGCTTCTTATTTACAATATCACCTGAAAGTGAGAACAGGCGTTTGCATGGCACTTTTGTAGCCGGCGTCGCAAGATATTTACTTGCCAGATGCGCTAAAGATTCCTATGTCTCTTAATGCTTCACCCGCTATTCCAGAGGACGTGCGTCCATACTGATGATGGGTTCTGCTCAATAATGATCCAGAGCAGTGCGGACTGACCCACGTTCATTTTCATCATCTGAGTCAGATGCCATCAAGAATGTTGATTTTCTTTTTTGATGGTTTGGATTCTGTAGTTTGCACATTGGACTGTTGCTCTTTTAAGACTTCTGAAAACATGCTCTACACCTCGTCCCTCTCAGATTTTGGAAGGCACTTCAGATTCTTAAACCTTGGTTTGAGTGCTGTAGCTATTTTTAGAAATCTTACATTGGTACCTTCTTTGCGTTGTCACCTCTGGAGTGAAAGTGTTCTTAAAACGAACATGTTCTGGGTCATCATCCGAGATTGCCATAACATGAAATATATGGCAGAATGCATATAAAACAAAGCAGGAGACATACAATTCTCCCCCCAAGCAGTTCAGTCACAGATTCCGTTAATGCATTATTTTTTTAATGAGCATCATCGGTATGGAAGCATGTCGTCTGGAATGCTGGCCAAAGCATGAAGGGGCATATGAATGTTTAGCATACCTGGCATGTAAATACCTAACAATGCCATGGTGCCATGTGAACACCTTTTCTCCTTTTCAGGTGACATTGTAAATAAGAAGCGGGCACCATTATCTCCCATAAATGAAAACAAACTTGTTTGTCTTAGTGGTTGGCTGAACAAGACGTAGGACTGAGTGGACTTGTAGGCTCTGAAGTTTTACATTTTGTTTTTGAGTGCAGTACTTGTAGGAGGTAAATTGAAAAATATTATTTCTTTTGTTTATCATTTTCACAGTGCACATATTTGTAATAAAACATAATATAAAGTGAGCACTATACACTTTGTATCCTGTGTTGTAAATTGAAATCAAATATTTGAAAATGTAGAAAAACGTGCAAAATATTTAATAAATTTAAATTGGTATTCTATTGTTTAACAATGCAATTACAACTGTGATTAATCGTGATTAATTTTTTAATCGCAATTAATTTTTTTGAGCTAATTGCGTGAGTTAAGTGCGATTAATTGACAGCCCTGGTTAAAACTTTATAACCATTAACCATTAAAACACAAATTGTTACTATCACATGTCAAAATATACAAAGTAAATATCCTTGAATCAAATTCTAATAAGTTGCCAAGCAGCATTTTTCTTACTTTGCCTATCTGTAAATTTGATTATTGACAGAATTTTTTTTTGTTGATTTGGGTACAGTGAAATCGATGTTTACTGACATTTTTCAATAAAAATCTAAATCTTCCATGACTACATATGTTGTTTGACTGTACACCTAGAAGAAGGAAAAGGAACAATGGATAACTGATCACATTGCATTAGATACTCTCCTTCACGTTTATCACTTTGGTAGGTTTATTATATATGAGAACTCTATTAAAATATGCATTAGACCAAAATATTTTTTTAAATGATTACTAATTTTTGGAGTTTTAAATATTTTTGGAGGAGGAGAGGAGCAATTTGAGATGCCTTAGTTGGACCTGATTTGCAAAGAGTTGGTGCTCAGCACTTTCTGAACATCATGTCCCATTTAAGGTGTCTTCATTTGGGTCCCCCAAAATCAGACACCCCAAATCACTAGTCACTTCTCAAAATCTTAGCCTTTAGCTATTATTTTTAATATGAAAATCTATCCATTGTGGCTAGAATTATTTAATGATTTTATGCTTCCTCTGTTCATAATTCTTATCTGCTCTTTATTATTTTCCAAAACTCTTAGTCTGATTTCGCCCCTCAACTGCCTTTTTTACAATAGTTTGTAAAATTACTTTTTTAGAGCATCTTTGAATGTAACAAGAAACTTTTAGGGTAGATTTTAGATTCTTTAGGTAAAGAATTTTTCAAGTATTGCTAAAAATAAGCAGAAATTACAAATTAATATTAATCTAAATGACAAATGAGCAGCTTTAAAAGGCAAATGATAAGCAACTGAACACATAAAAATGTTCTCTTGAGCAGTATATATACTCATGTTTTAGATCTTGTACTATTATTATTGAACTGAAAAACAAATTCACACATTTGCACAGTAATATTAGGGTTTACTCAAAAACATAGACCTAAATATTATTCCATGATATCACTTTTAGCTATAGCTGTTAGGCTAGTTACTTTGAGGATGCATTTAAAAATTAGCCAAATAGAAATTAGCTTCGAAATATTAGGAAATTACTACCACTTTTCTGCTTGTGATAACGTTTCTCATTATTAATTTAAACATTCATTGTCGTGAACAATGTTCAGCTCAGTGGAAAGTCCTTTCCATTCTGATATCATTGTTTCATGTAACCAAGTTAATTCTTGCATTTTTTTAAACTCCTTCCAGTGTTTCGTTTGCCAGCCAACGTGCCTTCTCCATATAAGGAATCCATTTGCTTATCAACCTATTTCGTCTAGTACTACACCTTCAGAAGAGACATCTTTTCAGGGAGGCAACATACTCTAGTGAACAGGGCACAGGCCTGTGAGTCAGGAGACTTGGGTTCCATTTTTTTTTTGCCAACTGGGCTTCTATAGGATTTTGGGCTAGTTAACAACTTCCTTGTGCTGCAGTTTCCACATCTGTTTAACAGGGAAAATGTTACCTTCCTATTCTTTCATATTGGTTTGTGATTTGCAGATGAAAAATGCTATACAAATACCAAATATTTATTATGCCCGTGAATGTCCTACATCCAGAATACATGCCCTTTTCCTTGATGCTTCTCTGATGTCATGCACTTTCATTTGCTTGTTATTCACTCTCTTCTGATTCCAGTATTCAGCCATTGCATGCGTGCCCTCGCTGTTTGTACGTTCTGGTTGATGTCCTTGCCTTCTCCCTGTGTGGTAGGTTGAGGAATAATCACATTGGTTGGTTACATTCTTCTCTACACATATGCCAGCTGTTTCTTTATTTATAATAGTTAAGCTTTCCAGTGCAGGTGTGTGTGTGTGTGTGTGTTTGTGTAATTTCAAACTATATTGGGATGACAGAAGTCTGAAACTCAGTGGAGAAAAAGTCAGTCATCTGAAGTGCATAAATAAACACACACACAAATATAATATTAAAATGTTTGTGTGCTTCAAAACATCAGACCTGGTGTTATTGTCTGCAACTCAAATTCAGTTGTAACTGCCACTTACTCCAGGTATGAATTTGATCCATTAACTTCAGGATCAGGCTCTGAATCTGTTCAGGATATATGGCATGTTTTCTGGGTTTCAATCTGCTTTGTTTTTTCAAGGATTTCTCCTCCATTAACAAAATAAGGTATAATTATTACAAATGAAGGGTCTGAACTTGTCACATTGAAGTTAATGACAAAACTCCTACTGACTTTAGGAGGATCAAAATCAAGCCATAACTCCTACCTTTTTCTACCACCATACCTAGAAACAAAATGCAATAGCTGATTTTGTGATAGTGAATTGTGATATTCAGCTGAGAGTTTTGTGATTAGGGAAATCGTGAAGTTTTTGTGAATTTGTCAAGCATGACTGTTTGCTCCAAAAATAAGTATAGCATAACATGAATAAGGCCCTTCTCATGTACTCCAGTGAGGATAATTGCTCATCTCAAGCTATTTATTTTGAAAGTAATTCTCCCAGACTTCTAATGTCATTAGTGTTCAAAGGAATTCTTTAACCGAGAAGAATCAAACTGGAAGCGTGAGTTGGTCATGTGCAGCACACTGTTTCTGTACATGTACATTTATACATTCAACAATTTCTTTTTAGCTGCTTTAATGTAAGACCTAAAAATGAGTAAAAGGATCTGCAGTGCATCTTCACGTTAGCAGAATGAGCTTATCCAGAAGGTCATTTCCAGAAATAAAATTCTGTTTGTATCATTAGTGAGTCCCTCTGTATCACTGTGCTCATGACATGAAGATATCATGTTTTCTCAATTATACGAACATAAACCAAGATGAACTCCACCAAAGACAGAATTCCAAATTTTGCTTTCATTTAAACCCACATGACTTCACTAATCTCAATTGGGTTGCTTGGATGTAGGAGAAATGAGAACTGGGCTGAATGGACTAATCTTGACCTAAATTATATACATAGGTTTCCTTATTCAAAACAACTTCATCAAGTGGTTTACGCACATAATTTAACTGACTTTAAAGTTGTCTTCTGATAAGGCATAACCATGTGTTTTTTAAGCATCTTTATTTAAAAACAAAACAACAAAACAAACAAACAAAAAACAAAGTAAAAAATCACCACTAGTTCATTTAAGAAATTTAAAAAGCAAATGTTAATTTTTGTGCAGCATTAAAAAAAGACTACTTTTGTTGTGTAAGCATTAGAGCAGGTTGGGAATTTTTCAGTGAATTTTTTTTGTTGCAAAATGGAGATTTGTGAAAACTGAAATTGTTTGCAGGATAGGATCAGTTTGACTAATTTATTGAAAGTGTTGTTGACAGTGTCTTGTAGAACCTTATAACTATTAGCTAGTAAATGATTTTAGTTCTTTTTCGTTGCTCATTGAATTGATTTGAAAGAATCTCATTGATTTCAGTTAGCTTTTTGTCAGGCCCCCTGTCTGTTTCCCACTGATATAAACATGATAAATTGACAAAGGAGAGCGCTCTCTCTCTCTCTCACACTAGGACAAGACATTCTTAAGGGTAAAGTATAATGGGGTATAAAAACACCACAACCATTGTGTACTGCACTGTAATGTTGAATAGTATTTCAGGCTTTTCTAGTCTGATAAGTTCTTCAAAGTTTAATGGTGCATTAGAATTAACAAGCACTTAGTGTTAGTTTTAACAAGAGTCCCCATGTCCCTGAGCAGACTATGATGTAAGCAACCGTCGTGGGATCGATTTGAATCTCACACCAGTTATACACTATTGTAACTCCACTGACTTCAATGGAGCTACTCTTAATTTACACCAGTGTAAGTGAGATGGGAATCAGACCTTATATTTGAAGCTTCTTCATAGGAAAGTAGGACAACTGCATGATTGTTACCTACTCAGAAAATCCCCTGATAGGCACCTATAATGGATGAAAAAAGGGGAGCGAGACAACTCAGGCAAGGAGAGAGGGTTGTGTATGTATACGATCCCCATCCTCTTACATGTTGTTTCCCTAAATTTTCCTAAGTGAAGCAACTGAATAAACATAGTTAGGATCTTAAGGATTTTATTTTTTGATTTTTATATATCTTTATCTATGCATGTATATTAATATCTATGGAGACCACCACTCATCTTCTGGATGTCTTATCTAATTAAAATTAAATACAAAAGTAACAAAAAAAGATGCTGGGCCAGATCCTTATTTAGTATAAATCATAGCGCTTCATTGTCAATGGAGCTATGCTGATTTAGGCCATCTGAGGATCTGGCCCTCTGTATGTTATCTGCGAGTGTTGCACCTAAAAGTATAGGTGGGTTAGTGAAAACCATGACCAAATAGGTACACCTTGCACTAAGCCTTGAAGTTGCCCAGACTTGGGCTCTGGGCTTCCAGAGGGCAAAGGTTCCAGAGACTGAGAATGTCCAGTGGAGTTTACCCCAAGAATGACTAGCAGAAGCAACACAGCAAGTTTTCTATAAGAAGCGAGGTTATCTCTCAGGGTCCAAGATCATTTAGGATCTTTGGTAGATCAGAACCCACAGGAACCAAAAAGAGTGTTGAGAGTGGCAATGATTTTTTTTTTTATGCCCATTAATGGCTTATGTCACAGACAAAGGCAAACTGCTGCATTCTGCACTAGCTCCAACAGAATGATTCCCATTACATTATGGGTCTGATCCAAAGTTCTTTGAAGTATGTTTTCTTGGGCAGTTTGCTTGGAGTCTGTGACTATTCGTCAGAGATAGGGACTCTGACTAATCCTCACCTCTGTGACTGCAAAGCTAGCTGAATGCAACACCCTTTACTTTGGGCTATCATAAAAGAAACTGAAAGCTTCAGTAGAATGGACCTTGGATCCTCTTTACTCATGGACCTTAGATCAGACCCTATGTGCCATTGCTGTCAGTTGGGGATCCAGGAGCAACAATGGATCTGATAATATCACTACAAACTGCACTGGCAATAGTCTGGTAAATAACCCCAACAAAAAGCACCCTCATGCATACAGCCCACTCGTCCTGACGGTCAGCATCACCTCAGTATTGAGTCTAAATCATCTGACTTCCACTCAAAGCCCTGCCTCTTTTAGCCACTGGAGGAGGAAGGAGTCCATAGTGTCTGCGTTTGGGGGAAATGGAGAACCAGATCTGAGAGAGCCACAGGTTCAGTCCACCAAACCGCTATACTATGGTAATGACTTGTGGTCTTTCCAAAAAAATTATATGTGGTGTATCCTGTGCTCCAGGTGATAGTAATTTTAACTTGGGTCCTTAAGTATTTGACAGTGTCCCTTTAATTAAATCATTTTATTCAACACTTACTAAAATATATTGTACTGCATTTAACTTCCAAAATGTGTAAGAGCCATACACTGCTATTTTTATTCAAAAAAGGCCCTTGGTAGGTTGGATTTTCAATATATAATGCTGTTCAGCCAAGTTCATTAGCAAGTTGATTTCTCTCCCTCCCCCCGGCCACCACACACACACACACACACACACTTGTCATGAATAATTAGTGAATCTCTACAGCTGTCATGTTATTTCACTCTAAGGAAATGTGGTTTACGGCAGCATATAATTTTTCCGGTAAACTTACTTTTCTCGTTCCTAACACACCCCTGGAAATGGTCATTGGAGACTGTTTGAATCTGTGCTGAGAAAGGTACCTAATTAGTGGAAAACAAGCTGTAGTAATTAATTTAGGCCAGATATAATAAAGTATTAATGAAATAGTGACACAGATTTATAATTGCATTCCTATTAAATTATTGACAATAAGCACAGAATTTGCTACTGTCAGACTTTTTTTGTGAGTGGGAAAATGTAGTTTTAAAGTCTGAAGACATTTTCCTTACCAAAATACTACGCTATATATGGAGATCTTAGAATATTAGGTCCAGTCACACATGGTTCTGCATTAATATTTTAAAAAACAGCTCCCCTCCCAGTAAAGTAGATTCAAAGAATAACAAGTTAGTATTATTGAAGCATATACATATATAATATATAGTCTGTGAACTTGAGTGAAGTAGAAGTAATTAATTTAGTTTAGTCTTTTGATTAGATCAGTGCGTTCAACAGTCACATAAGTAAAGAAGTCTCCATTCAAGCAGCAGCTAAGATCAAACTAATGAAGAATAAACATTAAACGGGCTCACTATCTGGGGAAATAGCTGCTCACCATATACACCTACACTTGGGAGACATATTTTTAATATAGCTTCCCTGATCTCTGCAATGTGTAACCATGTAACTATATATATATAGTGATGGGGCAAGGCCAGATGGCTATAGGAAAGTAGTGAGAAACAGGTATGTTAGCCCCAGCCTAAACAAATCCCTGTTACCATGGTAACCAAACCGCAGTTGCTCCAGGTTAATCAAGACACCTGGGGCCAATTAAAATCCTTCCAGAAAGGGGTGGAGACAGCTCGGTTGATTGGGACACCTGAAGCCAATCAGGGGCTGACTGAAACTAGTTAAAAGCCTCCCACTTAGTAGGGCAGGTGTGTGTGTGTGGAGCTGTAGAAAGGAGCCATGCTGCTAGAGAAATACAGCAGTAGAAACCTTATCCAGTACAAGGAAGGAGGCTGGCCCTGAGGTAAGGGTGATGTAGATATTGAGGAAGAGGGGGGCTGCTGTGGGGAAGTGGCCCAGGGAATCATACTTTGTCCTGCTTCCAAAAAGTCAGCTACCATAAGCTGCTACTATCAGGGTCCCTGGGCTGGAGTAGAGGTTGGGCCTGGGCTCCCCCTCCCTGACTAATCACTGAGACTGGGAGACAACAGAGACTGTGTGAGGGAGGATAACTTCTCCTCTCCTCCCTTGCTGGCTTATGATGAAAATGGCTCACTAGGCTGTGACCCTTCTCCCTAGAGAGAGAAGGGCTATGTGGAGGGTCACAGTGAGCCTCTGAGGCTCATGTAGTCTGCCAGGAAGTGTGGGACCCACTGATCCAAGATTGGAGCTTTCACTGTATAGAGAGATATAAACACTACATCAGTAGTTCTGTAGTTTATTTAAAGAGGTTCCCAGTATGACTAATCAAAGGTAAATATAGGTGTGTTGTATTGTTTTTTTTTATTTGAACTTGCAGCCAGAGTCTCACTGTAGAAGACTCTGCTGTCAAAAGCAGCTGCTGTGTTTTACTTGTGGTCCCAGTATAAATTGGTGACTAGGTTCAGGTGAAAAGCTGACCTGGGAGAATGTGATAGGCTGTTTCAGATTACCCCCTTTTCAAGGACAGCGAGTTCCTGCTATAGTTAGTTTTCCCCTGACCCTCAGAATTGTGCTGGAGTAGAAAGAAAGGGTTTAGGGCTTTGGCTGACTTTTTTTCAGCTTCCCAATTTCAAAGAGTTATAGAAATGGGATATATCAAAACCAGTTAGTTCAACTAATTGATCACATGGTGTCTGACAAGTGTTCCCTACAATATATTCTCCAATATTCAGCTGAGTTTAAATCTCTAGTGATAGGGCTTCCACCATTTCTCAGTGGAAGCTACTCCACTCCAACAGATCACTCATTACTCAGTTTCTTTGTTCTTAGTTTATGCCTTCTTAGACTACTACTTACTATTTCTTTTCTTGATAGTCACATACTAGACAATAAATCAATTACAATCTGATCCTAACACAAGAATGTCATTAATCAGTATAAGCAAATGATTTCCCTATATACAGATGATATGGTTGTGAGAATGGACTGAACTCAGTAACTCCACCAACAAAATAAGAGACGCTACTAATTCAGTTAAAGAATAACTTCGTTCTCTCATAAGTAGCAGGCACTTACCTTTGCTGGAGCTTCTCACTGGAGTGAGATATTGTCATGCACTCTAAACCAGTGTATGACAAGCATCTCATCACTAACAAGAAATAGTTTTAGAAATTATTTTATCAATATGGCTGAGGATAAATACATTAGACAGTGAAGTGCTTTGAGATCACTAATAAAAAGTTCTGTAAAAGAGCTAGATCTATTATACTGATTTCATCTGCATGTCACTTAGTTTCTTGCCCTCACTAATTGTTATGCAAGAGTTTTTGTTCTGTACCAAGGTTATTTGTTGAATCGGTTGATGCTGTCATCTGCAAAACCTACAATGTTTGTTTTGATATTTGTATGTAAGGAAGCATTTCCCTTTTATCTTGAACTTGTTTTTTCTGAATGTTCTGGAGACCAATAAAATTTTTAAAAGGGCTTCCATATGTCAGTGCACATTTAATTTGATGTATTTTGCTAGTGAAAGCTTGGAGTAGTTAGTTTGTACCAAGGTTTCATATGAATCTGATTAATCCAGGTCATAGCACATTTCTGGTCAATATCAGGTATTATCTTGACATATTACAGTGAGCCTTTGGATTCTTTATGTGACTAACAAAGAAACTCAAAAGTCGGAGAAAATAATGGAATAGTTTTAACTAATGATCCTTATTGTAAACAAGTATAACTAAGATTCCCTAAGCCCTGCCTTCACAATTACGCTGTCAGTTACTGATAATTTTACAAAATTGAAGTCTACCCGAAGGTGACTATTTTATGAAAGTTTGCACAAAAACAATTCAGGCATTTTTCAATGAGGAGACCATAACACTTTTCTGTTATTTAAAAAGAGAATTCTTTCATTTGAACAATTGCTCTAGTGACAAAGGGACTGGGGCTAGAAAATGGAAATTTGCCAGGGTAATAGTCCTCATTGTGAAGGGAGTAGTGTCTTTAAGTTTTCCCCTGCAAATTGGATTTGATATGGCTGAGCTATGGGGGTTTGAAGATCTTGGCAAATTTGCAGTGTTTGAGGTTAGTATTTTAGCTTTTTATATATTTATTTCAAACCAACATTATGAAGCTGCACCGCATGTGCATTCCTTGTATGGCTAGCTTACCTGTGTCATGTACAAAACGTAAGTGCCTCAACAAGAAGGCATTGAAGTTTATGGGAATAATCTCATTGACTTCAACTGGCATTGAATTAGGGGCCAACTGTGAAGAAAAGGTCATGTTGAATTTGACAAAGGCATCATTCCATGAGCAGTGAAGTACATTTTGAATAAAGCAAAATCCTAGATGATGAAGAGAGACCTGGTAAGGTGGTCATTGAATGAGTCATCTGCCCGTGCCCCATTCAGCGTACACCTTGTGCAGGAGCTAACAAATAATTCAATGATATCTTACAATACTTTTATAATAACTATTTAAGATGTTTCTTGTATGATGGGGAAGTGAATGAGGCAAAGGCTCGGAAGGTGAAGTCATTGACTCTTTCGCTGCTCATCTGGAGCCCAGTCCAGCAAAGTACATAAACACATGCTTAATTTTAAGCAGTTGAATTCTCATGACTACTCATGTCCTTAAAGTAAAGCATGTGCTTGAGTACTTTGGAGTAGGATCCAGATATATAAAGAACTTTCATGGAATCTGTCTGATTTCTACAGAGAAGTAACATATAGTAGAAGAGTTTGCACGAGTATATAATGTTTACTGTTAAACCGATTTTAATCTGTAGTCTTCACTACTGACAACACCACCATGAGAGGAAATAAAATAACCCAACAGGAAACGGAGAAAACAAAATTGAAGTTGGCATACCTAAATGTAATTATGCATTTAGTTGTTGGGCCTTTTATAACAAATCTGAAAAATTGAACCCCAAATGCATTAATTAAATACTGCTTTTCCATCATGTCTAGTAACTTGAAACAGTCTTTTAAATATTGATACCAGGGTTATATGCGGGCAACCCAGATTAGCATTTGGCAATCAAGTAGAGTTTTGATCAGTAAAATTGACAAACTCTGTAGATTCACTTATAATGGAACCTAGAAATTGCCCCATGGCAGCAGATGGACTACTCAGTTACTTAACAGAGCCTGTAGCAATTAAAGCTCATGCTGAGGAACAGTCTCCTTTATCTGCCTAAAAACTGTTCAAGCTTTCAGAATCTATGGCTTGTCAATCTCTCTCTTTTTGAGACAAGGTGGGTGAGGTAATATCTTGTTTTTTGTGGTCTTTTCAAAAGTTCCCTGCCATAGGCAATGCGGGGCGGGGAGGGAGCACCTTGCCTAGCAGGGCAAGTGGGACTTTAGGTAAAAGACACGTTGACATTGAGAGAACAGATTCTGGTTTTGATATTTTTGTTCAAATCAATGCCTAAAAGGAACTGAAGGTACAGATAAGGATTGGTTTACAGTATGTGCTAAATCTTTTGCCCAGAGTATATCTAGATAAAGTGAATCCCAAGCCTTATGCTGTAGTGTGTGGTTTTTTTCCTCTCATTAAAACAATTTCATGAATGGCTTATCACACCTAATCTTTAGCTATCTGGGTATATGCACTCCCATTGTGTGTAATATGCACTGCATCATGTGTGCAGATGCACTTATTAGAGGTGGAATTCATGAAGCTACTTAGGCATCTAAACCCAGCTTTAGGCACCAAAATCCCCCACTGCAATCCACAAAACTCCAGACAAACCCTGCAGACCACATAACTCGCTTTCAAAGTGAAAAGTCCCTTGGCTCTTATGTTTTTGCCCCGGGCATATGCACTGCTGCCTCACTCTAAATCAGAGGTGGGCAAACTACAGCCAGCAGGCCACATGCGGCCTGTGGGACTGTCCTGCCCGGCCCTTAAGTTGCTGGCTGGGGAGACTAACCCCCAGCCCTTTCCCCCCCCCCCCCCACTGTCCACCCCCATCCTGCGTAGCTAGTGCTCTGGGCGGCAGGGCTGCCCACTCATGCAGGGCAGCACAGCAGCATGTCTGGCTCCGGCTGGGCAGTGCAGCAGCCAGATATGCTGCTCAGAGCAGCATGGTAAGGTGGCTGGGAGGTTGAAAAGGGGTAGGAGGTCCCTGGGGGCAGTTGGATGAGGCAGAGGTTTGGGGGAGGCAGTCAGGGGCTTGGGGGTGGGGGAGTAAACAGGGTGGGGTCCCAGGGAGCAGTTAGGGGTAGGGGGTGAGGTCCCAGGATGGTGCAGTCAGGGGACAAAGAGCAGGGTGGGTTGGATGGGTGGGGAGGTTCTGAGGGGGGCAGTCAGGGGGCAGGGCCCAGGCTGCTTGGGGAGGCACAGACTTCCCTACATACAATTTCACACCCCGATGTGACCCTTGGGCCAAAAAGTTTGCCCACCCCTGCTCTAGACATCCAGGCGTCTATTACTCACCTAAGTGCAAGTGATTCATGAAGCAGGGAAGATAGATGTTAGGCCACCTAAGTCATGGGAGACACCTGATCCAGAGCATGGCTTCCGAATCAGGCTCCATTGAAAAGCTGTCAGGAGGAGGCAGTGGGGATGGTGCTGCCCACCCTATAACTTTTAGCCTAGTGGTTAGACCACTCACTTGGGATGTGAGAGACAGCTTCGATTCACTCTCCCTCCTAGTGGGGGAGGATTGGAAGAGGTCTCCCACCTATCAGAGTGCTCTAACTATCTAGGGATATTCTAATTTGGGGCTCCCCCAATCCCTCCTGTTGAAGCTGTGCTACTGTGGACAAATGAAAGAGTGATTGGAGCAGGGGGACTTGGCCCAGGGTCTTCCTCACCTCAGATGGGTGCCCGACCCACAGGACTACAGAGTCATTCCTTCTCCTTGGCCCTTCCTTTTTAAAGAAAGGGTGGGGGGGGGGGAATCAAACATCTCTCAGACCATAGGCAAGTGCTCTCACCATTAGGATAGATGCTATCAGGTAAGCACCCCTACCTCTTTCTCCTGCCATTTTGTGTGGAGAAAGGCAAACACCTAATTCGCTGTGAGAAGGAACTACAGAACCACCAAAGCCAGGAGCAGGGTTCCTGTTCATGTAGCGCTAGCAGAGCTAAACACCTCCTTGCAGCCTGGCCTTAGTTGCCTATTTTTGAGAAAAGGGCAGGGCTTTACCACATCACTATTTCCTGTTGACTTGCCGAGGTGGAAAGCTGCCTAGCATGTTGGGTCACACGCTCTAAGGTGCATCTCTCTCCTCATGCATTGTATAGGGAGTTCAGGCACCTACCTCAGCTTTGTGGATCCTGTGTTTTGCTAGGGGCCATGATGCTCAGAATTTCAATGCCTAAGTCCTTTCACGGGTTGCACGCAAAGGCTGTCATGCTTACCACTCTCCCTCCTCTCCTCCCCCTTCCTAGCTATCTAGGAGCCCCAGTCTACTAGCTTATCCACTGCTGCCCGTGCTAAGAGTAGAATCATAGAACTTCAGAGTTGGAAGGGACCTCAGGAGGTCATCTAGTCCAACCCCCTGCTCAAAGCAGGACCAATCCCCAATTAAATCATCCCAGCCAGGGCTTTGTCAAGCCTGACCTTAAAAACTTCCAAGGAAGGAGATTCTACCACCTCCCTAGGTAACACATTCCAGTGTTTCACCACCCTCCTAGTGAAAAAGTTTTTCCTAATATCCAACCTAAACCTCCCCCACTGCAACTTGAGACCATTACTCCTTGTCCTGTCATCTTCTACCACTGAGAATAGTCTAGAACCATCCGCTCTGGAACCACCTCTCAGGTAGTTGAAAGCAGCTATCAGATCCCCCCTCATTCTTCTCTTCTGCAGACTAAACAATCCCAGTTCCCTCAGCCTCTCCTCATAAGTCATGTGTTCCAGACCCCTAATCATTTTTGTTGCCCTTCGCTGGACTCTCTCCAATTTATCCACATCCTTCTTGTAGTGTGGGGCTCAAAACTGGAAACAGTACTCCAGATGAGGCCTCACCAATGTCAAATAGAGGGGAACGATCACATCCCTTGATCTGCTGGCTATTCCCCTACTTATACATCCCAAAATGCCATTGGCCTTCTTGGCAACGAGGGCACACTGTTGACTCATATCCAGCTTCTCGTCCACTGTCACCCCTAGGTCCTTTTTCCACAGAACTGCTGCCTAGCCATTTGGTCCCTAGTCTGTAGCGGTGCATTGGATTCTTCCGTCCTAAATGCAGGACCCTGCACTTACCCTTGTTGAACCTCATCAGATTTCTTTTGGCCCAATCCTCCAATTTGTCTAGGTCCCTCTGTATCCTATCCCTACCTGCCACCGTATCTACCACTCCTCCTAGTTTAGTATCATCAGCAAATTTGGAGAGTGCAATCCACACCATCCTCCAGATCATTTATGAAGATATTGAACAAAACTGGCCCCAGGACCGACCCTTGGGGCACTCCACTTGATACCAGCTGCCATCCAGACATGGAGCCATTGATCACTACCCATTGAGCCCCACAATCTAGCCAACTTTCTACCCACCTTATAGTGCATTCATCCAGCCCATATTTCTTTAACTTGCTGACAAGAATATTGTGGGAGACCGTGTCAAAAGCTTTGCTGAAGTCAAGAAACAATACATCCACTGCTTTCCCTTCATCCACAGAACCAGTAATCTCATCATAAAAGGCGATTAGATTAGTCAGGCATGACCTTCCCTTGGTGAATCCATGCTGACTGTTCCTGATCACTTTCCTCTCATGCAAGTGCTTCAGGATTGATTCCTTGAGGACCTGCTCCATGATTTTTCCAGGGACTGAGGTGAGGCTGACTGGCCTGTAGTTTCCCGGATTCTCCTCCTTCCCTTTTTTAAAAATGGGCACTACATTAGCCTTTTTCCAGTCATCCGGGACTTCCCCCGTTCGCCACAAGTTTTCAAAGATAATGGCCAATGGCTCTGCAATCACATCCGCCAACTCCTTTAGCACTCTCGGATGCAACGCATCCGGCCCCATGGACTTGTGCATGTCCAGCTTTTCTAAATAGTCCCTAACCACTTCTTTCTCCACAGAGGGCTGGCCACCTACTCCCCATGCTCTGTTGCCCAGCACAGCAGTCTGGGGGCTGACCTTGTTAGTGAAGACAGAGGCAAAAAAGCATTGAGTACATTAGCTTTTTCCACATCCGCTGTCACTAGGTTGCCTCCCTCATTCAGTAAGGGGCCCACACTTCCTTTGACTTTCTTCTTGTTGCCAACATACCTGAAGAAACCCTTCTTGTTACTCTTGACATCTCTTGCTAGCTGCAGTTCCAGGTGCAATTTGGCCCTCCTGATTTCATTCCTACATGCCCGAGCAATATTTTTATGCTCTTCCCTGGTCATATGT
The DNA here is from genome assembly GCF_965140235.1 of Caretta caretta. Lineage (NCBI taxonomy): Eukaryota > Metazoa > Chordata > Testudines > Cheloniidae > Caretta > Caretta caretta. The sequence continues at coordinate 159,648,246 of NC_134207.1, forward strand.
CCAATCTTCTACATCTTGCAAGCTTCTTTTTTATGTTTAAGATCTGCAAGGATTTAATTGTTAAGCCAAGCTGGTCGCCTGCAGTATTTACTATTCTTTCGACACATTGGGATTGTTTGTCCCTGTAACCTCAATAGGGATTTTTTGAAATACAGCCAGCTCTCCTGGACTCCTTTCTCTCTTATGTTATTCCCCCAGGAGATCCTACCAATCAGTTCCCTGAGGGAGTTGAAGTCTGCTTTCCTGAAGTCCAGGGTCCGTATCCTGCTGCTTACCTTTCTTCCCTGTGTCAGGATCCTGAACTCTACCAACTCATGGTCACTGCCTCCTAGATTCCCATCCACTTTTGCTTCCCCTACTAATTGTTCCTGGTTTGTGAGCAGCAGGTCAAGAAAAGCTCTCCCCCAGTTGGCTCCTCCAGCACTTGCACCAGGAAATTGTCCCCTACATTTTCCAAAAACTTCCTGGATTGTCTGTGCACCGCTGTAGTGATCTCCCAGCAGATATCAGGAAAATTAAAGTCACCCATGAGAACCACGGTGTGCAATCTAGTAGCTTCTGCGAGTTGCCAGAAGAAAGTCTCATCCCCCTGGTCCAGTGGTCTATAGCAGACTCCCACCACTACATCACTCTTGTTGCTCACACTTCTAAACTTAATCCAGAGACACTCAGGTTTTTCTGCAGTTTCATACTGGAGCTCTGAGCAGTCATACTGCTCCCTTACATAGAGTGCTACTCCCCCACCTTTTCTGCCCTGCCTCTTTCCTGAACAGCTTATATCCATCCATGACAGTACTCCAGTCATGTGAGTTATCCCACCAAGTCTCTGTTATTCCAATCACGTCATAATTCCTTGCCTTCACCAGGACCTCCAGTTCTCCCTGCTTGTTTCCAAGGTTTTGTGCATTTGTATATAGGCACTTGAGAGAACCTGCTGATCTACATCATACTGAGAATGAGGGGCGGAGCCCTCCCCCCACAGACATTCCTGCCTGTGCTTCCTCCCAGTATCCTGCTTGCCCACTTACCTCAGGGCTTTGGTCTCCTCCTTCCCCCGGTGAACCTAGTTTAAAGCCCTCCTCACTAGGTTAGCCAGCCTGCTCGCAAAGATGCTCTTCCCTCTCTTCGTTAGGTGGAGCCCGTCTCTGCCCAGCACTCCTCCTTCATGAAACACCATCCCATGGTCAAAGAATCCAAAGCCTTCTCTCTGACACCACCTGCATAGCCATTCGTTGACTTCCACGATTCGACAGTCCCTACCCCGGCCTTTTCCTTCTCCGGGGAGGATGGACGAGAACACCACTTGCGCCTCAAACTCCTTTTATCCTTCTCAGAGCCACGTAGTCCGCAGTGATCTGCTCAAGGTCATTCTTGGCAGTATCATTGGTGCCCACGTGGAGAAGCAGGAAGGGGTAGCGATCCGAGGTCTTGATGAGTCTCGGCAGTCTCTCCATCACATCGCGAATCTTAGCCCCTGGAAAGCAGCAAACTTCTCTGTTTTCCCGGTCAGGGTGGTTGGTAGATGACTCAGTGCCCCTGAGGAGAGAGTCCCCGACCACCACCACCCGCCTCCTTCTCTTGGGAGTGGTGGTCATGGAACCCCCAACTTTAGGACAGCGCATCTCATGCCTTCCAAACAGCGGAGTCTCCTTCTGCTTTCTCCCCCCAGATGTATCATCTGGTCCACACTCCGCAGTGGTACCTGTGGAGAGAACATGAAAACGGTTACTTACCTGTGTCTGTGTTGCTGGTACCCAGACAGTCCCCCTTCTTCTGGAGGTCACATGTTGCCAAGCTTCTTCACTGGCCTCTTGGATCCACTGTGCAACCTGCTCTAAATCTTTAGAGCTTTGTGCCCGTAAAAGCATATCCTGACTTTTGTCCAGGAAATCCTCAGATTCTCATATGCAACACAGGGTTGATATCTGTTGCTTCAGACCTTCAGTCTTCCTTCCAGTATGGATACTAGCTTGCACTTAGTACAGAAGTGACTTTGTCTGTACAGTGGAAGAAAGACAAACATGGCACATCCAGTGCAGGTCACAATAGCTGAACCACCCCCCTCCCCCTCCATATCACCTTCCTAATATGAGCTTCCTCAGAGAAGCTGGCAAGATGTAAGCCTCACTGGGCTCACCCCAGGCAAACTCCTGCTGGTCCCCCGCTGCTCTGCTGGTCCGCGGAGCTCTGGCTATTTTTAAACAGCCAGGCTTCCTTGAAACAGATGCCCCCTGCAGGCTACCACCCAATCAGGCACTCGCTCAGGCTTTCAAACTGCCCTCCCAGCAAACACACACACACACACTCGGATACTCACCAATCCCAGGCAAACTCCTGCTGTTCCCTGCTGCTCTGCTGGTACCTTATGTCCAGCCTGCCTAGCCACATAGAGTGAAATCTGCCTCAGCCCTCCTTCCCCACTTTAATATATTAAATATGCTTCTGTGTCACTGTTTCCTCTTTTAATTTTCAGTCCCTGTAGAAGAGTCCTTCCCCTACCTACCTGTTTCTATTGATGCTGCTTTGTTTTACATTCAGTTTAGTATTTTTATATGGTCTGCTTCATGCTGTTTTTGGTTAATGTTTCTGTCTTTTAAATACTCTGTGATCCAGGGTGTGTGTGCATGTGTGTAATGAGTAAAAATTGTATCAGCCAATCAAAATTCAGGATGCTGGTACTGCCTATAACTATGCTCTTTCTCCATTGCACATTTTCCAATCTAATTGGCAGACAATGATTCAACAATTGGACTGCAAGAATTTGCATAATGGCTGGACAGTTCTATGGTAATAACCATGCAGACTTTATGGAAATCCACTTTGGCTATTATAATGGGTAGAACTTGGGGCAGCCATGTTTAGTGGACAAATAGAGGAGGATTTCTGAAAGCAGTAGTCACAGGCCAGGAATTTATGGTTGCCAAGGAAAAGGGCAGGGATGAGTGGAAAAAGGCTTGATATTACCAAAGCAGCAATAATTAGGTGTGCACTATTAACTAAGTAATCATATGTTAATCTTAATAAACAGCAAGAACAAAAGCTTTGTAAAGCAAGAGTACCTGCAGACTGTCATTCTAAAATGTTCTCACCAGAGATAATTCTTCAGGTAATGTCTTCCTGAAAGGCATCCTGGCTTGATTTGAAGTCCTGCTTTTTCAAGCACAAATCAAATTTTGTTTCTGATGTCTGTATTAAGGCTCCAGAACTGATACCTCATGGCTTGGGATTGGTCATATCTTGCTGTATTGTCTCCTGATTGTTCTAAACTTGTATATAAACTTAAAATATGGCTTTAATTGGTGTTTTTATATAATTTTGTCCTTTATATAGGAATTAGATATGGTGCTCCTGTCAGCTAACTTCTAAGTTATCTGCCAAAACAAATCTAGTTTTCAGGTGCCTAAATCAGTTAAAGTTCTTCATCCCAACAGAATCTGAAATGACACCTCTGCTTCCTCCCCACCTGGTTCACATCCCCAGCATGCGGCTCCCTGCCACAGGCATACTGCAGCTGCACATGCTCCAGCCCAGGCTGAGGACGCTTAGATTAGCAAACTGGCTGGGGCTCAGGAGCTGCAAAGACCTAGCATCCATCCCCCCCTTCCCTCCCCCCCTGCCTCCTCCAGCTGCTCCTAAGGATGAAGGACAGAGCACTGTAACACCTCCAACTGCACCTGGGATCAGTTAATCCTGTCTAGCACTGGGCCCTTGCTCCATATTGACCACAGTGTGAGTTGTTATATTATGGCTGAGTCGCCAAATCTTCCAAATATCTATCTCTGCCATGTGCAAATGGTTAATTTTAAAATATAATACAATATATTATCCAATTTAAAGTAATTAGCTATTTAACCCATTTTTTCCCCAGTAGCTTGCATTTGTTAATTAGTTATTGGCCTTTTTCCCTGTTGATTTTATGTAAATAAATGTTGCAGCACTGAGCTGTCATAGATAAAGTTTAAAACTGATCTGTCTGTATATAATTTTTATTCTCCATTTGAGGTTAATATAGATAAAACCAGTGTTTAAGGGTGTGTGTATATTTTTTAACAATAAGTATGTGTGCCCACAAGATGTATAGCACAGCCCCCTAATTTTCTGTCTAGCCCAACTCTCCCCCCCCCCCCCCCCCCGAAGAGGCTGGAGCTGACCCCGATGAAGGCGCTGTGTGTGGTGGTTGGGAGGGACAACAGGAAAATAACCCATGCTTTATTGAGAGAGATTAACTCCACTACATGGAGAATAGATAAGCAATAGAAACTGTTTCAAAGAACTCCATATACAGAATTATTTTGCAGGTATATTTAAATGTAGGCATTTTACTATCTAAATAAACATTTCTTAACCACCTTCCCAGAACTGGTAGCTAAAAATTAATCCTTTTGGACAGACACCTAGGACAGTGGTTCTCAAAGCCAGTCCGCCGCTTGTTCAGGGAAAGCCCCTGGCAGGCCAGACTAGTTTGTTTACTGCCGCGTCAGCAGGTTCAGCTGATCGTGGCTCCCACTGGCTGCAGTTCACTGCTCCAGGCCAATGGGGGCTGCGGGAAGCAGCGCAGGCAAAGGGACATGCTGGCCGCCCTTCTTGCAGCCTCCATTGGTCTGGAGCATCAAACTGCGGCCAGCGGGAGCCACAATCAGCCGAACCTGCGGACATGGCAGGTAAAAAAACCCATCCGGCCTGCTGGGGCTTTCCCTGAGTAAGCAGCAGACCAGCTTTGAGAACCACTGATCTGGGATGTAGATTTCATCAAAAGATCAAATCATTTCTGAAACAGACATAAATTACACTTTAAAATATGCAGTGTTTTCTCAGACCTGAAGAACTCTGCATAAGCTCAAAAGCTTGTCTCCCTCATGAACAAATGTTGGTCCAATAAAAAATTACCTCACTCACCTTCAAGAGACGGTAGTTTCCATGTCAGTTATATTCAATATGGTATTAAATTCCCATCCACCCAGGTAAAACAGAGGGCCTCAATACATACATTAATTTTCTTTCAACTGATGCTTTTAATAAATAATACAAATCTACACTGTTGACAGATGGTATGCTGTGTACCACAGAGAATTAAAGGGATCTAAATTATCCAGTTTGTACTTACACATCGGTTTGGTTAACGAGTTTATTAAATAAAGTTAAAATAGAAAATGTTGTTAAAGGGGAAAAGTGCAAATAAAATATCTTTAGCTTTTGTATGACTCTTATGCATGTGGGACTAATGTTTCGGTTTAGAAATAAACAAGTCTATTGAAATGAAAAGATACGATTTTATTTTCCTCTAAAGATACTATTCACTTGTTGAATGCAATCTCAATTTACATAAACTCCTCCTTTCAGTCGGTTAAGATTGAATATTAAACGCTGTTTACTGTCTTCAATTAATCAGCAAACATTAAAGATAAAAAGGGAGAATGTTTAACAGTTAGTAATTTGTTGATCTCAAGTGAACTTCCTGTAAACTTTTCCCAGAATGCATTCTGGGGTGAAACCCTGGGCTCCTTTGAAGTCAAAGGCATTTTGCCATTGATTTTAATGGAGAGAGGATTTCAGCTGCTATATTTAGACACAGAATGAAACAAGCTTAAATACTCTATCCAAGGAACCTCTTGTAATGTAATTTTGAGTGTTATTTCTGTTCTGCACAGGGTAGGTTCTTCCTCTTGTCAGCAGCATCCCTTGTTTACTAGTGTCCTAAGAGGCTGATTTCAATAGGCCTCTTGTTGTTCTCTGCATAATATATAGTTATGGTAATATTTGTATATTCATAAATACTCCTGTCAATGTGAGCATTCTCAGTGTTTTGCAAACTGTGGGTCATTTTTCCTAACAAATGTGTATATCCTATTCCAGTTAACATCAAGATAACCCAAGGGTTGGGTGTAGGTATCTAGGGGCAGACCTTGACTTCATGTATTATCTTTCATTCTATCTGCCACTGAAATACAGCCATATTTTGGGACAAAACAGCAGCCATAGGCCCCAACACCTTGGGTTTTTCTGGGGCTGGAACATCCAATGGGGAAAAAATAGTGGGTGCCCACCAGCCACAGCAGTTCCCCCCACCCCCACTCATCAGCTGATGTGGGAGCACTGCTGTTCTCACCTGACAGCTGATGAGAAGTGGTGCCACTGCCAAACAGCTGTTCAGTGGCTCAGAAAGGAGCTGAGGGGAGGGTGGACAGGAGCCTCAGGGAGGGGTGGAGTGGGCGCAGGAAGAGGTGGAGCTAGAGTGGGGCCTTCGGGGAGGGGGTGGAGTGTGGGCAGGGCCTTAGGGTCAAGCACAGTTTGAGCCCCCCGGGGAAAAAGGAAAAAGCGCCTGGGACAGCAGCCATTTGACATCCTAAAATCTATTGTATACTATTGCAACAGGCTTGGAAGTGATGAACATCTTTCCTGTTTTAAGTGATTTTTAGGTAGAAAGAATGGATATTTTTATACATCATCTTGGAGGAAAAGTAGAAACCTCATCAAAAGATGAGGTATTAAAATATCCTGGCTTCCAAATTCATATGCCACTTTTTCTATATCTGTCAGTTAGTAACTATCTTTTGATTTTAGTCCAGAAAATAACTGAGATGCTTTTTGGGGGCAAAGAAGGGAGGCGGGAAGCTAGAAGGCTTTTCAGAAGTAAACAAACAAGAAGGGGGTGTGTGTGTGTGTGGTTTTTTTTTTTTTTTTTTTTTTTCTGGAGCTCTTCAAACCACTTTTCCTGATTAAATTCAAATTAAAAAAAACCATTTTGGCTAGGGATTAAGCATGAGAAATTTGAAGCAGAAAGTTAGAGGGATAAAGGGTGTCCAGATTAGTTTTATAATTGAAAGTATCTCACATCCTCACCTACCAAGTTACTGTTTTAGCACCATAGTAATATATATTTTTTTCAAGTGTCAAGGATTCTAGATAAGAGCTTAACTGAGCCTTAAATCCTTGTGGAAAGGAAAGAGCTTTTAAAATACTTATTAAATGCTAATCTTAATCATATTCACCATTATTAAAACTTGAAATAGGTTGAAATATTTACATGATGTGAAATGAAAGACTAGCAATGGACCTGAGACACTCTAAAGAAATGGGAGAATAATTGCCAAAGATTAAGAAAGCAGAAATGGCTAAACAAGAAAAGACCTTAGTGTCCAGTTAGATTTTCTTTTTCATTAGAATAAGCTTTTCTTTCAAAAATTTAAAAATGAACTGACTTAAGTGCAACAAAATGGGAGGAAATATTTAAATACGTTGAAACTTAAGTTCTTGTATTTGAGGTTAAGGAAGCTTCAAACTTTCCCATGCACACTGCTCAGGCCTTACTAATTCTTGAGACTGATTAGTCAGTAAGACTTGGGGCAACATTAGTGTGTGTGTGCGCCATATAAACACAAAACAAAAAAATAATCCCTGCCCCCAAAGAGTTTGATTGAAGTATCTTTAAAAGAAAAGAAATGGTGTTAAAATAGGTTACTTTAATTTCAAAATATACAAAGTTTTGATCATCTCTTTACATGTGGAGTACCTGCCTTCCTCGTCTACGCTACAAACTTATGTTGGTATAACTACATCACTCAGGGGTGTGGAAAATCCACATTCCTGAGTGATGCAGTTATAACAACCGAACTCGCAGTGTAGACAGCGCTATGTTGACAGGACAGCTTCTCCCGTCGACATAACTAATGCCTCTCAGGGAGGTGGGGTACTTGTGCTGAAGCTCTCCCATCTTCACTAAGCGGCACAGCTACATCACTTCTGCAGTGCTGTAAGTGTAGACAAGCCCTCCTGTATTTTGCTGATTATGAGCTAAAAACTTACTGGGAAAGCACTTAGTGATGGCTGCGACACAAACTCCTTAGAGAAATAAAGCCATTCCCATGAGCTTATGGACAAAATGGACTTGCCATGGTATATACTGTAGCTTTTAAATTTGCTCAAGTGACTTTTGTGCTTCACATTGGTAAATCTAGTCTGTATGGGAGGTTAGAATTTAATATTAAGAAGCTAATATATTGTACTTTTTTATCTTAGGAATGACCTACCTTGACCATGCAGGTACAGCACTTTTTCCACACAGTCTTCTTAAGGAGTTTACTGATGATCTCAGTAAAAATATTTATGGTAAGTACCAAGCAACTTTCTCATAGACTAACATCATTTACAGTGTTTCCTGTTACTGCAAGAGTATTTACATTCTATATACTGCAGTGATCAAGTGACAAATATGATGGTCTTTGTCATAGTTTGGGACAACTGCACCTCCTCAACCATCACCTCTATTGGTCAGAGACATACGTCTCGCTCCTTCCTGGCAGGGTTTTTTCCCATACTGCACAGTTCCCTCTACATTATGATATTCCCAGCAAGCCAGATCACCTAAACATGCCAGCATCTGTTTTGCTTTCTCTCAAGAGGCTATGAACAGTGGAATTGCCACAGTTATAAATTACCACACACCTCGAGGTGAAAGCATTACAGAGAACCTTAAAAACAATAAAAGAACATGCATGCTAAAAGCTTGCCCAACATCACCCCCATTCCAACTTCAGGTTTTGGTAAGTGTCATCCCTTCAAAACCCACAACTGGGTTTTCCCTGTGGTTAGGAGTTCATAACTGTCTCAGATTCAGAACTAAAACAACAATGAATAGTTCACTCTTTCCTTTATATGGCTTGGGCCTTTGATCTTGGCCTCATGTAACAGGTGATCAGCAGACAGTGGCCTGCTGATCCAGCTTCAAAAGGCTGGGTTTTGGCATACAGTTTACACCCCCCCCACACACACATGGGATTTCCATTGACCTCCCCCTACATGTTCCTCAGACAAACCACTTTATAATTTTTGTTCTAAAAAGTCCATTCTTGTCTGGCACTTTCTTCTATATCATCCTTTGAACCCCCAGATCTCACATTTATCTCCCTCCTTGAGAGGTGACATACAGTCCAGGCTCACAATAATACATAAACCATTCATTTAATATAATGGACCCCAAAGATACTTACACTTAATTCAGTGAGGTCTTCCAAGGATATTGTAGGAAATTGCTACATCAGTTAGTCTTACCTTGACTTTGGTCCCAGCTCTGTCACTAACTCACTGAGTAACCCTGAGAAAGGCACAAACTCTCCATGCCATTTTGTCCAGACATGCAGAGGGGTCCTCTAGACACAGGTTTTTTTTGTCCTGTTTCATGTGCAGAGGGAGGCAAGTCAGTCCTCTTTGTGGGTATCTCAGCAGTTTAAGGACTTGCATGGGCAGGAACTGGGCTGCCAGAAAGTGAGTGGCCTCATCTTGGGTGGACGCTTTGTTTCTGGTATGTGCTCCCTGCAGCTCTGAGCACATGATTGCTGGCTTGGGAACTAGCCATTATCATTTAACCAGAAAGCCATAGCCTTTAAGGCAAGGGACACACATCAACATATTTGTGGGGTGTAATACTGAGGTCACCTCTGTGCAGGGTTGGATTTAGGGACAGGCGACCCAGGTGACCGCCTGGGGTGCTAGGCTTGGGGGGCATCTGGCTCAGGGTGCTGTTTTTGTTAGCAACAAAAGGAGAAATCGAATATTCTAAGTAAGTTTCAGATATATTCATGTTTTGAATGAGAATAAAATCAAATCTCTAGACTGCTGTAGCCAAGGTTACGACAATGGCATAAACGTGAAGGGAAGAAACAGTGGCATCCAGGCAAGGATCCTTGCACTGAATCCAAGAGCTTTCTTTCTGCCTTGTGGCTGCCATTCCCTCAACATGGCGGCATCATCTTCTTTAGATTCATTCTGTCTCTTAGGAGTACTGCAAAGGATATACGTCCTGTTTTCAGCATCAACTCTCAGGAGTAAGATCCTCATCAATAATGTTACAAATCTGACTGTGAAGCCACTAAGTGACACACTCTGGGAGAGATACATGGACAGTGTAAGGCACCAAGTGACTGAGGTTTACGATGCCCTAATAGAACTGGTGCAGTCGAGTAAAGCTGAGGCCAGAATTTGACGTGTGGTGCAAAGCCTGGCAAACCAGATCATTAACTTCATGTTTCTTGTCTCAATTGTGGTTTGGCACAACCTCTTTTTTTCCAAGTAAACATTGTAAGCAAAGCATTACAAACTCAGTCAATGGACATTGCAACCGCTACTACTTTGATGAGAAGCTACCTTGATTTCGTTGTGGCCCATAGAGACAACAAATTTGAAGATGTCATTACTGCTGACAAAGAAATGGCGGAAAACTTAGGAGTTGAGCTTATCTTCAAGGAAACTCGTATTCCTCAGATTTGGTTACGAGAGCAGAGATGAGGTGATGGAAAGATTAGAAGAAAAATTCAAGAGGGAGGTCTTTTTGCTCTTATTGACACTACTCAAGTGTCCGTCAAAGATCTGGAGAATTGAAGCACCATGAAAAGACCTGGGTTTTTTTGGTACGATGACCTTAGTAAGCTGCTGGTGGACAGGAAAACATTCTTGAACAATTGTACAGAACTCCACTGGGCGCTGACACATGGGGGATGTTCAGACGTCAATGCTAAAGACCTGTATGTTGAACTGAACAACATTAATCATATTTTATAATATGGGAAGCACTCTCTAGTCCAAGTTCTCAAATTCATTCATGAGCTGAAGGACACTTCCTAATGTGTGGATAGCTTTGTGAATTCTTTTCATGTTGCAGGTCAGTCGTGAATGGTGAGCGCACCTTTTAGAAGCTCAGGCTCATTAAAACATATCAATTGACGATGGCCAATGAGAGACAGACATCACTTGAAAGTGCAATTGGCCAGTCTTGGGATCTCTGACACTGAGCTTCAGTTCGTGAGGGCAAAGGGGAGCAAAGCGACCCTTTGAACAAAAGGACTAGGGTTAACATTCTAAGACTGTCACCTACTTTAATACTGGTCCACCCAATGTTGGTGCACACCAATTTCTTGATGTTAGTATACTTCCATTCTTAAAATTAAAAATTTTTTGTAAGTTTAGAGGAAATTGAATTTGATTTGCTTACATATGGCATGATTTACAGATCCCAGTGTGCAAATTTATCATTTTCTATGACGGGGATAAATCATGCATGCAAATCGAGCATCAAAATCATGGAATGGGCTACAAATGTAAGAAAGATAGTCAAAAGTTTAACAAATGCAGTGGGGGCACTGAAGACATTCCTTGCCTGGGGTGCCATTTGGTCTAGGGCTGGACTTGCCTGTGTGCCACAGATGGATTCTGGCTGGTGCTCATTTTGTACACAACTGCTTCTTCTCCCTCTCCATTGCCATGACAGGGAAGCAGAGAACAGAATTTAGAATGCAGCTAAGTTACACCAAGACTTAGAAATAGTTCTTCGTGTAGAGGCTTTAGCTTGAAATGTAGACCTATGAATGAGTATTACAATAGTATAAGTTGATTTGATCTTAGCAATGTGCTTTTATTTCAGAATTTTTTTTATTCAAGTGCATATTAGTGATAAAAATTAATGCTCAGTCACCATACCCATTATAAAGCCTAATATTTGTCTAATCTCAACTATTTCAAATAACCTTGAGCTGAAATTTGATATATAAATTTTAAAAAGTCTGTTAAATTAGTGAGTTACTTCACATGCATGAGCATTAGACTAACTGCTTAAACCAGAAGTTTATCGGATCTGCAGTTGTTACAGAAGAATGAACTAAATCCTAATATTTTCCCCCTTTTAATCAACATTGATTAAATTTCAATTACAGGGCCAGTTTCTCTCCCCTGTTACTCATGCAACCTCATTTAGTGCTGCTGGGTGACAGGTGTAAAGGACAGTATTAAGACACCCACGTAAGTAAGGGTAGACCTTGGTTGCAGATCTTATTTTTTGGTGATTATTCACTGGTCTAAAGGACCACAAGTTGCTGAAAGCTGGGGGAGAATAGTTACTTCTAAATTAGATACAACTACGAGAGCCCAAGGAACCTATTTTATAGTCCATTTTCACAATGAAACTTCACTCTAAGCTAGAATTGTATTCTGTTTAAAGTCTCTATACTCTAATCCCTGCAACACTAAAACTCAGTGATATTTTTTTTAGAAACTATGTAAAATAGCTAAGGCCATGCCCTTTTACTGCAAAAATTATATGGATCTAACAATTTAACTTTGTTTTTAATTTTATTTCTCAAATGTTTAGTCATTAGGTGAATGTAAGTGCTTATTAACATGAAAGAGTGATGTGCTTGCCTTCAGGTCCACATACTTTCTCATAAAATCTACCACACTAACTTCAGTGAAAGCTTATTGCCTATGTTTTAACTTCTGAACAGACCTTGCCAGTTTGTTTTGAATAGTGTGAAGCTGGCTGATAATTTTGTGATGGAGTGGATATACACTAAGACCTGCAGTCAAACCACAAAAATCTTTCCCATTTAAAACATAGGATAGATTTTTTTTTTTAAACCCAGATGTCCAAAAATTAATTGGCTGTCACTTAAACATACCATACCTTTTAACCCTCTGTTATTTGCTTGTTAACGTACGTTTGTGTATTACACATGCATTCTCTATAGCTTCCTCCTAGCAGAATAGTACAGCTGTAACTTCCTTCTAATGGAACTCTCTTACAATTAGATCAATTACTAATATCTGCCAGCTGAAGTTTCAAGGTCTGTCATAATTGCTTTCTTCTGTTGTTTCTCTCCTCTTGACTGACTACTCTCAAGAGCTTCAGGGCAACACTGAAATATTAACTCTTTTTGTCCTCTTTTCACTGGCTTGGTCTAGTACTTTGATAAAGAGAAAAATATTAACAAAACTGATTAATGATTGACTTCTATGTCTGTCTCCTAGGCAACCCTCATAGTCAGAGCATCAGCAGCAAGCTGACGTATGACACTATTGAGCATGTCCGATACAGGTAGAATAATCTGTATTTTATTTAGCATTTTGATTTCCAATATACTGTTTGGATTATTCCTTGGAGTTAGTCATTTTGGTGTATTGTTTGTTGCATGTGATAGTACATCTAGTTCATAAGTTCCATGAAGCATTGGTCAGGCTCATGTTGGAGGGATTAGGGGATCACCAATGCTTCCCCCCCCCCCCCACCTCTCAGTATCACACCTGTATTTATGTAATTACATGATAATGGAGCCCGAGCCTGCAGTTGCATTAGGATGTTAGGGATGAAACATTAACCCTGTTCTGGAGGTAGTGATTAACAAGATGGTGTGAGGGTTCAAATGCCGGAGGCATTCTAAAAATGACCTAATGGACTACAGGAATTTGTACATTACTTTACAGAAATTACTAAATTACTTAAAATAGCCTTAGTTTTAGGGAGAACAAAGAATATTAAATGGAGACTGAGATACTAAGTGCTTTTTGTTCTGGTTTAGAGCAGGAACTCAAATATAAGACCATCCCCATCTCCAAATAATTCTGAAATAGGCTAAGAATTTTCTCTTAGCCATTAATTTACCAAAATAGAGGGAAGCTGGGATTAGTTTAGTCAGCCATTGGTTTTAATTGGTGGCACTGGCAACGATAAAATTAAATTTATGTATGTAGCTAAGTATAAAAACACTTTCATAGTATAACAGTATGCTCTGGGCCTCTGTCTTTAATGCACTGTTTGCCCAAAGCACCGTGGTCTTGGCCCTTATTTTGTATAACATCTTATAAACCACAGTATATCCCAAAGCACTTTACAGAATTCAAATCCATAAAGCCATACCATTGTGACTTTTGAAAGTGTTCTAATTCTGAATCAACAAAATCTGTAAATTATCCTTTTGCTCTTTGATATCATAATGGAGATTTACAAAAGTATAAAATGATACAATCTGTCCTGAAGAGATTGTAATCCTGAACCCCATTGGACAGAGGCTGTTGCAGGTATAAGCAAAAGCTAAATTTTCAGAAATTAAGGAAAGCAGGATTTGGGTCATGGAAGCATCTGAGTAAAAACAGGCTGTGCTCTTTTGCCCCCATGCAGACATGTACTAGACTATACCTAATAGGCTTTGTCAGCCAGTTAATGGTCAACTTTCTAACAGTCTATTTTCCAATAAAAGTTTGAAAAGCACAATCATCAAAACAGCTTATTCATAAAGGTTCAGGAAAAGAGTCCAAAAAAACTCTCTGTAAATCAGCTGTCAAAAAAGCAATAAAATATATTTTTTAAAAAAAATCTATACTTTCATAACATTGCTTGATTTTGATTTGTTGCAATGTGACAAGATGATGAGGCAGGCATCTGTATTCTGCATCACCACCACCATCTTCTATTTCCTCAATAGAGGAAAAGGTCCAGCTGGCAGATTTAGATTTTTTTTTTAAAATGCTTGTTTGCTTGTTTCATGGTCTCAGTGTGTGTATATAATGTCTTCTGCAGTTTCCACGGTTTGCATCCGATGAAGTGAGCTGTAACTCACGAAAGCTCATGCTCAAATAAATTGGTTAGTCTCTAAGGTGCCACAAGTACTCCTTTTCTGTTTGCTTTTAAATCTATTTGAGCAGAAACTCTAATTAGAAAATGGCTTTTAGAAAAGGTCACAATATTCTGACATAACCACAATGGGGCAGCCATTTTAGATGGGTTTTTTCTCTCTGACAGAGGATCCAAGCAACTATATTAAAACAGAAATTAAGCTTTTATGTTTTACATTAACAGGACACACACCCCTGTACTGCTTTCCGCAGCCCCATTGGCCTGCAGCAGTAAACCGCAGCCAGTGGGAGCTGTGATCAGCCAAACCTGTGGACGCAGCAGGTAAACAAACTGGCCCGGCCTGCCAGGGGCTTTCCCTGGACAAGCAGTGCCCCAAGTTTGGGAAACATTGCTCGATATACTAAGTGACAATATTGCAAACAGACACCTAGCTAATGATGCTACAATATTTATCTCACAACAGCCTTAAATAAATGCTAAAAGTTCCTTACTGTACTTAGCTGATGTCTTGTGCATTGGAAGCATGTGCCTTTCTGTCCATCCATGATATGGAAATACCATCGCTCCAGTTTCTTTCGTGAAGGCTAAAGAGTGTGACTGTAATTCACACCTCTGGTGCTGTATAAATACCTGAGTTTACAAGTTTAACAGTTGTTGCATTGTTTTTAGTTAGTTGTTAGAGTATTTGTTTCTCATGCAGGCATAAGAAAATGTTTGCTTTCTGAATATTTTAAAACAGTTGCTCTTTCAAATCTTGAACTTGCGATCTCAGACATTGCATCACTGTTCTCTAGTCATTAAATCAGACAACTGCATGAGAGGATGTTAATTTTTCTATATCTATATAATGTATTAAAATATAGGGTCAAATCATCAGCTGATGTAAGTTGACATATCATTGAATTCAATGGGACTATGACAGTTTATGCAATCAAAGGCCTGACTGTAAGATTAAAAAAACACAAGTAGAGGTCAGGAATTTAAATATGGTGGGGGGGAAATCAAGAAATTTCCCCAGCAAAGGTTTCAACACCAAACTTGGATCTCCTATTTATCTCCAAGACAATAAATAGTACAGAATGGGGTGTGATCCAGAGAATGGTCCTGATCCTGCTCTGATTGAAGTCAATGGGGTTTTTGCAATTGAGATAAAGGGGAACAAGTTTTGGGTCCAGAACTAGACCACTATACTTTTCATGACCGCTTTCTCTCCAGATATGCTGAAAAGAACTCAGTAACCTTTTTATAGGTCTAAAGAAACTACAGGAGAAGAATAATTTCTCTTGCCTGGGAATATTAATTGAAAATGTGAAACAGGAGTAAAATTCATTATTATGAAAATGGTTGTGCCTCTGTAACAATATATACAGTTAAGTATTATTGGGTTTTGCCCAGAAAATAGTCTTACATTTTTTGGATAATTTCTTCTCGTGTATTTCAATAAACCACTTAGTAACATGCAGAGCTTTAGTTTGCTACCCTGTATGGATAGCATACATTATTTAATCAAATAAAAGGTGGTGAGTTTCAGTGCCAGACTTATTTTTAAAAATAGTTATTGTGGTTTCTGGAATATGATGCACAAGATCAGAAATCTTTCTCTACCATAGTTCTCCAGGGCTAAGCAATTTCTGTGTCAGAAAACAGCAATGTTGGAATGGTTACATACATGGAAATTGCTTGACCTTTCATACGCAGTAAGAAACAGACACAGTATCTTCTTAGTATTGATTTGTCCTTTCTAAATGTCACTAACTGGAGACTGTATGGATGAGTGAAATCTGAGCACCACATTCTGCCCTTCCTAATGGTGCACAGCTGCATGGAAACCCTGTTTAGAAATCAGGGTGACTCAATTCTTTTACAATACTGGGTTTATAAAAATCTTTCTTTAGCTAATGCTGCTGCCTTCGGTCCAGCTGGCCATACTGAAGTAACAGCACTTCTATTTTTCAGTAAGGAGAAATGCTACATGTTTAAAGAGCTAAAGGTTCCATGCTCCTCAGTGAGTTGTTTCCACTTAGGAGAGCAGAAACACCTGCATTTCCCTGAAATTCTTCCATCTGGAGGGGTTTTCTTCTTTATCCCAGCCCTGCTGAATTAGCCACTTGCAAGCTTTGCACATTTAAGGCTGTGCATATTCAACTCAACACTAATGTCAAAAGTCAAACCAATAGAAGCTGAAGTCAGTATGACTGTCACTAGGGTACATTTTGATGTCCTTAGCAATACAGGATAATTAGAGAAAAAACAGTTTTGGGGAAGGGCCTGATAATTTTGTGGGTGAGGGAGGTGCTCATTTTTCTGCAGGGTTCATATATCCAATATCAGTCATGCACAGAAGGCACATCTCAAGTGTGCATGGAGATGTCTTATGCACTGTTGTCATAGCTGTGTTGGTCCCAGGATAGTAGAGGGACAAGGTAGGTGAGGTAATATCTTTCATTGGACAACCAACTTCTTTTGCTGAGACCAGCTTTTGAGCTTACACAGAGCTCTTCTTCAGGTCTGGGAAATGTAGCATGCACGTAGGAGAGCGGGGAAAAAGCCATTGTGCCCATATAGACTGAACCCATGACCTGAATTAATGTTCCATAACGCATTGAATGACAACAAAATGGTGATGTAAACCATTCTGTTCAACAAAGCACCACTTTCAATTTTCCCTCCAGCATGCAGCCTTTCACCTATTTGCTGAAACACTTTTTTTCTAAATACAAAAGGAATTCCCATGGGAGTTAAGTGCCTAAATAACTTTTGGAGATTTGGGCCTTAGTTTTGCCAACACTTGTCTTTGTGGTTCATTCCTTTAGGGACTGCTCATTGTGGCAAATACTGAACTGGCTAGTAAAAATTTGCAGGCAGGCCTATAGGTACCATTCTACAGGAATAAATTGGCAGAGCAACCCATTATGCTTGGAATTACATTCGCTTGCAACGTAAGAGCCATTGAAACACCTTTTTATTCCACTTTGTTAGGTCAGCTCCTGGACTCTCATCTCTGGTGATAAATTCATTAACTGTTTACTTGATAACGTTATGTTCTAAAGCTCCTACTTATCTGTTTTCTCACTGCTAGCAAGCTTTATGGCATCTGCACTCCCTATAAAGAGACTGCAATAAATAACATCTAAACATTCATAATGTTTCTGTGTTGGCATGCTAAGAAATCCCAGTTACATAATCTGAAATGCTAAATGTTTTAAAAAAATCAGTTATATGTAAAATATTATAAAATCTGGAGGCTGCACCTGATAACATTCTGCAACACACAGGGTTGTTGCTTTTTAATGGCTTTATTCAGACAAATCTCCCATTGATTATAACCAGAGATTTATTTACATAAAGTGTACAGGATTGTGCTCTACATTTTTGTGTGTATTTAATGTGCCCATGAATATGAATGTAAGGACCAACCAGGAAGTAATTGTGACCACCCTTATACTTCCTCTGAGGCTTATAGGTAAGAAGACTAGGTGAAGCATGTAATTCAGTATTGGGGGGGGGGGGGAGGGAAATCTCAATTTGGAATTTTGAGTCTGATTACCTCTGTGATGGACGTGGAGGTACCTTCATGATTTATGAATTCTGTATGTTGACCTGGGCAGTGGGAGGTTTACTGTACGAATATAATTTAGTTTAATATGTGCTGTTGGGGGACAATGAGCAAGAAGGAAAAAATGCTTCAAGATGCCTCCGCAATCACTTAAGAGACCATGATTAGCTTTGATTTTTACCTCTTGCTCCAGCCAAACTAAAAACTGGTTTTGACCAGAAAGGCCAAGGCCAGGGAATGAAGAAGAGAACATCAGTACTTTAAAGAGTGAGTCTCTTTAAAGAGTGGGGCAGTTGTTCAGGGGAAATATAGTGAGACCCAGGGTTCCTGCTGGGAAGTATATGAAGAAGTTAGGCCTGCCTACATTACCACACAGGATGGTAATCCTTTAGGGAAGAGAGACTTGTGTAGGCTGTTGTGTTTAAAATCTTTTTTCTCTAAAAGCTTTGTTCCTACTGCACAATAAACAATAGCTTAAGAAGGTGGTTTGGGGTTCCTGTATACACCACTGGTCACAGATTGCCACAGGGAAGAATTGCGGGTGCTCAAACCTGGCCAGCCCTGTTTGGTAAGCATGGTTGATACATAAGGTACTATACCCTAGTGCCAGGTTTAAGAGTGGGAGAATCATGGGATTGATAAAACCATGAGGCCTTGCATCTAAAGGGATGTGCTCTAAGGGATCAGAAAGGGGACACAGGTGCAGTTATAACCTATTCTGCCTCTTCTAGAATCCAGACTGCAACAGTCAAGCCAGATTGACACCCCCTCTGATGAAGGAACAGCCTCTGTGGCAGTGAAGTCAAGCTTTACCTGGATGGATTTCTAAATTGTTCCCTAGAACAAAGTAAATGGTTTTTAACTCAAGTTCTGAATGAGAGAGATGGGCCTATGACCTTCAGTTTTTCTGTTGCATTTGAAGAAAAGCCACAAATCTGCTATAATATTGCTGGGCCAAAGTAGCAACAGAGTTTAAAAAATGTACAGACCAGAGAAGACCTATTGAATTGAGAAACACAGAAGTTACAGGTTGAGGTGATTAAAATTCTGCAAGAGAGAAACAAATACATTTCGTAGGCTCAGAAGAATGGATGAGTGTTGATGATGGATAAAGATAAGACAAAATTGGGAGTGGTAAACTAATTGGGGATGAGGTGAGAAACAGAGAGCCCAATGATGTGCAGGGATCATGGTCTGCCAATTTTCAGCAAAGCCAGATCAGAAGAATCATGCAAGTCTGGGTGATGCTGTTGAGGATACAGTAAAAGAAGGGGTCCTATTGACTGCATAAAAACCAGGTTTGATTGAACATCTAACTTGATTGACTTGCTCTGGATTCCAGAAAAGGCAGCATGTGTTTATAAAAGCAAAGGGGAATGACACGGGGACATCTCAGATAACAACTGGAGGAAAGCAGAGGCACAATATAGGTTAGATCTTCGGTTCAAAGATTAGATAAGTTTGTATAGTCCAGAATGGATTGCGGCACATAGTTTACTGAATTGGTGTTATGCTTTTGGCAGGAGGGCATGGGGCAGAATCATTAGAAATGGCTGGAAGCCAAAGCATTTGCTTTTCTCTGCAGAATGCTTTTGTTTTAGTGTCATACCAGAATAATGTTGAAGAGATGATCTGTAAAGTGGATGAGATTGATTTGAGCGCCAAACTGAGCAAAAAGAGCACTTCTACAGACAGATGTAACTCCTACATCTTCTTGAAAGGAAAAATCATTTGATTGATCTGATGCTCTGTTGTACAGAGCAACTAGTTCTTTAGAGTAAAATGCATTGGCTTTCATGTGTGGCTTGAAAATGCACAGCAAATGTGTCAGTAAAAACTTCATGGAACTTTGCAGATTGTTGCCAGTCATATAGAATTTTCTTTTGACTTAAGAAAAACCTCTCCTTTTTATTATGCCCAATCAATCTGGAAGAAATCCTGACTTTTATCCTGCTACACAGTTCAGTGATTCAAGTTTCTGAGCTGCTTTAAGGATACTGTTTCTTGTGTTATGATTGCTGCAAGTAATGAAAAGGAAGAATTCCTTCAAGAAGCAATCTGAGCCATGATAGGATGTAGGAGCATGAAAGATGTGTATAGAGTTGGGCAACATCTGTGCCTATAATTGCTGCTTTTTTTTTTGGTGAGGGTTAATAACCAGTTAAGAATTTAGTGTTTCGGTGTCTAATTTTTGAATGTATCTAGATTTTTTGTTTGCTGTGTTTCGGAGCAGGAGGAAAAATGTGTTATGACTGGTCTTATGGGAGATTCTTCAGCTGAGTAATATGTTTCTAATATTTAGAATTCCTTTTTTAAAAGGTAAGCCCATTTCAGAGTAAGATGTGCACATCATGAAATCTTTATGAAAACTCCTGCTTGTAATCTGTTCACAGTTCATCCAACAGTGTCTAGTTTAACACTGCCATTTCTCAGCCATCCTGCTATTCTCTCTGTATTTAATTTCCTTTGCCTTTTTTAAAGGTAATTTTAGCTTTCTCTGATCATTCATTTTGAAGTTTATAAAGTGATCTCTGTGGATTTACATTGAGTTTTTTCCTGAAGGCACATAAATCAGTGCCCATATTTGGTGGCTTTAGAATCTCTCCTACCACAACACCCATGTTCTACTTGCTTAAAAAACCTGGTAATCTATTTGTTTATGGTTTCGGACTATAAAGATTTATGACAGCATTGTTTAGCAATGCTTGACTTTAGCAAAGCTTTTGACACTGTCTCCCACAGTATTCTTGTCAGCAAGTTAAGGAAGTATGGGCTGGATGAATGCACTACAAGGTGGGTAGAAAGCTGGCTAGATTGTCGGGCTCAACGGGTAGTTATCAATGGCTCCATGTCTAGTTGGCAGCCGGTATCAAGTGGAGTGCCCCAAGGGTCGGTCCTGGGGCCGGTTTTGTTCAATATCTTCATAAATGATCTGGAAGATGGTGTGGATTGCACTCTCAGCAAATTTGCGGATGATACTAAACTGGGAGGAGTGGTAGATACGCTGGAGGGGAGGGATAGGATACAGAAGGACCTAGACAAATTGGAGGATTGGGCCAAAAGAAATCTGATGAGGTTCAATAAGGATAAGTGCAGGGTCCTGCACTTAGGACGGAAGAACCCAATGCACAGCTACAGACTAGGGACCGAATGGCTAGGCATCAGTTCTGCGGAAAAGGACCTAGGGGTGACAGTGGACGAGAAGCTGGATATGAGTCAGCAGTGTGCCCTTGTTGCCAAGAAGGCCAATGGCATTTTGGGATGTATAAGTAGGGGCATAGCGAGCAGATCGAGGGACGTGATCGTTCCCCTCTATTCGACATTGGTGAGGCCTCATCTGGAGTACTGTGTCCAGTTTTGGGCCCCACACTTCAAGAAGGATGTGGATAAATTGGAGAGAGTCCAGCGAAGGGCAACAAAAATGATTAGGGGTCTGGAACACATGAGTTATGAGGAGAGGCTGAGGGAGCTGGGATTGTTTAGCCTGCAGAAGAGAAGAGTGAGGGGGGATTTGATAGCTGCTTTCAACTACCTGAAAGGGGGTTCCAAAGAGGATGGCTCTAGACTGTTCTCAATGGTATCAGATGACAGAACGAGGAGTAATGGTCTCAAGTTGCAGTGGGGGAGGTTTAGATTGGATATTAGGAAAAACTTTTTCACTAAGAGGGTGGTGAAACACTGGAATGCGTTACCTAGGGAGGTGGTAGAATCTCCTTCCTTAGAGGTTTTTAAGGTCAGGCTTGACAAAGCCCTGGCTGGGATGATTTAACTGGGAATTGGTCCTGCTTCGAGCAGGGGGTTGGACTAGATGACCTTCTGGGGTCCCTTCCAACCCTTATATTCTATGATTCTATGATTCAATGCACAACAGTGACAGAACCAAAGATGCTCAAAAGCGCTAAACTCAAGATCCGGAATGCAATGCCGAGGCTTTGCATGCTGGACCCCAGACCCATTAATGTGGCAGATATTTGTGCTGACCTATCTTTGTCCTGTTTGAATCAAGTGTCTGGCTATTGCTAGTGAAATGCTTAGCTTCGTAGAACACTATGAACAAGCAATACTCATACTCAGTAAATTGTACTGAAGGGACGAGTATGCCTCTCCTCCTGAACAGTGAGTGAGTAGCACCTCAACCGTCCTCCAATCTGCCATCCCCTCCTAGTACCACTGAGAAGTGTGACCCAGTCACCTTCCACTCTCTGACCCTTGTACAATACCATATCCTCCAAAAGAGCCTCCAGCTATCCCTTTCCAGCTGCTGATTCATCTCTCCCACCTTTCAAATGCTCCTCTGCCGCTACACTGTATTAAAACTCCAGTTCAACCCTTCTAACTTTTAACCAATATTGAATTAAATCTGCCTGGTCAATTAAATAGAGCTGGTCAAATTAAAACAATTAGTTTTGTGGGAAATTTCTAAATGTTTTTTGGGGGGGGGTCATTTTGGTTGAAATTTCACACCACATTTTCTGTTTTTTTTCACTGAAACCAAAATCTGAAATGTTTTTATTTACTGTACCTTTTGAAAAAATGGTTTAGAAAGCATTTTGAGTTTTCAAAATTTGGACATTTTTACTTAATCGTTTTTGGTTTAAAAACGAAAATTTGATTGAAACAGATTTTTGTAAAATTGTTTTTGATGAAAAGCAGTCTTTCATCAAAATTGCTTGTCACATTTTTTGTTGTAAAAATCTATCAGTTGCCAGAATTTTTCTCAATGCAAGACCTGACTCAACGCGCCTCCAAGTGTCGGATGTCGTTCCTCTGGCAGTCTCATGGAGCATGCCTCGTGTTCTAAGGACTCGATAGCTGGCTTTTTTATTTTGCGCAATTGTACCAAAATATTTAATGCAAAAAACCTGATGCAATTAACACTGTGTGTGTGTGTATATATAGACACACTGTAATTTATGTGCTTTATTATATTTAAGTAATTAGAAAAGTGATGTCTTTTTAGCCTTAGTGCTTACATGTTCAAACTATTGTACGGATATTGAGTAATCATTGAAGCATGCCAGTGAGCTCAAAGTATTATCCCCAATATTCAGATGGGAAAACTGAGGTACAGTGTAGTTAAGTGGCTTGTCTAAGGCCATAAAGTACATCAGTACAACTCAAGAATTCCACTGCTGGGCTATTCCTCCCATACATATTGTATGCTACATGTAGGGGTACTACAGATGTGAGGGATCTCCGAAAGAGCTTTTCAAAAGGCTCAGAGAAAAATGGTCTCAGTACTATCTTTAAAGGTTAGGTAAAATTACTGAATAAGCTCAGCATTTATTTTTCAGCATAAGCCTTCAGCCCCAGCCATTGGAAAGCTTTTGTCTTGAAATGAGGATATTCTTGCTTAAAGAAGTGGAAACACTGACTCTTAGTTCACAAAGTGTCTGATCACTTTTGTCAGAATAGGTCTGTGAGTTCCCCTACTCCCTCAGGGTAGAGACCAGGAGGAGGATTCTGTCCCCTGGACTCTCAGAGATCAGTGAGTATCAGCACAGAAACATTGATTCCAAACTGCCTCCCTGAACCTTCATGCTCTGGAGAGCACTGTCACAAAATGGGGATTCCACAACCGGGGGTGGGGAGCAGCACACTTTGATGCCCTGGGTGTGCAGCGGGAGGCAAAAATCTGGCTGAGAACTGTGAGCCCTTCACCCATGC
Source organism: Caretta caretta (assembly GCF_965140235.1). Classification (NCBI taxonomy): domain Eukaryota; kingdom Metazoa; phylum Chordata; order Testudines; family Cheloniidae; genus Caretta; species Caretta caretta. Next base: position 159,671,864 of record NC_134207.1, read on the forward strand.
CAATTCTGGTAGTGGTGCCCAGTAACTCTTCCCTGTTGTCAAAGGGCTGATTCAAACATTTCTATTTTTTAAAATCTCAGTGTGCAACATTTTCAGTTCTTAATCAAACTTGTATTTTCATTTTAACCCAGTTGCCCTTGAGGGCTACAACTCAGTGGCCTTTGGCAGGCCACAGGTTAGAAGCCAATGGACTACAAAATCTTTTTTTTTAATTAAGCCATATTTAGCAACAACCTAGACTTGGACTTTTTAAGGCCAGAAAGGACCATCATGATCATTTATTCTGGTCACCTGCACATTTGCAGGCCACAGAACCTCACCCACCCACTCCTTTAATAGACACCCCTAACCTCTACCTGAGTTACTGAAGACCTCAAATAATGATTTAAAGACTTCAAGTTAGAGACTCCTCCATTTACGCTAGTTTAAATCTCCATGCTGCAGAGGAAGATGACACCCCTCCCCCCCCCCCCCCCCCCGGGTCTCCGCCAATATGACCTGGGAGAAGATTCCTTCCTGACCACAAATATGGTGATCAGTTACACCCTGGGCATGTGGGCAAGACCCACCGGCCAGACACCCAGGAAAGAATTCTCTGTAGTAACTCGGAGCCCTCCCCATCTAATATTCCATCACTGGGCATTGGAGATATTTGCTACTAGCAGTCACAGATCACTTGCATGCTATTGTAGGCAGTCTCAACCTACTATCCCCTCCATAAATTTATCAAGTTCAGTCTTGAAGCCAGTTAATTTTTTGCCCCCACTGCTCCGCTTGGATGGCTGTTCCAGAATTACACTCCTCTGATGGTTAGACACCTTCCTCTAATTTCAAGCCTAAACTTGATGGACAGCGCTTATCCATTTGTTCTTGTGTTCATATTTATGCTTAAATTAAATAACTCCTCTTCTGAGGGTATTGATCCCTCTGACACTTACAGAGAACAAACCTATCTCCTCTCAGCCTTTGTTAGCTTAAGCTAAACAAGCCAAGCTCTTTGAGTCTCTTCTCATAAGGCAGGTTTTCCATTCCTCTGATCATCCTAGTGAGCTCTTCTCTGCACCTTTCCAGTTTGAATTCATCTTAAACAGGGAATACCAGAATTGCACACAGTATTCCAGATGAGTGGCTTCACAAATAACAAAAGTTTCTTGAGTGGAGTTATACCAGAAATGAATTTGTCCTTTCAATTGTTTAGATTGCGGTGGCCAACCTGAGCCTGAGAAGGAGCCAGAATTTACCAGTGTACATTGCCAAAGAGCCACAGTAATACGTCAGCAGCTGTGCCGATCAGCGCCTCCCCCTCCTTCCCTGTACCTCCTGATCAGCTGTTTTGGGGCGTGCAGGGAAGGAGCAAGGCATGGCAGGCTCAAGGGAGGGGGTGGGAAGGGGTGGAGTGGAGTGGGGGCAGGGCCTGTGGCAGAGCCAGGGGTTGAGCAGTGAGCACCCCCCGGCCCATTGAAAAATTAGCACCTGTAGCTCCAGCCCTGGAGTCAGTGCCTATACAAGAAGCTGCATATTAACTTCTGAAGAGCCGCATGTGGCTCCAGAGCCACAGGTTGACCACCCCTAGTTTAGATTATACACAATAAAATCTTTTAAACTCACATGGAAAACCTATTGTCACTTAGCTAATTAGCAAGTACGTGGACAAACGGGTTAAAAACAGAGCAAGAAAACTCAATTACAAAACTTATGTAATTTATTTGACAGTTGTCACTCACTGTTACTTTGCGGTAATGTGTTACAGGACAGGCATTTTTACAGAACATCAGTGAATGAGTTCTAGTGGTTTATAAAAATAAGACCTACTAAAATGAGACCTCATTTTGATGCTGCATTTGCTGAGATAGAGATAGAGGGACAGCGATTTGCATGTGTAGTTTATAAGGTACATACATTAGCAAAGTGCCAATGAACAAGGTTGTATCTGTTATAGCTTTTAGTGATGGAAGGAGATTATGCAACCCATCCTGATATGTCCACTCTCTGCTCACTGTTAGTAACCTGTTTGCTTGCCCAACTCTTTTTGGCAGGCTGTATGTAGGTAGAATTTGCCTGATCCCTCACACTATGCACTTGAGTTGTGTATTAATGAGCCACGTCTGTCATGTCATATTGCTTGAATATAGATTCTTCCTGTAGGCTACATTATATTTTTACATCTCCTTAACTTTTAGGAATTGAAGATCATCCTAAGGAATGAAAGTTGTTGCTTATTGCTACCTCCTCCTATTACCATAACCTGCTTTTCTGTCCATATGGAACTTAGCGTGTACCCGATGCTTGTGATACTTGGTGAGCTAAATAATAGGGTACAATATGACAGGGTGACACTCAGACAGAATGATCTGAAACACCAGAGAGGAATGAGACTTGGGCACGCTCATGTAAGCTGAGGCTGCAGTTTTATTAAATGAACCAAGCCTTCTGAGGGGCAGTAAGTAGAAGGGGCATGGGGGAAGGCAAATATTGCTTACCCCAGTCAGGGATAAAACTTAAACATCCCCAATCAGGACCAGGAAGCCAAGCCTTCCTGTACCACCTATATTCCCCTAACCTCTCCTAAAAGGAGTGTGGTCAATGCCCTTGCTTCTTATCACTCCCATATGGCTGATAAACCTGGCCAAGGGAGAGAGGAGGCACTTCTGATCCTTCTAGGTTTCCTAAGGATGTTCATTTCCCTGCCTGATCCAGCCAAAGCCCCATCACAATGAGCAGATATCTATGTATAGTTTCCTGTAAATCCTCTGGGCATGGATTTAATCCCCTGTGTGGGGGAATTTTAGCATGCCCAAAGCCTATAGAGAACCTTCTAGGGAACCAAGGTCATGCATAGTGTGGGAGGGTGTGCCAGGAGAGGCCTGCTGTTGGCAGGATAGACTGGGGGGAACATGCATCTTTCCTTCCAGCAATCAGTGGGAAGTCCCTTGTTATCCTCAAATGAGGTTTTGACCCATTTCATCCATTTGAAGAAAAACTCCACTGCTCTGACAAGGTTTGGGAGCAGGTACACAAAGGGTAATCTTGTTCAGTTTTCCTCCTCCTTGATTCCCGCCTGTGACTTTTGAATATGGGTGGATATAATCTGTCTGACAATGACAGGTCAGCCACAAAAGGTTTGATTTGAAAAAGCAGAGAGCATTCAGTTGCATCTCCAAGCTTGTCTGAACAGGTTCATGTGTATAAACATCTCAATGGAAGGAAATTATTCCAGTATATAGTGCTGGGAATTTAGCATTTGTAATGAACTGCAAAAATGAGTTTGAAGTGTATTTTTAGTATACAATCAGAGATAAGCCATAGAGCAAAAATGTGATCTGATAGAGGTAGTATTTTTAACAATGCAGTGCAAATGAAATTCTGCCAGCTTTAATTAAACAAGCTTACACTTCACTGAGATTTTGAAATTTAATTCTGTTACTTACATCTCAGGCTCTGTAAATTGAAAGATATTTTGATATGTTTCAAAAGCTGTTTATACTTACTGAAATATCCTGACTGTTGTTTGTTAATTGCGGCCATTTTAGTTTCTTTAGGCACTTTACAATTGAGTGCAAATGAAACCCGTTAACTTCCATTAAATGTAGCCCAAGAAGTTCACAGATGTAACCGCAATTAGTGTGAGGGCTGAAGGTGTTAGAATGTTAGTATATCTGTCTTGTGCATGTCTAGTGTAGCCGCACAGTGAGAAGTGCGATACAATACACTGCTGTGAAGCAGTAGGGATAACCAGTGATTAAGCGCTCCTGTGGATCTTGTAAAGTGGGAAGGGTTTGAATGAAGATTCCTGGTCACTTTGTAAAATGCATTGGAAGGAATCCTGCTGTGGTAAACTTTAAACGTGACCTCCTGGCCCCATTGAAGTTAAGGGGAGTTTTGCCAATGATTTCAATGAGGCCAGAATGTATGCTAGGAGCTTCGCAGCTCCGATACCATTTGAATGGGCATGGTTTTGTGGCACTAGTGGTGGTGAATGTTTAGAGCAGCTATTTGTAGTGGCCACTAGAAGAAGGTGAGAGTCTTTGTAAACACACAATGATTGGGATGAATGCCAGACTGTTTTCAGTCTCCTGGGTCTGTCATCTCCACAGGACAGCTAGGGAAGGCACTTTGTGGCACTCCAAAACTTTGTAGGAGAGTGACTCCTTGCTGCAATCGTAAGGTGTGAGGGCAGAGACATTCTAGTAGTGTGTAGCCCAATAGCCCTAGATTATGAAATTACATACTAGTGCTAATGCTAACTGCTTCATTCCCTGCACTGCAAGTAACAAACTGTGCTGCTGATTTGAAAAAAAAAAAAAGTAGTACAAGAATTCTGATGGAATTATTAAAATATATTTCTTAGAGAGAAGAGGATGGATTGCATCATTAGGACAATGAAATTAGTGGGAGTAGAAAAGGATAAACATGTTACAAAATGCTACCCAAATGTATGTAAGGTGTTGTTAATGATAACACTTATTTTAAAAAACTATGTAAACATGTAAGTGAAGACAGTAGTGAATAAATATGCAAGAAGCAGAGTTAATATTTCCTGACTTGAGTGCTTAACTTCATAGCATTAATGATCTGAAGAAGACCTCTGTGTAGCTCGAAAGCTTGTCTCCTGCACCAACAGAAGTTGATCCAGTAAATATTACCTTATCCACCTTGTCTCTCTAATATCCTGGGACCAACAGTGCTCCAATGCTGCAAATAGCATTAATTTTCTCAGTGTTGGTTTTTTGTATGCAATTATATATAGCTTCCATGTTTTATTTACTTCAGCTACTCAAATAAATTAGCTATGTACTTACACTATTGACTCATATATGGTTTTTGAATGTTACCCCAGCAATGGCTTGTAACACTATTGCAAAAAAAAAAGGGCAGCAAGACACAAGAAGTAATTCTTCTGCTCTACTCCACACTAATTAGGCCTCAACTGGAGTAAACTCCAGTTTTGGGCACCACATCTCAGGAAGGATGTAGACAAATTGGAGAAAATCCAGAGAAAAGCAATAAAAATGATTAAAGGTCTAGAAAAAATGACCTATGAGGGAAGACTGGAAAAATTGCGTTTGTGTAGTCTGGAGAAGAGAAGAATGAGAAGGGACATAACGGTTTTCAAATATGTAAAAGGTTGGTACACAGAAAGGACAAGACGCAATGGGCTTATATTGGAGCAGGGGTGGTTCAGGTTGGACATTAGGAAAAAATTCCTAACTTTCAGGGTGGTTAAGCACTGGAATAAATTGCTTAGGGATTTGTGGAATCTCTGTCATTGGAGACTTTTAACAGCAGGTTAGAGAAACACCTGCCAGGGATGGTCTAGATAATACTTAATCCTGCCTTGAGTGCAGGAGACTGGATTAGATGACCTCTCAAAGTCCCTTCCAGTCCTATGATTCCATGATATATGGGATGGCAAATTTTTGAAAGGGTAGGTAACACACTATGGCTATGAATGCATTGGAGTCACTTTAGACAAATATTTTCATAATCTGAAGTATTTTGTTTGTCTCCATGAGTATTAAAAATAACAAAAGGACACTTTTTCAAAAGTACCTACAGGCTAGATCCACAAAGGGAACTTTGGCTCAGCATTGAACATAAGAATGACCCTACTGGGTCAGACCAAAGGTTCATCTAGCCCAGTATCCTGTCAACTGACAATGGCCAATACTAGGTGCTCCAGAGGGAGTGAACCTAACAGGTAATCTAGTGATCTCTCTCCTGCCATCCATCTCCACCCTCTGACAGACAGGCTAGGGACACCATTCCTTGCCCATCCTGGCTAATAACCATTAATGGATTTAACCTCCATGAAATTATCCAGTTCTCTTTTAAACCCTGTTATAGTCCTAGCCTTCACAATCTCCTCAAGCAAGGAGTTCCACAAGTTGACTGTGCACTGAGTGAAGAACTTCTTTTATTTGTTTTAAACCTGCCACCCATTAATTTCATTTGGTGGCCCCTAGTTCTTGTATTATGGGAACAAGTAAATAACTTCTCCTTATTCACTTTCTCCACACCACTCATGATTTTATATACCTCTATCCTATCCCCCCTTAGTCTCCTCTTTAATCTCCCCTCATATGGGACCTGTTCCAAACCCCTAATCATTTTAGTTGCCCTTTTCTGAACCTTTTCTAATGCCAGTGCATCTTTTGGAGATGAGGGGACATCTGTACGCAGTATTCAAAATGTGGGCATACCATGGATTTATATAAGGGCAATAAGATATTCTCCGTCTTATTCTCTATCCCTTTTTTAGTGATTCCTAACATCCCGTTTGCTTTTTTGACTGCCGCTGCACATTGCGTGGACGTCTTCAGAGGACTATCCGCGATGACTCCAAGATCTTTCTCCTGATTAGTTGTAGCTAAATTAGCCCCCATCATATTGCATGTATAGTTGGGTTTATTTTTTCCAATGTGCATTACTTTACATTTATTCACATTAAATTTCATTTGCCATTTTGTTGCCCAATCACTTAGTTTTGGGAGATCTTTTTGAAGTTCTTCAGTCTGCTTTGATCTTAACTATCTTGAGCAGTTTAGTATAGTCTGCAAACTTTGCCACCTCACTGTTTACCCCTTTCTCCAGACAATTTATGAATAAGTTGAATAGGATTGGTCCTAGGACTGACCCTGGGGGAACACCACTAGTTACCCCTCTCCATTCTGACAGTTTACCATTTATTCCTACCCTTTGTTCCCTGTCTTTTAACCAGTTCTCAATCCATGAAAGGATCTTCCCTCTTATCCCATGACAACTTAATTTACATTAGAGCCTTTGGTGAGGGACCTTGTCACAGGCTTTCTGGAAATCTAAGTACACTATGTCCAGTGGATCCTCCCGTCCGCATGTTTGTTGACCCCTCCTCAAAGAACTCTAATAGATTAGTAAGACTTGATCTCCCTTTACAGAAACCATGTTGACTTTTGGCAAACAATTTGTTCTTCTATGTATCTGAATTTTATTCTTTACTATTGTTTAAACTAATTTACCCAGTACTGACGTTAGACTTACCAGTCTGTAATTGTCAGGATCGCCTCTAGAGCCCTTAAATATTGGCTTTACATTAGCTATCTTCCAGTCATTGGGTACAGTAGCTGATTTAAAGGACAGGTTGCAAACCATAGTTCCGCAATTTCACATTTGAGTTCTTTCAGAACCTCCTGGGTGAATGCCATCTGGTCCCGTTGACTTGTTACTGTTAAGTTTCTCAATTAATTCCAAAACCTCCTCTAGTGACACTGCAATCTGTGACAATTCCTCAGATTTGTCACCTACAAAGGATGGCTCAGGTTTGGGAATCTCCCTAACATCCTCAGCCGTGAAGACTGAAGCAAAGTATTCATTTAATTTCTCCGCAATGACTTTATCGTCTTTAAGTGCTCCTTTTGTATCTCGATCATCCAGGGGCCCCACTGGTTGTTTAGCAGGCTTTCTGCTTCTGATGTACTTAAACATTTTATTACCTTTTTGAGTTTTTGGCTAGCTGTTCTTCAAACTCCTTTTTGGCTTTTCTTATTACATTTTTACATTTAATTTGGTGGTGTTTATGCCCCTTTCTATTTACCTCACTAGGATTTGGTTTCCACTTTTTAAAAGATGCCTTTTTATCTCACTGCTTCTTTTACATGGTTAAGCCATGGTGGCTCTTTTTTAGTTATTTTACTGTGTTTTTTAATTTGGGGTATACATTTAAGTTGGGCCTCTATTATGGTGTCTTTGAAAAGTGTCCATGCAGCTTGCAGAGATTTCACTCTAATCACTGTACCTTTTTAATTTCTGTTTAACTAACCTCCTTTTTTTTTTATAGTTCCCCTTTCTGAAACTAAATACCACAGTGTTGGGCTGTTGAGGTGTTCTTCCCACCACCGGAATGTTAAATGTTGTGTTATTATGGTCACTATTTCCAAGTGGTCCTGTTATAGTTTCCTCTTGGACCAGATCCTGCACTCCACTCAGAACTAGATCTCCCCTTGTGGCTTCCTGTACCAGCTGCTCCAAGAAGCAGTCATTTAAAGTATCAAGAAATTTTGTCTCTGCATTTCATCCTGAGGTGACATGTACCCAGTCAATCTGGGGATAATTGAACCCCCCCACACTATTATTGAGTTTATTTTGGTAGCCTCTCTAATCTCCCTTAGCATTTCATAGTCACTATCACTGTCCTGGTCAGGTGGTCGATAATAATCTCTACTGTTATATTCTTATTAGAGCACGGAATTACTATCCATAGAGATTGTATGGAACATGTGGATTGCAATACTTAATGTTTAGATGCCCTGTCACCCAGTGGAATCCTCAGATTCAAGTTAGGCTTCCAGGCTCCCTATACAATGCATGAGGAGAATTAGGCACCTAAGAATGGGACTCACAAAAGTCAGAATGCTGAGTCACTTAAATTAGTTAATAAGAAATGCTGAGGAGAGGGGGCTAAGCCCTGTCCCTCAAAGGGAGTTAGATGCCTAATTCTGGACCAAAGGTAGGCATCTCCCTCCACTTGGGATTCAAATGTGAACTCCCTCCGGGAATTTGGCATGTGTGCCAGGTCATCCCTTTCGTGCAAAAAAAATTGAACCAGGCTTCAACAGGAGACATGGAGACTGCCAACCCAGAAGAAGTTATAGCCTGGTGGTTAGGGGACTCACCTGGGAGGTGGGGGACCTGGGTTAAAGTCTCTGCTCTGAATCAGGCATATGGGTGACCAAACTTCAACCCCCCCCCCCGGGTGAGTTATCTAACGATTGTTAATTGGGCATAAGAGGGCACCACTACCTCTTCCATTTTTGTGTGGGTCCCAAATTGGTAAGCAGCCTTTCAGCATGCCCAGCAATTGGACCCATAGGCAAGAGAGGTGGGGGAAATGCCTAGTCTGAAGATCTCACAAAGGCTTAGGCGGCTTCAGAATTTAAGCAGCTTTGTGACAACCCACAAGTAGAAATGCAGGTGCCTCAGGGATTTTACCAGTGGAAATTTAGGATCTAAATTTTGGATTTGGTGCCTAAGATGGCAGTTAGGTACCTACAGTCATTTGTGACACTAGCCCTAAGTGGCTTAGCATTTAAGTCCCATTAAAACTATGACTTTCAATGGGCTTAAGTTCCAGAGTCGCTTAGTGTGAAAATGTTATCTAACATTACTTTTGAAGAAGACAGAATTATATTGTGTAATACTATAATGGTCCACGAGGAACCTTTTCTGGTAGTTCACTTTAAATGAGACTGATTGCTTGGCAATGTTTAATACAGTCTGAATATATACAATCTGTAAAATAAAGGCTTTAAAATAGGCATGTTCAAAAGCAATTTCTTTCAAGCACACATGGTTGGCTAGAAAAAGAATATGGGTGAACCTGATAACTTAGAATATAATTACTGAGGAGGAGAGCATATAGCATATTTTAAAATTTGTGAACAGTAGCTCTGTGGGAAGGTTCAAAGTGTAAATATTGTTGTACTTTTCTTATAACCATATTGAAAGACATTCCTTTGAGGAGAAATTCTCCATGGTATTCAGATTGGAGTCTTTTTTTCCAAATATGTTAACCATAAAATATACTTTGAGAAAGCCAGCGTTAGCATAGCTCTGCACCAATTCAAAGCATTTGGTCCTGATTCAAAGCATTTAAGCGCATGCTTACATTTAAGTGCCTGCAATGTGCTTAAGTGGTCTGTTGATGAGCGATGGAAAGACTTGTGTTTGTTAAGCATGTGCATAAGTGACTTGTGGAACTGGGTCCATAGATTTTAACTTGGTGCCCTACCTGCAAAATATGTATTGAATCCCCACAACAAGAATTCTCCTCTTGCATCTTTTCCTTCTAGATTTTCTTTTAGAAGTTTGTGCGGGACTCTTTTTTAAACTTGTCATTGTTCTATCTTTTTATAGTATATAGTGGGGGAGGAGCAATCCTTATTAATTAGGGTGAGATTTTCCTCTCAAACTGCTGAACATCTGTGTAATTCCACTGAAGTTATGCCTGATTTACACCATGAAAGTGAAAGCAGAAACAAGACTAAGGCTCCAACCCTGCAGTTCACTGCATGGTCACACATTACAGGTAGGGAACCTTATTTTGGGCCTTTACTGCTCACCAGACTCACAATATTCCCATCAGTGGGCATTACATCTGATTTGGCTTTGTCACTGGCTCTAAGCACAGATCCAGGACTAAGGAAGACATGGCTTTGTACAGGAGAAGCAAAGCCACTAGAAAACTGGGAGGTGGGGGGGAAGGAGATGGGGAACTTTAAGGCAACCTGTGAGAGTGTTATCACATTAAGACACGATGGGGTTTGTTTTATTGGTCAATGAATGCATATTCCTTTGATGCATTGAGAGTCAAATGCCGCTGGTTGGTGGCCTTCAGGAACGTAGGACATCTATAGACCAATAAACACAGCCGCTGATATGTCTCCACAGTATGAACATATTTACTTATTTTATTTGTTAATTTTATATAATAACTAGCTGCTTCATAGGAAAAATTGAAAACATAAATAACTAAACTACTACCCATAGGCAGAGAAAACCAGGGCTATTGATAAAACAACCATTTCTGTTGCCAGAAAAAACCTAGATAGCCCAGTTGCCTGGAATGAAACAAAGTGAAGGGAAAAGCGCTCTGAAAATGAAAGTCTTGTGTCCTCCTTGAAGACCACCATACTCAGTTTGTTGTAAGCCAACAAATATGAGCTCTATATATGGACAAGTGAATTGTAATTACATTAAAATATATTTTCTCTATTTTAGATAAATCCATTATGAAAAATAACTCAACTTCTTTGAAAGGTGACAATGTAAAGATAGCATCATTTCTCTCTGCCAGTCTGCTCCTTGTGTGTCCATAGGCTTAACTGCTGACTTCAGTAATGCAAATAAGCTTTTATGGCTTTTGACTCCTGTTAGCCCTGAAGAACTGACACAGCTACAGGAAAGAGGGAAGAGTAGAACTTGCACAAGGGAGAACAGAATCTAATTTCCCCCTCCATTACAGCTGTACAATTCCCAGGATTTGGCCTGCAGAATCTTGATTACAGCTGGTGATGTAAAGGAAAGAAAGCAAACCCGGCTTGAGTTTGTGGTGCTGGCCAGCTGAAAAGAAAATCTCTTTTGTGACCTAAGCAAATTGATATGGAAGTCACTGAGAGATGAGAGGGAGGAGATTGTGTGCTGCACCTCTAATAGCACATCCCTTGCAGTGCAGGGGAAGAGATGGGGGCTAAGGTGACATGAAACCACTCTTATGCCCTCTGATCCTGAGCTGCTCTAGGAAACTGGAGAGACCCAACTGTAATTTAGACAGCTCTTGGGTGGGGCTGTCACAGCAGCTTCTCCACAGCACTGTGGGCCTTGCCCCTATCACGCCTCTTCTGTCCCCCATGCACTGCACCCGAGCCAGGGTTTGCAAGGGGTCCTTGACGAGCATGGTTATAGCTATTTTCACAGTACCTGCATTAGGGAAATCAGGGCTTTTAGGGTCCCTTATCCTGTTCTTACCCAATATAAAAGAGCTGGAGTGGGGGGGTGAGGATCTCCAATTTGACAGGGAAGACTTGTACTTGAGTAGTAGAATAAGAGAAACATGGCTATTTGTCACTTTGTTTTCCACAGCTTTAAGATGTTTCCCCAAATACATGTTTCATGTCTTTAAAATGGGATTTTTCTTCTCTCCTCTTCGCAGACTGGCTTGCTTTTGCCTGCTGTAGTCTCTGTGCCACCTGTTCAGTGGTGTCTCACTGACAGCTGAGCTGCTTTTGAGATTTATTTTCTGTTTTTTAAAAAAAGCTACATTGGGAGCTCACTCTGCTCTTGATATGCCCTCAGTGAAACAAATCTTGAAATCAGCCCTTGCTGCTTCTGGAAAAGCATCAGCTGCCAGCCTCTGGGGAGGATTGTTAAGGTGTCTGTCTCTACAGCACTCAAAAGGGATCTTGTACTCTGCCACACGGCGCTCTTTTTTAGCTCTTTTTAGCATCTTTTAGCTATTGGAAGTGTCCTGCACAAAGTCAGGTAAAATACTGGATGTGTATTTCTACACCTCTGCCTCTTAAAGCTTCCATCCTGCAATTGGAGCTGTGCAGGTGCATCTGGTGCCCATGCAAAGTCCCTTTGACACTTTAGGTGAGTAGCAGAGGCCCACCTACATGGATCCAGCTGTAGCACTGAAGCTGCAATCTGGAGTTTCTGCTCCCAAAAGCTGAACTGACCTGGGAACAGAAGCATTTTTGCTCTAGTCCGTGTGGCCAACTTCTTTAATTTTATCCCAAGTCTTGCAATAAGTGGTGCTTTCCTTAGCCCCAGCTTCTGGATAGAAGTTATTAGAGGAGAATCTCTGCTATCATTTATTATAAAGTAAGTTTCTAGCTCTTGTGGTTGCAGAGAAGTTTGAGAACATGACCCAAGTGCACTCTGAAGGCCCAGAAAGCATAGAAAAAGAATCTGAATGTTCTTCTTGTTTAAAAAACAAGAATCATGATTTTTAAGATTGGCAATTCGGGTGTTTTGAGATTACTGTGATATTTCTAACTTTGGTAGTGGTGTTCTTGTTTAATGTGCCAATTAGTTAATACAGTGCTCTGAGTGAAACATCTCCCTTCTATCTGTTTTTCCAGTAATGTATTCCTGGTGCCTTTTCATTGTACGCTGTGCCTGTTAGGGAAAGCTGAATCAAGTGCCCGTTTTTCTGTCCATGTGAACAGGTATAGACACCAGCAGAGTAGTGATGCTGGAAGGGGCAGGGTTGGATGATGAAAGGGGAGAAAATGCACATCATCTAGGATCCTACAGCAGGGCTTTCTTTTGAGCCTCTGCCTGGCTGTGGTCCTGAGTAGCCCTTCCCTGACATTGTAGCCATCCTCACAACTAAGTTGCTAAAGAAAATTTCGGAAGCTGACTGAGGTAGCTTCTGTCAGCTACCAGGTTACCCCAGATCCTTCCCTTCAATAACATGTGTCTGGCAGAGATGCTGCCTTTTCCTAGGTGGCAGCCAATCTCCATCTCCTTGTGTTGTCACTTTGGACATTCCAGCCAATCTCTTCTCTGCTTAATGAAGAATTCTGCACTAAGGGCCATGTTTGGGTGTGTGACAGAGTGCTGAGAACCAACAGCTGAACCAGCATTTTGGTCACTGTAAGTCCAATTAGTTTCCCTGGAGAAGGGTTTGACTGAGGGAAGCTGGGGCCAGGACGAGCTCTAGGCACCAGCAAAGCAAGCACGTGCCTGGGGCAGCACAATTCCGGGGGCGGTATTCCAGCCTTCTGGTTTTTTGTTTTTTGTTTTTTTTTTTTTTTGCTTGGGCAGTTGCACACTCGGAACGGCAAAAAACCTTAGAGCTGGCCCTGGCTGGGGCTAATTACTAGATGGATCTGAGGTGGGGCGAGCTAAGGAGCTAATTAACCCTTAACTGGAGGAATAGAAAGGCAGACAGGAAGGAAGTACAAGGGGGTGGGGAGGAGAGATGAAAGTGTGTGTGGGAGAGGCTAGCGGGGCCAGGTAAGGAGAGAGCTTTTCATAGAGATCTCTCCTCTGACAAAAGGGGATGATATGTCACTGTAAGTGGTGGTTGAGATACTGTAAATAAAGTATACATTGGTGTTTACAAACCAGAGGTGTTTAGAGCCATTTGTGTTAGAAGGCTTTCCCTTCCCTTGGTTCTTGTCATGCAGACAGAAAGCAGAAGATCAGAAATCTGAAGTGCAGGCAATGTAATGTTTACTGGGGTTAGTTCCAAGCAAGCATATCCATAGCTCTACATGCCAGCAGAGTCTGTTTCCCATTGTTCTGTTTCCAGCTCTGATGCCACAGAGCCTTGCTTGTGTCCCCCTTCCGTCTTCTCTATTCCCATCTCCTCCTTAGCAGGCCCAAATATACCTGCCCCATCTGGTTGTGGGAAATTCAATGTGCAGTGTCTTCGTGCATTGCTCTTCACACTTATTAGTATAAGATATAAGGGGATCAAAGTCAAACCCAAAATTCTATCTCAGGCTGACAAGCAAGCCTATATACTAACATGTATGTGAAGACAGAAGCAGGGGGCTGCACCCTGTCACAGGCTCCTAGTCAGGTTTGGGTAGATCCTGGCTCATAGTTGCACTGGAAAACTAACATAGCCAGGCACTCAAGAATGTTGGTAATCCTCTTCTAATGTTTAGATAAAAAGTACAACCTAGAAGGTGTGGGTCTTATATCCACTGTTTAGTGGGAGCACCATTAACCAAGGCACTGAAATTGACAGCAAGAGACATAACCAAGTTATATTGGTAAGATCTTCCCTGTGTGACTATGTTAAAAGAGCTACGCAAATGACTTGCGTTTCAGTTTGCTGGCCTTTCCAAAAAAATGAGAGAGAGAGAATGCATGGGGGATGGGGGGGTCAGGGCACTGAGGAGAGTAGGCTGCACAGGCCCCCTAAAACACCAGGCTGCTCAGGGAAATGTTGAGCCTCTCTGAAGCCCAAGACCCCTCTAAACTTCCCCCATGGCAGTACAAGTCGTCGTCATACCCAAGCTGGCCAGTGGCTTAATCCCAATGTGGCCAAAGTCCAATATCAGTGAGCACTGAGCTCAGTGTAAAACCTGGGAAGAATGATCTGGGAATGCTCTTCTTTACTTTGGTAGCTGCAAAGTCCTGGTGAGCTATTTGGAAGCAGTGTCCCTCCACAGTTGCCATGTCTGGAGCATTGGTCTTCTTTTCTAGCCAAGCTGTTAGAACTGTTTCACTGCCAGACATGTGAAGATGTGACAAGGCAGTGTATTGCCAGTAAAGGAAGTATCCAAGCAACGGGACATGGTTGATGTTGCAAAATGTCTTTAATATTGGATGCTTCAATTGAGATGGGGTCTGGGTTTTTATCTAGTAAGAATCAATAAAACGTGCCTGCTTTTTGTCACTGGTTTTTAATTTAATTATTTACCAGCAAGTCAAACTGATTACACAATATAAGTGTCGTACAGCTTCGAAGACAAATGAGTGAATTGTAGCAAATGACTGGTTGTACTTTAAATATATCAATTTCTAGATGATACAAAGTACCAGTGTTCTTAATTAGAAAATGCCACATTTTTGTACTGCGGTCTACATTTTTGATATGCATGAAACTGGGAAATATATTCTGTCACAAAAATGCAAATGGCTGCTAATTTGTTTTGACCGTCCATCTTGAGTGTTCAGTTATCAAAGGATACATGTTTGTTTATGCACCCACTGTAGTTTGGGCATGCTGCAGGGTAAATGCAGGCTGGTTTAGTTCAGCTCCCTTGATTAAATCTATGTAGATGTTATGCAATGTATTCTTCCAACCTAGTCAGGAATGTGCTGCCAATATTTTAACAAGGGGTTTCTATGATTTTTATTCTGTACCTCTTATGAACTCCATAAAACAAGTAGTGGGTGGAAGAGGTATTGGAAATATTAATATATATTCCCGTTTAAATGAAAATGTTTTCTTGCTATTATAGCCAAGAAAGGAGGTAGCAGTGCATGGCAAGCAAACACATATTACATGCATTACCTGGAAATATTTCCTTTTCTTTCATACAGTGTTAGACTTGTATAATTTGAAATGGGAGGAAGGGAAGCAGAGAATGGGGACAAGGAACTTTTAGCCTTGCAGAGGAGTCCAAGAGTATCTGATTTAACCTTTTAAATACTTGAAACTTGGTTCCATATGGTGCATTCCAAAGTTAAACAATTGCTCTTCAGAAGCATTTCTGTGATTCTTGGGGAAAAGTCCACCCTTTTTAGGATGAGTTTGCATATTCCAAAAAGAAGTGATTCTATTGGAGGCAAGGAAATTGGTCCAAATTTCTCTTCAGTTTGGTGGCAGAGTTTTAATAAGGGAATCCCATTGATACCTCAGGAGTACATTTCTGAATCTAGCTGAATGCTGGTACTATTATTGTTTGCATTTCAGTAGCTGAAGCTGTTTCAGAGGACCCAAGAAAAATCAGTGCCCCATTGTGCTAGTTATGGGACATACATACAGATGCTCCCCAACTTATGCAATCGTTCCATTCCGGAAAGCCTTGAGTAACTCGAATTTTGCGTAAGTCAGAAATGTACACCAGTACGTTAAGCAAAAATTTCCACAACTCGAAAATCCTGTTTCTGGCTTATGGAGCTTTTTCTGTAAGTGTGAATTTGCGTAAGTCAGGTCTTGTGTAACATGGGGAGCGTCTGTATTGGAAGAGGCAGCATCTCCTCTGAAGACCTTAAAATCTTAATGTACAGGACCAACAGGATGGAAGAAAGGACATATGATCCCCATTTTACAGAATGGAAAGAATAAGTGACTTGTCCAGGATCGTACAAGAAATCTAGGGCAGAGCTGGGAAATGAGCCCAGATGTCCTAAGTCCTAGTTAATGCCTGAACAAATCTACACTTCATCTTGTACAAAGGGTATGTACACGTAAAATGTTAATTCCTTCACACAACAGTGTCTAGAATACTTTACCATGTCAGATTTCAGTTACTTTGTGATGTTGACTGAAAAAAAAAATCCATACAATGAAATATAGTAAATGAAATCCATTTAAATTTCTGGGGAAGTTCATACACTGATCTTATATATTTAACACTTCTAATTGGTAATCATCCTTTTAGCTGTTGCTGTTGCTAAGAAGTCATGCTAAGCACTAAATGATTTCAATAAACTGAGAAAGTGAAGCCATATCCACTTGTTCAAAACTTGAAATAGGTGGATGCTAAAAGCTGGTTAAAATTTTTCCATAAAAATATTTTTGATGAAAATTTTAGTTTAAAAAACACAACCCATTTTGTGGATATTTTTTTTTGGAGGGGGACGGGGGGGAACGTTCTGGTTTTCAGTTTTCCATGAAAGCCAAACATATTTTCAAGAAAAATGTTGAAAGGAAAATGTTTTCATCTAAATTTTATACAGGAAAAAAATAATTTCTTGATCAGCTAGGACAGAACTCATGTCAACTAGACCTGATCAATCATTTTAGAAGAATAGATTGGTTAGCAAATGTCTTAGACTGTATCACGTGCCTGTTTCAGGTCCAAGAGACTGCTCAGTTGAGAGGAATTCTGATACTACATTACATTATGGCAAAAATGTACTGTATATGTAATGGACAGTACAATATTTGGTGAGCAGATCCTCTCTTCTGTAGCGTTTTAGTGATATCAGTCTGACAGTTTGTAAGAGGCAAAAAGGTGATATGAAGCATAAAAATTAATAGAAATATTTTCAGTTGCTCTGAGAAACATCAGCAGGTCACCAATAATGTGGTAAGGAAAAAACAATTTTTGAAATGACAGAAGCAGAAAATATTGAAACTAGAGACGCTATTGGCAGTTGTTGTTACTATAATTCTGAAGCCAGCAGAGATACGGTGATATTAGCATAATACAGAAACCTGAGTAGAAGGAGGTCATGCACAAACTTTTGGGGAAAGTCAATTGCTGAGAGGAATGGTAATATGTGATGGAGAAGCCTTTATTTCTGTATCATTATTGTGAATCCTGCCTGGGTTGAACAGTAACAGCACCCTTAGTCTAGTTCCGAGTGGGCAGGGATCAAAGGGACCTGATCCAAAGCCCATTGAAGCCACTGAAAAAACTGATTTTCAATGTGTTTTATTGCAGTCCTTTCTTTGGACTGAAATATTTTTTTTAAAAAAAGTGACACAGTGGTAATGTTCTCAGCCATTGCCAGTCTTAGGACAATATATTTTCCTTGTGATTGCTAGGTAAGTTTCACTGAATGTGTGATTTGAGACTGGAAACAAAATGCACTAAGAGGAATATATTTTTGTTAATTACCGTTCCATCACACATTTAAATAAACAGATTGCAAATTCAATAAAAAAAATTGCCACCAAGAAATAGACCAAAATGTTGAAGTATAAAGCCACAAATCTTTGCCATTTTGCAAACCTAGCTAAAACATATTAATCATGTCTATTTTTGCAGAGGATGTGAACACTTTCTCATAGCTCTTTGGGAATAATGTTTCATGGAGTAGCAAGAGACAATATAATTCTCAGCAAAATATTGGGGCTTTAAGCAGCTAGCTAGAAAACATGGTCTGATTTCAAATTTCTGCTGAATAAGCTGAAAATATGAAGCGCTCTTAGCAGAATTCTATACAATCTCTCTACGGTTGTGCACTTAAGGACACTGAATGATGGTCATGGATTGGTGTGTTTTCACTAGCATGTTATTTTTATCATCTTTCAAGTTTACACAATTAATGGAGCAATTCACAAAAAAATTACCCACATTGCCAATAAAAATTTACATATAAATCATAGTAAATGTCAATTGAAATAGAAGATACATTGATACATTACTATTAAAAATGAAAGAGACACTATATCTTTATTTAATGTATATTTGCATTTTGCTGTGTATTTAATTTTGAATTTATCCTGACCCAACAGGATCTGAGAAATAAGACCACTTACTGACATGAAAATCAGTAGAGTATTGTGTTCTTTGTTCAGTTTCAACTGTAAGGTGACCTATTAAATTTTAACACACAGATCAATACAATTTAAGGGCTTTTCTGATTTGCAGAATCATTGTTCGAGTGATGGATAGAATATTATCCGCAAATCTGCTTAATGATATTCCATGCTGGGGTTCAGGGCTAATGGTTTGGAGATTGTCATATAGCTGGATATAACATCTTCTACTTTAGAGACATTTGTGGCCATAATACTGCAAGGTGCTGAGCACCCTCAACTCCTTTCTTCCATAGTAATTCAACCTCCAGGCTGGAGGACTTGTGCCAGGAAATCTACCAGTTTTAGGTCACACTGTAAGATGCATCTTTTCATCATGGCATTGAGCCAGAGAAGAAGAGAACCTGGCCTGGTGCTCAGAGCTAGAATTCCATGATTAAGCCGAGAGGAGAGAACTGGTTGCCTTGAGGGACCGTTCTGATTGTTCCCTATGTTCTGTCCTCACAGCAAATCTAACTGACTAGGTGTCATAAATAGAAAGGGAAGGGTAATCACCTTTAAAATCCCTCCTGGCCAGAGGAAAAATCCTCTCACCTGTAAAGGGTTAAGAAGCTAGGATAACCTTGCTGGCACCTGACCAAAATGACCAATGAGGAGACAAGATACTTTCAAAAGCTGCAGGGAGGGAGGAAAAACAAAGGGTCTGTGTCTGTCTGTGTGATGCTTTTGCCAGGGACAGAACAGGAATGGAGTCTTAAAATTTAGTAAGTAACCTAGCTAGATATGCGTTAGATTATGATTTCTTTAAATGGCTGAGAAATTAAGCTGTACTGAATAGAGTGGATATTCCTGTCTGTGTGTCTTTTTGTAACTTAAGGTTTTGCCGAGAGGGATTCTCTGTTTTGAATCTAATTACCTTGTAAGGTATTTACCATCCTGATTTTACAGAGGTGATTCTTTTTTACTTCTATTAAAAGCCGCCTAGTAAGGAAACGGAATGCTTTTTCATTGTTCTTAAGATCCATGGGTTTGGGTCTGTGGTCACCTATGCAAATTGGTGAGGATTTTTACCAAACTTCCCCCAGGAAGTGGGGTGCAAGGGTTGGGAGGATTTGGGGGGGAAAGACGTTTCCAAACAATGCTTTCCTAATAAATAAACCCAGATAAATGTTTGGTGGTACCCCGAGAACCAGTCACAAAAGAAAATCCAGAATGTCTGTCTTTTTTATGTATTGGGGGGCGGGGGGGAAAGGTGCAGAGTTGTGTGGGAATTTGTCTTTGTGAAAACCCTGGATTGTGATATGTAATAGAGATGAATAATTCGTAGCCAAGTTGCAAAGTACAATGGCTTCTTTCTGAGATAATTTGCATAATCTCCTTGAGCTGTGCACTTTGGTCTTGGCAATGAAATAAAGTGAGGTTTTGTTATCTTGCTTTATGAATAACTAGCTCAATAATCTCATTCATCACTACTTCAATCAGTTGTAATCCACCGCATGTATGTGCTTTTATTATGTTCACCAGCCTTTCTTGTATAAGGGTTAAATGAGGCAGTTTACTTGGCTGTTTCTAAATAATTTCAAATTGATTGTACATATTGTGTAAAATGATGGGTTTCAAATTGCATACTTTTAAAGCAAATTTCTACAACACACAGATGGCTTTGAAAGTCAAAAGGAAGTATGAACTGTGACAGGGTCAGGCCAGATGGCTACAGGAGAGTGATAGAAGGCAGATATATTAGCCCCAGGTTAAGTAGGTCCCTTTTCCCTGGATAAGGTAACATGGAAGGTTCCAGAACAACCAGGAACTTTCTGGAAACAATTAAGGCAGACAGGCTGATTGACTGCAAGTGTTCTAATCAAGAAGCTGCTAGAATCAATTAAGGCAGGCTAATCAGGGCCCCTGGATTTTAAAAAGGAGTTCACTTCAGTTTGTGGTGTGCATTTGAGGAGCTGGGACTAAGAGGCACTAGGAGCTGAGAGTGAGAAGGAGTACTTCTGGAGAACTGAGGAGTACAAGCATTATCATACACCAGGAGGAAGGTCCTATGGTGAGGATAAAGAAGGTGTTGGGAGGAGGCCATGGGGAAGTAGCCCAGGGAATTGTAGCTGTCGCACAGCTGTCCCAGGAGGCACTCTAGACAGCTGCATTCCACAGGGCCCTGGGCTGGAACCCGGAGTAGAGGGCTGGCCCGGGTTCCCCCCAAACCTCCCAACTCCTGATCAGACACAGGGGGAGTTGACCTGGACTGTGGGTTCATGAAAACAGCCAAACTGAGGGCTGCCATGAATCTTCGAGGCAAGCAAATCTGCCAATAAGCAGAAGACCCACCAAGGTAGAAGAGGAACTTTGTCACAGAACCTAATAACTGATTTCAGAGGAAAATATGTATAGTATCATTTTGATATTTATGTAGCTTAGTGGGGTGGTTCAAATGTGTCTCTTGAAATGGTTATGGCTTATAGAAGCAAAGGATATTTGATCTCCTATGAAGGGATACCTTGAGTAACTTTAGGCCAGCTGACATGACATTGATCATGGGTAAAATCATAGTAAGGCTAATATAAGCTGCAAACAGTAAAAGAATTAAAGGATGGCAGCATAATTAATGCCAGTCAATATGATTTTATGGTAAATCTATATACAATTTTTCAAGTTTACAAGTTTAATTGACAAAGGTAATTATTGACGTAATATACTTAGACGCCTGAAAAGCATCTGGCTTAGTACTTCATGACATCCTGATTAAAAAAAAAAAAAAGCACTATGCAAAATCAATGTAGCATATGTTAAATTGATTTTAAAAAATGGCTAAGTGATCTCAAGGTAACTGTAAATGGGAAATCATCCTCCAGTGGGAGTATTTCTAGGATGATCCTGTAGGGATCTGTTTCTGGCCCAATGCTATTCAATATCTTTATCAATGATCTGGAAAAAAATTAAAATTATTGCTGGTCAAATTTTCAGATGACACAAAAATGGTGATAAATAAAGGCAGGTCTATAGAGCAATCTGGATTACCTGGTAAACTGGGTTCACCTAACCAATATGTGTTTAAATACATCTAAAGAAAAGATCATATATCTAGAAACAAAGATACGTTACACTTACATGATGGAAGATTGTATTTTGGAAAACAACGACTCAGAAAAAGGTTTAGGGGACATGGTGGATAGCCAGTATGACCAGTGGCTAAGAGAGCACTTGTGATCCTTGTCTGTATAAACTGGGGAACAGTGAGTAGAAGAATGGAAGTGTTTTTACCACTTTATGAAGTATTCATCAGATCTTTACTGGAATAGTTCTTGTCCAGTTCTGGTGTCCACACTTGAAAAATAATGCTGAAGCATTGGAAAGGGTTCAGAAAAGAATTACAAGATAGTTTTTCTCAAATCAATCTATTTAGCCTGTGAGGGAGAAGATGAAGGGGTGACTTGATCATGGCCTATAAGTATTTACAAAAGGATTTTTGGTAGTAGAGAATTCTTTAATTCAGCAGAAGATAAACCTAAAAATCCAGTGGCTAAAAGCTGAAGGTTGACAAATTCTGATTAGAAATAAAGTGTACATTTTAAACTGTGAGGGTAATTAACCATTGGAACAATTTACTGAGGGATGTGGTGCATTCTCCATTACATGAAGTCTTTAAATCGAGATTGGACACATTTCTAAAAGATATATTCTAGCCCAGCCAGAAGTTAAGGTCTTGATGCAGGAATTATTGGGTGGAATCTATGGCCTGTGTTATGCAGAAGATCAGATTAGATGAGCATAGTGGTCCCTTCTGGATTAAAATCTATGAAACCAGGGGTGGCTCTACCAATTTTGCCGCCCCAAGCAGTTGCTGCTGTGGCTGGAAGAGTGGCGGAGCTGCCGCCCAAGCACCTGCTTGGAAAGCTGGTGCCTGGAGACGGCCCTGTGTGAAACATCAGTACAGCAAAAAGATTGGCCACAGAAAAGTGTTTATAAGCTTCAAAGCAAGCCAGGACACAGCATCACACGTGCCTAAAGATAGTCACTCATCCAATTTGGGAAAACTAGCAGACACCAAGATGAAAGGGCAAAGCCTGGAGGCACAATGTGTATCCCCATGCTTTTTGTATAATCCAGGCAGCTAAATAACAATGGGAATACTAGAGACTGAAATGCAAAGGAATTGTGGGCACAGGCTTGAGTAAGAAACCTGCTAAAATGTTAGAAGATATAAATGTGTGCACACAATTTTTGTGATACAGTATTGTGAGATGTCAGCTCCTAAATAAGAGAAAAATAATGGGCCAGATTCTGGTACCCTTATTGGTGTTGTCTATTACCTTATTCCACTCGTAGTTCCCAATAGGCCTCAGAATTTGGACCGATAGGAGTACTTGTCAGGTGCAAGAGAGGATATATTGTCAGCTTGTTTGTAGGCTAATCACAACAATCAAAGCCTCGGGAGACTGACTAAATGATCCACCTTTATATTTTCTGGTAATTGAAACCATATTCTGTACTTGCTGTTTTTCATTCATTTCCCAAAAACTCCTAATTACAAGATGGAGTGTGTAAAACATGCCAGAATGTGTAAAGCCACCCTTCTTAAGTGCTTTGACAGTGGTTGCACATTGACACTAAAATGCATCCTTGTCAAGAAGGACATTCTCTCATTTGTTGTTGACACGATTCATACAATAAGAGACCTGGCAAAGGCTTTCAGACTCAGCAGTGCCATTTGCAGGTGGCCTTGCAAGTATTTACAGTAAACAAAGAGAGAGTCTATGACCATGACCCTCCAGGTACCTGCATGGGACCCACAAGGCTCAGTGTGTTTTGATTTTGTACAGAGAGGAAGTGAAATCACAGAGTAATGCTGTGCTGCATTAAATGAGTATCCACCAACCGTTATTCACAACCACTGGAAAGGACATAAAATCCATAATTCCCCCCTCAGATCTTGGAGTGAGAGCAATAGATTTGTCATGATGAGTCCTCAGGAAGTATTGTTTCTGTTCTTAAATATGTGACATGTAAACTTCTTATATTTGGGCACTTGTGACAATCTCATTGAAAGCGGCACTTTTTTTGGGAGGTGCTGAGTAGAAGACTACTAAGGTTAGCTGGTAGCAAATATTTGACTATTTTGTTGTGATAAATTAAATAAATTGATTTTTCAAATAGTTGAAATTTAGCAAAACAAGTGTGCAGCTACCTATACCTATCCAAGAGAAAATATATTATTTTCCCCCTCTGTTTTTGCCTATTGGAATGCATCTTGATAGTGGCGAACCGGGGAAGTCCCGGATGACTGGAAAAAGGCTAATGTAGTGCCAATCTTTAAAAAAGGGAAGAAGGAGGATCCTGGGAACTACAGGCCAGTCAGCCTCACCTCAGTCCCTGGAAAAATCATGGAGCAGGTTCTCAAAGAATCAATCCTGATGCACTTGCATGAGAAGAAAGTGATCAGGAACAGTCAGCATGGATTCACCAAGGGAAGGTCATGCCTGACTAATCTAATCGCCTTTTATGATGAGATTACTGGTTCTGTGGATGAAGGGAAAGCAGTGGATGTATTGTTTCTTGACTTTAGCAAAGCTTTTGACACGGTCTCCCACAGTATTCTTGTCAGCAAGTTAAGGAAGTATGGGCTGGATGAATGCACTATAAGGTGGGTAGAAAGCTGGCTAGATTGTCGGGCTCAACGGGTAGTGATCAATGGCTCCATGTCTAGTTGGCAGCCGGTATCAAGTGGAGTGCCCCAAGGGTCGGTCCTGGGGCCGGTTTTGTTCAATATCTTCATAAATGATCTGGAGGATGGTGTGGATTGCACTCTCAGCAAATTTGCGGATGATACTAAACTGGGAGGAGTGGTAGATACGCTGGAGGGGAGGGATAGGATACAGAAGGACCTAGACAAATTGGAGGATTGGGCCAAAAGAAATCTGAGGTTCAATAAGGATAAGTGCAGGGTCCTGCACTTAGGATGGAAGAATCCAATGTACCGCTACAGACTAGGGACTGAATGGCTAGGCAGCAGTTCTGCGTGTAACCCTTCTGCCCGTCAGAGTTGGCAGCAACAAGGGCCGGGTTCAATATCTAGGGGTTCCATTCCAATAACACAATGCAAACCGGCTCGAGCCCCCACCCAGTGACCTGGGACAAATATATACCACCCCCGCTGGGCGCCTCCAAGAGGCAATACTTCCCCTCTCGCAAGCACATAGTCTAAGTGTAGCAAAAGCCTTTTAATAACAGAGAAACAATGTGGCATTATGTTGGGGAAACACCACCAACAGGATTCATAACACAACCCATGAGCAACAAAAAACCCACCCCAGGCAAATTGGGGCATGCCCTTTTCCCTTTGGTTCTTGAGTCCAGCAACCCCAAATCACCCAAAGTCCCAAAAGTCCAATGCCCCAAAAGTCTCTGTCCCTGGTCAGGGCAGCCCCAGAGTTCGAAAGTTTATCTGCGGAGCTTTACCTCCCAACCTGGGTGGAAATGGGACGGGGGTAAGAGGCACCTTATGTGATCTGAAGCTGACCGCTCCATAGCGGCGCTCCGCTCCGCCAGCCGCCCCACAAACTCCTTCGCTCCGCTCCGCCAGCCGCCCCACGAACTCCTTCGCTCAGCTGCGCTCCGCTCCGCCAGCCGCCCCACGAACTTCTTCGCTCCGCTCCGCCAGCCACCCCACGAACTCCTTCGCTCAGCTCCACGGCCCACAAGCAGCTCCTGCCATCCACACACTGCTCCGCGTCGAACTGCTCCACAATATATCTTCAGGCTCCCCCACTACTTAACACAACACTCAGTGATTTCAGCTCTTAGGTGAATTCAGCTTGTAGTAGGGGAGCCCCAGTGCTGGTGCACTGTCAGCCCAAAGTGAGCTCAGCAGCCTATAACTAGACTTCTAATGAAATCAAAATTAGCTCTGATATTCCACAGTGGAGAGAGGAGGAAGTGCAATTAGCATGTAAGGCCCTCACCAAGGGGCCCATGCCACCAAGTATTAATACTTGTCCCCAGCCTTTCTCCCTTCACACAGTTTTGGAACCCATGACCCTTGCTTAGCGAGTGCTACTTAGTTGATGGTGAATCCCTCCATCATAACAAAAGGCCACGTACAGTTCCAAGCACAGTTCCCATAATCAGGGTAATAACAATTTATTCTTCCTGCCCCAATAACAGAGACACTGGGGATCCCACAGCAGCCAAAGTGACCATTTGGGCAGCTATGGTCTCATTCTAGGCGTGGTGGGTGTGCCTATGCAAATGAGATCAGCCCCTGAAGTTCTTTTCCACAACTTGCCACACCTCACCACCAGATGTCAGGGTGGAGCTCATCCTGACACTGCTTACATGCGGAAAAGGACCTAGGGGTGACAGTGGATGAGAAGCTGGATATGAGTCAGCAGTGTGCCCTTGTTGCCAAGAAGGCCAATGGCATTTTGGGATGTATAAGTAGGGGCATAGCGAGCAGATCAAGGGACGTGATCGTTCCCCTCTATTTGACATTGGCGAGGCCTCATCTGGAGTACTGTGTCCAGTTTTGGGCCCCACACTACAAGAAGGATGTGGATAAATTGGAAAGCGTCCAGCGGAGGGCGACAAAAATTAGGGGACTGGAACACATGACTTATGAGGAGAGGCTGAGGGAGCTGGGATTGTTTAGCCTGCAGAAGAGAAGAATGAGGGAAGATTTGATAGCTGCTTTCAACTACCTGAAAGGGGGTTCCAAAGAGGATGGCTCTAGACTGTTCTCAATGGTAGCAGATGACAGAACGAGGAGTAATGGTCTCAAGTTGCAGTGGGGGAGGTTTAGATTGGATATTAGGAAAAACTTTTTCACTAAGAGGGTGGTGAAACACTGGAATGCGTTACCTAGGGAGGTGGTAGAATCTCCTTCCTTAGAGGTTTTTAAGGTCAGGCTTGACAAAGCCCTGGCTGGGATGATTTAACTGGGAATTGGTCCTGCTTCGAGTGGGGGGTTGGACTAGATGACCTTCTGGGGTCCCTTCCAACCCTGATATTCTATGATTCTATACAATAATAATCTGAGAGCCAAGTTTTGCCATTTGATACACAGCTCCTGTTGGTTGCAAGTCACTGGGGACCTTCTGCATCTGAGAACAAAGTTTGTTCCTTTGGGATTATGCAATTTTAATGTAGAGCCTGGTCCTGCCATTATTTATACAGTGAGAACCCCTAGCAACTTCAACAGCAGCTTGAGGATCAACCCCTGTAATTTTCCCATTGTCGGGCTTTCAGCTATTGCAAAATGTGGCATCATGCCGCTCCTGAGACTGAGCGGCTGTGATCACATACATTCTACCAGTATTCTTTACACTGACAGTCTATAAAGTGATGGACTGTTTTAAGGTGCCCCTGTTGAATTTAAAGTCTGGCTCTATTTAAGCCGTCTTCCATGAACCTCACACAGACAATCCCCTCTGCTCTGATACCAACTAACTATAGGGGTCCCATTATCACGCTGTAGGTTGTCAGATGTTTGAAATTTGCTGCAGAGGCCCTTAGAGTTTGGAACTTGCTCCTCAGGAAAAAAAATGAGACGTGTTCATTCTCCCCTCCTACCCTTCCCCCTACCCCCCCCACCCTTTTCAAAAGTGAAGGAGAAAGCAACTTTTCTAGAGGTGTTTTCAGTTTCAATCACTCATCTAACATGGAGGAAATCCCTGCCTCTCCCCATATTTTTAATACTTCATCCATTTTCTATATTGTTTGTGTTTTCTTTTGAAATAACATAAGAACGGCCATACTGGATTAGACAAAAGGTCCATCTAGCCTAGTATCCTGTCTTCCAACAGTGGCCAAGGCCAGGCACCCCACAGGGAATGAACAGAACAGGTAATCATCAAGTGATCTATCCCATGTCACCCATTCCCAGCTTCTGGCAAACAGAGGCTAGGAACACCATCCCTGCCCATCCTGGCTAATAGCCATTGATGGACCTATCCTCTTTGTCTAATTGCTTTTTGAAGCCTGTTATAGCCTTGGCCTTCACAACATCCTCTGGCAAGGAATTCCACAGGTTGCCTGTGTGTTGTGTGAATGTTTGCTCGGGGCCTCAAGTGCCTATGCAGGGGAAAAACAGTTTTATTAGTTACAGTATCATGAATGATAGTTTTGTGATCTCAACATCCGACGTAGTCAGCGTTAATATTGATGCCTATGTGCCATAGCAATAGGTGCACAGGAAATACTTTCACAGACAGCACTGCTTCAGGTTGGGGGCCTGCCTCGCAGCAAGGATTGGCCTGCCTCGCAGCAAGGATTGGCCTGTGAGAGTGGGGGATCATTTTCCAGGATAGACTGTAGATCATTGGTGATGTGTTGGAGAGGTTTTAGCTGGGGGCTGTACGTGACAACCAGTGGTGTTCTGTTGTTTTCCTTGTTGGGGCCTATCCTGTAGTAGGTGACTTCTGGGTACCCATCTCGCTCTGTCAATCTGTTTCCTCACTTTCGGTGGGTATTGTAGTTTTAAGAATACTTGATAGAGATTTTGTAGGTGAAGCTTATACTCACCAGCAACTACACACCACACCACAGAAACACTAATCCAGGAACCAATCCCTGTAACAAACCTCATTGCCTTCTCTGTCCCCATATCTACTCTAGCGACACCATCATAGGACCCAACCACACCAGTAGGGGCTCATTCACCTGCACATCTACTAATGTGATATGTGCCAGCAATGCCCCTCTGCCATGTACATTGGTCAAACCAGACAGTCTCTACGTAAAAGGATAAATGGACACAAATCAGCCATCAGGAATGGTTACATACAAAAGCCAGTAGGAGAACATTTCAATCTCCCTGGACATTCAATAACAGATTTAAAAGTAGCCATTCTTCAACCAAAAAAACCCTTCAAAAACAAACTTCAAAGAGAAACTGCAGAGCTACAATTAATTTGCAAACTTAACACCGTCAATTTGGGCTTGAATAGGGACTGGGAGTGGCTGGCTCACTACAAAAGCAGTTTTCCCTCTCTTGGTATTGACACCTCCTCATCAGTTATTGGGAGTGGACCACATCCACCCTGACTGAATTGGCCTTCAACATTGGTTCTCCACTTGTAAGGTAACTCCCTTCTCTTCATGTGCCAATATATATTTATGCATGTATCTGCAATTTTCACTCCATGCATCTGAAGTGGGTTTTTTACTCAGAAAAGCTTATGCCCAAATAAACCTGTTTTATATAGTGATTTTCCTTCATTGGGACCAATGAGTTTTGCACTGTTATGCTGTAATCAATTGTTGTTCGACGAGTGCTTGTTTTCTTAAACTGTTCTTGTCCTTTATCTTGTTCTTTCGTCAAGTCTCTCAGGGAGTTATCCCATGCTGGTTTTGATCACAGCGATCTTGTCCCCATTGATAGGTTCCTGTCTCATCTTTAGAGTTGTCAATCTGCCTTCCTCTGACATTTCAATAGGGGGGTGTTGCAATCTCCTAGTGCCCTTACGTTTGTCCTCGGTTCCTCCCTAGAACATTGGGTCTGGTGATGGCCTTCACACTTATCTTCTAACACACACATCCCTCATTCACACACAAAACGGGATTGATTTACACAGAGCATTTGAACAGAAATATCAAATTGCAATTCAGGAGAAAAAAAACCATTGCAGTCTTTTACTTATTTTAAAATGCTAAACCCACAACAAACTGGTGACCCTAAAGGTCAGTGTCTGCCTTGAAATCAGCTTCAGACAGATTCTGGCTGATGCATCTTTACCCAATGGCCCATTAGGCCATTCCTTTCTACTTTCAGAAAGTGTGGCTGGCAGGATATGGTCAAATCATACACCAATACATTTAATGCATGCTATGTTATTAGTCTTATCCTCCATTCTAAATTATACAAAATACAAACATCAAATCCTGCCACTACAACTTGCCTGGCTTTGGATCAAACTCAAATGCCATGTGTATGCTAAGCAGTGTCCTACATTCTGTTGTGACTGGTTTCCAGTTTAATCTTTGGAAATGAGAGTTTGTGGTTGTTCTGTCAGCCACATTCCACACTCTTACTAGGAGGTGCATTTATACTTCTTAAGGGACATTCCCCCTATCCTGATGCATCTTGAATAGTGGCCTGTTCACTTGCTTGTCCAAATTCTTTGCTGACATACACCCTTTGCAATCCTTTACTTCAGTGGAGATGTGTAGGGTGTAAATCTGGGCAGAATCTGACCCACTCTACTTTTTATCTCCTTGAAACGTTAGTAAATTATTTATTTGTGTTGAAAATAATTTTCCTAATATGTTTGTTTAAGGTTCATCATGACTCAGTTGCCCAACAAGCATTCCTTGATTAATCCTTGATTAGTCCAAAGGCTACTTGGTACCAATCTAAGCATAGACACCCTCATATTCTATATTCATATTCTGTATCCTTGCAACAATACAGTTATAAGCATTTGCTGAATACGCACAACCTGATCAGCCCCAGGAGACCCCTTCCCATCATGGCATGACTTTAGAGGGGTAAGGAAAAGTCTGACAAAGAACCCCTAGAAAACCTTGCTTTTTTTTATACACTGTAACAAACAAGTGATGGCATTGCTAACTAACTTATTGAATCTTGGTGAAAGTCAGCTGAAGCAGTTTAGGGCTGCACTCTGCTCTTTTCAAGGGTTTTTTCCTTATCTGACTTTGCCATATTTTTCCCCTACTACTGGACTAAGCACCAATTATTTACTACTCCTGGTGCCCAATTAACTGTTTTCTTTATTTCCCAAACCTTACATACAATAACTCTGGTATTCGAAAGAGTCACTACTCTTAACACACATGATCTTTCTTTCTCATGAGTTCATCCTTTTTGCATGTGTGTGATGGGTTGGATCACAGAAACCCCCTTGGGGTTGCCAACTGATGTGCCAAGACTACTTCTGCCCCTGCTTTCCTGCCCTGTCAGCTTAGGACTTCAGTGCCTTGCCTGGTTTGAGCCAGACCCGCTAGCCTGCTGCAAACCCAGACCCAGGTCTGAACCATGTCCCCTAGCAGCTGTAGGCTTTACTGAAAGGAGCTTACAGAAGTGTTCCTGTCCTTAACACTCAAGTGCCCAACTCCCAATGGGATCCAAACCCTGAATAAATCCATTTTACCCTGTATAAAGCTTATACAGGGTAAACTCAAATTGGTCGCCCTCTGTAACACTGATAGAGGGATATGCACAGCTGTTTGATCCCTCCTCAAAGTATTAATACATACTCTGCGTTAATTAATAAGTAAAAAGTGATTTTATTAAATACAGAAAGTAGGATTTAAGTGTTTCCAAGTAGTAAGAGACAGAACAAAGTCAATTACCAAGCAAAATAAAATAAAACCCGCAAGTCTGTCTAATAAAACTGAATACAGACAAAACCTCACCAGTTCCAGTAAGCTTCCTTTTACAGACTAATCTTCTTCTAGTCCAGGTCCAGCAATCACTCACAAGCCCTGTAGTTATTGTCCTTTGTTCCAGTTTCTTTCTTGGGGGTGGAGAGGCTCTCTTTAGCCAGCTGAAGACCAAATGGAGGGGTCTCCCATGGGCTTAAATAGACTTTCTCTTGTGGGTGGAGACCCCCTCCTCTCTCCTATGCAAATTCCAGCTCCAAGATGGAGTTCTGGAGTCACCTGGGCAAGTCACATGTCCATGCATGACTCTCAGTTTTTACAGGCAGAAGCAATTGCCCACATGGTATCTTGAATGTCTCTAGGAAGACTTCTTATTTGGATTGGAGCATTCCAAGATGCATTGTTCCTTAAGTGATTGGACACTTGACTTTGCGAATTCATTTCTCCAGGAACTGACCAAATGCTCTACTAAGGTTATTTAGAAATCAAGCCAGTACACGGCCAATATTCATAATTTCAAACACAAAAATGATACATGCATACAAATAGGATTAATAGATTCAGTAGATCATAACCTTTACATAGATATGTTGTTACTTGGCATATATAGCGTAGAACATATTCCAGTTATGTCATATATTCACAAGCATATTTCCATAAAGCCTTTTGTGGGGCACCGTAACAATGTGCTTTGGGCGTATTGCTCATGCTAGTATTCAAACTCAATTTAAAACCACAGATCACTCAGGCCTAATATGGGTCTATATTCCTACAACTCAGGAAAGGAAAACATGTTTCTTAGGGCCTGCTTTTATGAGTTATTGAGTTTCCTGGAAGTCTTGAGCCTCTTCAACTTCTAGGTCAAGGGAAGTTGAGGGCACTTCGCATTTCCCATGAAGCTATCAGCACCTTAGATGATCAAGGCTTTAGTGAATAATGCCACCGTATAAGTGAGCATGCTTCTTGTTTTGTGTCTCTGAAATGTACATGTTGTACAATAATGAATGTTCTTTACTAAAATAAATCTAGTTTTGTGACTAGAGCGACTTCCTATCTTGGGTATAGGTGTGTTTGCAGATGTTAAACCACTTTAACTAGATAAAATTCATTTAAATTCTAAATCGGGGGTATTAAAAATAGACACAGCAGAAGCCAAAGGTCAGTGATTTCAGAAGGCAGATTTCTGCTTGAAGATGAACATTAAGAGGACATGCCATTTGATACTTTAAGAGGCAAGCAATCTTTCCTAGAACATCAGCATTTGTATGGTAGTAAAACTACATATTAAAACGGAGGAAATTATTATCAAGCCAAAAGGGCCTGGACATTTAAAAACTGAACAGTCAAACAAAGGGAAGGGAATATTAATCCTGGCAAAAGTACGGACATGGCAACTATGGTTTATTGATTTACAATAATGCTTGTTTTAAAATGGAAAGAGAATTCACATAGACATCAGTATAGTTTAATTGATACTTTACGGTTACACATTTTTATGCATTTAACTTCCTGCTGTAAGTCTTTGTCATTTCAATGTCAATATCAACATTTTAATTTAACGCACGGATAGATGTGTGCCATAAGGTTAGAGACAGACCACACAGGGCCAGATTCTGACCCTTGCCGCTCATTCATACTAAGGCAGAAGAGTGGAAAGAACTCTCTTGCTTCTCTTCAACTTACTTCCCCTGTGCAACATGCTAGCCCTGCCTCTGAAAGCATGAGGACATTTGAATCCAAACCCAAATTTCACAACTGGTCCCTATTTCTAGATTCACCCAACCCAAAGCTTCAGATCTGAATATCCCATCTCAAGGAGAGTTCAAAACTGGGTCTGAGTTTTCCCACTTGGGTCCGTCTTGCTCTAACATTTTATATTTATATAGGCCACTAAGTTGGTGCCCAGAGTTAGGCACTGAGATAATAATAATCTGTATTACAGTAGCACCTGTACCGCACCTAGCTGAGAGTGGGATCTCATTGTTGGAAACACTGTGCATTCCCTATCCTGAAGATCTTGCAGTCTAAACAGACAAGAGGGACAGATGGTGGGAGAAAGACCAGTCTCCCCTCACAATTCCAGATGGGGAACTGAGACACAGAGTTTGAGCGACTTGCCCAAGGACCCACAGGAGGTGCATGGAATAGCTATGAACTGTACCCAGGTCATCAGATCCCAGTCCAGTGTTTTGACCACAAGACCATTCATATATATATATCCACTTGTTATATATAACAAGTGGATGGATTTCATAGGTACTGAGCACCTGTAGCTCCCATTGTTCACAAGAAGCAGTTCACAACAATATGCTTTACAACGGTGCTGCTTCTGTTGTAGGGAGCAATACAGTCAACTGGCATCCAACACACCACACACATTTTGGAGTGGCATATTTGGTCAGTTTCTCTTGCTACTTGGAGGCTGTACAGCTTATCCTTTCAGTGTGATTGCAAGCTCCATGTGGTAAAATCATCTACCATGCTGTTTAATCATGCTAAGCAAATGATTCCTCTTCTGCTCTCAGGATGGAAACATACAGATTTTGGCTTTTCTGTTTATGCCATATGTCCTGGCTCTGCTGAGCCCAATGTAGACCTAATAGATGTATTATCATGTGACCTGACAACAGTTTTCATGCTTTTAAGTGTTTTTGTTTGTTTGCTTTGAGAGCAGCGGTTCTCAACCCACAGCCCGGCATGCAGCTCAGTTACCACACAGCTGCAGCCCAGCTGTGTGCTAAAGGCCACCTGGCCATGCAGCAAGGTCTGGGTTCCCAGGTGCCTGGCTGTCCAGCGTGGCCCGGGGCTGCCGGGCGGCTCTGCGGCGTCCAGAATCAGGGGCTGCTGACTGGCCCTACAGAGCCTGGGGTCTGGGGGCTGCCCCATGGGGTTAGGGTCTGGGGTCGGTGTTCGGGCTGCTGGCCAGCCCCCCGGAGTCAGGGTCTGGGCTGCCCTGCCACCCAGCATGGTGCCCAGGGCTCCACTTCTAGCCCCAATCTGTGTTGGGGTCTCTGGGTAGGAGGCGCTGGGCATAGGGGTCTGTGGGGGCAGATTCAGGCAGGTGTGTGCACTCTGTGGTTCTCAACCTGCGGCCCTAGTAACATATTGTGGGCTGCAAATGCAGCCCACAATGATAAATAGGTTAAGGGCCACTGTTTTAGAATGAAGTTAGTGAGAGTGAAAGTTGCTGAATGAAATTTCCTCCACAGAGTAGTGGGTAGCACCTAGTCAGTAGCAGGGAGAGCTACCACACACTACCTTGGCAGTATATTTCAACTAGCAGTGACTGAATGTGACAGAACTAGTATTGATGAAAGTAGGGTAGTGCTTTCACCGTTGTTGCCTCCTTGTGCTTGTTCATGATCATGCACCATAAAGGACATGACATAACAATTCATGCTACCAGCCCAGCTCTCGTATTTTGGATGTCTCTTATTTACATTAAATAGACATCAGAGTGAGTATTTGTTTGACTTCCAAATGGCTGTCCTGTTGAACCATGTTTACACCTCTTTTAATTCACTATTTCTGAATCTTCCTTGAATATGTATTTGGTTACATGACTGATTTCAGAATGATGTTTTTTTGTTCAGATACCTGCATCCACAAGTAAATAAGGGTATATGTATGCAAACAAGCACAGATCCCACCCATTGTAATATAATTGTTTGTTGCTTTTCCTATTTGCCATCCACTCAGGAGGCAGAAAGATTACCATGTACCAGATGACCAATCATTCACCAAGATTAATGAATTGTGAATAGCCAAAGTAACAATTTATGAACACACCGTTGATCTAAAGTTTGTTCATTTAAACTATTCAGCAACTACTGGCTAAAAGCCTACAATAAGGGAAATCAGGACTACTTCATGAACAATTTACAAGCAAAAAAAGAGAGCTCTACTGGTCAGATAATTTATTTCCAGTGAATATCTTGACCATTTCTCATTACAACCTTGTTTTAGAAGGGTCACTTCTTGGGTTAAGAAGTTAGTTCAGGGTCCGTTGGTTATTTACTTCTCAGCTTTGCTGCTGAACCCTGGTTCCAGGTAGTACCAAAACTGTAGTAAAAGCATGGTGATGGCAGGTACCTTTATTTGCATGAGAAGTATCTACTAGCACATTTGCATAGGTTGTGGAGACCAGATAAACTTGCTCTATCTTTCACCTTCTTCCTTATTAAGGCATGTGGGTGAAATTCTGTGCTATGCATATGAGAGGGGTAGCACTGAACTTACAGCCCCCAAGCAAAGGTGGTATTAAGCCATTGTTGTGTCCCCTGATTCTGAGCTGCTTCAAGGGATGGAGAGGCCCCATGCATACCTCAGACAGCCTTTGTATCCACATCTAAGTTATGAGATACTCTTTTGGTGTCCCTATGGCTTGCTGCACTCCCTCAATTTTCTGTATGCTGTGCACCGCATTCCCACCCTGACACACCCCACCTGCACTGAGCACACTGCACACACCAGAGTTGGTGATGGGGTCCACGGAAGGCAGTGTATGGCCCATTTTTGCCGTTCCTGCCCTTTTACCCAGTGTGAAAGGGCCAGAGCAGTGGTGAGAATTCTACCCTGTGTGTTTTGTTCCTCCTATGCATGTGGCTTTATGGTGAAACTTGTTGTTCAAGTAACTGAAACGTGCACCAGAAAAATGGATGCCTGGTTGCAATAATTAATGCTACTGGCGTCTGCTTCTAGTCTCTGCAAAGGAGAAAGGAAGTCAGATGAGGTAAAATTAGGTAGCTCAGAAGGTTCCATGCTTTGCACAGAGCTAGATAATGCTTGCATCTTCCATGATTGATTTTTATTTATGTCAGCAACTGACAGTGAAGCTTTGCTATCTGGGCCATAGTGAATGTTAGAAATATACTCTGCCTGTATGATTACAGATATTTATAGGAAAGATGACACTTTCCAACATAAAAATTATTTGCCAGGTCAAAATGATGCATTTTTTCTGCTTAAATATTTATTTCTATTATGTTATTTCAAAACGTGTGAAAAGTTCTTATATTGTTGGAGGGGGGCGGGGGTTGCACATTCAGTGCCGTTGTATCATCTGTCTATCTGTACAGTGGTTAGCACAATGGGATCCTCGCCCATGACTAGGGGTCCTAGGTGCTATATGTGACAGGCTACTACCCCCCACTCCAGGGTGCCACCTGATATATTGGGGTACCACTGAGCCAGCCTGTTCCACCAGCCTGGGCTCCCTCACCCTGTCCTGCTGAGCCAGGCCTTCAAGCCTCCTCCAGCACACACGCACATAGGTAGGGACACACCCAGCTGCAGAAAAATACAGACACTGAAATCAGCACTGCATGGGAAGACTCAGCTCAGGAATTGCCCAGAACTCAAGTGCATACCCCATCTAGAGTGTAAACCCAAAATTGTATTGTCTTGCACTGCACAGAAAACTCTACAGAGTAAGGTCGTGAAATTCACTCCCTCCCTCAATGTGGAGAAAGATATGCACAGCTTTTGTCCCCCCCAACCGCAGTTATGAATTACACAAACTGGGTTTTAGAAAACAAAAATAGTTTATTAACTGTAAAGGATAGATTTTAAGGGTTAGTAAACACATCAAAGCAGATTACTGAGCAAATAAAACAAACATGCAAACTAAACTCAATACCCTAAAGAAACTGGTTACAAGTATTAATTTCTCACCCTGAATGTTGTTTTAGGCATTTCTTTCACGGCCCAGACATCTTTTCCAGCCCGGGCTCAGCTCTTCTCTCCCCCTCAGTCCTTGTTTCTTAGATCTTCTCAGCAGTCATTCTGGGCAGGGATTCAGTGAAGAATAAGCCCTGATTAACTCACTTCCCTGCCTTAAATAGGATTTACATATGGTGGGAATCCTTTGTTCCCCAGTTTGGTCTCCACCCTTTTGTGGGAAAATACTAGCAGGCCAAGATAGGGTCCAGTACCAGGTGACATGATCATGTGACCCTGCAGTGTCAAAGCAGCATCCCAGGAAGGTGGGAGATTAGCATCTTCAAAGACCTATTTTTCCCCTTAATGGTTTATTGACTAACCAGCCAGACTGATTGCATTTTGTCTGGTGGGCATTGCCCAGGTGCAAACACTTTTGTAATTGATACATAGTCAATATTTCTAACTTCAGATGCAGAAATGATACATGCATACAGATAGGATAATCACATTCAGTAAATCATAACCTTTCCAATGATACCTCACATGACCCATCTTGCGTAAAACAATTTTAGTTATGCCATATTCATATCATAAGAATATCTCTATGAAGAATATGAGGCGTAGTGTCACACTATGGTATTACAAATAGTTAATAGTAATAATGGGCTGTAAAAACCCAACGCTATTTGGCAGTCCTCAAAAAAAAAAAAAAGATTTTAAATCTTTAAAAATGAAACTTTAATCTTTAGAAAAATTTAACTGTGGCCTGTTACCAAAATCAATAGCTACTTTGTTCTTGTACTGTCTAACAGATGATCTGTTCCCCAACATACAGTCATAAATAGCAAAAACAAAAAGAACTATGCACAATTCATTCCCCACACCCAATGATCACTTCACCTGCCACTGAGGTTAAGTACAGCAGCTGTTTTAACAGCAACACTATACAAGAGTACGTTAGAGGAAGTGAAAAAGAATAGTATATTCAAGTGAGGAAAAGGAAAAATATATTGTAATTATCCAAGTCAAAATTAGGCCAAAGCACAAGAGTTAATTTAACAAATTTCTATTGTTGTGAAATGTGCCATGGGAATCTGTAATAACCACAAGTGGTTGGGACTTCATTTTTGCATTTTGTCTATGCTAATGCACATCTAAAAACCCAGTGCACTCCAGTTTTGATCACATAAAAAGCCTAAGCACTTGGAAAAACACTCAAAAGTGACACCAATCCACTAATTTTTTGGCTACATGTTTAGCTGGTCATCTCCAATATTGTGCACATAGTGGGTTGGCCATTTATTGCCAGGGCTGGGGCTAACATGACCTTTACTACTACATAAACAGGACCTACGATTGGCATTATATGCATGGTAACAAAGATTGATTTCTTTGTAGAGACTCTGTGGGGAAAATAATTGACTGAGTGTGCTGAGGAGGTACATTTGCAACATATTCTATCAGTGTGTTCTGTTCTGTTTTTTTTCATAGGCTAGTGTTCTTGATAATTCCCAAGATACATCTTAAAGAGAAATCCAGTGAATATCATGAACTAATCAAGTGGAAAAGCACAATA
The DNA here is from genome assembly GCF_965140235.1 of Caretta caretta. NCBI lineage: Eukaryota > Metazoa > Chordata > Testudines > Cheloniidae > Caretta > Caretta caretta. Next base: position 159,709,876 of record NC_134207.1, read on the forward strand.
GGCTACTGAATATTCTAATGTGAGAAACAGACATCCAAATATTCGTATTTTGATAAATAATTACCTCCTGATTTTAATGAATATACAACCATTATTTGCTGCATTAATTAGCTGTTGATTACTGCTACATAAATGTGTTTCCAGTAAAATAATCATATTTCTTGCTCTCATTATTAAACAGGCCTACCAATTAGTTAAAAATGTGAAGGTGTAGGTGCTGATTATAGCTAAGTTACAACTAAGTCAAAAGAGAATGAGGCTTCTTTGTTTTAAAATCTGAACCTATTAACATCCCTCAGGTGTATAGTCTTTTGATTACTATTGCCATTTAAAACAAACATGCATCTTTGGATCTCTGTTCTTCTCTAGACAGAAGAAGTTGCTAAGAGTAGAGTTGTTGGAGCATGCTGAGCATTCTTGGGATATGCCATGAACTCTCAACACCTAATGTTACCACTGGAAGTTGAGGGTGCTCAGCCCTTGGAGGAATGCTCAGCATCTTTTTCTGTCTAGTTCCAGCTGAAGTCAATGGAGTCTTTACTCTGACTTTACTGGACTTTGGATCAGGCCCTTAATAAGATGATGTCAACATTCTTAGATCCATTATACACTGACATTATAAAATACATGGTATTACTTCATTGTTCTTCCTTATCACCCTCTATATTAGAGTCAATATTTATCTTGAAAAATTTGGTGTAAAATTTTAATTTTCCTTGGTTTAATGAAAACATTTAAGTAAAATTACCCAACCAAAATATAACGGTTAATTGATAAAATGGTTTTAAAATAACTCCCCATTTCCTTAGTTCAGACTTAAGGCCTGTTATGATTTTGTTGATGGTGAGCAAGCCATAGGATACTTTCTCCTAATGAGACCACATCATAAATCAAATAACCAGTATGCTTTAAGAGCACTCTAACTACTGTTCTTCCATGTAAATTGATAGGCTAGATCCTCAGCTGATATAAATTGGCCTAGTTTGAATGGAGATAACTTTAGTTGAGCTATGATGATTTACAACAGCTGAGAATCCTCTGTAGGGATTCTACACTTTACTAAAGTTCATGAGTCTAAAGGCCATTGATTTAAATGGGACTGCTCATGTATTTAAAGTTAAACGCACTGGGTAAGGGCTTTGGTGGATTGGGCCAGGACACTCAGCACCCTGCAGGATTGAGCCCCATAAACAGAGAGTAACTTTCTTGATCAAAATTAAATTTAATTCTACACCTAAGAAAACAATCATTGTTCTGCTTTCCTTGGTATTTAATGTGAAGTTGTTTTAATACTGCTCAGCTCTAGGGTTGGCATCTCAAGAGGCTATTGCATCTCTCTTTCCATCAGTGACATCTAAGGAAAATTGTATGCTGGTGGGGACTCAACACTTTAGCTAGAGGCCCTGGATTCTCTAAATTATAAACAAGCAGAAAAGTGAGGTCTAAGTTGGGTGGCTAAGAATTGAATCACAAGTGTATTGTTTGCTTCTAAAGTTGTCTGCATACCATCTTTTTATAGGCAGTCTCTTTTGTTAAGCTTCTCTTATTGTTTGCTGTGGTGTTGGTTTCTTTACTCAGAACTGGGTATGTTAAAGAAGTGTAATTATTGAAGCTGCTCAGAGTTCGAGTACTGCAAACCCTTAAGGTACCAGTAGCGTACTGGGTATCCCATGACTTCAAGGCAAGCACAGAAGGTGCTTCAGTAGCTAGGCCTTATAGGAGCTAACCCTTGTAGGTACCAATAACCATTCAGACACATGGCTACCTGGGGCTGTCAGGAAATGGGTAGGTTGCAGATAGCTTGGGTACAGAGGCTTAATATTACAGTTCAAGTTAGCAATAGACTTAATTGTTTTGGGTCCCTGGAGCAGTCCAGTTGAGAGCTAGGACTTTTCAGGCCTACTGCCTGGGGTGCCCTCTTCAGTCAGGTCTCTACTCAAGCAGATAGGAGAGTTGTATTCAATTACATTTTACGGCAGCCTGGCTAAGGCAATATCGAAATCTTGGCAGGCCAAAGGGCTCTTCAAGTGTTTGTTCTATACTGAGCCCGCCGTGGATCACAGTGACCATTTCAGGACGGTGTGCTGGACTGTATTTATAACCTCAAAATAACAGGTTAAACATGCCAGTAGTCCAAATACCAATGAAATCCTGCAAACAAATAGTTATACAGATACCCTGTAATACTATTTAAACAGCATGCTATTAATTCTATTAAACCTATGAAATTAAAATTAGAAGTTAAACTCGCAAGAAAAGAATGGCCATCTAATTTCCCTTTCCTATTGCCTGAAATTTTGACACTTGTCTTTAAAAAAAAAATGAAATAAAATTGAGCAGCTATCAAGTTAACTAATAAAAGCATGTCAATTACTGATCACTTTATGTTGTATAAGCACCTCATTAAGTGCCTGATTAAAAGTATACCACTGTAGGTTGAAATAGATCAACACAGTCTAGCTTGAATATGTTTACATGCAAATGAAAAGTTTCTAAATTAAATACAAGGCATGATGGTAAACAGAGGGAAAATAAACTGAAGTGCATCTACCCAGTCCCCCGCTGTTCAGCCCCCCATTGGATCTGCCTGCTAATGCACCTGTCTGCTCAGCCCTTACAGCTCTCAGCTCTCCAGCCTCTGCTCCTACTAGGGTTCTTTACCCCACCATCCCAGACTGGGAGGAGGGCTGCAGACGGGAGCAGCTCTAGGGTTCTTCCCCCTCTGCCCCCACTTCGTCTTTCTCAGTCCGGGTGTTACAGGGGGGAAGGAGCAGAGGAACCATCCCTGCTCTCAAAAAGGGAAGGGTGAAGAAGGAGAGGAGCCATGCCAAGTGCAGGGCTCTTTCTGTTCACCACTCCCTTTCTGGGAGCACAAACTGCTCCTCCCCCTTCCCATGAGAACTGGCTAGGATCCTGAGGGGAGGAGGAGAAAGCGCTGCTGCTTCCCAGGAGGCATGAAGGAATAGCTGACACCTAGCAGTGGGTGGGCTGGAAGTGGCTCTTGGCCACCAATTGAAGAACAATGAGAGAGGTGCTTACTGGATTCCAGCCAGGCTCAGTTTGTCTTTCTCATTGGGGCCCTTCTGCACTGACTCTCTGCCCAGCTGCTGCTCCCCCATAGGTCCCACAGAGACCTGCACCCAGTTGTGATATCTGGCAGTCACAGCGTTGGGGATTTCTCTTTCCATCCATCTTCTCTGCAGCTCCTATCTCATCATGCAGCTGCTGCTTCCAAACAGAACCTGACCACTTCCTGGGTTCCCTGCCTGATCAGGGGAAGGGGATGTGTCACGGGGAGGGGTTATAGTCCCCTGCTTAACAGATCCTTCACAGAAGCAACAAGAACTTTTTTGTTGTGTTTGTTATTAACATCGCAAAAGAGGACAGGGAGAATGAAAATGTGGAGTTATATAAAATATCAAGGTAATTTTCCCCAATCAATAACAAGTCAGCATGCTAAGGTTCCAATTTTATGTCTTTAGAACTCTGCAAGCACATTTTCTGCTTTTGCAAATGCACTATTAGCCAGCGGGTTCCCCAGTGGTACTAGAAGCTACAATCAGTTAACATTATTTCCCTGTGCTACTTGGACAGCAGCAAGCTGACTGAATCAACCACATCAATTGGAAGGCTGCTTCATCAAATAAACCCTCCAAAATGATGCTGAAAAAGGCCCTCTTGCTCCTTTGTAAAAGTTTAAGAGAAGCAGATCAGAATCAGGGTGACCGTCCATTCTGGTTTGTGCAGGTAGTTCTATTGTTTAGTGGGTTAGATTAAAACAAACCTCCTGCTCCAAACATGCAATACAGCTCAGGTACAACAGGAGCTTAGAAATAGAGAGAAGAAATTAAAAAAAAGAAAAGAAATGATGATCTGAATAAGCAAGTGGGTGTTACAATGCAATGTTTGCACTGGAAGGTCTAATTTCCAGCTCAAATAAACATGACTGTGCTAGCTTTGATCAGGCTAATGCACTAAGAATAGAAGTATAGCTTCCACAGAGGGAGGGGCCAGCCTCCTGAGTATATACATGTGGTTTTGGGGGGCTGTACTTGAGGCAGCTAGCTACATTTCTATTTTTAGCACACTGTCTTAGTCAGAGCTAGTGCGGGTATGTCTGCTCTTGCTGGAAATTACATTTTCCACTTCCAGTGTAGATACACCCATAGTTGCTTATTTTAGGGCAAGCATTCCTTCTGAGCTGAAAGAAAGATGGAAGAGGTTCATGCTTATGTTCCTGGACCTCATGCCATTGAAGAATTGAGGTCTCCAACTCATTCGTGCAGACACAAATAAAAATAATAAACCAGAAGGAAGGAGGAGAAAGAGACCCCTGTCTATAGGGGTCACCAAATGAAATTAATAGGCAGCAGGTTTGAAACAAATAAAAGGAAGTATTTCTTCACACAACGCACAGTCAACCTATGGAACTCCTTGCCGGAGCATGTTGTGAAGGCCAAGACCATAACAGGGTTAAAAAAAGAACTAGATAAATTCATGGAGGATAGGTCCATCAATGGCTATTAGCCAGGATGGACAGGGATGGTGTCCCCAGTCTTTGTTTGCCAGAAGGTGGGAATGGGCGACAGGGGATGGATCACTTGATGATGACCTGTTCTGTTCATTCCCTCTGGGGCACCTGGCACTGGATACTGGGCTAGATGGACCTTTGGTCTGACCCACTAGGGCCGTTCTTATTTTATTATTATCTTAAATCACTGACTATTTTAGGTGAAATAAGATGGAAAATTAGACCACTGGCCTTTTGGCATTTAATACTACCGTTCTCTTCTGTAAAGCACTCATATACTGTGGTGATGGGCACCATAAGAACCTAAACAGTTGTAGCTAGAGTTTGATATAGGTGGTTTTATCACTAGAATGAACTTCCCCCCAATTGTTTGGAAAATGTTGTTCTCTCAGGCCTCAGTTCAGGAAAGAACTTAAGCACATCCTTAAGTCCATTGCTATTCAGGACAGCACTGAAGCATGAGTTTATATCCTAACTTAGCATCTGTTTCAATGGGATTTAAGCATACACCTAACATTAAGCATGTACTTAAGTGCTGTCCTGAATAGGGATGTGCTTCTGAATCAGGACTCAATTTTGTAATACAGAAACATATAAAAGAAAATACATTTTGTAGGTTTTTATTCTTTTTTGTGTTCAGATACCTCAAATGTTGCTAAATAGGATCTGAAAAGCACTGAGTCCTTAATGGGGATAGATCACTCTCTTTGAAAACTAAACAAAACCATCTTGTTTGTCTGATGAAAATGAAATGCTTTAATATCAATGGTATGAGATGCCCCTTTCCCAACCACTTTCATTTCTGCAGCCTTGCAAGTATGCATTATGGGTAAAGCCCTCTTGCATCTCCTGTTGTCCATTGTTAAAGGCTTTCATCACATAAATGACATAGACATTCGTATCTGCAAGAAGGCAGAATGGTAACTATAATTTTGGCCAACATTTTCAAAAATATGGAAATCAGTGGGCCTTGTGATCTTAGGTCACACAAGTAGTTTTGAAAATCCCATCTGTATGAACTTTGGAGCCTGAGTTTAGGCTCCTGTATTTAAAAATGTAGGCCTTTTTTTTCCTGTGTACTTTATTGTTACATTTCTGAGTCTCCTGGGGCAGCAGCCATTTTGTGAAGAGCTACACACTCTGTACTCTCATTTCACTTTTGTTCTTTTTTGTTTTGTTGCTTTCTCTTAATGTTAAAAAGAATCAGCCTAGAAGTTTCTCTGGGTGTATGGAAAAACATAACGGGCATAAAGAGAGTGGTAGGGAAGAGAGGGATCAGACACACTCCTAATGGGGGCAACAAAGTAATAAGAGACACAGGGCATGAAGAAACTATATGCCAGATTTTTGTAAATTTACATCTTCGAGTTGAAAAGGGAATATCCGTTAACAGGGAAAACGCTGAAAACTAGCCAGTCCCCAGGTGACATCCATGTGGGGATTAACTACTTCCCCAGAGGCTGAACTCACCAAGAATGAGAAGAGTTGGTCAACTATTTATATTTAACTAAATCCTTCAGTCCTTATTTTTAGGCAAAGCTTCCACTACTTCAGTATAAGATTAGCCTGTCTATGGACGGAGTAAAAGCTGCAGCATTTGGCCCTTCGTATATTGAATTAATTTTAGATGTTCTTTGCTTACTTCTTTTTTTTTTTCAGTACCTGCTAATCCCCAGTGACAATGACCTGCTATTTTGAGCACAGAGGTAATACATTATTGATCAGCCTAACATAGACTGCACTTAGAGTGGTTGCACTTTACTTACATATGGTATCCAGAAATAATAGCTTAGCATTTCAGAATCTTTTGGGGATAGATGGGTTTTCTGTGTACTGCACAATGTTTCTTTCGAGTTTTTTTAAAAGAAAAAAATTATTTTAATGAGATAGTAGATATTCTTTCAATTTAGTTACTTTTACATTACAATAATTTGTCATTAGTCTTTTTCTCTGTGGATGTTTTGTTTGAATAGCATAATAGTTTAGCTGGCATTATGTTGTTCCATGAAAATAAATATGAACTGGAAAGAGACTGCATTAGAAGAAAATGTTTTATAAATCAGCTGACAAAAGACAGAATACATGCAATGCTTCATTGAGAGGGGCAACAAGAAGCCAGTCAAACTAGGTGCTGTGGAGATAAAGTCTGTGCAACAATTTAAATATCTCTGTTTAGTTTTGAGCCATGATGGGAATATGGATGCAGATTAAATCTCAGGAAAAACTTCCCAACTGTAAGAACAGTAGGAAAATGGAATAGACTGCCTACAGAGGTTGTGGAAGCTCCTGCACTGGAGGTTGTCAAAAGGAGGCTGGATGGCCATCCATCCTGGATAGTTTAGACACAACAAATCTGCATCTTGGCAGGGGGTTAGACTAGATGACCCTTGTGGGGTCCCTTCTAACCCTATGATTCTATGTTAGGAGCCTCATGAAGCATGAATAATTTAGATGGGTGAAGCTGACAGGAATTCTCTTCTATAAGAATATGTCAAGTAAACTAAATAGCAAAGTATATAAGATCATGATTCATAGGCAATCCCTTGAGGTTGAGGATGACTTTTTCACAAGTTTTATTTTTCATGGGTCCTTTGGTGACTGAGGAGTCTAATTTTTGAGCCACAGGCTCATTGGCAGACATTTCGGTGGGTTGGGCTGCGATTGCTGCGTGACAGTTGTCTTTCCTTTCTTTTCTGGCGGCTTTCTGTGACCAGGGCAAGGCGAGTTTTCTTTCATGAGTTGGGTGTACAGCAGTTGTTTTGGTAAGAGTATATCAGGCATGAGCACACGGTGCCTGCTCCACCTCAGCTGGTGCTGGATAATCAGAGCCTCAAAGCTGAAGTTGTCAGCCTCTGTGAGGATACTGACATTAGTGTGACAATCCTCCCACTTTATATTGAGGAAAGTGCTGGTGATGGCGTTCCAGGTTTCTCTGGTGTTTTCTATAGGTCACCCAAGTCTCACAGCCATAGAGGAGAGTTGGGATTGCCACCACTGTATAAATTAAAAGTCTAGGATGTGTTTTGATGTTGTGATTGTTGAACAGCTGGCGAAACAGTGTGCCAAAGGCAAGGCTGGAACAGCAGATTCTGTGCTGAATCTCGACATCTATGTCTGCCCTCTGTGAGAGATGGCTGCCAAGACAGGCAAAGTATTCTACATTTTCCAGTTATTCTTTGTCAATGTGAATCTTCCTTGCTGGGTCTGATGATTGACCAGGGACTGGCTGGTGGAGGTTTTGCTGATGTTCAGAGTTAGCCCTAGGCTTTTGTAAGCTTCAGAGAAGGAATTAAGAGCTCCTTTGAGTGTGCAACTGTAGCACAATCATCTGTGTACTGGAGTTCAGTTACTGTTGCTGATATTACTTAGTTCTGGCATGGAGACAAGAAAGGTTGAAGAGGTTGCCGTCAGTCCGATATTGGATGCCAATGCCCCGTGGTAGACAGTCTTGGGTTAGTGTTTTCATAGCTTCTAAGAAAATGGAGAAAAGGGTGGGTGCCAGTACATAGCCTTGTTTTATGCCAGTTTGGATGACAAATGGCTCAGAGGTAGTGTCACTGCACAGGATGGAGGCAGTCATCTGGTCATGGAGGAGTCTTACAATGATGATAACTTTGCTTGGTCAGCCAAACTTTGACATGATTTTCCACAGAGCCTCGTGATTGACAGAGTCAGAGGCTTTGGACAGATGGATAAAGGCCATATACAGCTCCTGGTGTTCTTGACATTTTTCCTGGATCTGTCTGGCTGTGACAATCATGTCGGTGGTGCCTTGTGATGGTCTAAAGCCACACTGGGACTCTAGAAGTACTTCTTCTGCAAGACAGAGCAGGCGATACAGTAAGATTCTAGCAAGAATCTTCCCAGTGATGGAGAGGAGGACAATGCCTCGATAGTTGCTACAGTTAGCCCTGTTTCCCTTTTAGAAAATGGTGATGATAGCATTACATAAATCAGCAGGGATTTCTTTGGTGCGCCAGATTTTGAGGAGCAGCAAATGAAGCTTGTTAGTCCGTGTTTCTCCCCCCACTTTCAGTACTTCAGCTGGCATGCAATCAAGACCTGGTGCTTTATAGTTCTTCATTTGTTTAACTGCTTTGCAGACCTCCTTAGGTGTGGGTGGGTTGGCAAGAGTTTCCCAAATTGGGTGATGAGGAATGAAGTCAATGGTGTCGTCAGTCTCAGTCAATTCTCAACTGAAAAGCTTTTGGTAGTGTTCCTTCCAGTGCTCTTTGATGGATTCCTTATCTTTAAGAAAGGTACTACGTCTTCGGATCTCAGAGGTATGAGGCCACATGAGCTTGGTTCATACAGGGTCTTTGTTTCAAAAAGAAAAAAAAAAAGCTCCACATATCATAGATGCTAAGGTCAGAACAGACCATTATGATCATCTAGTCTGACCTCTTGAACAATGCAGGCCACAGAATCTCACCCACCCACTCCTGCAATAAACCTCTCACCTATGTCTGAGCTATTGAAGTCCTCAAATCATGGTTTAAAGACTTCAAGGTGCAGAGAATCCTCCCGCAAGTGACCCATGCCCCATGCTACAGAGGAAGGCGAAAAAACCCCAGGGCCTCTTCCAATCTGCCCTGGAGGAAAATTCCTTCCCGACCCCAAATATGGCGATCAGCAGAACCCTGAGCTTATGGGCAAGATTTACCAGACAGATACCCAGGAAAGAATTCTCTGTAGTAACTCAGATCCCATCCCATCTAACATCCCATCACAGGCCGCTGGGCCTATTTACCACGAATAGTTAAAGATCAATTAATTGCCAAAATCATGTTATCCCATCGTACTATCTTCTCCATAAATTTATCGAGTTTAATCTTGAAACCAGATAGGTCTTTTGCCCCCACTGCTTCCCTTGGAAGGCTATTCCAAAACTTCACTCCTCTGATGGTTAGAAACCTTCATCTAATTTCAAGTCTAAACTTCCCGATGACCAGTTTATATCCATTAGTTTTTGTGGCCACATTGGTACTGAGCTTAAATAATTCCTCTCCCTCTCCGGTATTTATCCCTCTGATATATTTATAGAGAGCAATCATATCTCCCCTCAGCCTTCTTTTGGTTAGGCTAAACAAGCCAAGGTCCTTGAGTCTCCTTTCATAAGACAGGTTTTCCATTCCTCGGATCATCCTAGTAGCTATTCTCTGTACCTGTTCCAGTTTGAATTCATCCTTCTTAAACATGGGTGACCAGAACTGCACACAGTATTCCAGGTGAGGTCTCACCAGTGCCTTGTATAACAGTACTAACACCTCCTTATCTCTACTGGAAATACCTTGCCTGATGCATGCTAAGACTTCATTAGCGTTTTTTACGGCCATATCACATTGGCAGCTCATAGTCATCCTGTGGTCAACCAATACTCCAAGGTCCTTCTCTTTCTTCGTTACTTCTAATTGATGCGTCCCCAGCTTATAACTAAAATTCTTGGTATTAATCCCTAAATGCATGACCTTACACTTCTCACTATTACATTTCATCCTATTACTATTACTCCAGTTTACAAGGTCATCCAGATCCTCCTGTATGATATCCCGGTCCTTCTCTAAATTGGCAATACCTCCCAGCTTTGTATTATCCGCAAACTTTATTAGCGCACTCCCACTTTTTGTGCCGAGGTCAGTAATAAAAAGATTAAATAAGATTGTTCCCAAATCTGATCCCTGAGGAACTCTACTGGTCACCTCCCTCCAGCCTGACAGTTCACCTTTCAGTATGACCCGCTGTAGTCTCCCTTTTAACCAATTCCTTATCCATCTTTCAATTTTCATATTGATCCCCATCTTTTCCAATTTAACTAATAATTGAATGTAAGCGAATGTTTGGATTTCTTTTCTTTGTCCTCCCACCATTTGTTTTTGATTTCTTGGATCCTCCTTTGGACTTCAGCTTTGAGCTGATGGAAAGAACTCTGCTTCTGACTAGATAGTGGTTGGTTTTGCCAGTCACAGAAGGCTTTTCTTTTCTGGTCCAAAAGGGATGTAATCTTAGTGTTGTTGTCCATTCCTGATGGCAGTGGGTAGGAAGGCTGATGAATTCCTCACAAGCCTCCTGGATGGTCTGTTTCAAGGCTTCCCAGTCTTCTTCGACACTTGTTGTCATTTCCAGATGTTCATATGGTCACTTTTTCACTGAGGAGTGTTTGGAAGTTCTCTTGGTGCACTGAGGTTTGAAGTCTTTGGATGTTGTATTGCTGTCTGTGATATGGATTGCTTTCTGTGTTTCGGTGCAATCCTGATGGACATGACTGACCTCACCAGGTGGTGGTCCATCCAGCAGTCATTGGCTCCTCTCATGACACAAGTGATTTGGACATCTCTTAGATCCTGTGTTCTTACAATGACATAGTCTAGGAGCTGCCACTGTTTCAAGCAGTGTTGTTGCCAAGTTGTTTTGTACTTGTTTCTTTGTCTGAAGATTGTGTTTGTGATCAAAAGGTCGTGCTCTGCACATTTGCTGAGTAGAAGGATGCCATTGGAACTGGTCTTGCCCACTCCTTCCCAATGGTGCTACTCCATACATTAGAATCTTGGCCAACTCTTACGTTAAAGTCCCCTAAGAAGATTATCTTATCTGTTTTTGGAATGCATGACAAAATTTTGTCAAGGTCAGTGTAGAAGGATTCTTTCTGTTCTTCTTCAGCGTCAAGTGTTGGTGCATATGCAAATTGGATGCGGAGGGTCATAAGGTGCTCCTTAATGCTGATGGGGAGCTCAGTCAGGCGATTGACTAGAAGGTTCTTGATTGGAAAGCCAGCACTGTGTATTCACCTGTTGCTTGCTGTTTTTCATTTCCAGAAGAAAGTGTAACCGCTGCCCTCTTCCCTCAAGTGGCCTTCATCTGCATGTCTTGTTTCGCTGAGAGCAGAGATGTTAATGTTGTACCTCGAGAGTTCTTGGGCAACAATTGATGTTCTGTGTTTGGGTCTTTCACTTTTTGATTCATCTAGTAGGGTACAGACATTCCCTGTTGCAAGAAACATTTTTGGTTTTCGACCGCATTGGGAGTGATCCCTCTGGAAATGATTATCCAGTCAGGTATGGTGGGATAGTCTATTTTTGGGGCACCTTTTCTAGCCCCTTCCCTGTATGGGGTGAGCAGAGGGGTTCCTAAAAAGTCCTGCTCAGTCATGATTAGGGCGGCCATAACATGGATTCGAATGCTAGTCATTGAGAGGGGGGGAGGAATAGCTCAGTGGTTTGAGCATTGGCCTGCTAAACCCAGGGTTGTGAGTTCAATCCTTGAGGGGGCCATTTAGGGAGCTGGGGCAAAAATTGGGGCTTGGTGCTGCTTTGAGCAGGGGGTTGGACTGGATGACCTCCTGAGGTCCCTTCCAACCCTGATATTCTATGATTCATTTAGGAAGAGAGAACAACTAATTCACACTGCTGAAATGAGAATGCTCCAGTGGATACTGAGTAAAAGGGCGCTCACAGGCTATGTAATGAAATGGTCTGAATGATGGTGTGGGTAGTCCCCATCACAAAAAGCTGAGGGAGTGTTGACTGAGATGGCCAGGTCATATGAGACAATGAGATGTGGGATATGTTGGCCAGAGAGTACAAGATCTAGTAGTCCTGGGATGAAGACCATGAGGAAGACCTTGAAAAATGTGGTTCAAGATAGTGAAGGAAGACATGAAGAAGGCTGATGTCAACTTATTCTTCATCTCCAAGTGTTCTTGTCAAGTGCATCTTCCAAGTTGATGGGACAAGGTGTAGGTTACGAAGAATAAGGAGAAATACGACCGGTTATCTCTTAAAGGAAACGTGATTTATGCACTTTATTGACACCTAAGATTGACCAAGAAAGTTTCTAAGGCTTGCCTGGAAGCAAGATTCCCATGATGCTCTGCAATTAAGATAAGGATGACTTTAAACAGTGGAATGTTACCACACAGTAACCCATAGCATATTTTGCAAAACTGTTTGTTATAGAGATTTTGGCAATCTTACCTGCAAAGTGTGAAAACTGCTGTTGCAAACATATTAACAATATTAAGTGCAAAATGTGTTACTTCTTATCACCTTGGATTATTTCCTATGTGCAAAAAGGGAGGAAACAGAAAAGGGCTAGAACAACAAAGGGTATAAACACCTTAGAACATCAGGAGGAAGTAAGGCTATCTACAAACTGGCTTCAGATGCTCAGAAAATTGTAGGGCAGGTCTTCCACAGCTGCAGGAAATTGCATGCCTCTCTGTGCCTGAGCTGTTTTTACTAACTGTTAATCAATAAATCCAGCCAAGCTGACTTACCTGAAGTTTGTTGTTGGTATTAGAGAGAACTCCTCTTGCTAGACACGTAATCACAGTAAACTATCTGTCAATTACTTATCAATTAATTGGTTATTGATTATTGGGAAATTATTACATATCAGTTATTACTTATGAGCAACTTCAAACTGATACACTATAATTTTAATCATCTTGGGATCAAAAGAATAGTCCATCTATCATTTTCCATGTTTTTATTATTTTATTGATGATGGACACTTTTATAAGGATGTATCTTAATAGGGTCTGCTGGTCCCAGTAGTATGTTTACTCTGCGTTTCTGGCATTGAGATAGAGCTCTGATGCCACAAAATTTCATGTTTTCAGAATATTTTATGGCTTCTGGGTAACCTTTGCATAACAATATTTTGTTTGTTTGTTTCTCTCTCACTGGTACTAATAGGTACCTGCCCAGAAATGCACTTATCATGAAACATTCTAGGTTTTACTGTTCAAAGGAGAGACCTTGGGCATCTAGGGTAAAATGATCAGAAAGTGCCTAAATTGACTTTCAGTGGGACTTTGGCTCCTATGTCACTCAGGTGCTTTTGAAAATGTTACCCTTAGGCCAAAATTTTTAAAAGTGGACTCTGATTTTGTGTGGCTCAGTTTGAGTGCCCAACTGGAGACACTTTATGCCTTATTTTCAAAGGTACTGAGTGAGTGCAGATCTTGCTGACATCAGTTGGTATTGTAGGTACTTCTCCTGAGCCTGATTTTCAGAGGTAGTGTCAAATTAGGTAATCAAAATCAAAGGTCACTTTTGAAAACATTAGCCTTAACCTCTCTGTTCCTCCATTATTCCATCTGTTTAAGGGGGATAATAATATTTACCCACCTTTACAAAATGCAATGAGATCCAAAGTTGAAAAGGTGCTGTAAAACTGCAAAGTATCATTACGTTAATTTGTATTTACTACTTGCATCCTTTCCCAGTAATTTCACACTGTATGAATTCCTTATCCAAAATTTAGCAGATAAGTTATCATATGAATATTATTGTAATACAACGAAATAATATTTGGGAACTAGTAACTCCATTGTGCTAGGTGCTGAATTACCACAGAACAAAAAGATGGTCCCTGGCTCCAAGAGCTTACAATCTAAAGTGTAAGAAACAAGGTAGCAGACGGATACAGACAGATGGGGGAGCACGGGGAGAAAATGAGACAATTGTGGTCAGCATGTTGGTAGGCTGAGGTCTCAGCACACCATCTGCCTAACCATTGTCAAGATTTTTGTAGGTCTCACAACTCATGAGAGTTTTAAATAATGATCTGAAGGAGGATAATGAGGTAACTTTGTGGATGTTTACATGGAGCAACTCCCAAGCTAGAGGGGCAAGTGTGGGAGAAAGTATGAAGGTGACTGTTTTAAAATGTAATAAGTGGATGATGAAAGTTGGCATCACTGACCAGTCAGAGGCAAGAGTCAACTTCTTGATCACGTATGAGAGATGATAGATAGCAAGGGAAAGGCAATAAAGGGTTGAAAGTGAAGCAATTTATGTTTGATGTGATAGAGACAGGGGAGCTAGTGGATGGATGCAAAGACATGATCAAAGTGACCAGCTAGGAGAATTATCTTTGGGACAGCATTTTGAATGGATATTAGTGGGGTACAATTGCATTTGTGAAGGCCAGAGAAGAGGGTGTTGTGGTAGTTGAGATGCAATATGAGGAGTGACTGGACACCAGTTTTAGGTGTGTGAATAGATAGGAAAGGCTGTATCTTTGAGATGTTATGCCGTGACATATGAGATATCCTCAGTTCTTTGGAAAGATTCAGAGAAATTCAAAAGCCAATAATTTTTCAAGAAATAGAAGGAAACAACTCAAATGAAATAAAGAAACAATCAATGCTAATAATTTTGGTCAAGAAAAAAACCCTGAGACACAGTTACTTTTTAATTATGTGTTACAGTCCTTATTCATGCATGTAATCCCATTACTGGGTCTACTTGCTTAGGTGAGGATTTGCAGGATCTGGCCTACATACTTTAAAACTTAAAAGCTCTATGGCTCAGATCTTACAATCCTTATTGAGGACTCAATAAGAGTTCAAAGAGAGTTTAGCCTGACTAAGCGCTGAAGAGGGACTGCAAGATCTGGCTTCAAATGAACATTAAGGGGTCAGACTTAGAGCTGGGTGAAACTCCTCTAGTAAACAAATTTGCCAAAATATGCATTTTCAGGGCACCAAACCTCTCTTCACCTGTTCTGAGTCAAATTTGGTGAATAAAAATTTGGCTGAAAAAAAATTGTTGGTTTTCTTTTTTTTTTTCCTCAAAAATATTGAAATGTTTTGTTTCAGCATTTTTGAAACAATCCATTTTGAAATAACATTTTCAAAACGTTTTGTTCAAACCGAGCTATTTGGGACTGGGAGGGACTATTTCATTCAGAATAACAAAAACAAACAACCAAACGAAAATCAGGTCTGATTCAAAATGATATGAGCCAACATGTTTTGTTCTGTTTTTTTAATCTTTTGGTTTGACCACCAGGCTGAAAAATCAATTATTGCCTCAGCTCTAGTTAAAATGTAGCTCGCCCTTATGCCGGTGCACAGAGGTGAGGGTACAAGAAGCACTCAAGGGCCAAGCACATTGCAATTCCTGCCTAAGACCCACCTATTTGACACAAATGTGCAAATTACTCAGAAAAAAATTGGCAAGGAGCAGGGCACTGGGAATGGGAGAAGTGCCATAGCTGGCTGGAGGCATTCAAAAGGACAGTGCAGAGCTGCACCTTAATTTTACAAGTGAACTCTAAGCTGATATCTGAGCAAATACTGCATTCACTTTGTAAGCTATTATAAAATTTTCTGATTGTTCACCTGCTCTGTTAGGATGAAATGTTCATTGATTTCTGAGCAGTAGTTGTAATGCAGAAAATAAATAACAGCCATTTTTACCAGCTCCACATTATGGTTGAAAGGCAAACCTCTGCCAGGTTTCTCATTCAGACTGTGCTAATGGCACCTCTGTTGATTATAAAGCAATGCAGTTTTGTGGCCAATCTGTCCTGGAGTGTGTTTTTTTCCTGCTCTGTAATGTTGCTGAGCAATATTTAAAAACAACAGGTTTAAAACTCATGGGAACAACAAGGCTAGAAAATGATCTCCATGTGTACGCATTAAGTTCCAAATACTGTATACAGAATTCTTTCTGAAGACCTCACAGAAGCTTTTGTTGTTTTCACAGTTGCTATTTCTCATGCACGCCGATCAATTAGCTTTGTCCTGTGGGAACTGGAAGAAGGCTCTAATGCACAGTATCCACACTGATACCCAGTAGGCAGCTTCACAAATATCCTAAAGACTTCCAAATATTCTGAAATAATGTTTGCTTTGTTTACAAGTTTTTTTTCTATGCGCACAATGGATATTTACAATATAAAAAGGAAATTTACACATTAAATTATATATATTAAATAAAAAAGCATACAATAAAAATCCTTTCTTTGTTCCTGATTGTCCTCTCCTGCAGCAAAATCAGCAAGAGGTGAAAACTACAGGGTTTTCCTCAGAATTCTTCCCAGTCATTCTACCTGGCAGTGAAGTGGTTCACAAGGTCCTGCCACAAACCTCATGGATCCTGGGGGATCAATGGGAGGTCAGGTGTATCCATAAGCTCTTTGGGGCAAGGATACCATCTCTTTGTTCCGCATTGTGCACCTGGCACAATGGGGTCCTGGTCCATGACTAGGGGCTCCTATTCACTCAAGGGATACAAATAATTAATACTAATAGACACAAACTATTTGGATGACTAAATGTACCCTCTCTACACGCATGCACATCATACATCATTTGAAAGCCTAATATGTCTTCTTTAAGATGAGGTATGACACTGAGCTGTCAAGTTGTGCCATTACCATAGCAATGGTAAGAGTTTTGTCTGCATGAAATGCTGTCTATAGAGCTGTTGGAGGAAAAGATCCGAGGATTGGAGATGCAGGTGGAAAGTCTGGTTGAGTTTAGAAGGGGGTTTGAGCAGATTATGGAGCAAAGACATGAGGCAGCTGAAGGGAAAAGCTCAGACTTGCAGATAGAAGCAGGACTGAAGAATTCTGAGGTGGACTGCTGGGTGAGGAAAGTGGACAGTGGAAGCATGTGACAAAGAGAACAAGGCAGAAGAAAAGACGGGCTAGTGAGGGAGAAACAGAGCTTAAGACTAGGTTTGCAGAGTTGGAAAATGAAGAAGGGGCTCAGCAGGTGGTCACTGAAGGTGTAAGGGTGAGGAAGAAGAGAAGAGCAACTAGTCCTATAGGAAAAGGGGAAGAGTGGATGGAGACTACACCAAATATGAGTCCCAGGAGGATACAGGATGGGTTGAAGAGGATTACAAGGGAGAATAGGAATAGAAAGAACTTGCAGCCAGAGGGACTAGGAGATAGACTGGAGAATAGCACAGTCACCAGGAAAAGGCAGGTCTACGTGATTGGGTACTCTTTACCGAGAAGAATAGACAGGCCTGTAACCAGAGCTGATCCAGAGAATAGAAGGGTGTACTGTCTTCCAGGTGCTAAGATATGGGATGTAGACCTGAGGTTGAAAAGGATCATAAAGGGAGTGGGAAAGAATCCCCTAATTATCCTTCATGTGGGAACAAATGATACCGGTAGATTCTCGCTGGAACGTATCAAGGGAGACTATGCTAGGCTGGGGAAGACGCTTAAGGAAATCGAGGCTCAGGTGATCTTTAGTTTCAGAGTAACAGCCGTGTTAGTCTGTATTCGCAAAAAGAAAAGGAGTACTTGTGGCTCCTTAGAGACTAACCAATTTATTTGAGCATAAGCTTTCGTGAGCTACAGCTCACTTCATCGGATGCAGGTGCATCGGATGCATCCGATGAAGTGAGCTGTAGCTCACGAAAGCTTATGCTCAAATAAATTGGTTAGTCTCTAAGGTGCCACAAGTACTCCTTTTCTTTTTGTGATCTTTAGTGGGATTCTGCCTGTTCCTAGAGAAGGGCAACAAAGGTGTGACACGATTATGACTATCAATAGATGGCTTAGGCAGTGGTGCTATAAGGAGGGCTTTGGGATGTATGGCCAGTGGGAGGCATTCATGGACAGAGGACAGTTCTCTCGGGATGGATTTCCTCTGAGTAGTGAAGGAAATAGACTTCTAGGATGGAGGATGGCACAACTGATTAAGAGAGCTTTAAACTAGAATTTGGGGGAGATGGTTGAGAGAAGTCCAGGTAATCTCCACGCCTGATTTTAGCATTGAGAGGGAAGAAAACAAAGTAAGAAAGGATACAGCCGTGGGTAGGAGAATGGACATAAGGAGGAAGGGCAGTGTGGATACCAGTCTAATAGGTCATACTGGCTATAGAATGACCGTGCCTAATCGGGTACAGAATGTGAGCGAGGCCAAACAGCAAAAATTAAGATGTTTGTACACTAATGCGAGGAGCCTAGGTAACAAAATGGAGGAACTAGAGCTACTGGTGCAGGAAGTGAAACCAGATATTACAGGGATAACAGAGACACAGTGGTATAGTAGTCATGACTGGACTACAGGTATTGAAGGGTATGTGCTGTTTAGGAAAGACAGAAATAAAGGTAAAGGTGGTTGAGTAGCATTGTATATCAGTGATGAGGTAGAATGTAAAGAAATAAGAAGTGATGGAATGGATAAGACAGAGTCCGTCTGGGCAAAAATCACATTGGGGAAGAAAACTATTAGAGCCTCCCCTGTGATATTGCTTGGGGTGTGCTATAGACTGCCGGGATCTAATTTGGATACGGATAGAGCCCTCTTTAATGTTTTTAATGAAGTAAATTCTAATGGAATCTGCATGATCATGGGAGACTTTAACTTCCCAGATATAGACTGGAGGAGGAATGCTAGTAATAAAAATAGGGCTCAGATTTTTCTAGATGCGATAGCTGATGGATTCCTTCATCAAGTAGCTGCTTAACCAACTAGAGGGGATGTCATTTTAGATTTGGTTTTGGTGAGTAGTGAGGACCTCATAGAAGAAATGGTTGTAGGGGACAATCTTGATTCAAGTGATCATGAGCTAATTCAGTTCAAACTGAATGGA
The DNA here is from genome assembly GCF_965140235.1 of Caretta caretta. Taxonomy (NCBI): domain Eukaryota; kingdom Metazoa; phylum Chordata; order Testudines; family Cheloniidae; genus Caretta; species Caretta caretta. The sequence goes on from NC_134207.1 coordinate 159,728,755, forward strand.
AGGACAAACAAAAATAAATCTGCAACTAGGGTTTTTGATTTCAAAAGAGCTGACTTTCAAAAATTAAGGAAATTAGTTAGGGAAGTGGAGTGGACTGAAGAAGTTATGGATCTAAAGGCAGAGGAGGCCTGGGATTACTTTAAGTCAAAGCTGCAGAAACTATCGGAAGCCTGCATCCCAAGAAAAGGGAAAAAATTCATAGGCAGGAGTTATAGACCAAGCTGCATGAGCAAGCATCTCGGAGAGGTAATTAAGAAAAAGCAGAAAGCATACAGGGAGTGGAAGGTGGGAGGGATCAGCAATGAAAGCTACCCTATTAAGGTCAGAACATGTAGGGATAAAGTGAGACAGGCTAAAAGTCAAGTAGAGTTGGACCTTGCAGAGGGAATTAAAAGCAATAGTAAAAGGTTCTATAGCCATATAAATAAGAAAACAAAGAAAAAAGAAGTGGGACCGCTAAACACTGAGGATGGAGTGGAGGTTAAGGATAATCTAGGCATGGCCCAATATCTAAACAAATACTTTGCCTCAGTCTTTAATAAGACTAAAGAGGATTTTAGGGATAATGGTAGCATGACAAATGGGAATGAGGATATGGAGGCAGATATTACCATATCTGAGGTAGAAGCGAAACTCGAATAGCTTAATGGGACTAAATCGGGGGGCCCAGATAATCTTCATCCAAGAATATTAAAGGAATTGGCACATGAAATTGCAAGCCCATTAGCAAGAATTTTTAATGAATCTGTAAACTCAGGGGTTGTACTGTATGATTGCAGAATTGCTAACGTAGTTCCTATTTTTAAGAAAGTTAAAAAGAAGTGATCCGGGTAACTACAGGCCTGTTGGTTTGACATCTGTAGTATGCAAGGGCTTGGAAAAAAATTTGAAGGAAAAAGTAGTTAAGGACACTGAGATCAATGGTAATTGGGACAAAATACAACATGGTTTTACAAAAGGTGCCAAACCAACCTGATCTCCTTCTTTGAGAAAGTAACAGATTTTTTAGAAAAAGGTAACACAGGGGATCTAATTTACCTTGATTTCAGTAAGGCATTTGATATGTTTCCACAGGGGAATTATTAGTTAAATTGGAAAAGGTGGGGATCAATATGAAAATTGAGAGGTGGATAAGGAACTGGTTAAAGGGGAGACTACAGCGGGTCATACTGAAGGGTGAACTGTCAGGCTGGAGGGAGGTGACCAGTGGAGTTCCTCAGGGATCGGTTTGGGAACAATCTTATTTAATCTTTTTATTACTGACCTTGGCACAAAAAGTGGGAGTGCGCTAATAAAGTCTGCGGATGATACAAAGCTGTGAGGTATTGCCAATTTAGAGAGAGGCAATATCATACAGGAAGATCTGGATGACCTTGTAAACTGGAGTAATAGTAATAGGATGACAGGTTTCAGAGGAACAGGATGAAATGTAATAGTGAGAAGTGTAAGGTCATGCATTTAGGGATTAATACCAAGAATTTTAGTTATAAGCTGGGGACGCATCAATTAGAAGTAACGAAGGAGGAGAAGGACCTTGATCACAGAATGACTATGAGCTGCCAATGTGATATGGCCGTAAAAAACGCTAATGAAGTCTTAGCATGCATCAGGCAAGGTAATTCCAGTAGAGATAAGGAGGTGATAGTACTGTTATACAAGGCACTGGTGAGACCTCACCTGGAATACTGTGTGCAGTTCTGGTCTCCCATGTTTAAGAAGGATGAATTCAAACTGGAACAGGTACAGAGAAGAGCTACTAGGATGATCCGAGGAATGGAAAACCTGTCTTATGAAAGGAGACTCAAGGACCTTGGCTTGTTTAGCCTAACCAAAAGAAGGCTGAGGGGAGATATGATTGCTCTCTATAAATATATCAGAGGGATAAATACCGGAGAGGGAGAGGAATTATTTAAGCTCAGTACCAATGTGGCCACAAAAACTAATGGATATAAACTGGTCATCGGGAAGTTTAGACTTGAAATTAGATGAAGGTTTCTAACCATCAGAGGAGTGAAGTTTTGGAATAGTCTTCCAAGGGAAGCAGTGGGGGCAAAAGACCTATCTGGTTTCAAGATTAAACTCGATAAGTTTATGGAGGAGATGGTAAGATGGCATAATATGATTTTGGCAATTAATTGATCTTTAACTATTCATGGTAAATAGGCCCAATGGCCTATGATGGAATGGGATCCGAGTTACTACAGAGAATTCTTTCCTGGGTATCTGTCTGGTAAATCTTGCCCATAAGCTCAGGGTTCAGCTGATCGCCATATTTGGGGTCGGGAAGGAATTTTCCTCCAGGGCAGATTGGAAGAGGCCCTGGGGTTTTTTGCCTTCCTCTGTAGCATGGGTCACGGGTCACTTGCTGGAGGATTCTCTGCACCTTGAAGTCTTTAAACTATGATTTGAGGACTTCAATAGCTCAGACATAGGTGAGAGGTTTTTCGCAGGAGTGGGTGGGTGAGATTCTGTGGCCTGCATTGCGCAGGAGGTCAGACTAGATGATCATAATGATCCCTTCTGACCTTAATATCTATGAATCTATGAATGGGGATAAAATATGACAACACCAACATGTGAAAATGATCACTTTTGAATACTTGCATTTGCTCCTGTTACTTTAATGACTCCATGTATTATTTCAAGACACAAAATTGGATTTCTCTGTGACATCAAAGTATTGAAACAACAATCTAAAGCATAAAACAAAATCTACTAATTTGTATAAGTATCACTGAAATGTAATAGCACTTCTAACATTTTTAGTCAACGTCATTATTGTCATGTTTGTTCATCACTATGATCTCTATTGAGAGTGCGAGGGTTATCACAGTCTTCATTGCCTTGGCATGTGTACAGTTCTGTGCAGGGAAGATTGCTCTGACTACAGATCCAGTTGATTCTGCACTGACCCTTACTGGTACAGGCACAGATAAGAACTTGTAGAAGTTCAGGTGCCATTGGGCCCTTGAAGGATACAGGAAGTAGTTTATCATCCACATGTTTCTATCCATGTGGCAATGATGGTCCAATATCTGGTTTACCCATGTGCAAAGACATCCAAATCTTTGTTTCTCAAGATGCTCTTTTGACATGCTGTTCAAAACTGTCATCACATGGTGGGAGTTTGGCCAATGACTTTTCCTTGTTGATGGCTAGATTGAGGCACAAGCAATTCAGGGACCTGTGAGTCTCCTTTTCTTTCTCGCTTTGGTCACACAGCCCTGCTACCAGCATCCTTGCAGCAGAAATTATGCTTGTCTGTCACTCTTCCCACCAATTTGGCAAGATTTCTGAAGCAGTAAACTCCTGTTGATTTGACAACTTTAAACACAGATTTTTCCCAATATCAAATAGGGAGGACACAGAGTCACATCCTGTTATTGCACAAATAGCAGGAAGTATGCTGCAGAAGTCAGGAGTGTGTGTGTGTCACAATTTGGATGCACAGGTATGAGGCAACACTTGTCAGTTGTGCTGGTAATGGGTCAATGCTTCAATCTACATCGTATCTATGTGCTGCATTTTTGGAAAGTAGTGAACAGCAAGGACCAAAACATCTGTATCAGGTGACCTAGTTACTATGATTTCTTTGACACCAAGAGACCCAAAAGCCGTATTGGCACATACAGCATGCAGAAGCATTCATGTGTCTGCTTCCTACTAAGTACTGTACAAGTCTTGGACTTCTTCAGCACCTCTGCTGGTGATGAACTTTGCTACTTCACCATTGGAAAATCCTCCAGCAAGGAGGAGTGTTTTTGCTGAATGTGCTCCTATGCTCTCAGGTGCATTTTGAACCATATGTACATACAGGAATTTTACAAGTAACTGCTTGTTGGATGTCACATTCAGAAATTTTTTCCATGGAGGTGCAGGGCGTCCACCAATTGCCTGGTATTTCTTACATCCAACCGTAGATCCTTTCTGGCGCTGTCTTTCTGCAGTTTTCACAGAGTTACTATTGTCATGTCTTCCAAAGACTTCGCTTACAGAATTAGCTTTGTCAAATCCTTTTAGGATGTACCTCAAATACTCACACCTAATTTATCAAGTGTGAAATTTGTCTTTGTTGCATGCCCTTGGTTCATGGATTCAAATTAAAACCTTCTACTAGGCAGCCTAGATGCTACGTTGTATGTACAAAAGCTTACAAATGGAGAAGCATTACAACAGGAATTCACGTACATTTAACTACTCACTATGCCGTACAAATTGTGGCCATGCAATCAATTGCTACTGGTGCACAACTGTCAGTAGGAGACTGTTCTGGTCAACAAATTTCAATTGAAAATATAGAAAACTGTAATAATCACTTGTGAGATCCTTTGACAATTATGAATATGTGATGTGAAAACATTGCATGTTAGTATTTTTCAAAATGTTGATATTCACCATTTTTGCCACATGCTAAACAGCCTCAACATTTCTAAAAAAGAATTACTTGCCCATTCAAAACAAATAAGTCTTTTCATACATTGTCAGGTAGGTAGGTGTGACCAATAAACATGACATTAAGGTACTGAAATTAACTTAAACAGTAAAAACTGTCATCATAGTCCTGTTCAGTTATTCTGGAACTGTGCTAAAAATGAGACTTTCTCATTTTGGGTACCTTTATTCCACCTCACCTGTGGATTTATGACACCACTCAACAGCTCCACATCATGCCTCGTCTAAATGTACAGAAAATAAGCTTTCAAATGATATACGATGTGGTGTGTAAGGTAAGTTGGTGGGACAGCATCTCCCACCAACATAGCATGGTGTAGACACTGCGTTAGGTCGATGCAAGCTACATCGCTCAGAGGGGTGATTCTTTCACACCCTTGAGTGATGTAACTTACATAGACTTAAGTGGCAGTGTAGACCAGACCTAAGGACCCAGTTCAGGAAGGTACCTAAGCAGGTATATAACTCTGAGCACATGAGTAGTCCATTGAGGACAATGGAACTATTCACTCACTAAAAGTTCAGCACATCCTCAAATTCTTCCCTGAATCAGGGGCCACGCACCCAATAAATCTACTGTGATTTTATAACACAAAAGCATCGCAAAAACACTTCCCTATTCATCACATCTGCAGCTTCCAATGAAAAAAGGCCGTGATGTGAAAGTCACATGCTGCAGAGCTGTCTATAATAGTTACCAAGTGCGGGAGGGGGAGAGAACAGTCACATTCTTATTTCAAGAAAAGAAATTAATCAGTAGCTGTATGAAAAGAATCGAAGAGTCTGCCCAGCATCTGTTGTATGAAAAGCTGTTCAGGAAACATACTGCAGCAAGGTCTTCTTCATAATCAACATTTTTTGGCACTTAGCCTTCAGAGGCATATTCAGACAGTCACCTGAAATGATTTATATGGTATAAATGTCAATAGTTAGCAGTGGTGGGTCTTGGATATTGAGCTATACATTAGCTGAAGGCATAAACAAAAATGTACAGTTAAGTTACGTTTTTTGGGATAAAATAATTGTCTCCTGCGTGGTTCTGAAGTGAAATCAAAGTAGTAGAGTGGTTCTGGTGTCTGGATTCTCATGAGGAATATGAAACTTGGATATGAAGTCAATATCTAGCCAAAGCATGCACTGAGAACATTCTTTCTGGTTTCAGTGTGTAAAGGTTTCAGAGATATTTCAGAGAGATTTTAAATAGGTCATACTTCAGGAACCAGTAATATCTCTGAACTGGAGTGACTGTTTCAAGTGCACCGATTGTGTAGACAGTTTTATATACCAAAAATACCTGTGTTAAAAGAAAGCTATTTTGGTTGCAGCGATCATTATTTAAATTTCAAACGATGGAGGTGTGAGAGATGTTCAGAAAAAGGCACAAGAAATTTTTTATAATAGAAACTGTTAGGCAACCAAAATATGAGTCACTGCCCTCTCCCCCCACAATAAATCTAAAATACAGCTTTTAAAACTATAAACCCAAATCCTGCCAGTCTTTCTGTAGTGACAGAGGGCCTAACATTCTGTAAAATGGATGCCAAGTGGAGAAACCGCACAGGGGGGCTCTGCTACTGAGCACCATAGCAATTCTCTCCCAACTGAAGTTGGGGAGAACATGGCCAATGACTCTGGGAGCTACACAGATTTACTTGCAACAAATCCTATGTAGGAATTATAGTAGTAACCACTGGCTGATTGGGTAGGATCCCATGGATGAAATCCTGGCTCTGCTGAAGTTAATGGCAAAATGCTCATTGACTTCAGTGGGGCCAGGATGTTACCCTATGTGTTGTGTTAGGGGAAAGTATGTCTTGCTCCATCACAGCCTCCCCTTTCATGTCACCTGCATAGAGCCCTTTCAGTGGGGCTTTGTGGCATGGACCGTCATTTTGCTCTTGGTTTTTATAGCTTAATATACAACAAAGGTGCAAGTTTATGAAAGGTCTGAAGGTTTAGGAGGGGGAGGGTGTTAAGTTTAAAAAATAAACTCATCCCTTTAGAAACTTTTTAAAAGATCCCTGCATAATGAGGAAAAGCATGATAACTATGTAATGTGAATAAAGAGAGAGAAAAAGAAATTTCCCCGCACCAATCAGATTTTTGTAATGGACGTAGCTATCACTTAAGCCAGTATGAAAGCAGATTTGTAAAGAACTCCTCCGCTTTCTGTAGTTAAAAATGAGTCTGTCTCCCCTAAACGTTTCTGACCTCCCCCAGTCGCCATAGGTATCTTCCCTCGATAGTTTCCCTTGATAACTCATGCAGTCACCCTTAATTCTAGCTACTCACACAGTTGAGTCAAAGCCAGATGGTCTGAACTGATGACCATAGTATAAACACTGAATAGCCACGCCCCACTTACACTTCCTGAAATCTGCAAAAAGAAAAGGAGTACTTGTGGCACCTTAGAGACTAACCAATTTATTTGAGCATAAGCTTTCGTGAGCTACAGCTCACTTCATTGGATGCATGCAGTGGAAAATACAGTGGGGAGATTTTATATACACAGAGAACATGAAACAATGTGTGTTACCATACACACTGTAACAAGAGTGAACAGGTAAGATGAGCTATTACCAGCAGGAGAGCGGGGAGGAAAAACCTTTTGTAGTGATAATCAAGGTTGGCCATTTTCAGCAGTTGACAAGAACATGTGAGGAATAGTAGGGCGGGGGGGGGGAATAAACATGGGGAAATCTGAAATTATAATGGCTAAAAACAAGTCTTGCAGCACAACAGATATAATATAATCCCTCTGATATTGAACTCAGGGTTTGAAATTATACTGAAGATACTCTCCTTCAAAAAGTGGTCTATGTGAAAAGAGAGGTTGAATACCTTGCCTCACGGAGTCCAGTTCCAGACAAATTCCTGGCAAGGCATGAAAGAGCGATAATTAGAGCAAGGCATATAATTTAGAATGAATAATTTATCTGATGAATTTTGCTTCTTTTGCTTTGGACATTGCCCACAAAGCATTTATTAGTAACTGGGTAGTTTTTGTACATCACTCTTGCTCCATAGATTGTACACAAGTAGCTTGTTTTGAGCATTTGCTATTCAAAATCATAGTTGTTTGATAGGACACAAGTCACATGTTATGTTTCTGCTCCCTGATTGGCAGAGCATGACTCTTAAAATCAGGTTTCTAGAGCAAGATTACAAGATCAACATTGCTTCTCTTGAAAATTCTGTAATATTCATTCTAAAACTCACAGCTGATTTGCAGATATGTTTCCAGAAAGCAACGCACAAAGGGCATGAAAAAAACATAATGAATTTGTGTAAAACATCAAATAAATATTCACAAAACATATTTTGCAGTTTTTGTCTCTTTCCACAGAGGTTAACTGTTCCCTAAGGAATTCATATGCAAAGAATTGGAGGTGTGGGCAGGTCATTAGAAATACTGCAAAGCCATGACGGTCAACTTCAGTGCACTCAAAGAGCCGAGAGGACCATTTGTATACAATATGAAAGACCTTTATACAGTAACCTGTGTGGAATTCTATTTCCCTGCCTGACGGATGTGAGGTCTGAGATCCGGAATCTGAACCTGGGTTTCCAGGGGTTTGAATTGTCTCACACCTGATGCTTAGACCACTAAAGCTGTCAATTGTTTGTAAAAGCTGACCAGCTCTGACCAGCTGATCTGGTTCATATTGAAAGGAGACTATTTCCAGAGCACCTAATCTACTGCAAATGGTGTAGCTCAGTAATGGATGGAGATGGTTGGCATGTTTAGTTTTGTGAAGTATAATTCTTTTGGCCATTAATAAAACTCTGACTATTCCCCCCACCCCACTTTCCAATTTTGGTGAATTTATAGTACAGTTAGATTACCTAAAATAAGTGGGTTTCAGGTTATATCCATGTTTGGTATAAGATTTATTCATTCAATTACATTTTCTCAAAAGGGTTTTATCATTGTGCAATCCAATAGCATATGCATTAGTGCGGCTAGTCCTTAGTCTGAGCTTTAACAGACTTTAGGACCTTTGATTCCTGCAGCTGTCACTCAGTTGGGATGCCAATAAATTCTGAAGGCTATTTTTTCTTAGAAGTAACTGTAATTTATAATCAATAGAGGATTCCCTTGTATGTGTTGCCACAATTACCTAACCATCACTAATGTGACTCTCAGCCCTCTCCCCGCCCAGTGACTATGATAGGTGGCACTGCCTCAATGCATGCAAATCTAACAATACAAACTACTGATTGTGGGCATGGGGAAGAACAGCTGCGAGCAGGGGACGTGCGGCTGAATTCAGACCTGGTGTGAGCATGTGCAATGATGGAGTTGTGCCCACCTAGCAAAGCCTACATTTGTCCGAAAGTGTCTAGATTTAAGAGAGAAAAATGGTTTTCCTGATTTTACTAGCGAGAGACTCAGATAGTTGGTGGGTTGAGGGCACTGAAAGGCTGCAGCTATGAACATTGCCTGTCATGCTGACCAATCTTCTGTCCTTGTTTCCTTGTACTACCCCATCAGTCTGCTCATAGCCAGCTGCTGTCTCTTGTCTTGTACTTGGATTGTAAACTCTTTGGGGCAGGAACCATCTTTGCGTTCTGTATTTGTACAGCGCCTGGCACCACAGGTTCCTGGTCCATGACTGGGGCTCCTAGGTGCTGCTATAATCCAGATTTTGCCTGTGGGTTGCTACATACTACTCCTGCTTGTTCATGTAGCTAAAATTTTGTCCCATGAATCTGACTAAGGGGTTGGTCATATATGAACATCCCAGTACAACACCCCCTCCAAACAAGGCAAGTGTTAAGGGATCCAGTCAGATGCTGCAACAAGAGCCACAATCTTCTTTTGTGACTAATGTGGAAGGTAACCTATTCAGCACAAATTCTTGAACTTTGTATTTATTATTTGTCAGAGTATGGGTTACGAGCACTCAGACCCAATCCAACAGACTACATCAGCATGTGCTTAACTATAAGCATATGAATAGTCTGTGACCCACTGCGCCCGCTGCAACTCCTACTAGTAATGCCAAGGTCAGGGCAGGCTGCAAAAGGAGAGCAGATACTCCCAAGACTGGGGGGTAACACTGAAGTTAAGCCTCCCAACCAGTCACAAACTGTGCTCCTGATCCCCACACTGGTTATCAAGAAGCAAAAAAAGAAATCACACAGCCCCCTTTATTGCATTCCAGTCTCTAGCTCCCAATCAGCACATAGGTCCAGTACAGTGAGAAGTTATTTTAAACTCTGCTCATATATACAAAATGTTCTTCTGACCCCAAAGGGTCAGCCACATTACCAGGTCAGTATAGGTTTGGATCTTACCGAAAATACCACGCTGCCAGCCAATCCTTTAGTGTCTAAAATTAAAGGATTATTATAAAGAAAAAAAAAGGAGGAGGAAGAAGAAAGATGTTAAATAGTAAAGCAGTCACATACATACAAAGACTTCAAAGTCCATATATCTGGTTCCTAGCAGTATTGCTGAGTTTGCTGGCTTGAAAGTCCTTCCGGAATACATCCACCACTTGGATGGATCATTCAGCTCTTTGTTCAGAGCTTCAGTTTGTAGCAAAGTTCCTCCAGAGGTAAGAAGGAGGATTGAAGACAAAATGGAGACGATGCAACTGTCTTTTATAGCCTCTTGCCATGCGGCGTGTGCTTCCTTTGTTTCAAACAAAAAGCTGCCGAGCACATGGTTTGGCGGCCTTAGAGTTTGGTCCATAGGCATGCCCTTGCATGCTTTGCTGAGTCATAAGGTGTATCTGCCTTCTCTCAATGGGTCAGTTGTATAGCTGATGGTCCTTAATGGGCCATCAAGCAGGCTAGGTAGAGATGATGCTCAAACTGTTTGGGGGTGACACCCAGAAGCATAGCACAAGTTTGAAATACAGACATACATATCTATAACTCCTAATACAAAGGTGATACAAACTCATAAATGAGATTATCATATCTGGCAAGTTATAACATTTTTGCAGATACCTTACATGGCATATCTGGCATAACTCATTACAATTTTATAATGTTAATATTCATAATATCCTCAAGTGTCCCCCAGATTCCATACAGTGTCACATAGTCCAATGGGACTACTAAAATTGTTGAAGTTCAGTGCTTTGCTGAGTCAGGATCAGAATGTTCAGCATTCTGTAGGATCAAGCCATAATTGAATATTATTGTGGATGTGCAAGAATAAATATGAGCTGTGCACTATATGACCCTCAAAGCTGCATTACAAACTCTACCCAGTTCCCCTCTCTCGGCATAGCAGTTTTTAGACCAGGGGTCAGCAACCTTCGGCACACAACCCATCAGGGTAATCTGCTGGCAGGCCGCGAAACATTTTGTTTACGTTGACTGTCCACAGGCACGGCTGCCTGCAGTTTCCAGTGGCTACAGTTCACCATTCCCAGCCAATGGGAGGTGCAGGAAGTGGCATGGGCCTCAGGGACATGCTGGCCACAGCTTCCCACAGCTCCCATTGGCCAGGAACAGTGAACCGCAGCCACTGGGAGCTGCAGGGGGCCATGCCTGTGGACAGTCAACGTAAACAAAATGTCTCACAGCCTGCCAGCAGATTACCCTGATGGGCTGCATGCCGAAGGTTCCCAACCCCTGTTTTAGGCCAATATGACTATACATATGGTTTGTAGAAAAAATTGGAAAAATCAGTTTGATACAGAAACTGCTATTCAGCTTTTACTATGTTACAGTTACAGCATTGCCACTACTTGTCGATAGTATACAAACCAATAACCACCCCACTGTAAAAAGAAGTTCGGGGGTGGTGTTTTCTCCTGTTGTCTATAATGGTTCCTTTTCTACACCTCAACACAGAGCACAATCTTATGACATATCTAATTAAAACACAGGTTTTTATTTTGTTTTGCATAACTGGATGGCATGAATTTTAGATTCTTTGATTGGGTGTGGCCTGTCTCAACACACAGTTAGAATGTGTTCAAAAATTGGATCTTATTCGAGTACAAAGAATGCCATGCAGTTAAAACAGGATTCAAAAGACAAAGTCAAAGGAGGCCTAGCTTTCTTTTATTATATTTCACTTATATGCTAAGTGTGTGTGGATAGGGGAGGGGAGGTATCTGTGTTAAGGGGTAAGATTTATTCACCTGGTTGTGACTTTCTGAATTACACAGATTGAGTTGGTTTGGGCTTTGGGTTTGTTTGTTTTTTTTTGAGATATGACCTCACAGAACATCTTTCACTTCCTTATTTACAAGGTGGTGTTCAAAAAAGGGAACTAACCTGCTTCAGAGCTCACTGATACTAATCCAAAGCCTCAGCTAGTGTAAATTGGCTCATTCAATGAGCTTCAGTGGAGTTACACTGATTTACACCAACTGAGGCTCTGGCCATCATTTGTGTCTTTAAAAAGTTTTGTTCCAAAGTACTTGGAACACATTCATCAAATGGATTAGGTCCCGTGTGCATCCTGATTTCCCGATCTGCTAAATACTGGAAAAAGAGAGCGGAAATCCAAAGGTAACTGTCAGTCTTTTATTCTGATTTCATGACTAGCAACCTTTACAAGGAGAAGACTCTATATATAGAAGAATTTCAGAAAATTGTGCTCTTCGGTGCACTTCCTACTTATCTTTGGATTTCATGACACTTTTATTCACTGTCAAGCAGTGTAATTGTGCCTCTAAGGTGCAAAAAGGAAAGCCTAATTAAAATGGGTGTCCTATAAAGTGAACTTTCTAATTAATAGGGGTTTTAAATTTACATCAGAATTAACTGATCGGAGACTTTAAACAGTATTACCTAATCTTAGACTATGATTTTTCTGTCTGTCTTTTTCTGAAACAGAATGGTCTCAGAGAGCATGAGAAAGTTGGCAGTGGATTACAGAAATCCTCCAAATTCTCTCTCTCACATAGTTAGTTCTTGAACCAGAATAACATTTTCTATTGAAATTAGTAAAGGAATGACATTTTTACATGAGTTTCATGATTCTGTATTTTATGAGAGCTCCCTAAGCTGGTTGCATTTCATGATTGTAAAAACATCCCCTTCCAAACTTTTTAAAATGTTATGATGTCTCCTTATGTTTGTCATAGACTGCAAGCAGATCCTGTTTAAGAGAAGTCAGGAATATCCCTAAACAGTCATTTATGCCTTATTGCATCTGTCATGTGTAGAACAGTCTCTCCCTCAACGGCTAGAAGTAATGGAAACATAAAGTTGTCAGGATTTAAAATGAACTAAGTGCAGTTCTCAACTTGACAGGCTGAGATGATGTTTCCTATGTGAACTAGCATCCATTAATAGCATGTCGTAACTCTTAAGAGTTTCAACCAAAATGTGAACATGAATGAAAAAGCACACTGATAATTTGAACTGGCTTAATTTAAAAAAATAATGAACCTGATCTGGGAATATTTTCATGAATAAGATCACTCAGTTGGGTTTACTAATGGTATTGTGTTATTTGTAACTCACAAGTGATCAGACAACTGGCCATTATTCATAAAAAATATATGAGATGACTGAAAGTTTCAAGGATTCTAGTACAAATAATTTATTTTTTCTAATATTCATACTAATATTCACTCGTCTATCCTCCTGTTTAAAATGTTGCAGCCATCTATTTAGCAGAAACAATATCAGGGCACTTAGGTGGCCAACCATATAACATGAAAAATGAATAGAAATAAATAAGTTATAGCTCTTCCTTTGTGCAAGGGGAGGTAGAAGCCAAAGTTGCAGGTTAGTTTTAAGAAAAGGAGTACTTGTGGCACCTTAGAGACTAACCAATTTATTTGAGCATGAGCTTTCGTGAGCTACAGCTCACTTCATCAGATGCATACCGTGGAAACTGCAGAAGACCAAGGTTAGTTTAGAAGAAGGTTAGTTTTAGTTTGTCCAGGATTCAGATTTTATATAAAGGAGAATGATCTTGAAATGTATTAATAGAATTATATAAACTTTGTACTTTTAAAAGCAGATCGAGTTTTCAGGTTGACCCTCCATTCAAAACAATTAACGTGGAAAAGCTTGGTAGCTGTGATATACAGCCCTTGGTGGATCAGTGCTCATTTATCTATAGCCCCCATCATCATAGAATCTGTACACTTTCCAGGTAAATTAGGTCTTAATGGTGAGATCCTTAGTGAGTTTCAAGGAATTTTCTCCTCTCCTTGAATAAGAAGGCTCTGTTTCTGGGATAATACTTTTAATGGCCATCGCTGGCTGTTATGATCAAAATACTTTGTCAAAGAAGAGGATCTTTTAGGTCATCCTGGTATTTGTCAGTCTCTGAAATAGTTTGATTTTCCTTGTAAGTTCATTCCACAGCACAATCCCCTTGACTGAGAATGCTTTTGCTCTGGCTCCCACCCACTTCTTCCTGGGCTTTATAAAATTAATTGTCCCAGACGAAGACATCTGTATTAGTAAGTCAAGGATGGAAAATGTGATCAGTGCTGTAGCTGGGTCTTGACCTGTTGTTAGTGGCTTTGAAGATCAGGACCAAGGCTTTATACTGGCTTTTGAATTGAACTGGGAACCAGTGGAGGGACGAGAGCACAGGAGTGATGTGTTCACAGTGGCTCAACCCTTTGAGAAGGCAGGCAGCTGCATTCTGAACAAGCTGTAGCCTGTGCACTGCTTCCATATTCAGCCACAGATACTGAACGACAGTAAGCTAGCCTGGAGGTGACAGAGGCATGTATCATTGTGACCAGATTCTCATCCAGAATGAAGGGACAGTTTCCTAGCAAGCTGCTGGGGGGTGGGGGAGGATGGATGGAGAAGGATTTTTTTTTTTCATTAATGCTACAAGCCTTGGTGATGAATTGAATGGAACTTCTGATGCTTCACACCTTCATTTGTTTGGGGATTTCACACAGCTGGGAAATAACCTCCAACCTTTAAGAAGAGGCAGGGAAGGAAGGGTGTCTGGAACCTACCCCACTTGGGATCCTTGGTCAAGTGAACTCAGACTAAGGAGTCCTTTTCTCTGTGAATTTGTAAAGCAAAGATGCAACAGATACAAGTGAAATGCCTAGTAATGATATATGAGAACAGAGCCCATGGGGTTTCAGTTGAGATGAAGTGAGTCATGTTAACGGGATTCAGATATGATGCACCCTGCACCTTGTTCACATGGCTGTTCTGATTATTCCATTGGGGTGAAATTCATTGCACCTGTATAAAACCAGGGGCTTTGTGGGTGAAGTTTTGGAGGAGGTGAACTGGGGAAGTGAAATCCAGCCCCAGCAATCCAGGGCACCTTACGTCTGTGGGCTGGGGTAGTGACCAAATACACTCTGTGCACTAACGTGGGGTGTTGTGGTCACTATCTCTTGTCTTCCTCTGTTTCTCCCTCTGTGGCACTATCTGTACTGATTTGCTTGGGGGCCAGTATAGAGAACCCAACCGGCATGCAGTGGTCCAACAGCCCCTTCCACCCCCAGTTCACGCTCCTTTGCCAGTACCTCCAACTCCATCCTCAGTCCCAAGCAATCCCACCAGGGCGGGAAAGTGGTGAAGAGGGTCCTCCTTATCAGGGTGAGCATCATTCTTGTTCAATAGCATGAATGTGTGAAAATGTCAGGGGTCTGAATCTATGCTTTGCAATGGTCTCTGCGCTTACTGAAAACACAAAATGACATGCAGATGTGTAAAACTATAGTTTTCCATTTGGAAATCTATTTTGTGATTGACCATATTCAATTACTGGCTGCTGCAAATCCATTCTCTGGCGCCAGTAGTGGAATGAAATTGACTAGGATTATAGTGTCTAGAGTACTGGCCATATTGTTTCAGAAAATTTAATCCCAATCAATTTTGTACTCCTTCCAATGTCTTGAGAATGTTTTTCCTGCTGACTTTAATTGGGTGCAAAGCCACTTCTTGAAAGATGCAGACAGCCAGAGAGAAGAGAAGTTCACCGGAATGTATAGTAGAAAGAGCACATCTCAAATAGAAACAACCCCCTTAAAGACAAATTAAGCAAAGAATAAAATTTTTAAAGATCTGATAGCAATGTCAATTATAAACAAACATACACACCTTGCATTTCTGGTGGAAGTGTCAAGAATTTTTAATTTCTTGAGAGGTTTATTTAGTAGGTCAAGGATTGTAACAGACTAAAGAGACTAGAGTCAGGAGAAGACCCAAGCAGACTATTTTTTTAAACATTTTTTTTCAAACAGCCTTTAAATCTTTACCTATCACATTATTCTGCACTGTGGGAGGAAATAAAACAGCCAGCTTTTACATTTAGATTTACCAGAATCAGCAAGTAAATAAAACTAATTGCTGGCCAGTTATAAGCAAGTATTCATCACATAGATAGACATCACACAGATGATGCTTGCTGAGAGATGCTGAAACCTTGGAGAATCTGTGCTAAGGGGTGAAGCTCTGTGCTAAGAGCTAAGAAAATGTGCTGTAATTAGAGATTTAGGCCTGGTCTATACTAAAAAGTTAAGTCGAAGGAAGCCGCCTTAAATTGACCAGTTAATATATGTGTCTATGCTACTGGGTCCTTTACACTGACCTAAGTCACCTCTAATGTCAGCTTCTGTACTCCACCTCAGCAAGAGGTGTAGCGCTTAATTCGATTTTCATGGGTCGTCTGAGGGGTAGTGCAGATGCAGCATTGTGTAATTCGACTTAATTGAGCTCCAGGTGGTGTCCCACAATGCTCATCTGTGACCGCTCTGGAGCTAATTCTCAACTCTGCTGCACTGCAGCCAGGCACGCAGGAAACAGCCCCTCCCCTCCTAAAGCCCTGGGAATTTTTGATTTCCCATTTCCTGTTTGATCAGCATTGGGAGCATAACTCCTTGAGCACAGCTGATCATGGAGACTACACGCACCAAATGCACTCCAGCCTGGTCTGCACAGAAGGTGGTGGATCTTATTGCTGCACGGGGAGAAGAGTCTGTGCAGGCAGAGTGCCAATCCAGCAGAAGAAACGCTGACATCTATGCAAAGATGGCTCATGGAATGGGGGAGAAGGGCTACACAAGGGACACACAGCAGTGCCGTGTGAAAATAGAAGAACTTTGCCAAGCGTACCAGAAGGCAAGGGAGGCAAACAGTTGTTCTGGTGCTGAACCCCACACTTCTACAATGAGCTGCATGTGATTCTCAGAGGTGACCCTACCAGCACCCCCACAAGCAATGTGGACACCTCATAGGTGAGAGAGTCTCGGGACAACAAGAAGGATGATATGGTGAATGAGAAGGAGGAGGAGGAGAATGGGAGACAAGTGGTGAGAGGTGGATCCATTCTCCCTGAGAACCCTGGAGCTCTGTAGGTCACAGGAGATCACGGTCGCTGACCGTGATGCTGGGGAAGGCACCTCTGGTGAGTATATAGTGTGACAGACCCAGGGCAGTGGGTACAGCAGAGTAGTAGAAGGCAGTTTTGTCCACTGGATAAGCAGTTTTCTGTTCCCTGACTGACCAGAGCAGGGGCTGCTCCAGGCTAGGGTGGGAACACGTCTCCAATTAGCCTGCAAAGAGTCAGTTGAAATCGTTAGGCAAATGAAAACACCACGACTCCAATTAGCCTGCAAAGAGTCAGGTGAGACTGTTAAGCTAATGTGAACACCTGACTCTAATTAACACTAATGTGAACACTCTGACTCTGATACTATAAAAGGGCTCACTCCAGTCAGGCCAGAGAGAACCAGGGAGCCAAAGGAGAGGAAGTGCAGCTGAAGGGCTGGGTAAGGAAGACACCTTCAAACCAATGGAAAGGGAGCCCTAAGGTAAGGGTGAAGAAGGGGTTAAGAGAGAGAAGTGGGGGAGCTGTGGGGAAGCAGCCCAGGGAAATGTAGTAACTCTGGTAGGGAAAGGTTGGCTGCCAACAGCTGCTGCCATTAGGGTCCCTGGGCTGGAACCTGGAGTAGAGGGTGGGCCTGGGTTCCCCTCAACCCGCTACTACAGAAACACCTCCTGGGAGGGGAAGACAGGCCCCTGTTAGGACAGGAGGCTAACTGTTCTTGAATAACCCTGTAGGGACAACAGAGATTGTGGGAGTTCTCTCACCAACCTCCTTGCTGGCTTATGGTGAAAAGGGCTCAGTAGACTGTACCCTCGCCCTAGAGAGAGAAGGGCTACGTGGAGGGTCGCAGTGAGCCTCTGAAGCTAGCATAAACCATCTGGAAGTGCAGGACCCACAGGGACAAGGTCGGAGCTCTGCCACAATAGTTACAATCAAAGTCCAGTTAAACTTTAGCAGGCGCACACATTCGGTGGCATTGCATGCTTACTGTGAAGAAAAAGCGAGGTGCTGTGGATCTCTGCTTACAGGAGGCTGCTCCAGCTACACAGAGGGTGGCCCCTGGAAAAAACTGTTTATGTGGACTGGGATAGCCCAGGAATCTTCTATGCATACCTCTAGGAAACTTTCATGGAGGTACTCTGCATTCCTTTGCAGAAGGTTTCTGGGCAGGGCAGTCTTATTTCTTCCCCTATGGTAGGACACTTTCCCACGCAACTCCTGAATTAATTCTGCTGGCATCATTGTGGTACACAGCATAGCAGCATAAGGACCGGGTCTATACCCAGACACTTGAAGCATCGCCTTCCTTTCTGCCTCTGTTACCCTCAGGAGATTATCACATCACATAGGGTCCTCTAGGGGAAACAGGGAAGTTCTCATTAAAAGTACTCTTATAAGAAAAAAAAGGGCATGTAAACACCCCCCTCCCCTGCCACATTCTGGATCACCAAACCATGTGGCCGCTAATGTACTTTTACTGTCCTCGGCATGGGTTGGCAAGTAGTTTAAAGTGGCTGATAGAGGACTGGGGCCCCACATGAGAAATTCCAAAATTTGGGAGTGAAAATGTTCCTCCCTGCCCTGTTCGTAAACAGCTTCCCGTGATGCTATGGGGAAGGATCATTGTTTGACTAGCTACCTCTGCTCCCGACATGAGCCTACCATAAACTTCGGCCTACTCACCATGGCTGGAGCAGCAAAATGGCACAGTGAATGGTTACGGATTCTGATTATGTTATGGCTTTCACCTAGTGTAATAAGGGTTTTTTTTTTTTAAACGAAAATAGCCTTGCTATGGAAACATTTTATTCATGTACAGTGGTGCCTTTCTTTTTTCCCCCATGACTGATGGCTGGAAATGTGTCCTTCGGTGTGTCATCCACACCTGAAAGCAGATTTTTACTGATTAGAAGGAGGGGAAAGAGAATGCAGGAGAACATGTTCACCGAGATAATGAATGCCTCTGGGACAGAGCTGAGAGAATGGAGGATTTCACTGTCCAAGAAGCTAGACATGGACATTGAGAACAGGAAAGCTTCCAATGAGCCAGAGCTTGGGGCGCAGGATGAGATGCTTTGGATTATGAGGGACCAAGCAGACATGTTGATGCGTCTGGTTGAACTGCAGGAACGGAAGCAGAAGGGTAGAGTCCTCTGCAGACCCTGGTGGACCGGCAGCCAGCATCACCTGGCACAGAATCACCCTCCCCCAAGCGTTCTGTGAGGCATGGGTGAAAAGTCCATTATCCCTTTCACTTAACTCAGTGGGAGGGTACAAGGAACAGAAGGCACCCATTCACAGACTTTTGATGGTCTGGAATTGGTGTTATGTTACACAGCTGAAAATGTTTCTCCCATTACAACGCCTTTTCCCCAAGGTTACCTTTTTTTTTCTGTTCTCCCTCTTCACTTACATTTGTTAAATAAAGTAAATGGATTTGAGAAATAAATGTTTATTGAGTAAAAGTAGTGGGCTTGAGCTTTACAAGAACAGTGATACAAAGCAGGTGAAGGTTTGGGAAAGCACAATGTAGACAAATAGCTCACATTACTGTGACTCATTATTGAAACGGCTTTTCAAAGCCTCATGGATATGCAGTGCCCCTTGCTGTGCTCTTCTTATTGCCTTGGTGTCTGGCTACTCAAAAATGGCTGCCATATGATCTGTCTCAAATGCCTACTGCTGCAGAAAATTTCCCCCCTTTTTTTCCACAGATATTATGGAGCACTATAACGGGGCAAGACTCACCCCTGCGGCACCTCCTGCTGGTCGTCCTTGGGAATTAGCTCTTCCAGCCTCCGGAGTGCCCTCTGCAGGCTGGTGTCCCACTTGCTGCTGGCCCCCATGTTCCTCCTGACCCACGGTGCCCCTTTACCCAGGGTGCTGCCCCCTGCAGTACCCCCACAGATCTGGGTCTCTCCCTCCCAGGGGAACCCCCACCCACTGTCCCCACCTCACCTCAGTATATGGCTACTGCCCAGTCACTATCTAGCCCCCGTTCACTGGGGCAGACTGCAGTATATAAGCCAATCATCACAGCCAAGGGGGTTTTGGACCTGCTGCCTCTGCCTACCCGTAGGCTGCCCCCCTGCAACTCCAGTACCTATCTTAGGCTGTCTGCCAGGCCTGCAGCCTGGGGCTTTTCCAGTCTGGAGCCTCCCAGCTCCTCTGGCCTTCCCCAGCCCTGCTTCACCTTAGGTACCCAACTACACTCCCCACCAGCCAGGCCCTTCTCCCTCTAAAGACAGAGAGTCTGTCTGCTCCTGGCCCACTGCCCTCTTATAAGGGCCAGCTGAGCCCTGATTGGGGTGTGGCCACAGCTGAGCCTGCTTCGCCCAGTCAGCCTGGGAACTGCTTGCTCCCAGCCACAGCCCTCTCCTAGGCTGTTTTAGGCCCTTCAGGGCAGGAGCGGGTGACCACCCGGCTACAAGCACACAGCAGGTAGCTATAACCATGGGGATGTTCTCTTCACTGAGATCCGACCTCATTAGTAAACTTCTCCAGCACCCTTTCAAACGACCAAAGGCACATTCAATCATCATTCTGCACTTGCTGAGCCTAAAACTATTCCTTACTGCTGTCCAGATGGCTGGTGTATGGCTTCATGAGCCATGGGAGCAAGGTCCCCCAGGATAACCATAGGCATCTCAACATCACCAATGTTCATTTTGTGGTCTGGAAAGCAAGTCCTGGATTGCACCTTTTTGAACAGACCCGAGTTTCTAAAGATGTGCGCATCATGAACCTTTCATGACCCTCCTACATTGGTGTTGGTGAAACACCCCCTGTGATCCACCAGCGCATGCAACACAATTGAAAAGTATCCCTCTCAGTTTATGTACTCTTTGGCAAGGTGGTCTGGTGCCAAGATGGGAATATGCTTGCCATCTATCGCCCCACCACAATTAGGGAACCATCCCCTATGTCCTGCACATTTCCCAGACTCATTACCCTTCGTAGCAGAAGTCGATTAACGGCCAGGCACACTTGAAGCAGAGCAGCTCCCACAGCTGATTTACCTACTCCAACTTGATTCCCCACTGACTGGTAACTGTCTGGCATTGCAAACTTCCAAATAGCGATTGCCACTCACTTCTCCACTGTCAGAGCAGCTCTCATTTTCGTCTTGCTGAACTGCAGGACAGGGAAAGCTCTGCACACAGTTCCTGGAAGGTGGCATTCCACATCTGAAAGTTCTACAGCCACTGCTCGTCATCTGGTACCCGCAAAACGATGCGGTCCCACCAGTCAGTGCTTGTTTCATGGGACCAGATACGGCGCTCAACAGAGTGCAGCTGCTCTGTGACTGCCAGCAGCAACTGTGAATTGTTTTCTTCAATGGCTTGCAGCAGGGCTGCTTGCAGGAAATTGCTATGTTCCACGCGGCGGACCCTACTTTGGCTCTGGAAATACTGCAGGAGAAAGCGTGAGATGTTTGAGATGCTTGCAGCAAGAGTGCACAGCTGAGCAGGCTCCATGCTTCTGGGGTTATGGCCTATGCACGGCAGTTTTAAGATGCGAAAACCACTGCGTTGTTTGCCATTGAGCACAGTGCATCATGGGATGCCGATGCAATGTTCCCATTCTTCCCCTGCAACAATGTTTTGGTCCCTTGCGGCATTGCACAAACTTCCCAAAACACACTGCAGCAAGTTGCACTTTGGGATAGCTACCCACGATGCACTGCTTTGTGCATCGATGCAGGCACTGCTAGTGAGGACGCACTCCACCGAGATAATGAGCATGGTGTGGCCACGTACAATCAACTTAATTAATTCAGAGGCTCGAGGTCAAATTAGATAAATCGACTTAATTTTGTAGTGTAGACAAGCCCTTAGATTTGCTAATCAGAAATAGGGATTATTCTAGGAACAAAGACCTTAAATGAATAACTTGCTACATGCGCCTGTAACTAGTATGCTGGGCATGAAGTCTGAAACAGGTTACTCAACCTGCCTCCAGCAGTTCTTGTAATAGTTGAGTGGTTTTTGGTATCCTATGATGTACTAGATTCAAGCCCTAATATTTTACAATGTATAGACTATGTGGAGATGCATAAAAAAGGAACGTATGGTCTGTAGCAAGATGGGAGGAGTTGTGGGGGGGGGGAGGAATACAGTAACAGTAGTTTGCCAGGGTGTCCTACAAGGTAAAATGATATAATAAACCCATCAAAATTTAAAGCTGGCCTAGGCAGCAATAGCTTGTGATGTAGTAGAAATGTCCATACTAGTAAGAAGCTCTCCTGATAGCTGCCTGTGATCTTGCTTCTTCTTGGTGTATATTACAAGTGGTTTAATTATTTATTGGAAATAATATTTGCTGTAAATATAGTTTGGTTTTTACTTCACAAATCATTCACAAACTGGTTCTGAGTTATTCTAGTTCATTTGTTATTTGTAAGTATCTGCCAAATAGATTATGCAAATAAATTTCATTATGGTTTGTTCATAAACTGCTCACAGCGATTATTCACTAATCATGTGTAGTCTTGAATAATTGGTCACCTAAATTACAGGGTATTTTTTGTGCTTCCTGGCAGGATGGCTCGAATAATACACACGATGAATAATTAATTCAAAATAACAAATAAAAGACTTATGGTGGGAATTTGCAGACTTGCTACAACTGATGAAACTTTTGGGATTCACAAGCATTTTCACAAATACCTCGCAGCTATCCAAATACCCGATCCCTACCAGTTAATAGGAAAATGATTTTGCAACTTTTATTCACTAAAATGTTCACAAATCATTTTTGAAACTGTATGACTCTTTATCCCCTTGTCTATCAGAGAAAATGTAGGCTTAATTACACAGAATTCACAAGTACCACATGGAGGTTTTTTCATATGCCTGCCATGTTTATTAGCGCGGGCTGCTGTCAAAGATGATAGGGATGTTTTTGCTTTACAACAATGCTGTTCCAACAATGTGGAGTCAGTCTGGGAGATATTGCTTGGTGTGTTTGTCAGTGCTCCGTGCTTGTGTCAAGATTCAGATTGTATATGATACCATAATACCAACTGAAATTCTACTGTGTAGTTCAGATGTGCCTGAGAGAAACCCCAGGATCCAAACACCTGGGACTGAATTCATAGATTTTTTTAATTTTTATTTTTAATTCTATAACTTGGGTTGAACAGTATCTTTACTTTGCAGTGTATGTTTCTGTATACTTTACCAGCTTGTGCATCATCTCCTGCAGGAGACCATCAGGTAGCCTTTCGACTCCAAATATTACTCTGAGCATAACATGAGGCAAATCTCATACAGACTGCTACGTTAGTAGCTTCACAGAATTTGGGGGAGGTTCACCTAGTAAAAACCAACCATGTCCATGGACAAACAAATGGGTATTCCACTATATATCTCTTATGGATCAATTGGTTCCCAAGGAGATAAATATAATGGAACATAATGCTTCAGTTCAGACTTGTAAGTGGCTAAATAATGTATTGCTTTCAAATAGAAAAAGAGGAATCTTTCCATCCTCCAGCCGTGACAATTGGAGCTTATCAAGTACATCCCCACTGGCAGGATATTTTATAGATTTACTGGGCCAAATTCAGTGATGCCATAAGCAGCAGTGATGTAAGTTACATGCAGTGGGTAAGATTCCATTCTCATGTACATCAGAGATAGTGGGAGTAGCTGAGATCCAGATCTGACCCATTGTGTAAATTGATCAGAAAATGAGTATAACTGGGTGTAACTGGTGAGTATAAGTAGTGTAACTGTAGGGAATCAGGTATTTGGAGCATGATTGTAACTTGGGTGTTGGCAGCAGAAAGAAGAAAACTGAAGCTGGAAAAAGCAATTAAAAGGATGTTGAAAGAGAAATACACAGGACTAAATACTGTTCTCATTTACATGAGCGTCACTTCATTGAAGTCAGTGGAGCTGCACCTAACTTGGTGTGCATGTAGGGGAGATAGTGCATCTTAGATTTGTTTTGAAAACAGTTTTAAGAAAAAGAAAAACTTATATATTTTCTCATCCAAAGAATTTTTTGCTTTGGAAAGATAAAATGGATAGATTAGGTTCCTGCTTGAAGATGCTTAGTGTATAAAAACATGTATAAGTTTCAAATTGGTTTTGGTTAGGAATTGAGATGTACGTAATAAGGAAAGGAGATCTACTTTTTCACTGGATGCTGTGGAAAACAGGGAATGAAGAAATTGTATCTCTTCAATGCAAAGTACAAGACATTTCCTGAAGAGCTTTCTATTTAATTCAGATAATCAATGCTCAAATGAGGGTTATAATGATAAGTACTTATGCTATGCAGCCACTTTTATTACTGCCTGCAGGGAAAGAAGGGAAAATGCTGGAGTGTGCTATTGGTTTAAGTGGTGCACATGGCTTTGCACTGGGGTGGATTTCACCCTAACTGAGGGTACTGTGCCTAGGGGTCATGTAAATAAAGAAGGAAATAAGAACACACTAAAAGGGTCATTGCTACATATCGCAGGTTCAGCAGCATGATGACTCTGTTGACTCTCGGCTGGGTCCTGTGTAGATGTTGTTAATGACTACAACAGTGTACATTGCTTTAGGGTGTAATTTTAGTCCTCACTGAAGTCAGGTATTTGGAGCAGGACTGTAACTGAAGTCAGTCTTTCAACTGACTTTGCCAGGAACTGGATCAGGCCCTTAGTTGATCAAGGAGAAATGTTACACCCTTTCAAAGAGAGAGAGATGGTTCCAGAGCAGAAAAGCACAGAGATGGTGAAGACTTTGGGGCCAGGACTGTGCACCACTGTTGAGTTCCAGAGTCTGAGTGGAGTCTTTGAGCACCAGGGTAACAAAAGTATTTGGTGATGATAAAAGTAAAGAATTATTTGCACAAGGGCAGCTGATGATAACACCCTGTTTGCTGAGCATGATTTAAATTAATGCCTATCAATAGGCAATGATGGCCATATCTTCAATTCAGAAACCCTAACCCAAACCCTAGCCATGAATAAATGGCTTTGCCAGCTAACACCAACTGAAAAAATATCCAATTCAAAAGTGAATGTAAATGTCAGCACTAAAAATCACAAACTACTTTGCTACGTTTGGGTCATGCTAACAGTAACATGAATATATGGGAACCAGTTTTAATTATATTGTAACATGGGAAGCAAATCAAGCAATGTGAGTTTTTATCAGGGTTTTAAAAGTCTTTGGAAAAAAATTCATTCCCCTTGATTTTCAGAGAGTAGGGAGGGTAGAGGCAGGACTTTGCAAGGTAGCACATTTTGAAAGTGTTTAAAGCCTAAAAGCCTAAAAACAAAACAAAGACTGTTAAGAGTCAAATCATCTCACATCAGTTATTCTCTCAAAGGAAAATGGAAAGTCCAAGGCTGCATCTACACTAGCCATGTTAGGGATGGAGAACTCTTCCACCATTATTCTAGCGCTGCTATAGCTCTGCCATTGGTAGCCACAGTGGAGGTGCTAGTGTAGATGGCTACTGGTAGTCCTGCCACAGTGTTGTCTCGTCCTGGTTAGTCTTCATCTAGATGACATAGTGCTTTAAATATCAGTGGCTGCTGGCACTTTCTCTGTAGTTGACTTCAAGACCTGTGGTGACTCCCACCAGAATTTGTGAGCTCCTTCTCCTGTTTTGATCAGCTTATAGAGGGACCATTGCCGAGCAACACCAGTTGCTCTGCTTACCTTCCCCTGCTGGACTACAAAACCTGGGTCTGCTGCCTCCTCAGCCCTGTCAAACCCTGCTCGCACCAGAGCAAAGTAGCAAGTCAGGTCTCGGACTTTCATTCATCATCCCCCACATGGCAGTGGCATCAGTATCTTTAAGGAAACGATTATCCTGGTAGTCATTTCTTGCTGCAAGTTTTTTGGATGGTAAAAGTTTATAACAATATAAAATACGACTACAACTTGCAGCAGTGAGCTACAGTAGATCAAGCCATCAGAGCTTCCTACAGCAAGTCTCTAGTCCCGCTGACAACACCACGTTATGTACTGCTATAAATAAAATCTTCAAGAGTGTAATAAAGGTGATGAACATGAACTGCATTTCACTATAATGGGATATGTTTTCTACTGAGACACAGAACATTAGGGAGTGTATGTAGAATAAATAGCCAGTGTTTCCCAATCTGTATGTCAAAAAGGAGACTAGTACTGTGAATTGCAGTGTTCATTCAGAAGTATGAATGCTACTACCGTTAAATACTCTGATTTAGTTATGGCAGTGCTGCTATGGTTCAGGGGTTGATGGTATTTCTTTTATAAACCTTATTCTGAGGTGCTCCGAGGTCAACTTTTTTCATCAGCACTGTTTTTAGTATAGACTATAAATTCTCAAACAGGAGTAATTTGGGAGGATAAAATTACTTTAAAGGTGGTTTTTTGTTTTGATTTTTTACTTTTATGATGTCAAAAATGCTTCAGCCAAAATATCAGACTAAGGCCTAGATTTTTTTCAAGTTATTCGTGTGTTCCTCCACTCAGTGTTGCGATGTTTAACTGATTTAGGAGACTGTCTTAATCTCAAAAGTAATTTAGGTGCCCAACTCCCATTAATTTTAAAGATTAGGTGCCTAAATGCCTGTTACTTTTGAAAATGAGGCTTAGGCTCCTAAGTCAATTGGGCACTGCAACAATGAGTGGAATCACACCTATATAACTTTAAAAATCTGGTCTTAACTCCCTTTTTTCAAAAGTCAATTAGGGTCAAATTTTCAAGGTATTCAGGCACTTAAAGATAGGCACCTAACCTGCTTAGACACTTTTGTCAGTCCCATTAGGCGCCTAACTCCCATTGAAGCCAATTGGACCTAGGCCCCTAACTTGCTTAGGTGCTTTTGAAAATTCCATGAGGCACTTATTTGCATTTTAGGTGCCTAAATACCTTTGAAAATCTGGCCCATTAGGCTTCTAAGTCATGTAGGCACTTAAATTTTACCCTAAATCTTGATTCATTTGTTTGAAACTGTCACCTGTAGCGGCTAAATTAAAATACTTAGAATCAAATACAGCAAAAATGTTCCATAGATTTTATTCTAAGAATTATTCGCAGCTCCTAAATTTAACGTATAAAAGTAAGTGGAGTTAAAATATTGATTTCTCTTCAAGGTCAGTTATTCAGCATATATGACTCTTTCAAGTCTACATAGTTGAATTACATATCCTTATTTTTTAACCAGAAACCAAAATATATTTTCCGCTGTAGATTTGCAAAGCTGTGTGTATGCTCAAGTTCCCTTTAAATGATGGAAAATATTCATTCATGTGTCTTATTACAAGAGTATTCACCTGCTCTGCTATGCGTTGTTAGGCAACAGCATGGTTTTATTAAACTCTAATCCGCCCATTCCTGTATCCCAGCTTTTGTCATTTTAAGTCTTGGGCCAAATTTAGTAATGGGGTAAGTGAGTACAATTCCCAGTGGGAGTTGCACCTGTTTATTCTGGGGTTGAATTTGTCCCTCTGTCTAGGTCTGCCTCTCTTCCATCTCAGCTTTGCAGCACAGAAAGGCTGGCTGGGAAGAAGAGCACTGAATGTTTAAAAGATGGATGAGGGCTCAGCTGAGACAGATCTGATAAGCTCCTTCAGTATAAAATTTTCTTTACGGCTGTTTTGCTCTTATGAAAAGATGCTAAATCTGAGTGGTTTGTTCATGTTACCTGGTCTCTGGAATAAAACTGTGGGCTCAAAATGTATCCTTTGAGAGTGGTTATATATTTCACTACAATGCTGAGAGGCATCAACAGATAAAGAGCTCACTGTGTTACAGAGATTGGCTTGTAATCGCACAGTCTTGCTTTTTGTAAATGCTTTCAAAACTCAATTAAAAAAAAAAGAGACCCTAACTATAATCTCCCGCTGTGATTATAGTTAGGGTCTCTCTCTTATTTATACACACACACACACACAGAGGGAGAGTGCTAGCTATAATTTAATGTTACAGGCACTACATCATGGCTACAGAAGTGATCTTAGCAATTTTTTTAAATTTTTTTTTTGCCACAGATAATCCTACTGATTCACCCACCCACCAAAAAATTACTTATTCCTGTTCCACCCTTTCCCCAAGGAAAAAAAAAAGCTAACGGACTTGTCAGGGACTGGGGCATGGGCAGCCATGCCTAATGGTCAGAGCTAAGGCTGGGAATGATCACATAGAAATTATCACAGCTGCAGTCTTAAGCACTGAGCAGTTGCTAGCAACAGCCATTGGTGGGCTTAAGAGTGGACCTGGCAATGTCACTTAGCCAATCAGGTGCTCTGGTCAATGAGGTGTTATAGTTGCAGTTAGTCAGCTGATCCAGGCTCAGCCGCAGGCCCTGATTTCTGACAATTCTAGTCCCCCATCCTCACATCTCTCTGCATTAATCTGAATGAATGAGAAGAGAATCAGGTTAATTGAGTCAGATTAATGTCAAGACAGGCAGTTCAACTACCCTTCTACTGCCATAAGTAGAGGGCTACTGTCCCAGCCACGGTTCTGTTCACTTCTTCTGCACTGCATGTGAGCTCCAGATTGGGACAGAGTATTGGAGGTAGGAGAGTACAAAGGGTGGAGACCAGGGACTATGGATGTGATAGAATGAATGGGCGGGTGGGTGGTGAGGATATGAGGCCAAGACCTACAGTAGAAAAGGGGAAGAAAGGACTAGAGAAAATGTCTGGGAAAAGGAAGAGAGTACAGAAGCACAGAAAATGTAAGAAGGAGAAATCTGCACTCTCTTTCCTGCCCACACTCTCATCCTGTGAACGCTTCTCTCACTGCACACCTAAACATCCCCTCTTACTAAAATAATGGCAGGTCCTAGAGGCTCCAACTAAGATCAGGGCTCCTTTGTACTAGGTACTATACAAACACATAGTGAAAATACATCCCAATAGACACAGAATGGGACAGGAAACAGAGAGGTGCCTTCCCCTAGGTCACACAACAAATCAGTAGTAGAGCTGGGATTAGAACCCAGGTGACCTGAGTCCAATCTAGTGTCCTATCCACCACGCTAATTTGCATCTCTTGCTATAGGCTTTTCCCCTCCAAGACAAATATGCTGGAAATTGAGTGTGGTTATCAGGTTGCTCTATAAATTATCCTAAAAAATAAATACACTCTCAGACTATAAACATTTGCAGAAACTCAAACTCAGCTGATCTGTTTCAGAAATACCTATCTAATTTCTTTCAGATTAATCAAACAGTTGTATTTAAAGGTTAAATTCAGGTTCTACTGATATTACTGCAAATCCTAAGAGTTTTTCTTTACTCATTGAAGACCTCAATTGAGCCTTGGTTACATCACATTTCAAAAAGCTAATATTCTGAAGAAGCCAGCTGAAAGGTACAGTCAAGAAAATACTTAGTAGAACACACGTGTGTGGATAAATCTGCTGCAGTCTATTTTCTTTCCAGCTAGGGTGACCAGTTGTCCCAATTTTACAGGGACAGTCCCAATTTTGGGGTCTTTTTTTTTTATAGGCTCTTATTATCCCCCACCCCCTGTCCCGATTTTTCACACTTGTTGTCTGGTCACCTTATTTCCAGCACAATTAAAATTTCCTGGTGGTCATGAAGGTGGTGTTGGAATAATTTCAGCATGATTTTTTAACTCTGTGGTCAGTTCTCAGCCATCACTCGTACTGGTTATTTGTTTGTCCAAGGCCTATGAGAGTTGCATGCCAGGCCCAGCTTTTGCGTTTTGAGGCAGGCCCTAAACTGTAAAGGATTCCTGCCCACTCATGGGTTAGGGAGCCTTGTGTTGATCTAAAGTAATGGTGCCTAGAGAATTGCACCTTTTAGTTTCTGGCTGCCTTAGTAAAGGAATTTTCTGTTACTTAAAAAGTTTATGGGGACCCATCAAGGGCTAGAGCTGTAGAGCCCAGTGCTTGGAGTAAAGCTGGCAGCCCGCGGACCAGACTGGACTAATACATTACAACACTCACAGCAATGCCGTGCAATAGGGCCAGTTCTAATAACTCCCTCACTGGAGTCAGCAGCACCTATGCTCTGATTTTCTCTGTCAGAGTTGTGATTTGTTTTGCTTCACATGCCAGGTATATTCTCTCTTAAATAACTGTGTGTAACTCTCATAGATGTTAATGGAAGTTTATAAATGTGCATCGTAAGTAAAGACCCCCTGTGGCTAGCAAGGAAACTGCGTAAGAGTTGCAGCTGCTAGTCTCCCTCCTAAGAGACCAAGTGTCACTTCTGAAACATGTTCAGTTTTCTCAGTCGAGATCACGGGAAGTCACAAGGTTGCTTCTGATGTAGGGTCTCTCATGAGGCAGCACCGAGAACAGCCTTATCCATGTACATCTGCGTATTCCAGCTTCCCCCTTCTTATCTTTGGTGGTGGTATTATTATTGTATAAGTATTTTACAAACAGAGGGCAACTTTCTGTGCTAACGTACTCCCCCATACAATCCCATTGACTTTCATTGGGGTGTACAATGGATAAGAGAGGTTAGAATTTACTTTATCCAGAAAGACACTTAATCTGCCCCCAAAGAATTTACAATCTAAAATAGCTTGAGAGTTATGAATTGGACAGAGTGGGTGGTGGGTCTCCATCTAGCTATTACAGTTCAAACATCATCATTAAAAAGTAAGTTCATTTACTTTTGGTGACATCATAGCAGAATTTTCAGAAGCCTTCTCAATCCATCGTTAACTTCACACTCTCAACAGCTGACCTCATAGGGATCTACTGCACACCTCTTCCATCCATCTCCACGCTGGTCATCCCCTACCATAGTGACCCACCACTTTTCCTTGCATGATAACCTTCCTTGCATGATAAGCTTATTTCTATCTCTATGCCCACAGTGACCAAAGTACTTAAGTCTGCACCTGTTGATTTCTGAGAGCAGTCTACTTCTCTCCAATGATATTTCTAACACTAAAAAGTACAGAAGATGGAATAAGTCTGTTCTTGCTAGGATCTGAATTAAGATTTCTCAGATCCAAAAGAAACTGGTTCAATACTTGAACTAAAAAAATATTATCATTATCTGTTGGTAATAAACATTGTCTCTTCTGGCTTTTCAACAACTACTAGGGGAAATCAGAACATGCTTATCTCATTTTAATAAAAATACAAGACCCTAATAGAGTGTTCCATCACTGTGTATATTGGGTGAAATTCAACCCTGCATGGAGGGCCAGGAGAAGGCATTTTTGTGATTTAAGTGATGCATAAAACATCAAAACTGGGATTAAGTGAGGCTTAAATGGTGAATAGACATTGTGCTTGCAGCTGCATCGTGTTAATTTCACCCAGTTTTGATTTTCATTAAAAGTTTGTGATCAAAACCAGAACTCAAGCAAAATTCATGTAGAGTTCACCCCACCCAACCATAGACTGCCATTTAAGTAAAGGGAAATGTTGCCATTGTCTTCAATGCAAGCAGAGTTAGGTATATATTTTGTAGGATTGAGACATACACTGCTCACAGTGACATCAGTATAACTCTGTTGCGCCTTTTTTTGCAAAATGTGAATAGAGTAACTTCAGTCATACTTGTGCAACTCCATTCTGCTAACTGTGAACAGTACTTGGCCAGGCCTGTCGACTTAGATTTTATTTAGGTCCTGGGGTAAAATAATTCATAGCAAGAAAAAAACAAATGTTACTGTTTGGTACAATGCGCAACAGATATGAAATACAAGAAAATAACTTATTTGGTATCTGGTTTTTTTCTTTTCTTTGCAGAATATTACAACACTTCAATACAACTGCAGAAGATTACACTATCATTTTCACATCTGGAAGTACAGCTGCACTTAAGTTGGTAGCAGAAACATTCCCTTGGATACCTGAAGGCTCGGGGCACCCCAGCAGTCGATTTTGTTACCTAACTGACAGCCACACATCTGTGGTGGGTATGAGGGGGATAACTGCTGCGATGAATGTGTTATCTGTTCCAGTGAAACCCAAGGACATTTTATTATCTGAGAAAAACAGAGTACCAGCTAAAGAACAGAACTGCATGACACCTCATGTTTTCTGTTTTCCAGCTCAGAGCAACTTTTCAGGTACCAAATATCCTCTTTCATGGATACAGGAGATAAAATCAGGAAAGCTCTGCCCCATCACAACACCAGGAAAGTGGTTTGTTCTACTGGATGCGGCTTCATATGTCAGTACCTCTCCATTAGACTTAACAGTTCACCAACCAGACTTTATCCCCATTTCATTCTATAAAATCTTTGGATTCCCTACTGGTTTAGGAGCATTGTTGGTAAACAACCAAATTGCACCCTTCTTGAGGAAAAGTTATTTTGGAGGTGGAACTGCAGCTGCGTACCTTGCAGGAGAAGAATTTTACTCCCCAAGACCATCCGTAGCAGAAAGGTAATGTGTTCTTTCGCAAAATCAGGATTTATGTGGATGTTGTTTGCATTAGAAAAGTGTGTGTGTTCTGGCAGTGCTTATTTATTAAACTATGAAATAAATCCATATTTATGTATGCAGTTGTAAAGAGCTCAATATCTAGCTTGGTTCCTTAGTATTTGAATATTCCTTTCTTATTAAAAATCCTCATTAAAAATATCCCATCCTTAGCTTGACATAGTTTGTTGTGACTGGTAAAAATACAAGCATTCATTTGGTGACATAAAAGCCAGTCAATGGCTTTATTTAATTTAGAACCGAAGACCTCACTGAAATAAAGCTGTCTTTTGGAATCTCCAAATTCTGAGCAAATAAACCACAGTAGGACATACATAGTGATAGGCCACAATTAAATTTGAAGTTAAGGTCCATAGGTATACCCAGTAAAGGGTTTGGGGATTGCTGTTACTAGGAGATTAATCAGAGTAAAAGTCTTTGTGCTTACAATACAGTATATTACATTGGGCAAATATTCCAAGGTCTGTTGTGATTCTGTGAGCAGGAGCTGTGTCTAGAGGAGGAGCAGTTCTCAGGGATGGAACGGAGGGTTGGCGTGTAAGGAAAGTTGGGGCTGTGGCCACGTTCCCCCTCTTCCCAGACACACGCCCCTCTGGGAACTGGAA
Source organism: Caretta caretta (assembly GCF_965140235.1). Taxonomy (NCBI): domain Eukaryota; kingdom Metazoa; phylum Chordata; order Testudines; family Cheloniidae; genus Caretta; species Caretta caretta. The sequence goes on from NC_134207.1 coordinate 159,761,444, forward strand.
AGCTGAGCTCAGTGATATTTGGGTTCTTCCCTCTACTCCCTCAGTGCTAGCAACCACCTACGTGGATGCACTGAAGAGATGTGGGTCCCTCCAGCGTTTCTCACATCCAGCACAAATGTACAGAGGGCAGGCTTAAGGTTAGCCTTTAATATTAAACTACAATAGTTGGAGGGGGGAGGGGAATAGTATGTAAAACCAATTATGCCCGTCATTCATTTATAGAAATGACTATCATAATGCATACACATGTCAGCTGTACAAAAGCCTGTATCCGTAATAATTTACCTGTCTCTGCTTTACATATAGTGCAAACGACTGCATGCATTCTTCACCTAACTGTATGTTAGACTAGATTTAGAATGTTCCACATGTGTGCAGTGGTACTTTCATTTTGGCTGCATTTTATAGTAGCAGGCTGTTTGTTATCTCCCGAATGATGATCGACACTGAATGATGATTGACATTGAAGGTACACTTAGTGTTTACTTTTTAAAATATCTCCAACAGCGAGCTCAGTCTCTTGCTTCTCAGGCCAACAAGGATTAGAAGTTGGAATCTCCATCTTTGGAGATTTTTAAGAGCAGGTTAGACAGACACTTGTCAGGGATAGTCTAGATAATACTTAGTCCTGCCTTGGGTACAGGGGACTGGACTAGATGACCTCTCGAGGTTCCTTCCAGTCCTACGATTCTTTTGTTCTAAGTATGATGGAGGTATTTGAAGGTAGTGGTGGTGGTGTGGGTAAATGACACCAAAATGATAGGATCTCGGGGAACCCCAGCCTCCCATTGAAAGCCAAGTATTAATGAGCATTAATTTGACCAATGCATATTTCAACTAGGGAGTACTGTATTTCTAGAGGTAATTGGGAATTGGTTGTTATGAGAATGTTATTCTTTGAAACTGACTGTGTGTAAAATAAAATGTTCTGAAATTTTTTTTGCCATTTTAAAAATGTCAGTCTGTCATTGAACAGAGATCTGTTTACAGCACTTATTTCAAAAATATTCAGCTGACAGTCCTATTATCAGCCATGCTATTTTGCCTAAAAGACTCTGACTGTGAGCTTTGGAGGCTGTGTCCTATTAAAGCCAAAGAAGCTAGTTTTATTTATTTCCACTACATAGTTGGAAATAAGGGCATTTTCCAATTTGATTGCTCATCTAATTTTCAAATATGGGGGGCCTTAGATACCCAGACCCTACCTCTGCATACTCAAGCACATAAATTACCATTTCACATACCAAAGTATCAATATGAGTATCCGAATGCTGGATTTTAGTCATTGTGTTTGAATATTGATGTCTAACCCTTTATTGATTATATGAACTCATAATATTTTCTTGTTATTCACATTTAGCATATAGTCAGTGCTAGCCAGAATTGTAACGGTATTATGCCTGTCTACAGTTTTGACTATTGAGGCTGAAATTTTCAAAACTACATCAGGAATTTGCATGTTAAATTCCTATTAGAAATTAATGAGAACCTGTGTGGCTTTGAAAATCTCAGTCTGAATCTCTCAACTATTTATCAAGACATTTCTTTACAAGGTTATGAGATTTTGTTGTAAGTGTTATTTCTAGTCACAACATTGGAACAGATCAAACTGTTGGGACCCAGCTGTTATGTTTAAAATGTACTTCCTGGCCATCATTGACAAGGCTAATATGCTAACCATATTTCTGGGCCCATGATTGTAGCAAATAGGGTCATCTGTGCTCATAGAGACAGTAACATTTGCCAAGTTATAACTCTGCCAGCTTCTATTATCAGATGCACCTCTTTGGGGCTCCTTCTGTCTTTTATCATTTGATATTTGAATATTTTTAAAGTGCTAGTCTCTTAAAAGTGCTAAAAAGTTCTTTTTAAAGTGCTAGCTTCACACTAGGAGGGAATATAAGAAGACATATTCAGATATATATTTTATTTCAGAAGGAAACTTGTTTTAAACTAAAAAATATTCACAAGGTAGATTAGAAAATGTATCTCGGAAACCCATCTGGTGGAAGGAATTCCCTGTCCACACATAATCAGGGCTTAGTTTACTAAGGAAACGGCTCCTTGCAAGGCTCTGTGAGATTTGAGTGGAGATTTATAAGGTAGTGGCTTGCTTGTCATTCCTTCTCAAGGCTGACACAATTGACACTTTTGCTGATGTTACTTCCATATTGAGAGCACCAAAATAAGGTATAATTGACATCATCTTGGACTCTTTTAGATTCCATAGACTCACTTAAATTCACCTCTGATTTTTTCCCATTGTATGGTAGTAATCTCTCTTCCTATCCCTAATCACACTTAAAAACTTAGTTTTTTATATTTTCATCCATGTATCAAACAGCTTGACAGATTATCGTCGTTCAGCAATCTAGCCTCATTTTCTGTCTTTTTTTTTTCTGCACAGCAGGGGATAATAACATAATATGATTTGTACAGTAAGTGTGGAGTGATAAAATATTCATCCTCTGCCCTATTTTTCCTTTGTATTTGGGATTGCTATTCCGATGCTGATCATTCTGGAACACTTAACTAAAAGACACCAGAAGCTGTTTCTATACCTGTCAATAGGATGGTTGTGTCTATCCACTAATCTGGAGTATCCCAACCTGTTAACTGCTTGTTTGGGGAGCACGTTACACTCAGAAATGAATCTTTTAAGAACAACCTTGAAATCCAGCACCCTGACATCCACTCCAGGGGCTACACAAGGGCCAATGTACTACTTAGCTCCTACTTCAAACCCATCTTAAAGGGCAAGTTCTGATCACAGTATGTAGCCGAATTACCTTGGCTGGGTACCGCGGAGTGCTGCAGGAGCGGAAATCTCTGCTCAGGGGTGTGGAGCAGCAGTAGATCCACTCTTTGGAGGCTACTTCTGCTGACAGGCTGTTGTAAATAGCCCCTGTAGCTCTACTGCACCCATTCTCTCGGCGGGAGGAAAAGACCAGAGGATCTATGTAGTGGTGGATGCTCTGGTCCACTCCCCGACTCTACTTTAAACACACTCTCCATACCAATAAGTGGGAATCTTCTATGCACCTGTGTTTCACACAGTGAGGGCATAATACCTAAATGGCTCTATCTAGAATCCTGCCTTCCCTATACTACAAAAGTACACTAGGTCCATGCCCACCGAGTAAAAGGCAATCTGTCCTTACTTACTTAATTGTAGATAGGGCTTGTATAGGGGTCTGTATCTGGATAAATTTCTTCCTGATAGCTAGTCCTTTATGTTCAAAGACTTTTGTTACTCTATTATTTCTACAGCACTATAGTATTTAAAGTGGTAAAGGTCCCTACCAAAAAAATCCTTGTTATTTTCTAAATTTCAAATTCACAGAATTACTAAGAAAAATTTACCCATCCCTAATGTATGTTCTCTCACTCTGTCTCTCCCCTCAGTTGCTTTAAGAAATGTGATTTTGGTGACTGGAAAGCTCAAAGGATCATTAAAGAGCTACAGAGACTTTAACGTCTAGGCAGTACTGGGTTTACTATGGTGCCAATGGTGCCGTTGCACTGGGCCCACACTCGGAAGGGGCCCATAGCAACTACATGTATATTTAAGGGTACACATCATGAATCGCGATAGCTTTCAATACAGAATGTGTGTATATATTAAGAATTTGGTGCTACATTTTTAAAAACAAACTATTTGAAAAGTGTATGCATATTTTACGTGCACATAATCATATTGTTATGGTATTGTAGTTTACATTTTATTTCTGCACTGCAATCATTTACAGTAAGGCGCATTTAGTCACACTGTCAATGGTGTAATGTGCGTATGCACGTACTGCAGTCTACTGCAGGCACGGATGAGGTGCAGAGCAGGAAACTATAAACATAGAATGAATGAACAAGTCCAAGTGATAAATAAAATAATTATGAAAAAACATTTAAGTGGCACTCACAAATGGAAGTGTAAAGCAGAATCAGAAGATCAGAATGCAAAACTGCATTGCTTAAGCAGTTACTTCATTAATAACAGTACAGAGACTCTCAGTGATTATATTAATAATACTAGCAGTACTTGTAACAATGATGAGCATGTAATTGATTATACTAGTATGGCAGCAGGTGCCACCTACATTGATCATGACTCTGAAGAACATGCTGTTTCTTCTAATTAAATCCTTTTGCCAAATAAAGAACACAGCAATAACTTGCTGCTGCAAAATACACCATCACGATTACCTTCCTCTGATGCTGCCCTGTGGACTGTTGATGTTTTCACTCAACAGTACTGCATAGACATGGGCCCCAATTTCTTCCGAAATTGTGATGGAAAATATTCAATGTCATCAAGACCACATAAGGCTAGAACAAGGTAATTATAACTTTTTATGCTTTTTTTATATATATTGAGTCATTTTATGAGATCAAGTTTTTCCAGCAGGGGTTGACTTAACCATTAATTTTGTGAGACAATTGAAATAAACAGATTTTTGTTGTATCTAAATGTAAAAATGTACATTCTAGGTTGCTCACTACTATACTATGAGCAGCTTACTCTCTTAATGTCCCACTAGTGTGCCTTTTTTCATCTCAAATGTTGGAGAGTATGCATTAATATTTAAATGTTTTTGATTTTAGGAAATTCTGGGATATAGCCTTCAAACAAGTGTCCCCGAATGTTGAAACTATTGAAAGGCCTTGGCTCATATACTCGCCATTGACTGGCTATGTCTTCTGTTTTGTGTGCAAATTGTTTTCTCTGAACAGCACATCTGCACTAGCCAAGAGAGGATTTGGTTCATGGGATCACATTGGCAGACTTGGTGACCATGAAAGTTCTACTGAGCACCGAGAAGCTCTCGCCCGTTATACAATACTTCTACATAGAGTGCTTCCGCCGACGTGCACGGGCTGAAATTGTGGAAAAGCAGCATCACTTGCCCCATAACCTCAGCCATGTGGAACGCAATGCCATCCACAGCCTCAGAAACAACACTGACATCATAATCAAAAAGGCTGACAAAGGAGGTGCTGTTGTCATCATGAATAGGTCAGAATATGAACAAGAGGCTGCTCGGCAGCTCTCCAACACCACTTTCTACAAGCCATTACCCTATGATCCCACTGAGAGTTACCAAAAGCAACTACAGCATTTGCTCAAAAAACTTCCTGAAAAAGCACAAGATCAAATCCGCACAGACACACCCCTGGAACCCCGACCTGGGATATTCTATCTACTACCCAAGATCCATAAACCTGGAAATCCTGGGCGCCCCATCATCTCAGGCATTGGCACCCTGACAGCAGGATTGTCTGGCTATGTAGACTCCCTCCTCAGGCCCTACGCTACCAGCACTCCCAGCTACCTTCGAGACACCACTGACTTCCTGAGGAAACTTCAATCCATCGGTGATCTTCCTGATAACACCATCCTGGCTACTATGGATGTAGAAGCCCTCTACACCAACATTCCACACAAAGATGGACTACAAGCCGTCAAGAACACTATCCCCGATAATGTCACAGCTAACCTGGTGGCTGAACTTTGTGACTTTGTCCTTACCCGTGACTATTTTACATTTGGGGACAATGCATGGCCCCACAGTATGCCAACATTTTTATGGCTGATTTAGAACAACGCTTCCTCAGCTCTCGTCCCCTAAAGCCCCTACTCTACTTGCGCTATATTGATGACATCTTCATCATCTGGACCCATGGAAAAGAAGCCCTTGAGGAATTCCACCATGATTTCAACAATTTCCATCCCACCATCAACCTCAGCCTGGTCCAGTCCACACAAGAGATCCACTTCCTGGACACTACAGTGCTAATAAACAGTGGTCACATAAACACCACCCTATACCGGAAACCTACTGACCGCTATTCCTACCTACATGCCTCCAGCTTTCACCCTGACCACACCACACGATCCATCGTCTACAGCCAAGCTCTGCGATACAACCGCATTTACTCCAACCCCTCAGACAGAGACAAACACCTACAAGATCTCTGTCAAGCTTTCTTACAACTACAATACCCACCTGCGGAAGTGAAGAAACAGATTGATAGAGCCAGAAGAGTTCCCAGACGTCACCTACTACAGGACAGGCCTAACAAAGAAAATAACAGAACACCACTAGCCGTCACCTTCAGCCCCCAACTAAAACCCCTCCAACGCATTATCAAGGATCTACAACCTATCCTGAAGGATGACCCAACACTCTCACAAATCTTGGGAGACAGGCCAGTCCTGTCTACAGACAGCCCCCCAACCTGAAGCAAATACTCACCAACAACCACATACCACACAACAGAACCACTAACCCAGGAACTTATCCTTGCAACAAAGCCCGTTGCCAACTGTGCCCACATATCTATTCAGGGGACACCATCACAGGGCCTAATAACATCAGCCACACTATCAGAGGCTCGTTCACCTGCACATCCACCAATGTGATATATGCCATCATGTGCCAGCAATGCCCCTCTGCCATTTACATTGGTCAAACTGGACAGTCTCTACGTAAAAGAATAAATGGACACAAATCAGCTGTCAAGAATTATAACATTCATAAACCAGTCGGAGAACACTTCAATCTCTCTGGTCACGCAATCACAGACATGAAGGTCGCTATCTTAAAACAAAAAAACTTCAAATCCAGACTCCAGCGAGAAACTGCTGAATTGGAATTCATTTGCAAATTGGATACTATTAATTTAGGCTTAAATAGAGACTGGGAGTGGCTAAGTCATTATGCAAGGTAGCCTATTTCCCCTTGTTTTTTCCTACCCCCGCCCCCAGACGTTCTGGTTAAACTTGGATTTAAACTTGGAGAGTGGTCAGTTTGGATGAGCTATTGCCAGCAGGAGAGTGAGTTTGTGTGTGTGTCCCCGGGAAAAAAAGGGGGGGGGGTGAGAGAGCCTGGATTTGTGCTGGAAATGGCCCACCTTGATTACCATGCACATTGTAGGGAGAGTGGTCACTTTGGATAAGCTATTACCAGCAGGAGAGTGAGTTTGTGTGTGTGGTTTTTGGTGAGGGGGTGAGAAAACCTGGATTTGTGCTGGAAATGGCCCAACTTGATGATCACTTTAGATAAGCTATTACCAGCAGGACAGTGGGGTGGGAGGAGGTATTGTTTCATGATCTCTGTGTGTATATAATGTCTTCTGCAGTTTCCACGGTATGCATCCGATGAAGTGAGCTGTAGCTCATGAAAGCTCATGCTCAAATAAATTGGTTAGTCTCTAAGGTGCCACAAGTACTCCTTTTCTTTTTGTGAATACAGACTAACACGGCTTTTACTCTGAAACTTATACAAGGTGTTTATCAAAGACTCAAACCCTTGATAAACATATAGCAGGTGCATATATTGAAGAAAGAAATTACTGGACAGTGTTGAAGCAAGTCGTATCAGCAATAACATTTCTGACAAAACAAGGTCTGCCACTGAGAGGGACTAATAAAATCTTTGGCTGTCTTAATAGTAGCAACTTCCTTGGCTGCTTAGAGTTCTTAGCAGAGTACGACCCTTTGCTGGCCTGCCAGCATTGATTCCATGCCAGATATTAGCCATACTGATCAGCTGACATTTACTGTATGCTATGTGCTGAATAACTAACTGTACACCTGTGGAACAGTTCTGGAATTTTTCCAATTACATCCGCATACAGGTCTTCATCTGTTTAATGTCATCCATGAAACCCTAAGTGATGCATAAATATCAATCTAAAGGACTGCAGAGGTCACACATACAACAATGCTAGTAACATGTCTGACACTTATTCTGCTGTGCAAGCTCGGGTAATTGCGGTCAACAAGAAAGCAGTGTACATCCCATGCATGATCCACTCACTTGATCTATGTGGTGTTCTTGCTGCAGAGTCATGCACTGATGTAATTAATTTTTTTTGATTTGTCCAAAAACATTGTGTTTTTTCTGAGGATCAATTTATTGCTGGAGCCTCTAGTGAGATTCTCTGAATGAGGAGACATCTGAGACCAGTAAGAGAAAACTTTTCCCCAAGTGCCTCAGTGACACAAGGTGGTCAGCTTGAGCGGATGCACTTTGCAGTTTATCATGCAACCACAAAAGCTACAGATCTGTGCCTCAGGCTCTTGGTGTGGACACTCTGCAGAAGAGTGACACACAAGCAGAGGCAAACCCATTAGCTGAAACCATGGATCAGTTGGAGACTGCATTTTTGACAACAGTTTGGAGTAGTATCCTTACAAGAATAAACAAAACAAGTCAACTTCTGCAGTCTCAAACAATGGACTTAGGCACAGCTTGGCACTGCTGGGGTGACTATCTGAGTTTGTCGCAGCACAACGGAAAATTTTTGAGGAATACCATGAATTTGTGACCCCTTTAAGTTCTACAACTAACTTTCAATTAAAGTGGTAACATCATCCAAAGCATATGGCTGATGATAGCATAGGTGCTGGAACTAGGAATGCTGGGGGTGTGGCAGCACCCGCTGGTTTGAAGTGATTTCCATCATAGCCATTGAACAAAACTATAAACCCTGTATATCAGCACCCCCACTATAAAAATTGTTCTAGCACCTATGGATGATAGTGAAGACCCTGCTGTCATGCTGACTGGTGAAGAGAAGTTCAAAGTTGAATCATTCTCTGCCATAGTTGACTCACTTGTCAGCCATCTCAACAGAAGAATTCATGCATGTTCAGAACTAAACAGCAGTTTCTGTTTAACAGGTGACCTTGACAGTCTCCTTTGTCCGACTTGTCCTCGTCCATCTCTCCATGAATGCAAATGGACACCACACCATTCTATTTTGTTGTGAGCATGTTCTTTCCATTTCTGGCCAAAGAGTTTTGTCATGGGATCAGCCCAGCGCGTTTTCAGTCTGCCCAGCAATCACTTGTGGTCTCTGGGGATCCAGTCACTGATGTGGGTTGTCCATCTCTTGTCTTGCTTGTGGACTACATGACCCGCCCAGCTTTGCTTTGACCTTTTGAGTACTGCTGTTAAGGAGTCTCTCAGAAGTTTAATTGAATTCTATTCAGATGAACTCAATTAAAAGATCTCTGAAAAATGGGTACAGTGATGCTCACTTGTAAAGCAACTTGCCTCCAAGCCATTATCACAAGCTCTGCCTATATCACTGCAAATGCTGACCATAATGAACATGCATAATTTGCAAGCAGCCTTTCCAAATGTCTTTACTGCACTACGCATTTAAGTGACACTACCAGTCTCAAACTGCAATGGAGAAAGGTCTTTTTCACATTTAAAAAGTCTAAAAAGTGCTACAGTGGTTCAAGAAAGACTTGATAGTCTTACTCTATAGACTTCTCCCGTTTAATTGAAACATTTGCTGCAGCAAAGGCATGCTGAAAAATCTGAAGAAATTTTTCATCTCTGTAAATAGAACAATAGCTACATGCAATGGTTTTGTTGAGTAAGTTATTCACGTTAATACTTTTTATGTAATATGCAAATTACTTGTCTGAAGCAAGACTAATATGAATAATGGCACTAAATAAAATGTATTAAAGTTTTTCATATTTTTTATTTTAAAACAGTTTTATGTCTGCCCCAATTTCATACAAAAAATTAATTCAAATCTTGGTAGTTCCTATGAGAAATGGTGCAATAGTGTGAAGGTTGCCTTTTAGTGGGAGCAGCACTTGGCTACTGTTTTGGCCAGGTTTAGCTTTTGTTAGCTGTTTTTACCCACGGTGTTTTATTTTGTATATTTTCTTTTACTGTATAATTTAATTTATGTACACTTGTGTGTATTCTTTTTGCCCTAGGGCTGCCATTGCTAGTACCCTAGTGGCAGCCACCTCCATCTGCAACTTAAATTTTTAAATAAAACCTGTGTGCTGTGTCAGACAACTTGTGTGTCAATCTCCTGTCTTTTATAATCCGTTCCCCATGGGGGCCCACAAAAGCTTAATCCGGTCCTGTCTCTAGGTCACCAGTTCAAATGCATCTCTAGTTGGAAGTTAGCAAAAACTATTTGATGGGTCTTTTAAAGGCCTTTGTAGAATGTACTGGTGGTCTCAGTCCAGTTTCTAGTTGATTAGAAACCATTATGAAACGACCACTACTGTTGACAGTCTTGTTGGCACTTGGCAGCATCAACAGAGACATCAAGGACTGACCAGGCTGCAGAAAATGAACTATCCTCCCCTGACAGCTGACAGGACTGTCGTGCCTGAGCTGAGCAGTGTAGGAAGCTCATGCTGCTGCTGTCCCTGTTCTAAGGATAAATAAAGCACTTCAATTTCCAGTGGTATCACTCTGTCAGCTTTCACAACCACCACCAAATTCACTCTAAAACAAAAGGTGTAAAAAGGAACAGGGACGTTTTGCTTGCTGAGTTAATATACATTCAGCTGACCTATTACTCTTTTTTCCTTCTCTGCTTCAAGTGTAAATATGTACCAGAAAGCCTCTTACAATTTAGTCTGTCATCTTTTTAGAGGTTTACAGCTTCTCTTTTAAAGCTTCTCCAAGAGATTGAAGGTGAAGACTTGATTCTAATTTGAGAGTAGGAACACCACATGGTCAAACATGTATCATGACAACTTGCTGTTGTGATTGCAAACACACATCCTTGCTCAGGCAAAACTCCCTTAGCTAAATTTGATCAAAGAGAAAAATCAAGTATAGGTGTGCATTGGAATTCCTTTCCTTCAAGTCTTGCTCTCATCCCGACAATACCTCATTTGAAATCCCATGTATAACTCCACATTTGTTTTCTTTCTAATAATAAAAAAATCTGATTTTCTAGTTAATCTTAAGGTTGAGTTTGTGGTATGATGACTTTGGGCCAGGTTGGAGAAAGAGGCAGAATCAGGGGTGTGCGCAGGGATTTAAATGTGACTACTTTTGCGGGGGGGGGGGCACTTTAAACACCGGCCCCTCCCCAATGCCCTGGGCCCTGCTTCCCGCACCCCATCTCGCAGACTGTGCTACCAGCCCAGCTTCCCTGCTCCTGGTGCCATCTAGTGGGGCTCAGCGAGAGTGCTAGCTGCAGGGCTTTTCCCAAGCACATCTCTTCAGCCACACTTAACCTGATTCCCACCCTAGCAGATTCGTGGGAGGGACTCCTGGGGCAGGAGCTATGGCAGAAGCTATGGGCTGTGGTGGAGATGATTATTGGAGGGCTCCATGCCCCTGCTTGGCCCCCCTTGTGCATGCTCCTGGGCAGAATTTGCCCCAATTGCCCAAGGAGACTCTGCCCTGTCACTCAGAAAACTAAAGAAAGAGGTCAGATGTAGGTTCCCAAGGAGACAGATTGCTGCCCAATATGATTTATAAAAGCACCTGAGTTAGGATCTGTGACAGTGCCTAGCGAGCACCACCTCCTCTCCACCCACTAGGGCTGCTGTGGCAAGGAGAATCCAAACCTTTGCTGTTCTGGGTTCCCTAGGATGTGTTAAGCTTCTGGAGCCTCAGCAGTCTGCAGATCTGGTTCATCCCTGGGCCTCTCTGGTACATTTCCTGGGCAGTGGCTCTCAGTCTGCTATCCCTTCTCTGAAATGGGGCTCCTCATCTGACTTGCTCTAGGTCCCCAGGACCAGCACTGACCCCCAAGATACCCTAGTTTCTCTCCCAGAACTCCACCCAAAAGGTGTGAAGCTTCTTGTTTACTGTTTAACTCTCTCAGGGGCATGCAGCAGTTGTGAAGCAGTTAATACACAGTCACACACTTTGCACAGGAGTTTAATACCTTTATGCACTTTTATACTTAATCATGTAAAGCACAGGAGAGTACTAGTCATACAAAACAACAAGCTCTACACACGTCACCTGCTATTTCACCCTTTCCTATGGAGTCTTTGGGGGACAACCTGGGTCCAGGAAGCTAGGCAGGCAGGTTGTCCCCTGCCTTGTGCAGGATGCACTATGAAGAGAGTGGTCTCTCCCTCATGGACTGGAGAAAATTGTCCCACTAAAACCAACTTCTGCCCCTTTAAAACCTATAGCACCCTGTGTCAGGTGACACCCTTTCCCACATCCCCACATGAGTACAATCCCCTGCCAGGTGACTTTGTGGTTAAGGTGACTTCCTGAGAAGGGACCAGTCTTTTGTCTAGAGTGACTAGATTTCTAACAATTGGGTAGTTAGTGTCAACTACCTCCTATTGTTGTTCTTTTGCCACCAGCCTTTGGAATCTTACCCCAACATGGAGGCAAACAGACAATAGAAAAGACAAAAGGCTGCACATTCAAAATGAAATTTTCACCCCGACACAGATACACAGGGTTCATAATCTCACATGGAATTAATAAATTGTGCAGACATATTCCCAGATCCTCAGAGGCACCTAACTCCCATTGATTTTCAGTTGAAAAATGTCACCCACCTCTAATCTAGACTAGCACCTACAAATAGGTTAGCTAACTCAGGTTGACTGGCAGTCAACAACAGTAACTGTAGTTAAAACAGAAGCAAAATTCCAGTGTAGACATGCCCTAAGTGACCAAATAAAAGGTATGCATGCAATACAGAGAACCCCTTCCTTTATTTATCAACAGTGCCTTTCCTACTTGAATATTCAACCCCTTGAGGATTTCTTTATTTATATATTTACATTTTCGGTGAATTGTACTGCGGATTTATTGTGATTGTGTTATGTCCCTCTGCATTTTCAGGCAATAATGCAGCTTTATTGCTGAGAAATAATCACCCGGAATACTACTATGCTTAGGGTACATGCTGAATATTGAAAACACATATCAGCCAACGGTGGGCAAATCTTTCACTGCTGTTCACACAGAGTGCTCAAGATGATGTCTAGCTATAGGGCAGAGGGTGAACATAAGAACAGCCATACTGGGTCAGACCAAAGGTCCATCTAGCCCAGTATCCTGTCTTCCAACAGTGGCCAGAGCCAAGTGCCCCAGAGGGAATGAACAGAACAGGTCATCATCAAGTGATCCATCCCCATCGCCCATTCCTAGCTTCTGGCAAACAGAGGCTAGGGACACCATCCCTGCCCATCCTGTATAATAGGCATTGATGGACCTTTCTTCCATGAACTTACCTAGTGCTTTTTTGAACCCTGTTATAGTCTTGGCCTTCACAACATCCTCTGGCAAGGAGTTCAACAGGTTGACTGCATTGTGTGAAAAAAATACTTCCTTTGTTTTAAACCCGATGCCCATTAATTTCATTTGGTGACCCCTTGTTTTTGTGTTACGAGAGGAGTAATTAACACTTTCTTATCTACTCTCTCCGCACCAGTCATGATTTTATAGACCTCAATCATATCCCCCCTTTGTCATCTCTTTTCCAAGCTGAAAAGTCCCAGTCTTTTTAATCTCTTCTCATACGGAAGCCGTTCCATACCCTTAATAATTTTTGTTGCCCTTTTCTGAACCTTTCCCAATTCCAATATATCTTTTTTGAGATGGGGTGACCACATCTACATGCAGTATTCAAGATGTGGGAATACCTTGGATTTATATAGAGGCAATATGATATTTTCTGTCTTATCCCTTTCTTAATGATGCTCAACATTCTGTTAGCTTTTTTGACTGACGCTGCAGATTGAGTGGATGATTTCAGAGAACTATCCACAATGACTCCAAGATCTCTTTCTGGAGTGGTAACAGCTAATTTAGACCCCATCATTTTTATATATATATAGAGAGAGAGAGAGAGAGTTGGGATTATGTTTTCCAATGTGCATTACTTTGTATTTATCATCATTGAATTTCATCTGCCATTTTGTTGCTCCGTTACCCAGTTTTGTGAGATCCTTTTGTAGCTCTTTGCAGTCTGCCTGGGACTTAACTATCTTGAGTAGTTTTGTATCATCTGCAGATTTTGGCATCTCACTGTTTACCCCTTTTTCCAGATCATTTATGAATATGTTGAATAGGACTGGTCCCAGTACAGACTCCTGAGGGACTCCACTATTTACCTCTCTCCATTCTGAAAACGGACCATTTATTCCTACCCTTTGTTTCCTATCTTTTAACCAGTTACCAATCCATCAAAGGACCTTCCCTCTTATCCCATGATAGCTTACTTTGCTTAAGAGCCTTTGGTAAGGGACCTTGTCAAAGGCTTTCTGAAAATCCAAGTACATTGTATCCACTGGATCCCCCTTGTCCACATACTTGTTGACCCCCTCTAAGAATTCTAGTAGATTGGTGAAGCATGATTTCCCTCTACAAAAACCATGTTGACTCTTCCCCAACAACTTATGCTCATTTATGTGTCTGAAAATTTTGTTCTTTACTATAGTTTCAGCCAGTTTGCCTGGTACTGAAGTCAGGCTTACCGGTCTGTAATTGCTGGGATCACCTCTTTTTAAAAATTGGCGTCACATTAGCTATTCTCCAGTCATTTGGTACAGAATCTGATTTAAATGATAGGTAACAAACTACAGTTAGTAGCTTTGCAATTTCACATTTGAGTTCCTTCAGAACTCTTGGGTGAATACTATCTGGTCCTGGTGACTTATTACTGTTTTCTTTATCAATTTGTTTCAAAACCTTTGGGAATCTCCCTCAGATCCTCGGTCATGAAGACTGATGCAAAGAATTAATTTAGTTTCTCCGCAATGGCCTTATCATCCTTGAGTGCTCCATTAGCATCTTGATTGTCCAGTGGTGCCACTGGTTGTTGAGCAGGCTTCCTGCTTCTGATATACTTGTTAAAAAAAAAATTGCTATTCCTTTTTGAGTCTTTGGCTAGCAGTTCTTCAAATTCTTTTTTGGCCTTCCTAATTATATTTGTACACTTCATTTGCGAGAGTTTATGCTCCTTTCTATTTTCCTCACTAGGATTTAACTTCCACTTTTTAAAGGATGCCTTTTTCTCTCACTGCTTCTTTTCCTTTGTTGTTTAGCCACAGAGGCATTTTTTTGGTTCTCTTACTATGCTTTTTAATTTGGGGTATACATTTAAGTTTAGCCTCTATTATGGTGTCTTTAAAAAGTTTCCATGCAGCCTGCAGGAATTTAGCTTTTGGCACTGTATCTTTTATTTTCTTTTATTTACCTTTCATTTTATTTTAACAAATGTCCTCATTTTTGTGTAGTCCTCCTTTCTGAAATTAAATGCTACAGTGTTGGGCAGCTGTGCTGTTTTCTCCGCCACAGGGATGTTAAATTTAATTATATTATGGTCCCTATTACCAGGCGGTCTAGCTATATTAACTTCTGGGACCTGATCCTGTGCTCCACTTAGGACTAGATCAAGAATTGCCTCTCCTCTTGTGGGTTTCAGGACTAGCTGCTCCAAGAAGCAGTCATTTAAGGTATCAAGAAACTTTATCTCTGCATCCCATCCTGATACCCAGTCAATATGGGGATAGCTGAAATCCCCCATTATTATTGAGTTTTTTATTTTTATAGCCTCTCTAATCTCCCTGAACATTTCACAGTCATTATCACTATCCTGGTCAAGTGGTCAGTAATATATCCCTACTGCTATATACAGAGCGGTAGACTCCAAAAAAGCCATGGGGAAAAAAATAAAGTCAGTACTGTTGTTGTACAATACATTTTATAAACCTGCTAATATGTAGAATACAATTATATGCTTTTTAAAAATCATAGGGCCAGATTCTCTGGTCAGCTAAGGATACTTTGCTCTAAGGCCAGAGGAGAGTCTCCTCCTTGTGCCGGTAGAGGTGGCTATGTCAGTCAACCCCTATAAAAGTGGAAGGGATGGGACACTCCAGCAATATGAGGGGCAGTGTGTATGGCAAAGCAGGGTTGCGCTTTATTCAATCTGCCATTGACCTAAGCTAAAGCAGACCCTGTGTCTAACTTGCAGTGAGCTGTGTTGTTTTGAATCAGGAAGCTGTAACAGACTCCATGCAGCTGCCACTCTACAATGAATATCAAGGCTGTCATTTGGGGTACATATTTATTTTAAATTTTCTTGGGTCCCAGACCCGTCATTTGTCTCTCAGCTTCCAATCCTTCTCATTCCCACCAGCCCTGTCTCTCTAACTACATAGATGATAGAGGTAAAATTTTTGTGCCTCATTTACTCTTTTTAAGAACCAGATTCTGCCAACTTTAGTGACACTGAGTACATTGATTCAAAGGTGTAGCTAATTGTTTGACGACACTCGCAGTTCATTCTTAAAAATGTTCAAGAAACCAAATAACCGAACTTAGCCAAATGTATTGTCTGAAGACAAAGCAGTAAAAAAGAGACATACCTACCTTCCTTTGGGGAAGTAATTCTTAGGGCATGGCTACACTTGCGAGTTAGAGTGCATTAAAGCATCCCAGTGCGCTCTAACTCATGATGCATCCACACTGGCAAGGCACGTAAAGCGCTCTGACTCCACGGCTAGAGCATTCCTGGTACTCCACCTCGGTGAGTTGAATAACGTTTGATGCGCCCCTGCTGGAGTGCCACAGCACTAGTGTGGACGCCCTGGTCTGTTAGTGCGCTGTGATCGGCCTCCAGAAGTGTCCCACAATGCCTGTTCTAGCCACTCTGGTCAGCACTTCGAGCTCTACTGCCCTGCCCTCAGGTGACCAACCGCCAGACCTGCCCTTTAAATTCTCTGGGAATTTTGAAAATCCCCTTCCTGTTTGCTCAGCCGGGCGTGGAGTGCTCTCAGTGAATCTTTCCAGGTGACCACGCCTCCACGTGCCAGGCAATCCCCAGTATGGAGCAATGGTGAGGTGCTGGACTTCATCAGTGTTTGGGGGGAGGAAGCTTTCCAGTCCCAGCTGCACTCCAGCCATAGGGATTACGATACCTTCTGGCAGATATCAAGGGACATGATGGAAAGGGGCCATGACCTGGACGCACTGCAGTGCAGGGTTAAAGTGAGGAGTTGCGGAATGCCTACCGCAAAGCCCACGAGGCAAACAGCCGCTCCAGTGCTGCGCCTGTGACCTGCTGTTTTTACAAAGAGCTGGACGCGATACTTGGGCGCGACCCCACCTCCACTCTGAGTACCACCATGGACACTTCAGAGCACAGTCCAACAAGGGGGGAGGAGGAGGAGGAGGAGCAAAGCGGGAGCGAGGGTGCTGAGGAGGAGGAAGACACCCCGGCATCCCTAAATGCATGCAGCCAGGAGCTGTTCTCAAGCCAGGAGGAAGTTAGCCAGTCGCGGTGGCCACTGCTTGGGGAAGGACAAACACCAGAGGAGGCTCCCGGTAAGCTGCTTTTATTTTGGGAAGGAAGTTATTTGGTGCGGGCTCCTGGGGCGAGGAGGGTTATGGCTGCATGCATGCCTAGATGCGGAATAGGGCGTTGATTTGCTCTGTCACATCGCGGTAATCAGCCTCAGTGATCTCTTCAAAGGTCTCATCCAGAAATTGGGCAATGCACTTGTGCAGGTTTCGTGGGAGAGCCATTGTGGTCCTTGTCTCAATCAGGTTAACATGTCCGCACCACTCTGCCGTGAGGGGTGAGGGGACCATTGCTGCACACAGGCAAGATGCATATGGGCCAAGGTGGAAGCCGCATTGTAGTAGAAGACCCTCCCTTGCATCCCAGGTTACCCTCAGCAGCGAGATATCTTCCAGGACGAACTCCAGTGGAAAATGTGGGGTCAGTGTTCAGTATAGGGGCCCCTTGCAGCTGTTGACTCCCCCCCAAGGCAGAGAGGACACTACAGCCATGAAAGAATCAGTCCCCCTTGATCTTGTGCCTACTCACCTTTTTTTTGCTCCCGGGAGTTATGTGTACTCGCTTTGGGATGGACAAATTATGCTATTGTGTAGACTGTGCTTGCCCTCCTTAAGTATGGTGGAATCATTGCTCTGTCTGGTGTGAACAATGTTGCATCTGTTAAGTTGCATTTTGCCTTTACAGATGCAACCTTGAGATCTCAGCCATCCGTGTTATCACCGTCCGAGAGGCTGCAAAGGATCAGGAAGAGGCCATGTAGAAGCAAAGAGGACATGCTGCATGAAGTCATGCAGCACTCCCTTAATGAAAATCAAAAAGTGCAGGAGTGGCGGGAGAGTGAAAGGAGGGTCCACGAGCAGAATGTGGATCGATGGCACCAAAGCACAGGGTGGCTGATAAGTATCATGGAGCGCGAAGAGGACTCGAGCAAGGCACTCGTAGCCATGTAGGTGGAGCACTACCATGCCCGCCCCCCACTGCAGCCCTTGTCCCAAAACTCTTTCCCTTGTGCCCCCGTGTCACCTGCAACCCACTTTCCCCAACGTCAGGGTTCTTATCGCCACCAGCTGCCTCCAACACCTATAGCTTCACCACCCAGCCCTGAAAACTACGACCCTTACCCACTGCACTCAACCCCCATCACCATGCGGTATAGCCATCCTGAAGTGCAGCACTCATTGCACAGCACTCCAAATAGGGAGTCTGAGTAGAATAACAGGACATACGCAAACCTGTGATTGTACCGTTCCCCACCCCACCCCCTTGCCCTTTGTGTTTCCCAAGCAGTTGTTTCTTTTCAATAAATACATTTTCTTTTCATTAAATGGATTTTTTTTGAAAACCTTCTTTATTATTGTATAACGTAAAAAGATACCTTATCCCAGGAAAGCAACAGGCACTGCAAGTCAGTGTACCATACGTAGCAAATACAGATTCCTACTAACATTGGAACCACTGCACTTCACTCCTGTGCAGGGCACCAGATATTATTGGTGGCTTTCAGCCTCAAATTACTCCCTCAAGGCATCCCTAATCCTTGCAGCCCCATGCTGGGCCCCTCTAATAGCCTTGGTCTCTGGCTGTTCAAATTCAGCCTCAAGGTGTTGAACCTCCGAGTTCCATGCCTGAGTGAATCTTTCACCCTTCCCTTCACAAATGTTATGGAGGGTACAGCACACAGATATAACCGCAGGATGCTGTTATCGGCCAGGTCCAGCTTCCCATATAGAGAGCGCCAGCGGCCCTTTAAACAGCCAAAAGCACACTCCACAGTCATTCTGCACCGGCTCAGCCTGTTGTTGAACTGCTCCTTGCTGCTGTCAAGGCTCCCTGTGTAGGGTTTCATGAGCCACGGCATTCAAGGGTAAGCGGAGTCTCTAAGGATCACAATGGGCATGTTGACTTCCCCTACGGTAATCTTCTGGTCTGGGAAAAAAGTCCCAGCTTGCAGCTTCCTGAACAGGCCAGTATTCCGAAAGATGCGTGTGCGTCATGCACCTTTCCGGGCCAGCCTGCATTAATGTCAATGAAACACCCACAGTGATCCACAAGCGCCTGGAGAACCATAGAGAAATAGCCCTTCCGATTAACATACTTGGAGGCTAGGTGGGCTGGTGCCAGAATTGGAATATATGTCCCATCTATCGCCCCTCCACAGTTAGGGAAACCCATTTGTGCAAAGCTAGCCACAATGTCATGCACATTACCCAGTGTTACGGTTCTTCTGAGCAGGATGCGATTAATGGCCCTACAAACTTGCATCAACATGATTCCAATGGTCGACTTTCCCACTCCAAACTGCTTAGCGACCGATCTGTAGCTGTCTGGAGTTGCCAGCTTCCAGATGGCAGTAGCCACCCGCTTCGCTGTTGGATCATATTAAAGAAGTTCTGTATTAAAATCACAAATGAGTTTGATTCCCCATAGTTTAAATTCCAGGGTATTACTAATTAAGAGGTCTCTTGGTTTTTGGTACTGTTTCTCTCCCTCTATGTGTGAAACTTGCAAGCTGCTAATTGTGTTAGTACATTCTAAGACAGAGTCTGTTCTCAAAGCAATTCACAGAGAGAGAGACTCAAAGCAATACTCTAACAACAGAAACAGCACCCAGAGACTCCCCGCTCTTTTGTTGGATTAACAATTGTGATTAAAATAGAGATAGAGGATGTATGTGGATGGATGCTTGGTGTGGATAATAACTGAATGATCAGGGAGGTGCCAGCCTAAGAATCCAGTGTCCATTGGCTGAAGAAGGCGTCAAGTGGAAATAACCAGAGGACCCCCCCGGAGGGCAGACTGGAATCCACCCAACAGCCTCAAGAATGGGAGAACCAAAGAACAAGATAACATCTTGGAGCCGTCAGGAATGTGCTATCTGCTGATTGATTCAGCAACAGCATGATGAAGCAATTCCCATAGACTGGCATAGGAAGAAATTCCTATAAAAATAGACTCTAAAAAGTGAGAACTTTGGGGTCTGATTCTGCAAACCAACTTCCAGGAGCATCAGATGAGCATCTGACAAGGCCCTGCTCCCTCCTCATGTCCAGGCCACCTGGCCAGTGGCTTGGCATGAGCAACTCTAAGGCTGGTAACTATGATAACAACCTTGCAGAACCTGTGTCTGTGTGTGTGTGTGTGTGTGTGTATGTTTGTATGAATGAATGTGTGAATAAATATGAGATTGAATGGAATGTTATAACTATAACTAACTGCTTACAATGATTCTTTCTGTATTCACAGTAAATGTGGTATTTTGCCTTTTTCCCTTTAATAAGATCCTGCTGGTTTTTATTTTATTGGTATAACATCTCCACCATCAGGGCAGCTCTCAATCTTGTGTCCTTGCGCTGCAGGGTGGGGGCGAGCTCCTCACACAGTCCCATGAAAGTGGCTTTTCTCATCTGAAAGTTCTGCAGCCATGGCTCGTCATCCCAGACTTGCATGACGGTGTGATCCTAGAGCTCAGTGCTTGTTTCCCGAGGCCAAAAGTGGTGTTCCACGGTGCTGAGCACATCCGTGAATGCCACAAGCAATCTCGTGTCGTATGCGTTACTTGAGTTGATATCATCGTCGGAGTCCTCACTAAAAGAAAAGGAGTACTTGTGGCACCTTAGAGACTAACCAATTTATTTGAGCATGAGCTTTCGTGAGCTACATCTCATTTCATCGGATGCATACCGTGGAAACTGCAGCAGACTTTATATATACACAGAGAATATGAAACAATACCTCCTCCCACCCCACTGTCCTGCTGGTAATAGCTTATCTAAAGTGATCATCAGGTTGGGCCATTTCCAGCCCAAATCCAGGTTTTCTCACCCTCCACCCCCACACACAAATTCACTCTCCTGCTGGTGATAGCCCATCCAAAGTGACAACTCTTTACACAATGTGCATGATAATCAAGTTGGGCTATTTCCTGCACAAATCCAGGTTTTCTCACATCCCCCCCACCCCCATACACACACAAACTCACTTTCCTGCTGGCAATAGCTCATCCAAACTGACCACTCTCCAAGTTTAAATCCAAGTTTAACCAGAACGTCTGGGGGCGGGGGTAGGAAAAAACAAGAGGAAATAGGCTACCTTGCATAATGACTTAGCCACTCCCAGTCTCTATTTAAGCCTAAATTAATAGTATCCAATTTGCAAATGAATTCCAATTCAGCAGTTTCTCGCTGGAGTCTGGATTTGAAGTTTTTTTGTTTTAAGATAGCGACCTTCATGTCTGTGATTGCGTGACCAGAGAGATTGAAGTGTTCTCCGACTGGTTTATGAATGTTATAATTCTTGACAGCTGATTTGTGTCCATTTATTCTTTTACGTAGAGACTGTCCAGTTTGACCAATGTAAACGGCAGAGGGGCATTGCTGGCACATGATGGCATATATCACATTGGTGGATGTGCAGGTGAACGAGCCTCTGATAGTGTGGCTGATGTTATTAGGCCCTGTGATGGTGTCCCCTGAATAGATATGTGGGCACAATTGGCAACGGGCTTTGTTGCAAGGATAAGTTCCTGGGTTAGTGGTTCTGTTGTGTGGTATGTGGTTGTTGGTGAGTATTTGCTTCAGGTTGCGGGGCTGTCTGTAGGCAAGGACTGGCCTGTCTCCCAAGATTTGTGAGAGTGTTGGGTCATCCTTTAGGATAGGTTGTAGATCCTTAATAATGCATTGGAGGGGTTTTAGTTGGGGGCTGAAGGTGACGGCTAGTGGTGTTCTGTTATTTTCTTTGTTAGGCCTGTCCTGTAGTAGGTAACTTCTGGGAACTCTTCTGGCTCTATCAATCTGTTTCTTTACTTCTGCAGGTGGGTATTGTAGTTGTAAGAAAGCTTGACAGAGATCTTGTAGGTGTTTGTCTCTGTCTGAGGGGTTGGAGCAAATGCGGTTGTATCGCAGAGCTTGGCTGTAGACGATGGATCGTGTGGTGTGGTCAGGGTGAAAGCTGGAGGCATGCAGGTAGGAATAGTGGTCAGTAGGTTTCCGGTATAGGGTGGTGTTTATGTGACCATTGTTTATTAGCACTGTAGTGTCCAGGAAGTGGATCTCTTGTGTGGACTGGACCATTTGGATCTTAAAGAGTAACTCGATTGCCAAACGTGATGTGCTGGTGAGACTCATCAGCATATTCCTCAGCAGTTTGGGCTCCATTCCCGCAGACCCAAAGGGAAGACAGCGTGCGCAGCACAAAAACCATTGAAAGATGGTGCCAATTGTGGACGGAAGCAGAGGGATTGCTGGGATGTGAACCGATGCATCATGGGGTGTTGGGACAGGACTCAGAATGCCCCGCATCCACCGCCCCCTTCCCAGAAGCCACAACGCCAGAATGGAAAGAGGTGCTCTGTGGGATAGCTGCCCACAATGCACCGCTCCCAATGGTGCTACAATTGCTGCAAATGTGGACATGCCAGTGTGTTGTCAGCTGTCAGTGTAGACAGACTGCAGCACTTTCCCTACTGTGCTCTCCGAAGGCTGGTTTAACTCAAAGCACTCTACATTTGCAAGTGTAGCCATGCCCTTACTGTGCAACATGTTTTCCTTTCACAGAAGGTGCGCTTCAAAGATACATATTTCAGCTGGTAGTATTTATAGTACAAGCTACAAAATTCTTTACATGTCACTAAAATCCAACCCACCAGTTTGCAAAAGTTCCTTAATTTGTTGTTTTGCTTTGTACTTAGTAGGGCTGTTGATTGCAGAGAAAGTCAATAAGGAAGTGTTGTTTACTACTTCCCCTAACACAAGAACTAGGGGTCACCAAATGAAATTAATAGGCAAGAGGTTTAAAACAATAAAAGAAAGTATTTCTTCACACAATGCACAGTCAATCTGTGGAACTCCTTGCCAGGGGATGTTGTAAAGACCAAGACCAAAAAAGAACTAGATAAATTCATGGAGGATAGGTCCATCCATGGCTATTAGCCAGGATGGGCAGGGATGGTGTCCCTAGCCTCTGTTTGCCAGAAGCTGGGAATGAGTGACAGGGGATGGATCACTTGATGATGACCTGTTCTGTTCATTCCCTCTGGGGCACCTGGCACTGGCCACTGTTGGAAGACAGGATACGGGGCTAGATGGACCTTTGGTCTGACCAGGTAGTGCCATTCTTATGTTCTTATGATTAATTGCAGTTAATTCATGCAATCAACTCAAAAAAATTAATTGCGATTAAAAAAAGTAATCATGATTAATCGCACCGTTAAACAATAGAATACTAACTGAAATTTATTAAATATTTTTGGATGCTTTTCTACATTTTAAAATATATTGATTTCAATTACAACACATAATACAAAGTGTACAGTGCTCACTTTATATTATTTTTATTACAAATATTTGCTCTGTAAAAATGATAAAATAAATATTATTTTTCAATTCACCTCATACAAGTACTGTAATGTAATCTCTTTATCATGAAAGTGCAACTTACAAATGTAGGGGTTTTTGTTGCATAACTGCACTCAGGAACAAAATAATGTAAAATTTTAGAGCCTGCAAGTCCACTCAGTCCTACTTCTTGTCCAGCCAATCACTAAGATAAACAAGTTTGTTTACATTTACAGAAGAGAATGCTGCCCACTTCTTAATTACGTCACCTGAAAGTGAGAACAGGTGTTCTCATAGCACTGTTGTAGCTGGCGTCACAAGATATTTACATGTCAGATGTGCTAAAGATTCATATGTCCCTTCATGCTTTGGCCATTGTTCCAGGGGACATGATTCCATGCTGATGACCCTTGTTAAAAAAATGTGTTAATTAAATTAGTGACTGAACTCCTTGGGAGGAGAATTGTATGTCCCCTGCTCTGTGTTTTACCTGCATTCTGCCATATATTTCATGTTATAGCAGTCTCAGATGATGACCCAGCACATGTTGTTCATTTTAAGAACACTTTCACTGCAAATTTGACAAAATACAAAGAATATACCAGTGTGAAATTTCTAAAGATAGCTACAACACTCCACCCAAGATTTAAGAATCTGAAGTCCCTTCCAAAATCTGAGAGGGATGAGGTGGGGAGCATGCTTTCAGAAGTTTTAAAAGAGCAACACTTCGATGCGGAAACTACAGAACCCAAACCACCAAAAAAAAAAAAATCAACCTTCTGCTCGTGGCATCTGACTCAGATGATGAAAATGAACATGCGTCAGTCCGCACTCCTTCGGATTGTTATCGAGCAGAACCCATCAGCATGGATGCACATCCTCTGGAATGGTGGTTGCAGCATGAAGGGACATATGAATCTTTAGAGTATCTGGCATGTAAATATCTTGTGACACTGGCTACAGCAGTGCCATGCGAATGTCTGTTCTCACTTTCAGGTGATATAAACAAAAAGCAGGCAGCCTTATCTTCTGAAAATGTAAACAAACTTGTTTGTTTGAACGATTGGCTGAACAAGAAGTAGGACTGATTGGACTTGTAGGCTCTAAAGTTTTACATTATTTTATTTTTGAATGCAGGGTTTTTTTTACATAATTCTACATTTGTAAGTTCAACTTTCATGATAAAGAGATTGCACAACAGTACTTGTATTAGGTGAATTGAAAATACTATTTATTTTGTTTTTTACAATGCAAATATTTGTAATAAAAATAAAGTAAGCACTGTACACTTTGTATTCTGTGTTGTAATTGAAATCAATATATTTGAAAATGTAGAAAACATCAAAAAATGTAAATAAATGGTATTCTATTATTGTTTAATATTGCGATTAATTTTTTTAATCGCTTGACAGCCCTAGTACTTATCTCTGTTTCCAAACCAGTTGGGCTTAGAGTTGCATCCAATCTCCTCTAGGACATACCATTCACATATCTCAGCTTTGACGGGCTTCCTATTTTCAAATGCCAAAGCTGACTTTAGCTTTGCAAAGTGTTGTGAGATACCTGACATGGGTGAAGAAAATTGTGGGGAGAACATAATACATTTCATTAACATAACTTCCCAGCTCCCATATATATAACATATTAATACCATTTCCATAATATCCATTAATGTGATGTATACTATGTACTGGCTAACAAGTAGTAGCTCCCCATGTGCCTTGTTTACATTAGGATTTTTCAGATCTTGATTTCCCAGCCCCACTGGTGGAAGCGATGGGATAATCAAGGATTCAGGGCTTTTTTTTACCAATGTGTCGGTGGCAGCAAACCCACAGAAATATTAATTTATTCTTTTGCTGTAAAACATCCTTCATTTCCATCTCATCCCCATACAAACATACACAGTTTACGACTCCCTCTTGAATATAGTCAATGACATAATGCTTATTGCTTGGTTTTGTATATAATTATTTTAAAGGATAGTTTTTCTTTCTGCTCTCCAGACTACCTGGCTCTCACACCCTGTACTCTGATTTCTGTTGTGGTCTCTAGGCTGCCCAACTCCCGTCCTGGGTCCGCCTGCTCCTTGGCTGCAAGCTGAACTCCAGCTGTGGCTCCGCACTTGCCTGCTGTCTGGCTGCATAGAACAGTGCAGGGAGCTTGCACAGTTATCCAAATGAACTCCCCCTTGTGGGCAAAACTAAAGAGCAGGCAGACAGTTCCGGACTAAAAATAAAATATACGGTGCCTGGCTCCAAAAAATTTGCAAATTCTATGGTAGAAACGTTGAGTTGTTTGGTGTCACGGGGCAGAATTGCAGCATCCCAGGATCCCTGAAAAAGATGAATGAGGCAGTTTTCACACCTCTCAGAGCTATTGTTTCAGATTGTCTGCAGGGTCGCGCAGGACCCACTGCTTTGGTTTACAGTCTGTTCATTTTTCTCCAAAACCATAAGGGCTAAACATAATTTTTAAAAAATGAAAATTCAGATTGTGGAGCAAAATTCTGCACATTCAAATGAATTCAGTGGCCACAGAATCACGGAATATATAAGACTCTTCTTACAGAAATGTCTTTGTGAGGGAATCTAAGGAAATATGGAGTTATATAAACTAAACCGTTTATAATATAATAAACCCTATATTAAGCTAAGTAGGAAAGAAAGTGGGAGGAAGGATGGTCTTGCGATTATAGCATTGGACTGGGACTCAGGAGATCTGGGTTTATTTGCTGGCTTTATCACAGACTTCCTGTGTTTCACCAGGGAAGTCACTTAATCTTTTACTGCCTCAATTCTCCATCTGTGAAAGGGAATGATGATACTACCTCATATTTCTTGGCTCTTATTTGTTGTTTCTATTTAGACTATAAACGCCGCAGGGCTGGGACTGTGTTTGTACATTGCCAAGTGCAATGCGGCCTAATCATGACTGGGGCCTCTAGACATTATTGTAATATAAATAATAACTAGACACTTATTAGAGAGAGGATATAAAAGCAGTCTCAGGAAGGCTGTGAGAGTAGCCCCAAGGGGAAGAGGAAATGTTCTCCCTCCCCAAGGGCAAATAAGGTAGAAAGGAAGAAGCAGGAAACACTGTGTTGCTATTCTGCTTAAAAGAGATTTTGTAAATGAAGGATAGTTTGCCATTTTGCTAAAGTTCAAGGTTGACTGGGCAGTATGAATTAATCTGATGGGGTCACAGTAGGTATTGAATAGATTATGTTACAGTGGGGAACTGGCTGGATCCCTTAGTTCATTTCTGTATGTTCTAACATTGTAAGGGTGTAAGATTTTAGTAAAGAAAAAGTGATGTGGTTTTGGGGTGATAGCTGGATGCCCCATTAACTCTTTTCTAGCAAAGGTTCTTGTTAGGTAGTGGTTTTTTTCCTACAGTCCATGGACAAGTGCCAGTTCCTGAGATATCCCTGACACAGTTTAGAAAGGCAGCAAGCTGGTCCTTGGTATCAAAAAGGTTGAGAAACACTGGATTAAAGGATATTCTAAAAGAAATGGAAATGGGATTAAGAGAAATGGAAAAAATACAGAAAATGGGACTGAGACAGACTAGTCCAGGTAGATTTTTCCCATTCCTAAAATGTCTTCAGGCTAAATTGTGACCTTTATTATTCTCACTAGTGGTAGTTATTCACACAAGTAGTCTCACTGATCTCAGCAATGTGAATAAAGGGTGGGGTTGGGCTGCAGTATAGCTTGCTGGTGTCATTTTGTGTATGCTTAATGGCATGATAGTAAATATCTGCACTTTGTGATATGAGTTGTATTTTATATCTATCTATCTTTATAAATACATGTGGTGTAAGAACCTCTTAGGCATGTCCAAATGTCAGTAATAACTGACTGAGTTTAATGATTTCCTAAATATGCATGCTGCCAAGGAACCCGCCAGAGCCTGGTGAGTCTTCAGACCAAAGCTTCCTCAGCTTTGAAGTTCATAGCATAATTAAGATTATTTTGAGGGCAAATGTCAGTGTTCAACTTCATTTAGAATTTAATCCCATTTTACTCTGTCCTTCAGATTCAAGCAGAAAGCAGCTAATATTATACAGCCTTCATCCAGAAAGGTTTTGCCCCTGGATTAGCATTTTGCAGGATTATTGAAAAGGCAGCATTTGCCTCCTCAAGAATGAGACTGACCCTTTTACCCCAATAAAAAGGAGTAACCTATAGCGCTAGCTCACTGCCAGTGGTCCAGACTATCAGAGTGTTTATTCCCCAAGACAAGCATAAAGTAGCTCCTATTGATGATTTCTCTCTTCCTATCAATATGACATCATAAATTTCCAGATGTCTTTTGCTTCCTTTAACTTCCCTAGATACTTCCTCCTGGTGCATTTGCATTCTTTCTTATTCTCTTAGATATTGATTTGCAGCATCAGCAATAAGGAATTAAAAGAATGTAAACAATTCTTAATTATTGACCTGCTTTAATCTGCTACTGTGATGAGTGGGAAATTAAGTTTTTTAAAGGAGACGTTCAAATATTCTTTGTTAGTTTTATTTACAAATATTGATCCATTATGTTAACCTGGACGGTCTGCAGGGTTCAGCAATCAAAATGCTCCTTCCATATTACAGCAACTCTTCATCATTGGTTTCCAGTCACTGGTAGTGTTTTTTACCACTTGCATTGTTGGCCTGATTGTGTTTCCCAGCAATTTAACCTTTTTATATATTGTTTTCATACCTTGCTTTCTTGATTCCTCCTTTAGTTGTAACCTCCTCTAGTTGTTGAGCCTCTTCTTTCCAAAACATTGGCTTTTCCGCTCTTTGTGATTTCTTCACCGCTTTGCAGAATGATTTTACTTCTACTGCTTTCCCAGAAGTCTTGGCTGGTTTACACTTTCCCTGTAATGTTCTTGTTCCATTGCTTGTCCAGCTTTTCCTTGTTTGCTTATGACTTCCAATAATGTCCTCCACTGTACTTTTTCTCACTTCCTTGACTATTTCCCATCCAGTTTATAGTGAGATCTTCTTCATCACCACAAATTAATAGCCTAAAATTAATAGCCTCCAAGCATCATGCCGCCTTCACAGAACTATCCTTTTAACCTGTCAAGGTGGAATTTGACTCTAGCTGGACCCATCTTTTTCTTGAACTTTAATCTTAATAATTCCCATTAGTAGTTCCTGATCACTGCCACACGTGGCACTTCTATATACTCTAACCAGGGGCAGATTAGGGTTTTGTGGGGCCCTGGGTCTGAGCAAATGGGGGCCCCTCCTCCCCACCTCTTCTGTGTGCAGTCCCCCTGCCCATTCCTGGCACTCCTGCTGGGGAAGTGGGGTCAGCGTATGGGGGCTTGCCCCACCCATCCAGCACTCCTGCCAGGGATCGGGGTTCGGGTGCGGGGGCTTGCCCTGCTCCACTTGCCCAGTGCTCCTGTTGGGGGGCTGCAGGAGTGCCAGGCAGGCGGGAGGAGCGGGCAAGCCCCTGCACCCTGACCCGCTCCCTGGCAGGAGTGCCGGGTGGGAGGAGTGGGTCGGGGTGTGGGTGTACCCATTTTTCCAAGTCCCCAGAATTGGCCGGGGCTCCCACCCAGTGGCTAATCCACCACTGATTTTAACATCCAACAGTGACCATCTGTACTTTTTACAGATAGTAATGGGGTCAGTCTGGTTTTTGGTCTGACCATTTGGTGAGTTCCATGTAATCTTGTGCATATCTTTGTGAGATAACCAAGTACCACCAACAAGTAGCCTAAACAAAGAATACAGTGAAACAGCAGTTTACAGTGCATATAGAAAATAGTGGGTTAATAGCAGAATTATCACAAAAGAGTCTTACAAACTAAAATGCTCAGAAAAGATTATTTTGGGAAGGTTTCTGTAATATTGTATATTTTATTTACATGTTAAACTAAACTATAAGGGACTAGATTTTAAAAATGCTAGTAGACATTTACTCTTTGAGTAGAAGACAAGAATTATTGTAGAGACAGTGGGCACTCCAAATGTTTAGATTATATCATTCAGGATAATACTTGAAGATTAGTTGTGGAAATACAAGTTCCATATTTATTTTATCTTCTTAATGCATACTGTGTGCAAAAATGCATTTTGTATCTCTATTGTTGGGAACATGGAAAAGAAACATCTAAGACTTTCTCAAGAAGCTCTCAATTCAGAGGAAAAAGGAAACAATTTCTGCTATTAAGAGAAAAGATTTAGAATCATTCCATGACTTTTGAACTAAAACCCAAAGTTTACTGAAACAGAAATTACTAAGATTTGGTGAAACACTTAGCCATCATGGTTCAGCACATTCACATTCAATTAAAAACAAGTTCAGAGGGATTCTCTAACATTATTAGAACGTATTTATTTTCACTTTGCACACATTTGTATGATCATTTAAAATCTGTATGTCTTAACTACATCCAGAGATTGTAATAGCTTCGTTTCTGGTACAATTTATAATAAAAAAAAAAAAAGATTTCAGACTTGCGGAAGAGAATGTACTGAAGCCGAACAGATTAAATCTCCTATTTCGCACTTCAGAGGAGACACTCTGCAGTTTTGATTTTGGGAACCAATCTAAACTTGCATAGTTTTTGTCAAGCTTGCTTTATAAAACTAAGTTTAAAAAAATCTGCATAGATTTTTTTTTCATAACATAGAATTGTACTAGTGTGAGGAGTTAGCTAAGCCTGAGTTATCTCTGAGCCTGAGCCTTCCTGATGAGTCATTCCTGAGACAGAGAGTGGGATGAGTGATCAGAAGCAATTAACTGAAGGTCTTGTGATAGGCCCCAGCTCATTCAACCAGAGTCAGCCAATCCACAGGTGAGGACCCTCCTATGTGATCCTAAGGCAGGTATATTGGCTCCTAAGGGAAGCAGTCTCTCTAGCCTGCTCAGTGGTACTGCCTGGCTGAGAACACTCCCATTGCCAGTTGTTTCAACAAACTGTTCCTGCTCCTGTTCTAGCCTGTTCTTGTTTCAACACCAGCCAGCCCCTGTTCCTGCCTCAGCCAGCCACCTGATGATTCTGACAACGAGGTGATGATTAAGAACCGTATTCTCCTATTATTCACACTAGTAAATCAGGAGCAACTTCACTGAGTGTCAGTGGAGTTACACCAATGTACAACCAATGTAAGTGTAGAGAGGAATGAGGCCCTTTCTGTTAACTTTCAATCAATAATACACAGAGCCTAGCCTGCCTTCTTAGGCATAAAAGGAAATAAAACCAAATTGTGATACCCAAATTAACCCTACTTGCTAAAGCAGACTTCATTTAAGTTCTGGTGCTGTCAACAGACACAAAATCTACAAGCATCAATAGCATCAGACTTTTTGTTCCTATTTTTCAAATCTAAAGTAAAACTTAAAGCTGAGAAAAAAACCTTAGAAATGGATTAGCTGTGACTGAATTAAACAAGACACATATATGCAAATAAATATTTTTCTTCTCCTTGAGTTCATAAACCTTCACATAATGTGTAAAGACAAAATTATATCTAGTCGTATCTTGTTGATACTATGTAAATGGACAGTCATTTTCCAATGTGGCTCAAATCCCATCTCCATGTGGCAGAAATTTTCTTAATTTAAAAAAGGAGTTTGCAATATGTGAGAGGTTTAGGACCAAAGAATATCCCCCAAAAGATATGTCGCTCTGATCTCATAAAGTACATCATTAGGAGCACATCTCAGCATATTCAGACATTAGTTAGTTCAGATGGTCTGTATACTACATATGAACTCGAATCTATGTGTTTGTCTATACTTCAGTTAGACACCTATGTCTGGTCTGTGCCAGCTGACTTGGACTCACAGGGTTCTGGCTAAGGGGCTGTTTAATTGAGGTGTAGGTGTTGGGGCTCAGGCTGGAGCCTGAGTTCTGGAACCCTCACAGAGTCCTAGAGCCTGGGCTCCAGCCCTAGCCCAAACATCTACACCTCAAGTAAACAGCCCCTTCACCTGAGCCCTTCAAACCCGAGGCAGCTAGCACGGGCCAGCCATGGGTTTTTAATTGCAGTGTAGACATACCCTATGTTAGCTAATGAGCATGCTGTATACGGTTCCACCTAGGGTCAACATAAATGTATACACTCATTGTGTGACAATATGTGTCCATTTTGAATACTGCATGTTCCTGTGTTTTATATATGGATGTGAAACACTCATCCCATGTTTAGCTATGCTCCTTGTTTCTGAATGTGCATTCTCACACCTGGATTGGATGCAGATCCTGAAAGCCACCCTGTTTCATACAGATCATAATGAACGCACATCTGATTTTTAGTGTATTGCTAGAGATATGTAGTGATGTCATGCTCAGGACACCCAAAACTGAGCCACTATCTTACTCCTCTGCCTTAGCAATAGAGAGAGCTTTGCTGCTGCTAAACTGTGTCTGCTCCTAGACATACCAGCCTCTCTGCCTTGCCAGCAAACTCTTCAAGACTCTGCCAGTCTAAACTTTGCCTTTTAGGTAACAATCAGTGAACCCCAGTTTCCCATAGACATCCATATGTAGTGTCCTGTCCTCTCACTGAACACTTACAGAAATTATTAGGTTTGCTGGCTCCGAAGGGACAAAGCACACATCAGTCTGTTAGGTTAACTGAATACTCACACTTCAGTTTAATAAACAGCACTCAGAGGGCTTTGTAAGAGAACAAGAATATGTTCATTAATAGAGAACAGAGATTTAAGTGTATTAAGACAGAGTAAAAGAGACAGACCAGGTTACAAATAAAACAAAACTTGCTTTCTAGTGATGAATACTTCATCTTAGCAAGTTACAATCTTTGCTGAAGCAGTTTTCTTCCTTACATTAAGTTATCAGCGTCCCTAGACCTCCAGACTGTGGGATCCAACTTTCACAGGCTCAGAGCATGCTGTACCCTATGTCCCATCAGTGTTGGATAACTAAAAGGTCTTTTTTCTCCCCTTATATTACTCAAAGTCCATTGCCTCAAGAGCCAGGAAGGCTTCCTGGGCTGCAGATTCTGTCCCCTGGTGTAATTGTTAAACAGTCCTTTTCCCCGCTTGCTTAGCTTAATGCCTTTGTTTACCTTATTTGTAAATGTACTTGAACTGTCCTCTGCCTGTAACCAATCTGGTCAGACAGGTACATACACATTTCTTTGTCTAGGGCAGGCTCGGTTTTATGTTCTGCCTCCCAAACACATTTTAATAACACATTTCCAGCACATATCTATAATTCTTTATACCCAAGTCATACATGCATCACACAATGACTGTTGGGACTAACGTGTCACTAGTTTATGTACACCACCTTACATGACACCTTTGAGATATATATTATGACGAGAGCATGTTGGGGCAATGAGTGTCAGACTTGATGTGAGTTATTGTCTGGCGTGCCCTGTGCCTAGAGGAGGTCCTAGGGTCACACATGTATATGTCATACAACATATTCACTCTTTTGCAGATTTGCTTTATAGATCTAAGAACAGATATTAGCCCATAGTTGTATTAATGCATATTAATCTGAGATACTGTATGCTATGTGGAAGATCAAATTCTGCAGACTCTAACTGAGCAATACTATAGGAGTTTTGGATCAAGCTTATTAAAGTGTGGATACATAGAAATGAAAGTATCACGTAAGGTATTTGTTTGTTTGTTTGTGTTTTGTTTAAATGTGAAAGCTCACATTGATTTTTAATAGGAAGCACATAGCTAACTTCCTGAAAGTACAAAAGATCTCTCAAATCTTTCAGTTTGTTATGAATTTTTGCATTGTGGTAATGCCCCAAAACGCCTTAGACTAACATAAAAATGGCCATAGTGGGTCAGCCCAATAGTCCATCTAGCCCAGTATTCTGTCTTTTGACAGTGACCAGAGTCAAATGCTTCAGAGTGAATGAACAGAACAGGGCAATTAGCGAATAATCCATCCCCTTTGGCAGTCAGAGATTTAGGGGTACCCAGAACATGGGATTTCATCCCTGACCATCTTGGCTAATAACCATTGCTGAACTTCTCATTCTTTTTTTAATCCAGTTGTAGTTTTGGCCTCCACTACATTCCTTGGCAAGGAGTTCCACAGATTGACTATGCATTGTGTGAAGAAGTACATCCTTATGTTTGTTTTAAACCTTCTGCCTATTAATTTCATTGGGTGACCCGTGGTTCTTTTTGTTATGTAAAGGGGTAAATAACACTACCTTATTTACTTTCACCACACCATTTATGATTTTATAGACCTCTATCATATTCCCACTCAGTTGTCTTTTTTCTAAGATGTACAGTCCCAGTCTTCTTAATCTCTGTTCATATGGAAACTGTTCCATACCTGTAATCATTTTTGTTGTCCTTCTCTGTACTTTTTCCAGTTCTAATATATCTTTTTTGAGATGGAGCAACCAGAACTGCATGCACTCTGCAAGGTGTGGACATACCATAGATTTATAAATTGGCATTATGATATTTTCTGTCTTGTTATCTAGCCCTTTCCTTTTTTTGACTGCTGCCACACAATGTTTTCAGAGAACTATACACGTTTTCTTTCTTGAGTAGAAACAGTTAATTTTGTACCCATCATTTTGTATGTATAGTTTGGATAGTGTTTTCCAATGTGTATTAATTTGCACTTGTCAAAACTGATTTCCATCTGTCATTTTATTGCCCAGTCACCCAGTTTTGTGAGATCCCTTTGTAACCCTTCACAGTTAGCTTTGGACTTGACTATCTTGAGTAATTTTGTATCGTCTGCAAATTTTGCCATTTCACAGTTTATCCCTTTTCCCAGATCTTTTATGAATGTATTGAACAGCATAGGTCCAACTGCAGATCCTTTGGGGACCTCACTATTTATCCCCCTCCACTGTGAACACTGACCATGAATACCTACCCTTTGCTTCCTATCAGTTATCGATCCATGAATCATAGAATCATAGACCATCAGGGTTGGAAGGGACCTCAGGAGGTCATCTAGTCTAACCCCCTGCTCAAAGCAGAACCAATTCCCAACTAAATCATCCCAGCCAGGGCTTTGTCAAGCCTGAGCTTAAAAACCTTAAAGGAAGGAGATTCCACCACCTCCCTAGATAATGCATTCCAGTGCTTCACCACCCTTCTAGTGAAAAAGTTTTTCCTAATATCCACCCTAAACCTCCCCCACTGCAACTTGAGACCATTACTCCTTGTTCTGTCATCTGCTACCACTGAGAACAGTCTAGATCCATCCTCTTTGGATGGATCTTTCCTCTTATCCCATGACTGCCTACTTTGCTTAAGAGCCTTTGTCGAGGGACCTTGTCAATGGCTTTGTGAAAGTCCAGTCATGCTATATCCATTGGATCACCCTTCTCCAAATACTTGTTGACACCCTCAAAGAATTCTGATAGATTGGCGAAGCATGATTTCTCTTTACAAAACGTGTGTTAGCTCTTCCCCAATGTATCATGTTCATCTGTGTCTGATCATTCCATTCTCTACTATAGTTTCAACCAGTTTGCCTAATACTGAAGTTAGGCTTACTGGCCTGTAGTTGCCAGGATTGCCTCTGGAGCCTTTTTTTAAAAAAATTGGTGTTACGTTAGCTATCCTCTAGTCATCTGATACAGAGGCTGACTTAAGTGATAGCTTACATACCACAGTTAGTAGTTCTATAATTTCATATCTGAGTTCCTTCAGAACTCTTGGGTGAATACCATCTGGTCCTCGTGATTTATTACTGTTTAATTTATCCATTTGTTCCAAAGCCTCCTTTACTGACGCCTCAATCTGGGACAGTTCCTCTGATTTGTCAGCTGAAAAGAATGGCTCAGGTATGGGAATCAGATCCTCTGCAGTGAAGACTGATGTAAAAAGTTCATTTAGCTTCTCCACAACAGCCTTGTCTCAGCCTGAGTGCTTCTTTAGTACCTCAATCATCCAGTGGCCCCACTGATTGTTTGGCAGGCTTACTGCTTTTGATGTACTTAAAAACAATTTTGCTGTCAGTTTTTAAGTCTTTTGTTAGTTCCTCTTCAAATTCTTTTGTCCTCTAATCACCTCTTTTTTATTCTCTTGTTTATCCATGGTGACATTTTTCTGGCTCTCTTGTTATTTTTTTAATGGAGTATACAGTTAGGTTGTGCCTCTATTACACTGTTTTAAAATAGTTTCCATGCAGTTTGCAGGCATTTCCCTCTTGTGACTGTTCCTCTTTATTTCTACTTAACTAGATTGCTCATTTTTATATAGTTCTCCATTTTAAAGTTAAATGCTACTGTGGTGGGTTTTTTTTTTTTTGTATTTTTTCACCTGGAAGAATTTTAAATTTAATTACATTAAATCTTCTATTACTGAGCAGTTCAGCTACAGTCATCACTTGGACCAGATCATGTGCTCCACTTAGGACAAAATCAAGAATTGCCACTTTCCTTGTGAATTCTAAGACTAGCAGTTCCAAGAAGATGTGATTAATGGTGTCTAGAAAATTTATCTCTGCATCCTGTTCTGCAGTGACCCAGTCAACATCGGGATAGTTGAAATCCCCCATTATTACTGGGTTTTCTGTTTTTGTTGCCTCTATAATTTCTCAGAGCATTTCACAATCACTGTCACCATTCCTGGTCAATGGTCAGTAGTAAGTTCATAGTGCTATACTCTTATTATTCAGGCATGGAATTTCTAGCCATAGAGATTCTGTGGTACATTTTGATACGTTTAAGTAAGATAGAGAGTAAGAGTGAGAGTCACAATCAGAATCATGAATCAAAGATAAAATGAGATTTATCATCGTAACTTAGATTACTTAAATTCTGTGTTTTAGGGGTAAGTCTCAGGGAGATCATTTCATAGTTAATGAAGCAGTTTTAGCAGCAAATGAGACTTACCTTTAGCAAATTAAATAGCTGAAAGAATTTTCTAATTTTATATGCTTCTAAAAATTCTCAGCATGATGTCTTGTTTTAGAAAACATTTTCTTTTTATCTCAAATACCTTTCTGGGTCAAGGATTAACTATATATTAATTTAATATTTCTGATACATTTCTTCTTCAGGTTTGCAAATAAACTGTAAAAAAAAATAAAAAAAAAATGGGAAAACAACCACAACTGTAGCTAAGTGAACTGTTCAGCTGTGTATTGTTCCTTTATATGCATCTGAATCTGTGGTGAAGAACTGAAAGGATGTGAAAAAATAGAAGACAACGCTTTACAAATTTGTCAGGGAAGGCTAAATAATGCTTATTATTATATGAGTGTACTAGAGAGGAGAGATGATGCAGGGAGTTTTCACTAGATCTATGCCTACAAATGATATTACCAACATATTTTGCAGGTGCAAATTGCACCAAAAAAAGGGAAGAAATCCATATGAAAATGTACCCATAAAAATAACTGGAATATGATTAGTGCATCAGCAGTTTTTCATGGGATTATCAGACAAATGGTTTCTAATCTGTGGGAACACACATATTTTATTCCAAATGATAAATAGTTTTCTCTTGAATACAATACTGAGCATCAGAATCTCCTGAGTGGTGCAAACAGGCTGAAATCTGGCTTAAGGTGCCTATTTCAGAATTCCTTTCCCATGAGGGGAAGAATTCTCCGAAGGTGCAAAGCCAGAGAATTTGACTCCTATGTCATAAGAACTCCCTGCCTCCAGTGTAAAAGTGTTTGAGCCAGCAGGGGCTGTAGCTCTGCTCTGCCACTTTAATGTTGGAGGACAGTTCCTTAGAGACCATGGCCTCTGGTTGTAATTTAGAGCAGCCCCTAGGCAGATCTAATTTACATTGGGGCCAGGGCAGACTGAGAATCAGGGAGCTGTAACAAGCTCCTTAATATTCATCAAGCAAGTCTTGGTGCACTAAAGAACTTGGTCTTAAAAGAGAGTTAGATACTGTTAGTCTGACAGAATTGTATTTTTGTTAAAATTTGGGATGAAATGTGGATTGGTTACAAACATCTCAGTCCAGAAAGCACTGTAAGAACTTGATGGTATGTCAAATGCCAACGTATATCCGTGTTTGGCCTAGTAAACATGACAATGCTCTGTCAATTTCAGAACTTCTTTGGATTCAGAAAATCTGAATGTTATAAGTTTCTGGGACCATCATTGTTTAACAGCATCTCCTCCTTTAATTTAAAGTGATGAACTAACTACAAAGAACAATTTGAAAAATGTAAAAAGAAGTGTTTAATGTTTGGAATGCGTATTCCTGTTCTTAAGTATTATAACATTTAATTTAGGAATATTACTGCTATTATTGTGGTGTGAATTTCTATTGGCACAGAAACATAAACATTTAAGAGTGATCTCCAATTCAAAGGTTAAGTTAAACCAGAACCTTGAGCCTAATTCTCTTAATTTGCAAGTGGGACTCTTAAAGATTTTATTCCGAATCTGCTTCTGTGATTTTGGTTCTGATTGGATTCAAAACCAGAAAAGGCCTGTTTTCCTGTCCTGGCCAAATTCTTGCCAGAGTGACTCGTGAGATTTAAGCACTATTAAATCAAGAACCTAGCCTTGATTCACCATTGAAACTGAATACAGCTCCAAACACGACCTTTTATTTCAGGTTCGTTGCTAGTTAAACTGGGAACCAAATTCATGTGTAACTTGCATAAACTCAACGTTATTACAAAGATGAAAAATATTTAATTAAAAAAGTACAGCATATTTTTACTTGTTTTGGAACATATAATTATTAACTTTAACAGAAATTTTGTGGTTTCATTACACAGCAGTGATTTGACATCCCATGGGGTTATAATTTCTACAGGCATTACAAATCTGTGAGGGTAGAAGGCGGAAGAAGAAGAAAACAACGACAATGTCATTTGTCTGATTTCCACAGGGGAAAATATCTGTGTGGCATCTGTTTTAATTTGCTGCAGAAAAAAGAATTCTGCCTTTTCTGACAACACTATTGGATAACAGCAGGCTAAACTGCACATGAAACAAAGATAATCTATTTGGCAGTATACTTGTGGATAAATCTTAAGCCTAAACAGATAGAGTGAGTCTTCTAATCTTGCTTTTCTCTAAAAGTGTATTTTTTTTTAACCTTAAAACTCCTAAATCAGTATAAATGAGCTGTGTCTAGTTTGGAGACTGATTTTGTCTGGGAGATTTGTTAGTTTGCTAATTTTCTTCATGGTATCTTAGACTCCAGAATGAATTTGACTCTGCAACCTCTTGCAATTAAAATTCAATGATACATGCTGACAATTGTGTTTTCTCGATTTGTTTAGTAGTGTACCCATCTAGACAGTCACAATTAGGTTTGGAAGGTTAGGCCTCTGGGTTTTTTCTTTTTAGTTTGTGCAGACTTCACAAGACAGCATTACATTACACTATTCTCAATATCCTACCTTAATATGTTTATTTCAATTACTTCTTAGATTCTCAAAAAGAAAAGGAGTACTTGTGGCACCTTAGAGACTAACAAATTTATTTGAGCATAAGCATCCGATGAAGTGAGCTGTAGCTCACGAAAGCTTATGCTCAAATAAATTTGTTAGTCTCTAAGGTGCCACAAGTACTCCTTTTCTTTTTGCGAATACAGACTAACACGGCTGCTACTCTGAAACGTTCTTAGATTCTGGGGAACATAGCAAATGTTGTGATAAGAACTTAAATCTGGTTGCCCCATGGAATTTGATTACTTTTTAAAATTAGTGTTACTTCATGATGCAGATGTTCAAAGTTTGTCTTTTCCCTTCCAGCATTGCCTTACAGCAGTATCCAAAGGAAATCAGACTTAGTTGGTGTCATATGATAGGTGGATCAATAATAATCCTATTTGCAGAAACTCTGCTTCCTTGGAAAATGTCGATATTCAAACTCAAAATTAGTGACACATTTTTTTAAGTTATATTTTTAGGATTTTTCTTGTAAGACTATCCCAGTGAGGGATTGATTTATTATTCTATTTTCTCCCTATTGTCTTTTTTATTTTCTTATTACAATCCTCTGATTATACTCAGCTCTTAAGAAAAGCTAGAGTGTGCCCTGTATTTGCAGCTTGAATTATGATTGTGCCAATAAGCATGACAATTACATTACAAATATTTTCTCAGTACTTTGATAAAGCCTCAAATTAAGAAAAATAATTACCAATACAATTACAATTATATGTAATTACACAATATTCAGTGTTTAGTTTATCACCAAACTCCTCTCACAACACTACTCACTGTAGAAGAATTAGATCTTAAGTTAATTTATTTGTTAGGAATGAACATGGATTTTGCTGCCCATTGCCTCAGTTTGTATGCATGAAGAGGATGCCAAGTATATCATAGAATCATAGACTTTAAGATCAGAAGGGACCATTATGATTGTCTACTCTGACCTCCTGCATAACGCAGGGCACAGAATCTCACCCACCAACTCCTGTAACAAACCCCTAACTTATGTCTCAGCTATTGAAGTCCTCAAATTGTGATTTAAAGACTTCAAGGTGCAGAGAATCCTCCAGCAAGTGACCCGTGCCCCATGCTGCAGAGGAAGGTGAAAACCCCCCAGGACCTCTGCCAATCTGTCCTGGGGGAAAATTCCTTCCCGACCCCAAATATGGCGATCAGCTAAACCCTGAGCATGTGGGCAAGACTCACCAGCCAGACACACAGGAAAGAATTCTCTGTAGTAACTTAGATCCCACCCCATCTAACATCCCATCACAGGCCATTGGGCATATCTACCTCTAATAGTCGAAGATCAATTAATTGCCAAAATGAGGCTATCCCATCATATCATCTCCTCCATAAACTTATCAAGCGTAGTCGTGAAGCCAGGTATGTCTTTTGCCCTCACTGATTTCCTTGGAAGGCTGTTCCAGAACTTCACTCATCTGATGGTTAGAAACCTTCATCTAATTTCAAGTCTACACTTCCTGATGGCCAGGTTATATCCATTTGTTCTTGTGTCCACATTGGTACTGAGCTTAAATAATTCTTCTCCCTCCATGGTATGTATCCCTCTGATATATTTATATAGAGAAATCATATCTCCTCTCAGCCTTCTTTTGTTTGGGCTAAACAAGCCGTGCTCTTTGAGTCTCCTTTCATAAGACAGGTTTTCCATTCCTCGGATCATCCTAGTCGCCCTTCTCTGTTCTTGTTCCAGTTTGAATTCATCCTTCTTCAAGATGGGAGACCAGAACTGCACACCATATTCTAGATGAAGTCTCACCAGTGCCTTGTATAATGGTACTAACATCTCCTTATCTCTACTGGAAATACCTCGCCTGATGCATCCCAAGACTGCATTAGCTTTTTTCACGGCCCTATCACACTGGCAGCTCATAGTCATCCTGTGATCAACCAATACTCCGAGGTCCTTCTCCTCCTCTGTTACTTCCAAGTGATACGTCCCCACTTTATAACAGAAATTCTTGTTGTTAATCCCTAAATGCATGACCTTGCACTTTTCATGATTAAATTTCATCCTATTACTATTACTCCAGTTTACAGGGTCATCCAGATCTTCCTGTATGATATCCCGGTCCTTCTCTGTATTTGCAATACAGACTTTATTAGCACATTCCCGCTTTTTGTGCCAAGGTCAGTAAGAAAAAGGTTAAATAAGATTGGTCCCAAAACCGATCCCTGAGGAACTCCACTAGTAACCTCCTTCTAGCCTGACAGTTCACCTTTTAGTGTGACCCGCTGTAGTCTCCCCTTTAACCGGTTCCTTATCCACCTCTCAATTTTCATATTGATCCCCATGCAGGAATGAAATCAGGAAGGCCAAATCACACCTGGAGTTGCAGCTAGCAAGAGATGTTAAGAATAACAAGAAGGGTTTCTTCAGGTATGTTGGCAACAAGAAGAAAGCCAAGGAAAGTGTGGGCCCCTTACTGAATGAGGGAGGCAACCTAGTGACAGAGGATGTGGAAAAAGCTAATGTACTCAATGCTTTTTTTGCCTCTGTCTTCACGAACAAGGTCAGCTCCCAGACTACTGCACCGGTCCTCACAGCCTGGGGAGGAGGTGACCAGCCCTCTGTGGAGAAAGAAGTGGTTCGGGACTATTTAGAAAAGCTGGACGTGCACAAGTCCACAGGGCCGGATGAGTTGCATCCGAGAGTGCTAAAGGAGTTGGCGGATGTGATTGCAGAGCCATTGGCCATTATCTTTGAAAACTCATGGCAATCGGGGGAAGTCCCAGACGACTGGAAAAAGGCTAATGTAGTGCCCATCTTCAAAAAAGGGAAGGAGGAGGATCAGGAGAACTACAGGCCAGTCAGCCTCACCTCAGTCCCTGGAAAAATCATGGAGCAGGTCCTCAAGGAATCAATTCTGAAGCACTTAGAGGAGAGGAAAGTGATCAAGAACAGTCAGCATGGATTCACCAAGGGCAAGTCATGCCTGACTAATCTAATTGCCTTCTATGATGAGATAACTGGCTCTGTGGATGAAGGGAAAGCAGTGGACGTGTTGTTCCTTGACTTTAGCAAAGCTTTTGACACGGTCTCCCACAGTATTCTTGCCAGCAAGTTAAGGAAGTATGGGCTGGATGAATGGACTATAAGGTGGATAGAAAGCAGGCTAGATTGTCAGGCTCAACAGGTAGTGATCAATGGCTCCATGTCTAGTTGGCAGCCGGTATCAAGTGGAGTGCCCCAAGGGTCGATCCTGGGGCCGTTTTTGTTCAATATCTTCATAAATGATCTGGAGGATGGTGTGGATTGCACCCTCAGCAAGTTTGCAGATGACACTAAACTGGGAGGAGAGGTAGATATGCTGGAGGGTAAGGATAGGATACAGAGGGGCCTAGACAAATTAGAGGATTGGGCCAAAAGAAATCTGATGAGGTTCAACAAGGACAAGTGCAGAGTCCTGCACTTAGGACGGAAAAATCCAATGCACTGCTACAGACTAGGGACTGAATGGCTAGGCAGCAGTTCTGCGGAAAAGGACCTAGGGGTGACAGTGGACGAGAAGCTGGATATGAGTCAACAGTGTGCCCTTGTTGCCAAGAAGGCCAATGGGATTTTGGGATGTATAAGTGGGGCATTGCCAGCAGATCGAGGGACGTAATCGTTCCCCTCTATTTGACACTGGTGAGGCCTCATCTGGAGTACTGTGTCCAGTTTTGGGCCCCACACTACAAGAAGGATGTGGAAAAATTGGAAAGCGTCCAGCGGAGGGCGACAAAAATGATTAGGGGACTGGAACACATGAGTTATGAGGAGAGGCTGAGGCAACTGGGGATGTTTAGTCTACGGAAGAGAAGAATGAGGGGGGATTTGATAGCTGCTTTCAACTACCTGAAAGGGGGTTCCAAAGAAGATGGATCTAGACTGTTCTCAGTGGTAGCAGATGACAGAACAAGGAGTAATGGTCTCAAGTTGCAGTAGGGGAGATTTAGGTTGGATATTAGGAAAAGCTTTTTCACTAGGAGGGTGTTGAAACACTGGAATGCGTTACCTAGGGAGGTGGTGGAATCTCCTTCCTTAAAAGTTTTTAAGGTCAGGCTTGACAAAGCCCTGGCTAGGATGATTTAATTGGGGATTGGTCCTGCTCTGGGCAGGGGGTTGGACTAGATGACCTCCTGAGGTCCCTTCCAACCCTGATATTCTATGATGTCTCAGATTGGGCACCCAAAGTCACTTTTGAAAATCTGGCCAACTTCTCTCAATCCCTGTGCTAGTTCCCCCTCTGTAAAGTGGTGATAATGAAACTTCCTCACAGAGTGTTGTGAAGATAAATTAATTAACAAATGTGAGGGTCTCAGATTCTGTGGTGGTGATCACCACAGAAAAGAATGTAACTAAAGATAATACCTTATACTATGGTTGCCAACCCTCCAGGATTGGCCTGGAGTCTCCTGGAATCGGCATTGATCTCCCGATGACTGTTGAAAGCAATCTGGGAGATTTTAATAGGCTATTTTAAGAAAATGACTTTACATCATGGGCGGGGGGTTGGGGGGGGGGGGCAGAATCTCCTGGAATAGCTTCAGTCAGAGTTGGCAACCCTACCTTGCATAGTTAGTATAGCTTGCCTGGATTGCAGGGCTGTCTTTATGGCCTTTGTGTGTTCCTTATGGTTATGTCTTTACTAAGATAAAAGCTGTTTTGTAGACGTGTTAACTAGCATGTTCTAAAGCTCCTGTGAAGACAAGGCAAGTTGTCTTCAGCATGTTAGCTGGCTGAGTTGAATACTAGTCTCTCCCTGTTGCAGAATGTGCTACTTAGAATGTGCTAGCTAACATTCTTTTTAAAAAGGAAAGGAGTACTTGTGGCACCTTAGAGACTGACAAATTTGTTTGAGCATAAACTTTCGTGAGCTACAGCTCACTTGCATCCGATGAAGTGAGCTGTAGCTCATGAAAGCTTATGCTCAAATAAATTTGTTAGTTTCTAAGGTGCCACAAGTACTCCTTTTCTTTTTGCGAATACAGACTAACACAGCTGCTACTCTGAAACTGATTCTTTTTAAAAAAACCCAACCTCTTAATCTAGTCAAGAAAAGCTCTGTGCCAGACAGAGGTTGAAGTCGTCTATCTCACTGGCACATGGGAGTGAGATTTGAAATAATTTAGAAAATATCTTTCCATACTGAAAGATAGTTCACAGAGATGTACCTTGCTCATAAACTAAACCCAAAATGAGCAAGGATTTGCTTGACCAAGGAAAAGAGTAAATGTGACCTGCAGTGTGGTTTTTGTTTTGAGTGGGTTCCCTTTTTCGTCTTCCTTGGGCCTTGAAGAGCATCTTCTGCTTTATTTATTTTTGTCAAACCCCCATTTTCATATTTTTTAAAAATTAAAAACAGTAGTGTTGATGCCCCACTCTCTTTGTGGAAAAATCCAAGTGTGACAGACTTAGAAGCTTGTCTACATGGGGTAGTTATTCTGCAGTAAGATAGGGTGTGAATTTAAACACTGTGGCTATTCCAGAGTAACTCCCTGTATAGACACATTTATTCCAGAATAAGTATCCACATGAGGAGAGTAATTCCAGAATAGTTTATTCTGCAATAGTTCTTCAGGTCAGTTTCCCATATAAATCAACCTTTAAAGTCCTTCCCCCTGCTGACACCATTGCTATTTGCAGGCCAAGCAGAGGAAAACACCATTCCTGTTTCTCTCACTCTCCCTGCTTATTTATACATCATTGTGTTAAAGAGGCTATGTTGTTTGGGTTAAAGTGTTCCCCAGGACACAGGGTATGGGAAGGGGAAAATATTATTCAGGGAAAATGCTCTCAAACTCAAATTATAGTTATTAACAAGTCTATGGAGTTTGTGATGTCACTGCTAACATATGAGTGCCATTAGAAAAAAATCAATCGAGCTTTTCAAGTCACCTTTTAAGTTAGTATCTGTGTGATCCAGTGTCCCCAGCCATAGGACCTCATGCTTATTCAGAGTCAAACATTCTCCCCGTCTCTATA
The DNA here is from genome assembly GCF_965140235.1 of Caretta caretta. NCBI lineage: Eukaryota > Metazoa > Chordata > Testudines > Cheloniidae > Caretta > Caretta caretta. Next base: position 159,806,184 of record NC_134207.1, read on the forward strand.
AAACATTAGTGTCCTCAGTATGAATCTTTCTGCAGCATCTGACATTGCTTAGGGCATGTCATAAACATAAAGGGAAGGGTAACCACCTTTCTGTATACAGAACTATAAAATCCCTCCTGGCCAAAGGCAAAACCCCTTCACCTGTAAAGGGTTAAGAAGCTAAGATAACCTCACTGGCACCTGACCAAAATGACCAATGAGGAGACAAGTGTGATGCTTTTGCCGGGACCATGTCAGGAATGCTCTTCAGAACTTCTGTTAAGTTAGTAAGTAATCTAGCTAGAAATGCGTTAGATTTCCTTTTGTTTAAATGGCTGGTAAATAAGCTGTGCTGAATGGATTGTATATTCCTGTTTTTGTGTCTTTTTGTAACTTAAGGTTTTGCCTAGAGGGATTCTCTGTGTTTTCAATCCGATTACCCTGTAAGGTATTTACCATCCTGATTTTACAGAGGTGATTCTTTTACTTTTTCTTTAATTAAAATTCTCCTTTTAAGATCCTGATTGCTTTTTCACTGTTCTTAAGATCCAAAGATTTGGGTCTGTGTTCACCTATGCAAATTGGTGAGGATTTTTATCAAGCCTTCCCCAGGAAAGGGGGTGTAGGGCTTGCGGGGAAGACATCTGCAAGTTGGCTCTTTCCCTGTTCTTTGTTTAACATGCTTGGTGGTGGCAGCATAGGGTTCAAGGACAAGGCAAAGATTGTACCTCGAGGAAGTTTTTAACCTAAGCTGGTAAGAACAAGCTTAGGGGGTCTTTCATGCAGGTCCTCACATCTGTACCCTAGAGTTCAGAGTGGGGAAGGAACCCTGACAGGGCACAAACAAGGCTCTGCCATCCACATCTACCCTGGGCTGCTCTTTGTATGTTCTTTGTTGTGTTAAGCCCCATATGTTTTCCTCTGTTAGTAGTGTTCTTTCAGACAGCCCCTTTTGCATGATACTTCTGCTACCCAATGGGATGCCTACCATGGTACATGCTGTGTCTTCATTCTTAATACATGTCCCAGATATTTCCATCTTCTTTTCTCTGGGTAACTTTAGAGATAAGAGATTATTGAATTCTCTGACAAATCTCTGCATTTCTTATAAATTAATTCCTTTTAATACTTAGTGTTTTTCTAAGGCTTTTGAAAGCACCTTTGATGGATTTAAAGCTTTCACATTGCCATGTTAAGATGGAAATAACATCTGAGTTGCAGATTGGTAGTTTGGCCTATGAGTTGTAATTATTGAATGATCTAATCTTGTTTAAATGTAAATTCAACTACTGTCTTGCAAATTTGTGACATTATTTCCATCTGGACATCCCTGTTGGCTTGCACGTTATTGTCAACGTATGTGAATTGACTCACCTCTTGTATTGCTTTGGCGTCTAAAATAATGGTTGATTTGGGGGTTGCTGGGTTTCTCATTAGAATTGTTTTTCATAACTATTTACTCCCATCTTTGTGGTGATACTGGACAGCTTTTAGGTCTTTATTTGCGTGCTTGTTGAACTGTCACTTCTTCAAAGAGCTATGTCTTCAGCAAAAGTCTTGATCTAGTGTTCTGTTGTTGCATCACATGATGTTTCTGTTGCATCAGTCTGTTTTTTCTTCATCATAAAGTCAAAAGTCCTCAGTGAATCCAATTGTTTCATATTCATTTTTTTAGGTGAAATAAAACATGTTTTATAGATACTTTCTGGTTGATTTTGCATAGTTTAAAAATCCCAAAAACTTTTGGGGAGCTTTTTGAAGATTAGGTTCCTAATACTTGTATGGGAGAAGATTTTAAATACTTTATCAATGCACTTTGTTTTTGTCAAGAGATCAGTTGAAAAAGACTGTTGTGAAATTAAACATCAGGGCTCTGATAGATGGCACAAAAGCTAATTGAACACAAACATTAGCCAAGTTCTATTAGAAATGTTATCTGCAGAGCTGAAGTCCATTAGTAAATTTAGTTAAAACAACTCTAGAAAATGCAGTTTTGTGTTAGATAAATATTCATGGTAGTGTGTTGTGTGAGCTGCATCTTTCGTACCAAGAAAATACATAGCAGCAAGCACCAACTGTATCAAAAGGAGTTAATGTTGAGTTGCTAAGGAGGTACCTTAGAGAATTTGATTATTTCAAAAAGGTAAGCCAACAGTTATTTAAAGGGGTTATAACTGAAAGGGGATTAGAGGTAAGTTCATAAAACACATCAAATACAATAACATGATGTCATTCAGCTGTCTTTACAGGTTTACATCAAAGTAATGACAGGTTTCAGAGTAGCAGCCGTGTTAGTCTGTATCCGCAAAAAGAAAAGGAGTATTTGTGGCACCTTAGAGACTAACTAAGGTGCCACAAGTACTCCTTTTCTTTTTACCAAAGTAATGGTGTCTCAGTATTGTTTTCATAAGATTGGCAGAGCTCGATAAAAGGTTAAACATAGTTCATATCTCAGTTGAGCTGTAAATGATATTAATTTAAATACTTAGCAGCTAGTTCTGCCTTCAGAACGATTTCAGTACAGAGTTGCAGCTACGTAGCTAAGAGCAGAACTGAGGCCTTAGTGTCAACTTTAACAATACTGGGATTGGCTTACTGCATATTAATGGACAAGTGTTGAGTAGAATGAAGTATACAAGCAAAACTAAAAAGACTTGTAAGTTACATAGTACTGAGTTTCAAATGGTTCTCAAGCCAGACAGTGTTTCATACACAATTGTTATCAGCAAACAATGACAACAAATTTGGACAGTGTTTCTCTCCTCTCCTCTCTTGGATGGCCATAGTGCATTTCACATTTTAAATTATAATACTAATAATACCTAGTGCTTTTCATCTGTAAATCTCAAAATGTTTTATGAAGGGGGCAAGTATTCTTATTGTTTAACTGATCTGGTCACTGGAGGTCACATGTTATCAATGGTCCTGTTCTCTCATTGGCTGTGTGTGCCTCAAGTGTTCAGGGAGTTCAGCAGAAGCTATTTTGACTGTTTCCTCAGCAAGAGACTGCATCATTTCTGTTCTCTCTCAACCAATCAGAGAAAAGTATATGTCTTATTTTTCTAGTATTTGAGATTCTAAATGATAATTCTACAGTGTGGTCAGTCGTAGTAGTAGATCTAGGAACCGATTCTTGGTTTTGGTATTTGGTGTTCTACAAGCCTCACTTAGATTTTGCTTTCTTCCTGTTGCTCACATTATTATTCTCTCTTCCATCCTCTAAGCCAATCCAGATACTTGGACATACTTCCCACTGGCCAGCAGATCAAGACAAGTACCCAAAACATTTTTATTGGTGTCACCTCCTGAATACATTGGTTTTGCCTACTTAGTGAGCTCAGTTGTTGCGATCTCCAGCAGGTGGTGAGTTCAGTACATTTGTCAGCTGATGCAGCAGACTGAAGAAAAAAGACGGGCCTGAGTCTCCAAAAATCCTTCTAGGACTACGATGCCTACTCTATGTGGCCATGCCCCTCTCTCCATCTAGTTGGCTCCCTGCTGAGGGGTTCATCATGTCTGGTCCTCTAGGGAGAGCTCCAGTGGATGGTGCCGTAACAGCCACATCTAGCTACAGAGGCGGCTGGTAGGGATTACTGGTCACAGTGTGGTTAAATCTCCAGGGCCACATTAATCAAAAAAGCCACAAAGTCTAAGCATATAACCTAGTAATGTTGGAGACAAAGTTTATCAGAAGCAGCCAGGAGAGCTGCAAGCCACAGAATCCGTTATATCTTTACTGACCCTACACATTTTTGTTTTAAAATTTTAAAAATCGAAAAGACCCAACCTCTAAATAATGTGAGGCTCAGAAAATTAATGTTGATGTTTTTAAAATAAATGTATTTGGTGGAAGACCAAAAATACAAGGGTCCAGCATCAGCATAGGGTATACTATGGTTTCAGCCAGAAAGCCTGCCAAGGGAGGAGGCTGCAGGAGATGTACAGTGGCTGCAACCTTCCTTCTCCTGAGAGATCTGTAGGGGCCCAGAACAGTCCAAAAAAGGAGGGTGGTGCTAGCTACAAGTGGTGGTGGAAGGGAATACTGATTCATTGCATATCCCTTGCAGCTTCCACCAGTGGAGCATTGGCTCCAGACCTGGCGAGAGGTCAGCGATAGCAGCATTGTCCTCCCTCCCTAGGAGTGAGTCCTCCCTGGACACAAGACATTTAGCTCACACAGGAAGATGTAATTCATACCTTTCTGTGCCAGTTTCAGTGAATCTGGCCCATACTATTTATATTTATGTTTTAGAGTTCATTTTTGCATCGAGAATGTTGATCCAAGCAAGCATGTGATTTTCTCTAAAGAGATCACTGTAGAGCATATTTAATAACATGTTATTTACTTTAAAGGAAAGTATTGATGAATTAGAGTTTAATGGAATATCTCACACTAGACATGCAAAATTCTAACAATAGAGGATTAATTCATCATTGTTAATGTAACGTGATTAAGCAGGAGTTTGAAAAATCAAAATCAGAGAATATCAACTCTCCTACAAGAATATATTCCCACAGAATAACAGTGCAGAAATGATGTGTGGTGAGGCACACTTTTGCAGGGCTGTATTTCTTTTCCCCCAATTCTAGCAAAAGCCATCTGGCCAGCATTCAGTATGTCACAAAGTCAAAAGAATAAAAGATAAAACCCCAAAGAACACAGGGAGAATTAAATTTTTCCCTTCAAATATGGTTACACAGTCTCCTAAGAGTAGAATTTTCATTTAAAACTTTGCTGACTTCCTGTACCATTTGTTTTTCAACTGTGAAAGTAATGAATTTATTCTCTGTGGCTATTTCTTCTTCTCTGCCAAATCTTTTCCCTTTGAGTAGAAACAGATGCTAACATTCTGGGACACCAGTTAGAGCTATCAGTTATAAATTTGTTTATTTTTAATGTGCATTAATAAATGTAAAACTGCCTTCCACAAAAATCTGAGAGAGTCACTGACATCTGTACTATAAGAATATGGTGTGTAGCTCTTCAAGGGAAGCTTTGAATTTGCTGTGAAGCAAGACCCCAGTCCTTCACAAGGATCTGCTAGCATGAACAACTGTGGCTGGATTGGGACTCCTCATGGGTACAATATTCTAATGCAGAACTGGGTCTAAAGTGACCAGATGGGATTGTACTTTGACTACAAAACTGACGGGAAATAACATAAACATTTGAAGCCTTTCTTATCTATAGCAGGCCTAAAATTTGGGGGGTGGGGTTAAGCCTGAGAATCTTCAACCCTGTGTCTGTGTGTTCAAGAGGGAGATGTCTCATCTTTTAAAATGCATTAGCATAAAGAACAAAGAGTATTTTCCCCACATGCCATCTGATAATATGAATTTTTATTTTTTACTTTTGGATTTATCATTAACTTTACTACATGTCTAAATTATTTAGTGATCATATTTTACCTAACAGATGACATAAGACTTAAAGAGCTTTTGCTGGGTTCTGGCAACTTGTCGCTACATTTTGCCTGAAGCTGCTTTTGTATGGAATAATCTTCACATTGTTAACATTCAAGATACTCTGCAGAGAATCTTAAGAAGACTTAAATGCTAAATAACTGTCACATAGCAAGTCTTAGTATTATTGCACCAAATTACATTGCAGGCAGCATGATAAACAACATCATAATATGTTGACACATTCATCATTAATTATAACTGAAATCTAATCTCAACTGGATATCTTTTCAGTAATTATAGCCTGTAAAGGCAAACATTTACATATACAGGGGGAGTCTTTCATAAACACAGGCAATGTATCAAAATATCAAATGGCCTGACAAGTCTTAATAGACCTTTTTTTTTAACTTACATTTGTTATATGTTAAAAAAGAGACATCAAAATATCTGGAATTTATTCAAAATTTGTTTTGTAAAATTAATTGTTTTGGAAGCAAAACATGTTTGCAGCAGCCAGATGGTTATGCTGCTTTATAATGATGTGCAAGGCTTCCACACCAGATCACATCCCATTTTTGTAAGTTATCAGAGGCTCTGCTGGAAAAAAAACCACTTAAGCACATACTTAATTTAAGCACATGAGTAAATCTTTTGTCCTAGTGACATAGGATTGGAAGGAACCTCCTGAGTCATCGAATCTAGTCCCCTGCTATCTCATGCAACCCCCAAAATATAATACCATTTCCATGTCAAGAGGACTACTGAGTCTTAAAATTAAGCATGTGCTTAAGTGTTTTGCTGGATTGGGGCCAAAATGTGCAATGGTACAAACCTATTAAGCAAATTGAGATCTGAAAATATTTCAGCTCTCTGATGCAAAAAACTAGATATTATAAAAATTCTGTTGTTTATTTACACTGAGCTGTGCTGAACTGAGTTTTAGAGCTCACTAGTTGTATATCCTTTATTTTCTAAAAACCTTCCATCTGGTCCATATTTTTATGGTTCATCTTTTTAATATTTTTGTTGTCATTTCTCATCTAAGAGAATCTCACCGGCCCTCCTTTTCCACCTGTGAACTCCCTCTGCGGCATACAGGTAACTCCTATAATTCAACAGGAGTTACTCTATTTTGCATTGGGAAATGACGGGATTGTCCAGTAGTCCATACTAGAGGGCGTACTAGGGTATTGTGCACTAAGGGCATATCTAGACTGTGTTTTAAAACCTGCAACTGCGAGTCTCAGAGCCTGAGTCTACAGGCTTTGGCTTGCGGAGTTCGTGCTATGGCATTAAAAACAGTGGTGTAGATGTTCGGGTGCAAGCTGGAGCTCGGGCTCTGAAGCCTCAGGCTCTGCAGCCTGAGCTCTGGCCCAAACCCAAATGTCTTCACAGCTGTTTTTTGTGCTGTCGTGCATGCCTGAGTCTGTAGGTTGTGAGACTCACTGCCACGAGTTTTAAAATGCAGTGTAGACATACCCTGACTGGCCCGAATGGACCTTTCTGGGATGCACTACAAGGTCCCTAGTGTGTATTAATGTAGTCTTGTTTCCAGCAGTATTAGAGTAATGAACACTAGGGAACTTTTAGTGTGCACCAGCAGGGTCCACATGGGCCAGTTAGCACCCTAGTCCATACTAGAATTTACCCCTCTCTAGTGCAAACTAATACACAGTGTAAACAAGCCCAAAGGTCCTTGGAGCTCAGGCTGTTCTGAGATGATTTTATGACTTAGTTACATGTGCCTCATGACATAAGCCCAGTCGCATGATGACACAGTGCCATGGCACCTTGTTGGCTGAAACAGAATTTGCTGTGTAGATTCAGTTAAGCTTGGATTTCCACTCTGTTTTATCTGCTACCTTCCTAAGGACCTGATTCTATGAAAACTTATGTACACACAGAATGTTAAACATCTATTTAAGTTCCATTGTACTTTCCTATATTTGTTGCTTGAAATTCCTTGAATTCTGTGGATACTGCGGTTACCTACTTGCAGGCACATGCTTAATTATCTAAGGTTGTTGTAAAAAGAAAAGGAGTACTTGTGGCACCTTAGAGACTAACCAATTTATTTGAGCATGAGCTTTCATGAGCTACAGCTCACTTCATTGGATGCATACCGTGGAAACTGCAGAAGACATTATATACACACAGAGACCATGAAACAATACCCCCTCCCACCCCACTGTCCTGCTGGTAATAGCTTATCTAAAGTGATCATCAAGTTGGGCCATTTCCAGCACAAATCCAGGTTTTCTCACCCTCTGCCCCCCCTCCCCCCCCCCAAACTCACTTTCCTGCTGGTAATAGCTCATCCAAAGTGACCACTCTCCCTACAATGTGCATGGTAATCAAGGTGGGCCATTTCCAGCACAAATCCAGGCTTTCTCACCCCCCCCAACCCCCCCGGGAACACACTCACTCTAGAGTGAGTTTGTGTGTGTGTGTGTGTGTTCCTGGGGAGGTCGGGGGGGGGGTGAGAAAGCCTGGATTTATGCAGGAAATGGCCCACCTTGATTATCATACACATTGTGAAGAGAGTGGTCACTTTGGATGGGCTATTACCAGCAGGAGAGTGAGTTTGGGGGGGGGGGGGGCGGAGGGTGAGAAAACCTGGATTTGTGCTGGAAATGGCCCAACTTGATGATCACTTTAGATAAGCTATTACCAGCAGGACAATGGGGTGGGAGGAGGTATTGTTTCATGGTCTCTGTGTGTATATAATGTCTTCTGCAGTTTCCACGGTATGCATCCAATGAAGTGAGCTGTAGCTCACGAAAGCTCATGCTCAAATAAATTGCTTAGTCTCTAAGGTGCCACAAGTACTCCTTTTCTTTTTGCGAATACAGACTAACACGGCTGTTACTCTGAAACCTAAGGTTGTTGGGAAGCTTAAAGTGATGCCACTGTACTTAGAGCAAACTTAGGTGGCAGTTTTGTCAGGTAATTCTGAGTCCTGTTACCTGAAAATATTTTCCTGATATCTGTGAATTCTGTAATTGAGAAGATCTGGTACATGCATTTTCAGCTGTGGTTGACTTGAAATTGACAAACTAAAAAATCCTGTCTAGGAGAGTTCTTATAGAATACATCCTTGCTATGTTCACTGGGAGGTCAGTAAAACAACGTCCAGTGGCCAATTGACAACATTGATATGTTGGTGTATTTGCACAAAACACAGCACAAAAAACACCAGCACTTAACCTTCACGTGGTGCTTCTGTTATTGTCTGAGGCTCAATGGAGAGTCACATGGAGCACTTCGATCGCTCAAAACAAACAGCTCATCGTTGATCCAGCTGAGGAACCACCAGGTTTTGATTTATGTCGGAAAGACTGGTGCAGATTGAATCGCATCAGGACATCTCATGGGAGATGTGGACAAACCTTCTTTAAATGGAACCTGAGGCAAACACCTGTATGTGACTCTGGACACCAGGCGCAAGCAATAGAACACATCATATCTGAATGGCCCCTTCATTCTTTTGCCGGGGGCCTGAAGGACATTCACCATCTCACTGCTGCAGCAATGTGCTGGCTATCAAACTTAGATATAAATTTGTAGTTGTTGCTACCTACCCAAGCCATATGAAAGAAAAAGAAGAATAGAATACATTCTTTTGTTTGGGGAAGGATATAATTCTATGAGGTTTTCATGCTGCCATTTTTATCTTATGTTTACTATCATGCTCCCAGCAATGTTTCTAAGAATCAGTATATTGCCTGCAATAGGATTACACATGCACTGAGAGCTGGATTCTGCAAGTGCTTTTATTGATAAGAGTGAATAAATAACATGTTTAATGGTACAAACTGAGATTGCCAGATGAGTATTTTGTATTGCAATGTCTCTGCACAAATTCTCTTTTGACAATTCTATTGTATCTGAGATGATTGAGACAGAGAGAGAGCTTCTGTACCTTCAGATGGAGAGATGCATTCACAGGGGTGGTATTTTTGTTGTGTTAGCATGATTTTATAGGTTTCAGAGTAACAGCCGTGTTAGTCTGTCTTTGCAAAAAGAAAAGGAGTACTTGTGGCACCTTAGAGACTAACCAATTTATTTGAGCATGTGGCATCCGATGAAGTGAGCTGTAGCTCATGAAAGCTCATGCTCAAATAAATTGGTTAGTCTCTAAGGTGCCACTAGTACTCCTTTTCTTTTTGCATGATTTTATAAAATCATACATCTGTCAAAATCAAATTTCAAGACAACCTAACTAAAATTATTGTACTTTTTTAACCAGAGATCCTTGCAACTGGAAATATTCAGAACGAGTCAATAAATCATACTATTATGTTGATAAAAATGTTGTGCAAATTCAGAACAAAATGGGTGTTACTAAGTGCAATTATTTTTGCTCTTAATATGAGCAATTTAATTAGCAATGTCACGTACTTGTGGTAGCATGATAGAAACATTTTAATTTACTATGCATAGAACTAATTACAACAGACTGGATCATAAGGAATTGGTTGACCCCACTGTTTTCAGATTCACTGACTGTCGCGTACTTTACTTTTGTATTCCTCAAATAGGTATCTGATTCCACGTAGTGAAAGGATTGCTGGGTTTGGGTGTCAAAAGACAGGATATTATTGGGAGGAAGCAGGTTGGGGGCTTTGCTCCTGTAATGGAATGAAGGGAAGGAGCTGAGACAGCAGAATGAGGTATGCAAGGAACTCTGGACCTGCAAATTGTTTGAAGGCAGGAAACCACAGAGCACCTTGCAGACTTTGCACAGCTGTGAATGGTGGGGGGTGGGAAGGACCAGGTCCAACAAAATACCAATATTCAAGTCCAGTTCCAATGCATGCTGGCCAGATAGCCATGCCATTCACCTGGAGGAAACTTCAGTTGCATTTCATTCTTTTACTATGCTCTCCAGGTAAACTACAAACCATAAGTAAAATAATGTGCATTAGACCTTACTGGGGACCTGCATGGCCAGAGTGTGACACCTGCACAGAATCCAATGGAGGTTAATGGGCCTTCACACAGCTTACATGCATTTATAGGCTTCCAGGATTGGATCCTTAGTGTCTAGTATTGCAATGAAGTGTTTACTTTGCAGAAAGGTAAATGTTTCCCCTTTAAAGTAACACTCCCATGTGTTGCTTTGCTTTGAGGAAGGGGTAGTGATGTAAAGTTGAAGATGATTTTAGTGATATATTTTGTGTGGACCCTGCTTAATCACAAAGAGTTAAAGATTACATATTGTGACAAAGTCAGATGGACAGAGAGTGGTCCCACTGGGTTCCGGGGAGGTGGGCGGCACAAGCCGGCCCACGGCTAAAGGACCTTCCCCCAGTCTATGGGGAGGATCCACTGAGCCCGGGACTCAAATAATTATGGGGGACAACAGAAGAAATAACAAGGACAGGTGTGAAAAGTCAAAGGGTCAAAAAAAGGGAACCTGAAGGGGAAGGCAGGTATGTCAGCCCTAGAATGTTAAAGGCCCTTTTCCCTATGAGCTGAAAAGAGGTAACTTCAGGTCAACTAGGGACACCTGAGTCCAATTAAGGGCTGCCTGTGACCCTTAAAACCCCCTCTTCTGGTTAGAGAGGGAGAGGAGAGGGAGAGGTATTCCCTTTTGGGGTTTTTTTGTTTAGCAAAGAGTACTGCCTGGGCCTGCCCTAAGGCCCATCTTGTAAATATTGAAAAATAAAACCCCACTGGAGAATAAAAATTCTCTGGAGGGGGGAAACGCTGAGCCCAGTGAGGCAAAGGAGGTGCTTTGCCATGAGATATCAACTTCAAAGAAAACAGCCCTCATCCACCACATGCTTTGTCTTAATTTGAAATAACAAGTACTTTCAGCTGTGGAGAAGTAAAAATTGATGATGTGAGCTAATTTCAGAAGGTGACATGATTGAAAGTATAAGAGTGTATGCTGCCATATTCAAGTTTAGCAAAATTATCTGGTAAAACAAGATACAGGATAAAATCCAACTACACAACTGGCATATTTTTAAAAGTTTGAAACATCTATTATGAGGCTGTTTCCCAGGATAGCTTCTAACTGAATTGCAAGATAAATAATATGGGGAGAAAAATAATCTACACAACAGTCATACTTGAGCTATTGGGCCAAGTGCTCCATTTCAGTTAAACTGTGCTTAGGCCAACCAGAGCAGAGATGCAAATGTGGCTACAAGTGACCTTTGTGACCCACCAATCCTCTGCACTACTGTGTGCTGGTTCGGATCCCCCATGCCAGCTAGGGTAGCTAGGGCTCTCTGACTTAAGTCAGCAGCCCCCAGCACCCATGGGGTTTGTTTGGCCAGTCAGCCTGTGCCTGGCTACATCCTGGCCATATTCCCTTTCCCTTCTACTCAACTACTGTGAGGACTAGGGTGGGGTGGTGTAGGAGCTGCTACTGTAACTCTGTTAGGGTTACAGGTGTCCAGTTTTTGACCGAAAAGTCTGGTCGAAAAGGGAACCTGCTGGTGTCCAGTTGGATGTACTGACCGGACACTAAAAATCCAGTTACAGTGGGTTGGGTGGGAGGAGTGGCAGCCTGTTACCTGCCCCTGAAGTGGTGGCTCCCACAGCAGCGTGCATGCACCAGCTCAGGCTGCAGGCAGCCCTTTTGAGGAGCACAGTTTGCAGGGCTGCAGCGGAGGAGAGAGTATGGGGGCCCATGGCAAGCAGGATAAGGAGCTCCCAGCTGGCATGGAACGAACATTCCCCAGGAGGGAAGGAATGCATGCTGCCCCAGCAGCCAGTTCTTCCTCTGGCTGCGCTCACAGGCATCTCCAGGGCAGGGAGGGGTTGAGCAGGTGGAGAAGAGGGCTGCTGGGCAGGCAGCACAGAGCGAGGCGGGAGGCTGCTGTGCAGGAGGACCACGTCCCAGCTTGCCAGCAGGACTGCCTGGCTGCTCCCGTGTGGCCATAGCACTCCTCAGACCTGCACTCCCAGGTGGCCCGCTGAAGCTGGAGTTTGCAAGTCCCTTGGGGCTGCTCACACTGGAGTTTAGGGGGGAAAGCAGTGGGGGGGGGAGAGGAGTGAGTGTGGGACAGGAACTCGAGGGAAGAGGCGGGGTAGGGGCTCAGGGGAAGAGGCAAGGCAAGGGGGTCTGATTTTCAGACATTAGAAAGTTGGCCACCCTAAACTCTGTCCTGCTCAAGAATTCCCCACTGCAGGGGGAAATTTCGGAGTGCTTGTTAAATCTGCTTCTGTTTGAATATGGGACTCTGGGAATCACGTATTCCTGAGTTCCAGTCTCAACTCTGCAAATCAGTTTGGCTAGGACCTTGAGAAAGTCACTTAATAGCTCAGCCTTACTTTCTAATCTGTAAAGTGGGATAGTAATACTACCGTTCTTCACAGGGCTGTTGTGAGGCTTAATAACATTGAAACATAAAAATTCCAGCTATTATACTGATTCTTCAGTCCTAAGATGTAAACTGATTACTTTGTCTAGAATTAAACCCAGTATTGCAATAAAGCAGTTTATTGCCTGAATGTTATTGAACTGATGTACCACATCTTATTGTTAGTGTTTCATCAAGCAAGAGGAGAAACGGGAAATGATTTCTCGTACAATCGCCTCTTGGTGAGTTATATCCAAGCACCCTGTCTCTGAAGTGTGTGGTGCACATGGCAACCAACATGTTTCTTAGGATGTCATCATTAGATGAGAACTGTGCACAGAAGTATTACTTGTATTTGTCTCCCTTTTCAACCTGCCGTGACAATTTTATTATTATCACAAAGGTCTCAAAATGCAAACTAGCTAATCAGATTTTATTCTGGATCCAAGCAGCTTTATAACTGTAATTTAATAATGCCAGTTGCATCACGTGCCAACCTGTTTTGATACCTAAGTTGACATCTGTGTATATTCTACATTAAACATAATTTATCAGCCCAGCATTTACCCCTTAATGGTTCTTTATAGTTAACATAAACCAATGACTGTAGACACTTCCACATATGTACATATTCTGATCAGAAGGAAAGAACAGTAAATGACTGGTAGGAAACGTTGATAACATTGTATTCTTGATGCTAACTGCTACATAACTGACATATAAATGCAGGCTTCTGAATATGACATACTCTCAATTCTCATTTCTATTTCTAGGAAAGAAAATAGTTTTTTAATTGTACCTTGCCTCAAGTCAATCTAGAGATGAAAGGTGATAAGTACAATTTATCATTATTACTGCTACGCTGAACATTGAGGGTCAGAATTTCATCTAGTCACTGACTTCAGTGGAGCTCCATCAGTTTACAGCTGCCAAGGATTTGGCCTTGAATGTTCACCAAATTAATTCATGTACGGCCTGATCCTCTGAGGTGCTAAGCAACCTAAACTTTTAGGGAAGTCAACTTCCAGGGCATGCTCAGATCCTGCAAGATTATACTCAGTCTCTTGTTTGTTCTTCCTCATCAGCAACTTTTAAAAATGTTTAAAGTGTGAGTGAAAGTAACTTTTGACCAACTTTTTCTTTTTCAGCTGCAAAAAGTAACCAAGTGTGGGGCAGGACACGGTCTCCCTCTCCAGCTTTTCCCCCCCTTCCCTTCCACTACATTTTTTCCCCCAATAATATTATTTATAATTATTATTTATTGTTTGTGGCCTTGACTGGACATCAAATTCACATGATATCATATCTGCTCCCTGATTAGATTATAACCTAAATAGAATAACAAATAGCAATCAAAATACTCTTGTTAGTGTGCATACCATGTTCCCCGGTAAATATAGAAACAGATTGTGAGACCCTTACTCATACTGAGTATTACCTTACTTAACAAGTATTCCCACTGACTTCAATAGGATAACTCATGGTGTAAGGTAGTAAAAGAGAATTACAATCTGCACAGCAGGCATTTGTATGTAGAACAGCCATTTCCCAAATATGATGTGAAAAACTTGTTCACAGATCTCTTTGTAAACAGCCAATTAACAAGGACATGCATGTGATCAAAAGAAACCACTGTTTGAAATGTGAAAAGTGTTGGTGCGCACTATCTTGCAGTATTTGCTCAGTTCTAATAAAAGCGTGTTCATCATTTTTCAGCAGAACAAAGACTTCTACTTTTGAATTGCCCTGTATGGAATACTGTGTGCTTATACTGCAGAAGTAAAAGCTCATGTTAGAAGTGTTGAAAATAGTAAGAAATCTTAGAGGTTTTGTGTTTTCTGTCTTTGTGGGACAGAGACAGTGATATTAAACTTGGTATAAGAACTGCATTTATATTTAGAACTTATTTAGCAGTTTACGTGTTCAAATCATTGTCCCAGCACTAACTATTTGATCGCCAGAGTATCACTGTGTAGAAGGTAGGCAGACATTGGTACTCCCTTTTTTAGACGTAGAAACTAAAGCACAAAGGTGAAGCTACCTGCCCAAGAACACACAGTGATAAGAGCCAGCACTAGAGCTGAGCCACTCCTGATTCCCAACCCTATGCATCCAATCCTCTAGGTGATGATGTCTTCCCCCAGCTCAGTACTTAGTGGCCCTTTGTCTACATCACAGGACCACAGTTTACAATTTTCTTCCCTGAAAAGTTCAAAACTCATGTAACAGCGTGTATCGCCCACTGGGCTAGAGAGTCTGTGGCTAAGCAAACCCTAATGACAGAATGAGCCCCATCTAAGAGGGATCACGTGAGTCTCCTGTAACAAGCAACTGGAAGTTGCAGTGACGGTAGGGGGATGCTCATGGAGAGCAGAGATTGTTAGGAGTGAGCAAGTATTGTAACAACCAGGCAAGGTAATAACAAACTTCAACTGGACTTTATTTTTAAAGTGGAAACCTCTTTACCAAGCTGCTGCTGCACCCTCGGTAGCTCTCACTCTGCCTCCTCAACTCCCCCCATCCTTCCTGTTTCCAATCCTTTCAGACTCCCAAAAGCCAGTGCTCCCAGTTCCAATAATTACAAGCAGCATCTAAGCATCACATTCCCTCCTCTCTTCAGAAACTCTGCCAATTAAAATAAACATTCTTGTTTTAACCACAGGAACAAATATGAAACAAGACACTATACTGCTGGCAGAAATATTACACTAAAAACACTGTAGATACTATATAACATAGTCTCTAGTCCAGACTGGTGGTCGTCTGGGTCTGACAGGCCGTCTCTCAAGCCCCGGTTCCAGTGCCATGTCTTGTTGTGTTGATGCTATGGTGAAGTCAGCCAATGCAGACTGGGTGTTGGCATAATCTCCTCTCGGTGCATAGGCAGGTGCAAGATAAGAAGCATTCCATACCCGCCCATCAGAAAGTCGATAGGTGTAAGGACCCTTCTTCTCTATGATTTTAAAAGGAGCTGTGAATATATGGTCCCCTTTGCGTAAAATTCCAGGTTTTCGTAGTCTAACGAAGGAACCACACTCAAACTTTGGTTCCTTAGCACCTCGCCGCTTGTCTGTGAAAGCCTTAGGCTTTGCTTGGTTCTGTTCGACTGTTTTTCTCACATCATCCTCATTTGGGGTATCAGGTCATGCCTTTAACAATCCAGCAATGTCCAGTTTAGTATTCATCTGTTTCCTATGCAGTAACTCTGGGGGTGATCTTTGCGTTGTGGCATATCGTGTAGCCCGATATTCTTGCAAGAAATCAGTAGTGAAGGGTATCCACAATCATCCTTCCAGTTTAGCCGTTTGCAAACTCTCTTTCAAACTTCCGTTAAACTGTTCGATTTCCCCATTGGCTTGAGGGTAATATAGGGATGACCTTCTGTGTAAAATGTTCCTCTCTGCTAGAAAAGTTTCAAACTCCAGGGAAGTAAATTGACTACCATTCTCTGAAACCAGTTCTTTGGGGTTACCTTCCCTGCTAAAAAGTGAAGAGAGGAACTTAATTACTGTAGCAGAAGAGATTTGCGATGTAAACGCTACCTCAGGCCATTTACTGAAATAGTCTATTAAAGTGATGGCATAACAGCAGTCACTTGGAGCAGTATCAAAGGGTCTTACAATGTCAATCGCCACTTTTTCCCATGCAGATTCAGGAAGAGGAAGAGGCTGTAATGGAGGGTTACATGTCACTGCTGTCTTATCATGCATTTGGCAAGTGACACAGGATTTTATGAGTGCTTCAGTTTGAGAGTCCATCCCTGGCCACCAATACAGATCCCGTAGTCGTCGTTTGGTTCGGACAATTCCTTGATGAGTATCGTGTGCCGGGTGTATGAGTTTTGGCTGTAATTCTTCTGGCACAAGTAGCCGGTGTGTGCCTCGTAGCACACAGCCATCAAACAAAGAAAATTCATCCCGAACTCTAAAATAAGTCAGCAAAACTGGGTCAAGGTTTTTATGGTTACTGGGCCATCTCTTTGTCAGAAATTCCCATAGTTTTTGTTGAATTGGACACGCTGAACAAGCAGCTTGAAATTGTTCTCTTGTAACTGCGGTAAGAGTGCTTGTAATAAGCGCAACTACTACACCCTCATCCTCCGGTGGACCAACTGGTGAAGGCCAAGGTAGGCGAGAAAGGCAATCAGCTACCACATTTTGGTTTCCAGGCTTATATTCCAGTTCATAATTGAAAGAGAGTAGTCTTGCAGACCATCTAGCAATACGGTAGCCTGCTCTTCCCAGTCCTTTTGTGGTGAGCAACATTGTCAAAGGGCTGTGGTCTGTGCGCAACTTGAACATGCGGCCCCACATGTAAGTTCTCCATTTTTCAGTAGCCCAGACACAAGCAAGTGCTTCTTTTTCGATTGTAGAATATTTCCTCTCAGCATTACTTAGTGTCCTTGAAGCAAATGCAACAGTCCTCTCTGTGTTGTCCTCACACAACTTCATGAGGACAGCCCCAAGTCCATAATCAGAAGCATCAGTGGTTACAATTGTGGGCAATGCAGGACTCAATAGTGCAAGTCCTGGACTATGTACAATCAAGTCTTTCACAGTTTCAAAACTAGCTTGTGCATCCATTGTCCACACGAAGGTTGAACTTCTCCGTAGTAATTCCCGTAACGGTTCAATGACGGAAGCATAATTGGGAATGAATTATGGACGAGGAGCATTTGAAATTGCCAGGATATGAGCCGGATCAGGTTTTAGTCCAGCCTGTGAAATTGTATGCCCCAGAAAGGAGAGTTCAGTTTGTCTAAATTTGCATTTGGACCTATTGAGCTGGAGGCCTGCTTTGCTGATGCAGTTTAGTACAGACTGTAGGTTATTGTCATGCTCCTCCGAAGTATTTCCAAACACGATAATATCATCCAGATAGCACTGAACTCCATGTTGATTCTTCAGAATCAATGACATCATTTTTGAAAGGCACTTGGGGCAGATGTGAGACCCTATGGAACACGTTTAAAACGGAATAGTCCCTCTTGTGTAATAAATGCTGTGAGGTCTCTGCTATCTTCATGCAACATAACCTTGTGCTGTGCGCTCTGCAAATCAAAAGTAGAAAACATCTTCGCTCCACGGAGTTCTGCAAATACTTCTTCTATGTGAGGAAGAGGATGGCTGTCAATCACAATAGCTTTATTTGGCTCCCTTAAGTCCACACAAAGGCGAATGCCTCCACCCTTCTTCTGCATCACTACTATAGGTGAAACCCATTCCGAGGGGTCGATCTCTTCAATAATGTCCTCTTGAACAAGTTTTCTAAGTTTCTCTGAAACAGCTTTGCTGACTGAAAATGGTAAGCGCCATGATTTCTGTCATACAGGCATCACATTATTCTGCATTTAAACTTTATGGAGAAACCCGTAAGCACAGCCGAGTTTTTCCTCAACCTGGTGTTGGGTCCCAGCTGAAACTGGTGTGTGTACCGCAAGAGTGCTTTGCTGAGGAAGATCAATTCATCCATTAACTACCCTGAGATTTAAAGCAGCCAATAAATCTCTGCCAAGGATAGGAGTGCCTTTGTGAACAATGTAGAACTCTGCAGTTACACAGCAATCACCAAAAGTAACTATTGCTGGCAGGCAGCCATGTACTGGAATATGGTTTTTCAGATAGCACACCAGCTGAAGCTTGGGTTCAGTAAGAGGCACATCTTTAAAATAATGCAGATAGGTGGAATCAGGTAATATAGATACTGCTGAACCAGTGTCCAACATTAGCTGAATAGAGTGTGATTTGCCTGAGGGTATGGCGGAAACATTTACAGTGCACTTTATTTGTTCTGGACTGTGTGCAGTAGTGATTTTGTCCATGCTCAGCACGGTAACATCTGGTATTGTAACTGCAGGCACCTGTTGATTGAACTGGCTGCTGCAACATACTTTAGCAAAATGTCCAATTTTTTGTAATGTTTGCACTGAGCTACTTTTGCCAGACATCCTGTGTAGCTTGCAAGGTGTTGTGGGGATCCACAGTGAAAGCATGCTTTTACTGTATTTTGAATTTGCTGATTCGGTGGTTTTTCATTAGTTTTCCTCTTGGAATCATTTGTCTGCAGCGATAGTGAACTTTTCACAACCTGGACTGTGCCTCCTGTATCCATGCTCATTATTTTGGCTTCATCTGTAGCTGACTCAATCTGAGTAGCAATGGTTATTGCTTTTTCGAGTGTAAGTTGTGGTTCTAGAAGTAAGCATTCTCTTAAACGAAGCTTGGTCATTTTCTCAATGAGCTAGTCTCTAATCATCTCATCTGCCATATTCCCAAAGTCACAAGTTACAATCAGACTCCTCAGGGAAGCAATATACTGCATTATAGTCTCCCCTGTTTTCTGCTCGCGCTGGCGAAATCTGTAGCGATTAGCTACTAGATTCACTTTTGGCACAAAAAAGTTCTTTAATGCAGTGAGTGGAGTCTCATATTTATCATCTGCAAGGGGAAAAGTGTAAAATATACGCTGCCCTTCTGCTCCAAGGCAGTGGATTAGCAGAGAACGCTTTCTTACTTCAGAAATCTCTGTAGCACTGATTGCAACCAGATGAGTCTCAAACATACGGCTCCAGGCAGAAAAAGCAATTGGAGGGTCACCTGGGCTTCGCAGAAAGGATGCAGGTGGGTTCAGAGGCAGAAGATGCCATCCTCATCGCCAGAATGTTGTAACAACCAGGCAAGGTCCTAACAAACTTCAACAGGACTTTATTTTTAAAGTGGAAACCTCTTTACCAAGTTGCTGCTGCACCCTCTGTAGCTTTCTCCCAGCCTCTCAACTCCTCCCCCCTCCTTCCTATTTCCTGTCCTTTCAGACTCTCAACAGCCAGTGGTCCCAGTTCTGATAATTACAAGCAGCATCTGAACACCACAGCAGGCGCCAGCAGAATCCTGAGATTTGGGACTAAGGCTATGTCTCCACTTAAAATGCTACAGCGGCACAGCTGCAACACTTCAGTGTAGATACTGTGACAGGGTTGGGCCAGATGGCTACAGGAGAGTAATAGAAGGCAGATATATTAGCCCCAGGCTAAGTAGATCCCTTTTCCCTGGGTAAGGTAACAGGGAAGGTTCCAGAACAATTAGGAACCTTCTGGAGACAATTAAGACAGGCTGATTAGAACACCTGCAGCCAATCAAGAAGCTGCTAGAATCAATTAAGGAAGGCTAATCAGGGCACCTGGATTTTAAAAAGGAGCTCACTTCAGTTTGTGGTGTGCGTGTGAGGAGCTGGGAGCAAGAGGTACTAGGAGCTGAGAGTGAGAACGCACACGGTTGGAGGACTGAGGTGTACAAGCATTATCAGACACCAGGAGGAAGGCCCTATGGTGAGGATAAAGAAGGTGTTGGGAGGAGGCCATGGAGAAGTAGCCAAGGGAGTTGTAGCTGTCACACAGCTGTTCCAGGAGGCGCTCTAGACAGCTGCATTCCACAGGGCCCTGGGCTGGAACCTGGAGTAGAGGGTTGGCCCGGGTTCCCCCCAAATCCTCCCAACTCCTGGTCAGACACAGGAGGAGTCGACCTGGTCTGTGGGTTCAGAAAAACAGCTAACCTGACGGCTGCCGTGAAGCTCCAAGGCGAGCAAATCTGCCAATAAGCGCAAGACCCACCAAGGTAGAGCAGGAACTTTGTCACAATACTTACAACAGTGACAGGAGGGATTCTTCCATCACTGTAGTTAATCCCCTGCCTGAAGGACAGTAGCTGGGTTGATGGAAGACCTAGCTCTGTTTACACTGGAGTTTAGCTCAGTTTAGCTACATCTCTCGGGGTTGTGGATTTTTCATGCTCCTGAGAGATGTAGCTATGCCGATGTAACTTTTCAGTATAGATTAGACCTAAGACTCCAGCCAGAAAGGGCTTGGAGTTGCCTTCGGAAGCAGGAGAAGACCTGAGCTAAGAGCAGAAAGAGTGCAAAAGCTCTCTAGGCAAAGATGCCTAGGAGTAGGAAGAGAAATGTTTGTTTGTTGAACTTAGACTTTGCAACTATGCATTGTGTTTGAGTTATTTTCTGTGAATAAACTCAGACCTCAAGGAGGGATATTTTGACCACAGAAAACAGTGTGTGGAGTCTGTGTCAGGCGACCGCAAGAGTGGGAAATGGAAGCAGGGGGCTTCAGAGTGGGAGGCAGCCGGCCCACTACAAACTGGACAAGAAGGAGGTTCAGACTGAGGTGCAATGGCGTAACTTTGTGGGAAAGCTTGCAAAGTACCTGGCCACACAACAGGCCAAATTCACCACTGGCATAGGCCAATGCAACTCTGACTTCAACAGCATTGTGCCCAATTGAGCCAGTGGTACATTTGGCCCAAGGTCAAGTTCCACCCACTCTATGTAGTCTCATTCTGTCTGGAATGTCAAATTCATACAACAATGATTAAATAAAAGAAACTTACCAGAGTCTGCAAACTTCTACATGTAACTAACATTGAAAGTATAAGAGTGAGTTATACTTAAATGGGATAATACTGTTTCAAAATGCACACAGGAAGAGGCCATTGACTTCAAGGACAACTGTTATTGCCAGTGCATATCTCAGGGCAGAAATTGGCCCTTATGTTTTTATTTCTTTTTAAAAAACTAGATTTGAAACAAGATTAGGTAAACTATACTTTTATCTTAAAGAGTAATATAGCATAGCACAAGCGTCTGTTAGCCAGCAAGTCTGATGTCTTTGGGCATTTTTTTAAATGCATTATGTTTCATAAAGAAACATTCCTATGCTGTATGGAATCTTTAAAGGAAACAACATCTGATGAAGTGAGCTGTAGCTCATGAAAGCTTATGCTCAAATAAATTGGTTAGTCTCTAAGGTGCCACAAGTACTCCTTTTCTTTTTGTGAATACAGACTAACACGGCTGCTACTCTGAAACAAATACAGTCTTACTGGTGCAATTTATGAATCCGGAAGGGAATCTTTTATCAATGACTGTAGTAATATAAAGATTTTTGTAACTTCTGGAACTTCTCACTAGGAAAAAAAACAATTATTTTTTAATCTTCTGTGGCCTTGTAGAGATCACATTGTGGAGAATTTTTTATCCTCTGGATGCAAATGATCTTTTGTTGAATGGCAGTGTAACACTATATGGTTTAAGTGGTGGTAAGAGAAGTTTAAGTCATTTCTTTAAAAAATAATATTGTAGACTACCAGCTGAAAAATTGAAGTCATGCAAGAATTTTAATATTTTATTAAAAATTTGCATCTAGCTGAAACTAATTGAAATGCAGTATGTAATATCTAGTTCTCGGAAACATCACTCTTGTTCACAGATTGAGGGGTCCTGATAATCTATAAAATCAGAATGTGTCATTCAGATTGATTTGAGTAACGAATTCAAAGACTTTTTTTTGCAGAAAGAGGGATGATTTTTACACCTGTAAATGGTGGATAAGGTTAGCAATTAGAAGTTCACCAAAGCAGATCCAATACATGAGGCAGTCGCCCCTGTGGCACAGCAGTATCTGAGAAATAAAAATTGATTGATTCATTCTGTTTTCTACCCCACAAATGGTAGTCATTGAAGCATATTAATCTCATTGCATTAGAAACAGTCATCACTCATGAACATGTAATGTATCTCTAACTGAGGTAAAAATGAGTTGCTGAAATGGTTAGAAAGGTGTCTTGTTTAGAAGTCTGTAATTTATTACAGTCCTGATATGATTCAAATTCTTGGTTCATTGAAGCACACCATTGTGCAGGCAATTACAGGAAACTCAGATTACTGTATAAGTATAGATTAACCATAGCATGCATATCCTTTACAATGGGCCACCTCTAAATTTGATTTTTATTTGTACAGGTGACATCTACTGTATGGGAATGTGGAAATAACAATGAGGCAAATATACTCAAATGATAATGAAGTTATGTATGTGTAAAAATAATTTTTGAGATCTGTGGATCTGATCCTGCTCCCAGTGAAGTCAATGGCAAGCTACCATTGGCCTCAGACAGTGGGGCAGGATCAGAACCAAGGGTTGAAATCCAGGACACGTTAAAATTAATGTAGAGTTTTGCCATTGACTTTAATGAGCCTAGGAGTTCACACATGATTTTCAAAAGTGATTGACATTCCCATGGACCATGGCCACTGTTTTCAGAAGTGACTAATGACAATGAGACTGCAGCTAGGGGTACAGCGCCAAAAGTGCGTGGCATTGGCTCAGGAGGGGCAACTCCAAACTAACTGGAGGCTGCACTAAATCAGCAGCATGTGGTATGGTAAGTCAGTCTCCAGTGGAGAGCCCCAGCTATAATTATAAGGTGGCCCAGAAACCCAGCACAACTGGAGTTTGTAGGCCTGTCTAAAGACAGAATTGGGCCCTATTCATTTAAGTGGTCAGTAGTTATATGTTTAGATTAAAGAGAGAGAGAAAATATAACTTATTTTGCCAATGGTGGGTGTTACTGTTGTGAATAAGCAGTGAATCAATTACATTCCATTCCCCTGATAATTTTAGAGATTGCATTTGCCACAAACATTAAAGCTTGTATATGATTGAAAATAGTTTGTTTCTGAGGTCCCACTTTCAGCATTTCAAGACCTCAGCTCCATGTTAGTTCCACTACATGGCAGTTTAGAGTAAACAAAAGAGTTGTATTTCTACAAAACATAAAAAATAACATTTATCGAGGTATTTTGTTTCAAATATAGGTAATACAGAACAGATCTAAAAGGTGAAAATAAGCTATGAATGAGCTACTTTTAAATATATATGTCAGTCATTTCCCATATTGTTATGCTTTTTTAATTAGATGAAAATAAATGAATTGAAAAGATGAAAGGAACTTCTGTAATATCTCACTTCAAAGTGCAGTTCTATTCTGAGAAAGGACTATAGGAAAAAAAAAAGCAGCTTATTCAAGATATCTGCTTTCTCTGTATATTCAGATTCACTTTTGCTTGCTTTAGAGACAAGGGACAACTTCTGCTTGTTTGACCTAAATGGAGTTATTTTAGATACATACTTTCATAAATGAGAACTGAATTTGGTCCATAATTAAATTTCTGCTATTTGCATTCTCTTGCATTGATTCTGCAAAACCATACAGAAAGAGCCGGATTTTTTGACCATGTGCATTATTAATGTAGTGTGAGAGTGCTGGCCAGTTGCTCAGGATTTTCCTTCAAAGGGAAGATAAAAGTATGAAACTGGATGATGAAAACCAAGTACAGTCCAGCAGCTTCTTGAATCTCTGGATTTTTCCAGACTGCCAACCAAGTGAATGCTTGTGCGGATGCTTACATATACATATACGTGTCTTCAATTTCCTTTGGGTTAATGCTTAAACGATTTGTCTTCTAAAATATGTGACAGAAAATTGTGTGTTTAGATCTGTTTCCTGCACCTGTCCCGGGCTCTAGATACATTAACATGACAATTTACTCTAAAGCTGTTTCGATAGAAGAATAAAGTCCTCAGTTAGTCCTAGAAGTCAAAGAAGTAGGTTGCAAAATAGTTAAGATATTATATACAGGGGACAGAGTAATAAAGTAAACTGCTTAAACAAGTCATTCATTTGCAAGTCCCCAACCTCTACTATAACTGCTTTCACAGGCAGTTCTTTCATGACTTCTGGGACAATAGATGAGGAGGTGTCAATTCCCGGAGAGGCAAAGCTGCTTCTGTAATTAGCCAGCCATTCCCAGTCCCTATTCAAGCCCAAATTAATGGTGTTAAATTTGAAAATGAATTTTAGTTCTACGGAAACAGCTTTGCCTCTCCTGGAATTGACACCTCCTCATCTATTGTTGGGAGTGGACTACATCCACCCTGACCGAATTGTCCCTGTCAGCACTGGTTCTCCACTTGTGAGGTAACTCCCTTCTCTTCATGTGTCAGTACATTTATGTCTGCATCTGTAACTTTTCACTCTATGTATCTGAAGAAGTGAGGTTTTTACCCACAAAAGCTTATGCTCAAATATATCTGTTAGTCTTTAAGGTGCCACCGGACTCCTTGTTATTTTTAACCAGTTAGTCAGATAACTGGTTAATATAAGGTGATATAGGTTTTCTAAACATCTCATTAAGCTGCTGATCCAGGCTGCAATTATGTGGGCTCAGTTGTAGTAAAGAATAGATAAGGGAGCTAGTCTGTAGTGAGTTGTTGAGATTCTGAAGAGGTGTTCTTTGTAGTCTGAAATGCATCTATGTTGTCTGCTGTGAGAACTCTCTGATACTTCAGGAAATGACTGTTGGATCAGCATTCAAATGAAGATCAGATTAAGCTCATTATTCTAGCAGAACTACGGTTGAATGGGAAACAAGTTATTTGAAGCATCAATTACATCAAACATAAAAGTAGCCATTGAAATAAATGTATTGTGATCCAAGGAGTTTCTTTGCTCTTGTACCTAAAATGCTGTTAAATATTCAGTTAGAACGCTCCCTATGTCCCAAGAGATAGATAACTACCCCTTGTAGCCCTATGCTTTAGCTTAATACTAATTAAAATTGCCAAGGCATTTAAGGCTTTGTTCATTACAAAAACAGAATTATATATGCATTCCACAAATTTCCCAGGGGCACAGGGGTTTGTAAGTAGTGTTCAGTTCAGAAACTGAATAGTGGGGAGATTACATGATTGTCCGAAATAGCATGTATTGGGATTGAGTAAACAATGAAGGTGTGGATGAAAATCACTTGAAGAAAAGGTAAATATACAAATTCTAGGAATAATGGAAGAATTGTTCTGACTTCAGCAAAGGGTATAAAACGATAAACAAAGTAAAGCATAACTAGACTTTGGGTGGGGAGGATATAAACATATAAAATACAAAATGGGCATTTCCAAAGAGTAGGCTATAGCTACAAATGTATCTGGAAGCCTGCCTCTCTTTGGAAATTGAATCTAATATATCATATTTGTAATGGGTCCATCTCAGTAGTGACTAGGTAACCATTTGCAATCAGCTGAAAATGTAATGGTCCTTAGATTTATTCTTCTGGTCAGAGACTGTGCTGGTGGGGGACACAACTATATGGACAGATATTTATAAATTTATAGTTATTTTCTAAAAAGAAAAGGAGTACTTGTCGCACCTTAGAGACTAACAAATTTATTTGAGCATAAGCTTTCGTGAGCTACAGCTCACTTCATCGGATGCAGTGAGCTGTAGCTCACGAAACCTTATGCTCAAATAAATTTGTTAGTCTCCAAGGTGCCACAAGTACTCCTTTTCTTTTTGCGAATACAGACTAACAGGCTGCTACTCTGAAACTAGTTATTTTCTGTGTTTGTTATGGAGGTTACAATAGATGCAAATGGAAATAATAAGTAATAATATAGTTCATGACAATGTAGTTTGTGTATGCTATTTTCTTAATCATACTACCATTATAGTAATTCTTAAAAAAAAAAAAAAAAAAAAAGATGGCTTGTTTGCTTTAAAAAAGAAGAGATTCCTAAGTTCAGATCCATTGACTGAATGGATCTTTTGCTCTCTAAAATAGTATTGTGGCTTTCTCAATCTCATATTGATAAAGAATTTGATATACTGCAATCATCTCCTTGCTTAATTGCTTATTTTCTCATGAATGTAATCCTAATTTTCTTAACCTCTCCTCTTACTGTAGTTCTGACTCCTGAGGCCTTTTATCTTTTCTGTAGCCCTCTTTGTTACCTTTTGAAATATTTCATTATCCTTCCTGTACCAGC
Source organism: Caretta caretta (assembly GCF_965140235.1). Lineage (NCBI taxonomy): Eukaryota > Metazoa > Chordata > Testudines > Cheloniidae > Caretta > Caretta caretta. Next base: position 159,832,554 of record NC_134207.1, read on the forward strand.
ATGCTCTGAATTGTGCAGGGCTCCAGGTTATTTTTGCTCACAGATGTTCTGTACAGTGCCAGCATTTCTGCTCTGTTTCTTTATTGACACAGTTCCAGAGGTTTGTTTGCTTTCCTAACTGCGGCTAGCTAATGAGCTGAGTATAGTATATTTCTGTCAAGTCTCTCTCTCAGATCTTTTCTATAACCTGTCATCTGGGACTATGTGGGACCCAACTCAATAAGCCATTTCCCAAACTTATCTACATCTTTAATCCTTTCCTACATTCAGTTTGAAAGCCACTCCTTTTTGCCATTGTCCTTTGTGATGGTTCTTGAGGCACCCAGGACTGAGCCATTTTGTTACATCTGCCTCTAATGAGAGAAGTCTTCCCTGTACTTCCTGGGTGTCAGCTCCCTAACACCACCAGCCTTTCAGCCACTCAAACACTCTCCTCTGTGCTACACCAGACCTGTCTTTGCCTTGCAGATTAACAAAAGGTTACCCAGTCCCCTTGAGCATTTTCCGTGTGATATGCAGCCCCTAACACTGGCTACTCACAGAAATCCCTGATCCTTTGCTCCCAAAGGAACAGTGTACCCCAGTTGACCAATTTTCCCTTTTGCCACTGCTAACACACTGCACTTGTGAGCGTTTTGTAATAAGTCCAAAGAAAGTTTATTTAAAATAAAATAGAGATTCCACTAGAAACAAGAGCAAGTGATGGAAACATGGTTACAATACAAAAGAAAACCATAAAACGTGAATTAAGGCCTACACTTATTAATAGTTACCTTTCCTATCTAATAAAGTAGGTTTTCCCCACAAAGTTCAGTCTGTTGCAGAGCTGGCTGGCATCCCAGGAACCAAATACAAATGTTCATGAAACACGCTGTTCAACAAGGAGTCTTCTCAGTGAATGGCTGCAGAGTATCTTTCTCCACCCTGTGATATACTTAACCAGTCTTTCATCTTAATTCACAGATAGGGTGATCTGTTATAAAATTCCATTTTACCTCCAAGGGTTTTGATTGCTTGCAGTTGTTTTTGATGGTTTTTCATTGACTGTTGTGGGATGGGGCAAGAGTAGACAACTGAACCTGGCTTTATACCACTGGCTGACCAGGGGGAGGTGACAATTCCCTCCCACTTGAATGGGCCATCACTGAGACATGCGATTCCCTGGAGACTCACTTTTACTCCAAAACCCAAAAGGCATTGTTTTCACTGTACATTATCGCTTAAACATTATCTGTCTGGGACAGAAGTTGCTTGTAAAGAACAGTGAACACTTTGTGCTTTGGCATCAGTTGGCCTCTGTGTTACACCTTTGGATTCACTCTTGCCCCTCGGAGGCATTGGTGCATTCTCTTATTTCATATCACCTGCAAATGTGCATAAACTGATCTCTAGTTACTAGTCACTAATGTATAGCATTGGGTTGTGTCTGCTGCTATTGAAATCAAGAGAGGTTTTTCCATTGCCTTCTCTGGAAGCAGGCTTGGGCCCTAATTAGTCTAGCTTTCTAGCCTTAAAATCTATTAATCTATTCTCCCTTGTGGCAGTCCACCACTTATCTATTCCTACTAGATCTGTAATTATTTACCCCATTCTCTGGCCTCTTTTATCCACACAATTATTTTACTCAATTGAGCATTTCACCATCAAGACAGTACTTACTAACTTTAGATTAGTCATTTATGTGAAAGTAAACTTCTTTTTCAAGTATTATATGTTCTCCTTCACTCGATTCTCCTATTAGAGTTGTTGATTAAAAGACGCAGCCAATTGTTTTACTGCACTCATGGTTCATTCTTAAAAGTGTTCAAGAGACTAAATAACTAAATTTAGCCAAATTTATTGTCTAAAGACAAAGAAGAACAATATGAAAAGGAGGCGTACATATCCTCTTTCTGAGAAGCAAATTTTCACAGTGTATTCACCTTACACATGTCAACTAGCAGTATTTATACAGTAGTATTTGTTTTATAGGTTACAAAACTCTTTACACATCACTAAAATCCAACACACAAGTGTGTACCAGTTCCTTAAGTAGTTGTTCTGTACCTTTGTTATCTTTGTTTGAATACTAACATTCCAGGTACTGTCCATGAAGGTATCTTCCTTTACTTTCTCATGTTATGTTTTGAATACTTCATTCAAAGTGTTGCTGAACCCTGAAAGTAGTCCCTAACAGTACTTGGTACAAAGTATTCACAAAGCTTGCTTTGACAAGTTTCCTATTTTCTAGTCTGACTTCAGCTTTGTAAAATGTTGTGAGATACTTGACATGGGTGAACAAAATTGTGGGAAGAGCATAATACATGAACATAACTTCCCAACTTCCATATATAAAATGTAATGTAATGTTACAGTAATATCATGCACCTAATACCTATTAATGTGGTGTATAGTACATCTAATGTATATGTATGGGCTAACGGTGTAATGTATATTGTTTGAATTAGTTGATAATTGTGGATTAATGAAAAAGATAATTGAGAAAAATCCCCTGAATTTTTCAAGAGGTAGCGTGAGAACTATTATGCCATTTTATTAAGGGTGGGGTTTTTTGTTTGTTTGTTTAAAAAGGACATGTAGTTTGGATCAGATTGATTTTTTTTTTTTAACCTTTCTGTGCCTTTTTTACTCTATCTTTAGTTGTGGCAATGACAAATCTTTTTTCCATATTTTGAAAACGATTGTGTCATTTCCAAAAAGCCAAAATCTGTTCTCTAGGGCATTTTTTGTGCATGTGTGCTGACACAGCATAATGCTTTGCTACACAGGAATTGCCATACTGGGTCAGACTCATGCTCCATCTAGTCCAGTATTGTGTCAGTGGCCAGTACCAAATGCTTCTGAGAAAGATACAAAAAAACCCCAGATCAGGTTGATGTGGGATAATCTGCACCTGTCCTAATCCCTAATAATCAGAGATCGGCTTAAACCCTGAAGCATAAGGTTTTATCTCCCTTCCAATCCTTTTGCCATTAGCATTAATTATTATAATTCTGAATATTCTTTTTATCCATGTAAACATCCAATTACTCTTTGAATCTTGCTAAATTTTGGCTTCAGTTTTATTCTAGGGGAATGAATTCAACTGTCTAATTACATGTTGTTTGAAAAAGTGTTTCCTTTTATCCGTTTTGTATTTGTCACCTTTCAATTTTATTTCATGTCCCCTTGTTCTAGCATTATGAGACTGGGTGAACAGAACGTCCCTGTCTACCTTCTTACCATTTCTAATGAACAGTGGTATTAGAGTGGACTTATTTTCCATTTCCAGGAGCAGTGCAGGGTGGGAATTATGGTACTGTTTTTCCTCCTTGCCTGGGGAAGGGAAGTAATTTATTACTTGCATTAGTTGGATTGGTATGTGGGGGAGGGGAAGAGGCACAGCTCCAACTTTTCCCCAGCCCTTCCTGACTAGCTAGTTAAGGTGAGGAGTCAGCAGTTGCAAAGTGCTCCGTACCCCTATGCCCTCAGACTCAAGGTCATGCAGGAGAGTATTGTTCCCCTGGTGGAGGTGTACAGCCCATGTGGAAATCTAGCCCAAAGAGTATATTCTGACTGCACAGGATAGTACAGGAGTGGGAGATGAATCCCTATGGGAAGAACTCGTTTCTCTGTGAATTAGTTTCACTAGATTTCTAATAAGTGTTATGAAATGTATTTAAAATCATGTATGTAGAGTAGCTACGTGATTGGTTTACTGGGCTCATTTGTTCCCCTCTCCTTTTCTGCAGGTTTGAAGATGGCACTGTTTCATTCCTTGATATCATTGCACTGAAACATGGATTTGATGCTTTGGAAAGACTTACAGGTCAGTCGCACATATAACTCTAACACCAAAGAAGGAAGTTCCATATTAATACACAGGGCTTGATTCTGATCTTGTTGACACCACTAACTTAATTCACTTGGATAGAGTTATGACTGTTGTTTACTCATTTGAGATTGGAATCGTGCGTGTCAGTGGTGTATTCAATTTTAAAATATCAGATTTTTCTAAGCCATTTTGTCACTATCTATAATAAAAACAAAACATCAATGGGATTCTTCTAAATAAACGTGTAAAGTTTTGAGCAGGTGACACATTTGTAACCTGAATCACATTCACAGATATACGGAAGGATTGAGTAGAAAAATATTTGCATTAATTAGCTGGGCTTCATTCAGCTGTAGTTGGCAGCAGTAATTTTTCCTACTGCATATTCGAACTTGATGATGTGGCTTGGTGCTGAAGAGCTATTTTATGATAGGGAAACCAGTGAAAACAATTTAGTGAATTTCCAAAAGCTTCTTGTTAAATAAGAAATAGTGTTCCATTGTCTGTTTGGCTACCTTCAGGCAGTAAACTTTCTAGGCAATTTTACTTTTTACAACAGTATATATTGCATTATCATGATGTCTTTTAATGGAAACCATTCTGAAATAGATTGCATTTTACATTCCTTATTCAGCCTTTTTTTTCTGGGCAGCTACATCTCAGGAAAAAAAATACATGACTGTGAAGCCACTGTAGAAATAATTTAAGGATTTGAGTATGAGTAATCACTTTTTAGATCATTCATAGAAGAATCTGAAAGATATTGATGAATTCAGTTCTGTAGAAGGCTTCCTATCCTCGGCTGACATGATTTAAAATTAATCCTATGAATGAATTTCTGTGTTGTCTCATTTTTATTTTTTTCATAAATATTTATATTCTATAATTCAAATGTGACTCTCTGCATAATTAGATGGCATTGTTATAACAATCAGATATAGTAGAATAGTATAACAATCTGATATAGTAGCCCACCTAAGTAGTGACATGCATCCATTGGGGAAAAAATAGTAATCCCCTCCCTCAAAAAAAATCTTCCTATTCATTGAGATGCAGACCACGTTCCATGAAATTTGCAGTCCCCTTTCACATTTGGGTAAGTGATTTCCTTTCTGCTGTGTTGTCTCCTACATCAGTGGTTCTCAAAGCCGGTCCGCCACTTATTCAGGGAGAGCCCCTGGTGCACCGGACCAGTTTGTTTACCTGCCGCGTCCGCAGGTTCAGCCGATCGCGGCTCCCACTGGCTGCGGTTTGCTGCTCCAGGCCAATGGGGGCTGCGGGAAGGGCGTCCAGCACGTCCCTGGGCCCACGCCGCTTCCCGCAGCCCCCATTGGCCTGGAGCGGCGAACCGCGGCCACTGGGAGCCGTGATTGGCCGAACCTGCGGACGCGGCAGGTAAACAAACCGGTCCGGCGTGCCAAGGGCTTTCCCTGAACAAGCAGCGGACCAGCTTTGAGAACCACTGTCCTACATGGTAGTAGGACACAGTTACATAAAATGAAAAGTATTTTCAGCTTCTGTTCGTAATTGGCACTGAAAAATTACTGAGGTTTATTAAACATCCATATATTTACCCATATTTATTACTATTACCCCATATCCCATTGGGTGGATCACATAAAAAGATGAATATGGGTGAGTGCTACTCATTGGTTTATGGAATAAAACTTCTCCAGAAACTAGTCTAAATCTCTGCAGAAGGTCCACTGGAGAGGAGGTTACAATGGCCACATTGCGATAGCCTCCTTTGTGCAGGAGATTTGGGAGTTTTAAGGAAACAAAACAGCCCCCAAAGTAGGGTTGCCAATTTTGGTTGGTAATCCTGGAGGTTTCATCACATAACATAATCTTCAACTGAAGTTTAATCTTTAATTCCTGGACACTCCTGGACAATCCTGGAGGGCTGCCAACCATACCCCAAAAGCGGCATGAACGAGGCTGCCAGGAGATGTCATCACTCAGAACCTTCTCTGTATGAGCTCCTGCGAAGCCCTTGGCAGGAATCAAAGCTGCATTCCCTAGTGGAAACCTTTGGAATGAAGGGTATTAGAACCAACAGTTCCATGTTAAAGTGAGTCTCCCAGAGTCACAAAGGGTCTTCTTGACTCCAGGATGTGTAACACATTATTCCTTGCGTCAGCTGGTGCTTATCTGGCCCAGTGTCACAAATCCATGAGATGACCATTAATGCCAGATTTTGCATTTAAATCAGAGATTTTTCTGAAAGATACATAAAATTACATGAAGCCAGAGAGTTCCCTATTGACAACATATAGGATGAGGCTTAACTGCATTGTTTACTTGCACGCAGATAGAATATATTGTGCTTATGAAATGTGTTCTTGGCATATCAGTTTCAGGCGCAAATGTAGGTATAGGTGATGTGTCAGGCCTACATCTCTCAACTTTCTTCAGCTCACTCTTCAATTTGTTATTTTCAAGCACAGATGCATCAAACACATACCTGACATAACAGTGGCCCCAATCCAGAGACGCACTAAGCATCTGTGGGGCTTTTGTAATACCTGTTGGCTGTCATAGTGATTTCAGATGTTCAGTGCCTGAGGATTTGGCCCAGTGTTTCAAAAGTGGCTGTGTTCCTTTCTGATGTCCCAAGGATTTTGTGAGGAGTCTTCTGTGACCCGGAGTGCCTGGGGCTGCCCTCACTAGAAGTGCCAAGGTCAGGGCAGGCTGCAAAAGGGAGAAAAGATACTTCCAAGCCTGGGGGTAACACTGAAGTTAAACTCCCCAACCAGTCACAAACTGTGCTTCTGATCCCTCACACTGGTTATCAAAAAGCAAAAAAAGAAATCACACAGGCACCTTTATTGCATTCCAGTTCTTTGGCTCCCAGTTAGCACATAAGTCCAGTACAGTGAGAAGTTTTATTTAAAAAACTCTGCTCACATATACAAAATGTTCTTCTGACCCCAAACGGTCAGCCACATTACCAGGTCAATATAGGTTTGGATCTTACCCGAAATACCATGCTGCCAGCCAATCCTTTAGTGTCTAAAACTAAACGTTTATTATAAAGAAAAAAGAAAGAACAAGAAGAGAGATGTTAATTGGTAAAACAGTCACATACATACAAAGACTTCAGCATCCATGTATCAGGTTCCTAGCAGTATTGGTAAGTTTGCTGGCTTGAAAGTCCCTCTGGAACACATCCACAGCTTGGATGGGTCATTCAGTCCTTTGTTCAGAGGTTCATTTGTAGAAATGTTACTACAGAGGTAAGAATCAGGAATGAAGACAAGAAGCAGGACTGAAGACAATTTTGGAGAAGATGCAACTGCCTTTTATAGTCTTTTCCCACACAGCCTGTGCTGCCTTTGTCCCAAATACAAACTGCCCAGCACATGGCTTGGAAGCCTTAGAGTTCTGTCCATAGGCATGCCCCTGCATCCCTTGCTGAGTCATAAGGTGTATTCCTTGTCTTCTCTCAATGGGCCAGTTGTATAGCTGATGGTCCTTAATGATCCATCAAGCAGGCTAGGCAGTGCTGATACCAAACTTTCTGGGGATGTCACCCAGAAGCATAGTACAAATTTTGTAATACAGGGCTGGAGCACCCACGGGGAAAAATTAGTGGGTGCTCCACACCCACTGGCAGCCAAGCTCCCCCCTCCTCGCCTCCTTCTCCCCCCACCGCCTCTCCTGAGTGTGCCGCATTCCATTCAGAGTCGCAACTTCTATAGCTCCTCAAGGGCCTGCTCCTCTTGAAATCAATAGCGGAGCTTTCATTGATGTTAATGAGAGCAGGATTGAGACCCAAATGAATAAGGAGATTTTGGACGCTCTCCGTATACAGACTACAGTTCAGAAATGGAGCCTTTGGTATATTGTTGATCTATCCATAGAATAAACTGCTTTAATAGTATGTATATTCACTAGACAAACATGTTCTGTGGTAAAGGAGCAGTTCTGTGGAATTCAGGAGCAAACTTCTTTGGTTGACAGTGCACAAACATTACCAGGGACCTGACAGGAAAGGAGGCAAAACATCATCCCTCCCAATGCATTTCTTTTTTCATCTTCGCTTCCTTCTGGCACCTATTTCAGCTGAAGAATTTATCAATCTAATGAGGGTACTAGGCTGAGGAAAAAACTGTTCCCCTCCAGTCCTGGTCCTGGATAAGATGCATGATAATAATGTGATGACAGGATAAATATAGGCATGAATGAACAGTTTGAGGCCTTTTGTTCCCGCTTTTGATTTGCTTCCTGGTCTGTATGAGTGATGAAAATCTAAGACCATACACACACAAAAAAAGACTTTGTGTGTGTGTGTAGATTTGTCTAAATTCTCTGCAGTGTCTTTTGTCTTCTGATTTTGGACTAATTCATTTGTCACTGGTGGACTTTTTTATTTTTTTATTTTATTTTATTTTTTTTGAGGAAGCATTTTTTGTCTGGCTTGTATGTCAGTTCTTGTCATGAATTTTCTGTAGAATACAAACTAAGGCTTCAAGGCAAGAATAAATTCCTTCACAAGGACAGGCTTGAAATGATAGCTTTCTGTGTGAAAAGATCTGTCTCTGGTATTTTGGATACATCAAATTTTATTTTCCCTATCATTCATCGGTAGCCATGTTTAACTGCAAATCAGATGTATTTATACTACTCTGGGGTGAGTGTGGTGAATTATTGTATTTGCTCAAACCCCCTTTGACCATGTTCTTGGCCAATATGGGTGAATAAACGGTCTTCTAATGAGCTTATGGTGTTCATTATCACCTTCAGAAGAATTATACATTGCTTACTCTCAAGAGTCTAAAAATGATTCGATAAGTTTGCCATAATTTTTATATATAACAATGTCTATATATTGAAATAACTTCATAGAATAATTTAGAATTCTTTCTTGCAATACACTGTAGATGGTGTGATTTAAAATTAAATATTAGGATGAACTTTAATTTTTTTCACTAATATCTCTTGCTATAGGGCTGACCTTTTTTATTTTTACCCTTTTTTGAAATTGGAAATTTTAGTGATTTTTTTAAAGTGAAACTGAGGAAGTGTTTTGTTTTGTATTAAATATTCTTTAAAAATTGGAAAACTATGAATTAGGGGAGGGGGGAATTGTCTGTTTGGATGTTTCAGTTTTGGTTTTCCACCTCCCCCTTCCCCACTCCTTACTTTTCAGTGGCAACTTGGAAAAGGGAGGAAAATAAAAATAAAGGGGGAGAGAGTGGAGGAGGAGAGGAAAAATTTCAAAAATGAAATTTAAGAAACCTAAACAGTGTGATAAAAATGTTCACATAAAATTTTAAAATAAACTAAAAATTATTGCTTTTTGAAACCTGTGTGGAACAAAAGTGACTTAACAATTTCCCCCAGTTTCTTGACCAGCCATACCTAATTATGTTCCATCACAAGATTAAGCAGTAATTCTTCTGTGTGACAAATCTAGCTCAGGTTCTTCTGTGGCCCCCATAACAGTAGTATCTGAGTGCCTCCCAATTTTAATGTCTTTGTCTTGACCACATCGAGGGAAATACAGCTGCACTAGGAGAAGGGGATAAAATGGGACCCAGACGGGGCCACCCCCATCCCTTGTACCCTCCTGGGCAGGGGTGACCCTACTCCCTGATTTTGGGAAACTAAGATCCAGGTGGTATCCTTGGGGGAAAACTGCAGAGAGCAGCCATTCAGAGCTCCAGCCAGTAGGACCAGGAGCAGCCAAAGCCGGGATCTGAATATTTCCGGTAAACCTGTTCAAATTCTGCAACTTACTCTGCCCTGTGCTGATAGGCTGTTTGCTCCAATCCTCCTCCTTCATCTCAGTTTCATCTGCCCCTCCTTCATTTTCCTCCCCTGCTGTGTTCCCCTCACCCCCTTTCTCCTCCTTCTTCTTCCCATTTAGGGGATTCCCTCCAGACTAAACCCATTAAAAAAAGAAATTGTGGTACTGACATGACGTTTTCCGCCATCACATTGTTTGCTCTGCTTGTGTGTTCTACCTTTTTCCCTGCCCTCTGTAAGCTCTATGGGGCAGGAACTGTCTACTACTCTTTGTTTACATAATGTCTATCACAATGGGATCCATGCTTGATGGGTCCTGAGGTGCTATCATAATAAACATGATTAATAATAATGTCCCCATTTTACCGATTGGGAACTGAGGCACAGAGAGACTAAGTGACTTGTTCAAGGTCCCACAAGTCTGTGGCGAAGGAGGAAGTTGAATGCAAGCTAGCACCTTAACCAGTGCGTACACTGTTTTCTCCAAACTATGCCTACAATTCATGTGATCCTGTAGTAGCATTTGTGGTCTCAGATTACTCTAATTTTGATCATCAGCTGGCAAGAGCAAACTGGACAAATGCACAGTTTTGCCAAAAACATGGAGTGCAACCCTTAGTGGGGTGTGGAGGAATGTGGCGGGGAGGGAGGGCGAGCAACAACACCAGCCCTGCGCAGGAGGGAGGGCTCAGGAGAGTGGCTCAGGCTGGGCCAGCTCGACATGGGCAGGTGGCAGGGGGTCTTGGGCTGGCCCCGCGTGCAAGGGGTAGAGGGAAGCTTCAGGCCAGTCCTGGGTGTGTGGCAGGGGGCCTCATGCCAGTCCCATGGGTGGGCAGGTGGAAGGGGGGCTCAAGCCAGCCCCATGCAGGTTGGCGGCGGGGTGGTGGCTTGTGCCAACCTCACGCGCGGGGGAGAAAGGAGGGCCTTGGGCCAGCCCTGAGGGCAGGAAGCAGGGAAGGTGGGAGGAGGGGGGGGGAGCTCGCGCAGGGCCTCAGGCCACTCCATGCAGTGTCCCGTTTTCCCTTTGTGAAAATATGGTCACCCTAACACTGCTATATATACCTGTGCTAACAGGGTGTGCAGCATAGGTACTCTACAACCGCCCTAAGTGTAGACATAGCCTAAGCAACAGAATATTTTTCATTAAGGGCTTGATCCTGCAGAGACCAGATCAAGTATTTATAACCATGCACAGCCCTGAAAGGTGATTGGAGGATGTGGTGATATGTAGAGCATGACCCGTAGTATGGAGCAGCCGTGCATTATTCAGTGCAAAAATGTCTTCTGCATGCCTGCTTACAGTAGTTAGTGTTAGGGTGAACTTTCTGAGCCTTGACTCTGCCCATTCCTAATCCCTAACATGCCCCTTTTGGCCCCTACTGAGATGAGGTGGCAAAGGATAGAGGTGTGTACAATGCAGAACAATCTGTATGCTTTTGCAGAACTGCTGTGCACTGGGTCACCTGTGGGCAAATCTTTGGCACATTGCTTTCTATATACTGTACTTTGTATATACTTATGCCTGCACAATCAATGCAAAATAGGTCATCAGTATTTGCACTTATACAACGTGAGCTAGCTGAGAAACACTTCCTAATTAAAAAAACGGTTGCAGATTTGTGTTAAACCACTTGGTGCACATTTCGCACGCTTGAATTTTCCTAAAATTTTCTGTGGTGAGATGTACAGTGAGACGTGTATTGCTTATAAATTGTCTGTTTTCCGTTGACCCCAGAGTATTTGGGGAGGAGAGGTAGATACGCGGGAGGGTAGGGATTGGATACAGAGGGACCTAGACAAATTTGAGGGTTGGGCCAAAAGAAATCTGATGAGGTTCAACAAGGACAAGTGCAGAATCCTGCACTTAGGATGGAAGAATCCCATGCACCGCTACAGATTAGGGACCGAATGGCTAGGCAGCAGTTCTGCAGAAAAGGACCTAGGGGTTACAGTGGACGAGAAGCTGGATATGAGTCAACAGTGTGCCGTTGTTGCCAAGAAGGCCAAAGGCATTGTGGGATGTATAAGTAGGGGCACTGCCAGCAGATCGAGGGACATGATCGTTCCACTCTATTAGACATTGGCGAGGCCTCATCTGGAGTACTGTGTCCAGTTTTGGGCCCCACACTACAAGAAGGATGTGGAAAAATTGGAAAGCGTCCAGCGGAGGGCGACAAAAATGATTAGGGGACTGGAACACATGACTTATGAGGATAGGCTGAGGGAACTGGGATTGTTTAGTCTGCGGAAGAGAAGAATGAGGGTGGATTTGATAGCTGCTTTCAACTACCTGAAAGGGGGTTCCAAAGAGGATGGATCTAGACTGTTCTCAGTGGTAGCAGATGACAGAACAAGGAGTAATGGTCTCAAGTTGCAGCTGGGGAGGTTTAGGTTGGATATTAGGAAAAACTTTTTCACTAGGAGGGTGTTGAAACACTGGAATGCGTTACCTAGGGAAGTGGTGGAATCCCCTTCCTTAGAAGTTTTTAAGGTCAGGCTTGACAAAGCCCTGGCTGGGATGATTTAGTTGGGGATTGGTCCTGCTTTGAGCAGGGGATTGGACTAGATGACCTCCTGAGGTCCCTTCCAACCCTGATATTCTGTGATTTGCTTTGTATTCATCTTACACAAAAACAGATTCTCATTCTGGGCTTCAAATGGATTGGGATAGAAACAAAGTGGTGGTGTTGTTAATTTTTCCCTTTTGTGCAAATATTAATAAAAGCACCTCTGGTTCATGTCGTATGGATTGGATTTGAATTGTAACAGTGTGATGCTTTACGTTTAAGAAGGAAACAACCAATGGAATGTAAATCCGGCAGTAGAATTGATAATAAGAATATGTTTTAAAACAAAAAACTGTTTGAATCTGATCTGTCTGATCTCAACTTTCAGATAACATTTAGCAAGAAGGAGTATTTCCTGTTAAAATTGCAGCATAGTGTGTGGGGGCGTATTTACTTAATTCTTTTTCAGAGATTTTTTTTTTATCATTTTAACACATGCTTGGTATTAGCTAGTAAATATTTTTTTCCTACATTTTATCCATTTAGAAAAAAAAGCAATGTAAATAATTTTCAATAATTTAAAAATTCATTATTTGGTCATTATGATTAGGATACATTCTTTCTGTTCTTCCCCAGAAAGTAGGTACAGAAATTACAAATGTATTAATGTGGGAGAAATCAGTATATATAATTGTTTTGTTTTCTGGTTTTTTGTTGTTCTGTTTAATTATGTTATACCTCAAGTAAATAAAAAAATGAATGAAAAGGTCAGCATCTTTCTGATTAATCTTACTAACAAATAATTTTAGGTAGAAGTTTGAAATTCCATTTAAAGTTACAGTAGCAATAAGAGAAAAGACAGTGAGCTGTCTCTCTACCCTCTACCCCTTGCACGCGGGGCCAGCCCAAGACCCCCTGCCACCTGCCCATGTCGAGCTGGCCCAGCCTGATACAGTCTTCTCTCATATACATTTTACACTTGTCTAATAATTGAGCCTAGAGTGACCTGTAAGGAACATCTTATCTGTATATATTGTATTACACACACAAAAAAAACCCCACTACATTTAAAGAACACTATTAAGATTGCAAGGTCAAACCCACAAAAGTTAGGAAATGCCAGAATTAAAGCTGCTTCTGTAACTTTAATTTCTTTACCTTGTGCGTATGTATTGTGACACGGTGTTTAGTTGCAGGATCACACACTATTTTTTCCCCACAGCATTCCTACCTTATTCAATGCACAGAATGAATGGTGCTCACTTAATGAGGAGCTACTTAATATATTGTTTTATCATTGTTCAGTGCCTGGCCCTAGGCCAATTTACTTCACACTGTTGAAACCTGCTATAAAGACAGACCCTGAGGAAATTAATAATTCTTTTCTATAATACTCATCACGATAATATCGGAGTACTTCACAAACAGTAATATATTTATCTTCACAAAATCCCTGTGAGGGGTAGGGGTGGTACTATCCCCATTTTACAGATGGGAAGCTGAGGCACAAGGAAGTTAAGGTCAATAGTATCCACTAAATTCAAGTGCACAGTTTGAGGTGCCTAGGATCTGGTTTTTCAGTTTACGTAGTGTTATGTGACACTTAATGTATACAAGCTCAGCTCCCATTGGCTCCAGCTGCAGCTGAGAGATGAGCAAATAATGGATGTTTTTGTTTGCTGGCACTTCCAGAGAAAAAAGAAAGTTCAACCAGAAACAAAATTTTTCAATTTTTTGGGCAAATTGAAAAGTCATCTAAATTTTAAGTTGAAATTGAGTGTTTTTGTATGGACAAAGTCAAACTATCCTCTCAATTTCAAGTATTTTGACAAAAGCAAAGGAAGGATAGATTCGCAAAATAGCTGGCAGGAGCAGGTGGACAGCCTCTCTTTTAACCTTTAGCTCATGGTTAAGGAACTTACCTAGGATGTGGGAGTGGGAGATGCCGATACAGTTCCCTGACACCTAATGAGGAGGAGAGATTTGAATACAGATGCATAATCTTTCTGCATATGATTTAGTTAGATTAAATCTGTCTTGTCTGCATGTTGATAGTTCTGTTCCCTCAAGGAAGTTGTTGACTGTCTTTGACTTGAGATGTTCGTCAGATGGTAACTCCACTCTAGGCAGAATTAAGTCTCTGGGTCTGATTCTCCACTCTTTATGCCATTTTATGCCCTTGTAGCCCCAATGATTTCAATGGGGTTACAATAGAGTAGAACTGGAGAAATGGGGCAGGAGAATCCGTTATGAAGTTCAGTGATTAATTGCTAGTGGATGGTACTTCATTCAGAAGAATCAGTGATGGTTTTAACCAAATAAATACACTTTTTTGGGGTGTACTAAGTCACTGAGCATAAGAATCTTTTTTGAATACAGTTGTGTATGATTGTTTCTTTTGGATTAGACTGTGCAGTCTGTATTCACACTAGTGTGCACTTTCTCACATGAGTGGAGAAGGGTTGCACAATCTAGTTCTTTTGGTTAATAATTCTGTATAGCCTGCTTCACACAGATTAATTAAGCTCTGTGAACTTTTTGTCTTGTTTACCTCAGAGGGATGCTGTGATGCTAAACTTATTACAAGATCTCATTGGGGATTCCTTATTCATGTTTGTGAGCACTTATTTGAGCCATCCCAATGAAGACACTGGGACTATGAGAGAAGTATGGACTAGTGCTAGCCTGAGACTCAGATCTGCTTCTCATGCACTTTCTGTGTGACTTTGGGCATTTCACTTAGTCTCTGTGTGTCTTAGTTCCCCATCTGTAAAATGGAGATAATAGCAGTTGGCTATCTCACAGAGGTGTTGTGAGGATAAATACATTAAAGATTTCTAGGTGCTCAGATACTAAGGTGGTTGGGGCCATCTAAGTACCTAAGACAGATTTATCAAAAGGGTAAAATGCTCGTCTATGTGAATACGGGTTCCACAACTGGACCCTAGTATTTGTGATGCACTTGGAGATCTACGAATGGGATGGAACGAGTTAAAGAAGCTACTTTTATTGTTCTTGCGCAGTCCCTTCTACAGATCTTTGGGGTGAATTGTTTAAAGAAAAATAATGTAATTTGACAAATTTTGTACTCATGCGACCTGACAGTCCCTTATTAGATGTGGGATCTCATCAGCAGTTCCTTTTGAAATGGCAAGATAAATGCAAAAATAGCATAAAGAGGGAAACAATTAATACAAATCTCTTCTATACGTGGAAAAGTATTACAGAATCACCAGCTCAAAATGGATTTGAATTTAAATAGATTCAGAATAGGACTTTGTCACTTACTAATTCAGATGTAAAAGGCTTACAGTTAGATCTCAGTAAAAGCATTGAACAGTTACCAGGAGGCAAGTTCCATCGCAAATATGGGATATAGGGATAGAGAAGAAAATAAGCATCCATTGTAATAATAATATCATGGTGACTGTGGGGATGATTTTCAAAGGCACAAATGATCCCAACCTCCTGCAGCCTCGGAATTGGAGAGCCTTTATCTGGGCCAGCAAGGGGGAATAAAACCCTGTGGCTCCATTCAAGATTGTGCCCCTCCCCTTTTTCCTTCCTTCCTTCTGTGCCCTCAGCCTCCTTGTGGGCTTCAGGAGGGAGGGAAGATTGGCTGGACAGAAAGGTACAGTATAAGCCTACTGGCTGCTGCTCACCAAAGGTGAGGGGTTTATAAGCCCTCCCCCCTGCCTTGGGTGCCATTCTGTGCTGAGAAGAAAAGCTTTTCCCCTCCTCCCTCTCCCCATAGAATTAGAGTAGAAGTGGGCCTTTTGAGCCTTGCTGTGGGCATCATGCTAGTCGCCTTTTGGGGGTTGGGAAGGAATTTTTCCCTCACTGCCATTTTGGTCTGGCCAGGGCAAGTTTTTTTCACCCTCCTCTCAGCAGCCTAGTGACCCAGTGGATAGGTTAAGGTGTAAGATTTGTTTTGTTGCAACTTGGAAGGTGCTCAGTGCAGGTACTCATTCCATAGGGGTCCTGTTCCCCCATAAACAAGAACAGGGAGTGGATTAGGAGAAGGCATCTCCTACAGAAGGTGTGGAATTGGGCTGGGCCTTCTAATGTTTGGTACAAAGAGGAGGCAACCACTTCTTCCCTACCACCTTAACCCTCATACGAGGGGAGGGTGTTAAGGTCCAGCAACAACGCTGGGACAAGGTTAATGGTGTGGAGGAGAGGAGGGGAGGCAGGGCTGATGGCAGTCTTTACCACCATGTGGTAAAGATTACATAAGGAAGGGTGATATGAACTTGACAAGTTATTGATGGATAGTTCCCAAGTGCATTATATAATAAATTTGTAGCCTACCACATTCTCAGTGTCTTGTCCATCTTTCTGCAGTGTCTAGGACAAGGAGAGTTAGACACCTAACCGACATGTGTGCCCTTGAATGTTTCACCATGAAGTTTTAAGGATAGTGATGACTTGTATGGTTGCTGTACCCTAAAGATCTGGAACAATCTGCATGACAGAGTTCACAAGACTTGTGCTCTTGTTGCTGGCAAAAAACAAACCAAGAGTAAAATGAGTTGGATGTAGTTTATCCATAAAAATCCATTCACTTGTGCTAATTTGTTGAAAGAACATTAAGGTTGCAACATCAAATATTCAAAAATTAGGAAATGCCAAAATTAAGGATGCCCATGCAAACTTAATTCAGGCCCCTTGTTCATATGCCCTATGGCGGGTTGATTTTCAAAGGCAGAGGTGGCAGCTAGGGACCTAACTGCCAGCTAGGCACCTAACTCCCATATGTGCCTTTGAAAATCTCCCCTGCTGTCTTTAATTATAACTTCATGTACTGCTTGTTCTACTGGACCCGTGTTTCATTGCTTGCATAAGATGGACAGCGAATAAGGCAAAATGTTGTAAGAAGAGTAAGTATGTTCCTTTTTGGTTAAAGAGCTGGGTTCTCTTCCTGTCTGTGCCTCATTCCTCCTATGTTATATTGGACAAGACAATGTATGTGCGAGGAAACCATAATTCTGGCAGTTCCCAACGTTTGAGTGCTTGACTTTGTAACTGTAATATTTTTAATATTGTTTTTTTTAAAACATAATTTTCATAGTATAACTGAAATTTATGCCCCAGAATTCTCCATTGTTTGGTTGTTTTTAGGGTTCCTGCCAGAGGACTGGTCAATCCTGTGCACTGCAGGGAAATGCTCCAATATACCTTCTAAATGTGGTGAAGTTAATAAATCTACAGGTTGCAGTGAAACACTGGGAATCCACTGTCAGTTCCCAGATTGGGTCCAACACCTCCTATCAGCGTGAATGAACTTATTAGAGATTTTAGGTGGACTGCCTGATAGCCTGAAAAATAAAATGAGGATTTAAACTATCTTGTGCTAGCTAAGACATTCTGTTTTCATTTAAGAAGTTATAAATGCGTAATATCATCATGCCCTGTAAGATTATTCTCTATGTCCCTCATCTCAATATCAGCATGGGACCTTCTGTTTGTGAAACCCTTTATCTTTCTTTCTTTCTCTTCCTGGGAGTCATTATTCCATTGCAGCAAGTCTTTTATGCTGCAGTTCCAAGCTCATGCAGATAAATGCCATTCTCTCTGGGAAGGCAGATTCAAACAGTGACAAGGGTGATGGGTTTACAGCCAGCAAGGCATTGCCATGTTGATTGTATTATCAGTTACAGGGGATTGAAATCTATTAATTTAAGAGTTTTAGAAGATCAGTGAGCACTTAATGCAGAATACGAAAACACATAAGCAATCCCACAAAGGCAAAAAATCCCCATCCCAAAAACTAGAACATCCATGCTAGAGAAGAACAGTCAAGAAGACATCTTGCATGAAGCATGACAACTGTTGTAATGATTTTTAAAATACTGACTAAAGAGGATTAGAAGGCCAAGTTCATTTGGGCTTCGCTTGAAGCCAAAAAAGAAAAGAGAGAAGCTTTTGTTGGGAATAGTATTAATTTATTAGGAAAGTCAGGCTTATCTTAGCACAGCGCATAATTCTATCTATAACCATTAGTTTAAAAAAAAAACAGTTTTCCGCAATTAAAGACTATTAGGAAATAGTCAAGAAACATCCCTGTGTGACTGTGAGAAAATATAAAATAGATTTTGATGTAAACTTAGTGTCCCAAACTATCTTATTGACCAATTCCTTAATTAAAATGTTGCTATTACTGTAATTATGTAGGTCAAATCCATTGTTCAGTCAACAACAGCTGTTGCATACTGTAGCCAAGGCCATGATAACTTTTTCTATCAGGTCTGGGCATAGGGTAACCAGACAGCAAATGTGAAAAATTGGGACAGGGGGTGTGGGGTAATAGGAGCCTATATAAGAAAAACACCCAAAAATCGGGACTCTCTCTATAAAATTGGGACATCTGGTCACCCTATCTGGGTATGATGGCTAAGACATTTTGGTCAACAAGCTTAAGTGCCTAAAGTTATGCACCTCAATCAAAATCTAGGCACTTAAATACGTGGTCTGATTTATCACAGATGAGAGCTTTGGAGGCTGAGCACTTCTGCCAGTCTGGTCACTTATTTACAATACATACCTAATTCTAGGCATCCAAGTTTGTTCTTCACAGTAACTGTAGAAAAGTAACATGGAATCATTTAAAAAATATGAAGAGAAAAACAAATGAATGTAGTGGTTATGAAATGTGCTGGACTAAAAGGTCTAGGGGGCCTGTCTGCCTAGGTACTTATTTAGCCTTCACCATAATAACATTTGAGTATGTGACAACATTAATAGATTTTATCCTCTTAATATCCATGCTAGGTAGGGAAATATCTCTATTTGTAACGATAGGAAACCAAGGCATAGGGTAGATGAAGTTATAGGGTAGATGAAGTTATATAGCCAAGGTGTCATTGGAAATTTGTGTCTGAGCCAGGAATTGAACCTATGAATTGAACCTATGTCTCCTGCGTCGTCATCCAGTGACCAGCCCCAAGACATTCCTTCCTACCATAAATTAGAAGATAGAGTCTTCTGTTGATTTTCAGAACAGATGCATCATGGTCAGTAATAGAGCTAATTTCACCGTACTACTTACCCATATGCCTTAAATGTAACCTCTAGAGACCACCTGACTGCTCAAGTAGTTCCATCCCCATGGAGTCCAGGGTCCTTTTGCTGAGACTACTAAAACATGTCATTTCTGAAGTTGATTTTTGAGACGTGGATGCTTGTCTGCAAGAAATCTGATTGAGACAACTAACTACTTAGGCTACCAAACACCCATCAAATGATGCTGAATTTCAGCAGCACTTGACCTAAGCTGGATCAAAACTAATAAACTAGAGGATAGTTACTTTAACCTAAAGCTAGTCTCCCTAGCCATACAGTTCCCCATCTCAATAGTACCTGGAGAAATGCTAGATGGTCAGTTAAGATATATTTATTTATGTTCCTATTTTGTTTTTAATATAAAATAACATATATTCTGGTGCTGTTGATCTAATAGATGGAGGTTATCTAGGGTTTTAGAACTTAAGCTGTGGTTTTTCATTAAGTTGTATCACCTATCAATTCAGGACCCTGGTATGTGATATCAGGAGAAAAGAAAGGGTTTAATTATGATAGCTCCTACTTGAAAGCATGAATCAGGACATAAAATGTGCCTACTTGAGCTTGTGTCCCTATACCCACCTGCCCCTTGACTTTGTGCAAAGATGTGATGCACTATTCAAAATGATATATTGATGATTCTGGCCAAATTTGATGTATAAAAATAAAACAGAAGGTTAGTTTATAAACACAGAAGATTATGCCTGATTACATGAAAAAATTCATAGACATGATTTAAAAAAAAACTCGGCCAAATCATGTTTTCCCCCATAGAATAGGAGTATATAGGTGCGTTCCTGTGATCCACACATACCATGTGTTGTGCAGCTCTATATGACATATATGCAAATTACTTTATTTTTATTTCATTTTCATTTATTATATTTTCAAATAATTTACATATAATTATAGTGTCATCTTAACAAATATTTAGTGGCTTTGCAATGGTGAAGCATATCAGTATATTTCACCACCAGCCGGGGATGTCAGAATTGAGGTGAGCGGTCCAGCCTTAATGCAGCAGGTCTGTTGTGTATGTGGATTGTGCTACAGACTTTCATTTCACATTTCCATGTTTACATATTGTCCCTTTCCCTGTATGGATTATCTTTAGTCTTTGAATCCAGTACTTTAAGAGCAAAGACCCCTGCCACTTGAGCTTGAGGAGTAACTGTTGGCAGATGTATAAGTTGTATTCTTATTGACCAGTCCTTAACGGGAGACGTGACACAAACCCTTTGCAAGTAGGTTATACAATTATTTGTAAGAGAGTAGTGGCATGTTAGATAACAGGTTCCAGGGCTCTGTTCTTTTCTCTGGGAGCAGAGTGTGGTCCAGAGTTTAAAGCAGCAGTCACAGACTGGATAGCAAAGTACACATATTCCATCTGAAAAGCCTATGTGAGTGAATGGATGACTTGGCTCAGTTGTACTACAGATGTGGATTCTGTTCCCAGTTCTGCCTTAAGTGGCATCATGAAATTCCTGTTACCATATTTATTAAATGAGGGAAATAATAGTTTACTGCCTCTTGGGGGTAAAGATTGGAGACCTTGGTCTGTAATAAGGCTTGTGCAGTGTGTAGAAATATTAACAACAGTTAGGAGGTAATACCAGAACCTATGTATTTACCAGAACCCTGGCTCCTAGCTTGGTGCAACTTCCCCCAGGGCAAAGGGTATCTGTGTATCTCTTTCCTGGCCTACCCACCCCCAGGTGCCAGGTAGGCATGAAAGAGTTGCCAATGCAAGTGTCATGCAAAATGCTTGACATTGGGCAGTCAGGTCATGAAAGCCTATGGAATTCCTTGTGTGAAAGGAGGACTTGAATAAGGATTGTGGGATAAGTTCCTATAATAGTGTCTATTGGAGGTCCCCATCTAAATTGAGAGTGTGTGAAATTACCATAAAATCAAATTGACGACTAGACATATTTTCATTTTTAATTTTTGAAATATAGGGCTTCGTTTACATGTGATCTTTAGCCTAGGAACTTACTTCCCTGTTGTGCTCATATTCTTAAAACCTCAGTTAAGGGATATTCAAATATTTTCTATTTATATCGGATATTTATAAAGTTACAACTATAAATCTTAATTGAAAGGTAAATGAAAAATTATGCATAAGTTAAATTCCATTAAAATGTTAAACAATGCTCTGCATTTTCAGTTAATTATGATGATGTCTGGAAAAAACAAAAGAAACACAAAAAACACAAAGAAAAACATGTTACCTTATGGATATATTTTTCCTTGACTGCTGTATGATCTGTTTCCTTACCTAACACACTTGGGGACTTAATCTTGACAGGCTGGTGAAACAGAGTTAATATATATGAAAAAGAAGAGCAGTCTTTGATTAGAGAATGTATCGGTTTTTGGCATTCATAAGAGTATGCGTCTCAGTGGAATCTTATATGTGCACTTTAGTCATCCTTTAGCAGATGTCAATGTTCTAATTCCAATGCATATTGGGTACCATAGCAAGGATTACCTTATTTCATTTCTTACATTTTTAATTCCTGAACTAACTGGATCCAGCTGTTCCAGCTCTTGATGAAATGCAGAGATTTTATGCTAAATCCAGAAGGGCTTAATTAAAGCAAAATAAAATTTGCATATAGTGTAAAACTCCACTTCTTCAGCAGCTCCAGATTATATGGTGCTAATCACAAACACTAGATATAGTAAATCCTCTTGAAGTAACCCTGGGGTTAAGTCAACTGCTTTGTGGTCTTTGACATATACCCATGCAATAGTCTGTTTGACGTCCTCTTCTAATTACTGTGTATATATTTTAAACAGATGCCTTTTCAGCTGATCTGTGCCTTATGAGACTTTTTTTTCACTATTAATCAGAAAACCGCTCTATATGTGAAAGGCAAGTGCCAATTAAAAGAAACTAATAGTAGTTTCACTGTTCAGAAGCTGTGTTTGCAAATAAGAGGAATGCCGTATAGATGTAAATAAAATCTAAGGATCACTGGAATGGTATCCATTGCGGGTAAAATTATTTTATAGTGTACTGTGCTGTTTTAGAATATCATAAAAATAAAAGTTCATTGTTTGACATGCTGATTTTTGGTAAGGAGGCGAATATTAAGTAAATAATATTCTCTGGAAATAGGAATGGTTAACAAATACGCCATATTCTAGAAGGGACTGTTGTGTCTCTCAAAAGTCAGAGTTTAGTTTTTTTCAAGAATGAATATTTTATTTATTTTACTGTCAAGAATTCTAACATATCATTTCAGCCTTTTGTGATATTAGGTAGCATAGTGGGGTCTATGACTAGGTGCTATGATAACACACATAATAATAATAATAATTAATAAGATATCTTTTGCAAGATATTAGGAGGGAAAAGAAATATTTAATGAGCTAGAAGTCATTAGACATTAAATAAATAACAACTGATAGTTACTGTGTTGGCTACTTTAAAATAAAAGTCTTCAGAAATCATCTGTAAAGTTTATTTTTTCCTAACTTTAAGGTGAAAAGATGCAAATTGACCCATGGCTCCTACTGAAGTTTATAACTACTCATATTAACTACAACATGTTTAGCAGAGACATCTGCTGGCTGTCTTTAAAAAATGAACCAGCAATCCCCTGTTTAAATATTAGGACTCTATTTCTCTCACTTCCACAAGGAAGACCTTTTAAAAAGAAAACTAAAAGGGTTTTGAGTCTTTACATGAATACAGAAAGCATTAATACTATTACTTCAGAGGAAATATTATAGGTATAATCAAATAAAATAATTACCAAAGGTAAAATAATTTTCTTGTTGCATTTCTGATCTTGAATCTGAACATAATTGGAAGTGTATATATGAGTGGGGGAAAAAAATTTAAAAAAAGAGGGAGAAAATGATTAAAGGAATACCCCACCTCAAGCGATCAGGACAGATACTAAAATGATACAGTAGCCAAACTAAGTCTCCATAGTCTTTTATATGGTGAATAAGAAGACAGCATACCAAACACATTAACTGGTTTAATATCCAATACTTACCCCATTTTTCGAGTTTCTTCTTGTTCAATAGAATAACAAGATATAACTATCAACCTAAGCTTTCTCCTTAGCTTGGTTTGTTTGTTTCTCTCAGTAAGGCCCTTCGTTTCCTCTTATATCTCAGAGGTCTTGTCTGCACTGTTTTGCTGTCACTAGTGCACCTCCACCCGTTGCAACACTGGTGGGAGTACTGCTGCCAGCAGAGATTAAAATGCTTGGAGCTGATCTACATTGTAGTTCCCACCAGTACTCCCACCTGTGGATCTGTGGCAAGGATAACAATGCTAGGAAATTAAACAAAATCTAATGTCAACATAGTCAACCCTCTTTTATCTTAGTGACCCCAGTCTGGTCTGGCTTTCTGCGGAAGCCAGCATGGATCAGCAGAATAGTCCTGTCTCTCCCTGCAGTAGGCTAAACCCTGACATTCTCTTAACAGGTGTCCACTTATTCCAGGACTGAATTTGGCATTAGGTCTACTTAAACCATCAAAGGAAGTCAAGAGATTAAGTATTTTTTATGAATTTTAAGCCTTTTTTTAAAAAATGGTATAATAACTCTGCTTTTCAGTTTACTCTCTGAAATTTTGATTAGATTACTGTTCCAAGAGACTGAAAATGGGCTCCTGATTGTGTTCTCCATGCATATCTTCCTTATTGTTGATTTCAATTTGTAAAATATATTAAATAATACCTATCTTTTAAAGTCTGGATTTAAAATACTAATGGAGTCATAGTAACAGACATGAGCTTTTTCTGTTACAAACCTATGGTGGCAGTGGTTTGTTTTTAAAGTAATTGTATTTATTTAAGTAAAATGTTACTGTTCTCTGAGATAAATATTCACTGAACCACTTTTGATGCAGACGATAGGCTACATTCTCCAGTGTGCCAGAACTCTGTTCTGTGTACCTTGAAGGGGACCCAAAGAGGATGATGTGATACTTTTTTGCCACCAAATCCTGTGCGTAATTTCCAGCCCCTTGCCCAAATAAGTGGAGCTTCAGAGCTGCTCTTAATTATGCCATCTTGCAATGGCCCCTTAAGGGCCGTTGTGCAGGTGGGGATTGCTAGAGCACAAAGCGGTAGGACAGTTCTTTTCCATTTGGGGATGTCTTCATGTCAGGGGTATCCTCAGTTACCCTTTGGGGACAGCTTGAAGTCTCCTCTGCCCACCCAGAATGGTACAAAAGGGACTTAGATAGGCCTACTGTCTCACTCTGTGTTTTTTCCTTCAATTAGTCAGTTGTACATTTCCATTACATCCTATATTTATTTTTGGTGACATTGGTGTATTAAACTAAAACAGCTTTACATGTTTTGTGGAGGACCTAACCAAGGATTATATTCTATTGAACTAACTTTAATACAAAGTCCCTATGATTTATTGAGTGTAACTGGATTGCTGCTAGTACTGATTGTTTCATTGTGCTGTCTCAAATTGGAAGTGAAATTTCAATCAATACTATTATTTTGACTCAATCAGTAGTTTCAGTATTTTTTCACTGTATTAACTGAAATTCCTTGATGCTCAAATTCTTGCTTGGTTTGTATTTTAAAACATAAATTTGAGAAGCAGATGGAACCTTTCCTGTCTTTTCTACAGGCATGCTATGGCTCATAAGATTTTAAGACAATCATAAAAATCTATATATTTTGTAACCATTAGGCCAATGTCAATGATATCCTCAACACTATCAAATGGAGCTGAGCTTGGACAAAGTACAGCAACACAAATCTTGAAAATTCTTCAGTAAGATACGATTGAATAAAGGCTACTTTGATGTAATTAGAGGAGGTAGACATGTAAGAGACTTCTTAGATTATTCAGTCCTTGGGACAGACTGGACAAAGTAACTTTAATAAAAGGTCCAGCATAATCAGATCTCTGGCTACAATGTAGAGTATTACTAATAGCCAAAGCAATGAGGATTTAAGGACAACAGTTTCTACACTTACAAGTTTTGCTGGCATACTATATTGGTGTGAAGAGATGACATTTTAACAATATGGTTATGCTGGCAGAAGCCCTAGTGTAAGTGCAGTTACACCAGCAAAAAGTATTTTTGTGTTATAGCTTATTTTGCATGCTGAACTGGAATATTCTGTACCAGCGGAAGCACTTTTGCCAGTATAAGTTGTGTCTACAGTAGGAGAGTTTTGATGGTATAGCTATATTGGCAAAACATCTAAATATAGACAAGGCTTTAGCTTGGGAGGAGGAAGAGAAATGACATTCAAATGTGAGGACCTAATTTTCTCATGACTTGCATCATATGCAGTTCTTTACCCCAGTACAAAGTGAGTGTGTAATGCTACCATTCTGATCTGGCAGCATTTTATACCCACTTTCCACTTATGTAAATGAATGCCTGTGGTGCAGGGCAATGGATAATCAAGCCTTGGTGTTAGATCTCAGCTGGTGACAACAGTTCCACTGACACCAGTGGAGGATTTTCCCCCTGAAGGCTGCCACCAAAGAAGATAAGGTGGGTGAGGTAATATCTTTTATTGGACAAGCTTCTGTTGGTCACAGTGACAAGCTTTCGAGCTTCACAGAGCTCTTCTTCAGGTCTGGGAATTGTACTCAGAGTGTCACTGCTAAATACGAGGTGGAACAGTTTAGCATAAGTAGTAAACACATGGGACCATTCATGTTGAAGTGGCCCATTAACACCTCTCCAGTCACAGGTGGGAAAGAGCAGGGGCTGGTAAAGTGGTTTACAGATTGTTTGTAACAAGCCATAAATCCAGTGTCTCTGTTCGGTCCCTATTTTTTTAGTATCTAGAAAAGTTAAGAATTTAAGTTCCCAGGTTCTTCTTTTGAACGTGTTGTACAGGTTTCATTTGAGAATGATGGCTAAGACGTCAGATATAGAGTGTTTGTTGTGAAAAATGTACACCCTCAGGCGATATGGTGTTTTTGTCTCATCATTTTTCTTTGTGAGTTCATTTGAGAGCATAGTGGTTGTCTGGTTTCACCCACATAGCTTTTATTGGGGGCATTAACTGCACTGGATGAGGTATACCACAAGTTATGATAGGCATGTGTAGGACCCATGGATCTTAAATAGTGTCTTGATCATCATGACAGGTTTCAGAGTAGCAGCCGTGTTAGTCTGTATTCGCAAAAAGAAAAGGAGGACTTGTGGCACCTTAGAGACTAACAAATTTATTTGAGCATAAGCTTTCGTGAGCTACAGCTCACTTCATCGGATGCATTCAGTGGAAAATACAGTGGGGAGATTTATATACATAGAAAAGTTTTTCTAGATACTAACATGAAACAGTGGGTGTTACCATACACACTGTAACCAGAGTGATCACTTCAGGTGAGCTATTACCAGCAGGAGAGCGGGGGGCGGGGTGGGGGGGACCTTTTGTAGTGATAATCAAGGTGGGCCATTTCCAGCAGTTGACAAGAACGTCTGAGGAACGGTGGGGATGGGGATAAACATGGGGAAATAGTTTTACTTTGTGTAATGACCCATCCACTCCCAGTCTCTATTCAAGCCTAAGTTAATTGTATCCAGTTTGCAAATTAATTCCAATTGAGCAATCTCTCGTTGGAGTCTGTTTTTTGAAGTTTTTTTTGTTGAAGTATTGCCACTTTTAGGTCTGTAATCGAGTGACCAGAGAGATTGAAGTGTTCTCCGACTGGTTTTTGAATGTTATAATTCTTGACGTCTGATTTGTGTCCATTTATTCTTTTACGTAGAGACTGTCCAGTTTGACCAATGTACGTGGCAGAGGGGCATTGCTGGCACATGATGGCATATATCACATTGGTGGATGTGCAGGTGAACAAGCCTCTGACAGTGTGGCTGATGTGATTAGGCCCTATGATGGTGTCCCCTGAATAGATACATGGACACAGTTAGCAACGGGCTTTGTTGCAAGAATAGGTTCCTGGGTTAGTGGTTCTGTTGTGTGGTGTGTGGTTGCTGGTGAGTATTTGCTTCAAGTTGGGGGGCTGTCTGTAAGCAAGGACTGGCCTGTCTTTCCTCCCCCCCCCCCCCCCCACCCCCAACTCTCTGGTAATAGCTCACCTGAAGTGATCACTCTGGTTACAGTGTGTATGGTAACACCCATTGTTTCATGTTCTCTATGTATATAAATCTCCCCACTGTATTTTCCACTGAATGCATCCGATGAAGTGAGCTGTAGCTCACGAAAGCTTATGCTCAAATAAATTTGTTAGTCTCTAAGGTGCCACAGGTACTCCTTTTCTTTTTGATCATCGTGGTGATTGAGATATGTCTGAGGCTTTGCATCATTGTTCTAGTAGGGTCTGGTTTGCGGATGTTCGTGTATAGGGAGGTGACATTCATGGTGGCAAGGAGGGTGTTTTGAGAGAGGTTGTTAATGTTGCAGAGTTTGTGGAGGAAGTCAGTTGCGTCCTGGAGGAAGCTGAGTGGTTTGAGGATAATTTCTGAGAGTCCCAATATTGCTTCAATAAGAGTGCCATGGCCAGATATGATGGGTCTGCCTGGGTTCAGTTGTTTGTGTATATTAGGAAGGATGTAGAAAGTCCCTGGTATGGGTTTGTGGGGGATGAGGTTGTAAAGTTTCTCTAGGAGTTGTTTGGGGAAGGATTTGTTGACATCCTTAAATTCACGGGTAAATTATGGTGTGGAAGAAGATGCCATTTATAGGCATAGTTGTGAAACATTCTTAAAATATTAAGAACCAAATTCTCTGGTGCCATAACTTCATGGACATCAACAGAACTGTGCCAGTAGAGAACTTAGTCCTGGACATCAACATGCCAGCAGGGAGACTGCATTATCAAGCTTTCTGTTCTGTTTCTTATCCTGATGACACCCAAACGTTAGCAACATGCTATAGCAGAAATAATGTTTCTACTGAAGCTAGAGATGAAATGTTAGATATTTGCACATCTTCCATTCATTAGGAAGTTTAATCAAAAAGAGATCTAAGACTACAGAAGGAATGAAGTTTTTAGATGACTTAGGAGATGACTAGACTGGTTGGTTGCTTATGGAGCTATATTTTTTTTAAAGGTTGCACTTAGGTTTGGGGTGGCTTTTGTTTTGTTCTTTTTGTTTTGAGGTTAGGGTTTGATTATTTTTTCCAGTATGTATTCAAAGGTCATACTAATGGTAGGCTTCCCTTCTTGCAAGCAGATGTTAAGCACGAAGTGCTATTGCATTTGTTTTTTTAATGAATAAGCATAAGCTATGTTGAATGAGGGAGAGAGTGATAATATGATTAAGAAGGAACTATGAATGTTCTATTTAATGGTTATAATATTCTGTCTTTTAAAATGTTCTGTTGTGGGAATGAACAACACCAGAACTGAGGAGAAATCCCAGTACTGCTTTATCAAGGACTTTGCACAGATCTGCTCTTGATTTTTTTTTTGAACCCGCTTTTGATTTTCCCCATTAATTGCAATATATTTTGTGTTAAACTGGGAGCATTTTTGCTGGTTGAGGCACTACAGAAATATTTTTAATTGTTTTCAGATAAAACATGGTTATGTAATCATCTGTCACAGAACACATGGGGTCAGTTAGAGTCTTTTTCTTACTTCTTGGTACTTCATTGTGTGTGTTGTAGGAGGATTTGTTCTTTTTCTTGTTGTTGTTGAGAAAATATGTTGCCTCATATTAAACACATGGGGCCTGAGTCTGATCTCACTTAGGGTGCATCTGCACTGCAAAAACACAACACATATTGCAGCAGCGAGTCTCTGAGCCTGGGTCAAGTCAATCAATTTTGTGGGGCTCACAAAGTTTAGAATAGATGCTCCTGCTCAGGCTGGAGCAAGGGTTGCCAACTTTCTCTCTGCAGAAAACTGAACACCCTTGCCATCCCCCGCTGCACCCCATCCCTCCTCCCTCCATTGCTCGTTCTCTCCCACCCTTGCTCACTTGCTCATTTTCACAGGGCATGGGGCAGGGAATTGGGGTGCAGGAAGAGGTGAGGGTTCCGGATGGGGGTGTGGGACTCTGGGGTGGGGCTGAGTGTGATGTTATCTGATTAAAATATGACCATGTAGATCGTTGTTGCTAGCACTGTTATATAATTGTAACAAATCTTGTACAAATTATGTCAAATAAGGTATCTATGGAAAGGTTATGATTTGCTGAATATGATTATGCTATTTGTATGCATGTATCATTTTTGTATTTCAAGTTATAAGCATTGGCTCTACACCTGTATTTCAAATATGTTGGCTCCTGCAGCAATGCCCACAAGGTATTTAGCTTGCACATCTTGAAGGGACTATTCAAGTTAAGTGGCCCATCAAAAGAACACTTAACTTACAATGGAAGACGCCCATCTACATTGAATGGACTTTCCTGTGAAAGTTCCATCTGAAGTATAGGTAATAGCTTCTACTGTGACTAAGCAAAATCAGGCAGGGACATATGACTTGCCCATGTGACTCCAAACACCATCTTGTTCCCTGTAATTTTCCACTGGCTGTGCTGAGGGCTTTGTTTGAAACAATGGATTTCCCTCCACATGTCAGAAGCCATAAAAGGCCCTGGAAATATCTCCATTTTGCCTCTTCCCTGCTCAAACCTCTTTCTTTCCTGCTCAAACCTCTGGACTATGAACTTATACTAACAGGAGCATTCTAACCAAGGAACTGAGGACCTTCCAATGATTTGGAAGCAACCAGAGACTTGACTTAAGCCAGCAGTTTATTCCATCACTGTTTCAAGCCTGAACCAAGAACTTCGCAATTATTGTATGTATGTGATTCCTTTAACCAGTTTTAACTCTCACCTTTCTTTCTTTCTTTTTATAAATAAACCTTTAGATATTAGATACTTAAGGACTGGCAACAGCATGATTATTGGGTAAGATCTGAATTAGATATTGACCTGAGTGTATGGCTCGTCCTTTGGGATCAGAAGAACCTTTTGTTTGATTAAATTGGTTTTAAATAGCCACTCATCTTTAAGTCTAGTGTTTTGGTGGTGATACAAGGACTGGAATGTCTAAGGAAACTGCTATTCTGACTTCTTGTGGTGAAACAGAAGTTTACTTTTGTTGCTGGTTTGGTATATCTTATGGGAGAATAACCATCATTTTTGGGGTGTGTCTGCCCTATTTCTTAGCAGTTTGTCCTGAATTTGGTATTCTCAGTTGTGACCCATGGAGGCACGATGACACCAGGGATGAGGGGTTTGGAGTGCAGGAGGGGGCTGCGAGCTGGGGCAGGGAGTTGGGGTTGGGGTGCGAGAGGGGTGAGGGTTCCAGCGTGGGGTGCAGGATCTGGGGTGGGGCCAGAGATAAGGGGTTTGGCTATGGTTCCTGGCCAATGGGAGCTGCTGAGCTGTTGCCGGGGGTGGGGGCAACTCGCAGAGCCCCTGTGGCTGTCTCGCCGCCTAGGAGCCAGAAGGAGATGCCAGCAGCTTCCTGGGAGCTGCTCAGAGTTGGATAGGGAGCCTGCTTGTGCCACCAATCGGACTTTTAACAGCCTGATCAGCAGTGCTGACAGGAGCTGCCAAGGTCCCTTTTCGACCGGGCGTTCCAGTCGAAAACCAGATGCCTGTCAACCTTAGCTGGAGCCCGGGCTGTGAAATCCCAAGAAGGAGA
Organism: Caretta caretta; assembly: GCF_965140235.1. Classification (NCBI taxonomy): domain Eukaryota; kingdom Metazoa; phylum Chordata; order Testudines; family Cheloniidae; genus Caretta; species Caretta caretta. The sequence goes on from NC_134207.1 coordinate 159,863,278, forward strand.
TGGGTTTCAGAGTCTGGGGTTCAGCCTGAGCAAGAACATCTACAATGAAATTTTTAGCCCAGTAGCATGAGCCCAAGTCCGTTGACCAGGGCTCTGAGACTCATTCTCATGGGTTGTTTTTTTTTATTATTTGTTTGTTTTTTCAGTGTGTGCAGATGTACCCTAAGTTTCCGGCAGTAGTGTCAGTGAGAAGAGACTCAGGCCCAAGTTCTCTCTGTGTGTATCTATTTCCCCTGCTTGTACTATATATTGTGTAATGATGAAACAGATTTCAAACAAGCTAAAGAACTGGGACACTAAGCAGCTGGGTTAACTCAAGCAATACATAAGTGGGCATGGGAATACTCATTATAGTAGGGGGGGCAATATAAAACAATATAAAAGGGGGGGGTGTCGCAGAAATGGAAAAAAATTCTTTTAGCACAAAATATGGACACAGAATAGGACCAGAGTGTAATTGGTATCTGTAATTAATTAGATCAAACCAAAGGATAATTATAATACAAAAATTCAAAACAGCAAATTTCTGGAAAAGTGGGGTAAAATTAAGTGGGATATAGTGATGGAGAAAAAAAGAAAAGCAAAAATATAAAGATCTAAGAGAGGTTCTCAACCTTTCCAGACAACTGTACTCCTTTCAGGAGTCTGATTTGTCTTGCCTACCCCAAGTTTCACCTCACTTAAAAACCACTTGCTTTCAAAATCAGACATAAAAATACAGAAGTGTCACAGCACATTATTACTGAAGAATTTTTACCCTATAATTATAAAATAAATCAACTGGAATGTAAATATTGTATTTACATTTCAGTGTATAGTAGATAGAGCGGTATAAAAAAGTCATCTGTATCAAATTTTAGTTTGTACTGACTTTGCTAGTACTTTTTATGTAGCCTGTTGTAAAGGTTAGGCAAATATCTAGATGAGTTCATGTACCCCCTGGAAGACCTCTATTTTCCTCCAGCATACATGTACCGCAGTTGAGAATCATAATGTAAACCTGTCGTATTCTACTAGCAATAAATACACCGAGAAATACAAAATATAGACCAACGTAAATAAAAAGTTAAAAAAATAATAATAAAAAGAAAAGGAGTACTTGTGGCACCTTAGAGACTAACCAAGTTATTTGAGCATAAGCTTTCGTGAGCTACAGCTCACTTCATCGGATGCATACTGTGGAAAGTGTAGAAGATCTTATTATATACACAGAAAAAGCATGAAAAAATACCTCCTCCCACCCCACTCTCCTGCTGGTAAAAGCTTATCTAAAGTGACCACTCTCCTTACAATGTGTATGATAATCAAGGTGGGCCATTTCCAGCACAAATCCAGGTTTTCTCACCCCCCCCCCTTTTCCCACACACACACACACACAAACAAAGGAAGTTTACAGATGAGCAACAAGAAAGATTACAGGCATAAAAAAGCTCTCTCATGAAGAGAGATTGAAAAACATTGATTGTTTACAGCGATGAATAAGAGAGTACATGATAAATATATGTATACAAAATAATGACTGGAGACAGTAGATCAGGAGCTATTCTCTCTGTCTCATAACACAAGAAGGGACATTCAATTAAACTGATAAAAGGAAATGGTATTGCATATAATACATAATTAGACTGTGAAAATCATTGCCACAGGATGTCATTGAGACCAAAAACATATCATGATTCAAAAAGGGATTGGATGTTTATATGAGTAACAAAAACAACCAGAGTTGTTTATAGTAAATATTTTTTTAAAGTAGTTTTTGGAAGGGGTGTAAATCCTCATGCATCAGGGTTAAAGGTAATGTCTGTTAGAATTTAGGAAGAGACTCACTTGGAGGACTCGTTCTATATTAGCCTACTGTGGAGTTCCTTGAACCTACCTCTGAGCATCTGGAACTGGCCATTGGCAGAGACAGGATACAGAGCTAGATGGACCACACATCTGATTCAGTATGGCAATTCCTCAGTTCCTGTGCATAATGAAGAACCAAGGGCAAAACGTATTGGGTTGGATTTATCATTTGTCCTGTGGGTGCAACTGAGAGGAGAACGCAGAGGAGCTGGTTATGGCATCCTGATTTTGGAACCAGTCCCATGTTTTGCACACTTCAGAGTATTCTAGTGGCTGGTGTGAAGTGGGAGAGGGTACTAAAGCCATGATGAACCCCTTCCTCCTCGGCCCTCTTAGCCCCCTTTGAAGTGTTCCGTGTCTCCAGAAGAGTAAGGAGGGATTGTAACAGTGCCTCACTAATTCTGTCTTATGCAGGGTGTGCAAACTGAGGAGCAATTTCCTTCAGCCCTCTCATGCAGGGAGAGGTAAAATATCGCCTTTCCTGTCTTTGTACTTCAGTTCTTGCCTGTAAAATGGGGTTACCTCACAGGAGTGATGTGACAATAAATTCATGAACGTACGTGGGACATTATTTAGGGTACAAGAACAAACTATCTCACTGCCTGGGAAAGATAGGAAGTATGGCAAGAGACCACCCTGGCTTAACCAGGAGATCTTTAATGATCTAAAAATCAAAAAATCCTACAAAAAGTGGAAACTAGGTGAAATTACAAAGGATGAATATCAACAAATAAGACCAGTATGTAGGGACAAAATTAGAAAGGCCAAGGCACAAAACGAAATCAAACTAGCTAGAGGCATAAAGGGGAACAAGAAAACATTCTACAAATAGATTAGAACTAAGAGGAAGACCAGGGACAGGGTAGACCCATTACTCAATGAGGGGGAGAAATAATAACAAAAAATGTGGAAATGGCAGAGGTGCTTAATGACTTCTTTGTTTTGGTTTTCACCAAGAAGGATGGTAGTGATTGGACGTCTAACATAGTGAATGCCAATGAAAATGGGATAGGATCAGAGGCTAAAATAGGAAAAGAACAAGTTAAAAATTAATTAGACAAATTAGATGTCTTCACGTCACCAGGGACTGATAAAATGCATCGTAGAATACTGAAGAATCTGACTGAGGAGATAGCTGAGCCATTACTGATTATCTTTGAAAAATCATGGAAAACTTTGGAGAGATTCCAGAAGATTAGAAAAGGGCAAATATAGTGTCAATCTATAAAAAAGAAAATAAGGACAACCCGGGGAATTTCAGACCACTCAGCTTTACTGCTGTACCCAGAAAGATAATGGAGCAAATAATTAAGCAATCAATTTGCAAACATCTAGAAGATAATAAGGTGATAACTAACCATCAGCATGGATTTGTGAAGAACAAATCATGTCAAACCAACCTGATAGCTTTCTTTAACAGGGTAACAAGCCTTGTGGATGGGGGGAAGTGATAGACGTGGTATATCTTGACTTCAGTAAAGCTTTTCATATTGTGTCGCAGACCGTCTCATAAACAAACTAGGGAAATGCAACCTGGATGGAGCTACAATAAGGTGGGTGCAAAACCAGTTAGAAAACCATTCCTAGAGAGTAGTTATCAGTGGTTCGCAGTCATGCTGGAAGGGCATAATGAGGGGCGTCCCACAGGAATCAGTTCTGGGTCTGGGTCTGTTCAATATCTTCATCAATTATTTAGATAATGACATAGAGAGTACACTTATAAAGTTTGCGGATGACACCAACCTGGGAGGGGTTGCAAGTGCTTTGGAGGATAGGATTAAAATTCAAAAGGATCTGGACAAACAGGATGAAATTCAATAAGGACAAATGCAAAGTACTTCATTTAGGAAGGAACAATCAGTTGCTCACATACAAAATGGGAAATGACTGCCTAGGAAAGAGTACTGCGGAAAGGGATCTGGGGGTCATAGTGAATCACAAGCTAAATATGAATCAACAGTGTAACACTGTTGCAAAAAAAGCAAACATCATTCTGGGATCTATTTGCAGGAGTATTGTAAGCAAGACATGAGGAGTAATTCTTCCGCTCTACTCGGCCTTGATTAGGCCTCAGATGGAGTATTATGTCCAGTTTTGGGCACCACATTTCAGGAAAGATGTGGCCAAATTGAGGGAAGTCCAGAGAAGAGCAACAACAATGATTAAAGGTCTAGAAAACATAACCTATGAGGGAAGATTGAAAAAATTGGGTTTGTTTAATCTGGAAAAGAGACGACTGAGAGGGGACATAACAGTTTTCAAGTACATAAAAGCTTGTTACAAGGAAGAGGGAGAAGAATTGTTCTTCTTAACAAGAAGAAATGGGCTTAAATTGCAACAGTGGAGGTTTAGGTTGGACATTAGGAAAAACTTCCTAAGTGTCAGGGTGGCTAAGCACTGGAATAAATTGCCTAGGGAGGTTGTGGAATCTCCATCATTGGGGATTTTTAAGAGCAGGTTAGACAAACACCTGTCAGGAATGGTCTAGATAATACTTTAGTCCTGCCATGAGTGCAGGGGACTGAACTAGATGACTTCTCAAGGACTTTTTCTATTGAGTTCATTGGGCTTTGATGGTGTGCTCATAAATAAAAATAATTAAAAGCAGTCTTTACCAAAACATAGAGAAATAACTATATGGAGTCAGTAGTCTCATGCACCAGAGTTGATGTTATCATACTTTTACTAATTTGATAATGTAATAGGGATAATGTTATCCAGTGGATAGGTCGCTAGATTTGGGGTCAGGAGACCAGGGTTATGTTCCTGGATCAGCAATTAACATATGTGACCTTGGGCAAATCACTGAATTTCTCTATGCCACACTTTCCTCATTGGAAAAAAGAATGCTGATACATCTTTGTAAAGTGCTTTGAGACTTAAAGATGAAAAGAGTTACGTAAGCTTAAATTTATTGTTGTGGCAATTTGCGTTATCTAGCTTATTAAAACCAACCTGAAGAAGGTATTGCACAATCAGTAGGTTGTCATCTTTCTATGTTCGCTAGAGGGACTTTATAAGAGTTCTCTATTTATCAAAATGTAGAATGGTTATTTAGATTTAAAACATCTTTTGAGAAGCACAAAACTTATTTCTAGTGCACAAAAGACTCTGATTGGATTCCAACTATTGCTAGTTGTAATGGCCTTTACTATTCTCAGAAGCAAGTTTATAAATCACCACAAGGGGAAAATCTGTTCAAAAGTAGGGAAAGAAACTGTGAGGACAATCCAATTCTTCATCTGCCACTTGATTCAATAAGTGCAAAAAAATTTAAATGGATTTGGGGGTTGCATGCTCCTGTCATCGTGGTTAATGTGCCATATGTGCAAAGACCAATGAAGTGGCCTTGAGCTAGTCAACATGCACTATTGACCTGGATAGTTGAGCTTCAGTGTACATCTAATTGTTTAACAAAACAATGAAGTTCAAGCTACAGGCTATCTTGTCTTCCACGTGATAAATTCAGAGACATTGAGTTGTGCTATTTTCAAGGAAGTTCTTTAGTGGAAAAATAAAAGTTAAATTGGTAGCCATAGTTCCATTATCAAACACAGAACTTTACATTGTGAAACCCTCTATCTGTTATCAGCATATATCATCTACTACATGAGTGGTAGACATTACAGTGATGTAAAATACAGTAGGAATTCTTAAATTTCTCAAAACAGCTCATCTAACTCTGTGAGCCAAATCAGCTGGGAGAAAAAATTTAATCAGAAAAATATGAATGATATTTGGGAATCACTTAAGAACACTTTATTACATGCCCAAAAATCCACAATCCCACAACCGAGGAGGAAGGCTCTGCTGGTTAAAAAACCAACCTGATTTAGCAGGCAAGTGATGGCAGCTGTAAAAAAAAAAAAAAAAATTAAAAAAATAGATGGCAAAGGGAAGAAAGGGGAAATTAATAGTAATGAATAAGGATACAATTCTGTCACAGAGGTCACAGATTCCATAGCTTTCTGGGACCTCTGTGACAACTTCTGTGTCAGGGCTGGAGTGGCTGTCAGCCCTGGGGCTGCTGAAACAGCGGCTTCTGGAACAGCTGGCCAGCAACCAGTCCCAGGGGCTACCAGGACAATGGCCAGCCCCAGAGCAGAAGCAGCCCCCATAACAGCTGGGCAGCAGTCAACCCAGGGCTGTCAGAACAGTATTGTAGTAGCCAGGCTGTTATACCAATAAAATAAAAACCAGCAGGATCTTATTAAAGAGGAAAAGACAAAATACCACATTTATTGTGAATACAGAAAGAATCATAGTAAGCAGTTCGTTATAGCTATAACATTCCATTCAATTTCATATTCATTCTCACACACAAACACACATACACACACAGAGGTTCTGCAAGGTTGTTATCATAGTTACCAGCCTTAGAGTTGCTCATGCCAAGCCACTGGCCAGGTGGCCTGGACATGAGGAGGGAGCAGGGCCTTGTCAGATGCTCATCTGATGCTCCTGGAAGTTGGTTTGCAGAATCAGACCCCAAAGTTCTCACTTTCTAGAGTCCATTTTTGTAGCAGTTTCTTCCTATGCCAGTCTATGGGAATTGCTTCATCATGCTGTTACTGAATCAATCAGCAGATAGCACATTCCTGACGGCTCCGTGCTGCTAGATGTTATCTTGTTCTTTGGTTCTCCCATTCTTGAGGCTGTTGGGTGGATTCCAGTCTGCCCTCTGGGGGTCCTCTGGTTATTTCCACTTGACGCCTTCTTCAGCCGATGGACACTGCATTCTTAGGCTGACACCTCCCTGATCATTCAGTTATTATCCACACCAAGCATCCATCCGCATACATCCTCTATCTCTATTTTAATCACAATTGTTAATACAACAAAAGGGTGGGGAGTCTCTGGGTGCTGTTTCTGTTGTTACAGAGTATTGCTTTGAGAACAGACTCTGTCTTAGAATGTACTAACACAATTAGCAGCTTGCAAGTTTCACACATAGAGGGAGAGAAACAGTACCAAAAACCTAGAGACCTCTTAATTAGTAATACCCTGGAATTTAAACTATGGGGAATCAAACTCATTTGTGATTTTAATACAGAACTTCTTTAATATGATCCAACAAGGCAAAGTACTAACAAACTTCAACAGGACTTTAAAAAAATAAAGTGGAAACCTCTTTTCCAAGCTGCAGCTGCACCCTCAGTAGCTCTCCCTTAGCCTCTTCAACTCCTCCCCCACTCCTTCCTGTTTCCTGTCCTTTCAGACTCTCAACAGCCAGTGCTCCCAATTCTAATAATTACAAGCAACATCTAAACACCACATTCCCTCCTCTCTTCAGAAACTCTCCCAATAACAATAAACATTGTTGTTCTAACCACAGGAACAAATAGGAAACAAGGCACTATACTATTGACAGAAATATTACACTAAAAACACTGTAGATACTACATAACATAGTCTCTAGTCCAGACAGGTGGTCATCTGGGTCTGACAGGCCATCTCTCAAGCCCCGGTTCCAGTGCAATGTCTTGTTGTGTTGATAGTACGGTGGAGTCATCCAATGCAGACTGGGAGTTGGCATAATCTCCTCTCGGTGCATAGGCAGGTGCAAGATAAGAAGCATTCCATACCCGCCCATCAGAAAGTCGATAGGTGTAAGGTCCCTTCTCCTCTATGATTTTAAGAGGAGCTGTGAATTTATGGTCCCCTTTGTGTAAAATTCCAGGTTTTCGTATTCTAATGAAGGAACCACACTCAAACTTTGGTTCCTTAGCACCCCGCCGCTTGTCTGTGAAAGCCTTAGACTTTGCTTGGTTCTGTTCGACTGTTTTTCTCACATCATTCTTGTTTGGGGCATCAGGTCATGCCTTTAACAATCCAGCAATGTCCAGTTTAGTATTCATCGGTTTCCTATGCAGTAACTCTGGGGGTGATCTTTGCGTTGTGGCATATCGTGTAGCCCGATATTCTTGCAAGAAATCAGTAGTGAAGGGTATCCACAATCATCCTTCCAGTTTAGCCGTTTGCAAACTCTCTTTCAAACTTCCGTTAAACTGTTCAATTTCCCCATTGGCTTGAGGGTAATATAGGGATGACCTTCTGTGTAAAATGTTCCTCTCTGCTAGAAAAGTTTCAAACTCCAGGGAAGTAAATTGACCACCATTCTCTGAAACCAGTTCTTTGGGGTTACCTTCCCTGCTAAAAAGTGAAGAGAGGAACTTAATTACTGTAGCAGAAGAGATTTGCGATGTAAACGCTACCTCAGGCCATTTACTGAAATAGTCTATTAAAGTGATGGCATAATGGCAGTCACTTGGAGCAGTATCAAAGGGTCCTACAATGTCAATCGCCACTTTTTCCCATGCAGATTCAGGAAGAGGAAGAGGATGTAATGGAGGGGTACATGTCACTACTGTCCTATCATGCATTTGGCAAGTGACACAGGATTTTATGAGTGCTTCAGTTTGAGAGTCCATCCCTGGCCACCAATACAGATCCCGTAGTCGTCGTTTGGTTCGGACAATTCCTTGATGAGTATCGTGTGCCGGGTGTATGAGTTTTGGCTGTAATTCTTCTGGCACAAGTAGCCAGTGTGTACCTCGTAGCACACAGCCATCAAACAAAGAAAGTTCATCCCGAACTCTAAAATAAGTCAGCAAAACTGGGTCAAGGTTTTTATGGTTACTGGGCCATCTCTTTGTCAGAAATTCCCGTAGTTTTTGTTGAATTGGACACGCTGAACAAGCAGCTTGAAATTGTTCTCTTGTAACTGCGGTAAGAGTGCTTGTAATAAGCGCAACTACTACATCCTCATCCTCCGGTGGACCATCTGGTGAAGGCCAAGGCAGGTGAGAAAGGCAATCAGCTACCACATTTTTGTTTCCAGGCTTATATTCCAGTTCATAATTGAAAGAGAGTAGTCTTGCAGACCATCTAGCAATATGATAGCCTGCTCTTCCCAGTCCCTTTGTGAAGAGCAATGTTGTCAAAGGGCTGTGGTCTGTGCGCAACTTGAACATGTGGCCCCACAGGTAAGTTCTCCATTTTTCAGTAGCCCAGACACAAGCAAGTGCTTCTTTTTCGATTGTAGAATATTTCCTCTCAGCATTACTTAGTGTCCTTGAAGCAAATGCAACAGTCCTCTCTCTGTTCTCCTCATGAAATTGTGTGACGACAGCCCCAAGTCCATAATCAGAAGCATCAGTAGTTACAATTGTGGGCAATGCAGGACTCGATAGTGCAAGTACTGGACTGTGTACAATCAAGTCTTTCACAGTTTCAAAACTAGCTTGTGCATCCGTTGTCCACACTAAGGTTGAACTACTCCGTAGTAATTCCCGTAACGGTTCAATGACAGAAGCATAATTGGTAATGAATTTTGCATACCAGGAGGTAAGACCCAAGAAGGAACGTAAGATTTGCAAATCTGTTGGAGGAGGAGCATTTGAAATTGCCAGAATATGATCTGGATCAGGTTTTAGTCCAGCCTGTGAAATTGTATGCCCCAGAAAGGAGAGTTCAGTTTGTCTAAATTTGCATTTGGACCTTTTGAGCTTGAGGCCTGCTTTGCTGATGCAGTTTAGTGCAGACTGCAGGTTATTGTCGTGCTCCTCCGAAGTATTTCCAAACACAATAATATCATCCAGATAGCACTGAACTCCATGTTGATTCTTCAAAATCAATGACATCATTTTTTGGAAGGCACTTGGGGCAGATGCGAGACCATATGGAACACATTTAAAACAGAATAGTCCCTTGTGTATAATAAATGCTGTGAGGTCTCTGCTATCTTCATGCAACATAACCTGGTGGTATGTGCTCTGCAAATCAAGAGTAGAAAACATCTTTGCTCCACGGAGTTCTGCAAATACTTCTTCTATGTGAGGAAGAGGATGGCTGTCAATCACAATAGCTTTATTTGGCTCCCTTAAGTCCACACAAAGGCGAATGCCTCCACCCTTCTTCTGCATCACTGCTATAGGTGAAACCCATTCCGAGGGGTCGATCTCTTCAATAATGTCCTCTTGAACAAGTTTTCTAAGTTTCTCTGAAACAGTTTCACTGACTGAAAATGGTAAGCACCATGATTTCTGTCGTACAGGCATCACATTATTCTGCATTTTAACTTTATGGAGAAACCTATAAGCACAGCCGAGTTTTTCCTCAACCTAAAACCTGTTGGGTCCCAGCTGAAACTGGTGTGTGTACCTCAAGAGTACTTTGCTGAGGAAGATCAATTCATCCATTAACTACCCTGAGATTTAAAGCAGCCAATAAATCTCTGCCAAGGATAGGAGTGCCTTTGTGGACAATGTAGAACTCTGCAGTTACACAGCAATCACCAAAAGTAACTATTGCTGGCAGGCAGCCATGTACTGGAATATGGTTTTTCAAATAGCACACCAACTGAAGCTTGGGTTCAGTAAGAGGCATATCTTTAAAATAATGCAGATAGCAGTATCTATACTACCTGATTCCACCTGAGCCAGTGTCCAACATTAGCTGAATAGAGTGTGATTTGCCTGAGGGTATGGCGGAAACATTTACAGTGCACTTTATTTGTTCTGGACTGTGTGCAGTAGTGATTTTGTCCATGCTCAGCATGGTAACATCTGGTATTGTAACTACATGCACCTGTTGATTGAACTGGCTGCTGCGACATACTTTAGCAAAATGTCCAATCTTTTTGCAATGATTGCACTGAGCCTCTTTTGCCAGACATCCTGTGTAGCTTGCAAGGTGTTGTGGGGATCCACAGCGAAAGCATGCTTTTGCTGTATTTTGAATTTGCTGATTTCGTGGTTTTTCATTAGTTTTCCTCTTGTAATTGTTTGTTTGCAGTGATAGTGAACTTTTCTGCAAGGAGTCACAGCCTGGACTGTGCCTCCTGTATCCATGCTCATTATTTTGGCTTCAGCTGTAGGTGACTCGATCTGGGTAGCAATGGTTATTGCTTTTTCTAGTGTAAGTTATGGTTCTAGAAGTAAATGTTCTCTTACATGAAGCATGGTTGTTTTCTCAATGAACTGGTCTCTAATCATCTCATCTGCCATATTCCCAAAGTCACAAGTTACAATCAGACTCCTCAGGGAAGCAATATACTGCATTATAGTCTCCCCTGTTTTCTGCTTGCGCTGGCGAAATCTGTAGCGATTAGCTACTAGATTCGCTTTTGGTACAAAAAAGTTCTTTAATGCAATTAGTGCAGTCTCATGTTTATCATCTGCAAGGGGAAAAGTGTAACATATACGCTGCCCTTCTGCTCCAAGGCAATGAATTTGCAGAGCACACTTTCTTACTTCAGAAGTCTCTGTAGGACTGATAAGTCTCAAACATATGGATCCAGGCAGTAAAAGCAATTGGAGGCTCACCTGGGCTTTGCAGAAACGGTGCAGGTGAGTTCAGAGGCAGAAGATCTATCTTCGTCACCAAAATGTTGTAGTAGCCAGGCAAGGTACTAACAAACTTCAACAGGACTTTATTTTTTCATAGTGGAAAATGAAAGTCCACTCTCCCTCAGCCTCTTCAACTCCTCCCTCCTCCTTCCTGTTTCCCGTCCTTTCAGACACCCAACAGCCAGTGGTCCCAATTCTAATAATTACAAGCAACATCTAAACACCGCAAACAGCTGACTACAGCGGCTGGTGCTCTGTGGCCCCAGTCAGCTCTTCCGGCAGCCCTGGGCCTGACTGCTGACCCAGCCCTGGATGCTGTTCCAGCGGGCTGTGAACCACTGCCCCGGCAGCAGCTGCTGGAAAAAACTGACCAATGGTCAGCCCCGGGACTGCTGAAACCTGACCAGCGGCCTACTGCCAGGGTAGCAGTTCCTGGTCCACTAGAGCAGTGATCAGGGCTGGGTCAGCCCCTCTGCGGCGGGAGCAGCAGCTGTAAACCCTGCCACTGGAGCAGCAGCAGAGCTGGAGCAAGTGCAAACCCCGGCACTGCTCTGTTTTTTCCCCCACCCCCAGGGTATTTGGCCCACAACATGTCCCTGACTTCTACTGAAAATACCTGTGACCGAATCTTAACCTTAGTAATGAATATAAATCAGAAGTTAGGAATTGTAGAAAATTGATAAGGGAAGCAAAGGGACAGAAGTAGAAATCTATGGCCAGCAGTGTTAAGGAAAATAAGAAGGAGTTTTACAAATATATTTGGAACAAAAAGAATGATAAGAATGGTATTGACCCATTACTAGATGGTAATGGTAGAATTATCAATAATAACACAAAAAGGCAGAAGTGTTCAATAAATATTTCTGTTCTGTATTTAGCGAAAAACATATGATATAGTCTTATCATATGGTGATGATTTCCGTTCCACTAGCATCTCTGGAGAATTTTATACAGAAGCTTCTAAAGTTAGACATTTTTAAATCAGCAGATTCAGATAACTTGCATCCAAGATTTTTAAAAGAGCTGGCTGAGGAGTTTGCTGGACAGTTAATGTTGATTTTCAATAAGTCTTGGAGTTCCACAAAAATGGAAGAAAGCTAATGTTTTGCCAATTTTTAAAAAGTATCAATGGGATGACCTGAGTAATTATTGATCTGTCAGCCTGCCATCAATCCCAGCCAAGATAATGGAGCAGCTGATATTGGACTCCATAAATAAAGAATTAAAAGAGGGTAGCGTAATTAATGCAAACAACATGGGTTTATGAAAAATAGATCCTGTTGCACTAACTTGATATCTTTTTCAGGGCTGTCGATTAATCGCAGTTAACTCACATGATTAACACAAAAAAATTAATCATGATTAAAAAAATTAATCACGATTAATCGCAGTTTTAATCGCACTGTTAAATAATAGAATGCCAGTTGAAATTTATTAAATATTTTAGATGTTCTGGTACACTTTCATATCTATTGTATTCTGTGTTGTAATTGAAATCAAAGTGTGTATTATTTTTATTACAATATTTGCACTGTAAATAGTATTTTTCAATTCATCTCATACAAGTACTGTAGTGCAATCTCTTTGTCATGAAAATGCAACATACAAATGTAGATTTTTTTGTCACATAACTGCACTCAAAAACAAAACAATGTAAAACTTCAGAGCCTACAAGTCCACTCAGACCTACTTCGTGTTCAGCCAGTCACTAAGACAGACAAGTTTGTTTACATTTACAGGAGATGATGTTTCCATCTTCTTATTTACAATGTCACCAGAAAGTGAGCACAAGCATTTGTATGGCACTTTTGTAGCTGGCATTGCAAGGTATTTACTTGCCAGATATGCTAAACATTCATATGTCCCTTCATGCTTTGGCCACCATTCCAGAGGACATGCTTCCATGCTGATGACGCTCGTTAAAAAATAATGGGTTAATTAAATTTGTGACTGAACTCTTTGGGGGAGAATTGTATGTCCCCTGCTCTGTTTTACCCGCATTCTGCCATATATTCCATGGTATAGCAGTTTCGGATGATGACCCAGCACATGTTGTTCACTTTAAGAACACTTTCACTGCAATTTTGACAAAACACAAAGAAGATACCAATGTGAGATTTCTAAAGATAGGTACAGCACTTGACCTAAGGTTTAAGAATCTGAAGTGCCTTCCAAAATCTGAGAGGGATGAGGTGTGGAACATGCTTTCAGAAGTCTTAAAAGATCAACATTCTGATGCGTAAACTACAGAACCAGAACCACCAAAAATGAAAATCAACCTTCTGCTGATGGCATTTGACTCCGATAATGAAAATAAACATGCATCGGTCCACGCTGCTTTGGATTGTTATTGAGAAGAACCTGTCATCAGCATGGACACATGTGCTCTGGAATGGTGGTTGAAGCATGAAGGGACATATGAATCTTTAGCGCAACTGGCATGTAAATATCTTGCAGTGCCATGAGAATGCCTGTTCTTACTTTCAAGTGACATTGTAAACAAGAAGCGGGCAGCATTATCTCCCGCAAATGAAAACAAACTTGTTTGTCTGAGCGATTGGCTGAACAAGAAGTAGGACAGAGTGGACTTGTTTTACATTGATTTGGGGTTTTTTGTACATAATTCTACATTTGCAAGTTCAACTTTCATGATAAAGAGATTGCACTACAGGTCTTGTATTAGGTGAATTGAAAAATACTATTTCTTTTGGTTTTTTACAGTGCAAATACTTGTAATCAGAAATAAAGTGAGCACTGTACACTTTGTATTCTGTGTTCTAATTGAAATCAATATATTTGAAAATGTAGAAAACATCCAAAATATTTAAATAAATGGTATTCTATTATTGTTTAACAGTGTGATTAATTGTGATTAATTTTTTTAATCCCGCAATTAAGCGTGATTAATTTTTTTAATCTCTTGATGGCCCTAATCTTTTTTGAGATTACAAGTTTGATTGCTAAAAGTAATAGTGTTGGTGTAATACCTTTAGAGTTCTATAAGGCAGTGGTTCTCAAAGCCGGTCCGTCGTTTGTTCAGGGAAAGCCCCTGGCGCGCCGGACTGGTTTGTTTACCTGCCGCGTCCCCAGGTTCGGCCAATCGCGGCTCCCACTGGCTGCAGTTCCCCACGCCAGGCCAATGGGGGCTGCGGGAAGGGCGGCCAGCACGTCCCTTGGCCTGCGCCACTTCCCGCAGCTCCCATTGGCCTGGAGCAGCAAACCGCGGCCACTGGGAGTCGCGGTCAGCTGAATCTGCGGATGCGGCAGGTAAACAAACTGGTCCGGCGCGCCAGGGGCTTTCCCTGAACAAGCGGCGGACCAGCTTTGAGAACCAGTGCTGTAAGCAGTTTGACTTGGTACCATATGATATTTTGATTAAAAAACAAGAACGATATAAAGTTTACATTAAATTGATTAAAAACTGGCTAAATGATAGGTCTGAAAATGTAACTGTAGACAGGGAATCAACATATAGTGGGTACATTTCCAGTGGGGTCCTGCAGGGTTTGGTTCTCAGCCCTCTGCTATTTAGCATTTTTATTAATGAACTGGAAGAAAATAAAATAATCACTGATAAAGTTTGCAGATGGCACAAAAATTTGGGGAGTAGTAAATAATGAAGAGGACAGATTCAGAGCGATCTGGATTACTTGGTAAACTGGGCACAGGCAAACAGTATGTACTTTAATAAAGCTAAATGTAGATGTATACCACTAGGAACAAAGAATGTTGGCCATACTTATATGGTGGGGGACTCTATCCTGGGAGGGAGTGACTCTGAAAAAGATTTGCTGAAATCTCAAAATACTTGAAAATAAAACAATGCATTTATATTAGTTTTTTCTTTTTAATTTTCTGTTGCTCTTTAAGTGACTATGTTTTTATGGGGAGTAGGTAAGGAGAAGTTTGGTTCTTAATGGGGAAAAAAAGGCACATTCCCATTTCATTTCTTAGTGGAGGTTCATAATGCGATTACCAAAATGTGAATAATAATCAAATGATGTAATGTCTTATTCCCTATGGATAACAAAAATAAATTTCAGTCAAATGTTTCCAGCAGAAATCTCAAATTTGTCATGCAAAGTACTTTTCTGCATTCCAACTTAATGTATTTAGGAGTCAGAAACATCAAAGATTAGAATAAATAGCCAGATTATAAGTACTGTCTTCTTCTGAAATGATTGGAAAGGAAGTGCAGTTAATGAAACTGGCAGAACCGTTGCAAAGCAGCGTTAAGGCCTTCAGATGTAGAGAAAACATCCATGCCCGCTTTATGTTCTGGGGTAGGGGAAACATCTAGGGACTGATTCTGCTCCCACACCAGCTTTACATCTGTGTAACTTCAACAGAGTTACTCCTGATTTACACTTGTGAGAGAAGAATATCAGGCCCAGAGCTTACAAACTTCTCCCTAGCCTGATATTTGCACATACATGTTTCCAGAATTGCAATATGGGAAACTACACTGAAAATGTGTGCTAAGCAAATCACCTCATAAAATAAATGAAATCTCTATCATGTTTTTATACATATAACTTGTCTACAACTATATAAAGAGTAAACCGGGGCTCAGAAAGAGCTGGTACATGCCCACATGCTGCACTGGCACTGCTGTGAGTCCACCACCATCGTGCCCCACCCATTCAACTTCACTGGCCTATCAAAACTGTTCCCTGTACTGATGAGGGTCCCCACCCCTTCCATACCTTCTGATGAGTGTTTCGCTCTCTCCTGAATGCTGGAGCTGGTTGAGGAACAGTGGCTTTGTTCCTCTGCTTCCCACTCAGTATGGGAGATGAAGGTCCCCCAATACTGTTACACCCATCGGGCATAGAAGAGTGGGTGTATAAATTGTGTGTGGTGGAGGGAGAACGGGTGGAGGGTGATATAAGTTATAGAGGGTGTGTTAGGGCATATCAGTTGGGGAGAACCTGTGTGTGAAGGGGATGGTCTGCAGAGAACACATCAACTGTGAGGAGCCTCTGTGGGTATGTGACAGGAGAGGTCTGTAAAATGTGTGGAATTCACCAAATGTGGGAGGTCTTCATTAATTGTTTGTGTGTGCTTCTACGTAGAGAGAGAGGTGTTTCTGAACTGTGGTGAGGCTCTACATTGTGTGGAGGTCTGCATCAACAGTCTTTGAGTGGGGTTTCTGTATCAGTGTTGTGCATGGAGGGTTTGTGCCAAGTGTGGGGTGCAGAATTGAGTGGGTGTCCTTTGTAGAGGCAGAATTAATGTTGGAAGGAAGAATTAAGCAGTCTGTATTGTATGGACTGATAGAGTTAATTGGTACTAGGTAACTCTCAGTTGGCCTGTGTTTTTTCAGGAGTGCACAGAGCTTCATTGGTGGGGCTTCAGCGATTCACGTCACTTTTTTTTCCATTCTGACCCTTGTGGGTGATATGGAGA
Organism: Caretta caretta; assembly: GCF_965140235.1. Classification (NCBI taxonomy): domain Eukaryota; kingdom Metazoa; phylum Chordata; order Testudines; family Cheloniidae; genus Caretta; species Caretta caretta. The sequence goes on from NC_134207.1 coordinate 159,879,885, forward strand.
GTTTCTTGCAGCTATGTTTGTTTTCATTTATTCAGTTTAACATGTGCACAGACAGTATTACCAATGTTAATGTCATGCATTCATAGCAGAAAATTCATGTTACGTTGCCATGTTGCAGTCAAACACAGTGTCCTGCCAAAAAGGCCTTTCAAAGTATTGTGGAGTTTTAGACTCATGTTCAAGTCAAGACTTTACTCGTTCCATAGAAAGGCTTGAGATCTCTTGCTAAAACAATTTGAAAAGTCTAGGTCAACATATGAGGAAAGATTGAAAAAATTGGGTTTGTTTAGTCTGGAGAAGAGAAGACTGAGGAGGGAGATAATGGTCTTCTAACAGTCTTCAAATACGTAAAGGGTGTTATAAAGAAGAGAGTGATAAATTGTTCTCCTTATCCACTGAGGACAATAATAGGCTTAAACTACAGAGAGGGAGATTTAGGTTAGACATTAGGGAAAACTTCGTAACCATAAGGTAGATAAGCACTAGAATGAATTACCTCGGTAGGTTGTGGAATCTCTGTCATTGGAGGTTTTGAAGGGCAGATAGACAAATACCTGTCCAGGAAGATCTAGATAACACTTACTCCTGCTTCAGTGCAGAGGACTGGATTAGATGATCTATCAAGGTGTGTTCGTCTGTTTAGTGTAGTTGTAGCTGTGTCAGTCCCAGGATACTATGCTTCAGCTTGCATTTAGCTGTGATACTTGGAGTGCCTTTCTGAGACCTGAAGAAGAGCTCTCGGTGGCTCGAAAGCTTCTCTCTCACCAACAGAAGCTGGTTCTGTAAAAGATATTACCTAATCCACATTGTGCCCTGAAACTATTCGTGAATTGACATAAAGAGTTATGGCCATTCACAAAATGGCTGGAGGAGGAGCTGATGGTGCTGCTGCTTCTGCTGCCCTTTAGCCCAGTGGTGAGGGCACTCACCTGAGATGTGGGAGACCCACTTTGAATCCCTGCTGTGGTACAGACCCAATTTTGACTTTTTCGCTTCACCAAAAAGTCCAAACAATTTCAGAGTTGGTTCCTTCCAAATTGATTTTTCAGACTATACCTCTTTTTGCTTTCTTGCAATAAGGTATGTGATGACCTCTTGTTTGTACATATGAAGGAGCCTGAGACAGCTATAGGGCCAGACTGTGCCCTACATATGTTACTAAGAGATGGAGAAGCAGCAAGGAGACCTCGTAACCACAGGGATGGCACCCCAGGGAGTGCTAGCCAATCTCTAATACCAGCCAGTGGAGCTGGCTAGCTACACATACACACACACACACACAGAATTCTGTACAGGGTGTAAGAGCAGGCTCTTCCCTCCTCTTGCCAGGGAACTCCAGGAGGTAACATGTAATGCCTCTATATACCTGCATAAGAGATGCAATACTGCACTGCTCCCAATGCAGGCTTGTGACTAAAGCAACAGGAGACATCACAGTATGGAATATAAAAACTGTGAGCACAATTGTTCATATTTGGTCAAATCTAGTGGACGGCTATATATTAAATTCATGATCCATCTTTTGAGACTGGAAATTCAGATCCAATCTACTGTTATTACTTAATAAACTACACCTAAATGGCTGATAACTATAAATAAATATGCTAGTTTATATACAGACTAATGATGCATGTATAGGACTTAGAGATGGAATTCCTAAATTCATTTCCTGTGTCTCTCAACAACCCACAGTAAGTTCTTGTACTTCAAGCCTGATCCAAATCCCATTGAAGTCAATGGAAATCTTTCTCCTAACTTCAGTGGATTTTGGGTCTTGCTCTTAATCTGTCTGAATTTCCCAGCAAGTGATTGTCCCCTGCCTTCCACTTCATGTAGTCATTTACATCTATCCAGAATGAGTGCTAAGTCAGTGTAAAACAAAATCATCCTGATCTGGTAGCATTTACGCTTCCTCTGCCTGTATGTAAATGAGTATACAAGGTGCAAGATAGTAAATAATCAGGCTCACGAAGACTCTTAGTTACAAAAGGGATAATGCTATTTTGTGGTTGTTGTGAAGCTTAGTTAAAGGAACATTATTAGTTAATATCAGAATATGTAAAGCACTATATAAGTAAATATTATTTATAAAATAGATAATTGAATAGTGGTATAGGTCAACTTAGCTAACATTTTTTTTGGAATTGTATTCCAGTCTACAAATTATGAAATCACCTTATTACAGCATATTAAATAATATAAAATATTATTTGTTTAGTTATTGCAATTATGATGAGTGGGGTCTGCTGTTATTCATGGGATAATATTATGCGTTGTTCATGAAAATTCAAATTGCCAACCACTTTAATCATGGAAATGTGCCCAAATCCATGTTCCAAATAAAAGGTGAATGATAATTTGTTTAAAATTAGTACCAGATGTGAATTACTCATCATTCTTCCATTTTTCAAAAGTGTCAATCATCTAATGAAGGAGCAGAAAAAATACTTTATAACTTAGGTGACCAGTTGCACACCTTACATACAGCTAAATTAAGCTATGATTTTCAAAATGAGCAAGTTGTGATCAACAACCTGTTGAAATTTATTCATGCAAATTATTTAGAAAATATTTACAAATACCCAATACATTAGTAGAAATTCAGTTTCCCAGTGATTTTGAACAAGAAAAATAAAAGGCTAAATTTGCCGGATAATTTATTCATCATGAGTAACTCAGTCAGCGGCACATATAACCTAGTGCATTTGAATGATCATGCAGCAGAGCCATTAATTCCAAAATATGCCACGTAATTATGCACTACAAGTAATCAAAACAAAAAGGATTAAAAACTGAAAGCATGGTATCAAGCAATAACTTAAATTATATTTCTAAATGTGAGTGAAAGAGAACCTTAATCATGTCTTTAACTATTAAGCATATTAGTCAATAGAAAAATGCAAATAAAGCTAGATTATGATTTAGCTATGAATATGCATTTTAAAAACACACTAAGTAATACAACTGATAAAATTAATGTTTTCACATAGACTTGTTAATTCACGTACATAAAAGCATGTACATATTTATAAGTTTGGGTCGGCAGGGTACTCTGTTGTTGGTTGTTTTGAAGAATCTGTTTCTGTTAATGTCAGAGGTTTCAGAGCAAGGGTAAGGTAGCTGAGTCTGAAATTATAGTGCAGGATAAATCCACTGAAGCCTTTTTTTTCCCCTCTCAGTGCTGGTTGTTGCATTCATCACTCTCCAACGGTCTCTGATCCAATTCCTACTGAAGGTGTGGATGTAGCTGGTGTGATACTTATTTTAGACTGAGGGACAGTATAAAGACTAAAGTTTGGCTTATTTATTACTGTCAAAATATTAACATATATAATATCATATATCAGTCAGAATGGGCTGGGCACCTAAGACTACTTCAGCGACTGCACTGGAGTAGCCTCTGTAACTGCTCTATTATTTTGAGGGGAGAAGGATTGTTTCCTCCACCATCCCCATGTTGGAGATACCTATTACCCAGCTGACTCACTGGGCTGTGTAATGAATACCTGGATTTTGGCCCTCAGCAGTAATTGTATTTTATTATGTCTTCTACCTATAAAGAGAAGTTGGGCAAGAGCACCAGGATTTTGGTGAGAATGAATATGGGCGTGATCCAGCAGTCATTGAAATCAATGACAGTATTCCTATTGATTTCAGTGGGTATATGGTCAGTCCTTCAATAGCAAGATTTAGTGAATTTCTGGTGTATATGAGGATGGAGTGCCATTTAGGATAAGAACAAATGTATAGTGTATGCATATTTATGGTGGTAACAGAGGAAAGTGGGGGTTGCAGGATGATGTGGGCGTAGTAATAAAAAAAAATAGTTGAAACTAGTTTAAAATATTCAAGGTTTTTTCCCTTCTGGAAAGAATCTTTTAAAGAATTTTATATAAAAAATAAAAACTTTTCTATAACTTTTCTAACCATGTGAGAGCATTTAATAGAGAACTGTGTCCTTGATGTAGACTCCTATAGGATTGCTTTAAAGACAAATAAAAAAATAAATAACCCCCGCCTCCCCAACCTGTAGAAAGTATATCATAAAACTATTAAGCTCTCTGGGTTTTCACAGTAATTTCTAGAGAACCCAATGGATCACATCTTATTACATTTTATAGGACTTTAACATTAAGGTTTTCTTACAAGAACATAAAGTATTAATTAAAATTGATAAAGTGATTGCAGGACTGAAGCCTTAATAAAGTTTAAACTTCCAGTCAAAGTTGCGTGATAATGTCACCGTGATGTAGTAATTCTGTATTCAGAAAGTATTCCTTCAAAAGCACATTGTTTAAGCATTTAAGTATTCTTCTTAAATGACAGTATCTTTAGAGGTATGTATACATCAGACTACAGGATCTGTATGTACAATATCATAATAAAAGGGAAAAACAGTAAAAGTCCATGGGTGGTTAAGGTTGTGTTCACAGTGAGTGAAACTGCTATACCTTTGATGAAGTGTATGTATCAGTAACAGTCAAAGGTCTCTTCTTCAAACACAGATACATGCAGCCCTACGTTTGTGCACATTCTTAATAGACAATATGGCTCTAAAAGAGAGGCAACACACCTCCACAAAAAAAGTTTTTAATTTTGGTTGTTTTTAATTTTTTTTCTCCAGCAAACCAAAAATTAAAGGGGTATGTATTATGGACTGATCGCTTGTCAGATGTATGAGGCTTTAAATCAGGGCTAATTTTGCATGATAACACTGCAAAAAGGAATCATAAAACTTCAAATTCATTAGTGTTCAATGGCTTTCATGTGGTCTATGTAAAATGACTTTGTGGTCTAAGTCCTGGCCAAACAGCCATATCATAACCCCCGTTAGTCTATGTATAAATAATTATTTCATATTCAGGTGGTATTAATCTGGCACTTTTCATGAGCAATATATTCACTAAAAATAATATTCATTTATTTTAAAAATATTAAAACCAACTGCCATTCTAGAATTTCCTACTTTTAAAACCTAAATATTGCCAAACAGACTTTCAGGTGGTCTTCATGTCAAGTCTTAAATGGAGTGAACTTTCACATCTGCGTTATAATCCCTTCAAAATACAAATTATTATTGGAAGTATCGGTACCACCTTTTCCATAGTTTTGTGAATAGTGGAACACTCATGTTCTTCCCATTCTCGTAGAATAGATTATTTATCAGTACATATTTTGACAGAGTATATTAAAATAATAGATATCATGTTCTGATTCCCTTCAACCAGATTTTATTTAAAGTTGTAAACCAAATGAATTGATTCTCCAGTACTTTACAGCTCCAGTCTCTAAGCACATGCTCTCTGGGATACAGGGTCTATTGCAAGGTAGATGGGGAGTGATATATTTATGGATGGCCCTGCTAAAATAATTAGTATTAGTAGCAAATAACTCTCCTAATTAATGCTGGGTAAAATTTTTCATTGGATTTTTTATTTACAAAAATGGCTTTTTTGTCAAAACAGACGTTTCTGTGGGAAATGTCTGCTTTGATAAAATTTGTAAAGTTTAAACAAATTGACTTTTTTCATGTTCTGCAGTGAACACCGAAAACTTATGTCTAAAGACCAAATTTTTTTGGTTTTGTTTTATGTCACTGAAATAGTTTCTTTTGGAGTTTTCAGTGAAAACTTTAGAAGAAATATTTTTATTAAAATGAATATTGTTTGTTCATCAACATATTTCATGGATCAAAAAAATTTCATGAGATGATCTAGTCCTAACTCCTCCTCCATAGATCCCCTGATAGTCCTTCCTATGAGGGGAAGGGGCAAGATGTGAGGAGTTCAGCTTGACAGACAGGGTGGAGTCCATGGGAGAGTCCGTTGCCAGTATCCTCTCTGCATAATGGAACAATATGGTCATGGAGGATTCTGTAGCATCTGGGCTACAGTAGTATTAACAGAGCAATTCCACCACCTCAGTCTGCTGAGTGTGGGGGGATTTTTTTCCACTGAGCTCCCCGGGGACACAGCTTAATATTCCAGTTTTGCTGAGGATGGGAGGATTTAACCCTAAGTAAACAGTAGTTGTTGACTTACATGTACTATAATAGATATGACCCATTTGGTACTTAGCTGTGGTCTGTCATCAAACAATCCCCTTCAAATGCAGATCTGAAATACTGCTCAAAGAATAATTATGTTCATCTGTGACAAGCTAGCAGACTGGCTGACAGAACAAGTTGCATTCGTCAAGTGTGGAGACTGCCAGCATCAATAGTGATTGTATGTGCCATTTCTGCATGTGATGGGCTGCTAACTCATAAATGCCAAACAATTGAGTGACCTTGGACAAACCATTTCCAGTAATGGTACAACAATGATACAATAAGCATCAAGAAGGGAAAGATCACAAGGTATCTTTCTTTCATGCAATTCTTCCTGCCCTAAATGGATGCATCTCATCTGAGTTTAAACGTTCCCTTCATCTCATATGCAAAGCCTCTTTTTATGGTATTAAGAACATGTTCATTTCAAAGCTTAGAAAAGTTAAAGGAGGCTGAGGGCTGGATTGGGGGAAGGGAAATACCATTGTTATACTTGGCAGTCACAGCTATCTGCTTAGAGATAGCAAAACTATTCTCGGGAGCTCAAAATTCTACTTCATTTCATCTCAGGCACCTACTTACATTTAATGTAATCTATTTGTCATTAGAAGCGTAGGCTGATTGTGCTAAATTTGTTGGATTCATCAAAGGGAAAATAGAAGACATCGTGGTGTCATGGTAAACATGTAAAACAGAACAGGCTTTCTTTACATTTTGTTTTACATATTTTGATCTAAATGCAGAAAAATATAAACATCTACAACAGTCTTAAAAGGCCACATTCATTACAAGAAAAACCACACAGCAGCAGAACGCAGCCTAGAAGCAACAAAATTAAATGAGCAAGATCAGCCACTCTTTCAGCAAAATATGCCCTGCCCCAACAAAATAAAAAAACAAAAACCCTTCAAAAAACCTGTCATGCCCTCAGCTTTCCTCAATAACTGCTAGTAAATGGTTTTTTTGGGTGCTTTAGTATCTTCCTCTTTAATTTGTTAATCCCCTTTTTCAGCACTTGCCCCTTTCTCTCTCCATTTCTGTGTATTGTTGTGTAGTGACTGGCAGCATGTTAATAGCCAGGCCTTCAACACTGATCAGTGTGGCACACACAACCATCCCCATATTAGTGCTCTTGCCTCTGGACCAAAATGCTGAGCAATTACAACCTATGACTCAGCATAAATACCATAGTGCAGTACCTGGGGGCTTGCTGCACTTGTCAGAGGTGCCATCCTTGAATGAGAGATTGCACCAAGGTCCCTTTTACAAGGCTCTGATACCAGTTCAGATTATTTAAATGGCTTTTTGAAAAAGAATATGGAATAACCTTGCTGTCCAGGCCAACATATATTCCTTCAACAAAAATGTTTGACGTGCAAAGAGTGAAGCTATTGCTGTGGAATAGAATAGTTGTAGTGTGTAACTACAGAGAGACCATGCCACCACTATCTCAACCCATTACTTTACAACATGCTTTCAATGACTTTGCTTTGAGCACAAAAGAGCATCCTAATGGATTATGTCTGTGTAGTATTGTCGGGTTTTGTTATTGTCTGGTCTTGCAAAAGCTTCGACAAGTTGTAAAATTGTGTAATTTCATAATTGTGCTGAGAGCCCCATGAAGCATGCAATATTTAGAAACATATACAAGCTGTAAGTCATTTACCTTTTTTATATTTTTCATTGTCTTTTCTTTACAAAAAATCGATACAAAAATTAATCACAAAACAACAATTATTTTTATTTGAATCTCTTCATCCCAATATTTATTCATCACAAAATGTGCTTATACTTCTACTATTTAGGGCCTTTTATTGGTAGTTTTGGAAACTTTTTAACAGAAGTACATTCACACCTAAAAAGGTAGGTAAGAAGTGGAGAGTTGAAGTGCTCTGCACTCTCTGGACAAATGCAATGAAGCACACTTACAGTGAGTCCTGGAAATTAGAGAATATAAAAAATAAGCTTTGTGCTACTGTAGAGGTTCACTCTTACCCAGTAGAGCTGTATCAAGACAAAATTTTTTAAAAAATGACTCAGGCATTCATAAAAGCACATATAACTTCCATGGCATTCAGTGGGAATTGTGTGCATATGACTGAAGGAAGAATTTGACTCTATGATTTAATTCTTTGCAATTGCTTTAACATGTATATGTAGGACTCTACTAAAATATTCTGAAACTTGAAGGTGTTGCCTTGTATGTCAAAAATATGAGACTGTCCTATTAAGCATAATGCTCTTTACATTTTCTTTGCAAGAAATGTACCTTTTTATGACTGCAATCAAAATTTCCTTGCAAAATTTCCGTGTTTTACAGGTGTTACGTGATCCTTGAGGGGACATTTACAACCATTTAATAAAAATATTTGGGATTTAATTATTGTAATGTTCTCTTTTTAAAATAAAAAACAAAACAACAACAATCACACCAAAGATCTTCTTCTTAAAGCAACAGTTTTATACATTTATATTTGAATGAATGTTTGCAAAATCCAAAAATCCCTGTTAACAATTACTGGGCTAAAATCTCTGTTTCTGAGCAATGTAGAGGGACCAAAATCTGGCCACAGCTACCAAGCTGAGAATTTTCTCAGCAGACAGGAATTCTCAGCTGGACTAAAGAGGAAATGTATAGATGGATGTATTCCAAGGCCAAAAGGGACCATTGTGATCATCTGGTCCAACCTTCTGTAAAACACAGGCCATAGAACTTCCCCAACATAATTGCTAGAGCAGATCTTCTAGCAAAACACTCAGGGTTGATTTACAAACTGACAGTGATGGACAATCCACCATGACCCTTGGTAAATTGTTCCAATAGCTAATTACTCTCTCCATTAAAAAATTACACCATATTTCTAGTCTGAATTTGTATAGCTTCAACTTCCAGCCATTGGAGTGTGCTATACCTTTCTCTCCTAGATTGAACGGCCCATTATTAAATACTTGTTCCCCATGTAAGTATGTACAACCTGTAAGAAAGTTACCCCTTAACCTTCTCTTTGTTAAGCTAAATAGATAGACTCAGACTATAATTACTATGAGGCATGTTTTCTAATCCTTTAATCATTCTCATGGTTCTTCTCTGAACCCTCTCTAGTTTATCAATATTCTTCATGAATTGTGGGCACCAGAACTGGACACAGTATTCCAGCACTGGTGGCACCAGTGCCAAATATAGAGATAAAATAACCTCTCTACTTCTACTCAAGGTTCCCCGATTTGTGTATCCCAGCATTGCATTAGCTCTTTTGGCCACAGTGTCAAACTGGGAGCTCATGTTCAGCTGATTATCCACCACGACCCCCAAATCTTTTTCAGAGTCACTGCTTCCCAGGATAGAGTCCCCCATCACTTAAGTATGGCCTACATTCTTTTTTCTTAGACATATAGATTTACATTTAGCCATATTAAAACAGATATTGTTTGCTTGTGCCCAATCTACCAAGCGATCCAGATCATTCTGAATCAGTGACCTGTCCTCTTCATTATTTACCCAATTTCTGTGTCTCCTGTAAACATTATCAATGAAACAAGATGGGGCAAGCTGATGGGCATTCACTGAGAGGAGTCCTTAGCTTTGAACTTAGCTTTTTTTACCTTAGCTCTTCCTGCTGGTTTGCCACAGCCTTTATTTGTTAACCCTCTACACATGTTGCCAGCCCCATTTCTTTTCTCAGTCCATGAAGGAGACAGTGGGTTTGAGCGCTGGTGGTGGTTATATTTATAGACAGTCCTTTTGTATTCTGGTTTCTGGTTCCTGCCATGGCGTGGGGTGATCCTCAGGTTCAGCAGGTGAGCTCCTTCAACCTGCTCCTCCAGGTAGAGATGCAGAATCACATGTTCCTCTGGGGTCACTGCTGCCTCCTCGCCCTGGGCCTCATCAGTGTCCTGTTGGAAGGGAGAGGTCAACAGGGTTGAGGAGGGGATCATGGGCAACTTCAGACTCTGTACTAGAAGCCCTTGATATCACCCAGTCAAGCTCCTCATAGAAGGGGGATGTATGATGAGCCCTCCCAGATCAATGGCCTTCCTGTACAGGTTTCAGAGTAGCAGGCATGTTAGTCTGTCTTCGCAAAAAGAAAAGGAGGACTTGTGGCACCTTAGAGACTAATCAATTTATTTGAGCATAAGCTTTCATGAGCTACAGGTCACTTCATCGGATGCATTCAGTGGAAAATACAGTACAGGAGTCTCAAATGCTTCATGCATTCCCAGCACTAGGACGGGGTCCACTGAGTGCCTGCCTGCTCCAGCTGCCATGAAATTTCCCAGTACGTGTGCAAACCAAGCTGCTGGTCTTAGAGCTGGATCCATTTTCACCTGGAAAGAGTGCAGCAAAAAAGCTGTTCTGCTGCAGTCACTGAGAGCAGCAGGCTACTACCGGCGCATAGGGGGGCGGGGGGTCTGGACTGTGTAAGGGTCCAGAAGAACCACTGCGTTCAATGCATTGTGGGAATGGGCGTGGAGTATTAATTAAACTAGAGACCTAGTATGTGTCCCTTACCCCTGTTCACACAGCAAACAAGAACAGGGCTATGCCACAGCCTAAGTCATGCTAGCTTATTTGCTCTCCATTCACCTTGAGACAAATGCTTCTAGGGTTAAATGTGGACAATTGGGAGGTTCTGGCACAAGCCTGATCATGGAGACATATACAGTTGCTAGTGTAGACGTACCCTAAATTAGATCAGATTATGGCCTGTTTTTCCTGTAGGAAAGATTTTGGTCCTGTGATGGGAGTGTTTACCCCCAACATATTAACAGGTGTCAGAGGTTTCAGTTAGCCCACCTGGCTGCATCTGGAGTATGTGTCAGACTTGATTTGTTATCAGGCCCAGCTGGGGGGGAGGTGGTGTGAGCTCCAGAGAAACCCAGGAGAGAGGAGATAAGGAGTTTCCTCTCTCTGGTAAGGGTCTGAGGAAGGCAGACTGACAGGCCACAGGGATGGAATTAATCCCTAGGATGGACTATGGAAAGGAGGCAAGTCACAGACAGGCAGTCCTGAAGTGCTTCAGCAGTGAAAGAAAGAGCTAGGAGGACCTAGGGAGAAGCCAGAGGGCTAGGAAGCAGAGGAGAGGTTGTGTTAACTGCAGGGAAGCAGCACAAAAGTCTTAGAGGCAGGATGTGGCCCATGGAAACAGCAGCACATCTGAAGGAGTAGATGTAGCTGCTTAATACAGGGTCGCTGGACTGGAACCCAGAGCAGAGGGTTGGCCTGGAACCCCCTCCTCCCCAATGATGTTAAATTTAATTATATTATGGGCACTATTACCAAGTGGGTCAACTATGTTCACCTCTTGGACCAGATCCTGTGCCCCACTGAGGACTAAATGAAGACTTGCCTCTCCTCTTGTGGGTTCCAGGACTGGCTGCTCTAAGAAGCAGTCATTTATGGTGACTAGAAACTTTATCTCTGCATCCTGTCCTGAGGTGACATGTTCCCAGTCAATATGGGGATAACTGAAATCCCCCATTATTATTGAGTTTTCTATTTTTGTAGCCTCTCTAATCTACCAAAGCATTTCACAGTCACCATCAAAATCTTGGTCATATTGTCCGTAGTGAATTCCTACTGCTATATTTTTATTATTCAAGCATGGAATTTCTATCCATAGAGTTTCTATGGTACAGTTTGATTCGTTTATGGTTTTTTTACTATATTTGTGTCCATGCTTTCTTTCGCATATAGTGCCACTCCGCCACCTACTCTGTCTTCCCATATATTTTGCACCCTGGAAAATATGTAAGTTGTAAAAGTATCACTAGTTCTTTACAAGTCTTGTACACACCATGTTAGGCAGCAGCATGCCATACATGGAAGGCAAGTTTCAGAGAAAAACTATTACATTCAGTTCTTAGAGCCTTCCTTCAAATAGGAAAGGAACTAACCTCATTCACTATTAAGACTTTTAAACAGCAACAATAAGGTTGACTGAAACAAATAGAGTTACAATAAGAAAAGGGGAAAAGAGAAAAATTGTTTTAAGTGTGTCAGTTAAGGGACCATTAGGACAGAGATGATATCACTGACTAAATAATTTTAACTAACTGATTAACCATACTAAGCTTCTGACACATTCACTGAAATTCAGGTTGTTTAAGCTAAAGCATAAGTGAACTTTGACAGAACTTAAGTTTACAATGAAATTACAGAAAATAAAGACTGCTACGATAGTGTTCAAAGTTTACATGACTTAATTTAGCATAGAATGTTAGAATTTAAGTACAAACTGTAAGTTGAAGCAGTAAGTTTCTGTAGTAAGAAACTCCAGTGATTTCTGTCATGGGTCTTATATTATTTGGTGTTTTTCTGAAATCCCGAACTCCTAGAGTCATGTGATTACATGAGAATTTCCTCTTTCATTATATAAATAAAACAAACTTGCTAGCCCTCATGGTTGTGGAGAAGAACTTGAGAATGTGAAACCTGAAGCTCAAAAATGAAAAGGCAATACCCCCTCACACACACACCCCTCCGGTTTTCAGCCCACTTTCTATTTTGGAGGAGCTAAATCATGACTTTTGAATGCCTGGGATTAGCAATGCCGTTTGTCCATCCCTTAAACCAAATCTTTAACTAAAAAAAAAAAGTGTTGTATATTTATTTTCCTGCACTTCTGCAGTTTCCAGCGTTTGGCCAGAGAGACACATGAAAGGCTACTTTTCTTGTATTTCTGACTGTTACAAGTAGAAAATATTTGAAACTGTATAAGTAAATCTGTTTTTGCAAGAGCTCTATCCCAATTTTCTAGCGTATTTGTGCCAAATTATCTGCTTTCTGTGGTCAGGGAAAGGCTGACCCCAGGGGGACTGGATGTATAGTATAAATTTTACGTTGAGTAAAAAAGTATGGGCAGCTACAAAATTAGAAGGGGAAAAAAATCAATAAACCAGAACATAAAACCATTTTCTGCAAGAGAGATTGGAGTAAGGGGAGCAACTCACCAAAAGTTGCATAAGGGAAATAGTTGCTTAGACCACACAGCAAAAGCCCAAGATTGTGGTGCCTATATCAGGGGTATGCCTGTAAGTGATTGTTACACTCCTATGACAGGGCAAGTAGTTAACAAAAATGGGGTATGGTTAACCAAAAGTGGGAGGCTCATGTAGCCGTTATTAACATACGTTAATATGTCTGGGACTAATTAAGTCTGTCTGGGACTAATTAAGGGCACATTTCATGATAATAGTATATCATAAAAATGGATATGGCCTTTGATTGTTCCGAATGCTGAAAATCTGCAATGTAATTCTAAAGGCAAAAGCAAGCACATTGTTTAAAACAGAATTTAATTGAACTGTTAGAGATCATTCCTGATTTTCTTTAATAAACTACAAAAGCAATGAGTTAGTAACGGGAAAAATGAGAACAAGGAAAAGATAAAATAAGGGGCGTAGAAAGTGCTAGAAGTTGAAACTATTACCTTTTTATAGATAGCATTTTATAAATTCAGAATCTTACCCAGTAACAAAACTAATCCATTAATTGACTAACATCATAAGTGTTTAAAAGCAGTCCATTTTTATGGCTGTGTTAAGTGATCAGTAATATATATTGTGCACTCTGTTTCATAAATTGGTCCTAAAAAATGTCTTCCCGTTCCTGACATCAGAAATTCTCAAAATCTGTCTCTGGGCATCTTGCCATTCTGTAGCACTAATAGATCATTCTGTTCTGACAGGTACGGGTTTAAGTAAATGTCTGCTCAACAAACAGCTGTGTGAAATAGAGACCTGGCCTCTCTGTCATTTGGTCAAAGACTTCCTGTGCCCACTGCAAAACAGAATTAATTTTATAATATATATAAACAAACAGACAGAATGTTCAGCTAACGTGATAAAATTTCAGAATGTTCAGCTAACGTGATAACATTTTGAAAAGGTGGATTCGCATTTCAATATCATGTGGGACAGAAAGAAGCTCTTATGGAGTAGTCCAGAAGAGCTTTACAGCTGTTAAGAATCTTGTCCATTTTAATGAGCTCTAAATACATTACTGGCAAGCTGGCTAACACGGAACTGACATTAAACTGTCTGATCCCTATGACACACACGTTTGTCTCTTCCATGTGTGAAGATCAAGGGGCAAAATCTGTGGAAAGCAACTAATCGCTACAGCCGCTTCTCCATAGGAAGATCAGAACTTTATAATAATGTGTTTAGCTTCCTGCTTATAGAATGTATTTGGAGTAAATATAAATATATCCTACACAGAGGTTAACAGGGAGGAACCCGACCAGAGGGAGGAAAATGGCAGTGTTAGTGTAGGGGGCGTAGAATAGCTGGGCTGAGTCAGCTGTGGGGAATTAATTCCCCTTACCTGCACCACAACATGTAAGATGGATGTTGTGATGTGGGTTGAGTGAGAGTCAGGATATAGAGGGCAGCAGCTGAGAACAGAAGCAGTGATAGCTGACTCTGGCTGTTGAATAAAATGCACTTTGAAGTTTGTCTTTGGACTTGGCTGAAGCAAGCTGGGGCTTAAACTCTTTGGGCTGACCGAGGAAAGTCCTGTTGGGTTTGACCTTCCAATTGCATTCTCTATTTTTTTAATCAATTTTACCATCAAACAGACAACTGAGGCGTTTCAACTTTTGGCCACTTAAAAAATATTGTGTCTTACCATGGTTTATGGGGATTAATTTTACTGTTTTTCCCTGAGTGTTACAGAAGGCAGGAATTATAGAAAGCTGCTAGTTAAGGTTAAATTAGTGTCGATACTACAGCCTTGGAATACACCTTACTCTTGAGAGGTATTGTACCCTCGGTGTTTGTCCAAGCCCTCCGCACAACTACAAAGCATTTTCTGAAAGTGGATATATTTGCTTTTGCAGTCAGTTGTTCTCACTCTTTAAACAATGCTCAGGGAGTGGGCTGAGTGAGACAGAGTGAAGAAAAGGAAGGACATAGTGTATTTTTGGAAAGAACTGAGAAATATAGAGAGCTGTAGCTTCTCACTCTCTAGCCAGTGCACTCTCTCCTGACAGCGGACAAAGTGACAGGAGAAAGCAAAATCTGTGAAGGGTTCCACTCTACAAACTTCCAGCTCTGCCTTGATTTGGACCTACAATTCCAGGTCATGGAGGTTGTACTAGCCTACTGAGAGAGGACTCTCTACTCAGACAATGAGGGGACTTGGAGTGGACAGCCTGCTGTGGCCAGAGATGCCCACTTCCACTTTTAGAGAATATTTCGATCCCTTCTCTTTAAAAAAAACAAAACCGCTTACCAATAATAAGCACAATGGGAAAATTATAGCGGCATATCCCAAATGTTTCTATAGCAGGGAAGGAACGAGAGCAAAAGATTCAGTGAAGTCCACTAGGGACCTCACCATGTGTGACTGGGGTCCTAGTGGGGAGTCAGCGGCAGTCACTCAGTTAGGACAAATTGCAAAGAATGGGGCAGACAATCCCCATAAAGGTGCTGGATATTCCAGTACTTAGATTACCAAGCCAGCATAAAACCTTTTCTTTATTCCCTTACTGGTTACGCAGAAGTCCAAAAACACAGTTCCCTTAAAGTGATCCAGCCTCAGGCCACCATCCAGGTACCCACATCCAGTGATGAGCTGCCAAAATCTTAACAACTGGTTCCCTCCTCACCCCATGAGGGGGTCGTGGCCCACCCCCACCCCCCGGGACTCCTGCCCCATCCAACCCCCCACGTTCCTTGTATCCTTTCCCCCCAGGACCCCTGCCCCATCTACCCCCCCTCCCCTGTCCCCTGACTGCCCCCAGAACTGGGCGGGAGGGTCTCGTGGGCCACCGTAGTGGGTTCCCACCCCGCCCCTAAGAGCCAGAGGGACCTGCCAGGGGGTGAGGTGGGAAGTCCCGGTGGTGCTTACCTGGGGCGGCTTCTGGGAAGCATCTGGCAGGCCCCTCTGTCTCCTAGGGGTGGGTAGCATAGCTGGGGGAGAGCAAGGGGAGCGGCCGCTCCCCCCACTGATCACATCAAAAGTGGTATCTTAGGCACCAACTCCGTGGGTGCTCCGGGGCTGGAGCCCCCACGGGGAAAATTTGGTGGGTGCAGAGCCCCCACCAGCAGCTCCCCACTCCACGCCCGGCACCAGATCACCTCATCTGTGCTCCACCTCCTCCCCTGAACATACCGCCCTGCTTTGCTTCTTCACCCCTCCCCAGCTTCCAGCGAATCAGCTGTTCGCGCGGGAAACTGGGGAGGGCTGAGAAGCAGGCAGTGGCTTCCCGCTCAGGCTGAGGGTGGCGGAGGTGAGCTGGGGTAGGGAGCGGTTCCCCTGCATGCCCCCCAGGTTACCCACTGTGGCGCGGGTGGCCCTCCTCGCGCCCCCCTGCCCCAGCTCACCTCCACTCCGCCTCCACCTCCCTGGGCCTGAGCGGGAAGCTGCTGCCTGTTTCTCAGCCCTCCCCAGCTTCCCGCGCGAATAGCTGATTCCCGGGAAGCTGGGGGGGGAGCAGCGGAGAAGCAGAGCAGCGGAGAAGGGCGGCGCGTTCAGGGGAGGAGGAGGAGCAGAGGTGAGCTGGGGCTGGGTGCGGGGCGGGGAGCTGCAGGTGGGTGTTCTGCACCCACCAAACTTTCCTCGTGGGTGCTCCAGCCCCAGAGCACCCACCGAGTCAGCGCCTAAGGCGCCACTTTTGGCCAGTTGTTAAATATAGAAGCGGGCTTCTAAATTTAACAACCGGTTCCAGCAAACCGGTGCGAATCGGCTCCAGCTCACCACTGCCCATGTCAAATATGATGAAAATTTCTGTAAATCTGATTTCATCATATAAAAGATCCCAAAGGATCAGACACAGTACCTCTCAGGTTAATAAATGTTTCAGATCTTACCCAAATACACACTACAGCCAATTCTTATTAACTAAACTAAAATGTATTAAAAAACATAAGAGAGAGAGTATGGTTAAAAGGTCAATATACTGTGACAAAGTTCCTCCTCTACCTTAATGGGTCTTGCGCTTATTGGCAGATTTGCTCGCCTTGGAGCTTCACGGCAGCCCTCAGCTTGGCCGTTTTTCTGAACCCACAGTCCAGGTCGACGACTCCTGTGTCTGACCAGGAGTTGGGAGGTTAGGGGGGAACCTGGGCCCGCCCTCTACTCTGGGTTCCAGCCCAGGGCCCTGTAGAATGCAGCTGTCTAGAGTGCCTCCTGGAACAGCTGTGCAACAGCTACAGCTCCCTGGGCTACTTCCCCCATGGCCTCCTCCCAACACCTTCTTTATTCTACCATAGGACCTTCCTCCTGGTGTCTGATAATACTTGTACTCCTCAGTCCTCCAACAGTCCACAGTCTCACTGTCAGCTCCTAGTGCCTCTTGCTCCCGGCTCCTCACACGCACCACAATCTGAAGTGAGCTCCTTTTTAAACCCAGGTGCCCTGATTAGCCTGCCTTAATTGATTCTAGTAGCTTCTTGATTGGCTGCAGGTGTTCTAATCAACCTGTCTGTCTTAATTGTCTCCAGAAGGTTCCTGATTGTTCTGGAACCTTCCCTGTTAGGAAACGGAACGTCTTTTGCTTGCTCCTCAGCTATCTGCTTTCTATTCTTTCCTAAAGCCCCCTGGCCCGGATTTTTCTTACTTTTTGCACCTGCCTTAGTCCCCCCCCCGACCGGGTCAGACGCTTTTTGGTTTTTCTTTTCATTTTTTGTGGTTTTTTTTTCCGTCTACGTCCTTCGCCAGCACCCGCCCCCCCCACGCCTGCTTTCGGGCGCAGCTACTTGCCTCAGCTGGGCCCCCAGAGGAGGGGGGGGAAGATTGCCGATTTGCTGTCCGGGGGGGGGGAGTGGAAACCCCCAGACCCAGCCGTCTTGCCAGCAGCTCGGACTTTACAACATTCTTAATATGCCGAAGGCCTTGGAACACAGCCAACACAGCCGGAGAAGAAGATTTCAGCAGACAGAAGAAATAATTCAAGGGAGCTATAAATCATCGTGAAGAGGGCCGTAAGATTGAGTAACTTTCTGAATTATACTCTCGTGGGGGGGAGTTTGACTGTGCTTACTTGCGTTTGTGGCGGCACAGGGGGTGTGGCGTGGAGACCCCCACCCCCGATCCATCGGTGCCCCTACCCCCCCATCGTTATTACAACTGTCACGGCCCCCCCGCCGTCTGTCCCTGCTGGCAATCTGCCATCTCCTTTCGGATCCAGCTGTTCGCTTTGAACTTTGCCTTCCGGACCGGACACAACAGCCGACCAACCGAGACTCTTTGGACAAACGTGTGTGGGTCTGCACCCCCCCCCGGATTGCTTATCCCACAGCTTGCCCCTATTACTGGACCCCGATTTTGTCCCCCCCCTCCTCCCAGTCCCCCCCCCTCGGCATTCCTTCTTTTCCTGTTTGCAATCTAGCGGAAGGAGGGGCTATTCCGTTTTCTCCCCTCCCCCCCTCCTCCTTCCGGTGTCTCCCTGTCTTTCCCTGCTCACAATGGCGGGGAACGAGAGGGGTGAGATTGCTTCCACAAAATTAGTTGTCCCTTCCCCACCACCACCTCTGCCCGACCCCCAAGGTCCCCCCCCTGCCACTATTGCTAAGATACTTGCCACCCCCCCTGCTGGGGCACCGGTAGCAGGAGGCACCAGGGTGATTGCTGCTGCTGCTGCACCCACCGCCCACCCAGATTCTAGGAAACCCCCCCCGGTTCGCCGGAAGGGCCAGGGCGGGTGGAAAGGAAAGGGCCCCGCTAAAACCACTGAGCCCGCCATGGCAGGGGCTGCCCCCACCGCTGCGGCCTCATCATCAACCGTGGCGCCCCTCCCTGTGTTTCCCTCCACCAGCTCTGCGATTGCCCCTCCCCCGGCCCCCAGGACGTATGCCCGGGCGGCGGCGGGCTCTTCCCTACCTGCCGCCTCGTCATCTCGCCCCCCCCCCCCGCCTCCGCCACCACCGCCAGCGGCCGAGGCCCTTTCCCCGCCTTGACCAGGAAGCACGGCGTCCGTTGCCTCCTGGTGCCCGCCTCGCCCCACGTGGAGACATACGTGCAGGCGTTGGCGAAGGTGGTAGGACCCACGGCTATTGTGGCGGCCTCCAAGATGTATGGGAAGGTTGTTTTCTTCTTAGCCTCGGAGGATGCCGCCCAGGAGGCGGTAGAGAGGGGCCTGACGGTGGGGGGGGGTGTTTGTCCCCCTAGAACCGTTAGAAGACCTGGGCGTCCGCCTCGTCCTTACCTCCGTTCCTCCCTTCTTACCCAATGCTGCCCTGTTACCCGCTCTTTCCACCCTGGGGAAACTTGTCTCTGTTATCAGCCCTCTCCCGTTGGGCTGCAAGGACCCCACCCTCCGTCACATTTTTTCGTTCCGCCGGCAAGTGCAGCTTCTACCACCGGCAGGAGCGCGTGACGACGAGGCGTTTGAGGGGTCCTTTCTAGTCCCCTACCAGGGAGCCCGCTATCGGGTCTTTTATTCTACCGGAGAGGCCCGGTGCTACCTCTGCCGTTCAGCGGGGCATGTCCGCAGAGACTGCCCTTTGGCCCGGGGGGGAGGGGCACCCGAAACCCCCGAGACCCAGCCGGACATCGGCCCTGTTGCTGCCGACGCCCCTGGCTGCCCGGCACCTGAAACCAACCCTCCTCCTACTCGACCCATTGCTGCTCCCGTCCGGGCCCAGGAGATACCTTCCCTACAACGCCCAGACGAGCAAAGGAGTTTCACCCTTGCTAGTACCAACCCAACAGAGCCCATGGAGGAGGGTGGGGCAAGGATATTATCGGGTATAGGAGAGGGCCCTCCCCAAGGAGAAGCCCCCACCCCTCATGTTGCCCCACCGCTACCTCCCCGAACCCCTAAACCATTGCCTCCGCCCCCCGACACGACCCCTGCTAACCAGCCCCCAGATGATGCTATGGAGGCCTGGACCCTAGTCCAGGGGAAGCGAGGCAAGCGGAAGGCACGAGCTCCGCTGCATCCACCCGACGCAGAAGCCCCCCGGAAGACCAGGAAAGGAGGCACTGCTATCGAGCCTCCCGCCACGGCCGTGAGCGAGATCCATCCGCTGGTGTCGGGAGGGGAAGACGGACTGGCATTGGAGGGCAGAATCCCCCCTCCACGGGAGACCCTCCCCTCCGAGACTTCTGAGGACGCCCCTTCTGCCTGGACGCTACCCGAACCCCCCGCGGATCCTGAGGTGGCCATTGAGGCGGGCCCTAGAGGAGAGGCCCCCGGGGTGGCAGGAGTTGGCCTCTCCCCCGTGTATGCGGAGATTGAGGCCCTAGATTTGACCCCGGTCACCCAGGGAGGGGATGATTTGCTGCCGGCTGGCCTTGAGCTGGACAGCCTTACCCCAGCCTCCCTTTCCCCATGCTCCCTCCCCTTAATTGTCTTCCCGGGTGAGCACTTTGCAGACAGTGGTCCACCACCTGATGCCATGGCCGCCAAGACCACCATGGAGCCAGCATCTAGCATTATTGGGAGCCCCCTCCCTCACCCCTTAACCCTTGACTCTGCTCAGGAGGCACTTTCCTTTAGCTGCTTGCCTCCTGCACCCCAGAGCCTTACCTCTGCCCCTGCCCCCACCCCTGCCCCTGCCCAAAGTCCCTCCTCCTGTAATGTTAATGCCGCCCCTGGGGTTATTTCCTTTCCGCCTTTTGCAGATTCCCCCCAGGGAGCAGTCTTTGCACTTTCTAGCCGCGACCCATTAGGAGTGGCAATTTTTCCCCTGCCATCCCCCTCCACCCCAAGGCATGAAATGAATTTAATAACCCCAGCCTGTCAGACGCCCCGTCGGTGGTCCGCACCCTGTCTACCTGCCTTAGCGGACCACGAGGCTGTATTAAGAGTCCCATCAGGGAATACCTCGGGAATTGTAACCCCACCCCCCCATGAGCTGCGGCATGCGCTACGGAAGTTCCTAGAACACACCCGTGGCGCCCGCGACAGAGCACAGCTGGCTCTTCAGCTATGGGGGGACTTTGATCAAATCCTCCAGGCCACAAGGGCCCTTATAAAGGAAGGCAGGGGGCAAGGAAGGCGCGGTGCTGCGGCCTACGAGCGAGCCCGCAGCTTCCGACACGATCTACTCACCCACGGGATGGGTCATGGGTTGCTGCGCAACCCGCCGGGGGCCCTGAATCCCCCCGCCAATACGAGGCCCCCACCCCCCCAGCCCTCCGCATGACGCCTCTTATTATTGCGACCCTGAATACCAGGGGCTGTAGGATGGCTCTCCGCAGGTCCCAGGTGCTCTCTTACCTTCGGGAAGGGAGGTATTCTATAGTTTTCCTGCAGGAGACTCATACGGACCCGACCGCCGAGGACAGGTGGCGGCTGGAGTGGGGGGACGGGGTATACTTTAGCCACTTCGCGACCTGGCAGGCTGGAGTGGCAACCCTGTTCTCCCCCAACCTACGGCCTGAGGTGCTAGGGGTTAATGAGGCCGTGCCGGGCCACGTGCTGCACCTTCGAGTCCGTATGGAGGGGCTCGTGGTTAATTTTGTCAATATTTATGCCCCGCAAATGAGCTCCAGGCGGCCACAATTTTATCAGCAGGTGTCCGACTTTCTCGGCACCCTGGATTCGCACGAGTGCCTGGTCCTGGGAGGGGACTTTAACACCACCCTCGAGGAACGGGATCGCTCAGGGGCCGAACCGAGTCCGGCCGCTGCAAATATTCTCCAAGGGATAGTTGACCATCACTCCCTAGTGGACGTCTGGCGTGACCATCACCCAGATGACACCTCCACGTTCACCTTTGTTCGGGTGGAGGCCCATCGGTCAAACCACTCTCGGTTGGACCGTATTTATTTATCCCGTTTCCACCTTTCACAAGCCCACTCCTCCGCCTTTCGGCCGGCCCCATTCTCTGATCATCATTTAGTTACTGTAACGGTCTCCCTCCGTGCAGAGAGACCGGGGCCGGCCTATTGGCACTTTAATAACAGCCTGTTGGAGGACGAGAGCTTTGTGATGTCCTTCCGGGAGTTTTGGCTGGCCTGGCGGGAGCAGTGGCGTGCCTTTCCCTCGGTGCGGCGATGGTGGGATCTCGGGAAGGTGCGCGCCAAGCTCTTCTGCCGTGACTACACTCGGGGCACCAGCCGACGGCGAAATGCGGCGATAGAGCAGTTGGAACGGGAGGTCTTAGAGATGGAGAGGCGCCTGGCCGCCGATCCCGAGGACCCGTCCCTCTGCGGACCGTGCCGGGAGAAGCGGGAGGAGCTTCAGGCCCTTGAGGACCACCGGGCCCGAGGTGCCTTTGTTCGGTCCCGCATCCGCCTCCTTCGGGAGATGGACTGCGGCTCCCGCTTCTTCTATGCCCTGGAGAAAACGAGGGGGGCCAAGAAACACGTCACCTGCCTTCTTGCAGAAGACGGTACCCCCCTCACGGATCCGGAGGAGATGTGTGGGAGGGCCCGTGACTTCTACACAAGCCTTTTCTCCCCGGACCCGACCGATCCTGACGCTTGTGAGGTGCTCTGGGAGGAACTCCCCACGGTCAGCGTGGGCGACCGAGACCGACTAGAGCGGCCTCTCACCCTGGCTGAGTTCTCGGAAGCCCTCCGTCGCATGCCCACCAATAAATCTCCGGGCATGGACGGGCTGACCGTGGAGTTTTACCGCGCGTTCTGGGACATTCTCGGCCCAGACCTAGTCATCGTCTGGGCTGAGTCCTTGCAGAGCGGGGTCCTCCCTCTGTCATGCAGGCGAGCGGTGCTCGCTTTGCTGCCGAAGAAGGGGGACCTCCGCGATCTACGAAACTGGCGTCCCGTCTCACTCCTTAGCACGGATTACAAAATTGTAGCGAAAGCAATTTCGCTGCGGCTAGGGTCCGTGATGGCGGACGTGGTCCACCCAGACCAGACCTATACTGTCCCAGGTCGCAGCATTTTCGATAACCTCTTTCTAGTCCGAGACCTTTTGGAACTCGGGCGGAGAGATGGTCTATCGTTCGTCCTCCTGTCTCTTGATCAGGAGAAGGCGTTCGATAGAGTAGACCATGGGTACCTCCTGAGCACTCTGCAGGCGTTTGGATTTGGACCTCAGTTTGTGAGTTTTCTCCGGGTGCTGTATGCCTCCGCGGAGTGTTTGGTTAGGCTCAACTGGACCCTGACTGAACCGGTCAGCTTCGGGCGAGGAGTGCGGCAGGGGTGCCCCCTCTCGGGCCAGTTGTACGCTCTGGCGATCGAGCCTTTCCTCTGTCTCCTCCGCAGGAGGATGACAGGGTTGGTGCTGCGGGAGCCGGAGCTGCGGCTGGTCCTGTCGGCGTACGCCGATGACGTACTCCTCGTGGTCCAGGACCCGGGAGACTTGGCGCGAGTGGAGGCATTCCAAGCCATCTATTCGGCAGCCTCCTCCGCCCGAGTCAACTGGGTCAAGAGCTCTGGCTTGGCGGTGGGGGACTGGCGGCAGGTAAGCTCCCTCCCACCCGCACTTCAGACCATCCGGTGGAGTGCGGGTCCACTGCTCTATCTCGGCGTTTACCTTTCCGCCACGCATCCTTCCCCGCCGGAGAACTGGCAAAATTTAGAGGGCGGGGTGATAGAGCGGATCCGGAGATGGACGAGGCTACTCCGATGTCTCTCCCTCCGAGGGAGAGCACTGGTGCTTAACCAACTAGTCCTGTCCACGCTCTGGTACCGGCTCAACACCCTGGCCCCGGCCCCGGGTTTCCTGACCCACCTCCGGAGATTGATTCTAGAGTTCTTCTGGTCAGGAATGCACTGGGCCCCTGTTGGAGTTCTTCATCTACCCCTGAAGGAAGGAGGGCAGGGCCTGAAGTGTCTGTACACTCAGGTCCGCGTTTTCCGCCTCCAGGCCCTGCAGAGGCTCTTTTATAGTGCACGTAGTTCGGCGTGGAGCATACTGGCGCACGCCTTCCTGCGCCGTTTCCAAGGGTTTCGATATGACCGGCAGCTCTTTTATCTTTCACCGAGGGGTTTTCCGCGAGACCTCTCTGGGCTGCCGGTCTTCTACCAGGACCTCCTCCGGGCCTGGAAACTGTTTTTAACAACCAGGTCCGTGGCGGCCACCGTGGGAGCAGATCTCCTCACGGAGCCCCTGCTACACAATCCCCAGCTCCGTGTGCAGGTGGCGGAGTCCCGCTCGGTGCGCCAGAGGTTGGTCCTGGCGGAAGTCACGAGGGTCGGAGACCTCCTGGACTACGACCGGAGAGACTGGCTGGATCCCCTGATGCTTGCTCGGCGCATGGGGCTCTCCAGCCTCCGAACCCCCCGGCGCGTACTTCAGGAGGTGAAGGCCGCTTTGACCCCCGCTGCTCGGGCTTACGTTAGCCGAGCCTTGTGCGAGGGCGCACCCCGCCCATCCCTTACCCCAGGCCCGCCGGACCTTTCCATCGGGCCCCCACCCCGTAGATCCCAACAAACCCCTCACCCTTTCACTGCAAGCCGGCTGCACGAACTGCAGCCGGTAAGCTTTCAAATTGCTTCACGGAAATACTTATATACACTTACGCTTCACACCCTTCATGCCCATACCCTGGTGTCCCGCCCCGATACAAAGTGGCGGGATCTCCTGCCACCTTTGGAGGGTGAGCAACCTCGGTGGGCCAGCCTGTATTCCACCTTGGTCCCAAGGCCCGTCGGGGACATCAGTTGGCGGCTCCTTCACGGAGCTGTGAGCACGGGCGTGTTTTTGACACGGTTTACCCCCATTCCGGACACTTGTCCTTTTTGTAATGTGAGGGAAACCCTGGCGCACGTGTATTTAGAGTGTGCCAGATTGCAGCCCCTTTTCCGGCTCCTCACAAATATTCTATTACGCTTTTGGCTTCATTTTTCCCCCCACCTTTTTATCTATACACTTCCCATCCGTGGCCCCACAAAGTCGCGGGATCTTTTAGTCAACCTCCTCCTAGCTTTGGCTAAAACAGCCATTTATAAAACCAGAGAGAGGAGGTTGGCCCACGAAACGTCCTGCGATTGTGGGGCCGTTTTCCGATCCTCAGTACATTCACGTATCCGGGCGGAGTTCCTCTGGGCGGCATCCACCGACTCCCTTGAAGCATTCGAGGAGCGGTGGGCGCTGTCTGGGGTTCTCTGCTCGGTGACCCCGTCCGGTTCCCTCCGTCTGACCCTTTGATTGAGGGTAAGAGCGAGAGACGCCAGCCCCAGCCGTCGCCGCTGGGGATACCATCATTCCTGTCATCTAGGAGGGGTCCTATAATACATGGGTGTCTACCCCCCCCCCCTCCCTAAACCGCCCACCCCGCAGCCGTGCCCATCTTACCGGGCACTCTCAGGAGAGGGAGGATCGGTGACACTGGGCGCGGCACTAGGTAACTCGAGGGGGTGGAAGACCACGAGTGTCGAGGAAGCCCCCCCGCTCTAGGCCACCAGGTAACTCAGGAGGGTGGAAGACCACGAGTGTCGAGGAAGCCCCCCCGCTCTGGGCCCAGGCTAGCCTGAACACTTCTCCCTCCTGAAAGCTGCTGTGTTGTACCTTCTGATTGCGTTGTTTTGTTGCATAGTTGTTTTGTTTCTTTGGTAATTCTGTAAGCGTTACCAATAAACTTTCTTTTTGTTTCAAAAAAAAAAAACCTTCCCTGTTACCTTACCCAGGGAAAAGGGACCTACTTAGCCTGGGGCTAATATATCTGCCTTCTGTTACTCTCCTCTAGCCATCTGGCCCGACCCTGTCACAATACATACAGACATGAGTTCAATTCATTTAGGGGCAGATTCATAGCAGAGATGATGAGCTTTGTGGTTGCAAAGAGTTCTTTCAGAAATAGTTCATAGTTTTTAGTCCAATGTCCAAATATTATGGTCAGGGTGTACCAGCATAACTGGTACCTCAGTCTTGTGACTCAAACTTCCCCTGATGAAGTCTAAGCAGATCTGAGATGACAGAATCAGGAACCAAGGATCTTTTATACAATTTCATGTCTTGTGACAAGTTGGAATTCGCCAGGGAACAAAAGGTAGTTAGGATGACTTGAAGAAGGTCCATCACTGGTACTTAGCTATACAAATTAACATAAGGCCATTTGCTTGTTCCTCCACCATTCACAGTACATTTCAAAGAGAGATGAATACTGAGCTATCCTGTGTTTACAATTCTGTCAAGGTTCCTTCCACTCTGAACTCTAGGGTTTAGATGTGGGGACCTGAATGAAAACCCCCCTAAGCTTATTTTTACCAACTTAGGTTAAAACTTCCCCAAGGTACAAACTATTTTACCTTTTGCCCATGGACTTTATTGCTGCCACCACCAAGCATCTAACAAATATAATAGTGAAAAGCCCACTTGGAAATGTCTTTCCCCAAAAAATCCCCCCAAGCTCTACAACCCCTTTCCTGGGGAAGGCTTGATAAAAATCCTCACCAATTTGGATAGGTGAACACAGACCCAAACCCTTGGATATGAAGAACAATGAAAAAGCAATCAGGTTCTTAAAAGAAGAATTTTAATTAAAGAAAAAGTAAAAGAATCACCTCTGTAAAATCAGGATGGTAAATGCCTTACAGGGTAATCAGATTAAAAAAATAGAGAATCCCTCTAGGCTAAACCTTAAGTTACGAAAAGACACAAAAACAGGACTATACATTCCATTCAGCACAACTTATTTTATCAGCCATTTAAACAAAACAGAATCTAACGCATATCTAACTAGATTGCTTACTGACGTTTTACAGGAGTTCTGACCTGCATTCCTGCTCTGGTCCCGGCAAAAGCAATGCACAGACAGAGAGAACCCTTTGTTTTCCGCCTCCCCTCCAGCTTTGAAAGTATCTTGTCTCCTCATTGGTCATTTTGGTCCGGTGTCAGCGAGGTTGTCATAGCTTCTTAACCCTTTACAGGTGAAAGGGTCTTTTCCTCTGGCCAGGAGGGATTTAAAGGTGTTTACCCTTCCCTTTGTATTTATGACAAATTCATTTACATGATAGGATGTTCTTTTGACCCCTGAATGATCAGAATACAGCATAGACAGGGATTGTTGATTACATTGTCCACCCTACTCATACATATGTAAATACACAAAACTACAAACATTATCTCCCCACATGTCTTTTGAGGGTTATTTATTCTGCAGGATATTTAACCCTTTCTAGCCATGTATCACACATGTAAGCCAAATTTATTTGGGGAGTGCTCGATATCACGTCTACGTCTACACTACTAGATGGGGCTAGGATTCCCCTGCTTGTGTACAACTACTTATGCTAGCTGTCATCCAGCTAGCACAAATATAAATAGCAGTGTAGCCGTGACAGCACTGCTATTGGCAGTGGAGCTATGAGTGGGTATTTGTCATGGTATTTATGAAGGCTCAACCTTGCCTCTGTTGCTGATACCTGTGCTGCCATGGCTACAATGCTATATATACCAGTACTAGTTTGATGAGAGTAAGTGAACACGAGCAGGGGAATCACACCCCTAGCTCATAGTTTTCAGAGTAACAGCCGTGTTAGTCTGTATGCGCAAAAAGAAAAGGAGTACTTGTGGCACCTTAGAGACTAACCAATTTATTTGAGCATAAGCTTTTGTGAGCTACAGCTCACTTCATCGGATGCATACTGTGGAAAATACAGAAGATGTTTTTATACACACAAACCATGAAAAAAATGGGTGTTTATCACTACAAAAGGTTTTCTCTCCCCCCACCCTACTCTTCTGCTGGTAATAGCTTATCTAAAGTGATCACTCTCCTTACAATGTGTATGATAACCAAGGTGGGCCATTTCCAGCACAAATCCAGGGTTTAACAAGAACGTCTGGGGGGCGGGGTAGGAAAAAACAAGGGGAAATAGGTTACCTTGCATAATGACTTAGCCACTCCCAGTCTCTATTCAAGCCTAAGTTAATTGTATCCAATTTCCAAATGAATTCCAATTCAACAGTTTCTTGCTGGAGTCTGGATTTGAAGTTTTTTTGTTGTAATATAGCAACTTTCATGTCTGTAATTACGTGACCAGAGAGATTGAAGTGTTCTCCGACTGGTTTATGAATGTTATAATTCTTGACATCTGATTTGTGTCCATTTATTCTTTTACATAGAGACTGTCCAGTTTGACCAATGTACATGGCAGAGGGGCATTGCTGGCACATGACGGCATATATCACATTGGTGGATGTGCAGGTGAACGAGCCTCTGATAGTTGTGGCTGATGTTATTAGGCCCTGTGATGGTGTCCCCTTAATAGATATGTGGACACAGTTGGCAACGGGCTTTGTTGCAAGGATAGGTTCCTGGGTTAGTGGTTCTGTTGTGTGATATGTGGTTGCTGGTGAGTATTTGCTTCAGGTTGGGGGGCTGTCTGTAGGCAAGGACTGGCCTGTCTCCCAAGATTTGTGAGAGTGTTGGGTCATCCTTCAGGATAGGTTGTAGATCCTTGATAATGCGTTGGAGGGGTTTTAGTTGGGGGCTGAAGGTGATGGCTAGTGGCGTTCTGTTATTTTCTTTGTTAGGCCTGCCCGGTAGTAGGTGACTTCTGGGAACTCTTCTGGCTCTATCAATCTGTTTCTTCACTTCCGCAGGTGGGTACTGTAGTTGTAAGAATGCTTGATAGAGATCTTGTAGGTGTTTGTCTCTGTCTGAGGGGTTGGAGCAAATGCGGTTGTATCACAGAGCTTGGCTGTAGACGATGGATTGTGTGGTGTGGTCAGGGTGAAAGCTGGAGGCATGTAGGTAGGAACAGCGGTCAGTAGTTTTCCGGTATAGGGTGGTGTTTATGTGACCATTGTTTATTAGCACTGTAGTGTCCAGGAAGTGGATCTCTTGTGTGGACTGGACCAGGCTGAGGTTGATGGTGGGATGGAAATTGTTGAAATCATGGTGGAATTCCTCAAGGGCTTCTTTTCCATGGGTCCAGATGATGAAGATGTCATCAATATAGCGCAAGTAGAGTAGGGGCGTTAGGGGACGAGAGCTGAGGAAGCGTTGTTCTAAGTCAGCCATAAAAATGTTGGCATACTGCGAGGCCATGCAGGTACCCATAGCAGTGCCACTGATCTGAAGGTATACATTGTTCCCAAATGTAAAATAGTTATGGGTAAGGACAAAGTCACAAAGTTCAGCCACCAGGTTAGCTGTGACATTATCGGGGATAGTGTTCTTGATGGCTTGTAGTCCATCTTTGTGTGAAATGTTGGTGTAGAGGGCTTCTACATCCATAGTGGCAAGGATGGTGTTATCAGGAAGATCACCGATGGATTGTAGTTTCCTGAGGAAGTCAGTGGTGTCTCGAAGGTAGCTGGGAGTGCTGGTAGCATTGGGCCTGAGGAGGGAGTCTACATAGCCAGACAATCCCGCTGTCAGGGTGCCAATGCCTGAGATGATGGGGCGCCCAGGATTTCCAGGTTTATGGATCTTGGGTAGTAGATAGAATATCCCAGGTCGGGGTTCCAAGGGTGTGTCTGTGCGGATTTGATCTTGTGCTTTTTCAGGGAGTTTCTTGAGCAAATGCTGTAGTTTCTTTTGGTAACTCTCAGTGGGATCAGAGGGTAATGGCTTGTACAAAGTGGTGCTGGAGAGCTGCCGAGCAGCCTTTTGTTCATATTCCGACCTATTCATGATGACAACAGCACCTCCTTTGTCAGCCTTTTTGATTATGATGTCAGAGTTGTTTCTGAGGCTGTGGATGGCATTGTGTTCCGCACGGCTGAGGTTGTGGGGCAAGTGATGCTGCTTTTCCATAATTTCAGCCCGTGCACATCGGCGGAAGCACTCAATGTAGAAGTCCAGTCTGCTGTCTCGACCTTCAGGAGGAGTCCACCTAGAATCCTTCTTTTTGTAGTGTTGGTAGGGAGGTCTCTGTGGATTAGTATGTTGTTCAGAGGTGTGTTGGAAATATTCCTTGAGTCGGAGACGTCGAAAATAGGATTCTAGGTCACCACAGAACTGTATCATGTTCGTGGGGGTGGAGGGGCAGAAGGAGAGGCCCCGAGATAGGACAGCTGCTTCTGCTGGGCTGAGAGTATAGTTGGATAGGTTAACAATATTGCTGGGTGGGTTGAGGGAACCATTGCTGTGGCCCCTTGTGGCATGTAGTAATTTAGAAAGTTTAGTGTCCTTTTTCTTTTGTAGAGAAGCAAAGTGTGTCTTGTAAATGGCTTGTCTAGTTTTAGTAAAGTCCAGCCACGAGGAAGTTTGTGTGGAAAGTTGGTTTTTTATGAATGATGTGAGCCACACACAACTTTTAAGCAGATTGAGATGGAAGGGGTGGAGGAGTGACAGAATTACATGAAAGTAAACACTTGTCTTCAGTGACTCAGTAACTTTTCATGTTTAAAACTATGTGCAGTAACTTCTGTTCATAGTAATGAACAAATGGAAGGTATCCAAGTGGTTTTTAAACATGAATGGCCAAATTAGGAAGTCCTTGTAATACTTCCACTGAGTTCAATGAATGTTTTGCCAAGGACCACACAGTTTGTCTCAGATGCTTTTTCTCTTACAAAACTGAACGATAATGTTCCCTGATATATTGATTGTCCCCTGTCCTGAAACACACCATCATGCAGGAGAGTTACACTGAGTAAAATGAGTAAACTTCTCCTAAATGTGCACACATTCACACCTGACACAGGCAGCATTTAAAACTGCAGTTCTTAATTATCAAAGCTTTTTTTTCCTTGTGGGTTTTAATTAAATGTTTGAACAGTTTGATTAATCATTGCAGCCCTAATTGGTTAAGGTTTAAGAGCTTTTCCTGAATTGGTTCTTTTGCAGCATTTCAATGCAGCTCTTAAGATCTGCCACTGTGGGTTGGCATTATTACTTTAGGATTCTTCTCAGTCACAGTACAACCAAAACCACCAGAGGCCTTGGTATATGCTTATAGAAGTATCACAAACTCCAACATCAAAAAACCAAGTTACATTGACCTCTGTCTTTACTTAATTCAGAAGAGGGTGTCTATTCTATAAAGTGTCCTAGGAAACAAAAAGAGAAAAAATGACTGAATCTTGCTAAATAAGCCTCAAAATTAATTGGCAAGTGAGGCTAACTCCAGACAAGGCAGTATAAACAGTAATCCCTTAATATTCAATGAAAGATGTTGAATGCCTCTTACAGACTGAGTAAAGAACCCATTAGGATGGGAAAGCCAATGAGCATTAGGTGAACATATATTACTCACATAAAATTTTTACATTCACATGATTATATTTTGATTTAAAAGGTCTTACAGTAGGCCAGTAACTATCCTTTCATGAAAGTCAATTTACCTGTCTCTAAAATAGATAAGAAAATACCTACCTCAGAGCAATGTTATATTCAAGTTACATTAATGATTATAAAGCTCTTTAAGAAGGCACGAAGAAGGCACGAAGGCACTGTAGAAATTCAAAATAGTAGTATTAATGGTATCGGTGTGTAAGCATGTATTGTGATTAATGAGTTCTCTTTGTTATACTTCTGTCTGTGTGGAGCATTTAGGGTTGCCAACCCTCCAGGATTGTCCTGGAGTCTCCAGGAATTAAAGATTAATCTTTAATTAAAGATTGTCATGAAACCTCCAGGAATACATCCAACGAAAACTGGCAACCCTAGGAGCATTATCTTGGCTCGTTTTTGCAAATATTTAGCATTTACACTGATTTGGGCCTAATAATATGCAGAAGGATAAATCAAAAGAAAAAAGAAAATCATTTTATAAATTGATTTTTTTTAAATCAAGGGACCCATGCTTTTGCATAAAGGCTATCATAATGAAATCTGTTCAGTGCCACAAAACTGGAGATATGTAAACTTTCATAATCTGAAGCATCTTTGTGTATTTAAAGGTCATTCAGCTAAACTTGTGTCAACTTTCTTTGCTGACAGAAATAATACTTACTATCTGTTTTGTATAGCAGTCATATGGACTCTGACTCATTTTTAAAGATTGCTCTTTGATAATGCTGTAAGTACCAAACCCTTTTCATAGTCATGCTTTTGATTTATAGTAGCTGGACTGCACGTCTCCTTCTCATTTTGAGGGGCAGGATGATTCAGGCAGGAAGAAAGAAATTATTATTTGTACATGTAGTTCTTTAAACACCAAGAGCCCAGTTTATTACTTATTTATTTTATGAAACTAGAGTCACCTGTCTCTGCACTCCAGGTAACCTTGACAAATACAATAAATCAAAAAAGAAACAGCCACATCACATACAGTACTAAATAGCCAAGAAGTACAAAAAATAAACCATATTCTCCATTTCTCTTATCTATCACCCCTAATAATATTAACTTCTTCAGCAGACATTTTAAAATATAAATATCTCATTGTATGCCCTGAAGTTCAGCAGTTTTAGACCCAGGTGTGGGGAAAAGAAAGAGAGCCTCACATGGGACATCCTGCTAGCAAACTCCACTCTTTTATACTCTCTTATTTCCCTCCACTGAGAGGGGACCTGCTCAAGTGCTTTTGCTCACATCATCTGTAGCAGTATGTCACAGGAAGAGAGGTGGCATCTGAGGAAGGAAGGTCTGAAGTTATTAGTGTATCTCTTGTCCACACTACTAATAGGCCCTTCATTTCTTTCATATACGACTCTAGCTGGAATTGGAAGTGTTTTCCCTTATGAATTTCCATTTGAATCTAAGGTCTTTATCTGCTCCTGCCTCCAGGATGGAGAATTATCTGTAGAGGCAATTCTCTACTTTGATGCATATGGTCAGATATTAATTTATGACTTGGAAACCTTAATTTACAAGCACGAGTCACACATGTTGTAAAATACTTCAGGTCTCTTGAACTGGATCTAAAGCATAGATTCCATCTGTTTGGGGAGTTGCTGCTTATTTATGTCCTTATAGTAAGTATATTTAGGATGCTGCATAAAAGCTTTTAGTCAAGACACTACTTATTTAGGAAGTAATTTTCCTTAACTAGGAAGCAAAAAATTAAGCAATTTTAATTATTGCTTTATTGAAATTTATTTTAATAATCTAGGAATACTTTGTGACTATAACAAGATTATCAATATTTTTCTCCTTTTTACTGTTCCTGTTTACTGTTTCTGATATTTTTATGCCTGTTTTCTCTTTTAGTTTTCTTTTTAGTGGCCTTGAACAGTTGCAACTGATCAAAATACATCTACCCTATACTTTTACAAAATTATGGGTATTCAGTTTTTAACCACCATACTCTATTATTACTTTTAGTTCCTGGTACTTAGAGTGCACACAGTATTTTAGGTGCCAGGGATTTCAGAAGCTATTAGGACCAAACACTGTGATGATGACTTACTGATGGTTAACCTATAGCAGCACTGTGCAGCGCTGTAACAGAACCACTGGAACAGGAGATTGGAAGAGGAGATTGAGTATATCCTTCAGGATTGGCTGTACTTTGATTAAGAATTCTGGAATTCTCATGTCTTCTTGAAGGACCTCTTGATGAGTGAGACTGGCACTGGAAATTGCCATGATCACCCAGATTTGTTCCCTAAGAATGTGCAGCATTGTGTCAAAATAGCAAGTTCTGCTTTTCATATTTCCTGTTCTTTAATTTGTGAAAATTTATGAAGACTCAAAAATTTTGCCCACACAAGTACATGGCCGAAAAACTACATGAGTCCTGAGCCTGAAGGACTTTGTAGTTCCAGACCCTGCCAGAAGAAATTCATGTGTAAAGAAAAATATGGTGATAGGTTTTCCTTCCCTTCCCCTCAGGCATGTTGTGAGGTGAAACTAATTAATGAAACTTTGTGATTGTTGGGTAAAAGAGAATATAAAAGGGTAAAACACAATTATTCAGCTGGAAGTTCCTGAATCACTGATTTCAGAGTAACAGCCGTGTTAGTCTGTATTCGCAAAAAGAAAAGGAGTACTTGTGGCACCTTAGAGACTAACCAATTTATTTGAGCATAAGCTTTCGTGAGCTACAGCTCACTTCATCGGATGCATACTGTGGAAAGTGTAGAAGATCTTTTTACATATGCACAAAGCATGAAAAAATATCTCCTCCCACCCCACTCTCCTGCTGGTAATAGCTTATCTAAAGTGATCACTCTCCTTACAATGTGTATGATAATCAAGTTGGGCCATTTCCAGCACAAATCCAGGTTTTCTCCTCCCCCTCCCCCCCACATACAAACCCACTCTCCTGCTGGTAATAGCTTATCTAAAGTGACCATTCTCCTTACAATGTGTATGATAACCAAGGTGGGACTGGACTTCTACATAGAGTGCTTCCGCCGACGTGCACGGGCTGAAATTGTGGAAAAGCAGCATCACTTCCCCATAACCTCAGCCGTGCGGAACACAATGCCATCCACAGCCTCAGAAACAACTCTGACATCATAATCAAAAAGGCTGACAAAGGAGGTGCTGTTGTCATCATGAATAGGTCGGAATATGAACAAAAGG
The DNA here is from genome assembly GCF_965140235.1 of Caretta caretta. Taxonomy (NCBI): domain Eukaryota; kingdom Metazoa; phylum Chordata; order Testudines; family Cheloniidae; genus Caretta; species Caretta caretta. The sequence continues at coordinate 159,914,167 of NC_134207.1, forward strand.
CTGCTCGGCAGCTCTCCAGCACCACTTTGTACAAGCCATTACCCTCTGATCCCACTGAGAGTTACCAAAAGAAACTACAGCATTTGCTCAAGAAACTCCCTGAAAAAGCACAAGATCAAATCCGCACAGACACACCCCTGGAACCCCGACCTGGGATATTCTATCTACTACCCAAGATCCATAAACCTGGAAATCCTGGGCGCCCCATCATCTCAGGCATTGGCACCCTGACAGCGGGATTGTCTGGCTATGTAGACTCCCTCCTCAGGCCCAATGCTACCAGCACTCCCAGCTACCTTCGAGACACCACTGACTTCCTCAGGAAACTACAGTCCATCGGTGATCTTCCTGATAACACCATCCTGGCCACTATGGATGTAGAAGCCCTCTACACCAACATTCCACACAAAGATGGACTACAAGCCGTCAAGAACACTATCCCCGATAATGTCACAGCTAACCTTGTGACTTTGTCCTTACCCATAACTATTTTACATTTGGGGACAATGTATACCTTCAGATCAGCGGCACTGCTATGGGTACCCGCATGGCCCCGCAGTATGCCATCTTTTTTATGGCTGACTTAGAACAAAGCTTCCTCAGCTCTCGTCCCCTAACACCCCTACTCTACTTGCGCTATATTGATGACATCTTCATCATCTGGACCCATGGAAAAGAAGCCCTTGAGGAATTCCACCATGATTTCAACAATTTCCATCCCACCATCAACCTCAGCCTGGTCCAGTCCACACAAGAGATCCACTTCCTGGACACTACAGTGCTAATAAACAATGGTCACATAAACACCACCCTATACCGGAAAACTACTGACCGCTGTTCCTACCTACATGCCTCCAGCTTTCACCCTGACCACACCACACAATCCATCGTCTACAGCCAAGCTCTGCGATACAACCGCATTTGCTCCAACCCCTCAGACAGAGACAAACACCTACAAGATCTCTATCAAGCATTCTTACAACTACAGTACCCACCTGCGGAAGTGAAGAAACAGATTGATAGAGCCAGAAGAGTTCCCAGAAGTCACCTACTACTGGGCAGGCCTAACAAAGAAAATAACAGAACGCCACTAGCCATCACCTTCAGCCCCCAACTAAAACCCCTCCAACGCATTATCAAGGATCTACAACCTATCCTGAAGGATGACCCAACACTCTCACAAATCTTGGGAGACAGGCCAGTCCTTGCCTACAGACAGCCCCCCAACCTGAAGCAAATACTCACCAGCAACCACATACCACACAACAGAACCACTAACCCAGAAACCTATCCTTGCAACAAAGCCCGTTGCCAACTGTGTCCACATATCTATTAAGGGGACACCATCACAGGGCCTAATAACATCAGCCACAACTATCAGAGGCTCGTTCACCTGCACATCCACCAATGTGATATATGCCATCATGTGCCAGCAATGCCCCTCTGCCATGTACATTGGTCAGACTGGACAATCTCTACGTAAAAGAATAAATGGACACAAATCAGATGTCAAGAATTATAACATTCACAAACCAGTCGGAAAATACTTAAATCTCTCTGGTCACGCGATTACAGACATGAAAGTTGCTATATTACAACAAAAAAACTTCAAATCCAGACTCCAGCAAGAAACTGTTGAATTGGAATTCATTTGCAAATTGGATACAATTAACTTAGGCTTGAATAGAGACTGGGAGTGGCTAAGTCATTATGCAAGGTAACCTATTTCCCCTTGTTTTTTCCTACCCCGCCCCCCCAGACGTTCTTGTTAAACCCTGGATTTGTGCTGGAAATGGCCCACCTTGGTTATCATACACGTTGTAAGGAGAGTGGTCACTTTAGATAAGCTATTACCAACAGGAGAGTGGGTTTGTGTGGGGGGGGGGTGAGAAAACCTGGATTTGTTCTGGAAATGGCCCAACTTGATTATCATACACATTGTAAGGAGAGTGATCACTTTAGATAAGCTATTACCAGCAGGAGAGTAGGGTGGGGGGAGAGAAAACCTTTTGTAGTGATAAACACCCATTTTTTCATGGTTTGTGTGTATAAAAACATCTTCTGTATTTTCCACAGTATGCATCCGATGAAGTGAGCTGTAGCTCACGAAAGCTTATGCTCAAATAAATTGGTTAGTCTCTAAGGTGCCACAAGTACTCCTTTTCTGAATCACTGAGTTATCTGTGTGCTGTGTAGTGTCATTTTGACTGGTTAAGGCAATGGGCCAAGTCCTCTGCTGATGTAAATTGTTGTAGCTCAGTTGTGGCTTTGGCCCAATAATTCCAGTGATTTGTGATATTAGCTAAATAATCTTTAATACTTGTAAAATAGGTCTAAATAAAAGCAATTTCAAAGCAGGTTTTTAGCAATAGTTGTCACTGTTTCAGTATCTCCATGGAGCGAATGAGGCTGGTGTTTCTTCAGTGGTTGCTGCTATTCTCATGATGCTGCCTAGCATGATGGGGCAGTACAGAAGTCAAAGAATCATCTTTGTCTTATGAAAGCAATAGAAATCGGGAGGCTTTAAAGTCGAGATAAGGGAAGTTTTGTTATTTAAATAAAAATGGAAAACAATAGAACTTACCTACAAAAAGTTAAACTTTCAGATTTCCATAGGTTTTTAATGGCAAGGCCACCTCATCCACTCCATTGCATATACTTTTCCCTCCAGGGAGAAGGTGAATGAACAAACAACACAACAGATCTCAGTCATGTTGCTTAATGCACTGCTTGAAGTTGCTCAGGTACAGCAATAGAATCTGCTTTCCTTTTGCATCATCCACTTGTCAAGATGGTGGCGTGCACTTTGTTATTCCATTATTTTTTTTTACATTTACACTTTGTACATTTTTCTTTTGTGTAATTAGCTTTTATATTGCTATGCTGGGTTAAACTACCAATCCAGCTCTGAAAAGGCCCCAGTACAAGCTGTCTGGTATTGCCTTCAGCAAGGTAGAGCCGGACCAGCAAGGATTAAGTGGCTTATTAAACTATAGGACCTAGCTGTTAAGTATAAGAAGAAGAAAGGGGAATTGCCCACTCTGATTATGCACGGGAAGGGAGGTGAGCTTTGATTGGGGCCTAGTTTATACCCTAGTGATGACTTTGATTTGGATTTGTCTTACTCTGAAAAAGTAAGGAAAACATTGCTGGTTTTTTGTGTGTGATTTTGTAAGCTACTCTCACTGCTGATAAGGGAAACCCCATTCTGTGACAACTGCACTTCAATTTCTCCTTAAAGATTATTGTTGCTACAAGCTGTTGGTTAAGTGTATATTACATTGATCTCCAGGCCCATTCAGAACAAACTACTGGACCAGTATGGAAGTCATGAGGCCTTCAAGTGGACAAAATAGGACTGCAGATTGAGGCCCCAAAGAAAAGTTCTTGGAGAGAGGAATTGCATTTATCTCAGATCCGGCTGGTGTCAGAGATTCTCTTGCCAAGCAAGGTAGAGGAATAACTAGTGTAAAAAGTTGCTCTGGTGGTCAGCCATAATGAAGTACATTTTGCCCCTTTGCCATAATAAAATGCACAGTAAGAAGATGTGGCTGGGGAATAAAGTAAATAAGGGTCTTGGGGAAAAAAAGTCAGTGCTTAACAGTAAGCTAGATTTATTACCCGTCTGTGTGAGATTGGAGCATTGAGAGAGGAAGAGGTCACAGTTTCATGATTTTCTCAGTACCAGCAGACTGGGTTTCAGGAGTTGGAAAAACCAAGAAGCAAACTCTGGAAAAGCTCTTACATGATGATTTCAAGACACTGTGCAGGGGTAAGCTTACTCCAGTAGACAGGGAAAGGAGAAAGCCACATGAGGCTGTCTGAGCCACTCATAACAGGGGGGCAGTAGAGAGGCTTGGCTGTCACACTCCTCTTTGCAAGTGATGCTGGAAAAGAGGAAGATTTCGGTGCCTTTATAATACAAGCTCCTCTCCCATTTAATGGTTGAGAGGACTACCAAGGGAGGATGTGGTATCTGCTGGACTGGGAAAGACCCTGGGAGCTCTGGAGTTCTGCTTGTGTAAGTGTTTTGGGTATGGATTTATTGCTCTGTTAAAGAAACTCTGAGGACTTATATCACCTGAGAACTTTGGAGAGCTAGTCTGTTTATAAGCTATTATATATAGTGTACTAAATATCCTGGGTTTTACAAAATCCTCTCTATTTCTGTTCTCATTTATCTTACCACTTCTCTGGTGGGCCAGGGCCATTCTGAAATGTTATGCTTTTTATAGTCTTTTTAGTAATATGACCAAAGCCTGTGTTCATGAAAGGGAGTGGGAGGGGGGGATCTCATTGCAAGTAGTCATTGAAATGACTTAAATTTGTAATTGATTTGTAGCACTGTATGGTATTCCATCAAAGAAGTACCTAAACAAAATTGAGTTTCACTAATAATTAAAATAGACATGTTAAGAATCAAGCCAAAGAATATGTGCAGCATCTCCTCTCCACACTGCTCCCAAGAAGTTGAGAACAAGGAAATTCTTGAGGTTGTGATGTTTGAAAATGAGTAGCTGCTTTTCTCAGAATGTTCTGCTTAGTTTACTCAGAGTAAAGACTCTGAACCTTCCTTACCATACAAAGACAGGAGTGTAAACTAGCTGCTCTAAAGAACTGAGAGATGGGGCCGCAAAAAAGCCTTCTGCTCATTAAGATAAACACTGAGTATTTGTTTCATGTTTGGTCTCAGGAGAACGTCCTGAATGGAGGATTAAGCAATTGCTTTCCACTGTCTAAAACTGTTGAGGTGGTGGGGAAGAGAGATGAGAATAAAAGGATTAAAATTGTTATGCACAGGATTAGTGCTGAGAGAGTAGGGATCCCTATATTGCACACAGTATGGAATTAGTGTTGCGGGTGTACAGGGCTTCCATATTGTATACACAGTAGGTGCATTTTGAAGATTTGAATATGCTGCAAGACTCTATCCAACTTTAGGCACAGACACTTGGTCCTGTGGGGAAAGTAGCACATGTTGGTCACAGAAAGTGAAATTTCTTTCCTTCTGTGAATTATTTATTGTATCCCAAGATCATATGAGAAAGTGTGTCATAATTTATACATGGCTAGAAATTAATTTGGAGGAATAAAAATCCCAAGAGTAAAACAGATTGTGACTCCCCGTGTTCACACAGATAGACCCATCGATGGGATGATTGGTATGAATAAGGAGGTAACAATCTTTCCCATGACTGCTATTTTTATTCTTAAAAAATAATTTCCACTCATATAGTTTATAATTAAAATAAATGGGACTGTTCTAGCGAGCAACTACCGATTAGTGTGGATAAGGATTTCAAAATCTGGCCTATACCTTCTATGTTTTCTCCGTTTAGATGAAACTCTACATAAGGTCTGTTCCCTGGTTCTACAGAAGAAGTAAGACCAAAAAGCTACATGTTCTCTTCTGCTTCTACACTCCTGCCTGGCCATGTTGTTCCTGTTCATGGTGAATAGGTGTGGGAAGGCAGAATACACTGTCAGAGGTCTAGTCGTGCAGGATGCTAAGATCAGTCGGAGGCATCAGCACTTTGCAGGAACAGACTCAGTCTGTACTGACTTGTGTATCCTACTTGCATAAGACATCAGTAATAACTCTATGTTATTTTCAGAGTAACAGCCGTGTTAGACTGTATTCGCAAAAAGAAAAGGAGTACTTGTGGCACCTTAGAGACTAACCAATTTATTTGAGCATGAGCTTTCGTGAGCTACAGCTCACTTCATCGGATGCATACCGTGGAAACTGCAGCAGACTTTATATACACACAGAGAATATGAAACAATACCTCCTCCCACCCCACTGTCCTGCTGGTAATAGCTTATCTAAAGTGATCATCAGGTTGGGCCATTTCCAGCACAAATCCAGGTTTTCTCACCCTCCACCCCCCGACACAAATTCACTCTTCTGCTGGTGATAGCCCATCCAAAGTGACAACTCTTTACACAATGTGCATGATAATCAAGTTGGGCCATTTCCTGCACAAATCCAGGTTCTCTCACCCCCTCACCCCCCTCCCAAAAACCACACACACAAACTCACTATCCAGCTGGTAATAGCTCACCTGCACATGCTCATCCATGTGCAGGTGAACGAGCCTCTGATAGTGTGGCCCATCACAGGGCCTAATAACATCAGCCACACTATCAGAGGCTCGTTCACCTGCACATCCACCAATGTGATATATGCCATCATGTGCCAGCAATGCCCCTCTGCCATGTACATTGGTCAAACTGGACAGTCTCTACGTAAAAGAATAAATGGACACAAATCAGCTGTCAAGAATTATAACATTCATAAACCAGTCGGAGAACACTTCAATCTCTCTGGTCACGCAATCACAGACATGAAGGTCGCTATCTTAAAACAAAAAAACTTCAAATCCAGACTCCAGCGAGAAACTGCTGAATTGGAATTCATTTGCAAATTGGATACTATTAATTTAGGCTTAAATAGAGACTGGGAGTGGCTAAGTCATTATGCAAGGTAGCCTATTTCCCCTTGTTTTTTCCTACCCCCCCACCCCCCCAGATGTTCTGGTTTAACTTGGATTTAAACTTGGAGAGTGGTCAGTTTGGATGAGCTATTACCAGCAGGAGAGTGAGTTTGTGTGTGTATGGGGGTGGGGGGTGTGTGAGAAAACCTGGATTTGTGCTGGAAATGGCCCACCTTGATTATCATGCACATTGTAGGGAGAGTGGTCACTTTGGATGAGCTATTACCAGCAGGATAGTGAGTTTGTGTGTGTGGTTTTTGGGAGGGAGGTGAGGGGGTGAGAGAACCTGGATTTGTGCAGGAAATGGCCCAACTTGATTATCATGCACATTGTGTAAAGAGTTGTCACTTTGGATGGGCTATCACCAGCAGGAGAGTGAATTTGTGTGGGGGGGTGGAGGGTGAGAAAACCTGGATTTGTGCTGGAAATGGCCCAACCTGATGATCACTTTAGATAAGCTATTACCAGCAGGACAGTGGGGTGGGAGGAGGTATTGTTTCATATTCTCTGTGTGTATATAAAGTCTGCTGCAGTTTCCACGGTATGCATCCGATGAAGTGAGCTGTAGCTCATGAAAGCTCATGCTCAAATAAATTGGTTAGTCTCTAAGGTGTCACAAGTACTCCTTTTCTATGTTATTTGTTTATCATCATACTCTAGGGACTGGGAATTCATTTTAGGTTAATCTATATGGAGCACTGAAAAGGAAGCAGAATAGAGTGAAATCCCACATTGTGTTTGTGTACATCACTGAATAAAGTATAATGTTTATTGGATTTATTTCCAGGCAGCGTCAAATAGATTTGATATAACCTAGAAAGCTACTCAGCAGCCAAGCAAATTTAAAAGAAGTATTTGTTTTTCATTCGAGAATAATCGTAGACAGTAGAAAGGAAACGCTTTTCTTTTTTGCACAACAGCAGAGGGGCAAGAAAATTACAAATGAGAGGAGCTGAGGCAAAGCCCATCAAAGTCCGTGAAAAGACTTTCACTGACTTCAGTGGGGTTTGGATCAGGCCATAAGAGAACAAATCCAGACCGAAGAAATATAGTCTACTTCAAAAAGGCAGGATATGAACTTGTACCTGCAATATGCCTCCACAGACAACTGCTGCTCTGGTGAGCAGTATACCATTATGAGCTAGCCAATGAGTGATGGCAGCAGCACCATAGTAGCCATGAAGTAAAGGAACACCTCGGACCCAGTGACATTTCAGCACCATCACCCCATCAGTTTCTGTAATCAGTATGAACAGCTCATGGGTAAAGCAGCAGTGTGGATGCCTGTGCTGACACTGTCATGATGCCTCAGGGCACAAACAAAGAAATGTTACAGCCAGCAAGGATTGCACAGTACCTAACACCAACACCACAGGGTAAATGGCATATTGCTGGAAGGGGGTCAGTGCGGGAAAGTAATGAGTTGCTTTCGGCAATCTCTGATGTTCAAAAACCATTGCAAATACTTGTTATGCTATTCACTGTGCCAACAGATAGTGTAAAAAATGCTGTGTCACTAGAAACAGAAAATGTGAAATGCTGAAGCCTGAAATGACGTTAAGTTAATAAAACAAACACACACACACACACACATATAATATACATGCAAGAGATAAAGCAATAAGAAAAGTATTAGTGGAAATATATAAATTTAGACCAGACAAGGAAGTCTACATTATGCATTTGTGCCTTAAGCAGAGGTATACAATAGTGAACGCAAATTACACATCAATGCATAACCTTTACAATAGATATGTGCCTGCACTCCTTGTTTTGGTCAACAGTAGTAATCAAACTCCATCAGTAAGTGTTACCTGGTCTGCCCTAGATAGGTGTCCATCTCTAAAATAATAGTATATAACATGTATGCTGCTCACCATTTAAAAATCATTTAGATTAATAAATAACTGCAGTCTCTTAATAAAACAGCTAAAATTCACTAAAATTATAGAGACTGAGTGAGTCTTAGACCCCACTTGCAATGAGCTGAAGATCACAGGCCAATCCCCAAATATATCCTCTTCAAAAGACTTAAAATCTGTCACTGCACCTGACACCAAATAGGCACTTAATAAAAAAATAAATCCAGATGTTCAGTGTCAAGGAACCTGACATAAGAACAGTCACAGAAATTTATATGCAGGGGACAAAATGCAGAATACACTAACAAATACACTAACAAATACCAGGTAATCAGTTGTAACATATGGTAACCAAACCTTATTTATCTCAAATAGCGTCACCCCCTTGATTTTATTCCCTTCTACCACCATGTATGACCGTGTGCTAGACATGCATTGATTCAAGCACATAGCCCCCAGTGGGAGGCTGAAGATCTGTTGCAATTCTTCTTCCCCCTCCTTCCACTCCCTGGGTCACAGCAAGCAGAAAAGAGGTTGGGGAATCGCAAAAATTATGTAGGGGGCAGCACAGATCATTTTCTAAAAAAAAAAAAAAAATCATGACTGAGTCATATATTTGTGATTTTTTTTTTTTTTTTGGTCAGTATCAACCATGACCCATTGGCAATTGTTTTGAAGAATTTTCTTTGACAATCCATCAGCCCTAATTGTGACTCATTCTGCTATGTGAAAATACAGGCACTTGGCTACATTACTTGCCATCTACCTCCTCGGCAGGGGGCAGGAGTAGGGAAGGGACACATGCAGGCTGTTGCATTTGTGTGAGGATAAATAATTAAGAGACTTATCGGTTTCTCACCAATGCACAAAGAAATGTGATTAAGGAACTTTAAATCAAGAATGGCTAAAGGCTAATGCTGTAACGACGGCAGGATATGTGCTCTGAAAAATAGACTGAGAGATTTCTTCAACAAGTCACAAAGAAAGTATCTTAATATTCCATCAGAAAGTTCCTGCCAATTTGGAAAAGCTCTGCATCTGGCGATTAAAGACATCTCAGAAACTGACAGTGCAGTCAGATCTAATAATAGCACTGGCAGTATCACAGAAATAAGCTTTCTCAACAACACTACCACCTTCTAGCAGAAAATGTGCAGGACATCTTAGGCTAGGCAGCCCTTTTCTTCTCAAAGTGTGTGATACTATGAAAGTCCTTTGGGAACTAAGTGTTAAGAGAGAAATTTGCCAAGTTTACCGTGACAAACATCAGCAAATCATGCTAAATAGCTTCTCACAAGACTCCTTGAAGGGCTTTCTGGTGTTCATCCTGTATCTTGTTTCTCCTCACTATGCAGAACATAGAGGTTCTTCACCATATGTCCACCATTTCTATGACTACACTCACTTCATTTTCCCAACTAACATAGCTAAAAAGGACAGCATGCCATTTTGAAACTGGAAATAAATACTATAAAAATAATGTAATTTTTCTGTTTCAGCCAGTAAAAGCATATTATTGTTATTTTGATTAGACTCAGCCCTGGTCTACACTAGGTGGGGGGATCAATCTAAGTTATACAACTTCAGCTATGTGACTAACGTAGCTGAAGTCGACATACTTAGACCTACTCACCGCGGTATATTCACTACGGTGAGTCGACTGCTGCCACTCCCCCATTGACTCTGCCTGCGCCTCTCGTGGCGGTGGAGTACAGGAGTCGATGGGAGAGCGCTCGGGGATAGATTTATCGCATCTAGACTAGACGCGATAAATCGACCCCCGCTGGATCAATCGCTGCCCCCTAGTATGGCAGGTAGTATAGACATACCCTCAGAGATGTTGACAGCTCTTTTCTGTATTAAAAATACACACGAGAAAAAACAGATGACACAACTGCTGCTCAGAGGAGTTCAGAGCTTAATGTTGCAACTTCCAGATATCCTGGTACTCGGTTGCAGGTCTGCACTTTCGAATTGTTAGGTGTAGCAAAGAAGAAGGGAAAGAAAGCATACTCCTATTTACTGTCCAGGCCAAATTCTGTGCTGACTTACTCCCTGTATAACCCCACTGAAACAAATGGTTTTCATGAGCGTGAGCTGATGCAGAATATGGGCCATCCTTTGTCTTTCCTGTTCTGCAGAAGTGTAGACTGAGAAGAGTATCCCTTCTGTATAATATTAAATATCTGTCATGGGATCACAAATGAAAACCTTTGTTTTGTAGCCTCATATAGGACTATGCACTACAACTAATCTTCCATCCTATGTTAGTACTGATGTAGTTTCCTGATCTGCAGCATTACTTTTCCAGTCCTTGGCACTCCTGAGCAAAAACTGCCATTCTAACAAATGTAGGCCAGAATGATTCTGTGATGTGTACAGACTGGAACCAACACAATTATTCATTGTGTGAACCCATTCAAATTTAAACTCAAATTTTCCCAGCTGAAAAGTGACGTGGATTAACTCAGAGGTAGGTGGCTCTTGTGACATTATAGCACCACTAAAGCTCATTGTAAGAAAAGAAAATTTTGAGAAGTATGATGATTTAAAAGAGCTAATTTCGGCTTTCCAGGCTTTGTACGGGTTGGCTTCTAGCTGTGCTATCTTTTTAAACAAAAAGTTTCAAGAGAATAAAGTGTTTGACAGATATGTTGTTTTCCTCTTAGGTGGCATGGAGAACATAAAACATCATACCTTTGCTTTATCTCGCTACACCTACACAGTGCTGTCTACCTTAAAATATGCTAATGGAGCACCCATTGTGCGTATCTACAGTGATTCAGACTTCAGCAGTCCTGATGTCCAGGGTCCAATAATTAATTTTAATGTACTGGATGAAAATGGAGATGTAATCGGCTATTCCCAGGTACACGAACAATTTCATTTTGCTCATCTTAATGTTCAGTTTATACACTAAACACCTTTGTGATTATCTTTTCCTCCCCACCAAATATGCTGTACATAAAAATATTCCCTATGTGTATGTTTTTTCTTCATACCTCTAGATGACACATTTAGTGTTTGTTTATTTTTAAAGGTTTCAGAGTAGTAGCCGTGTTAGTCTGTATTCGCAAAAAGAAAAGGAGCACTAGTGGCACCTTAGAGACTAACCAATTTATTTGAGCATTATTTCCATCCAATGAAGTGAGCTGTAGCTCACAAAAGCTTATGCTCAAATAAATTGGTTAGTCTCTAAGGTGCCACTAGTACTCCTTTTCTTTTATTTTTAAAGTAATTGAAAGATAGGGCAATAAAAATGTCTACCGAATGTAATGTGTACAGTAGCTGATGCCAACTTCTATTGCAGTTTTTAATATTGGACCTGTACTGAAGTATTAAAAACTTGTCCTCCGTTTATCCTGTGTTATTTATCCATGACTACATCTATGATCTTGGAGTGTGATTCCCCGGCATGTGTGCACATACTCACGCTAGCTGTCACCAAACTAGCACAAGTATAAATGGCAGTGTAGCTGCAGTAGAACGGGTGGTGGCAATGGAGGCCTGGCTGAGCCAAGCTGTGTACAAACATGCCTGAAACTGGTGGGTATGTACACAGCACGACTCAGCTGCTACCCATGCTACCACAGCTATACTGCTATTTACGTGCTCTATGAGAGCAGATGTGAATAGGTGTACACGAGCTGGGGAATCACACCTCTAGCTCTTGGCGTAGAATTAGACTTAGCATTAGCAGTCCAAAATATGGGGATGATTCAGTATAGGAGGCACCTTTCCTCTTTCTTTCAACCAATGCTCCAGCATGGTGCTAGGGAGTACTTTGCTACGGCATGTGCTGCCATTTTAGGTAAGTTTGAAAAATGAGGTCCTGGTCATTTTTGTCCCTAAGGGATTCCACAGAAGTGCAAGCAGTTGGCCAGGATACCAGGATTAATCCGCATTTCCCAATATGGATAATTATTGGAGATGGTTGGCAAAATTCTGCAGAACAACTGTTTTTGTCAGAATTTGCCTATTTGTCAAAATTGAAACATTCCATGGAGACTTCAGTTTTGACTAAGTTGCAACAGAACCCTGCCTGGTTTCCTGCCAGCTTGTCTGCCTGGCTTCTTGGTTGACTGCTTGCCAGACTGCCCTGTAATCAGGGACCTCAAGGCTTTCCAGGTCACTGGCTCCAGAGTGAACTGCCTGGGAGTTGGGGACGTCAGGGCTTCCAAATTGTAATGAAACCAAATTTCAGAATAAAAAAACCTCCACAAAACAGAATTACCTTTCTCTACTTAGCTCTAGCAGTATTTTTTTTTGTAATATTTTTGAGGAAGCAGGGAGACTTTAGGTTTCATTGAAATGTTTTTATTTAACGATTACATGAACAGAGTAATGTTTTTAAATCAGATTCATTATCTGATTCAGAAAGTCCCTAAACTTTGGGCTTGTCTACATGGTAAGGTACTGCTCACTATGGGGATGTGATTTCTAAAGTGCACTTTAGAGAAAGTAAATAAGGAAGTGTTATTTACTCCTTCTCCTAACACAAGAACTAGGGGCCGCCAAATGAAATTAATAGGCAGCAGGTTTAAAACAAACAAAAGAAAGTATTTTTTCACACAGCACACAGTCAACCTGTGGAACTCCTTTCCAGAAGATGTTGTGAAGGCCAAGACTATAACAGGGTTCAAAAAAGAAGTAGGTAAATTCATGGAGGATAGGTCTATCAATGGCTATTAGCCAGGATGGGTCGGGATGGTGTCCCTAGTCTTTGTTTGCCAGAAGGTGGAAATGGGCGACAGGGGATGGATCACTTGATGATTACCTGTTCTGTTCATTTCCTCTGGGCCACCTGGCATTGGCCACTGTCGGAAGACAGGATACGGGACTAGATGGACCTTTGGTCCGACCCAGTATGGTCTTTCTTATGTTTTTATATGTTGTGCATTAATTAGTCTTTGTAGTCACTGCTGGTGCATACTAAAGGTTCCCGATGGCGCTTTAGCAGCTGTACATTGAAGCGCAGTAGGGAAACTTTCAAGTGCACCAGCAGGTCTACAAGGATCAATTAAAGTGCAACGTTTTAGAAGTCATGTCCCGATAATAAACATCGCCACAATGTGTAGACAGGTCCTTAGTCTGTCTCAATGTTTCTCTCACTCTACTTCCTGTTACATACTCGTAGGATCCACCTAATGGCCCTATGCCACAGTTTTGACTACCAAAGATTGCCTTATGTATAGTACCCTTATAATTGCAACAACTCAGATAGCACCTTTCCCCATCCTATGGCTATCCAGGAGACTTTGCCCCATTCAGACAGATGAGACTTGGCCATGGTCATCTATGACTTCTTGACCTTCGAACTTTACAACACAATGCACTGTATTTGGGAGTGTAATCAGAGACTGTGAAGAAAATTGTTGGTCCAAAAAGCAGCAGTCCTCCTGCTGAGCAACTTAGGCCAATAAGAGCACATAAAACTAGTTTTGCTTAATACTAGCTTCTTAATTCTCTTCACTGAGTGCCCATCAAACAAGTCAAGTTCAAGAGTCTTGTCTTGATTTTCAATGATCTGGGCCCAGGCTGCCTCAGAAACCCCTCTCCCTCTGCAAGCAAGAACTTTCAAGACAGCTGCATTCCTGTGGGAAGATGAAACTCTGAACAACAAAGGAGAAATCAGTGCAAGCTAGAGAAAAACTTTGTCTGAAATGGTTCCTGTGGCATTCACTACTAAAGCAGTTGAGAACGGCCACAAATTTTACCACCATCTGAACAGATTACTTCTCCAATCTCTGTGCCATAACTTTTCTATAATTAAATGATGAGCAGAATACATCCTGACCTTTGAAGTAAAGAGAGAAGTGAAACAGTAGAACATCAACTTGTATTTTTATGTATTTAAGTGCTCATGTAACACACCGATGAAGTTATAGAGCTGGAGACATTATTATTCTTTTCTTAGTCACCTAAAAACTGTTTTTTAGTGTTACTGTGCTTTGTTAAACAGTTGCCACATTTCATTCCAGAGGTCACTGCATTTCAGGGATGAATGAATTCTACATATGGTCTGTAAAGTGCTTTGCAGACTTTCAGGATGAAAGGTGATATATAAAAATAAGGTAGTAAAGTTATTAATTATTATCATCATTATGTACAGTAGTTGGGAACAACCATACAACATTCCCTTTGAGTTGCCACCAGCTCTTAGCAAAAATTAAACACAACTGCTGCTTGGGCCAAACAATGTTTTTAAACATAAAAAATGCTCTGAACACTTAAAGAAAAATATTTTTAGTCATGTAATTTCATTGTTGCTGCTTGCTGTTAGAGCTGCTAATAAAAAGATGACTTAGTGAACAGTATGCTCCGGATTTTGAAATACAGTAGATTAGTGGTTTTCAAGATTATTTTCATTTGCAGACCCCTACAAATTTTAGAATGGAGATGTGGATCCCTTTAGAAATCTTAGACATAGTCTGCAGACCCCCAGGTGTCTGCAGACCACAGGCTGGAAACCACTGCACTAGACTCTGATCATTGCTGACATCAGTATGTTGAATGAAAGGCTAATAAAGATTCTTCTTTGAGTAGATGTTCTTCTGGCAGTCGGCGCTCCTGTATGCCTACCCCAAATCCCGATCATCCCTCAAATCATTCTCAAACTCTAGGAAGATTGGGCCAAGGTCATTCTCAGTGCCCCAGTGTGGCTAATACATTGCTTGTTCTCCATCCTTCTTGATTTCTCTTCAACCTCCCATACTGCTCCCTCTCCATCCTGAACTTATTCACTCAGAAACAAAGCCTCACCTTCCATCCAGCACTCAGTTCCCTGCATCACATGATGTCAGGGTTCCCTCCCCACTCTGAACTCTTGGGTACCAATGTGGGGACCCGCATGAAAGACTCCCTAAGCTTATTTCTACCAGCTTAGGTTAAAAACTTCCCCAAGGCACAAATTTTTCCTTGTCCTTGGACAGTATCGCTGCCACCACCAGGTGAGTTAGACAAAGATTTAGGAAAAGGACCACTTGGAGTTCCTGTTTCCCCAAAATATCCCCCCAAGCTCCTTCACCCCCTTTCCTGGGGAGGCTTGAGAGAAACCAAGGTGAGCACAGACCTGACTCTTGGGTTTTTAGGACACTAAAAACCCAATCAGGTTCTTAAAAACAGAACTTTATTATAAAGAAAAAAGTAAAAGAAGCACCTTTGTAAAACTAGGATGGAAGGTAATTTTACAGGGTAATAAGATTTAAATTACAGAGGATTCCCCTCTAGGCAAAACTTTAAAGTTACAAAAAAACAGGAATAAACCTCCCTCTTAGCATAGGGAAAATTCACAAGCTAAAACAAAAGATAACCAAATGTATTTCCTTGCTATTACTTACAATTTGTAATCTTAGATGTTTATTTCAGATATGGCCTTAGGAAATGTATTTTTCCTGTCCTGTTCCCTCTCTGTCCCGGAAAGAATAAAAGGAAAGCACAAACAAAAACCTTCCCCCACAGATTTGAAAGTATCTTCTTCCCTTATTGGTCCTTTTGGTCAGGTGCCAACCAGGTTATTTGAGCTTCTTAACCCTTTACAGGTAAAGGAGGGATTTTACACTACCCTTAGCTGTATGTTTATGTCACACGGCATTGCTGAATGAGAAGGAAGACCTGTGTTCGGCTGCTGACCTACAAGTCTTCCTTAACAGTAAAAAAAACCTCCACCAGGATGGCCTATTCAGCTAAATGGAAGTTATTTTTGGTGTGGTCATTAGCACATGGAATCCAACCAACACTGGCCTTTTGGAGTACCCGCTGCACCTTCAGTCATTGGGGCTAGCATTGAGTTCATTGAAAGTGCATCTGGCAGCAATACTGGCATTTCATCCCACTATTCAGGGAAGGTCAGTCTTCTCCAGTGTCATGGTAACAAGATTCTTTAAAGGGTTCCTTTGTCTACATCCTCTGATCTAAGAACTGGTTCCTCTGTGGGACCTTAACTCAGTCCTAGTGGCCTTAATGGGGCCTCCATTTGAACCCTGGCATCTTGTCTCTTTCCACTTCTATGTCAGAAAACTGTGTTTCTGTTAGTGATAACATGTTCAAGCAGAGTGTGTGAGTTGCAGACTCTGCTGGCAGAGCCTCCTTATACACGATTCTCCAAAGACAAAATGACTTTACAATCCCATCCAAAATTTGTGTCCAGAGTGGTTTCTCAGTTTCATTTGAACAAGCGGTATATTTACCTGTATTCTTTCCTAAATCTGTTGATCTCTGGAGAATGATGTTAGATGTCAGCAGGTGTCTAGCCTTTTATCTGGACATGATTAAACCGTTTTGTGCTTCACCTCATTTGTTTGTGTCATATGTTGATCACATGAAAAGTCAAGTGGTCTCTTCATAGACAAGCTCCAAATGGATAACATCCTGCATCAAGACTGCATGTGAAATAGCTTCAGCTTCGCCCCCTCAGGGGGTGCTAGTTCATTCTACAAGGGCACAAGCAATGTCCATGGCATTCCTCAGTGATGTTTCCATATTGGACATTTCAGGGCTATTAGATGGTCATTGATACATACGTTCATGACTCCTTAACCACTTCTTCCAAGGTGGATGCAGGCTTTGGTAGAGCATTCCTACAGTACTTGTTTTGGTAGACTCTGACTCCAGCTTTGGTGGGGAGGGGGAGTAACTGTTTGTGAGTCACCTACATGGAATATACAGCTGCATCTACTCAAAGAAGAAGAAATTATTACTTACTGTAACTGTAGTTCTTCAAGATATGATGCAGACGTGTATTCCACGACCCACCCTCTGTCCTCTCTGCATCGGAGTTTCATTTCTAGGCATTTGGTGTGACAGAACTGAGGGAGGGTCAGGGCAGCTCCACCTCATGTAGCCGGGGGGGAAGGTCTAAGGCCATGAGGCACAAGCATCGCCCTTCTATGGGTACTGCTAGGCAATTTTCTCCGGCTCCGATGCGCTGAGTGCACACATCTTGAAGAACCACAGTTACAGTAAGTAAGCATTTCTTTTAAAAATACATGCTAGCAACATTGTATCTGCACTAGATGTTAGGCTAATTATTTAGTTAAAATAATGTATAGTTTTCATATATTTTAAAATTCACATCCAAGTAACACAGTGCAGTCCATATAAAGAATATATATGAACCCCATTTGGCTTTTATATGTAGTCACATTCTTCACAGATCTAGTATACTAGGTGGAAGAGTAGAAAAGTTTGATTTGACAAAAGGAATATATCCAGTGCTGAGAAAACTACATCCAACTAGCAGTGTAATCTCATCTGCTTTATATGAACAGCATTGTTTTTATATATGTCTATCTACAGGCAGGTCTATTCAAATAAGAGCAAAATCCAATAGTTTGGTTTCTTTAGTATGGAAATGAAATATGATGATTTTAGTGTAGTCATGTTTGTGACCTGCTAATTTGAAAGCTGCTTAAAGTTTGTCTTTGATTTTAGGATTCACTGCTTGGTATACAACATATCTCAACCTTGGTGTAAACTTCATCCACTTATGTAGGGAAGACACCAGATTCAGAGGCCAGTTGGTTAAGGCACTGGTCTTGGGATCACTTAATTAAGGGAAAATCGGACAACATTTCTATTTGAGAAGAATAATACTTCCGAGAAGTATCTGTCTACTAGTAGACACCTAACTACTAATTAATTACTCAGATTGTGCTCCAGTTAATTTATTCAAATAGACAAATTCCTAAATGTCTTATTTCATTACTGTTGATGCCTCTTTTGTAAATAATGTATTCATAACCAATCATTCAAATAATTTCTTCTGTCTGTTTGGTATTTCTTCTGTGCCCATTGCCATGGTATCTGAGCTGAATGACTCATTCTACAGAGAATTTTATGGTGAGGGTTGCGAGAATTTTATTTGTAGCATTTGCATCTGGTCAGAAAGACTTTAAAAGTAAAAGTGACAGTCTCTTTGGAGGATACCAAGCTTACAGTTAATCCTTGAGATTTACATAATTTACTCAATATTCAAAACTCTGAAATAAGTCCAAGATATTTAAGATTTGAAAGGCATGCAATCAAATATGTGACATTTAACAGTGCTACTGCAACATGAAAGCAAGGAAAATCTTGTCTTTTGTCTGTGCACCATTTTGAAAGGAACCAATTCTTAGCCTGATACTAATGTTAAAGTCCGCTCCTAACTATTGTCAGAGTATTATCATCCACAGTTAACAAGATTGTGTTACTAAACACAAACATACTTGAATTACACACACAGGGTCATTTATTCAGTGAGGGAATAGCCATAGGCTTCAGACTGATCCTTGAGTAAACACTTCATTCAAATGTTGAAGATCAAATAAATGAATCCCCTTGAAGCCTAATGCACAAATTAGACTTTGTCATGATTGCATTTCTGAAGGGTGACAATGTTCTTGACAGCTTACTGTCCCAATAGGTGTGATTTATAATGCTTGAAGGTTTAGAAGTTATGAGCTGGAAGTGAAATAATTATGAAAAGTTGTGCTGTTATCCCATTTTTATTTAAGTATATCTTTTCGTTTATTGAAGGTTATCACTATTTTCAGATATTGTTCATTGAAGAAACCTGACCTGAATATTAAAAGTATGTTATCAATTTAATGGGCAGCTTAGTCACTGGAATCCATTCAGCACACTGCTGCCAGTTAAAATGATTTAAACAAAAGTGATTTGGAGACTCCAAACACAGTAGTCACTCACAAGGTTTTGCTAACATCCCAATCTTTCCATGTAAATTTGCTTTCTCAGCCAGGGCCTGGCTATTTTGATCTTGAAGTCTCAATAATCTTCTTGCTCTTAAACTATACTAAATAATAGTTTTCTTCTATTAGCCCCTTAGGGCTCCTATTCCTTCCCCTGAAAATGCTTCCTCTCAGTAAAGCTGTCTGTACGCTACCATTTGTAACCTACTATAGTAATGAACTGAAGAGACACCTGCATTCGACTCACAAATTGTCTAGCTTTTGCTGCATATATCAAGCAGTATGGTGATTGCCTCTTTATGGAATACTGTATGGACTCTACTAACTAAAACATAGGCATTACAAGTTTTTTCTATTGATATTCGCAGCAACAAATAAATATTTAGCACACGTGGTGCTTGTGAAAGGTAGCAGTGTAACAGTGCTGGAGACCAAAGACCTCTGTTTATCTAGAGTGGTGGTACAATATGGGAAGTAACAGTGCTGGCTTCCTAACACTGCTTCACCAAAGTAGCTCTGTAGCAATCCTTTGCTTCTCTACTGAGACTGCCAGGAAGGGTACCACTTAACATGAGATGTGGTTGTGCTTTTTGTGATGTCACAAAAGTGAGGTCACACGTTCACTAGGCCTGGACTCCTCCACACATGAAACAGCCATTGGATCATTAATAATAATGAATAGTTATCATTTGTATTGTATTCAAATATGTGATCATATTCATATCTCATTACAAATACTCAAGTTCTCCAGTCTCTGAAACGATAACCATTGGACAATTAGTGGACTACAGTTTGCGTTCTTAGTTGTCATTATAATTATTTGTTGTTTGAAACTTGTAAATAACTCCATATGTGTGCAACTTTTAAGGTTCCAGCATCTTCTTCTTGCAACAGGAAGAGGAGATGGAACAGATGTAAGAAAGCAAAATTGTTTGGAAATTTAAAAAACAAGGACAATAAAGTGACAGAAAACAGAACAAAAACTAACAACCCCCCCACCCTGATTCATGTGAAATTAGATCAAATCTGTTTTACCTCTTCCACTCCAAGATCTAGAAAAATATATAGGCTTTGTTGTAAGATGCCTGTTGTGCTGTTATTATTTGCACACTTTTGCTTTCCTTGCTTCTTTAATGTGGCAATATAATTCAATTAAAGAAATACTCTTTTTTTGCTTTACATATTTTCATAAGGCGTACAGCTCCCATACCTGCCCCTCTTCCATAACTTAGTCTTGTATTTGGTCACAGACAATGCTTAATTTGTGCCAGGGCTTGCCAGCACCTCTAGGCTTGGCAGTTCATAGCCCTGGCACCTCTGGGCTTCTTGTATTGGTTACGAATGCAAAAAAATTGCTTGAGGCCCGGCACCTCTTTTAATTACAAATTAAGCACTTGTCACAGCTCGCTAGTGTAGTGAGGAGTTGGTAACAGCCAGAGAAGGCCAGCTGAATTTTTGGCAACTTTAATTGGTTTTTAATTTTATGCCATGCCTAGCTATTCCCCAGTTTAATTACCTCTGTTCCATTATGCAGCTCGCTGTGCTCTAGTCCTCAAGAAAAATAACTCTTCTCTTAGGAAACTTCACTTGCTTCCATTCTGTGGAGTCCTGAGAGAACTTTTTTCCTCTCTAATTGTTTGTGCCTTAAGCCTTTTTTTTACCTCATAGCTACCTTTGAAAAGTGACCATCAGTTCAGCAAAGGATTAGCAGGTTCCTTTTAACTTCTCATCTCTACCTCCTTTGCCTATAGGCTAAAGCAAAAGAGAAGGTAGTCCTCCTTGATCGCCTCACCTGCAAAAGTTTCTTCAATGTCTCGCATTCTTGCCATGCCTGCTAGCGATCCTGTCAGGAAGATAGCAAACAACAGTTCATTAGCAGCTCCAGTTTTCCTACCTATAGCCCGGCCATATCACATTCAGTCTGATAGACAAACTGCTAAAACATGCGGCCGCTGCAAAAAATAGGAAAGGCGAACATTTCCGTTCTCCTCACAAAGCGCCTGACTGTAGCTTTACATGTCAGTGAGTTTTGCCCTCCTCACCTCTTTTAAGATTACTGAGAACACTTCTCAGATAGGTTGTGGTCAGCTTTGACAATCAGGCTACATCTACACTGCATGCTTTTTCTGCCAGGCTATAGAGTACATACTTAAGTAATTCCCCTAGCATGGGTATAAATTGCAGTGTAGACAGTGAGGCACAGCTTAGGCAAGTCTCGTACTCGCTCAAGCTGTGCCTTCCTGTCTATGCTGTTACTTTTAGCCATATACTGTCCTGCTGCTGGAGCCTTTTACTAGCACAGGAAAAGACTCCAGCATTTGGGAAAGGCTGTGGCA
This sequence comes from Caretta caretta, assembly GCF_965140235.1. Classification (NCBI taxonomy): domain Eukaryota; kingdom Metazoa; phylum Chordata; order Testudines; family Cheloniidae; genus Caretta; species Caretta caretta. The sequence goes on from NC_134207.1 coordinate 159,935,553, forward strand.
GGAGGGAGGCAGTGGGGGAAGGGCTCCATCAGCTCCCTACTGCTAGAGCCTTTCTTCACTGCAAGGAAATACTCTGGAGCAGGGAAAGGCCCTGCAACGAGGGAGGCAACAGGGAAAAGTCCTGAAAGGGTGAGGCTGTAGGGAAAGGCCTAGCCTTTTGCTGCTGTCTCCCCCCTGTCAGAACCTTTCACTGACATATGTAGTTCCACACCACAGTGTGAACACAGCTTGCTTTTTACTGTGGTGTGTAGCTACACATATCCTACATGCTGCCGAAAGTGGTGGGAGTGTAAATGTAGACTAAGTGTATAGACTAAGTGTATGTTAACATTCCCTGGCTGATCCTATCTGCACAGGAGGAGTGAGAGAAGCGCAACACTGTAAACTTATGAAAACCCAACTTTTCCAACACTGCTTCTCAACAGATACCTCTCAGGATATGTACATGCAGCCCAGATCTAGAATGCAATTTTCATTATGGCTTTTCATAGAATCATAGAAATGTAGGGCTGGAAGGGACCTCAAGAGGTCATCAAGTCCAGCCCCCTGTGCTGAGGCAGAACTAAGTAAACCTAGACTACCGCTGACAGGTGTTAGTCTGTTCTTAAAAACCTCCCATGATGGGATTTCCACAATCTCCCTTGGAAGCCTAGTCCAGAACTTAACTATCCTTCGAGTTAAAAAGTTTTTCCTAATATCTAACCTCAATCTCTCTCACTGCAAATTAAACCCATTACTACTAGTCCTACCTTCAGTGAGCATGGAGAATAATTGATCACCGTCCTCTTTATAACAGCCTTCAACATATTTGAAAACTGTTATCAGGTCCGTCCCCACCCCCAGTCTTCTTTTTTCAAGACTAAACCAAGCCTAGTTTTTTTTTAACCTTTCCTCAGAAGTCAGGTTTTCTAAACATTTTATAATTTTTTTTGCTCTCCGCTGGACTTTCTCACCAATTTATCCACATCTTTCCTAAAGTGTGGTGCCCAGAGCTGGACACAGTACTCTAGCTGGGGCCTCACCAGTGCTGAGTAGAGCAGGACAATTACCTCCCATGTCTTACATATGATATTCCTGTTAATACGCCTCAATATGACTTATGTTGACTCATATTTAATTTGTGATCCATTGTAGTCCCCAGAATGATTTCAACAGCATCACATCTAGCCACTTATTCCCATTTTGTAGTCATGCATTTGATTTTTCCTTCCTTCTTTTGCACTGTCTTTATTGAAATTTCATCTTGTTTACTTCAGACCAATTATCTAATTCATCGGGGTCATTTTGAATTCTAATCCTGTTCCCCAAAGTGCTTGCAACCCTTCCCAGTTTAGTGTCATCCTCAGATTTTATAAGCATGCTCTCCACTCCATTATCCAAGTCATTAATGAAAGTATTGAATAGTACCAGATCCAGGATTGATCCCTGCAGGACCCTACTAGATACATCGTCACAGTTTGACAGCAAACCATTCATAACTACTCTTTGAGTACGGTCTTTCAACCAGTTGTGCACCTACCTTATATACCATGGCATTTGCCCCCCTTAACCTGTACTGGTAGAGGATAGACCCCCTATCCTACTGGGTCTTTTCCATCTCTAATTTCTATAATTCTAAAGTGTTAGAACCTTTCCAATGGGACTTGTGCTCCTAAATCACTTAGGTGTTTTGGAAAATCCCACCCTTTGTGATTATGTGATAGGTGCTGTAGTCTCCCACCTGTTTGTGTTGAACTCTTTTTTCCATACTATGCCATTTTCTCTTTGTCTGCTCCTCTGCTTCTTGTTTTAATAATGAGACTTTGAAGGATGGATGGCTATGTGATTGTATTTTCCTATCTACTTTTTTTTTCCTTACAGAATATAATGAAAATATCAGGGCTGGCCCTGCTCTAGGCTATGTAGTTACCTAGGATGGCACAACAGAAGGGCACCCAGTGTCTTTCCGTTGATCAACAACTCAGCTTTCTTCTTCTGCTCCCCAGCTGGCAGCTCCTTCCTCTCCATGGGGAAAGGACAGGGCAAGGTGAGAGATCCCAGTATGTGAAAGAAAGGAACGAAAGGGAAACCCCAGATTAAGGGACAAGGGTAAAAGGAAGGAATGGGGAAGCAGCAAGAAGCTCTATCGCAGGGGAGAGGTGTTAGTGGGGTAAGGAGAGATTTATCAGTAATGTGAAGTTGTGATTTTTTTCACCTTTTTAGATTACTTGGATATGACAGTAAATGTGGATAGAATGTTATGGGGTTTGTAAGTCTTGCCTTAGACCTTAGTCCATCCCATGCTATGCTGCATATTGGGCTACCCACATTTGCCAACCTTGCCTGTCAACTGCCCTTCTCTCCAAATCTTCCCATTTCATGTTGAGGTGCCTGATGTCATTCTGAACTGTTCGTTTCCATGTTATTTGAGGTCTTCCTCTCTTTCTTCTTGAGTTTTCTGGCTTCCATTCAAAGGTGGTATTTGGTAAGCGTTCTTTTTCCATTCTCAGCACATGTCCCAACCACTGATGTCTTTTGTAGATAATTTGTGTGAGGGTACCTTGTCCAGTAAATTTTCTGACTTCTTCATTCATCTTCCTATCTCTATATGATATTCCCAATATTCATCTCAGACATTTGTGATTAAATGCATCCAGCTTTTGTATATCTTTCTTGGTAAGTTGCCATGTCTCACTGCTATATGTTGTGATGGCAATAACAATTGCTTTGTACACATTCAGTTTTGTCTTAAGGGAGATGTTTTTGAGTTGTCAGATGTTTTTGAGTCTTCCAAATGCAGCATTTGCCTTCCCAATTCTTCTTATTATTTCCTCGGAACTAGTACCATCTTGGCTGATGGTACTTCCAAGATACGTAAAATTGTCCACCTTCCAGTTTCTCTTCTTCAGTTTTGATTTCTGTCCCTATAGTCCCCATTAACATTACTTTACATTTCTTTGCATTGTATCTCAAACCTATCTTCTCCATTACTTCTTTTACTTGGTTTGTGCATTTTTGTAGTCCGTTGGCATCTTCACTGATAAGAGCAATATCGTCAGCAAAGTCTACATCAAATAGTCTTGAAGTGTCTCATTTTAGGCCATATGTATCACTGTCTCATTGTTTTAATCCATAGTTTATGACTAGCACAACCAAAAATGGAGACAGGACGCACCCCTGCCTTACACCTGTCTGGATGCTGAATGGCTTACTCAATCCATTTTTCATTTTAATGCAGCATTTTGAGTTGGCGTAGAATGCCTTCATAATGTTAATTAATTTTGTTGGAATTCCATATTGTTCCACAATTTTCCACATTGTTTCTCTGTTTACACTATTGAATGCCTTTTGAAAGTCCACAAAATTGATGGCAAGACTGCCTTGGAATTCAGTTGTGTTCTCAATAATCCATCTCAGGGTGAAAACAGCATGTGCATGATCTCCCTTGTCTAAATCCAGATTGTTGTTCTCGTAGGATGGTATCCATCTTTCTTTTCATTCTGTTCAGGAGGACTGCTGCTAATACTTTTCCGGTGATAGATGTATTACTCCCCTCCAATTTGAACAACTGTTTAGATCACCTTTCTTTGGTAACTTGATTATGATACCGAGGTTCCATTCTTCCGGCACTTTCTCCTCCGTCCATGTTTTGTTGCACAGTGAACAGATGACTGATTCCACATCTTCACCTCCATATTTAAACATCTCAGGATGAATGCTGTCCAGACCAGGTGCCTTGTTGTTTTTCAGCTTCTGCAATGCTTTTTTTACTTCTTTGATTTTTACCTCAGATACATCTATATCTAGGTCTAATGGTTTATCATTGTTAAATTCCAGTCTTGTAATTTGTTCTGGTTGGTTTAGCACGTCTTTGAAGTGTTCCACCCACCTATTTTCTTGTTCCTCCTATGTTTTCAAAATTTCTCCTTGTTTCCCTTTCACTGGGACACTTCTGAATTTTGATCCATATCCTGTTAACTGTTTAAGGATCGTGTGTAGACTGTTCTTGTATTGTTTCTTTCCTCTGCTTCTTCAGCTTCACTAGCCTTACTTTCTATCCAATTTTACTTATCTTTTTTGCATTATTTCTTTACTGCTTTGTTAAGTGAGCTGTGGCTCACGAAAGCTCATGCTCAAATAAATTGGTTAGTCTCTAAGGTGCCACAAGTACTCCTTTT